>NC_064624.1:161733930-163051102 GCF_023898315.1 Schistocerca nitens | reverse complement strand
TGGTCATAATGTTTTCTCTTATTAGTGTATTATATATTGTTATTTTCATCGTGGTGCAGGATGCGCTACGATTGGACATTCGTAGATGTTGATGCTCAACCGACCTGCACCGTTTTTGGTCATAATGTTTTCTCTTATTAGTGTATTATATATTGTTATTTTCATCGTGGTGCAGGATGCGCAACGATTGGACATTAGTAGATGTTGATGCTCAACCGACCTGCACCGTTTTTGGTCATAATGTTTTCTCTTATTAGTGTATTATATATTGTTATTTTCATCGTGGTGCAGGATGCGCAACGATTGGACATTAGTAGATGTTGATGCTCAACCGACCTGCACCGTTTTTGGTCATAATGTTTTCTCTTATTAGTGTATTATATATTGTTATTTTCATCGTGGTGCAGGATGCGCTATGATTGGAGATTAGTAGATGTTGATGCTCAACCGACCTGCACCGTTTTTTGTCATAATGCTTTCTCTTATTATTGTATTATATATTGTTATTTTCATCGTGGTGCAGGATGCGCTATGATTGGACATTAGTAGATGTTGATGCTCAACCGACCTGCACCGTTTTTGGTCATAATGTTTTCTCTTATTAGTGTATTATATATTCTTATTTTCATCGTGGTGCAGGATGCGCTACGATTGGACATTCGTAGATGTTGATGCTCAACCGACCTGCACGGTGAAAGAGATACAGACGAAATGTACCTCTCTCTCGGCTGCTACGGTCGCAGGTTCGAATCCTGCCTCGCTCACGGACATGTGTGATGTCCTTAGGTTAGTAAGGTTTAAGTAGTTCTAAGTTCTAGGGGACTGCTGACCTCAGATGTTAAGTCCCATAGCGCTCAGAACCATTTGAACCATTTTTTGTATCCCTCTCTGTCAGCCATGTCGTGATTACTTTTTCCGATAGGTAAAGAGTTCCATACCACGACTTCAGAGTCCTGTGACGTCACAGCAGTATAAAATATGGCAGACGCTAACGAAATTAATGCATTCGTGAATTACCAGCAGTCTGCACCTTGTACCATAGCTGTTAGGAACGTCAATAATATAACTATTGAAAACTGGTAAATAGTAACGTTCTACTTTGGAATCTCATTGAGTAGTCTCACCAAAAATGTATAATAAAAATGCTTCTCCACCAGGTACAGAACACGACGTACTTGTACCGAAAATTTAGACTGAAACTAATAAAAACGAAAATATCAGTGAATTTGTTGGTGATGTAAGCTTGGCGGTAGAATTTAATACTTAACTTTTAGATCTTCATATGAGCTTTGCTGCTGATTTCCAGCTGTGCGTAATATGCTCCTTTAAGAAATTGTACATTGTATAAATCATCAATGGAAATTCCAAAGTTGTTACGAATTCTTTTATTGCTGCGTAGGTGGCGTGCAGCAATGAACAATTTGGCATTACAAAATGATTACATCTTTATTCTCTGAAAACTGGCTACAATTCGCCTAATGACAGGGCTGTTGCACGCTATTTATACTTTTAATAACAATCAAGTGTGTCTTTTAAGTTGCAAAATGCAATAATTATAATACATAATTAATGCACAGAGAGAAATTATGGACAGCCTAATTTAGGTACATTATATTTCCTGATGAGTATGTGTTGGTAGTTTGTGGGAAAAAAAAATTAGAAACGCGCAACAATATAATATACGGAAATTAACAATGCGAATTACACTTGATTAATTTATAAGCAAAATACACGGTGTATCAAAAAGGATCATCCGATTTGGAACGTCTATACATCTGAATCTAGTAAACATATACAGGGTTATTACAAATGACTGAAGCGATTTCACAGCTCTACAGTAACTTTATTATTTGAGATATTTTCACAATGCTTTGCACACACATACAAAAACTCAAAAAGTTTTTTTTACGCATTCACAAATGTTCGATATGTGCCCCTTTAGTGATTCGGCAGACATCAAGCCGATAATCAAGTTCCTCCCACACTCGGCGCAGCATGTCCCCATCAATGAGTTCGAAAGCATCGTTGATGCGAGCTCGCAGTTCTGGCACGTTTCTTGGTAGAGGAGGTTTAAACACTGAATCTTTCACATAACCCCACAGAAAGAAATCACATGGGGTTAAGTCGGGAGAGCGTGGAGGCCATGACACGAATTGCTGATCATGATCTCCACTACGACCGATCCATCGGTTTTCCAATCTCCCGTTTAAGAAATGCCGAACATCGTGATGGAAGTGCGGTGGAGCACCATCCTGTTGAAAGATGAAGTCGGCGCTGTCGGTCTCCAGTTGTGGCACGAGCCAATTTTCCAGCATGTCCAGACACACGTGTCCTGTAACGTTTTTTTCGCAGAAGAAAAACGGGCCGTAAAGTTTAAACCGTGAGATTGCACAAAACACGTTAACTTTTGGTGAATTGCGAATTTGCCGCACAAATGCGTGAGGATTCTCTACCGCCCAGATTCGCACATTGTGTCTGTTCACTTCACCATTAAGAAAAAATGTTGCTTCATCACTGAAAACAAGTTTCGCACTGAACGCATCCTCTTCCATGAGCTGTTGCAACCGCGCCGAAAATTCAAAGCGTTTGACTTTGTCATCGGGTGTCAGGGCTTGTAGCAATTGTAAACGGTAAGGCTTCTGCTTTAGCCTTTTCCGTAAGATTTTCCAAACCGTCAGCTGTGGTACGTTTAGCTCCCTGCTTGCTTTATTCGTCGACTTCCGCGGGCTACGTGTGAAACTTGCCCGCACGCGTTCAACCGTTTCTTCGCTCACTGCAGGCCGACCCGTAGATTTCCCCTTACAGAGGCATCCAGAAGCTTTAAACTGCGCATACCATCGCCGAATGGAGTTAGCAGTCGGTGTATCTTTGTTGAACTTCGTCCTGAAGTGTCGTTGCACTGTTATGACTGACTGATGTGAGTGCATTTCAAGCACGACATACGCTTTCTCGGCTCCTGTCGCCATTTTGTCTCACTGCGCTCTCGAGCGCTCTGGCGGCAGAAACCTGAAGTGCGGCTTCAGCCGAACAAAACTTTGAGTTTTTCTACGTATCTGTAGTGTGTCGTGACCATATGTCAATGAATGGAGCTACAGTGAATTTATGAAATCGCTTCAATCATTTGTAATAGCCCTGTACAATGAATTTTGTTTTTTGATGAACAGGAAACTCAAAAAGATTTTTTTCATGCCTTCTCATAGGTGTTCAGTATGCCCCCTTGAGATGCACGGGATATGTCATTGCGGTATTCAAACTGTTCCCACGCTGCAGCCTACATGTCTTGAGTTTCAGCTTCCACAGCTGTTCTTATGCGATGTCTCAGTTCATTCATTCTTATTAATAACAGAGGCACATGAACAGAGTCTTTTATAAAACCCCACAAGAATAATCACACAGTCAGGCCCGGTTACTTTGGGGCCCAGGAATGTAAGGCTGAATCATTTGGCCCAGAGCGAGCGATCGATCGTTCAGTAATCCTTTGATTTCCCGCACTTCCAGACGCGAGTGTGGCAGTGACCCATCCTGTTGGTAAATGAAGTCCTTCTGCTCAGTCTCCAACTGTGGGAAAAGAAAGTTCTCAAGCATATCGAGATGCGTGCTTCCTGTATCAGTGTCCTCGGAAGAAAAGTACCACACAACTTTTCCGGTGAAACTACACAAAACACCATGTGAAACCATCTACAACTTGAGATTTTCCTCTTTCCGAACAGTACGTTGTTCACGCACGTATCTCAAATAACATAATACACACATCAAAAAAAGTTTTGTATCACCCCAGTTCGCAGAATTCCTGAAGATAGACGTTGCCTATGGATACTGTATCACAGACACAGTCGCTTTGACTGTTCAGAGACGTCACAAAACCCGCCCAGAGATGTAAACGACTATTGCGGTATACTGATATTTTTTACTTATGGACCGTCTGACAGCAACTGAATAAAACACAATTTTAGTGCCATATGCGTTTGGCCTTTATTTTCTGCAAGGCATCATCAGTGGCCTGGAATATGTACATACGAGGTGTGGCTAGAAAAAAACCGGACTAGTACTGGTGAAACAATAAAACGAATGCAATAAGGCTGAAAGTCGCGTGGCCTGTCACGTGACTCTCACTCCGCCTACTGCTCGAGTTTCATCTGCCTCCTGCACTCAGTCTGCCCGTGGCGTCTGTTTTAAGTAGTTGACGTTTTGTCTGTGCGTCGGAAAATGTTGAGTGTACAGAAAGAACAGCGTGTTAACATCAAATTTGGTTTCAAACTAGGAAAATTTGCAAGTGAAACGTTTGTAATGTTACAACAAGTGTACGGCGATGATTGTTTATCGCGAACACAAGTGTTTGAGTGGTTTAAACGATTTAAAGATGGCCGCGAAGACACCAGTGATGACACTCGCACTGGCAGATCATTGTCAGCAAAAACTGATGCAAACATTGAAAAAATCGGTAAACTTGTTCGACAAGATCGCCGTTTAACAATCAGAGCAGTGTCTGAGTTAACAGGAGTTGACAAGGAAAGTGTTAGGCAGATTCTTCATGAAAGTTTCAACAGGAACAAAGTGTGTTCAAAAATGGTTCGAAAGTGTCTCATAATTGAACAGAAGGAACGCCGAAGAATGATTTGTTCTGACATCCTGGAAAACATTGAAAGTGATCCCACCTTCTTACAAAATGTTATTACTTGCGATGAATCGTGGTTTTTTATTTACGATCCCGAAACTAAACGCCAATCGATGCATTGGAAAACTCCTGGTTCTCCACGACAAAAAAAAGCACGAATGTCAAAATCGAAATTCGAGGCAATGATGATTGTTTTTTTTTTTTTTTGACATCAAAGGGATTGTGCACATTGACTGGGTACCAGAGGGACAAACAGTGAATCAGCATTACTACATTAGCGTCCTGGCTACCCTACGTGAGCGAGTACGGAGAAAACGGAACGATTTGTGGAGAAAAAAGTCACGGATCCTTCACCGAGACAATGCCCCAGCTCACAGTGCGTTGTCAGTGAAGACGTTTTTGGCAAAACACAACATTCCCATCTTAGATCATCCACCCTACTCACCTGATTTGGCCCCCTGTGACTTTTTTCTTTTCCCTAAAGTCAAGTCAGCTTTGAAAGGAACTAGATTTGAGACTGTTGAAGTAAAAGAAAAAGCGACGGAAGTAATGTATGGACTTACCGAAAATGATCTGCAGCATTGCTATGAACAGTGGAAAATTCGTATGGAGCGGTGTAGAGACCGAGGAGGAGAGTACATTGAAGGAGATAACATGAAATTGTAAATAATTGTAAATAAATGTTTTTTCCAGCATCAGTCCGGTTTTTTTCTAGCCGCACCTCGTATGTTAGCTATTTAATTTACATTTTTTGTCACTGTGCCTGTAGGTTATAAACAGTTCTGGTGGTTGGTATTTCCTATAAAGTAGTAATGTTTTGATTTGTACTTACAGTTTGCGTGGACAATTTCTTACATATTACGCTCCTGTTGCATTTTTGGTATTGTTCTTCTTATGAATACCAATTTGCGGTTCTTTTCCAAAATTCCACAGCACTGTGAACTGAACGCTTGTTTCAATGCAATGTTTTGATTTCTGTTGCCGACTGTCAAATGTTTTTGCCAAAGATCGAATGTTATTGCCGAACTTTCGAGTGTAATTATTGAAGTATCTGTGATCTGTTCGTGTATGCATTTGTGTTTGTGTGTGTGTGTTGTAACCTCCCCAGAGAATTTTGAAAGACAATATTTAAATGTGAATATACATCGTGCTAAGTGTAACCTCCCCGTAATTATTATTAAATAATATGAGCTGAATGAAAATGTAAGTAGAGCCAAATGTTAGCTTCCTACAGTAATAAAATTCAATGATAACAAAAATGTGCAAAAATGTTAAGTGCCCACAAAATTAACGTTAAAATCAACCTGATAAATTGATTCTGGGAGGAGAAGCAAAGGAAATATTGTTTCAATTGTAATGATTATTTTCTTAAAAAAATTGCTTTCAGAACAAAATTATTATTGGGGCAATTCTTGAACAAATTAATTACAGTTAAGATACATTACATTATCAGATGTGCGCAATGCTGCTTCATTACCTTATTTAAAAATATACCTCATCCTGAACCTTGACCAGAGACCCATGTCGACGCCCGCCGACTCCTCGCACACAACTCCGACTGTCCCTCGCGCGCTACTGGCACGAACGAACTACATGCTCTCCCGACTCGCTACGTACAACTACTGCCTCGCAACTGCACTACATGCTCTCGCGACTCGCTACGTACAACAACTGCCTCGCAACTGCAACTGAACTCTCGCGCGGTCAAGCGCAGACTAGCAACGATAAATAACTCTCTGGTCAGAGATTCTGTCATGACTCGCCATCGCTGCTACCGAATACATACGCGTTTCAGTGTGTGTCCAGATGGTGTGGGGAAGAGTTTTTTTATGTTATCATTTCCTTTATTAAATGTAGTAGGGAGCCTGTGCTGATGTGTGTTTGTTCATTTATCACATGTTTGTTTTCTGCTATGGCTTTCTGGATGTGGAAGTTTTCTTGCATTTGTATAAGATGTTTGTCATGGTTGCTTATTCTCATTATTTTCATTTCTTGTTCCATGTTTGTAGGATGATGGTTATGGTGTTTTAAATGCTCTGGAAATGTGGAATGGTTTGTTTCATACTTCCAACATGTGGTATGTTCTTTGTATCTTGTTTCAAAATTCCTGCATGTCATGCCTATGTATACTGCATCACAACTTTGATATTCAAATTTGATTGTTGGAATTTGTCCCTCTTGGTAGCTGGTATACCGTAATATTACACGCAACTGAGGAAGACAGGACTAAAAAAGTTGAAAATGTAAACGACTATTCATGAGCAGCGCCTATTAGACGGAGGGGGTCCGACAGCCGATCAGTTCCAGTCAGTCCACCAGGAAGGAGGTACACGGCCCGTGTCGTCTGTAGTTCAACCGTGCCTAGACGTGCAATACCGAGGTTCGATAGCGTCCGCGTTGTTACTTTGTGTCAGGAAGGACTCTCAGCAAGGGAAGTGTCCAGGCGTCTCGGAGTGAACCAAAGCGATGTTGTTCGGACATGGAGGAGATACAGAGAGACAGGAACTGTCGATGACATGCCTCGCTCAGGTCGCCCAAGGGCTACTACTGCAGTGGATGACCGCTACCTACGGATTATGTCACGGAAGAACCCTGACAGCAACGCCACCATGTTGAATAATGCTTTTCGTGCAGCCACACGACGTCGTGTTACGACTCAAACTGTGCGCAATAGGCTGGGTGGTGCACAAGTTCACTCCCGACGTCCGTGGCGAGATCCGTCTTCGCAACCACGACGCTATGCAGCGCGGTACAGCTGCTCCCAACAACATGCCGAATGGACCAGTCAAGATTGGAACCACGTTTTCTTCACCGACGAGTGTCGCGTATGCTTTTAACCAAACAATCGTCGCAGACGTGTTTGGAGGCAAACCGGTCAGGCTGAACGCCTTAGACACACTGTCTAGCGAGTGCAGCAAGGTGGAGGTCACCTGTTTTGGGGTGGCATTATGTGGGACCGACGTACGACGCTGGTGCTAACGGAAGGCGCCGTAACAGCTGTACCATACGTGAATGCCATCCTCCGACCGATAGTGCAACCATGTTGTTGTGGTCTTCAGTCCTCAGACTGGTTTGATGCAGCTCTCCATGCTACTCTACCCTGTGCAAGCTTCTTCATCTCCCAGTACTTACTGCAACCTACATCCTTCTGAATCTGCTTAGTGTATTCATCTCTTGGTCTCCCTCTACGATTTTACCCTCCACGCTGCCCTCCAATGCTAAATTTGTGATCCCTTGATGCCTCAAAACATGTCCTACCAACCGATCCCTTCTTCTAGTCAAGTTGTGCCACAAACTTCTCTTCTCCCCAATTCTGTTCAGTACCTCCTCATTAGTTACGTGATCTACCCACCTTATCTTCAGCATTCTTCTGTAGCACCACATTTCGAAAGCTTCTATTCTCTTCTTGTCCAAACTGGTTATCGTCCATGTTTCACTTCCATACATGGCTACACTCCATACAAATACTTTCAGAAACGACTTCCTGACACTTAAATCTATACTCGATGTTAACAAATTTCTCTTCTTCAGAAACGATTTCCTTGCCATTGCCAGTCTACATTTTATATCCTCTCTACTTCGACCATCATCAGTTATTTTACTCCCTAAATAGCAAAACTCCTTTACTACTTTAAGTGTCTCATTTCCTAATCTAATCCCCTCAGCATCACCCGATTTAATTTGACTACATTCCATTATCCTCGTTTTGCTTTTGTTGATGTTCATATTATAGCCTCCTTTCAAGTCACTGTCCATTCCGTTCAACTGCTCTTCCAAGTCCTTTGCTGTCTCTGACAGAATTACAATGTCATCGGCGAACCTCAAAGTTTTTATTTCTTCTCCATGAATTTTAATACCTACTCCATCGGCAGAATATTGGCGAGGCATTCGTCTTGATGGACGACAATTCATATCTTGTGAATGACTTCCTTCAGGATAACGACATCGCTCGACTAGAGTAGCCAGCATGTTCTCTAGACATGAACCCTATCGAACATGCCTCGGATACATCCAAAAGGGCTGTCATAGACGACGTGACCCACCAACCTTTCTGATTGATCTACGCTAAATCGCCGTTGAGGAGTGGAACAATCTCCACCAACAGTACCTTGATGAACTTGTGGATTGTATGCATGGCATGAACCAATGGAAAAGGACGTGCTACTGGGTATTAGAGGTACCGGTGTGTACAGCAATCTGGACCAACATATCTGAAGATCTCGCTGTATGGTGGTACAACATGCAATGTTTGGTTTTCATGAGCAATGAAAATGATGTTTATGTTGATCTATATTCCAATTTTCTGTACCGGTTCTGGAACTCGCGGAA
Organism: Schistocerca nitens; assembly: GCF_023898315.1. Lineage (NCBI taxonomy): Eukaryota > Metazoa > Arthropoda > Insecta > Orthoptera > Acrididae > Schistocerca > Schistocerca nitens. Next base: position 163,042,158 of record NC_064624.1, on the reverse strand, counting down.
TCGAGATGATAACAAAACTTCTTTTGATGTGTGTAGTTTTTTTTTTAATGGGATGGTTCTTTTTGATACATCCTGGCCGGCCGCTGGTGGCCGAGCGGTTCTGGCGCTACAGTCCGGAACCGTGCGACTGCTACGGTCGCAGGTTCGAATCCTGCCTCGGGCATGGATGTGTGTGTTGTCCTTAGGTTAGTTAGGTTTAAGTAGTTCTAAGTTCTAGGGTACTTACGACCTCAGCAGTTGAGTCCCATAGTGCTCAGAGCCATTTTTTTGATACATCCTGTATAATTTACACCTTTTTCCAAACGTAAAATGGAGTTACAAATTGAATATGCTTTTATTTAATAGTAACCACATAGCTCAAAATGATTTCTAGGACTGAAAAGTAGTAATAAAGGACTGCATAATTTGTCTTGTTGCAAGTACACTGCTGACCTATTATACTGCAAGCTTTGATGAAATAATGCATACAGCGTGAACAAAACATGAAGCAAATATAAATTCTACTGAACAGTGGTACTCATTATAGAATTTAGGTAATTAGTGGCTACAATGTTAACAAAGATATTTCCTACCAATTACGGAATATGGATATTACGTAGAGTTGAATGTGATTTAGTCATGATCTTTCGATTTGGCGTCTAACCAGAACTTTCTCTCTGGGTAATTCACATACTAATTTGCATCAGACTTGAATATTCGAATGTTTGTCACTATTTTATGTGCGTATCTGCGGCTTAAAGCCGGCCGTAGTGGCCAAGCGGTTTTAGGCGCTACAGTCTGGAACCGCGCGACCTCTACGGTCGCAGGATCGAATCCTGCCTCGGGCATGGACGAGTGTGATGTCCTTAGGTTAGTTAGGTTTAAGTACTTCTAGGGGACTGATCACCACAGATGTTAAGTCCCATAGTACTCAGAGCCATTTGAATCATTTGAGGCTTAAACGATTCGTCGGAGGATGTTCTGTAACAGTCTGTCTTTCAAGATATGCTTTATACGCTTGGTACGCCAACAAATTGAAATGTGATTTGTTTTTTAACAATGTGGTTCAAATGGCTGTAAGCGCTACGGGACGTAACATCTGAGGTCATCAGTGCCATAGAACTTAGAACTACTTAAACCTAACTAACCTAAGGGCAGCACACACATCCATGCCCGAGGCAGGATTCGAACCTGCGACCGTAGCAGTCGCGCGGTTCCGGACTGTAGCACCTAGAACCGCTCAGCCACCGCGGCCGGCGGATGGCAGAGGGCACGGGTCACATTTCAGTGGCGCCAGTTGGATCTATCAGTAGATCGGATTTCACTAGGCATAGCCTGCACCTCGATAGGTATGGGGAGGGCAGGCTGGTAAAGCTTGCAGGTAACAGTGTAGTGGGTGGTGGTGGGATCACTCATGGAAAAATTCCTGTAGTAATTGGTGTTAGAGCTGCACCTTTTTCAGATCGAAGTCAGCTGACAGGTATACCTGTTTGAAGGTGGGCCCTTAATTAGAGGTACTTCCTTTAGAGGACGTCATGTCTTCAAGTAGAGAAGGAATTAGCATACTTCACCAAAATGAGATGTATTAGAGATACAACGCCGGTGGCTACTTGAAGGACAGTAACAGTTGCAAACATGCAAGTCTTTTGTATTGGTTGTGAATAAATTGTTGCCACTATTTAAGTTCCAACCCTCGTACTTAACGTTTCAGAATTAAGATTAAACCAGCAACTCACGGTTTTTACAAATTTAAAAATTCATAGCACTGTTAACAAATCAGTTTATCGCAGTCGTATCCTTTTTTAGATCACTAATTTCAAAAAAAGTATAAAAACAGCTAGGAAACAAGTAAACTGATTACCGAGGCTATTGTTTCAAATCTCAAACTAAACATCGACATAAACCACCGTTCAAATTTACTTCAACTATTTGGAATAGGACACATCGATATTTTCCTGTTAGAATATCGATATTTCCGAAAAATCGATGTATCGGTTGCGTGTCCTCCTGTATTACGAGCAACTAACACGGAACCCGGAATGCAGAATCCAGAACCTGGTTCAAATGGCTCTGAGCGCTATTGGACTTAACATCTGAGGTCATCAGTCCCCTGGAACTTAGAACCACTTAAACCTAACTAAGGACATCACACACATCCATGCCAGAGGCAGGATTAGAACCTGCGGATGCGCGGTTACAGACTGAAACGTCTAGAACCGCTCGACCACAGCGGCCGGCCCCAGAACCTGGAACCTGAATTTCTGAACTACTTGCGTTTTGCCTATTATGTGACGGCTTTCGGGAGCAACGAAAATTGATTTTCAATGTTTGATCTCATTATTGACCGAATTTTAAAAAATTAAAATGTTGTCATAATGTAATCATTACGACGTACAAATTTATGGTACACGTTCAACACAATACCACAAGTATTACAGTTACCAACTGTGTGTCTGTGTTGAGGTAGTACGTCTAAGGATGAGCACATATTCGGACTTTGTTCACGTAGTATCTGAGAATGAGAAATCTTAGCGACTTTCAGCAAAATTTATACGTAATTGAGGAGCTGACATCAAAATGGGGACTTATCATTTTTGCCCGCGATGTGGAAGGCGTAGTATACCGTTAGCAGAGCCTGTTCTGTTGATGGTGCGAATGGAGCGGTCTACTGCCTGTCGAATATCTGGAACAGTTCTGAAGTGAATGCCACGAAGTGGTTCCTTCATCTTCGGAATCAAATCAAAGTCACAAGGACTTAAGTCCGGGAAGTATGGTGGATGGTGCAGTACTTCCCAGTACCATCCACCGAACAGAGCAGCCACAGTTTGCGCCGTATGCGCCCGCACATTGTCGCGCAAAATGATGCGTGGGTTGCGCAGAAAGTGTCGCCTCTTCTTTCGCGAAGCTGGTCGCAGGTGATGCTCCAAAATCGAACAGTAATACTGTGCATTGACAGTCTGCCGTGGAGGAACGTAATGTGTTAGGATAACACCATCACAGGCGTACACGAGAATCACCACAACTTTAGACCGCTCCACTCGCACCATCAACAGAACAGGCTCTGCTGACGGTATACTAACAAGGGAACCTCCCCATCGCACCCCCCCTCAGATTTAGTTATAAGTTGGCACAGTGGATAGGCCTTGAAAACCTGAACACAGATCAATTGAGACAACAGGAAGAAGTTGTGTGGAACTATGAAAAAAATAAGCAAAATATACAAACTGAGTAGTCCATGCGGAAGATATGCAATATCAAGGACACTGCGAACGTGGGAGCACCGTGGTCTCGTGGTAACGTGAGCAGCTGCGGAACGAAAGGTCCTTGGTTCAAATCTTCTATCGAGTGAAAAGTTTAATTTTTCATTTTCAGTTTATGTGACAAACTCTTATGTTTTCATCACTTTTTTGGGAGTGATTATCACATCCACAAGAAAACCTAAATCGGGCAAGGTACAAGAATCTTTTTACCCATTCGCCAAGTGTACAAGTTAGGTGGGTCGACAACATATTCCTGTCATGTGACGCACATGCCGTCACCAGTGTCGTATAGAATATATCAGATGTGTTTTCCTGTGGAGGAATCGGTTGACCTATGACCTTGCGATCAAATGTTTTCGGTTCCCATTGGAGAGGCACGTCCTTTCGTCTACTAATCACACGGTTTTGCGATGCGGTCGCAAAACACAGACACTAAACTTATTACAGTGAACAGAGACGTCAATGAACGAACGGACAGTAAATAACTATGCAAAAATAAAGAAAGTAAAATTTTCACTCGAGGGAAGACTTGAACCGAGGACCTCTCGTTCTGCAGCTGCTCACGCTACCACGGGACCACGGCGCTCCTGATCTCCCGTTCTCCATGATGTTGCCTATGTGGCGCATGGACTACTCAGTTTGTATATTCTGCTTATTTTTTCACAGTTCCACACAACTTCTTCCTGTTTTCTCAATTGATCTGTGTTCAGTTTATCAAGGCCTATCCACTGTGCCAACTTATAACTAAATCTGAGGGGGGTGCGATGGGGAGGTTCCCTTGTAAGCCTTCCACAGCGCTGGCAACGGGATCTACACAAGGCTGGTGACTACTTTGAAGGACAGTAACAGGTGCAAGCATGTAACTCTTTTGTATCAGTTGTGAATGAATAGTTGCCACTATTTAAGTTCCAACACTCGTACATGCCTCCTTTGTTCCGTGTTATAGTTTAGTTGTTGTTGGTGTTTGGAATACAGTTATGGCCTAATGTCGGTAAAATTGTTGATTTATATGCTCAATTCTAGTGTACTCCTGACTTACTTCGTGAAATATTTTATTCTTTTGTTTCATACAAACGAAATAGTCGAGGTGCCGATAAAAAAAATTAGTAAAACGTTTTAACGTACTGAACGCATTTGGAAGTGGCATAGAATGAGACCATGAGCCGGATTAACTGTAAGATACTATTTATCTCGCGAATGGGTTTCCCTGGGATTATTTCCCACTGTCGTGGGCAATTAAGTAAAGTTATATCTACGAGGGCAGTTCAATAAGTAATACAACACATTTTTTTCTGAAACAGGGGTTGTTTTATTCAGCATTGAAATACACCAGGTTATTCCCCAATCTTTTAGCTACACAACACTATTTTTCACCGTAGTCTCCATTCAATGCTACGGCCTTACGCCACCTTGAAATGAGGGCCTGTATGCCTGCACGGTACCATTCCACTGGTCGATGTCGGAGCCAACGTCGTACTGCATCAATAACTTCTTCATCATCCGCGTAGTGCCTCCCACGGATTGCGTCTTTCATTGGGCCAAACATATGGAAAGCCGACGGTGCGAGATCGGGGCTGTAGGGTGCATGAGGAAGAACAGTCCACTGAAGTTTTGTGAGCTCGTCTCGGGTGCGAAGACTTGTGTGAGGTCTTGCGTTATCATGAAGAAGGAGAAGTTCGTTCTGATTTTTGTGCCTACGAACACGCTGAAGTCGTTTCTTCAATTTCTGAAGAGTAGCACAATACACTTCAGAGTTGATCGTTTGACCATGGGGAAGGACATCGAACATAATAACCCCTTCAGCGTCCCAGAAGACTGTAACCACGACTTTACCGGCTGAGGGTATGGCTTTAAACTTTTTCTTGGTAGGGGAGTGGGTGTGGCGCCACTCCATTGATTGTCGTTTTGTTTCAGGTTCGAAGTGATGAACCCATGTTTCATCGCCTGAAACAATCTTTGACAAGAAATTGTCACCCACAGCCACATGACGAGCAAGCAATTCCGCACAGATGGTTCTCCTTTGCTCTTTATGGTGTTCGGTTAGACAACGAGGGACCCAGCGGGAACAAACCTTTGAATATGCCAACTGGTGAACAATTGTGACAGCACTACCAACAGAGATGTCAAGTTGAGCAGTGAGTTGTTTGATGGTGATCCGTCGATCATCTCGAACGAGTGTGTTCGCACGCTCCGCCATTGCAGGAGTCACAGCTGTGCACGGCCGGCCCGCACGCAGGAGATCAGACAGTCTTGCTTGATGATGACACACGCTTTGCCCAACGACTCATCGTGCTTTTGTCCACTGCCAGATCACCGTAGACATTCTGCAAGCGCCTATGAATATCTGAGATGCCCTGGTTTTCCGCCAAAAGAAACTCGATCACTGCCCGTTGTTTGCAACGCAGATCCGTTACAGACGCCATTTTAACAGCTCCGTACAGCGCTGCCACCTGTCGGAAGTCAATGAAACTATACGAGACGAAGCGGGAATGTTTGAAAATATTCCACAAGAAATTTCCGGTTTTTTCAACTAAAATTGGCCGAGAAAAAAATGTGTTGCATTACTTATTGAACTGCCCTCGTAGATAGATAATCCAGGTCATGGTGTACCTGTCTACCAAATGCAGCTAGTAAATTACGTCAGTGAAATAGTTAATAATAGTTTACCAAAAATACGATTATACTCCAGTCCAAAAATGAATTTTGCAAACAGGTAACAAGACAATTTTGGAATCGAATCTAACTCGACTGATGAACTGGCTACTGCGTGTAAGTTACTATGTTTAAAAGATTCTTTTGCCAAGAGTAAAGTGGTCACAAACTTAAATAGATTACCGAAAAACGTAGATAACATCACCAACAAATCCGATTCTTCTGGCGAATTAGAGAAAGACGATAAGACAATTGATGTATGGAAGTATCATAAACATTTAGCACATAGTAGCATAAAGTTTAGGTGGTTGTCATCTGCTGCTACAATAGAAACCGAAGTTCAAGTGTATATCGGTTAAGCTGTTGCTCCCGATAACTCAGAATCCTATAGAGGGGTGGGAAGACATTAAATCCGTGCTTCGTGGGACTGCACAAACATGCCATGAAATATTTAGCAATTGTAGCAATGTCGGTTCCAAGCGAACGACTTCAGAACAATTTAATCTTTGACGGGGAAACGGCTGTCGAAACTGTTGTGTTGAGTCATTTACAAAAAAAGTAACACATGACTTGGAATACTAAAGAAAAGAAAAAAAATACTCATTAATGATTACGGCGATGACACTGTTATGTCATATACTTTAGTCTCGCGGTAGTTCAAAACTTGTAATGCAATATAGAACGGTAATTGGATTTCACTCTATCAAAATTTGTACAAGCAATTAGCTAATATCCTTCACACACACACACACACACACACACACACACACACACTATACGGTAAAAACATACAGCCGGCCGGAGTCGCTACTACACTGCGGTCGCAGGTTCGAATCCTGCCTCGGGCATGGATGTGTGTGATGTATTTAGGTTAGTTAGGCTTAAGTAGTTCTAAGTTCTAGGTACCCGTGGTCTGGGGGTAGCGTCTTCGATGCATAATCAAAACGTCTTCGGTCTCGGGTTCGATCCCCGCCACTGCCTAAATTTTGATAAATAATCAGCATTGGCGGCCGAAGACTTTCGGCATAAGAAGTCAGCCTCATTCTGCCAACGGCCTTGTCAAAGAGGGCGGAGGAGCGGATAGAGGTTCAGGGCACTCTCTTGTCATAGGCGTGGGAAACGGCCACTAAAGGCGGAAGAATCAGCAATGATCAACGACATGAGGATGCAGAAGGCAATGGAAACCACTGCATTAAAGACACGTAACGTGTATCCACAGGACATGTGGCCTGTAATTGAAGAAGTGTCATGATGATCTCTCCATTGGCAAAAGATTCCGGAATAGTCCCCCATTCGGATCTCCGGGAGGGGACTGCCAAGGGGGAGGTTACCATGAGAAAAAGATTGAATAATCAACGAAAGGATAACGTTCTACGAGTCGAGGCGTGGATTGTCAGAAGCTTGAACGTGGTAGGGAAACTAGAAAATCTGAAAAGGGAAATGCAAAGGCTCAATCTAGATACAGTAGGGGTCAGTGAAGTGAAGTGGAAGGAAGACAAGGATTTCTGGTCAGATGAGTATCGGGTAATATCAACAGCAGCAGAAAATGGTATAACAGGTGTAGGATTCGTTATGAATAGGAAGGTAGGGCAGAGGGTGTGTTACTGGGAACAGTTAAGTGACAGGGTTGTTCTAATCAGAATCGACAGCAGACCAACACCGACAACGATAGTTCAGGTATACATGCCGACGTCGCAAACTGAAGATGAACAGATAGAGAAAGTGTATGAGGATATTGAAAGGGTAATGCAGTATGTAAAGGGGGACGAAAATCTAATAGTCGTGGGCGACTGGAATGCAGTTGTAGGGGAAGGAGTAGAAGAAAAGGTTACAGGAGAATATGGGCTTGGGACAAGGAATGAAAGAGGAGAAAGACTAATTGAGTTGTGTAACAAGTTTCAGCTAGTAATAGCGAATACCCTGTTCAAGAATCACAAGAGGAGGAGGTATACTTGGAAAAGGCCGGGAGATACGGGAAGATTTCAATTAGATTACATCATGGTCAGTCAGAGATTCCGAAATCAGATACTGGATTGTAAGGCGTACTCAGGAGCAGATATAGACTCAGATCACAATACAGTAGTGATGAAGAGTAGGCTGAAGTTCAAGACATTAGTCAGGAAGAATCAATACGCAAAGAAGTGGGATACGGAAGTACTAAGGAATGACGAGATACGTTTGAAGTTCTCTAACGCTATAGATACAGCAATAAGGAATAGCGCAGTAGGCAGTACAGTTGAAGAGGAATGGACATCTCTAAAAAGGGCCATCACAGAAGTTGGGAAGGAAAACATAGGTACAAAGAAGGTAGCTGCGAAGAAACCATGGGTAACAGAAGAAATACTTCAGTTGATTGATGAAAGGAGGAAGTACAAACATGTTCCGGGAAAATCAGGAATACAGAAATACAAGTCGCTGAGGAATGAAATAAATAGGAAGTGCAGGGAAGCTAAGACGAAATGGCTGCAGGAAAAATGTGAAGACATCGAAAAAGATATGATTGTCTGAAGGACAGACTCAGCATACAGGAAAGTCAAAACAACCTTCGGTGACACTAAAAGCAACGGTGGTAACATTAAGAGTGCAACGGGAATTCCACTGTTAAATGCAGAGGAGAGAGCAGATAGGTGGAAAGAATACATTGAAAGCCTCTATGAGGGTGAAGATTTGTCTGATGTGATAGAAGAAGAAACAGGAATCGATTTAGAAGAGATAGGGGATCCAGTATTAGAATCGGAATTTAAAAGAGCTTTGGAGGACTTACGGTCAAATAAGGCAGAAGGGATAGATAACATTCCATCAGAATTTCTAAAATGATTGGGGGAAGTGGCAACAAAACGACTATTCACGTTGGTGTGTAGAATATATGAGTCTGGCGACATACCATCTGACTTTCGGAAAAGCATCATCCACACAATTCCGAAGACGGCAAGAGCTGACAAGTGCGAGAATTATTCACAATCAGCTTAACAGCTCATGGATCGAAGCTGCCCACAAGAATAATATACAGAAGAATGGAAAAGAAAATTGAGAATGCGCTAGGTGACGATCAGTTTGGCTTTAGGAAAAGTAAAGGAACGAGCGAGGCAATTCTGACGTTACGGCTAATAATGGAAGCAAGGCTAAAGAAAAATCAAGACACTTTCATAGGATTTGTCGAACTGGAAAAAGCGTTCGACAATATAAAATGGTGCAAGCTGTTCGAGATTCTGAAAAAAGTAGGGGTAAGCTATAGGGAGAGACGGGTCATACAATATGTACAACAACCAAGAGGGAATAATAAGAGTGGACGATCAAGAACGAAGTGCTCGTATTAAGAAGGGTGTAAGACAAGGCTGTAGCCTTTCGCCCCTACTCTTCAATCTGTACATCGAGGAAGCAATGATGGAAATAATAGAAAGGTTCAGGAGTGGAATTAAAGTACAAGGTGAAAAGATATCAATGATACGATTCGCTGATGACATTGCTATCCTGAGTGAAAGTGAAGAAGAATTAAATGATCTGCTGAACGGAGTGAACAGTCTAATGAGTACACAGTATGGTTTGAGAGTAAATCGGAGAAAGACGAAGGTAATGAGAAGTAGTAGAAATGAGAACAGCGAGAAACTTAACATCAGGATTGATGGTCACGAAGTCAATGAAGTTAAGGAATTCTGCTCTCTAACCAGTAAAATAACCAATGACGGATGGAGCAAGGAGGACATCAAAAGCAGACTCGCTATGGCAAAAAAGGCATTTCTGGCCAAGAGAAGTCTACTAATATCAAATACCGGCCTTAATACGAGGAAGAAATTTCTGAGGATGTACGTCTGGAGTACAGCATTGTATGGTAGTGAAACATGGACTGTGGGAAAACCGGAACAGAAGAGAATCGAAGCATTTGAGATGTGGTGCTATAGACGAATGTTGAAAATTAGGTGGACTGATAAGGTAAGGAATGAGGAGGTTCTACGCAGAATCGGAGAGGAAAGGAATATGTGGAAAACACTGATAAGGAGAAGGGACAGGATGATAGGACATCTGCTAAGACATGAGGGCCGAATCAAACCAGTCAGTAGACTGATGACCAAAAACAAAGAACAAAAAGGTAGCAGATACGGCCCAGTCAAACAGTTCCCAATAACACCGACCCACACATTAATGGAGAACCGCACTTGATGAGCGCTAGTAACTGTGGCATGTGGGTTATCGTCACTCCAAACATGCAAATTGTGCATGTTGGAGACTCCACCGCGCCTGAACGTTGCTTCATTGGTAAACAACACAGAGGATGGAAATTTAGGATGCATTTCACACTGTTCCAGGTACCACTGCGAAAACTGTGCTCTGGGTGGATAATCAACTGGTTCCAGGTTGTAGACACGCTGTATGTGAAATGGGCGTAACAATTGCTCTCCAAGGACTGTTCTTACATTCGTCTGATTCGTCCCCATGTTACGTGCAATTGCACGAGTGCTGATTGAAGGATCCCGCTCCACATACTGCAAGACAGCTTCCTCAAATGGTAGCGTTCTTACCGTGCGACGGCGTCCCTGTCCAGGTAATCTGCTAAATGATCCGGTCACACACAGACGTTGGTACACAGGAGCAAAGGTCGTATGATGCGGGATACGGCGACTAGGATATTGTTGTTGATAAACCCGCTGTGCAGCTCGTCCGTTGTGGTGCGCTACGTAGTACGCACCAACCATATCAGTGCACTAGGTCCAGGTGTATCGCTCCATTAGTAAACAGAGACTACTACACTGGTGGACAGCAGTTACCTATAACTGAAGATCGTAATACGGCCACTAACAACTGAAGATCGTAATACGGCCACTAACAACTGAAGATCGTAATACGGCCAAATGCACCAACCATATCAGAGTACTTGGTCCAGGTGTATCGCTCCATTAGTAAACAGAGACAAACAGAGACCACTACACTGGTGGACAGCAGTTACCTACAACTGAAGAGCGTAATACGGCCACTAACAACTGTAGATCGTAATACGGCCACTAACAACTGAAGATCGTAATACGGCCACTAACAACTGAAGATCGTAATACGGCCACTAACAACTGAAGATGGTAATACAGCCACTAACAACTGAAGATCGTAAAACGGCCAAACGCACCAACCATATCAGAGTACTCGGTCCAGGTTTATTGCTCCATTAGTAAACAGAGACAAACAGAGACTACTACACTGGTGGACAGCAGTTACCTACAACTCAAGATCCTAATACGGCCACTAACAACTGAAGATCGTAGTATGGCCACTAACAACTGAAGATTGTAATACGGCAACTAACAACTGAAGATCATAATACGGCCACTAACAACTGAAGATCGTAAAACGGCCAAACGCACCAACCATATCAGAGTACTCGGTCCAGGTTTATCGCTCCATTAGTAAACAGAGACAAACAGAGACTACTACACTGGTGGACAGCAGTTACCTACAACTCAAGATCCTAATACGGCCACTAACAACTGAAGATCGTAGTATGGCCACTAACAACTGAAGATCGTAATACGGCCACTAACAACTGAAGATCGTAATACGGCCACTAACAACTGAAGATCATAAAACGGCCAAATGCACCAACCATATCAGAGTACTCGGTCCAGGTGTATCGCTCCATTAGTAAACAGAGACAAACAGAGACTACTACACTGGTGGACAGCAGTTACCTACAACTCAAGATCCTAATACGGCCACTAACAACTGAAGATCGTAGTATGGCCACTAACAACTGAAGATCGTAATACGGCAACTAACAACTGAAGATCGTAATATGGCCACTAACAACTGAAGATCGTAAAACGGCCAAACGCACCAACCATATCAGAGTACTCGGTCCAGGTTTATCTCTCCATTAGTAAACAGAGACAAACAGAGACTACTACACTGGTGGACAGCAGTTACCTACAACTCAAGATCCTAATACGGCCACTAACAACTGAAGATCGTAGTATGGCCACTAACAACTGAAGATCGTAATACGGCCACTAACAACTGAAGATCGTAATACGGCCACTAACAACTGAAGATCGTAAAACGGCCAAATGCACCAACCATATCAGAGTACTCGGTCCAGGTTTATCGCTCCATTAGTAAACAGAGACAAACAGAGACTACTACACTGGTGGACAGCAGTTACCTACAACTGAAGAGCGTAATACGGCCACTAACAACTGTAGATCATAATACGGCCACTAACAACTGAAGATCGTAATACGGCCACTAACAACTGAAGATCGTAATACAGCCACTAACAACTGAAGATCGTAAAACGGCCAAACGCACCAACCATATCAGAGTACTCGGTCCAGGTTTATCGCTCCATTAGTAAACAGAGACAAACAGAGACTACTACACTGGTGGACAGCAGTTACCTACAACTCAAGATCCTAATACGGCCACTAACAACTGAAGATCGTAGTATGGCCACTAACAACTGAAGATCGTAATACGGCAACTAACAACTGAAGATCATAATACGGCCACTAACAACTGAAGATCGTAAAACGGCCAAACGCACCAACCATATCAGAGTACTCGGTCCAGGTGTATCGCTCCATTAGTAAACAGAGACAAACAGAGACTACTACACTGGTGGACAGCAGTTACCTACAACTCAAGATCCTAATACGGCCACTAACAACTGAAGATCGTAGTATGGCCACTAACAACTGAAGATCGTAATACGGCCACTAACAACTGAAGATCGTAATACGGCCACTAACAACTGAAGATCGTAAAACGGCCAAATGCACCAACCATATCAGAGTACTCGGTCCAGGTGTATCGCTCCATTAGTAAACAGAGACAAACAGAGACTACTACACTGGTGGACAGCAGTTACCTACAACTCAAGATCCTAATACGGCCACTAACAACTGAAGATCGTAATACGGCCACTAACAACTGAAGATCGTAATACGGCCACTAACAACTGAAGATCGTAATACGGCCACTAACAACTGAAGATCGTAAAACGGCCAAATGCACCAACCATATCAGAGTACTCGGTCCAGGTTTATCGCTCCATTAGTAAACAGAGACAAACAGAGACTACTACACTGGTGGACAGCAGTTACCTACAACTCAAGATCCTAATACGGCCACTAACAACTGAAGATCGTAGTATGGCCACTAACAACTGAAGATCGTAATACGGCCACTAACAACTGAAGATCGTAATACGGCCACTAACAACTGAAGATCATAAAACGGCCAAATGCACCAACCATATCAGAGTACTCGGTCCAGGTGTATCGCTCCATTAGTAAACAGAGACAAACAGAGACTACTACACTGGTGGACAGCAGTTACCTACAACTCAAGATCCTAATACGGCCACTAACAACTGAAGATCGTAGTATGGCCACTAACAACTGAAGATCGTAATACGGCAACTAACAACTGAAGATCGTAATATGGCCACTAACAACTGAAGATCGTAAAACGGCCAAACGCACCAACCATATCAGAGTACTCGGTCCAGGTTTATCGCTCCATTAGTAAACAGAGACAAACAGAGACTACTACACTGGTGGACAGCAGTTACCTACAACTCAAGATCCTAATACGGCCACTAACGACTGAAGATCATGATATGGCCACTAACAACTGAAGATCGTAATACGGCCACTAACAACTGAAGTTCGTAATACGGCCACTAACAACTGAAGATCGTAATACGGCCACTAACAACTGAAGATCTAATACAGCCACTAACAACTGAAAATCGTAATACGGCCACTAACAACTGAAGAGCGTAATACGGCCTCTGCCGGTTTAAATAATCCTCATAGGAAAAAATGACATTAGGGAAAAATATTTGTTTTGATGTGCCCTACAACCTCCCAGAGTTTGTCGGTTTAAATACTTTTCACCCTGTATGTGCACACACACGTCACATAATTTCCCTAAATACCGGGGAGGAAACCGATGAAGTCCAACGCCACATTCAGCCGCATACAAGATGTGCTCGTTCGGGTTGAGATGTGGCGGATTAGGGGGCCAGCATGTCAATTGGAACTCGCCACTGTGTTCCTAAAACCATTCCGCCACACTCTTGGCTTTGTTACATGGCGCATTATCTTGTTGAAAAATGCCATGCTTTCAGGAAACGTGATCGTCACGACGGGGTGTACGTGGTCTGCAACCAGTGTGCGATATCCCATGGCAGACACTCTCACCACAACACTGCTCGAACAACCGACAAGTTGAGCAGTTTCCGAAGTGCTCGTGCCGAGCCTCCGGGCCATGAATCTAACTTCAGTCAAACTAACAAGAGAACCTCCCCATCGCACCCCCCTCAGATTTAGTTATAAGTTGGCACAGTGCAAAGGCCTTGAAAAACTGAACACAGATCAGTCGTGAAAACAGGAAGAAGTTATGTGGAACTGTGAAAAAAATAAGCAAAATATACAAACTGAGTAGTCCATGCGCAAGATAGGCAACATCAAGGAGACCGTGGTCCTGTGGCTGCGGAGCGAGAGGTCGTTGGTTCAAGTCTACCCCCGAGCGAAAAGTTTACTTACTTCATTTTTGCAAAGTTATGGTATGTCCGTTCGTTCATTGACGTCTCTGTTCACTGTAATAAGTTTAGTGTCTGTGTTTTGCGACCGCACCGCAAAACCGTGCGATTAGTAGACGAAAGGACGTGCCTCTCCAATGGGAACCGAAAACATTTGATCCAGGAAAACACGTCTGATATATTCTATACGACACTGGTGACGGCATGTGCGTCACATGACAGGAATATGTTGTCGACCCATCTAACTTGGCGAATGGGTAAAAAGATTCTTCTACCTTGCCCGATTTATGTTTTCTTGGGAATGTGATAATCACTCCGAAAAAAGTGACGAAAACATGAGAGTGTGTCACATAAACTGCAACAAATGAATGCAACAGTTTCACAGTCGTACAGTTTTCTCTGTGCTCTGTCAAAACATACAGTTTTAACGTTTTCAAATTTTTCCGTGTGTAGACCATCAAATCCTGCATATGTCCAAGCAAATCTGAACATGTCCTGGAATTTTGGAGAGCGAAATTGGTTATGTGTGAGTGCCTGAACTCTGATAATTGTCTGAAAATAAAATTTTAAACTTTTTACTGGAGGGAAGACTTGAACCAAGGACCTCTCGTTCCGCAACTGCTCACGCCAACCACGGGACCACGGCGCTCCTGTGCCTACATTATCCTTGATGTTGCCTATGTTGCCCATGGACTACTCAGTTTGTATATTTTGCTTATTTTTCCATAGTTCCACACAACTTCTTCCTGTTTTCTCGATTGATCTGTGTTCAGTTTTTCAAGGCCTATCCACTGTGCCAAATTATAACTAAATCTGAGGGTGGTGCGATGGGGAGGTTCCCTTGTAAGATAGATCTCGCGCCTTCCCCATTCTACACACGGACTGCACGCTCACTGAGACTACATGCGCCGGCCGCGGTGGCCGTGCGGTTCTGGCGCTGCAGTCCGGAACCGCGGGACTGCTACGGTCGCAGGTTCGAATCCTGCCTCGGGCATGGGTGTGTGTGATGTCCTTAGGTTAGTTAGGTTTAAGTAGTTCTAAGTTCTAGGGGACTTATGACCACAGCAGTTGAGTCCCATAGTGCTCAGAGCCATTTGAACCATTTGAAGACTACATGCACCGTCTCTCTCTCTCTCTCTCTCTCTCTGTCTGTGTGTGTGTGTGTGTGTGTGTGTGTGAGAGAGAGAGAGAGAGAGAGAGAGAGGGAGAGAGAGAGAGAGAGAGAGAGAGAGTAGTAGGCATTCCTCCACAGGATAGCAGGTTGGTGGTCGTAATTTTCTGGTTGGTAAATGTAGATCATAAATACCTGAAGTGCAGAATTTTTCTTGGTTATAACGTTGTCAGACCACTTAAGTTGTTCAGGCCGCTCGAAGGCAGCGTGTTTGAAGCAGCAGAGCGATTGATATCATGCAACCAGTGTCCAGTTTGTAAATCAAGCGAGTTTCGAGCACTGACATCTGAACGTAATTTTTTTTATAAATCATCGAAAAACCCACCCAATTAAAATACCTGTAATGGTTGCAAAGCCAAGAATTAAGAAGAAACTGGATGATGAACACGGACAACAACAATCCATCTGAAACCACAATCCTGACAAGTTAAATTTATTTAATCTCTGATTCTCACGCGATGTTGTAATGTTAGGTTCGGCAGTAAATTTGTGGAGCACTGTATTTGGTCACTTGTGTCTTACGTTTGTACTCGAGATTACGCGATATTTCCATACTGCTAAACATCGCTAGGTCCACTATTTCCAGCCGGCCGCGGTGGTCTCGCGGTTCTAGGCGCGCAGTCCGGAACCGTGCGACTGCTACGGTCGCAGGTTCGAATCCTGCCTCGGGCATGTATGTGTGTGATGTCCTTAGGTTAGTTAGGTTTAAGTAGTTCTAAGTTCTAGGGGACTTATGACCACAGCAGTTGAGTCCCATAGTGCTCAGAGCCATTTGAACCAATCCACTATTTCCGATGTGATAGTGAAGTGGAAACGTGAAGAAACACGTTAAACACAAAAGCGTTGACTGACAGAAAACGCCGACAGTTGAACAGGGTCGTAACGTGTAATAGGCAGACACCTATCCAGACCATCACACAGGAATTCCAAACTGCAAGTACTTGACACTTAGGCGAGAGGTGAGAAATCTTGGATTTCATGGTCGAGCGGCTACTCATAGGCCACACATCTCGCCGGTATATGCCAAACGACCCCTCGCTCGGTGTAACGAGTGTACAATGTGTCGATCCGATGGCAGGGCGTGGGTATGGCGAATGCCCGGTACCGTCATCTGCCATTGTGTGTAGTGCCAACAGTAAAATCGGAGGCGGTGGTGTTATGGTGTGGTAGTGTTTTTCATGGAGGGGGCTTGCACCCCTTTGCGTGGCACTGTCACAGCACAGGTCTACATTAATGTTTGAAGCACCTTCTTGCTTCCCAATGTTGAAGAGCAATTCGGGGATGGCGATTGCATCTTTCAACACGATCGAGCACCTGTTCATAATGCACGGCCCGTGGCGCAGTGGTTACACGACAATAACATCCCTGTAATGGACTGACCTGCACAGAGTCCTGACCTGAATGCTACAGAACACCTTCGGGATGTTTTTAACGCCGTGCCAGACCTCACCGACCGACATCGACACCTCTCCTCAGTGCAGCACTCACAAGGGGAGGCCGCCAATTGTGAAATTCAGATTGGATTCATACTGCGCATGATAAAAGCTCATGGCCAGAGGTGTAATGTGGCAAAGCACCAAGATGCACTTCTCAGCCGTTGTTGAGAAAATCGACAGTTAAAACAAACCGTTGCGGTGAAATACTCTCTACGATTAGTAGTTTTCTACAGCGTCGGGTTTGTAATCCGAAGGTCGCTGGTTCGAATCTCGCACCATGCAACTTTTTTTTTTAGTATTTGTTTTTTGTAATTCAAATGTGTATACATATACATATATATAATAATAAAAAAATTGCATGGCGCGAGATTCGATGCGGCGACCTTCGGGTTACGAACCCGAGCGCTTACCGCTGCGCCACGACGCTGTAGAAAACTACTAATCGTAGAGAGTATTTCAGCGCAACGGTTTCTTTTAACTGTCGATTTTCTCGACAACGGCTGAGAAGTGCATCTTGGTGCTTTGCCACATTACACCTCTGGCCATGAGCTTTTATTATGCACAGTATGAATCGAATCTGAATTTCACAATTGGCGGCCTCCCCTTGTCAGTGAAGAATGGGCTGCCACTCTTCGAGAAACATTCCAGCACCTGATTGAACGTGTGCCTGCTGGAGTGGAAGCTGTCATCAAGGCTAAGGGTGGGCCAACACCATGCTGAATTCCAGCATTACCGATGGAGGGCGCCATGAACTCGTAAGTCATTTTCAGCCAGGTGTCCGGATACTTTCTATCACATAGTGTACCACCTACCTCAGAACCACTTGTTCTATTGATTTGTGGCTGTAGTCATTACAGAAAATCTTTCAGATGTTTTTTATTCCAGTGTTTGAACATAATACCAATTCTTTTGACAATGACCCGTTTCAGTCAGTGTTGACCATCCTCAGATCTTTTTCTGCACCATATCCTAAAGTGATAAGGCCGTAATGGCATCGTCAAAATATATAAATATACTCAGCACTCGCGTAGATGTAAAATAAGGTGTAGAATAGGCCACATCGTGCACACAGTCATTTGCCGAAGGGTAAATTTTTTTCCGTCAGTGTATATTAGTTCTTTCACATAGTGTCCAGCCCTTGTCTGCTCATACTATTTCATTTGCCCTCCACTGCTTCATCCAGCCCAGTTTGACTATAGCTGACGCCGCAGCAGGTGTTTTTTGTAATGGTAACGGTCCCCCTTATGCTCTGTAACCTCTGCAATCCTTCTGAGTACTTCTTTATTCTGCCCACTTAATTTCTAACGCTCTTCTACAGTGCCACATTTCAGCTGCTTCTTGGTCCAACTTTCCTGAGCTTCGAATGCGTACGTTTCGCCCGTGTACAACGCTGCGCCCCGTACATACGAGGTGCATTCACGTTCTAAGGCCACCGATTTTTTTTCTAATTAACTACTCACGGGAAATCGATGAAACTGGCGTTACTTCTCGACGTAATCGCCCTGCAGACGTACACATTTTTCACAACGCTGACGCCATAATTCCATGGCAGCGGCGAAGGCTTCTTTGGGAGTCTGTTTTGACCATTGGAAAATAGCTGACGCAATAGCAGCACGGCTGGTGAATGTGCGGCCACGGAGAGTGTCTTTCATTGTTGGAAAAAGCCAAAAGTCACTAGGAGCCAGGTCAGGTGAGTAGGGAGCACGAGGAATCACTTCAAAGTTGTTATCACGAAGAAACTGTTGCGTAACGTTAGCTCGATGTGCGGGTGCGTTGTCTCGGTGAAACAGCGCACGCGCAGCCCTTCCCGGACGTTTTTGTTGCAGTGCAGGAAGGAATTTGTTCTTCAAAACATTTTCGTAGGATGCACCAGTTACCGTAGTGCCCTTTGGAACGCAATGGGTAAGGATTACGCCCTCGCTGTCCCAGAACATGAACACCATCATTTTTTCAGCACTGGCGGTTACCCGAAATTTTTTGGTGGCGGTGAATCTGTGTGCTTCGATTGAGCTGACTGGCGCTTTGTTTCTGGATTGAAAAATGGCATCCACGTCTCATCCATTGTCACAACCGACGAAAAGAAAGTCCCATTCACGCTGTCGTTGCGCGTCAACATTGCTCGGCAACATGCCACACGGGCAGCCGTGTGGTCGTCCGTCAGCATTCGTGGCACCCACCTGGATGACACTTTTCGCATTTTCAGGTCGTCGTCAGGATTGTGTGCACAGAACCCACAGAAATGCCAACTCTGGAGGCGATCTGTTCAACAGTCATTCGGCGATCCCCCAAAACAGTTCTCTCCACTCTCTCGATCGTGTCGTCAGACCGACTTGTGCGAGCCCGAGGTTGTTTCGGTTTGTTGTGACACGATGTTCTGCCTTCATTAAACTGCCGCACCCACGAACGCACTTTCGAAACATCCGTAACTCCATCACCACGTGTCTCCTTCAACTGTCGATGAATTTCAATTGGTTTCACACCGCGCAAATTCAGAAAACGAATGATTGCACGCTGTTCGAGTAAGGAAAACGTCGCCATTTTAAGTATTTAAAACAGTTCTCATTCTCGCCGCTGGCGGTAAAATTCCATCTGCCGTACGGTGCTGCCATCTCTGGAACGTATTGACAATGAACGCGGCCTCATTTTAAAACAATGTGCATGTTTCTATCTCTTTCCAATCCGGAGAAGAAAAATCGGAGGCCTTAGAACTTGAATGCACCTCGTACATTATCAGCAACCGCTGCATCACTTCCGCATCAGCAACTGATACCAGCAGAGCTCTCCATTTGGAGGAATATTTCTTCGCCTGTAACCTTCATTCCCATTGATATAACCCTTTATTAAGCCGCCTGCATTAACATACTCGCCCCTCCTCTCCCACCCCACCACGAACCATAGAGCTCGTCTTGGTGGATTTGTTTGCGTTTCTCAGATAGCCATTCTGCAGGTGCAACCTCAATGAAGGGGTATCTGTGGGGAGGCCAAAGAAACGTGTGGTTCCAGAAGAGGGCAACGGTCTTTTCAGTAGTTGCAGGGACAACAGTACTGATGAAGGGCTGATCCGGCCTTGTCACTTCGGCCAGCATGGGCTTTGCTAAGCTGCTTCTGTGAACGGTTGAAAGTGAGCGGACCGTGCAGATGTTATTTTTTCCCGAGCCCATGCAGCAGTGCCCTCGCTATGTTGGCGGAATCGTTCTTAATGCTTTCTCAGAATATTATTTTGAACAATTAGTTCAGGAGCCGAGACGACGTGTAAATGGTTGCGAAAACATACTTGACCTCTTAGCAACAAATAATCTTGACCAGATAGGAAGCTTCATGGCGGATACAGGAATTAGTGACCACAAAACTGTCGTAGCTAGACTGAGTATGTAGCATCCAAACCCACCAAAAATAAACGCAAAATACATCTATTTAAAAAAGCGGATAGAAATTCGATTGACAGCTTCCTAAGAGACAGTCTCCGCTTCCAGTCTGACTGAGCACAGGTCAGATGTGGTGTAAAAGATGTGGATTAAATTCGAAGAAATAGTATCGACGACAACTGAGAGATACACACCAAATAACAGTAAGAGATGGTACTGATCCAACACGGTACAGGAAACAGATGTGAAGACTGTTACAGAGGCAACGAAAAAAGCATGCCAAATTTAAAAGAACCCAAAATCCCCAAGATTAAGTTTTAGAGAAGCTCGAAATTTAGTTCGAACTTCAGTGTGCCATGCTGTTAATAGTTACGCCAGCGAAACTCTGTCTCGAAATCTGTTAGAAAACCTAAACAGATCCTGTTCGTATGTAAAGTACACCAGTGGCAAGACGCAGTCAATACCCTCACTGCACGATAACAATGGTGATATTATGGAAGACAGTGACACTTAAGCAGAGTTACTAAACAAGGTTTTCCGAAATAACTTCACAAAAGACGACGTAGTAAATATTCCAGAATTCGAATCAAGAACAACTGCCAACATGAGTAACGTAGAAGAAGATATCCTCGATGTATCGAAGCAGCTTAAATCACGTAATAAAGGCAAGGCCTCCCGTCCAGATTGTATACCATTCAGGTTTCCGTCAGAATATGGTTATACAGTAGCTCCAGACGTAGCAATCGTATACAACCGCTCATTACTCGTAGAAAGATCCGTACCCAAAGTCACACCAGTACCCAAGAAAGGAAACAGGAGTAATCCTGTGAATTACAGACCTGTATCACTGGCGTTGATTTGCGGTAGAATTTTGGAACATACGCTGTGCTCGAACATTATGAATCAACTTGAGGGAGAAGGTTTATTGATAGATAGCCAACACGGGTTCAGAAAATATCGTTCTTGCGATACGCAACTAGCTCTTTATTGTCAAGAAGTGATGAGTGGTATAGATAGGAAATGTCAAATTGTTTCCATATTTTTAGATTTTCAGAATGCTTTGGATTTCTAATTAAATTGCGTGCCTGTGGAGTATTGTTTCAGTTCTGTGACTGGATTCGTATTTCCTATCAAAAAGGTCGCAGTTGATAACAACTGACGGAAAGTCATCGAGGAAAACACAAATAAAATTCGACTTCCCCAAAATAAGTGTTACAGGCCCTCTGTTGTTCCTGATCTATATAAACGATTTAGGAGAAAATCTCAGAAGCCCTTTTAGATTGTTTGCAGATGATGCTGTCAGTTACCGTCTTGAAGTCATCAGATGATCAAAACGAATTGCAAAATGAATTACAAAAGACCTCCGCATGATGCAAAAAGTGGACTTGTGCGCCCTCTTCGGGGGTATTGCTGTGGGCTCCACACGGAATTGGGTTCACAGAGGACATCGAAAAAGTCCAAAGAGGGGCAGATCGTTATTTTATTTTCTCGAAATAAAGGAGAAAGTGACACAGATATGATACACGACTTGGGTGGCAGTCATGAAAACAAAAGCTGCGGCAAGACCTTCTCATGGAATTTCAATCACCAACGTAATTCTCTGACTGTGAAAATATTTTGTTAGTGTTTGCCTACATAGAGAGAAACGGTCATCATAATAAAATAAGAGAAATCAGAGCTCGCAAGGAAAGATTAACTGTTCGTTTTTCCCACGCGCAGTTCGAGGGTGGACGGTACAGAGGTGGCTTAAGGGGCTCCGGAACGCCCTATACTTGCAATGTTAAATAAATTACATCTTTCCTCACAAAGTATTTGAGGTAGGAAGTTGAACTTTTTACAGATTATTTATTGGAATATGGCCTACAACTTAACACAGGGATTTTACAAAATTTTAGTTCAGTTATTAAAGATGATTTTTTTTTCAATTGTAATGAAAATTCACAAAATTTTTTTGCAATTTTTTATTTATATATTCAAAAATATACAGTTTTTTGGAAAAAGGCTGTGTTAAATTATGCAGAAGGTACTGTGTAACATTTTCTGAAAGTTTGAAACAAATATGTTTGGAAGATCCTTAGAAAACATGTAATTAGTATGAGAAAATAAAAGTTTTGGGAATCGAGCGACAAAGATTGGATTAACTTTTTAGTGCATTCCAGGTCCATAGGATGGATTATCTTCATCCTCTGCAAACTCCTCCTCCAGCTTCCTCTTGTTCCTCCTCCTGTTTACTCTTGCTTGTATTTCTAGACTCTTTACAGCCCTGTCTGCAGCCCGCAGGTGTTCCTTGTCTAAAGCAAGCATCGCTCGTACCGTGTTAGAACCTATCTTCATTCCCATATTTCTAAATACCTTGCACCTTACAATGCTGCCATCATTGAAAGTCTCAACAGCATCATACACACCAAAGTGAAGTGTTTCTATTCCAACAAATACAGTCTTGGGGATTCCCGACCATATAACACTATTTACACTTTCATTGGGGTTTTGAGTTTTTCCGTGAATACACTTTTTCAACAGTTCAGGTGCTGCTAAGTCTCTGAAAATAGGTTTTATCACCTCCATTATTGCATGAGGCAGACTATGCTTATGAGTGTACACTTCACCAGTTAGCAATCCTTTGTTATATTTACACCAACTGTCTTCTTCTTTGGGACACAAGCTATGTTGGGGATTTTCATCGTCTTTATTGTTTACAGTAATAACACATACCTTTGCCTTTCCAACATTTCTCCTTTTCTTAAAAGCCTTCAGAGGATTTCTAATAACTTTACTTTTACTCATTGTTGTTGTTGTTGTGGTCTTCAGTCCTGAGACTGGTTTGATGCAGCTCTCCATGCTACTCTATCCTGTGCAAGCTTCTTCATCTCCCAGTACCTACTGCAACCTACATCCTTCTGAATCTGCTTAGTGTATTGATCTCTTGGTCTCCCCCTACGATTTTTACCCTCCACGCTGCCCTCCAATGCTAAATTTGTGATCCCTTGATGCCTCAAAACATGTCCTACCAACCGATCCCTTCTTCTAGTCAAGTTGTGCCACAAACTTCTCTTCTCCCCAATCCTATTCAATACCTCCTCATTAGCTACGTGATCTACCCACCTTATCTTCAGCATTCTTCTGTAGCACCACATTTCGAAAGCTTCTATTCTCTTCTTGTCCAAACTGGTTATCGTCCATGTTTCACTTCCATACATGGCTACACTCCATACAAATACTTTCAGAAACGACTTCCTGACACTTAAATCTATACTCGATGTTAACAAATTTCTCTTCTTCAGAAACGATTTCCTTGCCATTGCCAGTCTACATTTTATATCCTCTCTACTTCGACAATCATCAGTTATTTTACTCCCTAAATAGCAAAACTCCTATACTACTTTAAGTGTCTCATTTCCTAATCTAATCCCCTCAGCATCACCCGATTTAATTTGACTACATTCAATTATCCTCGTTTTGCTTTTGTTGATGTTCATCTTATATCCTCCTTTCAAGACACTGTCCATTCCGTTCAACTGCTCTTCCAAGTCCTTTGCTGTCTCTGACAGAATTACAATGTCATCGGCGAACCTCAAAGTTTTTACTTCTTCTCCATGAATTTTAATACCTACTCCGAATTTTTCTTTTGTTTCCTTTACTGCTTGCTCAATATACAGATTGAATAACATCGGGGAGAGGCTACAACCCTGTCTCACTCCCTTCCCAACCACTGCTTCCCTTTCATGCCCCTCGACTCTTATAACTGCCATCTGGTTTCTGTACAAATTGTAAATGGCCTTTCGCTCCCTGTATTTTACCCCTGCCACCTTCAGAATTTGAAAAAGAGTATTCCAGTTAACGTTGTCAAAAGCTTTCTCCAAGTCTACAAATGCTAGAAACGTAGGTTTGCCTTTTCTTAATCTTTCTTCTAAGGTAAGTCGTAAGGTCAGTATTGCCTCACGTGTTCCAACATTTCTACGGAATCCAAACTGATCTTCCCCGAGGTCCGCTTCTACCAGTTTTTCCATTCGTCTGTAAAGAATTCGCGTTAGTATTTTGCAGCTGTGACTTATTAAACTGATAGTTCGGTAATTTTCACATCTGTCAACACATGCTTTCTTTGGTATTGGAATTATTATATTCTTCTTGAAGTCTGTGGGTATTTCGCCTGTCTCATACATCTTGCTCACCAGATGGTAGAGTTTTGTCATGACTGGCTCTCCCAAGGCCATCAGTAGTTCTAATGGAATGTTGTCTACTCCCGGGGCCTTGTTTCGACTCAGGTCTTTCAGTGCTCTGTCAAACTCTTCACGCAGTATCTTATCTCCCATTTCATCTTCATCTACATCCTCTTCCATTTCCATAATATTGTCCTCAAGTACATCGCCCTTGTATAAACCCTCTATATACTCCTTCCACCTTTCGGCCTTCCCTTCTTTGCTTAGAACTGGGTTGCCATCTGAGCTCTTGATATTCATACAAGTGGTTCTCTTCTCTCCAAAGGTCTCTTTAATTTTCCTGTAGGCAGTATCTATCTTACCCCTAGTGAGACAAGCCTCTACATCCTTACATTTGTCCTCTAGCCATCCCTGCTTAGCCATTTTGCACTTTCTGTCGATCTCATTTTTGAGACGTTTGTATTCCCTTTTGCCTGCTTCATTTACTGCATTTTTATATTTTCTCCTTTCATCAATTAAATTCAATATTTCTTCTGTTACCCAAGGATTTCTATTAGCCCTCGTCTTTTTACCTACTTGATCGTCTGCTGCCTTCACTACTTCATCCCTCAGAGCTACCCATTCTTCTTCTACTGTATTTCTTTCCCCCATTACTGTCAGTTGTTCCCTTATGCTCTCCCTGAAACTCTCTACAACCTCTGGTTCTTTCAGTTTATCCAGGTCCCATCTCCTTAAATTCCCACCTTTTTGCAGTTTCTTCAGTTTCAATCTGCAGTTCATAACCAATAGATTGTGGTCAGAATCCACATCTGCCCCTGGAAATGTCTTACAATTTAAAACCTGGTTCCTAAATCTCTGTCTTACCATTATATAATCTATCTGATACCTATTAGTATCTCCAGGATTCTTCCAGGTATACAACCTTCTTTTATGATTCTTGAACCAAGTGTTAGCTATGATTAAGTTATGCTCTGTGCAAAATTCTACAAGGCGGCTTCCTCTTTCATTTCTTCCCCCCAATCCATATTCACCTACTATGTTTCCTTCTCTCCCTTTTCCTACTGACGAATTCCAGTCACCCATGACTATTAAATTTTCGTCTCCCTTCACTACCTGAATAATTTCTTTTATCTCGTCATACATTTCATCAATTTCTTCATCATCTGCAGAGCTAGTTGGCATATAAACTTGTACTACTGTAGTAGGCATGGGCTTTGTGTCTATCTTGGCCACAATAATGCGTTCACTATGCTGTTTGTAGTAGCTAACCCGCACTCCTATTTTTTTATTCATTATTAAACCTACTCCTGCATTACCCCTATTTGATTTTGTATTTATAACCCTGTAATCACCTGACCAAAAGTCTTGTTCCTCCTGCCACCGAACTTCACTAATTCCCACTATATCTAACTTTAACCTATCCATTTCCCTTTTTAAATTTTCTAACCTACCTGCCCGATTAAGGGATCTGACATTCCACGCTCCGATCCGTAGAATGCCAGTTTTCTTTCTCCTGATAACGACGTCCTCTTGAGTAGTCCCCGCCCGGAGATCCGAATGGGGGACTATTTTACCTCCGGAATATTTTACCCAAGAGGACGCCATAATCATTTAATCCTACAGTAAAGCTGCATGTCCTCGGGAAAAATTACGGCTGTAGTTTCCCCTTGCTTTCAGCCGTTCGCAGTACCAGCACAGCAAGGCCGTTTTGGTTAATGTTACAAGGCCAGATCAGTCAATCATCCAGACTGTTGCCCCTGCAACTGCTGAAAAGGCTGCTGCCCCTCTTCAGGAACCACATGTTTGTCTGGCCTCTCAACAGATACCCCTCCGTTGTGGTTGCATCTACAGTACGGCCATCTGTATCGCTGAGGCACGCAAGCCTCCCCACCAACGGCAAGGTCCATGGTTCATGGGGGAAGTACTCATTATTATACTTCAACAAAACAGAGACTCAAGAAACAGAATTAATTACGAATATTTTCGAGATAACGACAGAGTAAATAAACATGAAACAATCGACAATCACACCAGCGATATATATTGAACCATCACAGGTTAGCCACAACACATACTTTATCTCACATCACTAAAATGTACCTGATGAACACGGACGTTAATAATAACAGCATTTGACAGCAGTTTAACAGCGCCACAGTGGGTCACGCCCATGTAGAACACATTTAAAAAAAAATTTAAAAATAGTTGTAGTCTTCGGAATTGAATAAATTATATATCTATTAAAAGGTAATAGTCTGCAGATTCAGAAAACGCAAAAAAGTAAAAATTGAACTTTTCATGATTTTGAGCCTTTCCGGAGCCCCTTAAAGGCGATTCGATGAACCCTCTGCCAGACAGTTAACTGTGGACTGCAGAGTAAC
Organism: Schistocerca nitens; assembly: GCF_023898315.1. NCBI lineage: Eukaryota > Metazoa > Arthropoda > Insecta > Orthoptera > Acrididae > Schistocerca > Schistocerca nitens. The sequence continues at coordinate 163,015,227 of NC_064624.1, read as the reverse complement.
AATGTACATGTACACTGAAGAGCCAGAGAGACTGGTACGCCTGCCTAATATCGTGTAAGACCCCCGGGAGAACGCTGAAGTGCCGGAATACGACGTGGCACGGACGACTAATGTCTGACGTAGTGCTGGAGAGGGAATTGGCACCATGAATCCTGCAGAGCTGTCCATAAAGCCAGAAGAGCTCGAGGGGGTGGAGACCTCTTCTGAAGAGTACATCGCAAGGCATCCCAGACATGCTCAGTAATGTTAATGTCTGCGGAGTTTGGCGGCCAGCGGAAGTGTTTAAACTCAGAAGAGTGTTCCTGGAGCCACTCTGTAGCAATTCTGAATGTGTGGGGTGTCGCATTGTCCTGCTGGAATTGCCCAAGTCAGTCGGAATGAACAATGGACATGAATGGATGCAGGTGATCAGACAGGATGCTTACGTACGTGACACCTGTCAGACTCGTATAGAAACATATCAGAGGTCCCATAACACTCCAAGCGCAAACGCCCTTCACCATTACAGAGCCTCCATAAACTTGAACAGTCCCCTGCTGACATCCAGTGTCCATGGGTTCATGAAGTCGTCTCCGTACACGTCCATCCTCTCGATACTATTTGAGACGACACTCATCCGACCAGGCAACAAGTTTCCAGTCATCAAGAGTCCAATGTCGGTGTTGACGGGTTCAGGCGAGGCGTAAAGCTTTGTGTCGTGCAGTCATCAAGGGTACAAGAGTGGGACTTGCACTCCGAAAGTCCGTAACGATGATGTACCGTTGAATGGTTCGCACGCTCACATCTATTGATGGCCCAGCATTTAAATATGCAGCAATTTGTCAAGAGTTGCACCTCTGTCACGTTGAACTATTCTCTTCCATCGTCGTTGGTGCTGCTCTTGCAGGACTCTTTACCGGGCGCAACGATGTCATTGATTTGATTTCTTACCGGGTTCCTGATATTCACGGCACACTAGTGAAACTATCGTTCGGAAAAATCCCCACTTCACTGATGCCTCGGAGGTCTCATATAGGCGTTGCCGACCGGAGCACCGTATTCTGCCTGTTAACATATCTGGTTATATAAATACGCATGCCTCTACCAGTTTCTTTGGCGCTTCAGTGTAGATGTACGGTTAATGATTTTGGTATCGTCTTGGATAAAATACAGGGTGATTCAAAAAGAATACCACAACTTTAAAAATGTGTATTTAATGAAAGAAACATAATATAACCTTCTGTTATACATCATTACAAAGAGTATTTAAAAAGGTTTTTTTTTCACTCAAAAACAAGTTCAGAGGTGTTCAATATGGTCCCCTCCAGACACTCGAGCAATATCAACCCGATACTCCAACTCGTTCCACACTCTCTGTAGCATATCAGGAGTAACAGTTTGGATAGCTGCTGTTATTTCTCGTTTCAAATCATCAATGGTGGCTGGGAGAGGTGGCCGAAACACCATATCCTTAACATACCCCCATAAGAAAAAATCGCAGGGGGTAAGATCAGGGCTTCTTGGAGGCCAGTGATGAAGTGCTCTGTCACGGGCTGCCTGGCGGCCGATCCATCGCCTCGGGTAGTTGACGTTCAGGTAGTTACGGACAGATAAGTGCCAATGTGGTGGCGCTCCATCCTGCTGAAATATGAATGGTTGTGCTTCTTGTTCGAGCTGAGGGAACAGCCAATTCTCTAACATCTCCAGATACTGTAGTCCAGTTACAGTAGCACCTTCGAAGAAAAAGGGACCAAAAACTTTATTGGCTGAAATGGCACAGAAAACGTTCACCTTAGGCGAGTCACGTTCATACTGAGTTGTTTCCCGTGGATTCTCAGTGCCGCATGTACAGACATTGTGACGGTTGACTTTCCCATTAGTGTGGAAAGTTGCTTCATCACTAAACACAATCTTTGAAACGAAAGATTCATCTGTTTCCATTTGAGCAAGGATAAAATCACAGAAATCGATTCTTTTAATATCAGCTGCAGACAGTGCTTGAACCAATTTCAGACGATAAGGTTTCATAACTAACCTTTTTCGTAGGACTCTCCATACAGTCGATTGTGGAATTCGCAGCTCACTGCTAGCTCTGCGAGTCGATTTTCCTGGGCTGCGAACGAATGCTTGCTGGATGCGTGCTACATTTTCATCACTCGTTCTCGGCCGTGCAGAACTTTTCCCTTTGCACAAACACCCATTCTCTGTAAACTGTTTATACCAACGTTTAATACACCACCTATCAGGAGGTTTAACACCATACTTCGTTCGAAAAGCACGCTGAACAACTGTCGTCGATTCACTTCTGCCGTACTCAATAACACAAAAAGCTTTCTGTCGAGCGGTCGCCATCTTAGCATCAACTGACGCTGACGCCTAGTCAACAGCGCCTCAAGCGAACAAATGTACAACTAAATGAAACTTTATAGCTCCCTTAATTCGCCGACAGACAGTGCTTAGCTCTACCTTTTGTCGTTGCAGAGTTTTAAATTCCTAAAGTTGTGGTATTCTTTTTGAATCACCCTGTATTGCCGAGGTAAAATATTCCCTCATTCACATCTCCGCTACTCAGGAGGATATTTCGTCAGAGTGTGGAACGTTAGATTGCTTAGTACGCTGGGTAAGTACAGATTGGAAAAAGGGGATAGCTTGAAGGTAGACATACTGGGAAATGAAACGTGGGAGATAAGCGGTTCGCCGTCCGGAGTGGCCGAGCGGTTCTAGGCGCTTCAGTGTGGAACCGCGCGACCGCTACGGTCGCAGGTTCGAATCCTGCCTCCGGCATGGATGTGTGTGATGTCCTTAGGCTAGTTAGGTTTAAGTAGTTCCAAGTTCTAGGGGACTGATGACCTCAGCTGTTAAGTCCCATACCGCACAGAGCCATTTGAACCATAAGCGGTTCAGAGAACAGAATGGAACTGTTTGAAATGTGGTGGGACAGAAGATCGCTGAAGGTGAGCCGAGGAGGTTCCATAACTTATTAGGAGGTGTGTATGGAACTGGTCATAAAATAAATTTTGGCACAGTGTGAGCAAAGGAAGGGATCGGTTGATAGCACACGATCTGACACACCAAGAAATCATCGATTCGGAAATGGAGGGAAGTGTGAGAGGTAAAAATTGTAGAGGGAGACCAAGAGATGAATACACCATGCAGGCTGAGGTGGGTGTAGGCTGAAGTGATTATGCAGAGGTGGAGAGGGTTCGCACGAATTTGACTGGCGTCGGGAGCTGCGTCACACCAGTCTCTGAAGACCAGAGGAGCGGTAACTACAACTACAACAACGACAAAACAGTTTGGGAACGACTAGCTGAGATGAAGGTGTGCTAATTTTACTGAGGACTACATTCGTTGCAGATAAGAAAAGCGAGATGTTTATCGGAGAAAGGAGAATAAAGGCAACGAGGGAGCCTTACCAGTCTGTTGCTGTCTTGGAAGCAGTACTCTGTTTCAATTTCTGTTTATTTATTCTCCTGTTTGTAGTAAAAAAAAATTGCGTTCCCTACTGCTCTGGATAGTTTTACCTGACATTTGGCACTGGAAAGCCAATTAGCGTTAATTAAGCATCACGTTTCAGTAACAAGACGGGTGGGCGGATATCGATGTCTCGTTTTAGGCTGGAGCAGCGATATTGTGCCAGACGATCTTCAGAGGCTAGGAGCGAATCCTATCATCTCGTGTACCTGGAGAGTCACTGTATGGTGGAAAGACGTCGGAGGAATAACTGGTGTCCCACGCAATTTCTCCTTTTTTTATTCCACACCGTTCGAAAGCTCTTGGTGCAACTGGTGAGGCTTTTCTTCAGAACTCGAATGTCAATTCTTCTGAAATTGATGTCCCCTATAAATGCGACCGTGGCTTGAGATTATCCTGTAGATCGTTTACATATGTACACAGCGGGGAAAAATGAGTACACCCTTTTAGAGGTTTCCGAGTCTACTGAACTAAAATTAGTTACGATAAGGTACAAGAAAAGTACACAACATTTTAACTGTGCAATTGTATTTCCGAAAGCAGTGGCTGAATGCAATTATTGTATTTCAGTAGACTCAGACCATACAGTTTCATGTCCTGTAAAAGTTCCATGTCAATGGCTACAGTGTTCCCTGAAATACGTGGAAGCCAAGTCACAAAATTTAACATTTGGATAGGGCGTTCCAACTCCCCTGAAAGAGCATATATAGGAAAAGCTGCTACGGTTCAGTGCAGAACAGAAGGTAGCTGGATGAAGTAGGAATGAGACGAACAGAGATGTCACTAGAATGGGATTTTCACTCTGCAGCGGAGTGTGCGCTGATATGAAACTTCCTGGCAGATTAAAACTGTGTGCCCGACCGAGACTCGAACTCGGGACCTTTGCCTTTCGCGGGCAAGTGCTCTACCAACTGAGCTACCGAAGCACGACTCACGCCCGGTACCCACAGCTTTACTTCTGCCAGTATCTCGTCTCCTACCCTCCAAACTTTACAGAAGTTCTCCTGCAACCTTGCAGAACTAGCACTCCTGAAAGAAAGGATATAGCGGAGACATGGCTTAGCCACAGCCTGGGGGATGTTTCCAGAATGAGATTTTCACTCTGCAGCGGAGTGTGCGCTGATATGAAACTTCCTGGCAGATTAAAACTGTGTGCCCGACCGAGACTCGAACTCGGGACCTTTGCCTTTCGCGGGCAAGTGCTCTACCAACTGAGCTACCGAAGCACGCCTCACGCCCGGTACCCACAGCTTTACTTCTGCCAGTATCTCGTCTCCTACCTTCCAAACTTTACAGAAGTTCTCCTGCAACCTTGCAGAACTAGCACTCCTGAAAGAAAGGATATAGCGGAGACATGGCTTAGCCACAGCCTGGGGGATGTTTCCAGAATGAGATTTTCACTCTGCAGCGGAGTGTGCGCTGATATGAAACTCCCTGGCAGATTAAAACTGTGTGCCCGACCGAGACTCGAACTCGGGACCTTTGCCTTTCGCGGGCAAGTGCTCTACCAACTGAGCTACCGAAGCACGACTCACGCCCGGTACCCACAGCTTTACTTCTGCCAGTATCTCGTCTCCTACCCTCCAAACTTTACAGAAGTTCTCCTGCAACCTTGCAGAACTAGCACTCCTGAAAGAAAGGATATAGCGGAGACATGGCTTAGCCACAGCCTGGGGGATGTTTCCAGAATGAGATTTTCACTCTGCAGCGGAGTGTGCGCTGATATGAAACTCCCTGGCAGATTAAAACTGTGTGCCCGACCGAGACTCGAACTCGGGACCTTTGCCTTTCGCGGGCAAGTGCTCTACCAACTGAGCTACCGAAGCACGACTCACGCCCGGTACCCACAGCTTTACTTCTGCCAGTATCTCGTCTCCTACCTTCCAAACTTTACAGAAGTTCTCCTGCAACCTTGCAGAACTAGCACTCCTGAAAGAAAGGATATAGCGGAGACATGGCTTAGCCACAGCCTGGGGGATGTTTCCAGAATGAGATTTTCACTCTGCAGCGGAGTGTGCGCTGATATGAAACTTCCTGGCAGATTAAAACTGTGTGCCCGACCGAGACTCGAACTCGGGACCTTTGCCTTTCGCGGGCAAGTGCTCTACCAACTGAGCTACCGAAGCACGACTCACGCCCGGTACCCACAGCTTTACTTCTGCCAGTATCTCGTCTCCTGCCCTCCAAACTTTACAGAAGTTCTCCTGCAACCTTGCAGAACTAGCACTCCTGAAAGAAAGGATATAGCGGAGACATGGCTTAGCCACAGCCTGGGGGATGTTTCCAGAATGAGATTTTCACTCTGCAGCGGAGTGTGCGCTGATATGAAACTTCCTGGCAGATTAAAACTGTGTGCCCGACCGAGACTCGAACTCGGGACCTTTGCCTTTCGCGGGCAAGTGCTCTACCAACTGAGCTACCGAAGCACGACTCACGCCCGGTACCCACAGCTTTACTTCTGCCAGTATCTCGTCTCCTACCCTCCAAACTTTACAGAAGTTCTCCTGCAACCTTGCAGAACTAGCACTCCTGAAAGAAAGGATATAGCGGAGACATGGCTTAGCCACAGCCTGGGGGATGTTTCCAGAATGAGATTTTCACTCTGCAGCGGAGTGTGCGCTGATATGAAACTTCCTGGCAGATTAAAACTGTGTGCCCGACTGAGACTCGAACTCGGGACCTTTGCCTTTCGCGGGCAAGTGCTCTACCAACTGAGCTACCGAAGCACGACTCACGCCCGGTACTCACAGCTTTACTTCTGCCAGTATCTCGTCTCCTACCCTCCAAACTTTACAGAAGTTCTCCTGCAACCTTGCAGAACTAGCACTCCTGAAAGAAAGGATATAGCGGAGACATGGCTTAGCCACAGCCTGGGGGATGTTTCCAGAATGAGATTTTCACTCTGCAGCGGAGTGTGCGCTGATATGAAACTCCCTGGCAGATTAAAACTGTGTGCCCGACCGAGACTCGAACTCGGGACCTTTGCCTTTCGCGGGCAAGTGCTCTACCAACTGAGCTACCGAAGCACGACTCACGCCCGGTACCCACAGCTTTACTTCTGCCAGTATCTCGTCTCCTACCTTCCAAACTTTACAGAAGTTCTCCTGCAACCTTGCAGAACTAGCACTCCTGAAAGAAAGGATATAGCGGAGACATGGCTTAGCCACAGCCTGGGGGATGTTTCCAGAATGAGATTTTCACTCTGCAGCGGAGTGTGCGCTGATATGAAACTTCCTGGCAGATTAAAACTGTGTGCCCGACCGAGACTCGAACTCGGGACCTTTGCCTTTCGCGGGCAAGTGCTCTACCAACTGAGCTACCGAAGCACGACTCACGCCCGGTACCCACAGCTTTACTTCTGCCAGTATCTCGTCTCCTACCTTCCAAACTTTACAGAAGTTCTCCTGCAACCTTGCAGAACTAGCACTCCTGAAAGAAAGGATATAGCGGAGACATGGCTTAGCCACAGCCTGGGGGATGTTTCCAGAATGAGATTTTCACTCTGCAGCGGAGTGTGCGCTGATATGAAACTTCCTGGCAGATTAAAACTGTGTGCCCGACCGAGACTCGAACTCGGGACCTTTGCCTTTCGCGGGCAAGTGCTCTACCAACTGAGCTACCGAAGCACGACTCACGCCCGGTACCCACAGCTGTACTTCTGCCAGTATCTCGTCTCCTACCTTCCAAACTACTACCGGGCGTGAGTCGTGCTTCGGTAGCTCAGATGGTAGAGCACTTGCCCGCGAAAGGCAAAGGTCCCGAGTTCGAGTCTCGGTCGGGCACACAGTTTTAATCTGCCAGGAAGTTTCAGAGATGTCACTTTTGTTGAGAGACGGAAATTACTACGATCACCGTGGTTTCTGATGGTCCGCTGGACTTTATAAAACGCTGGACATGGTTTTTAATGTGTGATCACCACAGACGGCAGTGCATGCCCTCGTGCTTTTCACAAGGTTTGGTAAGGAGTTCTTGTGGAAGGACATTCCACTCCTCACCTTGCCACACTTCGCGTGACCTCACCCGTCGAAGGTTCGAGTCCTCCCTCAGGCGTGTCTGTGTGTGTGTCTGATCGTAGTATTGCATTGTATGTTAATCGGGGGCTTAGAAACGACGGATAGGCTCCGTCACCCACCGCTGCCGCAGTCGCCCACAACCCCATCACCACTACTGCAGACCACTTCACCCCTCTGCCGCCCCACACCGAATCATTCTTTCAGGGTTATTGTGCGGTTCGCCCCCCCCCCCTCCCCCCACCCCCCGGTGGACCCCCCCCCCACCCCCACAGGGAACGTGTCACACCAGATCGGTGTAACCCCTATGTTTGCGTGGTAGAGTAATGGTGGTGTACGCTGTAACGGAAAATAATAAAGGCTTTACTTTAATGAAGTATGCGATACCCTCCAAATTCAACCAGTTTAACGAGTATTTATGATTATAGAAAAGTTATTGTGTATGTTAACAATGATTGCACAACATGTCTCCATAAACAGTCAACCCATTAAATTATATTGAATAACTGACCCACACAAAAGTTAATATCACTTGATCACTGATACAGCAAATTTCATCATGTAAAAACACTAAGTTCATCTTAAATAATTAATATGAAGTACGAAAAATAGTGGCCAACTTAGGTATTTTGGATCTCCTTAAATAAAAATCACCCAGTGAAACCTATTTGTTCACTAGGTGCGTTTTCACTCAGTATTCACGTAATCAATCCTATTTTAGACGAAAACCAATGTAATTCTTAATAATTTATGTTACTTACTTATTTATGCAAATTAGAGAAGTCAATTGACAAACTTGTAAAAAACGGCCTTTTTGTAACAAAGAATTATTCTGTCAAGTCAACAAATCTGTCTGTCATTTTAATAACATGTTAAATTATGTCACTCGATGCAAATTAATAACTTATCTGCACAAATTATGATAACAGATGTACATGTGACTTATAAACTATATCTCTTTTTAGTAGTTCTTTGACAATGTTATAAATACAAGCAGCAAGAAGGGTCGGGAGGCGGTCGGAATGTCACTTTGGTAAAGTGTGTTTCTGTGTTATTGTTTGAGATGGATAAACAAAGCAAAGAACATGTAAAGGAAGTACTACTTTGTGTTGTGTTATCGTCTTTGGTGGACAGTGGAATTAAGATGGCCACTAGAGTAATAAATATTTGATGTTTACATATGTGTTGGTTTCGCTCGTTCTTTATCATCAAAAGCACATAAAAAACACGGGACCTCATGTTTTTAACCCCAGACAACCAGATTTAGAGCCAGCATCAGCATCGAGACACAGCAGCGATCCAGCAAGCAGCAGCGATTACCACAATGCATTTTAATGGCGCCAACCTAACATCAAGTGCTAACAAGCTCCGTAAATTGGAGTGAAATAGTGCGATTATAGCAATTAGCAATGTCTACGACTAGGCGACCATTACAACGCGTACGTGGAGAACTTGTTTGCGCAGCAATAGGCGACATAGCGAAGCTGAGGCGGATAAGGAGAACCAGCCGGCATTCGCCGAGGCAGATGGAAAACCGCCTAAAGGCCATCAACAGACTGGCCGGCTCACTGGACCTCGACACAGGTCCGCTGGGTAGATTCGTGCTGGGGACCAGGCGCTCCTTCCCAATCCGGAAATCCATGCTGTAGACCACACGGCTAACCGTTTCTAGGCTCCGTCACCCACCGCTGCCGCAGTGGCCCACAATCCCATCAGGACTACTGCAGACTAGAGTCCTGCATGACCGAGTAAGCGAGCACAAAATACGAGATGGGGCGAGCACACCCTAACTCGATAGGCTGCCTGCACTAGTTCTAGTGACCGAGCATAGAAGCCGTGACAGAATACGTAGCACGTAACTTCAAACACATTTACACGTGTCATTATCCGTGTGAGACTGCAGCCAGTACGGGCTTCTCATTTGTGGTGTCTCTCTCTCTCTCTCTCTCTGCAATCATGCAGTGCGAGGAAACCAGTGCAGTAAGACGTAAGATTGAAATCAATGTTAACACATTGAAGAGAGGGGAAGGTCTAAAAAGCCAAGTACGGAGCATATTTTTAATGGTTGTAGACGAAAACAGTGCGTCTGCTGGGGTACGTATCGTGCATAAACTGCTCCACATTATTGTGTTTCCAGTCGGGAACCACTCATTTAAAGAAACACAGTTACTAGAAACCTCACAAAGGTACAGCTCCTTCAAGGCATACAGGCAGTAATAAAAAATAGTATTACAGCAAAGTGTGTTGCAATGTGTGCTAAAGATGTGAGACCTTTTAATGCTTTTTCCGGTGAAGGTTTCAGAGAAGTAGGCCTAGAATTAATACATCTAGGTGCGCATTATGGAAAAGTTAACGTGGCAGATGTCATGCCACATCCCTCTACTATAAGCAGACATGTCAGAGAACAAGCTGATGCAATACGAAACAGTATAATGCTTTCTGTTATTGCGTAAGTTAGTAATAAAACATGTGCTGCGATAGTTGATATGCGGACTGATTCGCATAATCAGGTGCACTATTTGACGCTTACATCTCATTACATTAACACAGATTGGTCTCTTCTGATCAATGTTTTATTTACAACAAAATTCCCGGACGTTAGGAAGACGGGAGTAAATACACTCCTGGAAATTGAAATAAGAACACCGTGAATTCAATGTCCCAGGAAGGGGAAACTTTATTGACACATTCCTGGGGTCAGATACATCACATGATCACACTGACAGAACCACAGGCACATAGACACAGGCAACAGAGCATGCACAATGTCGGCACTAGTGCAGTGTATATCCACCTTTCGCAGCAATGCAGCCTGCTATTCTCCCATGGAGACGATCGTAGAGATGCTGGATGTAGTCCTGTGGAACGGCTTGCCATGCCATTTCCACCTGGCGCCTCAGTTGGACCAGCGTTCGTGCTGGACGTGCAGACCGCGTGAGACGACGCTTCATCCAGTCCCAAACATGCTCAATGGGGGACAGATCCGGAGATCTTGCTGGCCAGGGTAGTTGACTTACACCTTCTAGAGCACGTTGGGTGGCACGGGATACATGCGGACGTGCATTGTCCTGTTGGAACAGCAGGTTCCCTTGCCGGTCTAGGAATGGTAGAACGATGGGTTCGATGACGGTTTGGATGTACCGTGCACTATTCAGTGTCCCCTCGACGATCACCAGTGGTGTACGGCCAGTGTAGGAGATCGCTCCCCACACCATGATGCCGGGTGTTGGCCCTGTGTGCCTCGGTCGTATGCAGTCCTGATTGTGGCGCTCACCTGCACGGCGCCAAACACGCATACGACCATCATTGGCACCAAGGTAGAAGCGACTCTCATCGCTGAAGACGACACGTCTCCATTCGTCCCTCCATTCACGCCTGTCGCGACACCACTGGAGGCGGGCTGCACGATGTTGGGGCGTGAGCGGAAGACGGCCTAACGGTGTGCGGGACCGTAGCCCATCTTCATGGAGACGGTTGCGAATGGTCCTCGCCGATACCCCAGGAGCAACAGTGTCCCTAATTTGCTTGGAAGTGGCGGTGCGGTCCCCTACGGCACTGCGTAGGATCCTACGGTCTTGGCGTGCATCCGTGCGTCGCTGCGGTCCGGTCCCAGGTCGACGGGCACGTGCACCTTCCGCCGACCACTGGCGACAACATCGATGTACTGTGGAGGCCTCACGCCCCACGTGTTGAGCAATTCGGCGGTACGTCCACCCGGCCTCCCGCATGCCCACTATACGCCCTCGCTCAAAGTCCGTCAACTGCACATACGGTTCACGTCCACGCTGTCGCGGCATGCTACCAGTGTTAAAGACTGCGATGGAGCTCCGTATGCCACGGCAAACTGGCTGACACTGACGGCGGCGGTGCACAAATGCTGCGCAGCTAGCGCCATTCGACGGCCAACACCGTGGTTCCTGGTGTGTCCGCTGTGCCGTGCGTGTGATCATTGCTTGTACAGCCCTCTCGCAGTGTTCGGAGCAAGTATGGTGGGTCTGACACACCGGTGTCAATGTGTTCTTTTTTCCATTTCCAGGAGTGTATTATAAAAGAAAGTGCTCTATGAATTTAGCTGTTAACGTACCCGTTCTTGGAAACGTTACTTTTGTATTAAAAGAAAGAGAGAGAGAGAGACAGAAATAGAGAGAGAGAGAGAGAGAGGGTGGGGGGGGCGTTGGGTGAGTACAGTGCAGTGCAGCGAGCCGGGGCGAGGCGAGGTGAGACGTCAGCGGTGACCGGTCATGCTCGGTTATCCGCGTGTCCGGAATCCGGACATCAGACATAGAGCGAGTACGTGACCGAGCCGAGTCGTATGGGGCCGGACACGAGCGGCTCGGTCCCCCCGTCAACAGGCGAGCCGTGACCGGTCAAACATGGAGCGTTGCAGCACGCTACTGCAGACCACTTCACCCCTCTGTGCCGCCCCACACCGAATCACTCTTTCGAGGTTATTGTGCGGTTCGCCCCCCACCCCCACAGGGAACGTCTCACACCAGACAGGTGTAACCCCTATGTTTGCGTGGTAGAGTAATGGTGGTGTACGCGTACGTGGAGAACTTGTTTGCGCAGCAATAGGCGACCTAGCGTTGCTGAGGCGGATAAGGAGAACCAGCCGGCATTCGCCGAGGCAGATGGAAAACCGCCTAAAAGCCATCAACAGACTGGCCGGCTCACTGGACCTCGACACAGGTCCGCTGGGTAGATTCGTGCTGGGGACCAGGCGCTCCTTCCCAATCCGGAAATCCATGCTGTAGAGCTCACAGCTAACCGGGCGGGCTCGTGTGATCCTTACTGTAAGTTAGTTACATTAAGTAGTGTGTAAGCCTAGTGACAGATGACCTCAGCAGTTTGGTTCCATTGGAACTACCAAAAAATTTCCAAGAATTCCATTCCTTCAGCGGCGCGGCTGACAACTGGTGGAAGGTTGTTGGTGCACGTGGACTTGCTCGAATACGTCTCACCAATGCCTCTCACACGTGCCAGACCAGATTTCGTTCAGGGGACCGGGCAGGGTAGTCCATTTGCCGAATATGCTCCCGCTACAAGAGCCCCTCGACGAGCGCAGACATTGTTATCGATACAAATGAATAAAAGGGCTGAATGCACTCCTGAATTGACGCACATGGGAAAGGAATACAGTGTCACAGTACTGGTTACATGTGAGTGTGCTGTGTTCAAAGATCAGGTGGTCAGCACACCCACGCACCATTCTGCCTTCCCACACCGTAAGACGTGCACCACGAAAACGATGATTTTCGACAACGTTGAGGATGCTTAAGCGTTCCTGTATGGGGCGTGGTAAGAACGGCTGCACCCTTCAGTGACCAAATTATTTCCGGAAGTTGTAGACTTTTTATGAACACTTCATTGGGCTAAGAAACCTTTCATAAAATCATAGTTTAAATCTTGAAAGTGAGAGTTTAGGCTACGAATAAAAAAAAATTTGTGGGAACTATTGTTCCCACCGAACTCAGGAGTAACTTCATTTGCTAATTTTAAAAAAAATGTATTTCCTTTATTTTTAGTACAAAAACATATTAAACATTACATTTATGTTTGTATTACTTCATACTGTCTTTTGAGTTCACTAAGCTGATGTACTATGGAACTTAGAGAAACACGGTGCTGCACACAAAGGTACACGACAGTTGCTACTCATCATTTTTGTTCTCTTTTCTTTCTTCTTGGTGCTACATTAGCGGCATCTTCTGTTTGTTGTACCTTTTGTAGGGAAATGAGTTCCAACTTTCTCCAGACAAACTTCATCTGGTACTCCAGACACACCTCCTTTAGGTGTTTGAAAATGAACACGCCTTCCTCTTCTCTTACGACTTGAGAAGCCAGAGATAAGCTGCCTTGCCAAGTGCAATGTAAATGTTAGCTGGTCTGCTTCTGTCTTCTGTAGCTACCACATAACGTAGGAATTGACAACTGCCAAATCCACAAGAAAGGAAAACAGTTTGTGCCACCACTTCTATGAACGACGGCCTACAGCATACCGTTCACGCAGCTCAGCATATCTATCCACTCCTTCCATTATTTTATTATACTCTGCCACAGCCAATGGGCAGAATACTTCACTTCTGCTTCCACTAACTTACCTTGTAATATTTACGTAATTTTCAGTCAAATCCAGCAAATATACACGAATACTATCTCCCTCATAAATATAAAAGAAGATAAATTTAAGTCACTTCACACGCAAAAGGAAAGCACACTATCCAAAAACGGCTGTAGCGGTCGAAACAGCGCTCGTTTTCACGCGGGAACTGCGTTTCTGCATTGATTGACTCACAAGGTAGAAATACAACACCTTTCGCCTAACCATTGACAATCTACATATAGTTAGCACACTCTAACAGAGATGGTAGCACAAGTTAGAAGTGGGAACACGGATTACCACTGAACTTACAGACAAAACAAATAAGTGGGAACTATAGTTCCCACTGGTCACTAACGGGTTTACGCATCTATGAGCTCGCTTCCGCGGTCCATATGGGAGCGACATGTAGGGGGTTTTAATACACCCATCAAAAAAAAAGTTAATCGTATAATTGGCTCTGATAACTTGTAATGAGAGAAATGGCTTCTACGGTATTTTTGGATCATACAGAAGCCGGCCAGAGTGGCCTAGCGGTTAAAGGTGCTGCAGTCTGGAACCGCACGACGGCTACGGTCGCAGGTTCGAATCCTGCCTCGGGCGTGGATGTGTGTGATGTCCTTAGGTTAGTTAGGTTTAAGTAGTTCTAAGTTCTAGGGGACTGATTACCTCAGATGTTAAGTCCCATAGTGCTCAGAGCCATTTGAACCATTTGAGAAAAGAATAAAAAATTCGGAGGCACTGCTTTTCAGCACGCCCTCGTTGATCGGCGAGATGTAGCCCTCCTAACATCCAGGAAGGAAGATTGGGCTTAACGTCCGTTCGTCTTCGAGGTCATTAGAGACGGAGCACAAGCTCAGGCTGTGTAAAGACATGGAAGGTAATCGGCCGTGTCGTTGCTAAGGAACCATCCCAGCATTTGCCTGGAACGATTTAGGGATATCACCGAAAACCTATATCTGGATGGCCGGACGCGGGTTTGAACCCTCGTCCTACCAAATGCGAGTAGTTTGGATCTTGTACGGTATACTAAAATCCACTATTGATATATTTCAAGCATTATGTTTGTAAGTAGGCTGTTTAGGTTTCTATGTTGGTAACGCCACGTAGCGCTCTGTATGAAAATCACTGACAGTGTTGCGTGCAGTCTGTGGCTGGTTGGACTCATTATTAGAATATTCGCTATTGTAGTGTTGGGTAGTTGGACGTGAACAGCGCGTAGCGTTGCGCAGTTGGAGGTGAGCCGCCAACAGTGGTGGATGTGGGGAGAGAGATGGCGGAGTTTTCAGAGCGGACGATCTGGACGTGTGTCCGTCAGAAAAAGGAAATTTGTAAGACTGGATGTCATGAACTGATTTTTTATATAAAATGACTTTTGAACAGTATTAAAGTAAATGCATTGTTTGTTCTCCATCAAAATCTTTCAATTGCTAACTATGCCTATCAGTAGCTATTGTCTTCAGTAGGTAGAATCTTTTATTTAGCTGGCAGTAGTGACGCTCGCTGTATTGCAGTAGTTCGAGTAACGAAGATTTTTGTGAGGTAAGTGATATGTGAAACGTATAGGTTAATTTAGTCAGGGCCATTCTCTTGTATGGATTATTGAAAGTCAGATTGCGTTGCGCTAAAAAATATTGTGTGTTAGTTTAGTGATGATCAGATTAAGGCTTACTAGCACAGTCATTCATAATTTTTCTAAGGGGACGTTTCATCTTATTCTTATAAGTCATTCATTCGTGAGGACGACGGTTCAAACCCGCGTCCGGCCATGCACATTTAGGTTTATTTTATTTTTTTTACGAGCAGCTAAAGTGAGAACGTTTCAGCTGGCATTGGCAACTAAAATGAGAACTGTACAACCAGTATTGGCCGAAATGGATCGATTACGTATGACGTGAATGAAAATATTAGATCACGCTATAGATAATTCTGTCATCACAGCCTTTATTAGGTATTCACATTTGTTGCCCCTTAAATCAGTCCAGGGGAATGCCGGCAAGGTGGCTTTCAAAGAGCACCGCCGATTTCCTTCCCCATCCTTGACACGATCCGTGCTTCTGATCCGTCTGTAATGACTTGGATGTCGACGGGACGTTAAGCCTAATCTTACTTCATTCGTTGTCTTCGCAGTCCAACTATCACCTTCCAACCTAACCTACACCTCGGAGTACGCTACAGATCGGTCTGCCACCACAACCAAATCAGCCGAACGCCATTTATACAGCACTAACTTTAGCGACTCGTAGAATTTTTGTATCCCTCAAATACAGCAGGCCGCTGTGGCCGAACGGTTCTAGGTTCTACAGTCCGGAACCGCGCTGCTCCTACGGTCGCAGGTTCGAATCCTGCCTCGGGCATGGATGTGTGTGATGTCCTTAGGTTAGTCAGGTTTAAGTAGTTCCAAGTTCTAGGGGACTGATGACCTCAGATGTTAAGTCCCATAGTGCTCAGAGCCATCTGAACCATTTGATCATACAGAATGTTACGCAGAGGAAGACTACTCTGTATGTTGTCTTTGAACCAATTATGAAACAAAAGAGCAACATTATTTTTTAAAAAAAGGTTGCATTCTCCCTCAACATCAAAAATGGTATGTTCAGTGCACTGTTGGATAACGTGTAGGTCGTCCACGAATCGTCTCGGGCACTTCCTCGACGATCCGCCAAGCACTGTTGAATGCGACTGAATATCTTGAGTATCAACTCATTGCTGGCCACTCCAGACATATTGTCCCACTCCACAACGGCATCGTCAGAGCTTCAGTCCTTAATGATGTTGGCGACTGGAAATCGCTCTTTTGAGGAAACCCCATGGCTGCTCTGTGCAATTCATATCCGTTGAGCATGCTGGCCAATCCATTCTTCGGATCCCATGTCCTGTCAGATACTGACACGCACTGCGAGCACGATGAGGTTGGGCATTATCAGCCTGCAGACAGAGCCCCTCCCCTACAGCCTCTGCAAAACCATTGACTATATGGGTATGAGAATACACGGCAGCAGTCATGTCGCCTTCCCAGCTGGAACGAGTGGTATGTGGCGCCCCTACATGCTACCTGTCCAGAAGACGACTGAGCCACCAGATTGTTGATGACATTCCACAGTCATTCAGGGATGACTGCGTTCTCCGCCTCCATATGCGAACAGAGTTGTTGTCAGAGCGTATTGCGACAGCGTTTTGGTCCATTGGTCTCATGTCCAAAGTTAGTGTGCTCTCTAGCCCATCTTACACGAGCAACCCTTTGATGTGGACGGAGTGGCGGGGTCTTGAGAGGTCTTCAGCTGTACAACCGCCCATCATGAAGTCTGCTGTGCACAGTTTGTGTACTTACAATCACCTGTGTGGCTTCACGAAGTCGCTGCCTTTGTACGAGGTGCATTCAAGTTCTAAGGCCTCCGATTTTTTTTTCTAATTAACTACTCACCCAAAATCGATGAAACTGGCGTTACTTCTCGACGTAATCGCCCTGCAGACGTACACATTTTTCACAACGCTGACGCCACGATTCCGTGGCAGCGGCGAAGGCTTCTTTAGGAGTCTGTTTTGACCACTGGAAAATCCCTGAGGCAATAGCAGCACGGCTGGTGAATGTGCGGCCACGGAGAGTGTCTTTCATTGTTGGAAAAAGCCAAAAGTCACTAGGAGCCAGGTCAGGTGAGTAGGGAACACGAGGAATCACTTCAAAGTTATCACCACGAAGAAACTGTTGCGTAACGTTAGCTCGATGTGCGGGTGCGTTGTCTCGGTGAAACAGCACACGCGCAGCCCTTCCCGGACGTTTTTGTTGCAGTGCAGGAAGGAATTTGTTCTTCAAAACATTTTCGTAGGATGCACCTGTTACCGTAGTGCCCTTTGGAACGCAATGGGTAAGGATTACGCCCTCGCTGTCCCAGAACATGGACACCATCATTTTTTCAGCACTGGCGGTTACCCGAAATTTTTTTGGTGGCGGTGAATCTCTGTGTTTCCATTGAGCTGACTGGCGCGTTGTTTCTGGATTGAAAAATGGCATCCACGTCACATCCATTGTCACAACCGACGAAAAGAAAGTCCCATTCGAGCTGTCGTTGCGCGTCAACATTGCTCGGCAATGTGCCACACGGGCAGCCGTGTGGTCGTCCGTCAGCATTCGTGGCACCCACCTGGATGACACTTTTTGCATTTTCAGGTCGTCGTGCAGGATTGTGTGCACAGAACCCACAGAAATGCCAACTCTGGAGGCGATCTGTTCGACAGTCATTCGGCGATCCCCCAAAACAATTATCTCCACTTTCTCGATCGTGTCGTCAGACCGGCTTGTGCGAGCCCGAGGTTGTTTCGGTTTGTTGTCACACGATGTTCTGCCTTCATTAAACTGTCGCACATACGAACACACTTTCGACACATCCATAATTCCATCACCACATGTCTCCTTCAACTGTCGATGAATTTCAGTTGGTTTCACACCCTGAAAATCAGAAAACGAATGATTGCACGCTGTTCAAGTAAGGAAAACGTCGCCATTTTAAGTATTTAAAACAGTTCTCATTCTCGCCGCTGGCGGTAAAATTCCATCTGCCGTACGGTGCTGCCATCTCTGGAACGTATTGAGAATGAACGCGGCCTCATTTTAAAACAATGCGCATGGTTCTATCTCTTTCCAGTCCGGAGAAAAAAATCGGAGGCCTTAGAGCTTGAATGCACCTCGTAGGGTGTCTCCGTGTTACATACTGGTCCTGAGCTGTCCGCCCCTGGTAGCTGAGTGGTCAGCACAACAGACTGTCAATCCTAAGGGCCCGGGTTCGATTCCCGGCTGGGTCGGAGGTTTTCTCCGCTCAGGAACTGGGTGTTGTGTTGTCCTAATCATCATCTTTCAACCCCATCGACGCGCAAGTCGCCGAAGTGGCGTCAAATCGAAAGACTTGCACCCGGCGGACGGTCTGCCCGACGGGAGGCCCTAGTCACACAAGCGATCCTGAGCTGCAGTAGTTTTGCGTCGACAGTCTTCGCGATGTCGATCCGCTATTGACTGTATTTCCTGGAACTTTTTCCGCAGTCTGGAGACAACACTTTGATGAACGTGAACAATATTCAAAATGTCGTCTCATGTTTTGTCCCATCAGTATGATTATTTTGATACGGTCTGCCATGGAGAGCCCATTCTGAGGCATTGTACTGGACTACGAGGCACACGGACAACTGGACATTAAGAACTCAGCTCTGGTGTAGTGCGTTTGTTTAAAAGTCGTGGCTGCACAGCCTCTGCTGAGTGGCAACGGCGGACGAGTTGGCATTATGTACACAACCACCTTCTTACATAAACGCAAAAGGAATGTCCATAATGAGATTTTCACTCTGCAGCGGAGTGTGCGCTCTTATGAAACTTCCTTTCAGGAGTGCTAGTTGTGCAGGAGAGCTTCTGTTAAGTTTGAAAGGTAGGAAACGAGATACTGGCAGAAGTAAAGTTGTGAGGACGGGGCGTGAGTCGTGCTTGGGTAGATCAGTTGGTAGAGCACTTGCCCGCGAAAGGCAAAGCTCCTGAGTTCGAGTCTCGGTCCGGCACACAGTTTTAATTCGCCAGGAAGTTTCAATGTCCATAATGATTATTGATTTTTTTTTGATGAATGTATATTGTTACACCTTTTGTTGAAACCCATTCCTGAAATTTCGTAAGTAGCGTTTCACACATTAATTGGCATCTGCCTTCAAGAGACTGCGAATTCAACTTTTTAGTCACTTCTCTGAGACTCTCCCACAGGTCAAACAAATCTGTGACCATTTGCAGTGCCCTTCTCTGTACAATATCCCCCATTAATGCTGCCTGTTGTGTGTGCTATGCATGTGGGCGGTATTCCAGGATGGGAGTGACCAGTGTTTTGTAAGCAGTTTCCTTTATACGAGGTGCATTCAAGTTCTAAGGCCTCCGATTTTTTTTCTCTGGACTGGAAAGAGATAGAAACATGCGCATTGTTTTAAAATGAGGCCGCGTTCATTGTCAATACGTCTCAGAGATGGCAGCACCGTACGGCAGATGGAATTTTACCGCCAGCGGCGAGAATGAGAACTGTTTTAAATACTTAAAATGGCGACGTTTTCCTTACTTGAACAGCGTGCAATCATTCGTTTTTTGAATTTGCGTGGTGTGAAACCAATTCAAATTCATCGACAGTTGAAGGAGACATGTGGTGATGGAGTTACGGATGTGACGAAAGTGCGTTCGTGGGTGCGACAGTTTAATGAAGGCAGAACATCGTGTGACAACCAACCGGAACAACCTCTGGCTCGCACAAGCCGGTCTGACGACACGATCGAGAAAGTGGAGAGAATTGTTTTGGGGGATCGCCGAATGACTGTTTAACAGATCGCCTGCAGAGTTGGCATTTCTGTGGGTTCTGTGCACACAATCCTGCATGACGACCTGAAAATGCGAAAAGTGTCATCCAGGTGGGTGCCACGAATGCTGACGGACGACCACATGGCTGCCCGTGTGGCACGTTGCCGAGCAATGTTGGCGTGCAACGACAGCACGAATGGGACTTTCTTTTCGTCGGTTGTGACAATGGATGAGACTTGGACGCCATTTTTCAATCCAGAAACAAAGCGCCAGTCAGCTCAATGGAAGCACACAGATTCACCGCCACCAGAAAAATTTCGGGTAACCGCCAGTGCTGAAAAAATGATGATGTGCAT
Source organism: Schistocerca nitens (assembly GCF_023898315.1). Lineage (NCBI taxonomy): Eukaryota > Metazoa > Arthropoda > Insecta > Orthoptera > Acrididae > Schistocerca > Schistocerca nitens. The sequence continues at coordinate 162,994,995 of NC_064624.1, read as the reverse complement.
GTTCTGGGACAGCGAGGGCGTAATCCTTACCCATTGCGTTCCAAAGGGCACTACGGTAACAGGTGCATCCTACGAAATTGTTTTGAAGAACAAATTCCTTCCTGTTTCACCGAGACAACGCACCCGCACATCGTGCTAACGTTACGCAACAGTTTCTTCGTGATAACAACTTCGAAGTGATTCCTCGTGTTCCCTACTCACCTGACCTGGCTCCTAGTGACTTTTGGCTTTTTCCAACAATGAAAGACACTCTCCGTGGCCGTACATTCACCAGCCGTGCTGCTATTGCCTCAGCGATTTTCCAGCGGTCAAAACAGACTCCTAAAGAAGCCTTCGCCGCTGCCATGGAATCGTGGCGTCAGCGTTGTGAAAAATGTGTACGTCTGCAGGGCGATTACGTCGAGAAGTAACGCCAGTTTCATCGATTTCGGGTGAGTAGTTAATTAGAAAAAAATCGGAGGCCTTTTAATTTGAATGCACCTCATATGTTGACTGTATATCTAGTATCGTGCCAGTCATCCAAAGTCTACCACCAGCTTAACTGCAAGAATGCAGAAGGTTGGAATTAACAATACAGCAAAATAGCCTGGGAAGGTATCAAGAATGGTGTCCCACACGGTTCAGTCTTGGATCCCTTATTGTTCTTAATATACATTAATGACTTGCGACTCTATATTCATGAAGATGAGAAACTAGTTCTTTTCGCTGATGATGATAAAAGTACAGTAATCACACCCAGCGAAAAAGAATCAGCTGAGGAAATTGTAAGTAATGTCTCTCAGAAAATTATCAAGTGATTCTCTGCAAATGGACTCACTGAATTTTGAGGCAACGCAGTTACACAATTATGTACAGTAAATAGTATAACATCATTGATAAATATTAACTGTTGCTAAGGCAGAATATGCAGAATTTCTGGATGTGTTCATTCAAGAGAAACTGCATTAGGAGAAGCAATCGATGATCTGCTGAAGCAGTTAGGTTCAGCTATTTATGCTATTAGGGTTATTGCAAATTTTGGTGATAAACATATCAGTAAATTAGCCCACTATGTGTATTTTAATTCACTGCTTTCATGTGGCATCTTATTTTGGGGCAATTCATCATGAAGAGAAACAGTACTCGTTGTAAAAAAAGGTGTAATCAGAGCTGGAGCTCACCCAAGATCATCTTGCAGACATTTATTTAAGGAACACAGGATATTCACACTACCTTCGCAATACATATATTCACTTATGAAATTTGTTATTAATAACCCATACCCATTCTAAAATAACAGCGAAGTGCATAGCTACAACACGAGAAGAAAGGATGATCTTCACTGTTTTTGGGTTAAATCTGACTTTGGCACAGAAATGGGTGAATCATGCAGCGACAAAAATCTTTGGTCATTTGCCAAGTAGCATTAAAACTCTGACAGGTAGCCAACCAACATTTAGAAGCAGATTAAAACTGTGTGCCCGACCGAGACTCGAACTCGGGACCTTTGCCTTTCGCGGGCAAGTGCTCTACCAACTGAGCTACCGCAGCACGACTCACGCCAGGTACTCACAGCTTTACTTCTGCCAGTATCTCGTCTCCTACCTTCCAAACTTAACAGAAGCTCTTCTTCGAGTCTCGGTCGGGCACACAGTTTTAATCTGCCAGGAAGTTTCATATCAGCGCACACTCCGCTGCAGAGTGAAAATCTCATTCTGGATTTAGAAGCAAATTAAAATAATTTCTGAATGACAACTCCTTCTACTCAATGGATGAATTTTTAGATATGAAGTAATAAGTGCAAAAAAAAAAAACCTTGTGTAAAGGAAACTTGTTTTCGTGACACGTTCCACATCATCACGAAACGTCGTTTTCGTGATCTATGGAACAAGTATTAATGAACGACTCAGCGTAAGTGATCGTCCCATTTCATATCCGTACAAAGTGTGACACCCAGTTATTTGTGTCTCCAGCTGTGGTTCAAATGGTTCAAATGGCTCTGAGCACTATGGGACTCAACTGCTGAGGTCATTAGTCCCCTAGAACGTAGAACTAGTTAAACCTAACTAACCTAAGGACATCACACACATCCATGCCCGAGGCAGGATTCGAACCTGCGACCGTAGCGGTCTCGCGGTTCCAGACTGCAGCGCCAGAACCGCGCGGCCACTTCGGCCGGCCCTCCAGCTGTGGCTCACTGATAATCTACTCGTACGATGCCACGCTATTTCGTTGTATGAAGTGCGAAATCCTATATTTCTGAACATTTAATGCAAATTACCACCCTTTGCATTACTTTGAAATCTTATCGAGATCTGATTATTTGGGAATCATTTCCCAGACACTACAGCATCCGTAGATAATCGTATCATCTGTTGAATGCCTGCGTTACTATTAATAATGTCTGTAAAGCATTATAGAAGAATATGGGCAATGGTCACGACGCACTTTCCTCGGGCACAACCGAACTATCTTCTACATCTGTCGATGGCTCTCCATGCAAGATGACGTGCTGCATCCGCCCTACCAAGAACTGAACAAATACTGCATCCGTATGACTACCTTGATCTGTGGTTCTCAGGATGTCATACGAGAAAAGCGCGAGTCGGGTCTGACGTGACCGTGGGACCCAAGAGAAACTTTCGCATTTTTATAATTTTAAATAATGATAGTGTCTGCAATAGCAGTAGTCGTTGGGATAAGGATGGTTGTGGGAATGAAGAGAAAATATCTTTAAAAATGGACAAAACGACGAGAAACAATAATCATGAGTTCATTATAAAGCCTTATACTACGAGGCACAAAAGAAACTGGTACAGGCATGTGTATTGCAACAAAGAGATATGTAAACAGATAGAATACGGCGCTGCGGTCGGGAACGCCTATAGAAGACAACAACTGTCTGGTGCAGTTAGACCGGTTACTGCTGCTACTATGGCAGCTTATCAACATTTGAGTGAGTTTGAACATGGTGTTATAGCCGGCGCACAAGCGATTGCACACAGCGTCTCAGACATAGCAATGAAGTGGGGATTTTCCTGTGCGGCTGTTTCGCGAGTATACCGTGAATATCAAGAATCCGATAAAACGTCAGATCTCCGACATCGCTGCGGCCGGAAGAAGATCCTGCAAGAACGGGATCAACGACGACTGACGAGAATCGTTCAACGCATCAGAAGTGCAACCCTCCCGCAAATTGCTGCAGATTTCAGTGCTGGACCATCAGCAAGTGTCACAGTGATAACCATCCAACGAAACATCATCGATGTGGGCTTTCGCAGCCAAAGGCCCAGTCGTGTACTCTTGATGACGGCACGCCCCAAAGCTTTACGCCTCGCCTGGGCCCGTCGACACCAACATTGGACTATTGGTGACTGTAAACATGTTGCCTGGTCGGACGAGTGTCGTCTCAGATAGTATTGAGCGGATGGACGCGTATGGGTGTGGAGACAGCCTCGTGGATCGATGGACTCTGCATGTTAACAGGGGACTATTCGAGCTGCTGGAGGCTCTGTAATGATGCGGGGCGTGTCCATTTGGAGTGATGTGGGACCACTGATACTTCTGGGTACAACTCCGACAGGTTGTAGGGAAGCAGCCTACTCACGCCGTAGTAAATTCACATCAGTCTTTCCATTGTGTGCCAGCCAGTCCGCTGTAACTAGCTCTGACGTCATAAATGTTGCGCAATACTTTAAAAATCAAATAAATAACCTGAAATGTTTCTAGCAGGTCAGGAATAATACTAAATTAATGTGTGTTGAATATCAGTTCGATAACTTTAACCATTTTCGAAATTTGGACGTTTTTCTGTAAAAATCATTGGCGCAACAGAAAAGAGCTAGAGACTTAATAATTGATAATTAGATTCATCTTTCATAATAATTGAATAAAAACAGTACTTTGGATTTCACAAATTAAAATTTTAGTGGAAATTTATGATTTTCTGGTTTTCGTCTTAAAATTTAAGGAAGCAAGATAGATTAAGTAGGCTAATAAATAAGGCTAGGATGTTTATATTTAAGTAGAATGGAGATCCGCTATAACTATGAAGATGTGAGAAGTTTCATTTGAATACCTATAAAACTATAGCGATAGCGTATCTCCAAAGGGCCAGTTCAGAGCTCGTCTACTGCCTGCAGTGTAATTAAATTATTTCTCTCGCCAAAAATATTTAACTTAGCCACGTCAAAATTTTATTATAATTACTTACCCGTGTGCTGAATGCACATTTAAATTAAGAGCTTCATCGGCCATCAGCAAAAGAAGCTATGATTTATTCGGTAACTTAATGTGGTGCATTACTAGCCCAGCGGCTAGTCGGGAGAGCCGATTTGATCAGGTGTTCCCTTAGGCGTCCGCACCGCGGCTTTATATGTAAGAACGCTGCGCGAAAGAGTAAAGGGAGTAAAGAGTGTCGGGAGTCGCGTCGCGTCGGTATCATTGCTACAGACAGCCTCGGATGCCGTATTAAGTTACTCGGGATACGTGTAACCATGAAATCATTTTCGAGTGAAGTGTTAATTCTGGGTTGTCTTTAATTATCGATCTTCAGTTTGCGTATTGTGGTATTTTCACGTGCCGCCGCGGGACAGACATTCTACCAATTATTTAGCGTGGCGTTTGATGAATCTTATCATCAAATTATGGCGAGCATTCATTTAAACATTTAATTTGGACATTTATAGTTGCATCAGCGCATTAGACTCTGAACTGCTCTGTTAGTTAGATTGTGTGGATTCTTTTGTTTTCATCTGTGACTTTCAGAATACAGAACGTTTTTTCAAGACCGTTTTTGATTATAAATCCCGGGCAATCTGCTAATTCCTCACAGCTATAAGCTGTTCAAAATGGTTCAAATGGCTCTGAGCACTATGGGACTTAACATCTGTGGTCATTAGTCCCCTAGAACTTAGAACTACTTAAACCTAACTAAGCTAAGGACATCACACACATCCATGCCCGAGGCAGGATTCGAACCTGCGACCGGAGCGGTCACGCGGTTCCAGACTGAAGCGCCTAGACCGCACGGCCACACCGGCGGGCTATAAGCTGTAACTATAAGTGTATTCTCAGATGAAGTGGGCACTAGGAATTCTAATTACAGGCTTCACGTTTTGCTAATCACTTTCTGGTAGCCAATATTGTAGTTAGAGAGCCAGTGTTGAGAACGGCGAGAGACAGCATAAATAACATTCTAAATAATAGGAACTGGTTTTACATTCTACAAACCAAACATTTATACAACTACATATTTTTCTAACCTGCCGCCCCACAAGGTGACACGTACGTAAGCGTAGTGTCTGATCACCTGCATCCATTCGTGTCCATTGTTGATTCAGACGGGCTTGGGAAATTCCATCACGATAATGCGACACCCCACACGTCCAGAATTGCTACAGAGTGGCTCCAGGAACACTCCACTGAGTTTAAGCACTTCCGCTGGCGACCACACTCCCCAGATATGAACATTATTGAGGATATCGCGGGTGCCTTACAACGTGCTGTTGAGAAGACATTTCCACGCCCTCGTACTCTTACAGATTTATGGACAGTCATGCAGGATGCGTGGTGTGAGTTCCCTCGAGCGCTACTTCAGAAATTAGCCGAGTCCATGGCACATCGGCACTTCTGCGTGCTCGTGGTGGCCCTACACGATGTAAGGTAGCTGTACCAGTTTCCTTGCCGCTTCAGCCTATATACATTTTTGTTTATTTTACATTCGGAATGTTTATCCCGTCTTACACGTGAGCAAAGATCAGAGATTAACAGTAGATCCACGTAGCTTATAACTGTGGTATCACCGCCAGACACCACACTTGCTAGGTGGTAGCCTTTAAATCGGCCGCGGTCCATTAGTATACGTCGGACCCGCGTGTCGCCACTGTCAGTGATTGCAGACCGAGCGCCACCACACGGCAGGTCTAGAGAGACGTACTGGCACTCGCCCCAGTTGTACAGCCGACTTTGCCTGAGATGGATTACTGACAAATACGCTCTCAGTTGCCGAGACGATAGTTAGCATAGCCTTCAGCTACATTTGCTACGACCTAGCAAGGCGCCGTATTCAATTGATATTGAGATTCTATTAATGTATCATCAAGAGCGATCTACAAATGTGGATTAAAGTTAAGTATTCCAGAAGCTACGTACTTTTCTTTATAGCATTCATTACGTATCCTGTTTCAGACCTTACGCCAGCCTGCGTGAGTTTAAGCGCGTGCCTTTCGGCTTCCTCTCATTGTGTCTAGGCTGTCTTGTCTAGACAAAACAATAACATTTTCAGCTACAGTAATCACGTTAGGCCGTAGCAGAAAGAGGTAAATCACAATTCAAGGCGGTAATAAAAATATGTTTGTTGTTTCGTTTAGCTGGCAAGGCGGCAAGAGATAATGAACTACCCCAGCAAACACGGTTATTATCTATGATGATGTTGTATACAAATTATTCACTTAAAAATATTTAAAGGAAATAAAATACTGTTTGTAGTAAGATAATATGAAAAGGGAGTCTCTTATTCGCGATTAATAAGTTAGCCGGTAAAAACCAAAAGAGCAGACTTCCGAAACCAAGAGACTTACGTATTGTATTTGGTAACACGTAACACGCAGTCGGGCCAGTCAGTGCAAGAGCACCAAATCACTGCGCGCTGGCGGAGCTGGTTCTAGTTCTAGGCCACTGGACACATTGGAGCAGCCCCTGTGAATACCTCTGCCGTATTTACCGTTCTAAATTACCTTCTGTATAAATCGTTCCTAGCATCAGAAACTGTCGTCAGGGACCATACGTACCATAACGAAATACAGGTTCAAAAAGAATACCACAACTTTAAAAATGTGTATTTAATGAAAGAAACATAATATAACCTTCTGTTATACATCATTACAAAGAGTATTTAAAAAGGTTTTTTTCACTCAAAAACAAGTTCACAGATGTTCAATATGGCCCCCTCCAGACATACGAGCAATATCAACCCGATACTCCAACTCGTTCCACACTCTCTGTAGCATATCAGGCGTAACAGTTTGGATAGCTGCTGTTATTTCTCGTTTCAAATCATCAATGGTGGCTGGGAGAGGTGGCCGAAACACCATATCCTTAACATACCCCGATAAGAAAAAATCGCAGGGGGTAAGATCAGGGCTTCTTGGAGGCCAGTGATGAAGTGTTCTGTCACGGGCTGCCTGGCGGCCGATCCATCGCCTCGGGTAGTTGACGTTCAGGTTTCATAACTAACCTTTTTCGTAGGACTCTCCATACAGTTGATTGTGGAATTTGCAGCTCTCTGCTAGCTCTGCGAGTCGATTTTCCTGGGCTGCGAACAAATGCTTGCTGGATGCGTGCTACATTTTCATCACTCGTTCTCGGCCGTCCAGAACTTTTCCCTTTGCACAAACACCCATTCTCTGTAAACTGTTTATACCGACGTTTAATACACCACCTATCAGGAGGTTTAACACCATACTTCGTTCGAAATGCACGCTGAACAACTGTCGTCGATTCACTTCTGCCGTACTCAATAACACAAAAAGCTTTCTGTTGAGCGGTCGCCATCTTAGCATCAACTGACGCTGACGCCTAGTCAACAGCGCCTCAAGCGAACAAATGTACAACTAAATGAAACTTTATAGCTCTCTTAATTCGCCGACACATAGTGCTTAGCTCTGCCTTTTGTCGTTGCAGAGTTTTAAATTCCTTAAGTTGTGGTATTCTTTTTGAATCACCCTGTATATTTGAGCGAGTGAGACTATATGTTTACAGAGTGCTTTTCAAATCTCGAACATCTCTGACGTACATATGCATACTGAAACAAAGAATGGAGATTTGTAGCAAGGCCGGGACGCGAAGCCAGGTCTGCTGCTCAGTAGGCAGATGCGCCCACCACTACGCCACCCTGGCACAGTGGCTATGCAGAACTGCACGGACTGCTGTATCACGCCTCCCTCCTCGATCCACATTCCCATTCACACTGTAGCTCACTGGTATTCCCTCTACACTCGAACAGCAGTGCAGGCGCTCTCCACCTCTCAGTATCATGTAACCTCCCCACACAAAATAATAAAATAAATATTATTATGGATAGTGATTCTAATTTTAGTGTAACCTCAGAACAAAATTGGTTCCCATATATAACCTCCCTACAGAAATTCATTGACATTTAACCTCCACACAAAATTTGTTCCCAATTTAATGTAGCCACAAAATTCTTTTCTCATTTAATGTAAGCTCGAAACAGAAAAATTCTTAAACCTCGTAATAAAAAATAAATTCAGTAACCTGGTAAATTTTGGACGACAGCAGTGCTGCGTCATGGCCCTGTAAGATCATTCTGAATAGAAAAAAAGGAAAAATTCTTACCTCAATGAAGTCGCCGGATATATCTGCTCTTACAATAAATTTTTCCGGCACAGCTCTGTGCAATGCTGGCCGACCTATCTCTCATTTATGAAAGGAAGCAACTGATTATTCTATTGCAATAATCGGGATGATCATGGATGGGAAAAATTAGAAAATTCTTTACATTGAAATGAATGGTTGTAAAAAAATTACTTTATATGACAGATTATTATGACACTTTTTAAAACATTTGCAAGGGAGTTCAGATAACATTACTAGATATGCACGAGGCTGCTTATACAATACCTTATACAATAATACTCAGGCTCCGACATCGCTGCACCGCGACCGGGCCAGCCAACACGATACACCAGACCAGACCAGAGCAGACTCCAGACTAGCAACAACTTACTGCTACAGCTACACAGTTCCTACTCAGTCAACACTGCTCTCTGGTCAGCGATGCTCTTACACCTTGCATATCGCAGGCAGTGCATGAGCAGTACATCGAAATTACATCTGCTCGGACCTCTTACAATCAGAAAAACTGGGGATCCTGCCTGAAAGCCAGGCATGGTAACATCAATCAAATGAAGCTATATGGTTCCAGGGACCATTTCAGATCTCATACATCTCTGACTTATACATGCATACTGAAACAAAGAATGGAAACTGAGGCCAGGAATCGAACTCTCCAACATCTCTCATCTACACTCCTGGAAACTGAAATAAGAACACCGTGAATTCATTGTCCCAGGAAGGGGAAACTTTATTGACACATTCCTGGGGTCAGATACATCACACGATCACACTGACAGAACCACAGGCACATAGACACAGGCAACAGAGCATGCACAATGTCGGCACTAGTACAGTGTATATCCACCTTTCGCAGCAATGCAGGCTGCTATTCTCCCATGGAGACGGTCGTAGAGATGCTGGATGTAGTCCTGTGGAACGGCTTGCCATGACATTTCCACCTGGCGCCTCAGTTGGACCAGCGTTCGTGCTGGACGTGCAGACCGCGTGAGACGACGCTTCATCCAGTCCCAAACATGCTCAATGGGGGACAGATCCGGAGATCTTGCTGGCCAGGGTAGTTGAGTTACACCTTCTAGAGCACGTTGGGTGGCACGGGATACATGCGGACGTGCATTGTCCTGTTGGAACAGCAAGTTCCCTTGCCGGTCTAGGAATGGTAGAACGATGGGTTCGATGACGGTTTGGATGTACCGTGCACTATTCAGTGTCCCCTCGACGATCACCAGTGGTGTACGGCCAGTGTAGGAGATCGCTCCCCACACCATGATGCCGGGTGTTGGCCCTGTGTGCCTCGGTCGTATGCAGTCCTGATTGTGGCGCTCACCTGCACGGCGCCAAACACGCATACGACCATCATTGGCACCGAGGCAGAAGCGACTCTCATCGCTGAAGACGACACGTCTCCATTCGTCCCTCCATTCACGCCTGTCGCGACACCACTGGAGGCGGGCTGCACGATCTTGGGGCGTGAGCGGAAGACGGCCTAACGGTGTGCGGGACCGTAGCCCAGCTTCATGGAGACGGTTGCGAATGGTCCTCGCCGATACCCCAGGAGCAACAGTGTCCCTAATTTGCTGGGAAGTGGCGGTGCGGTCCCCTACGGCACTGCGTAGGATCCTACGGTCTTGGCGTGCATCCGTGCGTCGCTGCGGTCCGGTCCCAGGTCGACGGGCACGTGCACCTTCCGCCGACCACTGGCGACAACATCGATGTACTGTGGAGACCTCACGCCCCACGTGTTGAGCAATTCGGCGGTACGTCCACCCGGCCTCCCGCATGCCCACTATACGCCCTCGCTCAAAGTCCGTCAACTGCACATACGGTTCACGTCCACGCTGTCGCGGCATGCTACCAGTGTTAAAGACTGCGATGGAGCTCCGTATGCCACGGCAAACTGGCTGACACTGACGGCGGCGGTGCACAAATGCTGCGCAGCTAGCGCCATTCGACGGCCAACACCGCGGTTCCTGGTGTGTCCGCTGTGCCGTGCGTGTGATCATTGCTTGTACAGCCCTCTCGCAGTGTCCGGAGCAAGTATGGTGGGTCTGACACACCGGTGTCAATGTGTTCTTTTTTCCATTTCCAGGAGTGTATATACAGCTAGACAATTAATGAAGTATATGAAATAAAATCGTTGTAACTTCTGAACGGTTTGCTTTATGAGGTTGAAACTCCACGGTTGGCCGCCGGGCATGATGCGAATTAATATGCGCATGTGCATGGTCTGGTTTAACGACGAAGCCAACTTTCGTTTAGATAGGTTCGTCAATAAGCAAAAGTGGCGCATTTGGAAGGCTGAGAATCCGCATTTCGCGATCGAGACGTCTCTTCACCCTCAAGGGTGGCCGGCTGGGGTGGCCGAGCGGTTCTACGCGCTACAGTCTGGAACCGCGCGACCGCTACGGTTGCAGGTTCGAATCCTGCCTCGGGCATGGATGTGTGTGATGTCCTTAGGTGAGCTTGAAATTACTTTACTTATGACAGTGAACTTTGTGTTCTGTACGGACAAGTTACTCTGTAACTACAACATATGATCTGAAGATGGGCAGCTAGCCCGAAACCGGTAATTGAAAATAAAGAATAGCGATCGAAGACTGAAACGCCGTATTTTATTTAATGAACGATCGCGGAGTACCCAGTGAGACAACCTAGTTTTGATGTCCTTAGGTTGGTTAAGTTTAAGTAGTTCTAAGTTCTAGGGGACTGATGACCTCAGCAGTCGAGTCCCATAGTGCTCAGAGCCATTTGAATCTCAAGGGTGACTGTGTGGTGTGCAATGTCCAGTCACGGAATAATCGGTGCGATATTCCTTGATGGCACAGTGACAACTGTACGGCGTTTGGGATGATGATTTCATCCCCATTATCCAAAGTATCCCAGATTTCGACAAAGTGTGGTTCATGCGAGACAGAGCTCGGCTCCATCGATGCAGGAGAGTGTCTGATCTTCTGGAGGAGCACTTTGGGGACCGCATTCTGGCTCTGGGGTACCCAGAGGCCACTGCCATGGGCCTCTATTGCTCCCCATATTCTCCGGATCTGAACACATGCGACTCCTTTTTGTGGGGCTGTATTAAAGACAAGGTGTACAGCAGTAACCCCAGAACCATTGATGAGCTGACAACAGCCGTTCAGGAGGTCACCGACAGCAGTGATGTTCCGACACTTTAGCGGGTGACGCAGAATTTCGCTATTCGTCTGCGCCACATCATCGCCAATGTTGGCAGGCATATCGAACATGTCATAACCTAAATCCGAATATCTGTAGTGACGCTTAGATGTTGAATAAAGCGTGTGTACGCAGTGGTTCGTAACTAATTTACGTTTTTTTTTTTCATGTAGTTCAGTAGTTGTGATCCTGTATAAAGACTGAAGCGACGAACAAAAATGCCAGGATCTGAACGTGGGTCAAATTGTCACTAGACAGATCTCTAACCACTACACGACCATGGCACAGTTACAGTTCCAACCTTGGTACAAATTTTTATTCGTCACTTCAGCCTGCATTTGTTGTTGTTGTGGTCTTCAGTCCTGAGACTGGTTTGATGCAGCTCACCATGCTACCCTATCGTATGCAAGCTGTTTCATCTCCCAGTACCTACTGCAACCTACATCCTTCTGAATCTGCTTAGTGTATTCATCTCTTGGTCTCCCTCTACGATTTTTACCCTCCACGCTGCCCTCCAATACTAAATTGGTGATCCCTTGATGCCTCAGAACATGTCCTACCAACCGATCCCTTCTTCTAATCAAGTTGTGCCACAAACTTCTCCCCAATCCTATTCAATACCTCCTCATTAGTTATGTGATCTATCCATCTAATCTTCAGGATTCTTCTGTAGCACCACATCTCGAAAGCTTCTGTTCTCTTCTTATCCAAACTATTTATCGTCCACGTTTCACTTCCATACATGGCTACACTCCATACAAATACTTTCAGAAACGACTTCCTGACACTTAAATACTCGATGTTAACAAAGTTTTCTTCTTCAGAAACGCTTCCTTTGCTAGGCTACACTTTATATCCTCTCTACTTCGACCATCATCAGTTATACACATCATAAATACACTTCTTATGTTATCTAACGCTTGTATTAATTGGAATGAATCGTTTCTGAACACCCTGTAGCAAAGGCCTGCTGCTGCCTTCAGGCATCAATTTCGAACTGCTGATATTCTGCTAGTGGCTAAGACGAGCTGTGCGTCTCTTTATATACACATTTGGCGGAGGGTTGCGCAGTTTGTTTTAGCAACGTCCGACGGCAGCGTACATCAATCCGTGTTGTGTGCGCCCTGTGTGGCGTCTGACCACAGCTATGTTGTGCCTCTACGGAGGCTGGCCTTGCTATGTGACGCCCTTACTACTCGGCCGAGTTACAGTTTTTACTTCAGTAGTGATAGTTGGCTGAATTGTCTGATGGTCAGTAGTGCCATGGTCAGCCTCAAGCATTCAGAAAGGGGACGCTTTGTACGGATGCACTTGGCTGAATGCATTTACATGTGTCATAAATATGATGGCGAATTGAAACTCACACTTTCACCATATGGGGTCACTGACTACCCACTTCGTATTCAGCACCTGTAAACACTCCACGAGAGTTTTGTATGGGACTCAAATGAGCTATCACCCTTGAGCTATCACCCTTTCCATACACACGTTCAGAACCTTTAATGTGTTACTAAACGTGAGGGAGCTCGTAAGACACGCTATACCTTGTATTCGTATGGATTTGCAGGTGACTGACTGCCGACTTTGTATTCAATATACAAAAAAGGTACACGAAAATGCCAGGCCTCTTCGGAAAGTAGTCGCAGCTCTTGGTCTATTGGCTAGTGTTGCTGCCTCTGGATCACAGGGTCCTGAGTTCGATTCCCGGCCGGGTTGGCGATTTTCTCTGCCTGGCGACTGGGTGTTTGTGTTGTCCTCATTATTTCATCATCGTCATCATTCGCGACAGTGGCTTGATTGCACTGAGTAAAAATTGTACTGTGTAAAAATTGGAACTTGGCACAGGCACTGATGACTGCGCAGTTGAGCACCCCTCAAACCAGACATCATCATCATAATATTCGGAAAGTACCAATCGGTCGCGAAACGGACACCACTATGAAAATCCAATTAAGCTTTGCACGTAGTGTTTGTTCGTGCTCTAGTATGCCCGTGGATGGCGTCAGGTTTCTCTTTTTAGCGCCCAGTGAGCACGTAAAGATGCCTAAAATATGGTATCTGCCGCCGAGTGCGAGGGTCTAGTGCGAAATTTCGCCTGATACTATGCAGCCCACACAGCATAACAGTCGTGCATTTCCTTCTCCGAGACCATTTTCAGCCACATTCTGCAGGTGCAATGAAGAAGCATTTGATTACCCATAATACCGCCCGTCATTGGCTCCCTCTGAGTCTCACATGAACTGCTGGCTATGAAGGCAACGTTTTGACACAGGCAACGAGCTGTAGACCAGCATAGAGAATTGGCGGAAAGCACTGGCGGCTGCCTTCAATGACGAAAGTATTGGAAAGCTGGTACAATGCTATGCCAAATGTTGAAGTCGGACCAGCGTCAATGCAGAGAAGTAATAGGAAGTTGTAGCTAACTGTTACAAATGAAACATTTTTGATTTTCACAGTGGTTTGCATTTCGTGGTCCATTGGAACTTAACTTCACGAATACCCCTTGTACTATTTCAGTTGTGTGTCACTAAACGTCATTTCATGTGGATGCACTTCGTTGAAGGCAGTAACGTATTTCGAAATGTGTGGGAGTGGGTGTCAGAATTTGCGGGACAGGCTGTAGTAGGTACAGGGTGTTTCAAAAATGACCGGTATATTTGAAACGGCAATACAAGCTAAACGAGCAGCGATAGAAATACACCGTTTGTTGCAATATGCTTGGGACAACAGTACATTTTCAGGCGGACAAACTTTCGAAATTACAGTAGTTACAATTTTCAACAACAGATGGCGCTGCGGTCTGGGAAACTCTATAGTACGATATTTTCCACATATCCACCATGCGTAGCAATAATATGGCGTAGTCTCTGAATGAAATTACCCGAAACCTTTGACAACGTGTCTGGCGGAATGGCTTCACATGCAGATGAGATGTACTGCTTCAGCTGTTCAATTGTTTCTGGGTTCTGGCGGTACACCTGGTCTTTCAAGTGTCTCCACAGAAAGAAGTCACAGAGGTTCATGTCTGGCGAATAGGGAGGCCAATCCACGCCGCCTCCTGTATGTTTCGGATAGCGCAAAGCAATCACACGATCATCGAAACATTCATTCAGGAAATTAAAGACGTCGGCCGTGCGATGTGGCCGGGCACCATCTTGCATAAACCACGAGGTGTTCGCAGTGTCGTCTAAGGCAGTTTGTACCGCCACAAATTCCCGAAGAATGTCCAGATAGCGTGATGCAGTAATCGTTTCGGATCTGAAAAATGGGCCAATGATTCCTTTGGAAGAAATGGCGGCCCAGACCGGTACTTTTTGAGGATGCAGGGACGATGGGACTGCAACATGGGGCTTTTCGGTTCCCCATATGCGCCAGTTCTGTTTATTGACGAAGCCGTCCAGGTAAAAATAAGCTTCGTCAGTAAACCAAATGCTGCCCACATGCATATCGCCGTCATCAATCCTGTGCACTATATCGTTAGCGAATGTCTCTCGTGCAGCAATGGTAGCGGCGCTGAGGGGTTGCCGCGTTTGAATTTTGTACGGATAGAGGTGTAAACTCTGGCGCACGAGACGATACGTGGACGTTGGCGTCATTTGGTCCACAGCTGCAACACGGCGAACGGAAACCCGAGGCCGCTGTCGGATCACCTGCTGCACTAGCTGCGCGTTGTCCTCTGTGGTTGCCGTACGCGGTCGCCCTACCTTTCCAGCACGTTCATCCGTCACGTGCCCAGTCCGTTGAAATTTTGCAAACAGATCCTTTATTGTATCGCTTTTCGGTCCTTTGGTTACATTAAACCTCCGTTGAAAACTTCGTCTTGGTGCAACAACACTGTGTTCTAGGCAGTGGAATTCCAACACCAGAAAAATCCTCTGTTCTAAGGAATAAACCATGTTGTCCACAGCACACTTGCACGTTGTGAACAGCACACGCTTACAGCAGAAAGACGACGTACAGAATGGCGCACCCACAGACTGCGTTGTCTTCTATATCTTTCACATCACTTGCAGCGCCATCTGTTGTTGAAAATTGTAACTACTGTAATTTCGAAAGTTTGTCCGCCTGAAAATGTACTGTTCTCCCAAGCATATTGCAACAAACGGTGTATTTCTATCGCTGCTCGTTTAGTTTTTATTGCCGTTTCAAATATACGGGTCATTTTTGAAACATCCTGTACGTACACTTTTAGGTAATCAAAGTTGCTAGAACTGCCTGACGGTCAGGGGTACTAGTGTCACATATCACATCCTCAAACGGGAGAGTCAGTGTGCTTGCATTTGGCTCAATGCATTTAAGTATTTCACAAACGGTACTGTGTCTCGAACTTGCAACACACACTGTTCTCTGTACTTGACTGGAACTGGACTCAGTGATTTCCCATTTCGTATTCAATATACATAATATACAAATACTCCACTAAAGTAGTATATGCGTAACGAGGGACTCGGATGAGTGATCAACTCTTTTGCATATACTTGTTCCGTAGCATTTACCGAGCGAGGTCGCAGTGGTTAGCACACAGGATTCGCATTCGGGAGGACGACGGTTCAAACCCGCGTTCGGCCACCCTGATTTAGGTTTTCCGTGATTTCCCTAAATCTCTCCAGGCAAATGCCGGGATGGTTCCTTGGAAAGGGCACGGCCGTTTTCCTTTCCCGTCCTTCCCTAACCCGATGAGACTGATGACCTCTCTGTTTGGTCTTCTCCCAAAATCCCAACCCGTAGCATTTATGTGTATGGAAATGTGAGGGATGTCGAACTTGTGGGAAACAGCCTACTTCATATTTGAATGCAGTTGGTTCACAAATGACTTGATCTGGGGAAACAGGGGGAAGGAGATCCATAAACAACCGTGTAGTTGGGAAGAAACTGTGAGCCAGCATGCAATGAAGTTTAATGTAAACAAATGTAAGATTCTGGTTACAGCTAGAAAGGAAGGTAGACCAACAAGCAGAATAAGGATTGGTCGTGAGCATCTGAAGAAGCTGGAAAGTGCGAAGTGCTTGGGAAGTGTGGTATAGGAATGTGGAAGAAATGAGAAAGAGATCGACGAACATAGCAAACAGGCGGAAGCGTTCTTGCGAAGTGTTATGAGCCTGGTTTGGAACAAAGATGTCCCACAAAAAAGCAAATATGTGCGAGGGCTCTTCAGAAAGTAATGTCCAATAGGTCGCAAAATGAAACGCACAGTGAAAATCAAAACAATTTTATCCACAACAGTTAGCCACACCTTCCAGCTGCCTCTCTAAATCGTTACCACTCCAACTTAAACATTTATCGCAGCGTTGTGCAAACTTTCCAGTGCCCTTGTCACAGAAAGCAACTACCTGTGTTTTTCAGCAATTCTCTGCGCTGGTCTGCCTTTCGTTGTTTGAGCCAAAATGTTGTCTTCGTAGCCAGCGCTTCATGTGAGCAGAGATGAACAATGGAGGGAGGCAGTTAAGGGGCTCTGGAAAGGCTCAAAATCATGAAAAGTTCCATTTTTACTTTGTTGCGTTTTGTGAATCTGCAGACTATTACCTTTTAATAGATATATAATTTATTCAATTCCGAAGACTACAAGTATTTTTAAATTTTTTTTGAAATGTGTTCTACATGGGCGTGACCCACTGGGGCGCTGTTAAACTGCTGTCAAATGGTGTTATTATTAACGTCCGTGTTCATCAGGTACATTTTAGTGATGTGAGATAAAGTATGTGTTGTGGCTAACCTGTGATGGTTCAATATATATCGCTGGTGTGATTGTCGATTGTTTCATGTTTATTTACTCTGTCGTTATCTCGAAAATATTCGTAATTAATTCTGTTTCTTGAGTCTCTGTTTTGTTGAAGTATAATAATGAGTAAAAGTAAAGTTATTAGAAATCCACTAAAGGCTTTTAAGAAAAGGAGAAATGTTGGAAAGCCAAGGGTATGTGATATTAATGTAAACAATAAAGACGATAACCAAGTGAGTGAACCTAACCTCTCAAGTACACCTGCCCATAGGAGTCAAAGTGGGAAAGAAAATACTTCACAGAAGAAGCTTGGTTCAATGAGTGAAAACTATGAATGTTTTATGGGCGAATCGGATGTGAATGAAATATTTGATATGTCGGTTCTCAAAGGAATTTTTTCAAACTGTGTAACATGTATTCATTGTAGTGAAGTTGGTCTGGAACTCTCCATAATAAAGCACGTAGGACTTGCTAGTGAAATACAACTGAAATGTGATAAGTGTTCATACATGACCACCTTTTGGAACAGTGTTGCAGTAACTGCAACTGAAGAAAATGGTAGCCAAATCTACGAACACAACAACGAGCGATGCTTGCTTTAGACAAGGAACGCCTTCGGGCTGCAGTTAGGGCTGTAAAGAGTCTAGAAATACAAGCAAGAGTAAACAGGAGGAGGAACAAGAGGAAGCTGGAGGAGGAGTTTGCAGAGGATGAAGATAATCCATCCTATGGACCTGGAATGCACTAAAAAGTTAATCCAATCTTTGTCGCTCGATTCCCAAAACTTTTATTTTCTCATACTAATTACATGTTTTCTAAGGATCTTCCAAACATATTTGTTTCAAACTTTCAGTAAATGTTACACAGTACCTTCTGCATAATTTAACACAGCCTTTTTCCGAAAAACTGTATATTTTTGAATATATAAATAAAAAATTGCAAAAAAATGTTGTGAATTTTCATTACAATTGAAAAAAAATCATCTTTAATAACTGAACTAAAATTTTGTAAAATCCCTGTGTTAAGTTGTAGCCCATATTCCAATAAATAATCTGTAAAAAGTTCAACTTCCTACCTCAAATACTTTGTGAGGAAAGATGTAATTTATAGGCGTTATTTTAACATTGCAAGTATAGGGCGTTCCGGAGCCCCTTAAGGGATGTACTGTGGGTGATCAAACACTGCAGGAGCGTCTTCATTGCCCCTGCAGAATGCGGCTGAGAATTACCTTGAAGAAAGAAATGCATGGCGTATATGTTATGTGGGCTGCATAGCTTTAGGCGAAACATCTCATTAGATCCACATACTTGGCGGGAGACACTGTTGTTTTTGGCATTTCCAAGCGATCAGTTCGCGCTCTGAACTGAAAAGAGCTACGTGAAGCTCTCAACAGCCACACTACAGACACTGCGCAACACATCTGTGCAAAGTTCCATCGGATTTTAACAGTGGTTTCCATTTCGCACGTAATCGGGCCTTACTTTGTGAACACGTCTCGTAATATATGGAAGTTACTTGAGTCCAGTACTAAATTATGCATCTGAAACGTGAGTAATGAAGAAAAGATATGTCCGCATATTACAGGTGTGTCAAATGAAATTCGTCAGAAGTAAGAGTGAAAAGGAGAGATAGGATGAGGAATGATAGGATAGAAACATCAAAAAATGGTTCAAATGGCTCTGAGCACTATGGGACTTAACGTCTGAGGTCATCAGTCCCCTAGAACTTAGAACTACTTAAACCTAACCAACCTAAGGACTTCACACACATCCATGCCTGAGGTAGGATTCGAACCTGCGACCGTAGCGGTCACGCGGTTCCAGACTGTAGCGCCTAGAACCGCTCGGCCACACTGGCCGGCAGAAGCATCAAGGCTTAAAGAGAATGGAAAGCAAGACTGTGAAGAAAATACATGAAATGGAGAAGCGAAGGAAAACAGAGAGAGAGAGAGAGAGAGAGAGAGATAGTTGGATCGTGTGAAGTGATGTGTTGAAAAAAGAGGCGACGTGTGCACCAGAGTGTGCAGAGAAGCCGGTGGGAAAACCGGACTTGATGGCGAGGCTTATTTTCCGAACAGACCCAGCCAGCGATTGAAAACTGTTCATGAATGATGATGATGATGGGTCACTGACTGCCCACTTTGCGTCGAACGATACAAACGCAAGAAAACTTCCACATCCAGAAAGCCGTAGCAGAAAACAAACATGTGATAAATGAACAAACACACATCAGCACAGGCTCCCTACTACACTTAATAAAGGAAATGATAACATAAAACAAAAAAACTCTTCCCCACACCATCTGGACACACACACACAAACACACACACACACACACACACACACACAAATGCATACACGAACAGATCACAGATACTTCAAAGATACTTCAATAATTACACTCGAAAGTTTGGCAATTACATTCCATCTTTTTCAAAAACATTTGACAGTCGGCAACAGGAACCAAAACATTGCATTGAAACAAGCGTTCAGTTCATAGTGCTGTGGAATTTGGGAAAAAACCGCAGATTGGCATTCATAAGACGAAGAACACCAAAAATAGAACAGGAGCGTAATATGTAAGAAATTGTCCACGCAACCTGTAAGTAGAGTTCAAAACATTACTACTTAATAGGAAATACCAACCACCAGAACTGTTCAAAAAATGGTTCAAATGGCTCTGAGCACTATGGGACTTAACTTCTGAGGTCATTAGAACTTAGAACTTAGAACTAGTTACACCTAACTAACCTAAGGACATCACACACATCCATGCCCGAGGCAGGATTCGAACCTGCGACCGTAGCGGTCTCGCAGTTCCAGACTGAAGCGCCTAGAACCGCTCGGCCGCTCCGGCCGGCCCAGAACTGTTTATAACCTATATGCACAGTGGCAAAAATGTAAAATAGCTAACATATGTACATATTCCAGGCCACTGATGATGCCTTGCAGAAAATAAAGGCGAAATGCGTATGGCACTAAAATTTTGTTTTATTCAGTTGCTGTCAGACGGTCCATGAGTAAAAATTACCAATATACCATGAGCCTCACTTTGTCTGGACGCATTTGGTTCAAGATGGATACGTTTTTAGGAAATGTCAGGGGGTGCGTGTCGTAACTTGCGGGACACACTGTACTTCGTACTTGCATGGAGCTGGATCACTGACTGCCTGTTT
This sequence comes from Schistocerca nitens, assembly GCF_023898315.1. NCBI lineage: Eukaryota > Metazoa > Arthropoda > Insecta > Orthoptera > Acrididae > Schistocerca > Schistocerca nitens. Next base: position 162,974,575 of record NC_064624.1, on the reverse strand, counting down.
AGTATCGCATATAGAGAATACTACACAAAAATACTGTACCAGTATGGTGAGACTGAACGTCTCTCCGTTTGGATGCGCTTGGCTGAGGGCAGTGACGTGTTTCGAAATGTGAGGGCGGGGTGTCGGAACTTGCGGGACACGGTGTAGTCGGCAGTGACACGGAACGTTGGCGCCGGCGGCGACTGCATTTGGCGGCTCGGCGTGTTTGCGGGGCGCCCTGTGGTGGGACGGACTATAGCGGCGGCGGTCGATATATCGGGCCGTGGAGCGCGCTGGCCAGAACAATGGGCGGCGGGCACAGACACGCAGAGGAGACGCGAAACAACGGACCAGATTGCGTGGCGGCGGTGACTGACTGCCGCGCCGACACCTGCCGCCTCCACCCCCTACCACCCACGCCTGTCAGTGCGCGGTCGCCTGGGAGGACGCGCAGGCGACGCGTGAAGTTGATAGGATAGGCGGGCGCCGACACCTGCTGGCCCTCTGCACTAGGCCAATGCGTCATCGCGTAGCCCAGGCCCCGTTCGAAACACAGCCGCCATTTGACAGCCAGAGGTCTGGACGGCCCCCTCCAGAGATACGCCAATGACTGCTATCAGGACGTTGTCAGCAGCTGCCACACCACTGTGTTGACGCTGCGTTGAATTCACCATACGTATGTGGAGCAGGTGGCTTCGTAATTTCGATAAATCGCTCCAGGCAAATGCCGGGGTGGTTCCTTCCGCATCCTTCACTAATCCAATGGGACCGATGACCTCGCTGTTTGGTCTCCTTCCCCAATTCATTCAACCAACCACTGTGTTCGGTTTTTACTACGCAGCTTTGCGCTGCTCTCCAGGCTGTCCAATACATACGTCGCCATCAGCGGATACAGTATATACACTGTTGTTGTGGTCTTCAGTCCTGAGACTGGTTTGATGCAGCTCTCCATGCTACTCTATCCTGTGCAAGCTTCTTCATCTCCCAGTACCTACTGCAGCCTACATCCTTCTGAATCTGCTTAGTGTATTCATCTCTTGGTCTTCCCCTACGATTTTTACTCTCCACGCTGCCCTCCAATACTAAATTGGTGATCCCTTGATGCCTTAGAACATGTCCTACCAACCGATCCCTTCTTCTGGTCAAGTTGTGCCACAAACTCCTCTTCTCCCCAATCCTATTCAGTACCTCCTCATTAGTTATGTGATCTACCCATCTAAACTTCAGCATTCTTCTGTAGTACCACATTTCGAAAGCTTCTATTCTCTTCTTGTCCAAACTATTTACCGTCCATGTTTCACTTCCATACATGGCTACACTCCATACAAATACTTTCAGAAATGACTTCCTGACACTTAAATCTATACTCGATGTTAACAAATTTCTCTTCTTCAGAAACGCTTTCCTTGCCATTGCCAGTCTACATTTTATATCCTCTCTACTTCGACCATCATCAGTTATTTTGCTCCCCAAATAGCAAAACTCCTTTACTACTTTAACTGTCTCGTTTCCTAATCTAATTCCCTCAGCATCACCCGATTTAATTTGACTACATTCCATTATCCTCGTTTTGCTTTTGTTGATGTTCATCTTATATCCTCCCTTCAAGACACCATCCATTCCGTTCAACTGCTCTTCCAAGTCCTTTGCTGTCTCTGACAGAATTACAATGTCATCGGCGAACCTCAAAGTTTTTATTTCTTCTCCATGGATTTTAATACCTACTCCGAATTTTTCTTTTGTTTCCTTTACTGCTTGTTCAATATACAGATTGAATAACATCGGGGAGAGGCTACAACCCTGTCTTACTCCCTTCCCAACCACTGCTTCCCTTTCATGTCCCTCGACTCTTGTAACTGCCATCTGGTTTCTGTACAAATTGTAAATAGCCTTTCGCTCCCTGTGTTTTACCCCTGCCACCTTTAGAATTTGAAAGAGAGTATTCCAGTCAACATTGTCAAAAGCTTTCTCTAAGTCCACAAATGCTAGAAACGTAGGTTTGCCTTTTCTTAATCTTTCTTCTAAGATAAGTCGTAAGGTCAGTATTGCCTCACGTGTTCCAGTATTTCTACGGAATCCAAACTGATCTTCCCCGAGGTCGGCTTCTACTAGTTTTTCCATTCGTCTGTAAAGAATTCGTGTTAGTATTTTGCAGCTGTGGCTTATTAAACTGATTGTTCGGTAATTCTCACATCTGTCAACACCTGCTTTCTTTGGGATTGGAATTATTATATTCTTCTTGAAGTCTGAGGGTATTTCGCCTGTCTGATACATCTTGCTCACCAGATGGTAGAGTTTTGTCAGGACTGGCTCTCCCAAGGCCGCCAGTAGTTCCAATGGAATGTTGTCTACTCCGGGGGCCTTGTTTCGACTCAGGTCTTTCAGTGCTCTGTCAAACTCTTCACGCAGTATCGTATCTCCCATTTCATCTTCATCTACATCCTCTTCCATTTCCATAATATTGTCCTCAAGTACATCGCCGTATATACACTACCGGGCATTAAAATTCCGACACCACGAAGATGACGTGCTACAGACCCGAGGCAGGTATACCAGTTTCTTTAGCTCTTCAGCGTATATTGCAGTCTAAGCAACGCATGTGAAGAGTTGAAACAGTTACGGCGTCAGACCTCGGTTGCACCTTCTAGAAGTCGCTAGTACAGTTTAAGAAGCAACCTTTGTACAGCCTTTTCCATCCTTTAGATTGGGTTGGTACAGCTTCTGACGAGCAAGCACATAGGTTACTGAAACTAAGAAAGAACTAGTCATAACAGTAATCTGGGGACTTTTTTCTCGTATGGCTGTGAAATATGGGTCATAATGATACATTATATACAACGCCTGCAAACAGTGGAAGGTTGTATATGGAGGAGGGCGCTGAAAATAAACTGCAGAGGTCAAAAAGTCGAACGGGTAGCTCATCGAGAAAGTAGATGAAACAAGGGAAGTGGTCAGTGCCTTAGCATTGAGGGGAATGAAATTCACTGGCCAAGAGATATATGACAATTAGACTACTGGCCATTAAAATTGCTACACCACGAAGTTGACGTGCTATAGACACTAAATTTAACCGACAGGAAGAAGATGCTGTGATCAAATGATTAGCTTTTCAGAGCATTCACACAAGGTTGGCGCAGGTGGCGACACCTACAAGGTGCAGACACGAGGAAAGTTTCCAACCGATTTCTCATACGCAAACAGCAGATAACCGGCGTTGCCTGGTGGAACGTTGTTGTGATGCCTCGTGTAAGGAGGAGAAATGCGTACCGTCACGTTTGCGACTATGATAAAGGTCGGATTGTAGCCTATCGCCATTGCGGTTTATCGTATCGCGACATTGCTGCTCGCGTTGGTCGAGATCCAATGACTGTTAGCAGAATATGGAATCGGTGGGTTCAGGAGGGTAATAAGGAACGCCGTGCTGGATCCCAACGACCTCGTATCTCTAGAAGTCGAGATGACAGGCATCTTATCCTCACGGCTGTAACGGATCGTGCAGCCACGTCTCGATGCCTGAGTCAACAGTTGGGGACGTTTGCAAGACAACAACCATCTGCACGTACAGTTCGACGACGTTTGCAGCAGCACGGACTATCAACTCGGAGACCACGGCTGTGGTTAGCCTTGACGCTGCGTCACAGACAGGAGCGCCTGCGATGGTGTACTCGACGACGAACCTGGGTGCACGAATGGCAAAACGTCATTTTTTTCGGATGAATCCAGGTTCTGTTTACAGCATCGTGATGGTCGCATCAGTGTTTGGCGACATCGCGGTGAACGCACATTGGAAGCGTGTATTCGTCATCGCCATACTGGCGTATCACCCAGCGTGGTGTTATGACTCGTGGCTCTACCCTTCATTCGATCCTTGCGAAACCATACATTTCAGCAGGATAATGCACGACCCGCATGTTGCAGGTCCTGTACGGGCCTTTCTGGATACAGAAAATGTTCGACTGCTTCCCTGGCCAGCACATTCTCCAGATCTCTCACCAACTGAAAACGTCTGGTCAATGGTGGCCGAGAAACTGGCTCGTCACAATACGCCAGTCACTACTCTTGATGAACTGTGATATCGTGTTGAAGCTGCATGGGCAGCTGTACCTGCACACGCCATCCGAGCTGTGTTTGACTCAATGCCCAGGCGTATCAAGGCCGTTATTACGGCCAGATTTGGTTGTTCTGGGTACTGATTTCTCAGGGTCTATGCACCCAAATTGCGTGAAAACGTAATCACATGTAAGTTCTAGTATAATATATTTGTCCAATGAATACCCGTTTATCATCTGGGTTTCTTCTTGGTGTAGCAATTTTTCCTGCGGACCTTCGTACCCTCAGGGGCAGCATTAGCGACGCGTCTGTCTTTCGCTCGCCGTTTCTGGGCGCACGGCGCGGTTTGGCAGCCCACCTGCTGACAGGTGGTGGGCGTCGCCGCTATGGGTGCCTCCATGGCTCCGCCCCCGCCCCCGCTAATCACCATAGGGGTACCGTCGCAGCTGAGCGGCGTACCGTATAAATAAATAAACAAGGCGCACGGACCGCTCGCCTGTCGCAGCGCGCCCCGCCTCTCCGTTTTGTTTCGTCCGCTCTTTTGTACGCGGAAAACTTTTGCAGACAACGGCGCGCCCGCTGCGGCGTGTTTTTGAGGTTACGCCCCGGGCGCCTCCTGTGTGTGAGTGCGTGCGTGCGTGTGTGTGTATGTGTGATCGATTCTGTCGCTTGAGGCCGCCTCCGGCGCCAGCCAACCCCAACACGCGTCACACATCCGTTTCTCGGCAAAGCGAATCCTGTACTAACCAGTGCCAGGAGCTATTGCCGTCAATTGCTGTTAACAGAATTAACGTTATTGATGCCGAGGGAGAAGAAAGCGGGGACAATGCGATCATGAACGGTGACGCAACCTGCAGAGCTATCTACATTGAAGAGCCAGAGAAACTGGTACACCTCCCTAATTTCGTGTATGGCCCTCGCGAGCATGCAGAATTGCCACAACACGACGTGGCACGGACTTGACTAATTTCTGAACTAGTGCTGGAGCGAATTGGCAGCATGAATCCTGCAGGGCTGTCCATAAGTCCGTAAGCGTACGAGGGGCTGGAGATCTCTTCTGACAAGGGAACCTCCCCATCGCACCCACCTCAGATTTAGTTATAAATTGGCACAGTGGATAGGTCTTGATAAACTGAACACAGATCAATTGAGAAAACAGGAAGAAGTTGTGTGGAACTGTGAAAAAATAAACAAAATATACAAACTGAGTAGTCCATAGGCAACATCATGGAGATTGTGGGCTCAGGAGCGCCGTGGTCCCGTGGTTAGCGTGAGCAGCTGTGGAGCCAGAGGTCCTTGGTTCAAGTCTTCCCTCAACTGAAAATTTTACTTTGTTTATTTTCGCAAAGTTATGATCTGTCCGTTCGTTCATTGACGTCTCTGTTCACTGTAATAAGTTTAGTGTCTGTGTTTTGCGACCGCATCGCAAAACCGTGCGATTAGTAGACGAAAGGACGTGTCTCTCCAATGGGAACCGAAAATATTTGATCGCCAGGTCATAGGTAACCGATTCCTCCACAGGAAAACACATCTCATATATTCTATACGACACTGGTGACGGCATGTGCGTCACATGACAGGAATATGTTGTCGACCCACCTAGCTTGTACACTTGGCGAATGGGTAAAAAGATTCTTCTACCTTGCCCGATTTATGTTTTCTTGGGAATGTGGTAATCACTCCGAAAAAAGTGATGAAAACATAAGAGTTTGTCACATAAACTGAAAATAAAAAATTAAAATTCTTACTCGATGGAAGATTTGAACCAAGGACCTTTCGTTCCGCAACTGCTGACGCTACCACGAGACCACGGAGCTCCTGCGTTCCCAACCTCCTTTATATTGCTTATGGTATAATGAACTATTCAGTTTGTATATTTTGCTTTTTTTTCACAGTTCCACACAACTTCTTCCTGTTTTCTCAATTGATCTGTGTTCAGTTTTTCAAGGCCTATCCACTGTGCCAACTTATAACTAAATCTGAGGGGGGTGCGATGGGGAGGTTCCCTTGTGAGCAGCACGTTGAGATGCATCCCACATAAGTTCAATAATGTTCATATCTGAGGTACTGGCGGGATTAAAGCTGTGAGGTCGGGGCGTGAGTCGTGCTTGGGTAGCTCAGTCGGTAGAGCACCTGCCCGCGAAAGGCAAAGGTCCCGAGTTCGAGTCTCGGTCCGGCACACAGTTTTAATCTGCCAGCAAGTTTCATGATCATATAAAGTTGATCGTCGGTAAAGGAGATGGCAGACTAACATTCGTTGGAAGAATCCTAAGGAAATGCAATCCGAAAACAAAGGAAGTAGGTTACTGTACGATTGTTGGCCCACTGCTTGAATACTGCTCAGCAGTGTGGGATCCGTACCAGATAGGGTTGACAGAAGATATCGAGAAGATCCAACGGAGAGCAGCGCGCTTCGTTACAGGATCATTTAGTAATCGCGAAAGCGTTACGGAGATGATAGATAAACTCCAGTGGAAGACTCTGCAGGAGAGACGCTCAGCAGCTCGGTACGGGCTTTTGTCAAAGTTTCGAGAACATACCTTCACCGAAGAGTCAAGCAGTATATTGCTCCCTCCTACGTATATCTCGCGAAGAGACCGTAAGGATAAAATCAGAGAGATTAGAACCCACACAGAAGCATACCGACAATCCTTCTTTCCACGAACAATATGAGACTGGGATAGAAGGGAGAACCGATAGAGGTACTCAAGGTACCCTCCGCCAAACACCGTCAGGTGGCTTGCGGAGTATGGATGTAGATGTAGAAGAGTGTTCCTGGAGCCACTGTGTAGCAATTCTGGACGTGTGGGGTGTCGCATTGTCCTACTGAAATTTGCCGACGTCCGCGTGAATGCACACTGGACACGAATGGAAGCATATGATCAGACAGGATGCTTACGTACGTGTCACCTGTCACAGTAGTATCTAGACGTGTCAGCGGCCCCATATCTTTGCAACTTCACACGTCCCACACCATTACAGAGCGTCCACCAGCTTGAACAGTCCCTTGATGACATGCAGCGTTCATGGATTGAGGTTTTCTCCATCCCCGTACACGTCCTTCTGCTCCATACAATTTGAAACAATACTCGTCTGACCAGGCACCATATTCGCAATCAACAGTCTAATGTCGGTATTGACGGATCGAGGCGAGGTGCAAAGCTCTGTGTCGTGCAGTCATTAAATGTACACGTGGGCCTTCGGCTGCGAAACCCCATGTCTATCATGTTTCTTTGAACGGTTCCCACGCTTACACTTGTTGATGTCCCGGCAATCTGCAGCAGGTATGCACTTCTGTCACTTTGAACAATTATCTTCAGTCGTCGTTGGTCTCGTTCTTGCAGGATCCGGCCGTAATGGTGTCGGGGATTTGATGTTTTACCTTATTCCTGATATTCACGGTAGAGTCGTGAAATGGTCGTACGGGAAAATTCCAACTTCATGGCTACCGCGGAGATGCTGTGCCTATCGCTATAACATCACGTTCAAACTCCCTTAAACCTTGATAAGCTGCTATTGTAGGACCTTAAATATTTTATACAATTATGGCTCTAAAAAGATTCTCTGACAACGCAGATATACAAGCAAGTAAATTGAGTAGAGTAAATCGTGTGTTATCAGTCAGGGGGGTCGGATCTAACAACTGCGCCGGATACTTGTTGTCTTATACAGGGTGTTACAAAACGGTACGGCCCAACTTTCAGGAAACATTCCTCACATACAAAGAAAGAAAATATGTTATATGTACATGTGTCCGGAAATGCTTACTTTCCATGTTAGAGCTCATTTTATTACTTCTCTTCAAATCACATTAATCATGGAATGGAAACACACAGCAACAGAACGTACCAGCGTGACTTCAGACACTTTGTTACAGGAAATGTTCAAAATGTCCTCCGTTAGCGAGGATACGTGCATCCACCCTCCGTCGCATGGAATCCCTGATGCGCTGATGCAGCTCTGGACAATGGCGTATTGTATCACAGCCGTCCACAATACGAGCACGAAGAGTCTCTACATTTGGTACCGGGGTTGTGTAGACAAGAGCTTTCAAATGCCCCCATAAATGAAAGTCAAGGAGAGGAAAGTCAGGAGAGCGTGGAGGCCATGGAATTGGTCCGCCTCTACCAATCCGTCGGTCACCGAATCTGTTGTTGAGAAGCGTAGGAACACTTCGACTGAAATGTGCAGGAGCTCCATCGTGCATGAACCACATGTTGTGTGGTACTTGTAAAGGCACATGTTCTACCAGCACAGGAAGAGTATCCCGTATGAAATCATGATAACGTGCTCCATTCAGCGTAGGTGGAAGAACATGGGGCCCAATCAAGACAGCACTAACAATGCCTGCCCAAACGTTAACAGAAAATCTGTGTTGATGACGTGATTGCACAATTGCGTGCGGATTCTCGTCTGCCCACACATGTTGATTGTGAAAATTTACAATTTGATCACGTCGGAATGAAGCCTCATCCGTAAAGACAACATTTGCACTGAAATGAGGATTGACACATTGTCGGATGAACCATTCGCAGAAGTGTACCCGAGGAGGCCAATCAGCTGCCGATAGTGCCTGCACACGCTGTACACGGTACGGAAACAACTGGTTCTCCCGTAGCACTCTCCATACAGTGACGTGGTCAACGTTACCTTGTACAGCAGCAACTTCTCTGACGCTGACATTAGGGTTATCGTCAACTGCACGAAGAATTGCCTCGTCCATTGCAGGTGTCCTCGATGTTCTAGGTCTTTCCCAGTAGCGAGTCATAGGCTGGAATGTTCCGTGCTCCCTAAGACGCCGATCAGTTGCTTCGAACGTTTTACTGTCGGGACACCTTCGTTCTGGAAATCTGTCTCGATACAAACGTACCGCGCCATGGCTATTGCCCCGTGCTAATCCGTACATCAAATGGGCATCTGCCAACTCCGCATTTGTAAACATTGCACTGAGTGCAAGACCACGTTCGTGATGAACACTAACCTGTTGATGCTACGTACCGATGTGCTTGATGCTAGTACTGTAGAGCAATGAGTCGCATGTCAACACAAGCACCGAAGTCAACATTATCTTCCTTCAATTGGGCCAACTGGCGGTGAACCGAGGAAGTACATTACATACTGACGAAACTGAAATGAGCTCTAGCATGGAAATTAAGCTTTTCCGGACACATGTCCACATAACATATTTTCTTTATTTGTGTGTGAGGAATGTTTCCTGAAAGTTTGGCCGTACTTTTTTGTAACACCCTTACAGGCGTTGCCGACCGCAACGCCTTATTCTGCCTGTTTATTATTTGAATACGCATGCCCATACCAATTTCTTTGCCGACCGCGGTGGTCTAGCGGTTGTAGGCGCGCAGTCCGGAACCGCGCGACTGCTACGGTCGCAGGTTCGAATCCTGCCTCGGGCAGGGATGTGTGTGATGTCCTTAGGTTAGTTAGGTTTAAGTAGTTCTAAGTTCTAGGGCACTGAAGACCTCAGATGTTAAGTCCGATAGTGCTCAGAGCCATTTGAACCATTTTGAACCAATTTCTTTGGCGCTTCAGTGTACTTGCATAATAATATCAGTGACAAGTTAATTATTTTTCTCTCCTTTTCTGCTTAACGCTGTTTAATAATTTGGAACGTCCATATTTTATTTTAGTACTGTCACTGATGATGACAAAACTATTGACAGCTCATGATCTAGCGGTTAGCATTCCGGACCCTCCCTCGTGATATGCTGGGTTCGATTCCCGGACGGGTCGGATCTTCTCCGTTGCGGACTGCTTGTGTGTGTGTGTGTGTGTGTGTTGTCGTCATCGTCATGTTAACATCATCGACACGCATGGCACCGAGGAGACGCCCAATACAAAGAATTTCGCCAGGCTGCCGAACGCCCCGAATGGCGTTATGTCGGCCAATGAATGCAGACGCACGTTTCATTTCATTCTACTGATATGCGAGCGCACGTGCGGGTAACAGCTGGTCATTTATAAAATTCTAACAGTGGTCGAGCTATTCTCAGCGAAAACTGAGAGACAAATCCGTCGCACTAACGTAGCGCCAACTAATAATAAAAGACAGAGAAACTGCCGAGGTGAAGAGGGGTGGTTTAACATAAGAAACGGGAACAGTTAGGTCGTGTGCTGTGACCCCGAGTGGAAGTGAATGGCATGAGACCCTCTAAGCAAATTTAAGACCAGGCTCTCACTCAGATGAGCAAAAAATAGGCAAAATTTGGAAAAAAAAATTTGGCACAATGTAAAAACACAGAGGGGACCTACTTGGGAATTATGATTGATCATACTTTGACTTTATTTTGGATTGTCAATGCAAAAAAAAAATCAAAGTGGTGCCCGTAATTATGGTTTGATCAAGGACCTCCGAGTTTGAAGTACGCAGACTGCATGCACTTCATCCTCTCAGGAGTTACCTGAAATCAAAAATGGATAACAGCAGTCGATACTACATTACATTTGTCGAAGGTTATACCTTATCACAATGAAATAACCGTAACTTTAACGATATAGTGCTAGCTCGAACTTTGAATTCGATTTTTGGAGCTTTTTAACACTCTTTATGGCTTTACAGGTGATAGTTATTGTGGTCTTCAGTCCTGAGACTGGTTTGATGCAGCTCTCCACGCTACTCTATCCTGTGCAAGCTTCTTCATCTCCCAGTACCTACTGCAACCTACATCCTTCTGAATCTGCTTAGTGTATTCATCTCTTGGTCTCCCTCTACGATTTTTACCCTCCACGCTGCCCTCCAATGCTAAATTGGTGATCCCTTGATGCCTCAGAACATGTCCTACCAACCGATCCCTTCTTCTACTCAAGTTGTCCCACAAATTTCTCTTCTCCCCAATCGTATTCAATACCTCCTCATTACTTACGTGATCTACCCATCTAATCTTCAGCATTCTTCTGTACCACCACATTTCGAATGCTTCTATTGTATTCTCTTCTTGTTCAAACAATTTATCAGCCACGTTTCACTTCCATACATGGCTACACCCCATACAAATACTTTCAGAAACGACTTACTGACACTTAAATCTATACTCGATGTTAACAAATTACTCTTCTTCAGAAACTATTTCCTTGCCATTGCCAGTCTACATTTTATATCCTCTCTACTTCGACCATCATCAGTTATTTTACTCCCGAAATAGCAAAACTCCTTTACTACTTTAAGTGTCTCATTTCCTAATCTAATCCCCTCAGCATCACCCGATTTAATTTGACTACATTCCATTATCCTCGTTTTGCTTTTGTTGACGTTCATCTTATATCCTCCTTTCAAGACACTGTCCATTCCGTTCAGCTGCTCTTCCAAGTCAGTTGCTGTCTCTGACAGAATTACAATGTCATCGGCGAACCTCAAAGTTTTTATTTCTTCTCCATGGATTTTAATACCTACTCCGAATTTTTCTTTTGTTTCCTTTACTGCTTGCTCAATACACAGATTGAATAACATCGGGGAGAGGCTACAACCCTGTCTCACTCCTTTCCCAACCACTGCTTCCCTTTCATGCCCATCGACTCTATAACTGCAGTCTGGTTTCTGTACAAATTATAAATAGCCTTTCGCTCCCTGTATTTTATCCCTGCCACCTTCAAAGAGAGTATTCCAGTCAACGTTGTCAAAAGATTTGTCTAAGTCTACAAATGCTAGAAACGTAGGTTTGCCTTTCCTTAATCTAGCTTCTAAGAGAAGTCGTAGGGTCAGTATTGCCTCACGTGTTCCAACATTCCTACGGAATCCAAACTGATCGTCCCCGAGATCAGCTTCTACCAGTTTTTCCATTCGTCTGTAAAGAATTCGCGTTAGTATTTTGCAGCTGTGGCTTATTAAACTGATAGTTCGGGAACCTTCACATCTGTCAACACCTGCTTTCTTTGGGATTGGAATTATTATATTATTCTTGAAGTCTGAGGGTATTTCGCCTGTCTCATACATCCTGGTCACCAGATGGTAGAGTTAGGGCTGGCTCTCCCAAGGCTGTCAGTAGTTCTAATGGAATGTTGTCTACTCCCGGGGCCTTGTTTCGACTCAGGTCTTTCAGTGCTCTGTCAAACTCTTCAGGTAGTATCATGTGTAGATTTACAAATTTCATATACGAGGTCCATCCAAGAAATTCCGGAACATTCGTGATTTCACGCGAAAGGTGTGTTGGACCGAAATGCGGCTGGCATGCCTGCACTCGTCTTTGTTGAATGTGTAGAGCCGTATATTTCATTGCTGTATGTCTGTTGTTCAGTGCTGCATTGAGTACATCTACATCTACATCTACATCCATACTCCGCAAGCCACCTGACGGTGTGTGGCGGAGGGTACCTTGAGTACCTCTATCGGTTCTCCCTTCTATTCCAGTCTCGTATTGTTCGTGGAATGAAGGATAGTCGGTATGCCTCTGTGTGGGCTCTAATCTCTCTGATTTTATCCTCATGGTCTCTTCGCGAGATATACGTAGGAGGGAGCAATATACTGCTTGACTCTTCGGTGAAGGTGTGTTCTCGAAACTTTGACAAAAGCCCGTACCGAGCTACTGAGCGTCTCTCCTGCAGAGTCTTCCACTGGAGTTTATCTATCATCTCCGTAACGCTTTCGCGATTACTAAATGATCCCGTAACGAAGCGCGCTGCTCTCCGTTGGATCTTCTCTATATCTTCCATCAACCCTATCTGGTACGGATCCCACACTGCTGAGCAGTATTCAAGCAGTGGGCGAACAAGCGTACTGTAACCTACTTCCTTTGTTTTCGAATTGCATTTCCTTAGGATTCTTCCAACGAATATCAGTCTGGCATCTGCTTTACCGACGATCAACTTTATATGATCATTCCATTTTAAATCACTCCTAATGCATACTCCCAGATAATTTATGGTATTAACTGCTTCCAGTTGCTGACCTGCTATTTTGTAGCTAAATGATAAAGGATCTATCTTTCTGTGTATTCGCAGCACATTACACTTGTCTACATTGAGATTCAATTGCCATTCCCTGCACCATGCGTCAATTCGCTGCAGATCCTCCTGCATTTCAGTACAATTTTCCATTGTTACAACCTCTCGATATACCACAGCATCATCTCCAAAAACCCTCAGTGAACTTTCCATGTCATCCACAAGGTCGTTTATGTATATTGTGAATAGAAACGGTCCTACGACACTCCCCTGCGGTACACGTGAAATCACTCTTACTTCGGAAGACTTCCCTCCATTGAGAATGATATACTGCGTTATTTTATCTAGGAACTCTTCAATCCACACAATTGGTCTGTTAGTCCATATGCTCTTACTTTGTTCGTTAAACGACTGTGGGGAACTGTATCGAACGCCTTGCGGAACTCAAGAAACACGGCATCTACCTGTGAACCCGTGTCTATGGCCCTCTGAGTCTCGTGGACGAATAGCGCGAGCTGGGTTACACATGACCGTCTTTTTCGAAACCCATGCTGATTCCTACAGAGCAGATTTCTAGTCTGCAGAAAAGTCATTGCACTCGAACACAATACGTGTCCCAAAATTCTACAACTGATCGACGTTAGAGATATAGGTCTATAGTTCTGCACATCTGTTCGACGTCCCTTCTTGAAAACGGAACGTTGTGTCGCGCAGTTTGCGAATTTAGAGATGGCGGAGTTAGAGGAGCAACGCGTCTGCATTAAATTTTGCGTAAAACTCAGGAAAACCGTTACAGAGGCACACCAAATGATGCACGAAGCCTACGGTGACGAGTGGTACGGAGGGTTCACAAGGTTTAAAAATGGCCGGGCGGAAGTTAAAAGATGATCCTCGTCCAGGACGCCTTTCGACGTCTACCGACCACGCTCGTGACAGGAATGTCAACGAAACTGTCTGCCAATCGGAAACTGACTCTCCGAGAGATTGCACAGAAGAACGTAACATTTCAGTCTGATCATGTCATCAAATCCTGACACAAAATTTTGGAATGCGTCGTGTTGCCGCCAAGTTCGACCCGCGGCTCGTGAGTCGTGACCAGAAATTCCTTCGCCTCGCAGCCGGAGAGCTTTTGGATCTCGCAAATGAGAACGGGATGTTCCTTGAGAGAGTCATAACTGGTGATGGGGCATGGGTCTCTGGTTATGATGCTGAGACCAAGGTTTAGCCTTCGCAGTGGGTTGGGAAAGGCAGTCCAAGACCAAAAAAAGACTCGTCAGGGCAGATAAAATGTGAAATCCATGCTGATAGTTTTCTTCGACTTTGAAGGATTAGTTCACCATGAACTGGTGCGACAGGGACAAACTGTTAATCCATGGACAAGACACATGTTTACTTCTCGAGGGTCACAGGTAGAAGTTAATAGGTTGAACCGTTTCCATTTTATGCTGCACGCAGATCTGAAAAATCGTTCCTGAAGTAAAACCTGTTCAAAGCTGAAACGTCCCCTTTGAAAAATTATGGAAGACTGTGCTTAAACTGACACACAATTTTTTTGTTAGCGCAACACAATCTGACTTTCAATAATCCCTACAAAAGAATGGGCCCTGACTAACATTAAACTATACCTTTCACAAATCACTTACCTCACAAAAATCTTCGCTACTCAAGCTACTGCAATACAGCGAGCGCCACTACTGCCAGCTAAATAAAAGATTCAAACTACTGAAGGCACTAACTACTGATAGGCATAGTTAGGAAATGAAAGATTTTAGTAGAGAACAAACCAATGTATTTACCTCAATAGTCATAATATATGTATATAGCAGTTCATGACAAATTTCAAAACTCCGCCATCTCTCTCCCCACACCCACCACTGCTGGCGGCTCACCTCCAACTGCGCAACGCTACGTGCTGTTCGCATCCAGCTGCTGCTGCCCAACACTACAATGGCAGACAACAATGCAAACTAGCCACAGACTGCACACAGCACAGCCAGTGATTTTCATACAGAGCGCTACGTGTGTGGCGTTACCAATGAGAAAACCTAAACAGCCTGCTTACAAAGCTTACGGAAAACTTTTATATGTACTATTAGTTCAATTTGCACAAAAACAAGTTGTTATATGTTTTTTATGTCGCTGAATGCAAATATGACGTTAGAATTTCAAAACACAAAATGGAAGCCAGCCGTGGTGGCCGTGCGGTTCGAGGCACTTCAATCCGGAACCGCGCGACTGCTACGGTCGCAGGTTCGAATCCTGCCTCGGGCATGGATGTGTGTGATGTCCTTAGGTTCGTTAGGTTTAAGTAGGGGACTGATGACCTCAGAAGTTACGTCCCGTAGTGCTCAGAGCCTTTTGAAACCCAGAACCGTGGGTCAAATTTTCCTGTAACTCCAATTGTTTGTGGAAAGCAATTCCCTCGTTTTTCTTTGGCGAGGAAAGCCGCTCTGGCTGGGCTGGAATGCTGCGTTCGGCAGCCCGCACAAGCTGTTGGCCAGATTTTCCGGCGAATTTGTTTGCAATATGAATCATTTTGTGAACGTGCGTCACGGCACGACAAGTTTTCTACCTGAGCCGGCCGTCTCTGGCTGAGTGTGTCCCACGGCGGCCGTGACACTGCTTCGAACAATGGGCTGTAGAAACTTTTATAACGCACGGGTTAAAAAAACGTTTTCGTCCCCACATTCTAGACACATATACCTTCCGAAAATGCAATACAGAAATTCGACCGTTTTGAATGAGAACCCGGCCTTAAGTTGACAATTTGGATTGGATTGTTTGGGGGAAAGAGACCAAACAGCGAGGTTATCGGTCTCATCAGATTAGGGAAGGAAGTCGGCCGTGCCCTTTCAAAGAAACCATCCCGGCATTTGCCTGGAGCGATTTATGGAAATCACGGAAAACCTAAATCAGGATGGCCGGACGCGGGATTGAACCGTCGTCCTCCCGAATGCGCCACCTCGCTCGGCTTTAAAATGCGAAATGGAGAGAATGTAATATAAAGTGATGTAAACGACATGAAAGGTGCGTAGAAAAGTAAAATAAGACAGTGAAACTAGGCGTGAATTTGAAGAATAAATGCTTTGCAAACTGAATAGGGTATTTACATGCCTACTGAACACAAAATTATTAAGCAACGAGCTTCGAACTGTGCTAACCGGCATACGTTTCTTTTTCTTTACTATCAAAAACCCCTTATTTTCACTTTAGGATAGACATACAGCTATCACTGCATGCAACGTTTCCAGCCACAAGAAAACCATACAGCTTACGATTATGCCTCTTGAGGAATCATAAACACAAAATTGTGCTGTACGGTCCGTCACCACACGTTTGAGCCCCACACAACATATTTGGCCACTAAAGAAATATATTTTTTAAAGTAAAGTCGTTGATGGCATAAGTAGTTCTTTTAAGTGTTGAGGCCGGTTTCTGCTAGTACGAGGGTGGTTTGAAAAGTTCTCGGAAACACCACGAGAGGTCAGCGCTAGCGCAGCGAGTTGGTCACGTGATACTCATTGGACTGTTCCCTGCGAACACGTGCCACGTCAGTGCTCTTGGAAGAGAGCTGTGGTGGCGACGTGGCTCTGTAGTTGTTCCCGCGTAGTGATTTGCGAAGATGGAAAAAATCGAGATTCGAGTACTTCGTAAAGAAAGGTATGAAAGCAAAGGAGATCAATGCCTATTTCCAGAATACACTGGCGGACTCAGCTCCTCCATTTCAACTCATGCGAGCCGTGTGCGGCTCGCGCTCATGCCGTTTATTGCTCGTCATCTTGTTTTTGTGGTTTTGTCGCCTCGTTTTTCGTTTAATTCGATTTAGTGGCGTCACTAGGTTGCTGGTTTGCTTCCCTGTGAGTGGCAGATGCAGCGCTTATCGATAAGTGCACTGTCGTACTATCTCTGGAGTGTTGTTGTTGTTGTTGTTGTTGTGGTCTTCAGTCCTGAGACTGGTTTGATGCAGCTCTCCATGCTATTCTATCCTGTACAAGCTTCTTCATCTCCCAGTACCTACTGCAACCTACATCCTTCTGAATGTGCCTAGTGTATTCCTCTCTTGGTCTCCATGATTTTTACCCTCCACGCTGCCCTCCAATGCTAAATTTGTGATCCCTTGTTGCCTCAGAACATGTCCTACTAACCAGTCCCTTCTTATTTATAACCCTGTATTCACCTGACCAAAAGTCTTGTTCCTCCTGCCATCAAACTTCACTAATTCCCACTATATCTAACTTTAACCTATCCATTTCCCTTTTTAAATTTTCTAACCTACCTGGCCGATTAAGGGATCTGACATTCCACACTCCGATATGTAGAACGCCAGTTTTCTTTCTCCTGATAACGACGTCCTCTTGAGTAGTCCCCACCCGGAGATACGAATGGGGGACTATTTTACCTCCGGAATATTTTACCCAAGAGGACCCCATCATCATTTAATCATACAGTAAAGCTGCATGCCCTCGGGAAAAATTACGGCTGTAGTTTCCCCTTGCTTTTAGCTGTTCACAGTACCAGACCCATTTTGGTTAGTGTTACAAGGCCAGATCAGTCAATCATCCAGACTGTTGCCCCTGCAACTACTGAAAAGGCTGCTGCCCCTCTTCAGCAACCACACGTTTGTCTGGCCTCTCAACAGATATCCCTCCATTGTGGTTGGACCTACGGTACCGTTGAGGCACGCAAGCCTCCCCACCAACGGCAAGGTCCATGGTTCATGGGGGGGGGGGGGGGGGCGACCGCTAGTATTTCCGGGTCATCGTATGTCTTGACTTCAGTTGGGATGCAGCTCCAGTGAGGTACGGACAACCAGTACTCGCCTACCGCTGGCGACACACATGTACTGTCCGACGGAAGGAGATTGGAGCGGCAACGACTGTTGGTTGCTCGTTCGTTCGGTCGGTCGTCTCATCGGGCGACGTGTATTTTGGTCTTTTGACCGTTTCTGGGCCTCGTCAGTTGGTCATCTTGCCGGACGTGGGTCGGTTCCTTCCTTGTGCAGAGATGTCGGGTGGCCAATGGGCAAGTGTTCCCTGTGCATGGTTGGGTCCGAGCCAGCGTGCCGGGGTCGCCGTGTCTCTGAGTTCCGAACGGACATCGAGTTGAGTCGGGTTGGAGGTGCAGTCAGCTTCGCATAGCCAAGACTCGCGCGACCGTTGCCGACAGACGTAACTTCAGTGGGAATGACCTGGGTTGGTCGTTCGGTCGGTCGTCTCATCGGACTTGTATTTGGTCGCCGACTGCTTATGGAAACTCCGTGTTTGTCCACTTGTGATTCGTCCTTGTTTTTCCACAGTGATTGGTTTTCGGATTGTCGGAGTTCTTGGTGCAAGTGTTTACGTGGAACCGTGTGTAGCTTCTGTGATCCCCATTGATGAAACGAATGCTGTCTGTCTGCGCACTGGAGTAGGCAAGGGTGGAAGGGAATTGATTAGGTTGTTGGTTGGTCTGGACACGGACCGTGCATCCGAACGTTGAGCGTGCCGAGTTTCTGACGTCATTGCGTGGAATAGCACGTTCGGGACTCTTTCCGAATGTGCAGAGCAAATATCTGGCAAGTCAGATATTCTGAGCGTGCCTTTGAGCGTTGACCAATGAGATGGCACAACGCCACCTACGTCACACGCACGCTGTCTCCCTTCAGTACAGAGTTGTGAGGCGCCATATTGGCATTCATTTCAAGCCTATATGCATATAAGCCGTTTCTGAGCACCAGCAAATTGAGTATAACTGGAAAACTCATTGTTAACTGTGTGATTCGTTCCAAAAAAATGAGAAATATCATTTTCGTGGCAAAAGAATTATTGTAACTTTCGTATTATGAGAGTAGACTATTTGAAGGCAGCGACACACTGAAGATCCACCCAAAACACAGTGTTGTTCTTGGTACAATTTGTTATAATTAAACTTAAATTAGCAACATATCTACGATTAAGATTTTCATCGAACAGGAAAACACTATTGTTAGACATAACTTCGAAGTGGTTCGTGTAGCGTAATGATTAGCGTCACCGTCGACTATTGAGATGTGTGTTGGGGCGGTGGTTCGCGTTTTGCCATTACCGAATTTTTTTTCCCAACATTCGTGTTTTTGTTGGGTTCTGGTACTTTATTATTAGTTTAATATAAGTATATAGTACAATATTTAATGTTATGTAAATATAAGTTCACCTTTTTTTGAGAGGTGACTGTTCGATTGGCTTAATCTACAGGACAGCTACTTGTATAAAGGTATTTTGCTCCTTTTTCTTTTACTCTTCGTAATTCCCATGTTGCAAAGATTCTGCTACTGGGTAGGAACAGTGATCAAGTAAGACTGACCTTGGGGTTTTACTAAAATGTGGGAATGATGAAATAATGTTTATCTTATGCGGAGAATAATAAAGATATTTTGCTCCTTTTTCTTTTACGCTTCGTAACTCACATGTTGCAAAGATTCTGCTACTGGATAGGAACAGTGATCAAGTAAGACTGACCTTGGGGTTTTACTAAAATGTGGGAATGATGAAATAATGTTTATCTTATGCGGAGATTAATAAAGATATTTTGCTCCTTTTTCTTTTACGCTTCGTAATTCCCATGTTGCAAAGATTCTGCTACTGGATAGGAACAGTGATCAAGTAAGACTGACCTTGGGGTTTTACTAAAATGTGGGAATGATGAAATAATGTTTATCTTATGCGGAGAATAATAAAGATATTTTGCTCCTTTTTCTTTTACACTTCGTAACTCACATGTTGCAAAGATTCTGCTACTGGATTGGAACAGTGATCAAGTAAGACTGACCTTGGGTTTTACTAAAATGTGGGAATGATGAAATAATGTTTATCTTATGCGGAGAATAATAAAGATATTTTGCTCCTTTTTCTTTTACGCTTCGTAATTCCCATGTTGCAAAGATTCTGCTACTGGATAGGAACAGTGATCAAGTAAGACTGACCTTGGGGTTTTACTAAAATGTGGGAATGATGAAATAATGTTTATCTTATGCAGAGAATAATAAAGATATTTTGCTCCTTTTTCTTTTACGCTTCATAACTCACATGTTGCAAAGATTCTGCTACTGGATAGGAACAGTGATCAAGTAAGACTAACCTTGGGGTTTTACTAAAATGTGGGAATGATGAAATAATGTTTATCTTATGCAGAGAATAATAAAGATATTTTGCTCCTTTTTCTTTTACGCTTCGTAATTCCCATGTTGCAAAGATTCTGCTACTGGATAGGAACAGTGATCAAGTAAGACTGACCTTGGGGTTTTACTAAAATGTGGGAATGATGAAATAATGTTTATCTTATGCGGAGAATAATAAAGATATTTTGCTCCTTTTTCTTTTACGCTTCGTAATTCCCATGTTGCAAAGATTCTGCTACTGGATAGGAACAGTGATCAAGTAAGACTGACCTTGGGGTTTTACTAAAATGTGGGAATGATGAAATAATGTTTATCTTATGCAGAGAATAATAAAGATATTTTGCTCCTTTTTCTTTTACGCTTCATAACTCACATGTTGCAAAGATTCTGCTACTGGATAGGAACAGTGATCAAGTAAGACTGACCTTGGGGTTTTACTAAAATGTGGGAATGATGAAATAATGTTTATCTTATGCAGAGAATAATAAAGATATATTGCTCCTTTTTCTTTTACGCTTCATAACTCACATGTTGCAAAGATTCTGCTACTGGATAGGAACAGTGATCAAGTAAGACTGACCTTGGGGTTTTACTAAAATGTGGGAATGATGAAATAATGTTTATCTTATGCAGAGAATAATAAAGATATTTTGCTCCTTTTTCTTTTACGCTTCGTAATTCCCATGTTGCAAAGATTCTGCTACTGGATAGGAACAGTGATCAAGTAAGACTGACCTTGGGGTTTTACTAAAATGTGGGAATGATGAAATAATGTTTATCTTATGCGGAGAATAATAAAGATATTTTGCTCCTTTTTCTTTTACGCTTCGTAATTCCCATGTTGCAAAGATTCTGCTACTGGATAGGAACAGTGATCAAGTAAGACTGACCTTGGGGTTTTACTAAAATGTGGGAATGATGAAATAATGTTTATCTTATGCAGAGAATAATAAAGATATTTTGCTCCTTTTTCTTTTACGCTTCATAACTCACATGTTGCAAAGATTCTGCTACTGGATAGGAACAGTGATCAAGTAAGACTGACCTTGGGGTTTTACTAAAATGTGGGAATGATGAAATAATGTTTATCTTATGCAGAGAATAATAAAGATATTTTGCTCCTTTTTCTTTTACGCTTCATAACTCACATGTTGCAAAGATTCTGCTACTGGATAGGAACAGTGATCAAGTAAGACTGACCTTGGGGTTTTACTAAAATGTGGGAATGATGAAATAATGTTTATCTTATGCAGAGAATAATAAAGATATTTTGCTCCTTTTTCTTTTACGCTTCGTAATTCCCATGTTGCAAAGATTCTGCTACTGGATAGGAACAGTGATCAAGTAAGACTGACCTTGGGGTTTTACTAAAATGTGGGAATGATGAAATAATGTTTATCTTATGCGGAGAATAATAAAGATATTTTGCTCCTTTTTCTTTTACGCTTCGTAATTCCCATGTTGCAAAGATTCTGCTACTGGATAGGAACAGTGATCAAGTAAGACTGACCTTGGGGTTTTACTAAAATGTGGGAATGATGAAATAATGTTTATCTTATGCAGAGAATAATAAAGATATTTTGCTCCTTTTTCTTTTACGCTTCATAACTCACATGTTGCAAAGATTCTGCTACTGGATAGGAACAGTGATCAAGTAAGACTGACCTTGGGGTTTTACTAAAATGTGGGAATGATGAAATAATGTTTATCTTATGCAGAGAATAATAAAGATATTTTGCTCCTTTTTCTTTTACGCTTCGTAATTCCCATGTTGCAAAGATTCTGCTACTGGATAGGAACAGAGATCAAGTAAGACTGACCTTGGGGTTTTACTAAAATGTGGGAATGATGAAATAATGTTTATCTTATGCAGAGAATAATAAAGATATTTTGCTCCTTTTTCTTTTACGCTTTGTAACTCACATGTTGCAAAGATTCTGCTACTGGATAGGAACAGTGATCAAGTAAGACTGACCTTGGGGTTTTACTAAAATGTGGGAGTGATGAAATAATGTTTATCTTATGCAGAGAATAATAAAGATATTTTGCTCCTTTTTCTTTTACGCTTCGTAATTCCCATGTTGCAAAGATTCTGCTACTGGATAGGAACAGTGATCAAGTAAGACTGACCTTGGGGTTTTACTAAAATGTGGGAATGATGAAATAATGTTTATCTTATGCGGAGAATAATAAAGATATTTTGCTCCTTTTTCTTTTACACTTCGTAACTCACATGTTGCAAAGATTCTGCTACTGGATTGGAACAGTGATCAAGTAAGACTGACCTTGGGTTTTACTAAAATGTGGGAATGATGAAATAATGTTTATCTTATGCGGAGAATAATAAAGATATTTTGCTCCTTTTTCTTTTACGCTTCGTAATTCCCATGTTGCAAAGATTCTGCTACTGGATAGGAACAGTGATCAAGTAAGACTGACCTTGGGGTTTTACTAAAATGTGGGAATGATGAAATAATGTTTATCTTATGCAGAGAATAATAAAGATATTTTGCTCCTTTTTCTTTTACGCTTCATAACTCACATGTTGCAAAGATTCTGCTACTGGATAGGAACAGTGATCAAGTAAGACTAACCTTGGGGTTTTACTAAAATGTGGGAATGATGAAATAATGTTTATCTTATGCAGAGAATAATAAAGATATTTTGCTCCTTTTTCTTTTACGCTTCGTAATTCCCATGTTGCAAAGATTCTGCTACTGGATAGGAACAGTGATCAAGTAAGACTGACCTTGGGGTTTTACTAAAATGTGGGAATGATGAAATAATGTTTATCTTATGCGGAGAATAATAAAGATATTTTGCTCCTTTTTCTTTTACGCTTCGTAATTCCCATGTTGCAAAGATTCTGCTACTGGATAGGAACAGTGATCAAGTAAGACTGACCTTGGGGTTTTACTAAAATGTGGGAATGATGAAATAATGTTTATCTTATGCAGAGAATAATAAAGATATTTTGCTCCTTTTTCTTTTACGCTTCATAACTCACATGTTGCAAAGATTCTGCTACTGGATAGGAACAGTGATCAAGTAAGACTGACCTTGGGGTTTTACTAAAATGTGGGAATGATGAAATAATGTTTATCTTATGCAGAGAATAATAAAGATATATTGCTCCTTTTTCTTTTACGCTTCATAACTCACATGTTGCAAAGATTCTGCTACTGGATAGGAACAGTGATCAAGTAAGACTGACCTTGGGGTTTTACTAAAATGTGGGAATGATGAAATAATGTTTATCTTATGCAGAGAATAATAAAGATATTTTGCTCCTTTTTCTTTTACGCTTCATAACTCACATGTTGCAAAGATTCTGCTACTGGATAGGAACAGTGATCAAGTAAGACTGACCTTGGGGTTTTACTAAAATGTGGGAATGATGAAATAATGTTTATCTTATGCAGAGAATAATAAAGATATTTTGCTCCTTTTTCTTTTACGCTTCATAACTCACATGTTGCAAAGATTCTGCTACTGGATAGGAACAGTGATCAAGTAAGACTGACCTTGGGGTTTTACTAAAATGTGGGAATGATGAAATAATGTTTATCTTATGCAGAGAATAATAAAGATATTTTGCTCCTTTTTCTTTTACGCTTCGTAATTCCCATGTTGCAAAGATTCTGCTACTGGATAGGAACAGTGATCAAGTAAGACTGACCTTGGGGTTTTACTAAAATGTGGGAATGATGAAATAATGTTTATCTTATGCGGAGAATAATAAAGATATTTTGCTCCTTTTTCTTTTACGCTTCGTAATTCCCATGTTGCAAAGATTCTGCTACTGGATAGGAACAGTGATCAAGTAAGACTGACCTTGGGGTTTTACTAAAATGTGGGAATGATGAAATAATGTTTATCTTATGCAGAGAATAATAAAGATATTTTGCTCCTTTTTCTTTTACGCTTCATAACTCACATGTTGCAAAGATTCTGCTACTGGATAGGAACAGTGATCAAGTAAGACTGACCTTGGGGTTTTACTAAAATGTGGGAATGATGAAATAATGTTTATCTTATGCAGAGAATAATAAAGATATTTTGCTCCTTTTTCTTTTACGCTTCGTAATTCCCATGTTGCAAAGATTCTGCTACTGGATAGGAACAGAGATCAAGTAAGACTGACCTTGGGGTTTTACTAAAATGTGGGAATGATGAAATAATGTTTATCTTATGCAGAGAATAATAAAGATATTTTGCTCCTTTTTCTTTTACGCTTTGTAACTCACATGTTGCAAAGATTCTGCTACTGGATAGGAACAGTGATCAAGTAAGACTGACCTTGGGGTTTTACTAAAATGTGGGAGTGATGAAATAATGTTTATCTTATGCAGAGAATAATAAAGATATTTTGCTCCTTTTTCTTTTACGCTTCGTAATTCCCATGTTGCAAAGATTCTGCTACTGGATAGGAACAGTGATCAAGTAAGACTGACCTTGGGTTTTACTAAAATGTGGGAATGATGAAATAATGTTTATCTTATGCAGAGAATAATAAAGATATTTTGCTCCTTTTTCTTTTACGCTTCATAACTCACATGTTGCAAAGATTCTGCTACTGGATAGGAACAGTGATCAAGTAAGACTGACCTTGGGGTTTTACTAAAATGTGGGAATGATGAAATAATGTTTATCTTATGCAGAGAATAATAAAGATATTTTGCTCCTTTTTCTTTTACGCTTCGTAATTCCCATGTTGCAAAGATTCTGCTACTGGATAGGAACAGTGATCAAGTAAGACTGACCTTGGGGTTTTACTAAAATGTGGGAATGATGAAATAATGTTTATCTTATGCGGAGAATAATAAAGATATTTTGCTCCTTTTTCTTTTACGCTTTGTAACTCACATGTTGCAAAGATCTGCTACTGGATAGGAACAGTGATCAAGTAAGACTGACCTTGGGTTTTACTAAAATGTGGGAATGATGAAATAATGTTTATCTTATGCAGAGAATAATAAAGATATTTTGCTCCTTTTTCTTTTACGCTTCATAACTCACATGTTGCAAAGATTCTGCTACTGGATAGGAACAGTGATCAAGTAAGACTGACCTTGGGGTTTTACTAAAATGTGGGAATGATGAAATAATGTTTATCTTATGCAGAGAATAATAAAGATATTTTGCTCCTTTTTCTTTTACGCTTCATAACTCACATGTTGCAAAGATTCTGCTACTGGATAGGAACAGTGATCAAGTAAGACTGACCTTGGGGTTTTACTAAAATGTGGGAATGATGAAATAATGTTTATCTTATGCAGAGAATAATAAAGATATTTTGCTCCTTTTTCTTTTACGCTTCGTAATTCCCATGTTGCAAAGATTCTGCTACTGGATAGGAACAGTGATCAAGTAAGACTGACCTTGGGGTTTTACTAAAATGTGGGAATGATGAAATAATGTTTATCTTATGCGGAGAATAATAAAGATATTTTGCTCCTTTTTCTTTTACGCTTTGTAACTCACATGTTGCAAAGATCTGCTACTGGATAGGAACAGTGATCAAGTAAGACTGACCTTGGGTTTTACTAAAATGTGGGAATGATGAAATAATATTTATCTTATGCAGAGAATAATAAAGATATTTTGCTCCTTTTTCTTTTACGCTTCGTAATTCCCATGTTGCAAAGATTCTGCTACTGGATAGGAACAGTGATCAAGTAAGACTGACCTTGGGGTTTTACTAAAATGTGGGAATGATGAAATAATGTTTATCTTATGAGGAGAATAATAAAGATATTTTGCTCCTTTTTCTTTTACGCTTTGTAACTCACATCTTGCAAAGATTCTGCTACTGGGTAGGAACAGTGATCAAGTAAGACTGACCTTGGGGTTTTACTAAAATGTGGGAATGATGAAATAATGTTTATCTTATGCGGAGAATAATAAAGATATTTTGCTCCTTTTTCTTTTACGCTTCATAACTCACATGTTGCAAAGATTCTGCTACTGGATTGGAACAGTGATCAAGTAAGACTGACCTTGGGTTTTACTAAAATGTGGGAATGATGAAATAATGTTTATCTTATGCAGAGAATAATAAAGATATTTTGCTCCTTTTTCTTTTACGCTTCGTAATTCCCATGTTGCAAAGATTCTGCTACTGGATAGGAACAGTGATCAAGTAAGACTGACCTTGGGGTTTTACTAAAATGTGGGAATGATGAAATAATGTTTATCTTATGCGGAGAATAATAAAGATATTTTGCTCCTTTTTCTTTTACGCTTTGTAACTCACATGTTGCAAAGATTCTGCTACTGGATAGGAACAGTGATCAAGTAAGACTGACCTTGGGTTTTACTAAAATGTGGGAATGATGAAATAATGTTTATCTTATGCAGAGAATAATAAAGATATTTTGCTCCTTTTTCTTTTACGCTTCGTAATTCCCATGTTGCAAAGATTCTGCTACTGGATAGGAACAGTGATCAAGTAAGACTGACCTTGGGGTTTTACTAAAATGTGGGAATGATGAAATAATGTTTATCTTATGCGGAGAATAATAAAGATATTTTGCTCCTTTTTCTTTTACGCTTTGTAACTCACATGTTGCAAAGATCTGCTACTGGATAGGAACAGTGATCAAGTAAGACTGACCTTGGGTTTTACTAAAATGTGGGAATGATGAAATAATATTTATCTTATGCAGAGAATAATAAAGATATTTTGCTCCTTTTTCTTTTACGCTTCGTAATTCCCATGTTGCAAAGATTCTGCTACTGGATAGGAACAGTGATCAAGTAAGACTGACCTTGGGGTTTTACTAAAATGTGGGAATGATGAAATAATGTTTATCTTATGAGGAGAATAATAAAGATATTTTGCTCCTTTTTCTTTTACGCTTTGTAACTCACATCTTGCAAAGATTCTGCTACTGGATAGGAACAGTGATCAAGTAAGACTGACCTTGGGGTTTTACTAAAATGTGGGAATGATGAAATAATGTTTATCTTATGCGGAGAATAATAAAGATATTTTGCTCCTTTTTCTTTTACGCTTTGTAACTCACATGTTGCAAAGATCTGCTACTGGATAGGAACAGTGATCAAGTAAGACTGACCTTGGGTTTTACTAAAATGTGGGAATGATGAAATAATGTTTATCTTATGCAGAGTATAATAAAGATATTTTGCTCCTTTTTCTTTTACGCTTCATAACTCACATGTTGCAAAGATTCTGCTACTGGATAGGAACAGTGATCAAGTAAGACTGACCTTGGGTTTTACTAAAATGTGGGAATGATGAAATAATGTTTATCTTATGCAGAGAATAATAAAGATATTTTGCTCCTTTTTCTTTTACGCTTCGTAATTCCCATGTTGCAAAGATTCTGCTACTGGATAGGAACAGTGATCAAGTAAGACTGACCTTGGGGTTTTACTAAAATGTGGGAATGATGAAATAATGTTTATCTTATGCGGAGAATAATAAAGATATTTTGCTCCTTTTCCTTTTACGCTTTGTAACTCACATGTTGCAAAGATCTGCTACTGGATAGGAACAGTGATCAAGTAAGACTGACCTTGGGTTTTACTAAAATGTGGGAATGATGAAATAATATTTATCTTATGCAGAGAATAATAAAGATATTTTGCTCCTTTTTCTTTTACGCTTCGTAATTCCCATGTTGCAAAGATTCTGCTACTGGATAGGAACAGTGATCAAGTAAGACTGACCTTGGGGTTTTACTAAAATGTGGGAATGATGAAATAATGTTTATCTTATGAGGAGAATAATAAAGATATTCTGCTCCTTTTTCTTTTACGCTTTGTAACTCACATCTTGCAAAGATTCTGCTACTGGGTAGGAACAGTGATCAAGTAAGACTGACCTTGGGGTTTTACTAAAATGTGGGAATGATGAAATAATGTTTATCTTATGCGGAGAATAATAAAGATATTTTGCTCCTTTTTCTTTTACGCTTCATAACTCACATGTTGCAAAGATTCTGCTACTGGATTGGAACAGTGATCAAGTAAGACTGACCTTGGGTTTTACTAAAATGTGGGAATGATGAAATAATGTTTATCTAATGCAGAGAATAATAAAGATATTTTGCTCCTTTTTCTTTTACGCTTCGTAATTCCCATGTTGCAAAGATTCTGCTACTGGATAGGAACAGTGATCAAGTAAGACTGACCTTGGGGTTTTACTAAAATGTGGGAATGATGAAATAATGTTTATCTTATGCGGAGAATAATAAAGATATTTTGCTCCTTTTTCTTTTACGCTTTGTAACTCACATGTTGCAAAGATTCTGCTACTGGATAGGAACAGTGATCAAGTAAGACTGACCTTGGGTTTTACTAAAATGTGGGAATGATGAAATAATGTTTATCTTATGCAGAGAATAATAAAGATATTTTGCTCCTTTTTCTTTTACGCTTCGTAATTCCCATGTTGCAAAGATTCTGCTACTGGATAGGAACAGTGATCAAGTAAGACTGACCTTGGGGTTTTACTAAAATGTGGGAATGATGAAATAATGTTTATCTTATGCGGAGAATAATAAAGATATTTTGCTCCTTTTTCTTTTACGCTTTGTAACTCACATGTTGCAAAGATCTGCTACTGGATAGGAACAGTGATCAAGTAAGACTGACCTTGGGTTTTACTAAAATGTGGGAATGATGAAATAATATTTATCTTATGCAGAGAATAATAAAGATATTTTGCTCCTTTTTCTTTTACGCTTCGTAATTCCCATGTTGCAAAGATTCTGCTACTGGATAGGAACAGTGATCAAGTAAGACTGACCTTGGGGTTTTACTAAAATGTGGGAATGATGAAATAATGTTTATCTTATGAGGAGAATAATAAAGATATTTTGCTCCTTTTTCTTTTACGCTTTGTAACTCACATCTTGCAAAGATTCTGCTACTGGATAGGAACAGTGATCAAGTAAGACTGACCTTGGGGTTTTACTAAAATGTGGGAATGATGAAATAATGTTTATCTTATGCGGAGAATAATAAAGATATTTTGCTCCTTTTTCTTTTACGCTTCATAACTCACATGTTTCAAAGATTCTGCTACTGGATAGGAACAGTGATCAAGTAAGACTGACCTTGGGTTTTACTAAAATGTGGGAATGATGAAATAATGTTTATCTTATGCAGAGAATAATAAAGATATTTTGCTCCTTTTTCTTTTACGCTTCGTAATTCCCATGTTGCAAAGATTCTGCTACTGGATAGGAACAGTGATCAAGGAAGACTGACCTTGGGGTTTTACTAAAATGTGGGAATGATGAAATAATGTTTATCTTATGCGGAGAATAATAAAGATATTTTGCTCCTTTTTCTTTTACGCTTCGTAATTCCCATGTTGCAAAGATTCTGCTACTGGATAGGAACAGTGATCAAGTAAGACTGACCTTGGGGTTTTACTAAAATGTGGGAATGATGAAATAATGTTTATCTTATGCGGAGAATAATAAAGATATTTTGCTCCTTTTTCTTTTACGCTTCATAACTCACATGTTGCAAAGATTCTGCTACTGGATAGGAACAGTGATCAAGTAAGACTGACCTTGGGTTTTACTAAAATGTGGGAATGATGAAATAATGTTTATCTTATGCAGAGAATAATAAAGATATTTTGCTCCTTTTTCTTTTACGCTTCGTAATTCCCATGTTGCAAAGATTCTGCTACTGGATAGGAACAGTGATCAAGGAAGACTGACCTTGGGGTTTTACTAAAATGTGGGAGTGATGAAATAATGTTTATCTTATGCAGAGAATAATAAAGATATTTTGCTCCTTTTTCTTTTACGCTTCGTAATTCCCATGTTGCAAAGATTCTGCTACTGGATAGGAACAGTGATCAAGTAAGACTGACCTTGGGGTTTTACTAAAATGTGGGAATGATGAAATAATGTTTATCTTATGCGGAGAATAATAAAGATATTTTGCTCCTTTTTCTTTTACGCTTCATAACTCACATGTTGCAAAGATTCTGCTACTGGATAGGAACAGTGATCAAGTAAGACTGACCTTGGGTTTTACTAAAATGTGGGAATGATGAAATAATGTTTATCTTATGCAGAGAATAATAAAGATATTTTGCTCCTTTTTCTTTTACGCTTCGTAATTCCCATGTTGCAAAGATTCTGCTACTGGATAGGAACAGTGATCAAGTAAGACTGACCTTGGGGTTTTACTAAAATGTGGGAATGATGAAATAATGTTTATCTTATGCGGAGAATAATAAAGATATTTTGCTCCGTTTTCTTTTACGCTTCATAACTCACATGTTGCAAAGATTCTGCTACTGGATAGGAACAGTGATCAAGTAAGACTGACCTTGGGTTTTACTAAAATGTGGGAATGATGAAATAATGTTTATCTTATGCAGAGAATAATAAAGATATTTTGCTCCTTTTTCTTTTACGCTTCGTAATTCCCATGTTGCAAAGATTCTGCTACTGGATAGGAACAGTGATCAAGTAAGACTGACCTTGGGGTTTTACTAAAATGTGGGAGTGATGAAATAATGTTTATCTTATGCAGAGAATAATAAAGATATTTTGCTCCTTTTTCTTTTACGCTTCGTAATTCCCATGTTGCAAAGATTCTGCTACTGGATAGGAACAGTGATCAAGTAAGACTGACCTTGGGTTTTACTAAAATGTGGGAATGATGAAATAATGTTTATCTTATGCAGAGAATAATAAAGATATTTTGCTCCTTTTTCTTTTACGCTTCATAACTCACATGTTGCAAAGATCTGCTACTGGATAGGAACAGTGATCAAGTAAGACTGACCTTGGGGTTTTACTAAAATGTGGGAATGATGAAATAATGTTTATCTTATGCAGAGAATAATAAAGATATTTTGCTCCTTTTTCTTTTACGCTTCGTAATTCCCATGTTGCAAAGATTCTGCTACTGGATAGGAACAGTGATCAAGTAAGACTGACCTTGGGGTTTTACTAAAATGTGGGAATGATAAAATAATGTTTATCTTATGCGGAGAATAATAAAGATATTTTGCTCCTTTTTCTTTTACGCTTCATAACTCACATGTTGCAAAGATTCTGCTACTGGATAGGAACAGTGATCAAGTAAGACTGACCTTGGGGTTTTACTAAAATGTGGGAATGATGAAATAATGTTTATCTTATGCGGAGAATAATAAAGATATTTTGCTCCTTTTTCTTTTACGCTTCATAACTCACATGTTGCAAAGATTCTGCTACTGGATAGGAACAGTGATCAAGTAAGACTGACCTTGGGGTTTTACTAAAATGTGGGAATGATGAAATAATGTTTATCTTATGCAGAGAATAATAAAGATATTTTGCTCCTTTTTCTTTTACGCTTCGTAATTCCCATGTTGCAAAGATTCTGCTACTGGATAGGAACAGTGATCAAGTAAGACTGACCTTGGGGTTTTACTAAAATGTGGGAATGATGAAATAATGTTTATCTTATGCGGAGAATAATAAAGATATTTTGCTCCTTTTTCTTTTACGCTTCATAACTCACATGTTGCAAAGATTCTGCTACTGGATAGGAACAGTGATCAAGGAAGACTGACCTTGGGGTTTTACTAAAATGTGGGAGTGATGAAATAATGTTTATCTTATGCAGAGAATAATAAAGATATTTTGCTCCTTTTTCTTTTACGCTTCGTAATTCCCATGTTGCAAAGATTCTGCTACTGGATAGGAACAGTGATCAAGTAAGACTGACCTTGGGTTTTACTAAAATGTGGGAATGATGAAATAATGTTTATCTTATGCAGAGAATAATAAAGATATTTTGCTCCTTTTTCTTTTACGCTTCGTAATTCCCATGTTGCAAAGATTCTGCTACTGGATAGGAACAGTGATCAAGGAAGACTGACCTTGGGGTTTTACTAAAATGTGGGAGTGATGAAATAATGTTTATCTTATGCAGAGAATAATAAAGATATTTTGCTCCTTTTTCTTTTACGCTTCGTAATTCCCATGTTGCAAAGATTCTGCTACTGGATAGGAACAGTGATCAAGTAAGACTGACCTTGGGGTTTTACTAAAATGTGGGAATGATGAAATAATGTTTATCTTATGCGGAGAATAATAAAGATATTTTGCTCCTTTTTCTTTTACGCTTCATAACTCACATGTTGCAAAGATTCTGCTACTGGATAGGAACAGTGATCAAGTAAGACTGACCTTGGGGTTTTACTAAAATGTGGGAATGATGAAATAATGTTTATCTTATGCAGAGAATAATAAAGATATTTTGCTCCTTTTTCTTTTACGCTTCGTAATTCCCATGTTGCAAAGATTCTGCTACTGGATAGGAACAGTGATCAAGTAAGACTGACCTTGGGGTTTTACTAAAATGTGGGAATGATGAAATAATGTTTATCTTATGCGGAGAATAATAAAGATATTTTGCTCCTTTTTCTTTTACGCTTCATAACTCACATGTTGCAAAGATTCTGCTACTGGATAGGAACAGTGATCAAGGAAGACTGACCTTGGGGTTTTACTAAAATGTGGGAGTGATGAAATAATGTTTATCTTATGCAGAGAATAATAAAGATATTTTGCTCCTTTTTCTTTTACGCTTCGTAATTCCCATGTTGCAAAGATTCTGCTACTGGATAGGAACAGTGATCAAGTAAGACTGACCTTGGGTTTTACTAAAATGTGGGAATGATGAAATAATGTTTATCTTATGCAGAGAATAATAAAGATATTTTGCTCCTTTTTCTTTTACGCTTCGTAATTCCCATGTTGCAAAGATTCTGCTACTGGATAGGAACAGTGATCAAGGAAGACTGACCTTGGGGTTTTACTAAAATGTGGGAGTGATGAAATAATGTTTATCTTATGCAGAGAATAATAAAGATATTTTGCTCCTTTTTCTTTTACGCTTCGTAATTCCCATGTTGCAAAGATTCTGCTACTGGATAGGAACAGTGATCAAGTAAGACTGACCTTGGGGTTTTACTAAAATGTGGGAATGATGAAATAATGTTTATCTTATGCGGAGAATAATAAAGATATTTTGCTCCTTTTTCTTTTACGCTTCGTAATTCCCATGTTGCAAAGATTCTGCTACTGGATAGGAACAGTGATCAAGGAAGACTGACCTTGGGTTTTACTAAAATGTGGGAATGATGAAATAATGTTTATCTTATGCAGAGAATAATAAAGATATTTTGCTCCTTTTTCTTTTACGCTTCGTAATTCCCATGTTGCAAAGATTCTGCTACTGGATAGGAACAGTGATCAAGGAAGACTGACCTTGGGGTTTTACTAAAATGTGGGAGTGATGAAATAATGTTTATCTTATGCAGAGAATAATAAAGATATTTTGCTCCTTTTTCTTTTACGCTTCGTAATTCCCATGTTGCAAAGATTCTGCTACTGGATAGGAACAGTGATCAAGTAAGACTGACCTTGGGGTTTTACTAAAATGTGGGAATGATGAAATAATGTTTATCTTATGCGGAGAATAATAAAGATATTTTGCTCCTTTTTCTTTTACGCTTCGTAATTCCCATGTTGCAAAGATTCTGCTACTGGATAGGAACAGTGATCAAGGAAGACTGACCTTGGGGTTTTACTAAAATGTGGGAGTGATGAAATAATGTTTATCTTATGCAGAGAATAATAAAGATATTTTGCTCCTTTTTCTTTTACGCTTCATAACTCACATGTTGCAAAGATTCTGCTACTGGATAGGAACAGTGATCAAGGAAGACTGACCTTGGGGTTTTACTAAAATGTGGGAGTGATGAAATAATGTTTATCTTATGCAGAGAATAATAAAGATATTTTGCTCCTTTTTCTTTTACGCTTCGTAATTCCCATGTTGCAAAGATTCTGCTACTGGATAGGAACAGTGATCAAGTAAGACTGACCTTGGGTTTTACTAAAATGTGGGAATGATGAAATAATGTTTATCTTATGCAGAGAATAATAAAGATATTTTGCTCCTTTTTCTTTTACGCTTCGTAATTCCCATGTTGCAAAGATTCTGCTACTGGATAGGAACAGTGATCAAGGAAGACTGACCTTGGGGTTTTACTAAAATGTGGGAGTGATGAAATAATGTTTATCTTATGCAGAGAATAATAAAGATATTTTGCTCCTTTTTCTTTTACGCTTCGTAATTCCCATGTTGCAAAGATTCTGCTACTGGATAGGAACAGTGATCAAGTAAGACTGACCTTGGGGTTTTACTAAAATGTGGGAATGATGAAATAATGTTTATCTTATGCGGAGAATAATAAAGATATTTTGCTCCTTTTTCTTTTACGCTTCGTAATTCCCATGTTGCAAAGATTCTGCTACTGGATAGGAACAGTGATCAAGGAAGACTGACCTTGGGTTTTACTAAAATGTGGGAATGATGAAATAATGTTTATCTTATGCAGAGAATAATAAAGATATTTTGCTCCTTTTTCTTTTACGCTTCGTAATTCCCATGTTGCAAAGATTCTGCTACTGGATAGGAACAGTGATCAAGGAAGACTGACCTTGGGGTTTTACTAAAATGTGGGAGTGATGAAATAATGTTTATCTTATGCAGAGAATAATAAAGATATTTTGCTCCTTTTTCTTTTACGCTTCGTAATTCCCATGTTGCAAAGATTCTGCTACTGGATAGGAACAGTGATCAAGTAAGACTGACCTTGGGGTTTTACTAAAATGTGGGAATGATGAAATAATGTTTATCTTATGCGGAGAATAATAAAGATATTTTGCTCCTTTTTCTTTTACGCTTCGTAATTCCCATGTTGCAAAGATTCTGCTACTGGATAGGAACAGTGATCAAGGAAGACTGACCTTGGGGTTTTACTAAAATGTGGGAATGATGAAATAATGTTTATCTAATGCGGAGAATTATTGGAAAATTTGTGCCGCACTGTTTGTAATGGAACTTTTATAAGCCCGTGTCCTTATTGATTGGACATGGTATTTTGCTTTTCGTGATTTTGCTTTTCGTGGACGATGGAGGAAATGTGCGTTTTAATAGAGCTAACGTGGGAATTTTACGCGCGCCCGTTGAGTAAACAGTGTGATTTACGGACTAGAAACACCCCTCATGTGCCGCTGGAGTGCGTTGCGATCGCGTATGCCACGTTGGGGCCCACGTACCGTGTGCACGAGTCGCATCGTTCCTGAGCGTTGAGCAGCACGTTGAACTTGGCACGCTCAACGTTGACGTTGGACAGCACGGTCCGTGTGCCGACGGCTTTACGCTCGGCTGCCTGTCTCACCTAAACTGTGGTTAGAGTTTCCTCCCCAGGCCGATCCTTGGAACACTTCTGAGCACCACTGTTCTGCTGTTTGTCATTCTGATTTTCTTGTCTCGCAAGTACTGTAGCATGACTTTAGCCTTGTATTAATTTTGTCTTTGACAGAGCACTGAAAGACCTGAGTCGAAACAAGGCCCCCGGAGTAGACAACATTCCATTAGAACTACTGACAACCTTGGGAGAGCCAGTCCTGACAAAACTCTACCATCTGGTGAGCAAGATGTATGAGACAGGCGAAATACCCACAGACTTCAAGAAGAATATAATAATTCCAATCCCAAAGAAAGCATGTGTTGACAGATGTGAAGATTACCGAACTATCAGTTTAATAAGTCACAGCTGCAAAATACTAACGCGAATTCTTTACAGACGAATGGAAAAACTGGTAGAAGCGGACCTCGGGGAAGATCAGTTTGGATTCTGTAGAAATGATGGGACACGTGAGGCAATACTAACCTTAGGACTTATCTTAGAAGAAAGATTAAGGAAAGGCAAACCTACGTTTCTAGCATTTGTAGACTTAGAGAAAGCTTTTGACAACGTTAACTGGAATACTCTCTTTCGAATTCTGAAGGTGGCAGGGGTAAAATACAGGGAGCGAAAGGCTATTTACAATTTGTACAGAAACCAGATGGCATGAAATGGAAGCAGTGGTTGGGGAGGCAGTGACAGGGTTGTAGCCTCTCCCCGATGTTATTCAATCTGTATATTGAGCAAGCAGTAAAGGAAACAAAAGAAAAATTCGGAGTAGGTATTAAAATTCATGGAGAAGAAGTAAAAACTTTGAGGTTCGCCGATGACATTGTAATTCTGTCAGAGACAGCAAAGGACTTGGAAGAGCAGTTGAACGGAATGGACAGTGTCTTGAAAGGAGGATATAAGATGAACATCAACAAAAGCAAAACATGGATAATGGAATGTAGTCAAATTAAATCGGGTGATGCTGAGGGGATTAGATTAGGAAATGAGACACTTAAAGTAGTAAAGGAGTTTTGCTATTTGGGGAGCAAAATAACTGATGATGGTCGAAGTAGAGAGGATATAAAATGTAGACTGGCAATGGCAAGGAAATCGTTTCTGAAGAAGAGAAATTTGTTAACATCGAGTATAGATTTAAGTGTCAGGAAGTCGTTTCTGAAAGTATTTGTTTGTAGTGTAGCCATGTATGGAAGTGAAACATGGACGATAAACAGTTTGGACAAGAAGAGAATAGAAGCTTTCGAAATGTGGTGCTACAGAAGAATGCTGAAGATAAGGTGGTTAGATCACGTAACTAATGAGGAGGTATTGAATAGGATTGGGGAGAAGAGAAGTTTGTGGCACAACTTGAAGAAGGGATCGGTTGGTAGGACATGTTTTAAGGCATCAAGGGATCACAAATTTAGCATTGGAGGGCAGCGTGGAGGGTAAAAATCATAGAGGGAGACCAAGAGATCAATACACTAAGCAGATTCAGAAGGATGTAGGTTGCAGTAGGTACTGGGAGATGAAGAAGCTTGCACAGGATAGAGTAGCATGGAGAGCTGCATCAAACCAGTCTCAGAACTGAAGACCACAACAACAACAACAACAACATGTTCAGTATATGACCTTCAGCCATAAAGGTCCCCTGTTATTATGTTGAAATATTATTGGACTTTCAGCCGACGAATTAATTTAAACTCTCTTTTAATGTGACTTTTAGCCGAAATTTGCAAATGCTTGCCTTTTAAAGAATTTCCTTTGCTAATCTGCAATGTTATTTGGGCCTATAGCCGATAAGATATTTTAACTTTACTTACGTAAGGCCTCCAGTCGTTTGTCTAAATTCTTATGCCTTGATAGGAATCATTTCAGGATATTTTCATTTTAGTTAAATAAGGCCTTCAGCATACGGGGTGGAAGTAGTTGCTCACGTCGGCACCAATGATGCCTGTCGTTGCTTGGGTTCTGAGGCGATCCTCAGTTCGTACGGGCGGCTGGCGGATTTGGTGAAGACCGCTGGACTCGCACGCGGGGTACAAGCAGAGCTCTCTATTTGCAGCATCGTTCCCAGAGTAGATCGGGGTCCTTTGGTTTGGAGGCGAGTAAAGTCTCAACCAGAGGCTTCGTCGACTCTGTGATAGTCTTGGCTGCAGATTTCTAGACTTGCGCTATTGGGTGGGGAATTTTGGACGCCCCTAGATAGGTCAGGGGTGCACTACACAAAGGAAGCGGCTACTCGGGTATTATTTAAACTTTATTATTGAGAATTTACTTGGGCCCTCAGCCTTGAAATCATCCTCTTTGTTTTAAATATAAAACTGTTCATTGGTTTTCGAGGAATAAAGTTGTGTGTTCTTGTGTAGCTAACAGGGACTGATCTTGGACCCTTTCCAGAACCTGGTCCGCTCTGTCCTGTGAAAGCAGATTTCATCCTGGCCAGTGAAAAAACGAATTTAAATTTGGTTGGGAGAGTTTAGATGACAATCCGCGCGGTGGTCGGCCAAGATGTGTCACTACCCGAGGAACCATTGCGATAGTGTACAAAATGGTCACGGAGGATCGTCGATTGAAAGTGCGTGAAATTGCTCACGCTTGCCAGATGTCATCTGCAACGGTATATGACATTTTAACTGAAGAATTAGAAGTGAAAAAATTATCTGCAAGAGCAGTGCCGTGACACTTGACGCGCGCCCGCAAACATGGGCCGTCGCCATGGCAAAATTACACGAACCGAGGTTTGAATTGTTGCCACAGCAGCCTTATTCACCTGATACGGCTGCGTCAGACTTCCATCTCTTCCCAAAACTGAAAATTTTTCTTGGTGGATGAAGATTCACTTCAAACGAAGAATTGATAGCCGGATTTTTGCAGGCCTGGAAAAAACTCATTTTGGAGATAGGATCGAGGCACTGGAGCATCGTTGGACCAAGTGCATTAATCTACAAGGAGACTACATTGAAAAATAAAAAACAGCTTGAATGATGTATCTACTGTTTTCTATTACGTCCCGAGAACTTTTCAAACCACCCTCGTACATTTAAGTAATGTGGCATCCTTAGCTTGTACACTATTGAGTAGCATAATACGAACAGGAGAACACTTAGTTCCTTTTGGAATGAACAGAAAAATGCAGGCCGTTGGAA
This sequence comes from Schistocerca nitens, assembly GCF_023898315.1. Lineage (NCBI taxonomy): Eukaryota > Metazoa > Arthropoda > Insecta > Orthoptera > Acrididae > Schistocerca > Schistocerca nitens. The sequence continues at coordinate 162,936,129 of NC_064624.1, read as the reverse complement.
TTCTTAAAAGCCTCTTCTACGACCTCTTCTACGATAAGATGGCAACGGAATAAATTGTACTTGCACTCAATCACAAAGGGTCTCCTTAAATTTAATGTTATATCTTTGAAGCAGTTCATTCCCTAAATTCACGTTCAGTATTGAAGTAGTCACACTTAGTCGAGTTCCACTTCTCTGGTTGCTAGTTCCACTTCTCTAGGTGCATAAAATAAGCCATTTCAACATCAACCGTATCATTCTGCGTCAATCTTCACTATCTATTGCACAGTCGAAGTTAACCTTCACGTCGTGGGTCTGGTGGTTGATCTGCCCGGGATAAAATATTTTTTTCCACAGTTTTTTTCTTGTAGTTCACGAATTTCCTTGACTCAAATGGTTCAAATGGCTCTGAGCACTATGGGACTTACCACCTGAGGTCATCAGTGCCCTAGACATACAGGGTGTTTCAAAAATGACCGGTATATTTGAAACGGCAATAAAAACTAAACGAGCAGCGATAGAAATACACCGTTTGTTGCAATATGCTTGGGACAACAGTACATTTTCAGGCGGACAAACTTTCGAAATTACAGTAGTTACAATTTTCAACAACAGATGGCGCTGCAAGTGATGTGAAAGATATAGAAGACAACGCAGTCTGTGGGTGCGCCATTCTGTACGTCGTCTTTCTGCTGTAAGCGTGTGCTGTTCACAACATGCAAGTGTGCTGTGGACAACATGGTTTATTCCTTAGAACAGAGGATTTTTCTGGTGTTGGAATTCCACCGCCTAGAACACAGTGTTGTTGCAACAAGACGAAGTTTTCAACGGAGGTTTAATGTAACCAAAGGACCGAAAAGCGATACAATAAAGGATCTGTTTGAAAAATTTCAACGGACTGGGAACGTGACGGATGAACGTGCTGGAAAGGTAGGGCGACTGCGTACGGCAACCACAGAGGGCAACGCGCAGCTAGTGCAGCAGGTGATCCGACAGCGGCCTCGGGTTTCCGTTCGCCGTGTTGCAGCTGCGGTCCAAATGACGCCAACGTCCACGTATCGTCTCGTGCGCCAGAGTTTACACCTCTATCCGTACAAAATTCAAACGCGGCAACCTCTCAGCGCCGCTACCATTGCTGCACGAGAGACATTCGCAAACGATATAGTGCACAGGATTGATGACGGCGATATGCATGTGGGCAGCATTTGGTTTACTGACGAAGCTTATTTTTACCTGGACGGCTTCGTCAATAAACAGAACTAGCGCATATGGGGAACCGAAAAGCCCCATGTTGCAGTCCCATCGTCCCTGCATCCTCAAAAAGTACTGGTCTGGGCCGCCATTTCTTCCAAAGGAATCATTGGCCCATTTTTCAGATCGGAAACGATTACTGCATCACGCTATCTGGACATTCTTCGTGAATTTGTGGCGGTACAAACTGCCTTAGACGACACTGCGAACACCTCGTGGTTTATGCAAGATGGTGCCGGGCCACATCGCACGGCCGACGTCTTTAATTTCCTGAATGAATATTTCGATGATCGTGTGATTGCTTTGGGCTATCCGAAACATACAGGAGGCGGCGTGGATTGGCCTCCCTATTCGCCAGACATGAACCCCTGTGACTTCTTTCTGTGGGGACACTTGAAAGACCAGGTGTACCGCCAGAATCCAGAAACAATTGAACAGCTGAAGCAGTACATCTCATCTGCATGTGAAGCCATTCCGCCAGACACGTTGTCAAAGGTTTCGGGTAATTTCATTCAGAGACTACGGCATATTATTGCTACGCATGGTGGATATGTAAAAAATATCGTACTATAGAGTTTCCCAGACCGCAGCGCCATCTGTTGTTGAAAATTGTAACTACTGTAATTTCGAAAGTTTGTCTGCCTGAAAATGTACTGTTGTCCCAAGCATATTGCAACAAATGGTGTATTTCTATCGCTGCTCGTTTAGTTTTTATTGCCGTTTCAAATATACCGGTCATTTTTGAAACACCCTGTAGAACTACTTAAACCTAACTAACCTAAGAACATCACACACATCCATGCCCGAGGCAGTATTTGAACCTGCGACCGTAGCAGCCGCTCGGTTCCAGACTGAATTTCGTCGGCAAGAAACACAGAGAGTTGCGCGATTTCATTGCCCTTCTGCTGCCTTGTGCATTATTTGTTGTTATACACCGGAAACTGGATTCCTCTTCTCAGCTTCTTCACTGCTGGCCATACCCGTTTTGAACAAGGTACTACTGTTGCTTCGTACTTGCGTAATGAGTATTTTGAAGACTGTCGCAATGTAGAAGAGGTTTTGCTATTGGCACCATTCCCTACGGACTTTTTCCAGCATGGCGCCTTTTTCCGCCACAGATTCGTCACTTTTGTGTGTGCAGAATACCTGTTTGCATTGTTTTTGACTTGTTCTTCGCACTCGCCAGCGCTCGCTGCCATTTGCAAATCATCTTCCCCTTCCACATACACCTTCTGGTGTTCATCATTCGCGCAATCAGTCAGGCTGATACGCTTTCGGCTGTTTTTCTGTTCGGCGATGGGTTCCGTAACTTGCTCATTCACGTTTCTGCCACTGAGAGTCCCTGATTGGGGGGGGGGGGGCGGAGTGTCTACCCCACCCCACCCATCCCCGACAGAGCTGTTGCGTATGACATCGCTGCTGGTTGATTATTCTCAATACGCAATTGTACAGCGCATCTACCATCATAATTTTGCGTCGCGTGTTCAGTGGAAGTGCATACGGATCATGAACGGGACTAGAGCATACACAACAGACGCTCTATGACCGCAGACAGCCACATAAGAGGGTTCAAAAAAAATGGCTCTCAGCAGTATGCGACTTAACATGGTCATCAGTCCCCTAGAACTACTTAAACCTAACTAACCTAAGGACATCACACAACACCCAGTCATCACGAGGCAGAGAAAATCCCCTGACCCCGCCGAGAATCGAACCCGGGAACTCGGGCGCGGGAAGCGAGAACGCTACCGCACGACCACGAGCTGCGGAAATAAGAGGGGATCTGCTTTTTTAATTCTACTTAAGCTATTGCATATGCTTTTGTAATTCCACTTAAGCTATTCGATTGCCATTGAGCTTGGCATCCCATTTTCTCATCACACTATTTTCCTGATACAGTCACTGTCCGTATACGAGGTGCGGCTAGATAAAACCGGACTGATGCTGGAAAAATATTTATTTACAATTATTTACAATTTCATGTTACCTCCTTCAATGTACTCTCCTACTCGGTCTCTACACCGCTCCATACGAATTTTCCACTGTTCATAGCAATGCTGCAGATCATTTTCGGTACGTCCATACATTACTTCCGTCGCTTTTTCTTTTACTGCTTCAACAGTCTCAAATCTAGTTCCTTTCAAAGCTGACTTGACTTTAGGGAAAAGAAAAAAGTCACAGGGGGCCAAATCAGGTGAGTAGGGTGGATGATCTAAGATGGGAATGTTGTGTTTTGCCAAAAACGTCTTCACTGACAACGCACTGTGAGCTGGGGCATTGTCTCGGTGAAGGATCCATGACTTTTTTCTCCACAAATCGTTCCGTTTTCTCCGTACTCGCTCACGTAGGGTAGCCAGGACGCTAATGTAGTAATGCTGATTCACTGTTTGTCCCTCTGGTACCCAATCAATGTGCACAATCCCTTTGATGTCAAAAAAAAAACAATCATCATTGCCTCGAATTTCGATTTTGACATTCGTGCTTTTTTTTGTCGTGGAGAACCAGGAGTTTTCCAATGCATCGATTGGCGTTTAGTTTCGGGATCGTAAGTAGAAAACCACGATTCATCGCAAGTAATAACATTTTGTAAGAAGGTGGGATCACTTTCAATGTTTTCCAGGATGTCAGAACAAATCATTCTTCGGCGTTCCTTCTGTTCAATTGTGAGACACTTTGGAACCATTTTTGAACACACTTTGTTCATGTTGAAACTTTCGTGAAGAATCTGCCTAACACTTTCCTTGTCAACTCCTGTTAACTCAGACACTGCTCTGATTGTTAAACGGCGATCTTGTAGAACAAGTTTACCGATTTTTTCAATGTTTGCATCAGTTTTTGCTGACAATGGTCTGCCAGTGCGAGTGTCATCACTGGTGTCTTCGCGGCCATCTTTAAATCGTTTAAACCACTCAAACACTTGTGTTCGCGATAAACAATCATCGCCGTACACTTGTTGTAACATTACAAACGTTTCACTTGCAGATTTTCCTAGTTTGAAACAAAATTTGATGTTAACACGCTGTTCTTTCTGTACACTCAACATTTTCCGACGCACAGACAAAACGTCAACTACTTAAAACAGACGCCACGGGCAGACTGAGTGCAGGAGGCAGATGAAACTCGAGCAGTAGGCGGAGCGAGAGTCACGTGACAGGCCACGCGACTTTCAGCCTTATTGCATTCGTTTTATTGTTTCACCAGTACTAGTCCGGTTTTTTTCTAGCCACACCTCGTAAACTAAGCACTTCTCTGATCTTGCCAAGATCTGCTTATGCTATACTGCCCTGGCAGAAAAATCAGTACGCTTAAATTTAACGCTACCATTTAACGCTAAAAGTCAAAGCAACACTGCGATCCCAGAATGACAAAAAGAAAACTCCCTTAGATCAAGTGACCACTGTTGATGTCACGACATAACACTGTTTTATACATTGAAGAGCCAAAGAAACTGGTACACCTTGCAACGTACGGGGGGTTTATTGTTCAATTATCGATATTGAAAAATATCTACTGGTAGTGTTAGTCGACCTTGAGTTGCTATCTGACTTACATTGGCTCTGTTTAAAAGTGCGGTTATGCCCCCCCCCCTTCCCAGTATTGTTTGCATCGAAATTATCATTACGCTCTAATTATTAAAAATATGGTAATTGCTAGCTACGAAATCAATAATGCGGTGATTAGCATATGACACCAAATTCAGATTTATTCAGAAAACAGGATGAGCAATATTGCTAGCCTGACATGACAATCCTATACACTCGCTAACCTGACTAGCCTATCATTGGCACAATGTATGCTCTTTTTCCCAACTACTTACATCAACACTGAACCCGTAAGTGATTCTAGTGAAGTTCTGCCTGAACGGACACAGACTGAGAGCGCCAGTCAAAGAGCTAGCGGAATACGAACTCATTTAAAATTACAGTGCCCTACTTTGGCCGATGATTGCTAATATCACCGTAATTCTCCTTGATGATTACGACGGTCGGCCCAGCCAAAGTCGTGATGCCGTCTTTCCCGTGAGAGAGCTTGGCTTTAATCTCCAACGTGGACGTGGTTTGCGCCCATAAACTCCTGTGCGTAAGTGTTCAATTGCGGAGTCCGTCACGAGTCAATACTCAAGCTACTTGCACATATGCCAAGAGTATTTGGTCAAGTGCGCTGCAGCCGAGTTACGCTTCAGATTGCATATGAACACAAGTTGGTATAAATCTAGAATGAGATTTTCACTCTTCAGCGGAGTGTGCGCTGATATGAAACTTCCTGGCAGATTAAAACTGTGTGGCCGACCGAGACTCGAACTCGGGACCTTTGCCTTTCGCGGGCAAGTGCTCTACCATCTGAGCTACCGAAGCACGACTCACGCCCGGTACTCACAGCTTTACTTCTGCCAGTATCTCGTCTCCTACCTTCCAAACTTAACAGAAGCTCTCCTGCGAACCTTGCAGAACTAGCACTCCTGAAAGAAAGGATATTGCGGAGACTCCGCTGCAGTGTGAAAATCTCATTCTGGAAACATCCCCCAGGCTGTGGTTAAGCCATGTCTCCGCAATATCCTTTCTTTCAGGAGTGCTAGTTCTGCAAGGTTCGCAGGAGAGCTTCTGTTAAGTTTGGAAGGTAGCAGACGAGATACGGGCAGAAGTAAAGCTGTGAGTACCGGGCGTGAGTCGTGCTTCGGTAGCTCAGATGGTAGAGCACTTGCCCGCGAAAGGCAAAGATCCCGAGTTCGAATCTCGGTCGGCCACACAGTTTTAATCTGCCAGGAAGTTTTGGTATAAATCTGTTTCTCTTCTCGGAAGAACAGATAACTCTTCGTGTGTGCCGGCCGAAGTGGCCGTGCGGTTAAAGGCGCTGCAGTCTGGAACCGCAAGACCGCTACGGTCGCAGGTTCGAATCCTGCCTCGGGCATGGATGTTTGTGATGTCCTTAGGTTAGTTAGGTTTAACTAGTTCTAAGTTCTAGGGGACTAATGACCTCAGCAGTTGAGTCCCATAGTGCTCAGAGCCATTTGAACCATTTTCTTCGTGTGTGAGGTCGTACGCTCTACACTATTCAGACTTGGGGAGTAACCATTGGACTCAATGCCGGTAATTTCTCCAACCTACTTCTCTCCACGCTCTCCAAGCAGGGCAGCCAGACACCGCGACTGCTCCGGTCTAGTCCCGACCCCCAGAGCCCTCATTCCGATTTTTTCAAACTTGGCCGTTCTTCGCCGCATGGATCCGTGCGCGTTAGTAGCCAATCACGACACAGACGTCCATTTATCCGTGCGCGTTTGTACCCAACCACAACACAGAATTGTTCATGGCAGATTAAAACTGTGTGCCGTACCGAGACTCGAACTCGGGACCTCTGCCTTTCGCGAGCAAGTGCTCGGTCCAGCACACGGTTTTAATCTGCCAGGAAGTTTCATATCAGCGCACACTCCGCTGCAGAGTGAAAATCTCATTCAAGATTTATGTGAGTTTTATCGTGGTGTTACAGTCGGCGCATGAACGATGGTACATAGCATCTCTGAGGTAGCAATGAAGTGGGGATTTTCCCGCACGACCATTTCACGAGTGTACCTTGAATATCAGGAATCCGGTAAAACATCAAATCTCCGACATCGCTGCATGTCAGTACGGGATTGTTCAAGCTGATGGAGGCTCTGTAATGGTGTGGGGCGTACGCAGTTGGAGTGAAAACGGATCACTGATACGTCTAGATACGACTCTGACAGGTGACACGTACATAAGCATCCTGCCTGATCACCTGCATCCATGCATGACCAGTGTGGATTCCCACGGACTTGGGCTACTCCAACAGGACAATGCGACACCCAACGCGTCCAGAATTGCTACATAGTGGCTACAGGAACACACTTCTGAGTTTAAACATTTTCGCTGGCCACCAAACTCCCCAGACACGAACATTATTAAGCATATTTGGAATGCCTTGCCACCCCTTCGTATTCTTACTGATTTATGGACATCGTTGCAGGATTCGTGGTGTCAGTTCCCTCCAGCACTACTTCAGACATTGGTCGAGTCCACTCCACGTCGTATTCCGCCACTTCTGCGTGCTCGCGGTGGCCCTACACCAGGGCTTCACAACATACGTGCTCGCGGAGCAAGCTGTGAGCAGCAAGGCGCGAGCACGGAGCAGCGCGAGCACGCTACCCCCACTACCGGACCAGAGCGGAGAGTGGGGAGAGCCACGTGGGGTACACAACAGCTGCCGCCAGTCGATGTAAATCCGCGGCCACCTGCAGGGATATCACTCACGAATTATTACTGTGACAAATGAAACAAATAAAGGAGAATGTACACGTGCCACATAATTTTATTAGCTTAGTGTATGCCTCTACCATCTGTAGACACTGAAACTAAAGAATTCCACGACAATCCTATATTTTCAACACTTTCTTCAACACAAAATATCACCTCCGGTTGTAGTGTTCTTCATGGCTACTACATCGAGGAGCTCCTCCCTCACCTGAAGATCTCTATTAACACCTCTAATAAATATGGCAAGCTGCGCTGTTCCAGTGATATCAACACTTTCGTCCAGAGCTGGAGAATACGCCATAAAATCTTAACAGATATTTGCAAGCTGGCTCTGGACGTCGTCTGCCATGTCCTGTATGTGACGCATAATGGTCATGTTAGATAATGGCAAAATCCGAAACTGTTCAACTTGAGATGGACACAAATGTTCCGCTGCAACTACCAAACATTCTTTTATTAAATCGCCATCAGTTAAGGGGCGCAGGGATTTTGCTAAAAGCAAAGCAATTTTGTAACCCACTCTGAGAGCTGCCTCAGTTGATTTTTCTTCGTCGTCCAGATCTTCTTCGGATAGCTTCCTTTTATGTTTAATAACTTCTGTGCACGGTCTGGTCAATCACATTTTCGACGTCCGTAGTCTTTCGCGTGGTACGACATATAATGTCGCTGCAAATTAAATTTCGTAAAAGAATTCATCGTTTTGTGGCATACTAAACATTTTGCAACACCATCTTTTTCAGTAAACAGATAAAATTCCTCCCAATGGGGGTTGACTGCGAAAGCATGGTTGGGGTTACACAACGGCGACTTCACATGATTCTTAACCAGCGAAGTGACTGTTACGAGCTGATCGTAGTACTTGAAACGTTACACAGTCGGCGCGAATTCAATAGGCACGCTGCGGCCCTATTCAAACGTGCGCGCGCATTTACCCTCCCTCCCCTCCAGCCGTACTACGCGACCTTGCAGCTGCTCGCGAGCAGGTGCCTGAGCAAACGCGAGTACTCGCGCTCAAAACCGGCCAGTTGTTAAGCCCTGCCCTACACGATATTAGGCAAGTGCGCCAGTTTCTTTGACTCTTCAGTGTATAAAACAGTGTTATGTCGTGACATCAACAGTGATCAGGGTCCAATGGAGTTTTCTTTTCATTTGTCATTCTGGAGTCGCAGTGTTGCTTGGACTTGGGTATGCCCGTTTGATCCTAAACTTATGTGCCACCTTATGATAAGGATAGATTTGAGGATGCATTGTTCGTAACTCCGGAAGCACTCATTCTTGGAAACGAATGTGGTCCCAGACTTCCATAACAATTGCATTAATATCTTTTGATCTTTTTAGTAATTAACTACCAACATTTTTGTTATTTGAAAACAGATTGCTTTTATAAGTGTAACTCCATCATGTGGTGGAGTATGGGACTATGGCTCTTCAATCCTGTATAAAAACACCACCAATCGCCGTTGCATAGGTTTATTTCTAGGCAACCAGTTTCGACGTTATACTAAGCCATCTTCAGGCCTGAACTGTGGAGAATATAACAGAACAATAATTAGATATTGAAATACAGAGCATATTGACTAAAAGAATCAAGTGTTCCCTATTACTTTACGTAATGAGAATTGTTCAGTGAATGTTATATCAGAGCAATAAATCATATTGAAATACAGAGCCTATTGCTTAAAACCTGCAAGTGTTATATGTAAATTTCCTTAATCACAAAAACTCAGTCTTAGTGTATATTACGGTGTATTATGGAGTTTTATTAAGACTGAGTTCTTGTAATTTAGGAAATTTACATGTAACACTTGCTGCTTTTAAGCAATACGCTCTGTATTTCAATATGATTTATTGCCCTGATGCAACATTCACTGTATAATTCTCATTACGTAAAGCAATGTGCAGCAAACGAATATTTCAGTCAATATGCTCTTTATTTTAATATGTAATTATTGTTCTGTTATATACTCCACAGTTTATGCCTGAAGATGACGTAGTGTAACGTCGAAACTGGTTGCCTAGAAATAAACCTATGCAACGGCGATTGGTACTGTTTTTAGTGAAGATTGCTTTTATTCTCGCGCTTATGAGTCCTGGTTTGTGTTTTCAGGTTCCCCTGAACGCGCCAGGCGTCAGCTCTTCAAGACTTGAACTTCAGTGCACCGGCCTTGCTTCGTCGCAGAAGCGAATGGTGTCATAGTCATATATTCGGGAACACGTAATTTCAAAGGTAGAGGGTTCTCTTTAGCAGACATCAGTATTTTAAAACACTTTTTGTGCGATATTGCTAGCACGGTACAGGAATTCTGCGACTAACGTATCGGGCCGAACAATTGTACCAACTTAAACTGACGCTTCACCGTTTTTCATTTGGAAATTTACTCAGAAACATTTGTTCTAGGATTCCTTACAAGTGGCTACTATTATCCTTCGCGTAACGAAGCTTTGCAGCTAGGACCAAAGAAGGACTTTTAAGGGTTACGGGAGTGTATATTGCGTCAGGCATGTGAGTGAAATGTGTGTCAGTGAGGACTAAAAAAGAAGAAAAAAAAAAAGAAACATAAATGACTATAATCTAACCCACGTGCTGCTGCAGCTACATCAAAAAGTAAGTGTGTGCATATTAGGGAGCGTGGAACTAGGACGGCTGATAAACGCGTGTGGTTGTGTGAGGTGTTAAGGCGAGGCACGTACTGGACGGTCTAAGGTTCGTTCTTACGTCTTGATAAACTGGGTGTCGGGAGTCGACTCGGGGACCTTTAAGGACAGGCGGACACTGTCGTCGCTGGAGACGCGGCCGTCGACGGGTCATGCCCTCGCGCCCTCGGCCGGCGAGGAGCAGTTGATGATGGACAGTCGACGTCCGGGTCAGGAGCGCCGGAGCTGTTTCGAACGGGAATCCGGCCATCATCTTCAGGAGCATCTGAAAAGGTGAGTGCCTCCTGTTATTAGTAGACGCTCGCTCACCGGCTGTCTGCATCTGTACCTCATAGGATAAGTCATGTTTTTTTCTATTAATACGCTATCTTCATTTACTATAATTTTATTTTCGCCGTTCAAGTCCAATCCACGTAGGAACTTGGAATCCATTTTCAACAGCGTCACTGACACTTCATGGAGTCAGTGCACTGGAATTACTTTTCACTATATCACATCAAAACGAAATATTTTTTTATAAAAATATTTTAATTGAATGTAACAGTACATATAGGAAAGACGTACCCAGAATGTAGCAGACCAGTCATCTTGAAGAAGATTACAGCACAGACGTTCGAAATATTGGTGGTATAGTTGTTTTAGTGCTTTAGCAGGATCCTGCTGACTTCTCCCGCCGATCGGTTGAAGAATCGAACTCCCATTCGATTTTCGTAATCGCGAGAAGACGACGCGGATAGTAATCATTACGAAAAACCGCTACCGGCGATCAGGAGGGTGAAAAATGTGTAGTGATAACTACAAGCGATGAAATACTCCGAACAAGAAATTATTCCGAAAGACTAACAGCAATTATTTTACAGACGATAAGTAACACTTTACTCAGTGCATCAACAGCATCAATAGTATGTCAGTTAAAACGACACTCACGTTTATTTTATAATTCGGTAATCGTAGGCCATATATGCTAGTCACATGCGAACTACATTGTAAAACAGATTCTGTAATTCTAGAAACATGTGTATAGCCGATTCTCAGAACTATTAAAATTTTACAGGAAGGGTAGTTTTTCTCCTAAACAATGTGCCATACAATGATAAAACATTGTAGGTAGCTCCATTGCTATATGTAGATACCGTGTGTAAAACGTGTTGCCAATATACATAGTAGTAAAGAAGCAATAGATCAAAACGTCACACTAGGTTCTGAAGTTTTTTGGGTGAATTGTGAAAATATAGCTAACAATAAACTTTTTCCTTTGATTAATTTGTGGTTAGGTCACCAACAAAAAGTTTCAAGAAGGTTTGAAACTGTGTGTAGAGTTTGTTGGAAATCGCTAAGTGCTCTCATTCTAAAATACTAGACAAATATATTTTTTAAATGAACACACCGCTATTTGACTGTAATTGTTCTTTATTTAATTATGGCCCAGGTTTCGGCCTTTTATGCCATTTTCAAGTGATTGCAAAAAGCAAACATTGCTTGCAGTAAGACCAAGTAGAATTTCAAAAGATGTAACATACCGAAATATGTAATATTGCAGGACATCAAGCTCAAAATTGGGCATAAATTAAGAAAAATATTCGATCCCCACCAAATGCCAGATATAAAATCGTCTTGCAAGAAGATCAATAAATAATGGTGTTTAATAAAAGCAGGTTTACTTTGCTATCTAAAAAATGAACACATGTTAGTGGTAATGACTATCATTACGGCTCAAGAACATGTGTTCGTCATCTATATGCCAAAGGAAATGAGTTTTTATTAAATATGACGTGCTCCCACAGTTATTTAATGATATTTTTACAAGGTGATGATTTTACATCAGGCATTTCGTGGGGATCGAATATTTTTTCTTAATTTATGGTCAATTTTGAGTTTGGGTGTCCTGCAATATCACATTTCGTAATTATATACGAATTTTCATTCATAAGAATTGCAGTGGAAGTCATGTAGCTGAAGATGTGGACTAATACAAGAGTGTGTTAGCACCCAAGAGGGCCACACCTCATACTGATCTTGAATTTGATGATGGACATCTGTTCCGAATGGAAGTTTAGTCATTTAATAGCAGTTACGTGGTGAACATTACCACAAGTTTTGATAAATATCGAACTTATGCTCCGTGTTGTAGCATCTCCTATTTTCGTCAGTGTATGAGGGAGTTGTAGTATAAAGCGATATTAAAACGCTAAGAATCTGTAAAATCAATGTTAGGGAAGACGGATAGGGCACTTTGTTTTTATGGACGTATTCTAGGAAAGTGTGGAGGAACTGTAAAGCAAACAGCATACAAGACGCTAGCTAGACTAGTCCGACTAATTCTAGAGTACTGTTCCAGTATTTTGAATTATCATTGAGGCATGGCGGCTGATAAGGAGCGATTTCAGGGATGCGAAACTGTTCGGTATAGACTGTACCAGAGTGTAACAAAGATGCTCAGGGAATATAAATGGATATATTTTTTTGTTTGAGAAAGTTAGGGTAGTCACCAAGAATAAAAGATATTTGGTAGTACACCCCGGAATGTAGTCAGTCATCTTTTGTGAGACATCGCATATTAATGGAACAGAACTGAGAGGAGATAAAATTGTCAAAAAAGTGCCCTCCACCACGCACTATACAACGGCTTTCGATGTAGATAGGCAGATACAGGCACCATGCTACAAGCTCGAGATGTTAAACTGGTTGTACCTGCTTCTACTCAAGTTTTACGCCTCCCCCGAAATTGAGCCATAAAGATCTTTTCGGCGCAAGTTACGACACAGTTGCAATTTCGGCGAATAATTTCTCTCGGAGTTGTCTGAGAACACCACCTCCCGCCGCAGTTCCGGTCAAGTGGGGCGCGCATTGAAACGTCCGGGGCCATCACGAGAACGGGTAGAAGATGGCGTTTTAATGGTCGCCCGCCATCAAAACCCGGCGGGCGCAATCCGGGGCGGAAGTGCCCCTAAAACTCACGCGGAATTTTCCGACGCGCTAGATGATTGGAAAACTCCTCCAGGAACGGACGGTAGTACGCATTTATTAGCCCGTTAAACCCAACCCTCCCTCCCTCCTGGCACTGAGGGTTCGTATTGTGACGTCACAGCGATCGGTAAGACCTTACGGCGGGAAAATGGCTGGCAACCGCGCTGTAGGGTTTTGCCGTCTTAACTACGAGTCCGGGAGGAATCTCCTTTATTCCAGACATCTGAGTGCCTGTCGCATCACTGACTGAATCTCGTCAGGTTTAAATGGCGGCGTGCCGAGCAAGATCCGGTTTATAGGCTGCAGAAGTATAACTGGGCTGTGGGTTGACCCTTGTGGGACATTATGTAACCATTGCCTTAATTCGAATTACAGACGGAGCCGTTTCCGAAAGTACTTCATGACATAAATTTAGGCAATAGGAACTGATGTTACCACCCTGTCACTTTGTTTAGTATGTGATCAGTAAGTCTGTCACCCCAGATTATTTAAAGATTCTAACGCCCATGTATAAAACTGCTACAAAGGTCTGGTTGCTTTACAAATGAGGCGACAGAAGTAAAGATTTGTCGTTAAACATGTTAATATTTTATGATTAAAGATGCGAAACTTTAATTAGTAGATTTTGTCACAGTGTATGTTTATTATATGTCGCACAATGATATAATTTTGTGGATACCTTTAGTGATATATGTGAATACTGGGTGGCGAATAACGTTAGCAGTGAATAAAAGATAAATTAAAATGTCATACTTGGTACTGAAGTGTTACCGAATGTTTTCCTTCCATTATTTTGAGTGGCTGTAAGTGACAGAAAGTTTAGAGAAGGTCAGAATTTGTACTAAGTGTGCGTTCAAACTCGCTAAGTGGTCTCATTATCAAACAGTGGGAGACCATAGTCTGCATAAAATGCGCTCCATTATATGCAAAATATCTGTTTTTACGCGAGTCAATATTTACTTTATTGCGTGAACTATGTGCAGTGATATAATTTTGTGGGTACATTGGGCGCTGTGTGTGGGTACTGTCTGTAAAATCCTGTTGCGAACAGAGTTGGTAGTAAATATAAATGCCGTGCGAGTAGAGCTTTCCGTCTGGTAGACTGTTCGCCGGGTGCAAGTCTCTCGATTTGACGTCACTTCGGCGACTTGCCCGTCGATGGGGATGAAATGATGATGATGATTAGGACAACACAACACCCAGCCCCTGAGCGGAGAAAATCTCCGACCCAGCCGGAAATCGAACCCGGGCCCTTACGATTGACAGTCTGTCGCGCTGACCAGTTTGTTGTTGTTGTTGTTGTTGTTCTCACTTTGTTCGATGTCGTTCGCTGCATTTGTTCGGTGCGAATGTCCCAGGACACCCGTTCAAGTTCATCGTTCGTCTGTTCACTCAGTTTTTTTATTACAGAGGGCAGCTAATCCTCGAACCGAACACGCTGAGTTACGGTGCCGGCAACCAGTTAGCTACCGGGGGTGGACTAGAGTTGGCAGTAATGAAATAATGAATTAAAACGTCATGTCTGGTTCTAAAGTTTTACAGCGTGAACATTGAAAATGTAGTAGGCAATTAACTTTCTTTCTTCTGTTATTCTGTAGGGACGTAACCGTGAAAAAGTTTGGAACAGGTTTGAAATGATGTGTAAAGTTCACTGGAAGTCGCTAAGTGTTCTCGTTGTCAAATACTGGATGAATATAGTCTGGGTAATTTGCGTGCCATGAGCTGAGTTGCTTGAAGACATATACACAGAAATACGTGTCTTACTGCGTTAAACCTTTAACATAGATTATTAGTGAGTGGATTATGACAGAATTTTAAATTTTTGTTCTTTGTGGAAGCCATTTCTGCTCGAAACAAATAAGTCAAAATTGGCATTTTCTATGGTGTTGATTGTGTAGATCATAAAACTGTTCTATAGGAGCTAAAAAAGTAAGTTTTTTTAAGTCTTCCCCTTGAAAGCAATGGGGTCCTACCTCGAAAACTAAAAATTAGAGGCTCACATTAACAAATGATACGACAGGAATAAGATTAAAGTCGGAATGAGGAAATATTAAATATGGTGTCCCACAAGGCTCAGTGCTTGTCATGCTCTTATTATGGTCTGCATAAGTGATTTACTGTGAATACTGGAGGTCTCTTCAGTTGTTGGTGACACGTATATTATCGTAGCGTCCAAACACAGCCAGCCAGCGGCCACCAGCTTAACATTCAATCTTACAAAGATTCATATACTATTCCAAACACGTAAAAACGACTTATAACTACGACGAACGTCCAGTAAGTAATGCGTTTTTTTGCTCAACCAGTTTCGGTTGAAAAAAATGTAGAATATCATATGTGACACGGTGGAATATGCTCGCTTCATCCACTATAATTTCATGAAGTTGGATATACAGAGCCTTCAAAATGGTGTCTGCATCAGAGGTGCTTTCCAAGCAGAGAACTATGATTGAATTATTTTTCCGGGAAACCAGAGCATGACAGATATTCACAGGCGACTGCAGGAGGCCTACGGAGACCGACAGTGAACAAAAGCACGGTGAGCCGTTGGCCGAAGCGTCTGACATCTTTGGAACAAGGTCGCGCAAACCTGTCCAGACTCCTGAATGGCAGCCGGGCGCACACAGCTTGACTCCTGCAGTGTTGGAACGTGCGGACACTCTCATTCGAGATTATCGACGGGTGACGATGAAACATTTCGCTGCTCAACTGGACGTCTCTGTTGGTAGTGATGACACATTCGTCCTCTAGTTTGGGGTGCTGAAAGCCACTGGGGTTCTCGCTGCCTAACAGAGAAGAGAAACGGAGGACCGTCTGTGTGGATCTGCTTGCGCGCTACGAGGCTGCTCGTGACAATTTTTTATCGAACGCCGTGACAGGCGATGGAACATGGGTTCATCACACCGAACCGGAACCAAATCGGAAACCCATGAGCGGCGCCACATCACCTCTTCTGCGAAAAAAAAGTTCAAAGGCGCGCCTCAGCTGGCAAACGGTCTTCTGGGACCCTGAAGGGGTTATTCTATTTGGCGTCCTCCCATATGGCGCAACAATCAATTCTGAAGCGTATTGTGCTACTCTGAGGAAGACATCATCCAAGTCTCCACAGTCCAGAGGAGCTCACAAAACTTCATTGTTCTCCATCATCAGCCCTGATCTCGCTCCTTGCATCTGTTTCGCGGGACGCAGTACGTGGGTGTTGGAGAGGTTATTGTTGATCCGACGTCGACCAGTAGAGTACAATATGGGCATAAGGGCTCTCCCTGTGAACTGGTCAAAGGTCGCCGTATTGAATGGAGGTTATGTTGAAAAAAGAGTTTTGTAGCCAAAAGAGTGGAGAATGGCGTGGTCTATTGGAATCCTGAATAAAAACATGCTTTGAGAAAAAAAGTGGTGCATTGCTTATTGAACTGTCATAGTAGTAGTTCTGTTGAGTGTGCACACAGTGGATAAGCCTCCATATGTGAGGTTTCTGGGTATCCAGACGGGTAACGGAAGAAGCGTGTGCATAAGTTAATTGAAGACATCATTTCTACCTGCTGCAGGTCGTCCGCTTGGAAATGATATTTACAGAACCAATGAAATGTTATTGACATACAGGGAGGACAGGTCTGACTGCTGTGGCATACTTCAGAGAGCATGCTTCCTGAAGGACCTGTCTTGCCCACAGGCAACAGGCTGCTATTTTGTCGAGTACCTTTCAGACCACTTCAGCACTCTGGCTAGCATTTTTCCAATCAGCGTGTCAAAGCTGAAGTCTAGTACCGCCAACACTGTGGCCTCGCAGTCTCCTGTGGGGTATTTCAGGTCAATAGTTATTTTAAGAAGTGCAGTTTTGTGGTATTTCGTTTACATAAAAACGTATTGGTATTTTTATCAGGATTCTGTAATGGTTCTTTATTTACGTGACCATTACGGCACTACAACCCCAGTTCTCGATACCAGTAATACCCTACTACTCTTCTGCGAAGTAACAGACATATTTTTGTGACAATATTCACATTTGGGTTTATTAATGTATACGTACTCCGATGTATCGATATATTACAGTGATATGGTTCTTGTGTGTATGCATTTCTGTGAGACTGTCATGCCGGCCGCGGTGGTCTAGCGGTTCTGGCGCTGCAGTCCGGAACCGCGGGACTGCTACGGTCGCAGGTTCGAATCCTGCCTCGGGCATGGGTGTGTGTGATGTTCTTAGGTTAGTTAGGTTTAAGTAGTTCTAAGTTCTAGGGGACTTATGACCTAAGATGTTGAGTCCCATAGTGCTCAGAGCCATTTGAACCATTTTTGAGACTGTCATATTTTTTTACTTGTAACCGTTTTGGCGCGAATGTGCACAGAGCAGTCTTTGTTTCACTTTGCAGAAGTTAAGTTGTTATTTCGCTTAGTAAAAGAACAGTCAAGTCTTGTGTTTGGTTAAAGTGGAAATTAAATATATGAAGATTGATACAAAACTGTTTTCTTGATTATGTGACAATTAAGAAGAAGTATATGTGAATTTACAAGACGTTTTCTTGATTATGTGACAATTAAGAAGTAGTATATGTGAATTTACAAGAAGTTTCATAAAAATGTGGATCGTGAACACCAAGTCAAAAATTATTTCTATCATACCATTGTTCAGATCTGGGATTGTTTGATCATTAAGAATTTCCTGAAAAACGGACTTCTTAGGTCTTCAAATATTGTTAAAATACAGATCCGGACCTTCTAGCAGTCAAAGTGGAATCACCCTAGAATCAACAAGACGAGCCATAACAACTTCGACGAAATCTACGTGGGAATCCATTCAAGATAAGTGTCAAAATTAATGAGTTTTTTACAGTGACTTCATTATTTCCATTCTGACGGTACCATCCACAGTCAATAACTTTGTTGTTGCCCGATAAAGCGAAGATATGCTGCGTGAGCAACATTATTAATCTGATTTCTAACCTACTTTGCAAGTGGCGGTATTGTTAGAATTCAGCCAGTTGATCGTAAACAGACACTGTAGATACGTCCGTATGCTGCACTAACTGCCCAAGAGTATCTGGGTATCGACCACCAGATATCACTAGAGGTGGAATCTCCAGCATAAAAGTAAGGGGGGAAGTATTGTTTTGTCAGTACAGAAACAGTAACAGACGAATGGATCGGTCAGCAGATTTCAGTGACTTCCACCATAGTGGGCTCTTGGTCATGTGAAGCGGAAACGTGAAGGAGCAACAATAGCTAAGCCGACACCACGCAGAATTCAAGTACTGACGGAGACAGTACCTACTGCAACCTACATCCTTCTGAATCTGCTAAGTGTATTCATCTCTTAGTCTCCCTCTATGATTTTTGCCCTCCACGCTGCCCTCTAACGCTAAATTTGTGATCCCTTGATGCGTCAGAACATGTCCTACCAACCGGTCCCTTCTTCTTGTCAAGTTGTGCCACAAACTCCTCTTCTCCCCAATCCTATTCAATACCTCCTCATTAGTTATGTGATCTACCCATCCAATCTTCAGCATTCTTCTGTAGCACCACAGTTCGAAAGCTTCTATTCTCTTCTTGTCCAAACTGTTTATCGTCCATGTTTCAAAATGGCTCTGAGCACTATGGGACTTAACTGCTGAGGTCACCAGTCCCCTAGAACTTAGAACTACTTAAACCTAACGTAAAGACATCACACACATCCATGCCCGAGGCAGGATTCGAACCCGCGACCGTAGCAGTCGCGCGGTTCTGGACTGAAGTGCCTAGAACCGCTCGACCACCGCGGACGGCCCGCAAAAAGATCACCCTGAATGTAATTAGGGTGAGGTGGCCAGTCATCTAGTCATTGGCGATGTGCACCAGGCTTGAACTCTTACAGCAGTCGGCAAAATGACGCGATTATTGAGGATAATGGGCAAGGGGAGCTACATTGTGCGCATACGAGGTGCATTCAAGTTCTAAGGCCTCCGATTTTTTTTCTCCGGACTGGAAAGAGATAGAACCATGCGCATTGTTTTAAAATGACGCCGAGTTCATTGTCAATACGTCCCAGAGATGGCAGCACCGTACGGCAGATGGAATTTTACCGCCAGCGCCGAGAATGAGAACTGTTTTAAATACTTAAAATGGCGACGTTTTCCTTACTCGAACAGCGTGCAATCATTCGTTTTATGAATTTGCGTGGTGTGAAACCAATTGAAATTCATCGACAGTTGAAGGAGACACGTGGTGATGGAGTTACGGATGTGTCGAAAGTGCGTTCATGGGTGCGACAGTTTAATGGAGGCAAAACATCGTGTGACAACAATCCGAAACAACCTCGGGCTCGCACAAGCCGGTCTGACGACACGATCGAGAAAGTGGAGAGAATTGTTTTGGGGGATCGCCGAATTACTGTTGAACAGATCGCCTCCAGAGTTGGCATTTCGGTGGGTTCTGTGCACACAATCCTGCATGATGACCTGAAAATGCGAAAAGTGTCATCCAGGTGGGTGCCACGAATGCTGACGGACGACCACACGGCTGCCCCTGTGGCATGTTGCCAAGCAATGTTGACGCGCGACGACAGCACGAATGGGACTTTCTCTTCGTCGGTTGTGACAATGGATGAAACGTGGATGCCATTTTTCAATCCAGAAACAAAGCGCCAGTCAGCTCAATGGAAGCACACAGATTCACCGCCACCAAAAAAATTTCGGGTAGCCGCCAGTGCTGAAAAAATGATGGTGTCCATGTTCTGGGACAGTGAGGGCGTAATCCTTACCCATTGCGTTCCATAGGGCACTACGGTAACAGGTGCATCCTACGAAAATGTTTTGAAGAACAAATTCCTTCCTGCACTGCAACAAAAACGTCCGGGAAGGGCTGCGCGTGTGCTGTTTCACCGAGACAACGCACCCGCACATCGTGCTAACGTTACGCAACAGTTTCTTCGTGATAACAACTTCGAAGTGATTTCTCGTGTTCCCTACTCACCTGACCTGGCTCCTAGTGACTTTTGGCTTTTTCCAACAATTAAAGACACTCTCCGTGGCCGTACATTCACCAGCCGTGCTGCTATTGCCTCAGCGATTTTCCAGCGGTCAAAACAGACTCCTAAAGAAGCCTTCGCCGCTGCTATGGAATCGTGGCGTCAGCGTTGTGAAAAATGTGTACGTCTGCGGGGCGATTACGTGGAGAAGTAACGCCAGTTTCATCGATTTCGGGTGAGTAGTTAATTAGAAAAAAAATCGTAGGCCTTAGAACTTGAACGCACCTCGTATTTTGAAAGTTTGGGTCTGACGGGAGGGGTGATAGGGTAATCTGTGGAGCTGCAGCGACCACTGTGTCCAGATGGCCTAGTTGTCAGAGCATCTGCCAAGTAAGTGGAAGACCGGGTTCGAACCTCGCCTAGCACAAATTTTCAACTTTCCCATAGATTTCAGTCAATGCCCAGTCTCACCCAACGTCTGTAATTGCTTTGTGAGTATTGGGAAAAGCCTGGACACGTGTTTTTTTTTTTTTTTTTTTTTTTTTTTTTTTTTTTTTTTTTTGGAAAAGGGGAAGTGAGAGAACATCACTTTGGAGAATGAGAGTGTACCTGCGGTGGTAATGCTGCCGATGACCCTGACGTTTCGGCGCTTCCTGTATTTATCCCGCGGAGCGCATTCACACGGCGCGTGGGCGGGAATTACATTAGCCGTGATAGGGCGGGATTAGGGCGGCTTTTAAATCAAGCGTGTTCCGGGCAGCGGCCGTATCGACCCCCGGCTACACGCGGCCGTATTTGCATGCTAATGGCGACGGATGGGTCCCCGCGGCATACACCGCCGCGCCGCACCGCACTACGCTACACTGCACTGCCGTATTGACCTCCGACAGCCGACAGACAGCACGCGTGTCCAAGTGTAGCATCCGCTCCTGCGTTGTCAAATTTTCGAAACGTGCTGTAAATCTCTGCGTCTCAAACACTCGTCACTCCAGTGTGGAATATACAGGGTGATTCACGAAGATATGCAAATATTTTAATATGTTATTCCACAAAGAAAAAAAAGGTCGTATTGACATACGTTGTGGGTTGGCAGGAGAGCCAACACCGTTTTATTAGAGGAAGCTGAAAGGCACGCGTTTTAGCTCACGCAGGCTGGCGTGAGGTCTGGAACAGGTCAAGGAAATTAGAATTTAGAAAGACGGACGTAGCTGGTGGAATACTTTAATCCATTAATGGTGAGCGTAGCTCTTGACTGTACATGACTCAGTATCGATAGTAACTGGTAATGGCGCCTTGCTAGGTCGTAGAAAATGACGTAGCTGAAGGCTATGCTAACTATCGTCTCGGCAAGTGAGACCATATTTTGTCAGTGAACCATCGCTAGCAAAGTCGGTTGAACAACTGTGGCGAGTGCTAGGAAGTCTCTCTAGACCGGCCGTGTGGCGGCGCTCGGTCTGCAATCACTGACAGTGGCGACATGCGTATCGCGTTCGTGCCGTTGCTAGGTTGGCATCGTGCTATAGGGATAGTGGCGTCTCCTTTTCTTCTTGTGTGGACTGGCGCCACGATGTTTCTAGCGTTGTCTGTCTGTGCGTGGCAGCAGCAGCGGTTATTGATATCTAGGACAGTGGTACTATCTTTGGAGGGACGTCAAGTGTTTTGCGGGTCGGAGTGTGTAGGGTAGTTGGGTTGGGACGGAGCAGGGGTGAGATCTAACAGTGCAAGGACGTGACGGGACCACTGACAGCACTGGCAGATCTAGGGGCTGTAGTTGCGAGGGCGACAACGTCGCTCTCCACTGGACCCAGGACGTTTGAATTGAGTGAACATTAACCTGTTCTGTTGGCAGAAGAGCCAACACCGTGTTACGAGTAAAGGCCGAAATGCACGCGTTTTAGCTCACGCAGGATGGCGTGAAGAGGGAAGAACTATACTGACGAGAGGTCTGGAACATGACAAGGAATGAGAATTCAGGAAGCGGACATAATTAGATTGATACTTAACTTTAATCCATTCATGATGAACGTCGCTCTTGACGGTACATGAGTCACAATATTATCTGTTCAGGATACATAGTAACTGAATATGGCGCCTTGCTAGGTCGTAGCAAATGACGTAGCTGAAGGCTATGCTAAACTGTCAACTCGGCAAATGAGAGCGTATTTTGTCAGTGTAGCATCGCTAGCAAAGTCGGCTGTACAACTGGGGCGAGTGCTAGGACGTCTCTCTAGACTAGACCTGCCGTGTGGCGGCGCTCGGTCTGCAATCACTGACAGTGGCGACACGCGGGTCCGACGTATACTAACGGACCGCGGCCGATTTAAAGGCTACCACCTAGCAAGTGTGGTGTCTGGCGGTGACACCACAACGTACGTCCGCAAACGTTTAGTTACGGCTAGTAAAAGATTTTGCCTGAAATTTAGCAACTTCGCTGGAAGCCATCGCAAAACCGTACGAGGTTAAAGTGCTGCACGATTTCCTTTTATTTTGTTGTTATTCATTTGGTGAATCTAGTAAAACGTGTTCCAGACGTGTGTCTGCAGTAGTTTCCCAGAACATCCAGAGAAGCAAAGATTATTATACAAGTAAATTTGTATACTTTCGATTAAGAACGTAGAAACGTTTGCCATTTTTTTAATTAACTTTTATACCTGGAATTCACAGTCATGTAGAACTTCATAAACGACTGTAACACTTTCATTACTTCACGATTGCAATTTCGGCCTTAGGCCATTATCAAAGGCAGATTTTTGTGGCTTTGAGTTGACATCGCTTAAAGCCACAAAAATCTGCACTTGATAATGGCCTAAGGCCGAAATTGCAATCGTGAAGTAATGAAAGTGTTACAGTCACTGGCGTAAATATGATGTCTTTTTTAAAGTTTATGTGATTCTTGGCAGCCGTTAGTGAGTTGGCTCTGAGCACTATGGGACTTAACTTGTGAGGTCATCAGTCCCCTAGAACGTAGAACTACTTAAAACTAACTAAGGACGATACTTCCTGGCAGATTAAAAGCTTCTGTAAAGTTTGGAAGGTAGGAGACGAGATACTGGCAGAAGTAAAGCTGTGAGACCGGGCGTGAGTCGTGCTTCGGTAGCTCAGATGGTAGAGCACTTGCCCGCGAAAGGCAAAGGTCCCGAGTTCGAGTCTCGGTCGGGCACACAGTTTTAATCTGCCAGGAAGTTTCAAATGCTAAACAGTCTAATTCTATGCTCTTACGTCTTGGTCCCAGTCTGTGCGCTGGTGCACCTGCTTTTCTCCATTCTCTAACAACTTTTTCAAGAGCACAATTGAAGAGCACTGGGGACAGTACACCCCTTGTCGTACTCCTCTGTCTATTTCAAATTCTGTGCTCAATTCTCACGTAAATTTTACTTTGGATTTGGTCTCCATGAGTGTTTCTTTCATGATGTTTGTTGTCTTTTGATCTAGTCCAAATTCTGCTAAAACTTCAAAAAGGGGTTCTCGGTCTATACTGTCATATGCGTTTTTAAAGTCGACAAACGTGATGACATAACTTTTGTTTGAAGTACTATGAAAATATTTCATTGAGTTTCTCAAGTTAAGGATTTGTTCTACACATGATCGACCTTTTCTGAATCCACCTTGGTATTCGCCTAATTTTCAATCCAGCTGAGGTTCTGCGCTGTTTAGTAGGGCTTTAGACAGAATTTTGTATGTTATTGACAATAAAGAGATTCCACGGTAGTTGGGGTCTGTTTTACTTCCTTTTTTGTACAGAGGATGTATGATTGCTGTCTTGGTGGCTTTGAGACAGGGTTTTGTTGTGTGTGATGGAACTCAAATTTTTCTGCAGTAATTCAGTAATTTAGAAGAGTATTTTGCAAGAATTTCACAGTTTTTGGTGTTGGTATGCGCAATTTCCCCATGTTCATTTTTGAACTGGAGTGATGGAGGAGAGTACTTTGTTAATTTTTGTTTGAATACTCTGTAGAAATTTCGGGAATTGTTTTTCTTGAAATGATTTTCGATGTCTTGCAATTTTTTGTCTTCGTGTTGTTTCCGGACTGTTCGTATTACGTTTGTGACTGTTTTCCTGGTATCTTTGAGATCTTCCAGGGTCTTTTGATTTTTGTTGCACAACCAATTTTGCCACGCCTGTTGTCTGAGGTTTACCAGTTGGTTACACTCATCTGTCCACCATGGGTGTTTACGTGTTCTTGTTTGCGGTGCTACAGTTTCAGCTGCTTTTAAGTCCTGCTTGCAGTTGTTGCTAATTTTGTGGTTTTAAATTTTGTGTTTCTTTTGTAAATTGTTCATTACCATTTATCTTTTGTACATCATATTTACGGTGTAGAGATTTCTTAGAGAATTTTTACTTTTTTCTGGAATGACATCTAGGGAGAATTTTGTTGGGTAATGGTCGGAATCTAGGTCTAGTCCATTAAGGACTACGTTTCATGATTTCTACTGTATTTACGCGGGAGATCATTACATGATCCAACTGATATTCACCTAGTAATGGATTAGGTGAGATCCAAGTTTTCGTTTTCGAGGCTCTTTTCTTGAAAAATGTTGATTTGAAAAATAGGTCGTGGTTTTTGCAGATTTCAATGAGTCGCATGCCATTCCGGTTGGTCTGTGTATGTCCTGACCATTTACCTACCCAATATTGATATTGCTTTTCTTTACCGATTTGTGCATTGAAATCGCCCATAAGGATTTTGACATGGTTATTTGTGATTTTTTGTAGAATATTATCTAATTGGTTCCAGAATTCTTCTACTTTGTTTTTGTTAGTGATGTTAGTTGGTGCATGTCTGTTGATTAGGGTGTATATTTTATTAGCTGATTTTATTGTCATCGTGGAGAGCCGACCCGATCAAGTATTGATGTATCTACTATAAATCCAGTTCCAAATTGTGGACAATTTGCCATGGCTCGTTTTCCAGGTTTTCCTTAGTGTATCCTGTATTCTTCTGAATCAAAAGGCTTTTCATCTGTATATCGTGATTCCTAAAATGCAATAATTTTGATTTTACGTTCTCTGGATTTGTCGAGGATATTTTTTAGTTTTCCCATTTTTAAGAGAGAATTTACATTAAATGTCATTAGCCAAATTCTAGATTTTGGTTTGATTTTGTTGTTACGGGGTTTTGAGGTACTCCGCTTTACCTCCATGCACACTTCTGTGGTCTGAAATGATAATTAAATGGACACCCTAGCTGCAAACAGGCGTTGATGTACTTCATTGAGGACATGTTGAAAATGTGTACCCCGACCGGGACTCGAACCCGGGATCTCCTGCTTACATGGCAGACGCTCTATCCATCAGAGCCACCGCGGGCACAGAGGATAATGCGTCTGCAGGGACTTATCCCTTGCACGCTCCCCGTGAGATCCACATTCCCAACATGTCCACAACACTACATTCGTAGTGCGCCTAATAGATGTTTGCCCATCATACTCATTACTCGTGGCAGATTAATCTACCAAGCAGGAGATCCCGGGCTCGAGTCCCGGTCGGGGCACACATTTTCAACATGTCCCCAATGAA
This sequence comes from Schistocerca nitens, assembly GCF_023898315.1. Classification (NCBI taxonomy): domain Eukaryota; kingdom Metazoa; phylum Arthropoda; class Insecta; order Orthoptera; family Acrididae; genus Schistocerca; species Schistocerca nitens. The sequence goes on along the minus strand of NC_064624.1, from coordinate 162,910,553 downwards.
GTACATGGCTATTACAAATGATTGAAGCGATTTCATAAATTCACTGTAGCTCCAATCATTGACAAATGGTCACGACACACTACATGTACGTAGAAAAACTCATAAAGTTTTGTTCCGCTGAAGCCGCACTTCAGTTTTCTGCCGCCAGAGCGCTCGAGAGCACAGTGAGACAAAATGGCGACAGGAGCCGAGAAAGCGTATGTCGTGCTTGAAATGCACTCACATCAGTCAGTCATAACAGTGCAACGACACTTCAGGACAAAGTTCAACAATGATCCACCAACTGCTAACTCCATTCGGCGATGGTATGCGCAGTTTAAAGCTTCTGGATGCCTCTGTAAGGGGAAATCAACGGGTCGGCCTGCAGTGAGCGAAGAAACGGTTGAACGCGTGCGGGCAAGTTTCACGCGTAGCCCGCGGAAGTCGACGAATAAAGCAAGCAGGGAGCTAAACGTACCACAGCCGACGGTTTGGAAAATCTTACGGAAAAGGCTAAAGCAGAAGCCTTACCGTTTACAATTGCTACAAGCCCTGACACCCGATGACAAAGTCAAACGCTTTGAATTTTCGGCGCGGTTGCAACAGCTCGTGGAAGAGGATGCGTTCAGTGCGAAACTTGTTTTCAGTGATGAAGCAACATTTTTTCTTAATGGTGAAGTGAACAGAGACAATGTGCGAATCTGGGCGGTAGAGAATCCTCACGCATTCGTGCAGCAAATTCGCAATTCACCAAACGTTAACGTGTTTTGTGCAATCTCACGGCTTAAAGTTTACGGCCCCTTTTTCTTCTGCGAAAAAAACGTTACAGGACACGTGTATCTGGACACGCTGGAAAATTGGCTCATGCCACAACTGGAGACCGACAGCGCCGACTTCATCTTTCAACAGGATGGTGCTCCACCGCACTTCCACCACGATGTTCGGCATTTCTCAAACAGGAGATTGGAAAACCGATGGATCGGTCGTGGTGGAGATCATGATCAGCAATTCGTGTCATGGCCTCCACGCTCTCCCGACTTAACCCCATGCGATTTCTTTCTGTGGGGTTATGTGAAAGATTCAGTGTTTAAACCTCCTCTACCAAGAAACGTGCCAGAACTGCGAGCTCGCATCAACGATGCTTTCGAACTCATTGATGGGGACATGCTGCACCGAGTGTGGGAGGAACTCGATTATCGGCTTGATGTCTGCCGAATCACTAAAGGGGCACATATCGAAAATTTGTAAATGCCTAAAAAAACTTTTTGAGTTTTTGTATGTGTGTGCAAAGCATTGTGAAAATATCTCAAATAATAAAGTTATTGTAGAGCTGTGAAATCGCTTCAATCATTAGTAATAACCCTGTATATCAACGCCTGTTTGCAGCTAGGGTGTCCACTTAATTATCATTTCATTTCTAGCAAAGCTGCATGGTCATCCACGCTAACTGTTCGTTCGGGAACAGATACTACGGTCATATATAGTTAAAATATGGCTTCCCGGCCATTGACCTTCTTGTGCGAACGCACACGCTATGCCCGAACTCGTACGGGACTTGGTAGATTAATCTGCCACGAGTAATGAGTATGATGGGCAAACATCTAATAGGCGCACTACGAATGTACTGTTGTGGACATGTTGGGAATGTGGATCTCACGGGGAGCGTGCATGGGATAAGTCCCTGCAGACGCACTATGCTCTGTGCCCGCGGTGGCTCAGATGGATAGAGCGTCTGCCATGTAAGCAGGAGATCCCGGGTTCGAGTCCCGGTCGGGGCACACATTTTCAACATGTCCCCAATGAAGTGTATCAACGCCTGCTTGCAGCTAGGGTGTCCATTTAATTATCATTTCATTTCTAGCAAAGCTGCATGGTGATCCACGGTAACTGTTCTTTCGGGAACAGATACTACCGTCATATATAATTACACTTTCATTTGGATTTTGTGTTCCCCAGTGTTTTTTTAAGTGCTCTGTGTGTTTTTATATTGTGACCATTTAACTTGTTTGTGGGAGACTTCAGTGTATTTTAAGTGCCCCACAAATCACTGACTGTGTTATCTTAACTGTATCTCTACTTTTTAACTCTACCCCAATGAACGTCCCCGTGTTAGTGTATGTTTTAGCTTCCATTGTCTCTATTTACTGTGCTTTTGGTATTTTTATCCGACTTTAGGGTCTAGTGTACTATTTTATGAGACTAGCAAATACGTAAAACAGGTACGAGCAAAAGTCGTAAAATACGCAAAATTGAACAGCCGAACAACACAAAGCAAACTCCACAAGTCAACACGCACGGTATAGGTTTTATGTTTACCGATATGAACAGTCACTTCTCACAGAGATAAATCCATACAACTTTGGAAAACAAAAGACTCGCTCGTGTGAGCGAGAACGCGTTATGCAGATCTTGGTGCCTCTCGCGTCCCTCTAGAAGAGGTAAGGATGTTACTATTTTATATTTCTAGTTTTTACTGAGTCTAACAAAGGCGATGTTGGTCTGATATATTCGACGATGCCCTTTGGCTACACTCACTAAAGGATTCTGAAGAAATACCGAATCAAGGTATTTGCTCTTTCAATAGGTGATCTGTTTATAGGTTATCCAAGTCTGCACAACGCGATCGTGAATCTTAAATAGAACTACTTTTTCTCTGTTTTCTATGTAGATAACCTGAAGATGCCTAAATAAGGCGAAACGCGTCGTTGAAAAATAAAAAAAGCTAAAATTGCAACCAAGACTGTTTTTAACCAATACTTTTAAAGACTGGTTTGCTGTTGTGCTGGAAGAATTTCTAAAACACTGACTAATTCCGCAAAGATACCCCGCTTGCAGCCAGCCGTTAGAGGTGACTCACCCAGTCGCTACAACCGTTTACACGGCGCGTCAATTTTGCAGCGATGAAAAACACACTTAGGGTTCACTTAGAAGCGTGAAATTTGATTTGTTTTATTCAGAAAACTCCAAATAATTTTATAAAGACAAAACCATAAAATGTTAATTTTGTCATTTTCATTGTTCCGGCTCGTCTTAAGGGCGGTAGGACGTCAAACGGGCCGACTTGGAGCAGGAGAGGCACCACAGGACATTTTAATTTCCACAGTCTATACTTTTACAAATAAATTCATAAAACTTTGCCAGCTTGATGAGTAAGGATTCGGAATTCAAACTCATAGCAGTGGAAGTCCAAAAACAAAACAAAATAATTTTTTTTTACATGTGAAATTTCATAATTTTTTCGCTTACTATTGGCTACATTTGTTGCTATAGGTACATTTTTCTTCACAAGTAAGAGAGATTCTTTGATGAATTTTGCACAGCATACAAACAACACTTACAGGTGTATGAAACTCTAGAATTTTCCAAATCTATTAAAAACTGTGGTAAAAATGGAGATAATCAACAACAAAATTCGATTTTTTTCCAAACATAAAGTTTAAAACGTAACAGGTTATTTATTTTTTCATAAATTAAATAGACTCATGGTTTGTAAGCTGTGCAAAATTCATCGAACAGTCTCTCTTACTTATGAAGAAAAGTGTACCTATAGCAACAAATGCAGCCTATAGTAAGTGAAAAAATGATGAAATTTCACATGTAAAAAAAAATTGTTTTTATGTTTTTGAACTTCCGCTGCTACGAGTGTGAATCCTGAACCCTTCCTGGTCATGCTAACAAAGTTTTATGAATTTACTTGTAAAAGTATAGACAGTGGAAATTACAATGTCGTGTGGTGCCTCTCCTGCTCCAAGTCGGCCCGTTTGACGTCCTACCCGCCCTTAAGAAAAGGTTTATTTAAAAAACGAAAAGTTTACGAACAGCAGCTCTGCCCCGCGATTAGTAAATAATTAGTACCTGTCACAACCGAGACCAGACAAATATCGAAAAATACCTGTTATTCAGAAGTGAGATACCGGTGTCGGTTTTAACCGGTCGGTAGGTTTTTTCCCGCACCTAGCGTGGCGAGCCGAGCAGTGACTTGCCGGGAGGCCACACAGACCTCCCGTGTCCACTGGAGGGGGAGTCTGGGGTCGGATTGACGGGAGCGCAATCATCGCAACTCGTTCATCGCCCCCATCATCGTCATCATCATGAGGGCGCCGGTGGCGGAGGCAGTCCGGAGCGGCGGTGGGGGACGCCGTGATTCAGACAGTTGGCAGCCCTGCCGCTCGGCCGCCGTTCTCACGGTCCTTGTCGACTCGCCGAGCCAGCGATTTGCAGCTGGACCACAAACCGACTGGCTCTCACTGGTACGAAGGCAAACGATACCGTATCCGTTTCTAACATTGCGGGTACCTATTCTCTCCCCGTTTATTTGTCGCCAATTATACCCTAATACCTTCATAGGAAAAATTCTGGCAGAAATAGTAAGCAGTCAATTAGCTCCAAATTGGAAGGTTCGTGGAAACTCGTTTACCGTGGTTTCAGCGTTTGTAGAAAAGTCTTCTTCTGAAGGAAATGCTGACAACCGAAGCAAAATGGTTCAAATGGCTCTGAGCACTTAACATCTGAGGCCATCAGTCCCCTAGAACTTAGAACTACTTAAACCTAACTAACCTAAGGACATCACACACATCCATGCCCGAGGCAGGATTCGAACCTGCGACTGTAGCGGTCGCGCGGTTCCAGATTGTAGCGCCTAGAACCGCTTGGCCACTCCGGCCGGCCAACCAAAGCAAGTTAACTGTGAAAAGATACACATACGTACACATACACAACAGACGAAAAGATATACATGCAGGGTGACAATTATTGAACTACGTAAAAGAAAAACGTAAATTAGTTACAAACTACGCCGTGTGAGCACACTTTTTGCGACATGTAAACGTCACTACAGATATTCGGATTGATGGTATGACATACTCGATACCCTTGCCATTAACGGCGATGATGTGGCGCAGACGAATAGCGAAATTCTGCATGACCCAAAATGTGGGAACGTCGATGTTGACGACCTCCTTCCTGAATGGCTATTTTCAGCTCAGCAATGGTTTTCGGGTTATTGCTGTACACCTTGTCTTTAATACAGCCCCTCAAAAGGTAGTCGCATGTGTTCAGATCCGGTGAATGCGGCGGCCAGTCGAGGCCCATGCCAGCGGCCTTGGGTACCCCACGGTCAGAATGCGGTTCCCAAAGTGCTCTTCCGGGACATCGAACACTATCCTACTTTGATGGGGGGTCGAGCTCCGCCTTCGTTGAACCATATCTTGTCGAAATCAGGGTCATTTCGGATAATGGGGATGCCATCATCTTCCAAAAGCTTCACGTATCTTTCGGTAGTCACCGTGCCATACGGAATAGCGCGCCGATTATCCCGTGACTGGACGGAAATAATGTAGTAATAGACGGCAAATCATCGAGTAAAACTGAAGTGATATCAGGTGTTCCCTAGGGAAGCGTCCTGTTCCTGATCTACGAGGGCAGTTCAATAAGTAATGCAACACATTTTTTTTCTCGGCCAATTTTGGTTGAAAAAACCGGAAATTTCTTGTGGAATATTTTCAAACATTCCCGCTTCGTCTCGTATAGTTTCATTGGCTTCCGACAGGTGGCAGCGCTGTACGGAGCTGTTAAAACGGCGTCTGTAACGGATGTGCGTTGCAAACAACGGGCAGTGATCGAGTTTCTTTTGGCGGAAAACCAGGGCATCTCAGATATTCATAGGCGCTTGCAGAATGTCTACGGTGATCTGGCAGTGGACAAAAGCACGGTGAGTCGTTGGGCAAAGCGTGTGTCATCATCAAGCAAGACTGTCTGATTTCCCGCGTGCGGGCCGGCCGTGCACAGCTGTGACTCCTGCAATGGCAGAGCGTGCGAACACACTCGTTCGAGATGATCGACGGATCACCATCAAACAACTCAGTGCTCAGCTTGACATCTCTGTTGGTAGTGCTGTCACAATTGTTCACCAGTTGGGATATTCAAAGGTTTGTTCCCGCTGGGTCCCTCGTTGTCTAACCGAACACCATAAAGAGCAAAGGAGAACCATCTGTGCGGAATTGCTTGCTCGTCATGTGACTGAGGGTGACAATTTCTTGTCAAAAATTGTTACAGGCGATGAAACATGGGTTCATCACTTCGAACCTGAAACAAAACGGCAATCAATGGAGTGGCGCCACACCCACTCCCCTACCTAGAAAAAGTTTAAAGCCATACCCTCAGCCAGTAAAGTCACGGTTACAGTCTTCTGGGACGCTGAAGGGGTTATTCTGTTCGATGTCCTTCCCCACGGTCAAACGATCAACTCTGAAGTGTATTGTGCTACTCTTCAGAAATTGAAGAAACGACTTCAGCGTGTTCGTAGGCACAAAAATCTGAACGAACTTCTCCTTCTTCATGACAACGCAAGACCTCACACAAGTCTTCGCACCCGAGAGGAGCTCACAAAACTTCAGTGGACTGTTCTTCCTCATGCACCCTACAGCCCCGATCTCGCACCGTCGGATTTCCATATGTTTGGCCCAATGAAGGACGCAATCCGTGGGAGGCACTACGCGGATGATGAAGAAGTTATTGATGCAGTACGACGTTGGCTCCGACATCGACCAGTGGAATGGTACCGTGCAGGCATACAGGCCCTCATTTCAAGGTGGCGTAAGGCCGTAGCATTGAATGGAGATCACGTTGAAAAATAGTGTTGTGTAGCTAAAAGATTGGGGAATAACCTGGTGTATTTCAATGCTGAATAAAACAACCTCTGTTTCAGAAAAAAAATGTGTTGCATTACTTATTGAACTACCCTCGTACATAAATGACCTGGGTGACAATCTGAGCAGTTCTCGTAGGTTGTTCGCAGATGATGCTGTAATTTACCGTCTAGTAAGGTCATCCGAAGACCAGTATCAGTTTCAAAGCGATTTAGAAAAGATTGCTGTATGGTGTGGCAGGTGGCAGTTGACGCTAAATAACGAAAAGTGTGAGGTGATCCACAAGAGTTCCAAAAGAAAGCCGTTGGAATTCGATTACTCGAGAAATAGTTATAAGAGTCGAGGGGCATGAAAGGGAAGCAGTGGTTGGGAAAGGAGTGCGACAGGGTTGTAGCCTCTCCCCGATGTTATTCAATCTGTATATTGAGCAAGCAGTAAAGGAAACAAAAGAAAAATTCGGAGTAGGTATTAAAATCCATGGAGAAGAAATAAAAACTTTGAGGTTCGCCGATGACATTGTCGTTCTGTCAGACAGCAAAGGACTTGGAAGAGTAGTTGAACGGAATGGATGGTGTCTTGAAGGGAGGATATAAGATGAGCATCAACAAAAGCAAAACGAGGATAATGGAATGTAGTCGAATTAAGTCGGGTGATGTTGAGGGTATTAGATTACGAAATGAGACACTTAAAGTAGTAAAGGAGTTTTGATATTTGGGGAGCAAAATAACTGATGATGGTCGAAGTAGAGAGGATATAAAATGTAGACTGGCAATGGCAAGGAAATCGTTTCTGAAGAAGAGAAATTTGTTAACATCGAGTATAGATTTAAGTGTCAGAAAGTCATTTCTGAAAGTATTTGTATGGAGTGTAGCCATGTATGGAAGTGAAACATGGACGGTAAATAGTTTGGACAAGAAGAGAATAGAAGCTTTCGAAATGTGGTGCTACAGAAGAATGCTGAAGATTAGATGGGTAGATCACATAACTAATGAGGAGGTACTGAATAGGATTGGGGAGGAGTTTGTGGCACAACTTGACCAGAAGAAGGGATCGGTTGGTAGGACATGTTTTGAGGCATCAAGGAATCACAAATTTAGCATTGGAGGGCAGCGTGGAGGGTAAAAATCGTAGAGGGAGACCAAGAGATGAATACACTAAGCAGATTCAGAAGGATGTAGGTTGCAGTAGGTACTGGGAGATGAAGCAGCTTGCACAGGATAGAGTAGCATGGAGAGCTGCATCAAACCAGTCTCGGGACTGAAGACCACAACAACAACAACAACAACAACACTCAAGGCTGTCAATTCAACTAAGTACCTGGGTGTTAAATGTGGTGTCACCGCCAGACACCACACTTGCTAGGTGGTAGCCTTTAAATCGGTCGTGGTCCGCTAGTATACGTCGGACCCGCGTGTCGCCTCTGTCAGTGATTGCAGACCGAGCGCCACCACACGGCAGGTCTAGAGAGAGACGTACTAGCACTCCCCACAGTTGTACAGCCGACGTTCATAGCAATGGTTCACTGACAAATACGCTCTCATTTGCCGAGACGATAGTTAGCATAGCCTTCAGCTACATTTGCTACGACCTAGCAAGGCGCCGTATTCAATTGATAATTAATATTATGAAGCATGTACCGTAACGAGAGATGTTCTACAATTATGGATTAAAGTTAAGTATTACAAGAATTTCGTACTTTATTGTAATTCTCAAGACATTGTCCTGTTCCAGACCTCACGCCGGTCTGCGTGTATTTAGACGCGTGCATTTCGGCCTCCTCTAGAAACACAGTGTTGGCTCTTCTGCCAACACTACATTAAAATTACCAACAACTTCAATTGGAAAGACCACATAGATAATGTTGTGGGGAAGGTTCAAATGGTTCAAATGGCTCTGAGCACTATGGGACTCAACTGCTGAGGTCATTAGTCCCCTAGAACTTAGAACTAGTTAAACCTAACTAACCTAAGGACATCACACACATCCATGCCCGAGGCAGGATTCGAACCTGCGACCGTAGCGGTCTCGCGGTTCCAGACTGCAGCGCCAGAACCGCGCGGCCACTTCGGCCGGCGTGGGGAAGGCGAGCCAAAGGTGTTTCATTGGCAGGACACTTAGAAGATGCAACAAGTCCACTAAAGAGACACACTACACTCGTTCGTCCTGTGTTAGAATATTGCTGCGCGGTGTTGGATCCTTACCAGGTGGGATTGACGGAGTACATCGAAAGGGTGCAAAAAAAGGCAGCTCGTTTTGTATTATCACGTAATAGGGGGGAGAGTGTGGCAGATATGATACGCGAGTTGGGATGGAAGTCATTAAAGCAAAGACGTTTTTCGTCGCAGCAAGATGTATTTACGAAATTTCAGTCACTCTCTTTCGAATATTTTGTTGAGCCCAACCTACATAGCTACGAAAGATCATCAAAATAAAATAAGAGAAATGAGAGCTCGAACAGAAAGGTTTAGGTGTTCGTTTTTCCCGCGCGCTGTTCGGGAGTGGATTGGTAGAGAGATAGTATGATTGTGGTTGGATGAACCCTCTGCCAAGCACTTAAATGTGAATTGCAGAGTAATCGTGTGGATGTAGATGTAGACAGTACCACACAGTCACCCGTTGAAGGTGAAGAGGCAACTCTGTCGCGAAATGCAGACTCTCAGTTCCATAAATGCGCCAATTTTGCTTACTGAGGAACCCATCCAGATGAAAGTGGGCTTCGTCGCTAAACCAAACCATACTGCTCTTACTAATTCCCATCCTTCTCCGCGGCCAACCGTAGTGTTTGAACGTTATAACGACGGCCATTCAGAAGTTATGACGATTTTATTTCAAGTGCAGTAGAGCGTCGATTATCCGAAGTAATTGGGGGACATGGGTGTTCGGAAAACTGGTTTGTTCGGATAATCGAACTGTACATGTTTATTTGCCAAAAAAGAAGTACTGTACAATAAATTTATTCATAAAAACAGGCATATTTTTTAGTATTACAAAGTAACATACAAAGGCAACTTCAGTAGGAATACATAATAATCTCGTCCTTGTCCCTCATAGAAAGGACAACATGTTAACGTTTAAGCATTTCGTATCGTGGTCGTAACAGAGAACAGAAGGTGACTGTTTGCACCGTGAGAAGCTCTTCTCGGGGGCGCGCAATCCTTCAAAATGCGCGGAGGCCGGTATTACACTATCAAATTTCTTTGTCCAATATCTTTGTCAAAGATATTTGATAGTGTAATAGGGACTTTGTCAAATGTCGTCCAATATTTGATCAAATCTAGGGCCTCCTCATATATTTGATCAAAGAAACCGCTTGTCTTCTGTTCACAGCAATGTGACATGTTACCACATGGAGCGCTAGCATCGCTGCAGCGTTCTGTCATCTGTAGTGTTTTTATAACCATTGCCGGTAAATACAATTGGTGTGTGCCGACAACTACAGAATTAATAGAGATGTCTGAAGCTGATGAGGCGGTTTACAACGTGAGGCACCCTGAATACAAAAATAGATTAAGAAGATTGGAGACCTAACCTGACCTAACCTAACATAACCTAACATAACCCTCTCCTGTAGCAAGGAATCGGAGTGTTATAGTGAGCCTGTCTTCTGAAGATGTAGCAGTTCTTAAGTGAAAATTGTGCTTTGTGATATGAGGATACACTTCATTGAGCACATACAGAAATGTATGCTCATCCATTCTTAAGTAATTGATGTACGACTTGACGTCTTCCACTGTAAGCTCACGTAACAAGTTTTGTTCAATGCTTTTATCGTGTCGTCGTAAAACCCACGGCTTCACCCAGATTAGATTAGTTTTTCGTTCCATAGATCCGTGCTGAGGAGATCCTCGTGGATGTGGAACATGTCGATTTTTTTTAAGCTGAAATAAAAATACTAATAGTATGAATAAATACATCATTTGTTTCTATTAAAAATTTCGCCAATGGAGTAGAAGGAGTTGGCCAGTAGTCTGTCTTTCAGGCTCCTTTTAAACTGATCTTTATTTCTAACTAAATTTTTTATGTTTCCTGGCAAATTATTGAAGATGAGTGTCCCTGAGTAGTGGACCCCTTTTTGAACTAAAGTAAGTGCTTTTAAGTCCTTGTGCAGATCATTTTTGTTCCTGGTATTGTATGTATGAACTGAGTTGTTTGTTGGAAAAAGAGATATATTATTTACGACAAATTTTATTAATAAGTAAATATACTGAGAGGCAGTAGTTAGTATACCCAGTTCTTTGAAGAGGTTTCTGCAGGAGGTCCGTGAATTTACTCCACAAATAATACGTATTACACGCTTTTGGACCTTGAAAACTTTTGTTTGACTTCAAGATTTACCCCAAAATATTATCCCATATGACATTGTGGAATGAAAGTATGCAAGCTTTTTCATTTTTATGTTGCCTATGTCTGCTAACACTCGAATTGCAAATACAGATTTGTTAAGGCCTTTCTGCAGTTCTGTGGTGTGCTCCTCCCAACTGAATTTATTATCAAGTTGTAATCCCAGGACTTTTAAGACTGTCAGCCTCGTATGTATGGTTCCATTTTTTCCCCCACTTCTTTTCCGCATGTGCACACAATGCAATTGGGGTACGTGCAACTGCTGCGGTTAATAACAAGTTGTTGTCAGCCATCTTGAACTTTGACGAAAAATTTGATGACAGTGTAATACCCCTTGTAGCGCTACATCAAAGATCTTTGTCAAATATATTGGACGGAATATTGGATCACATCTTTGATCAAATCTTTGACAAAGAAATTTGATAGTGTAATACCGGCCGGAGCGGCTCGCCTCAACTCTGAGCTGGCGCAGCTGTTGCTGTGGACAGCTTTGATACTGCCGCTACTTCTACTGCCAGGGCCGAGCCGACAGAAGTGTGCCGATTGTTGAAACACAGCGACTGGCGGCTCGGCCGGTCAGCAGCGCCTCGTGAAGGCCCCATTAGAAGCAGCGGTGGCCCAGTGCGGCGGCTACTGTGGGAAACTTGGTTTGGGAGTGAGGGGGATGATGGACGGTTGGGTGGGAGAGTAACAGCTGCGAGCGAGTACACAGTTCGGTTTAAAGCGGTCGCTCGGTTGACCGACGTTCCGATAATCGACGCTCTACTGTAGTTAAATAATTGTCACCCTGTGTACACACATGGGTTGGTTCAAAAGTAACTCTACACACTTGGCGACTGTTCGGTCTGCCTTAAAATACGAGTAAAATGTGAAATAAAGTTTTGTTTGATACTGCTATATGTAAAAACTGTGCAATAGAGTGGGGATCAGTGCAAGACAAACAACACGAAACTGACTCTTCTCACAAGGGAACCTCCCCATCGCACCCGCCTCAGATTTAGTTATAAGTTGGCACAGTGGATAGGCCTTAAAAACTGAACACAGATCAATCGAGAAAACAGGAATAAGTTGTGTGCAACTATGAAAAAAATAAACAAAATATACCAACTGAGTAGTCCATCGCAAGGTACGCAACATCAAGGAGAGTGTGAACTCAGGAGCGCCGTGGTCCCGTGGTTACCGTGAACAGCTGCGGAACGAGAGGTCCTTCGTTCAAGTCTTCCCTCGAGTGAAAAATTTAATTTTCTATTTTCAGACAGTTTTAGTGTGGGAGAAGACGTGATTACCATTCCTCCAGGTTGTACACCTCTTGTGCAACCGTTAGATGTGTTTGGTTTTCGGCAAGTGAAATACTTTATGAAAAGATTCCATGATTTTGCGAAGCTGCACAGGTACACAGAACAGTATTGTTTACGTGATCGTGTGTCAATTATCAAAGTTTAGGCACTCACACATAATTAACTTCGCACTCCAAAATTCCAGGACATGTTCAAATTTGCTTGGACATATGCAGGATTTGACGGTCTACACACGAAAAATTTCAAAACGTTAAAAACATATCTTTTGACAGAGCACAGGGAAAACAGTGCGACTGTGAACTGTTGCATTCATTTGTTGCAGTTTATGTGACAAACTCTTATCATTTCATCCTTTTCTGGTGAGTGATTATCTCATCCACAAGAAAACCTAAATCGGACAAGGTAGAAGAATCTTTTCACCCATTCGCCAAGTGAACAATTTAGGTGGATCGACAACATATTCCTGTCATGTGACATGCCGTCACCAGTGTCGTATAGAATATATCAGACGTGTTTTCCTGTCGAGGAATCGGTTGACCTATGACCTTGCGATCAATTGTTTTCGGTTCCCATTGGAGAGGCACGTCCTTTCGTCTACTAATCGCACGGTTTCGCGGTGCGGTCGCAAAACACAGACACTAAACTTATTACAGTGAACAGAGACGTCAATGAACGAACGGACAAATCATGTTGTTGTTGTTGTGGTCTTCAGTCCTGAGACTGGTTTGATGCAGCTCTCCATGCTACTCTATCCTGTGCAAGCTTCTTCATCGCCCAGTACCTACTGCAACCTACATCCTTCTGAATCTGCTTAGTGTATTCATCTCTTGGTCTCCCCCTACGATTTTTACCCTCCAATACTAAATTGGTGATCCCTTGATGCCTCAGAACATGTCCTACCAACCGATCCCTTCTTCTGGTCAAGTTGTGCCACAAACTCCTCCCCAATCCTATTCAGTACCTCCTCATTAGTTATGTGATCTACCCATCTAATCTTCAGCATTCTTCTGTAGCACCACATTTCGAAAGCTTCTATTCTCTTCTTGTCCAAACTATTTACCGTCCATGTTTCACTTCCATACATGGCTACACTCCATACAAATACTTTCAGAAATGACTTTCTGACACTTAAATCTATACTCGATGTTAACAAATTTCTCTTCTTCGGAAACGATTTCCTTGCCATTGCCAGTCTACATTTTATATCCTCTCTACTTCGACCATCATCAGTTATTTTGCTCCCCAAATATCAAAACTCCTTTACTACTTTAAGTGTCTCATTTCGTAATCTAATACCCTCAACATCACCCGACTTAATTCGACTACATTCCATTATCCTCGTTTTGCTTTTGTTGATGCTCATCTTATATCCTCCCTTCAAGACACCATCCATTCCGTTCAACTACTCTTCCAAGTCCTTTGCTGTCTGACAGAACGACAATGTCATCGGCGAACCTCAAAGTTTTTATTTCTTCTCCATGGATTTTAATACCTACTCCGAATTTTTCTTTTGTTTCCTTTACTGCTTGCTCAATATACAGATTGAATAACATCAGGGAGAGGCTACAACCCTGTCTTACTCCCTTCCCAACCACTGCTTCCCTTCCATGCCCCTCGACTCGTTCAACTGCCATCTGGTTTCTGTACAAATTGTAAATAGCCTTTCGCTCCCTGTATTTTACCCCTGCCACCTTTAGAATTTTAAAGAGAGTATTCCAGTCAACATTGTCAAAAGCTTTCTCTAAGTCCACAAATGCTAGAAACTTAGGTTTGCCTTTCCTTAATCTTTCTTCTAAGATAAGTCGTAAGGTCAGTATTGCCTCACGTGTTCCAGTATTTCTACGGAATCCAAACTGATCTTCCCCGAGGTCGGCTTCTACTAGTTTTTCCATTCGTCTGTAAAGAATTCGTGTTAGTATTTTGCAGCTGTGGCTTATTAAACTGATCGTTTGGTAATTCTCACGTCTGTCAACACCTGCTTTCTTTGGGATTGGAATTATTATATTCTTCTTGAAGTCTGAGGGTATTTCCCCTGTTTCATACATCTTGCTCACCAGATGGTAGAGTTTTGTCAGGACTGGCTCTCCCAAGGCCGTCAGTAGTTCTAATGGAATGTTGTCTACTCCGGGGGCCTTGTTTCGACTCAGGCCTTTCAGTGCTCTGTCAAACTCTTCACGCAGTATCGTATCTCCCATTTCATCTTCATCTACATCCTCTTCCATTTCCATAATATTGTCCTCAAGTACATCGCCCTTGTATAGACCCTCTATATACTCCTTCCACCTTTCTGCTTTCCCTTCTTTGCTTAGAACTGGGTTTCCATCTGAACTCTTGATGTTCATACAAGTGGTTCTCTTATCTCCAAAGGTCTCTTTAATTTTCCTGTAGGCAGTATCTATCTTACCCCCAGTGAGACAAGCCTCTACATCCTTACATTTGTCCTCTAGCCATCCCTGCTTAGCCATTTTGCACTTCCTGTCGATCTAATTTTTGAGACGTTTGCATTCCTTTTTGCCTGCTTCATAACTTTGCGAAAATAAAGAAAGTGTAATTTTTGCTCGAGGGAAAACTTGAACCTAGGACCTCTCGTACCGCGGCTGCTGACGCTAACCACAGGACCACGGCGCTCATGAGCTCATAATATCTTTGATGTTTCATATCTTTCGCATGGACTACTCAGTTTGTATATTTTGCTTATTTTTTTTCATAGTTCTACACAACTGCTTCCTGTTTTCTCGATTGATCTGTGTTCAGTTTTTCAAGGCCTATCGACTGCTACGGTCGCAGGTTCGAATCCTGACTCGGGCATGGATGTGTGTGTGATGTCCTTAGGTTAGTTAGGTTTAAGTAGTTCTAAGTTCTAGGGGACTGATGACCACAGTAGTTAAGTCCCATAGTGCTCAGAGCCATTTGAACCATTTTTTTTTCAAGGCCTATCCACTGTGCCAACTTATAACTAAATCTGAGAGGGGTGCGATGGGGAGGTTCCCTTGTCAGGAACAAACGGCACGAAGGGACCCGACATTCTGTATCTTTAACCCACGACGCGCTGCAATTCTTACAGCTCTCGGAATGTCACAGGCCCCATTCACCTCATTCTGCACAGTTCCACAGGCATTTTCAGTTTGCTGCTGCAGTTTTGCCACGTTCTCAGTCGCAACTCTATACACCAGCTCCTCGAGATGGCCCGAAAGGCAAAAAAAAAAGGTCCATCACTTAAGATCTGGAGATCTGTCGAGCCAACTCCGTCCCGAGAGCTGAATGGTCAGCGTGGCAGACTACCGTCCTAAGGGTCCCGGGTTCGATTCCCGGCTGGGTCGGGGATTTTCTCCGCTCAGGGTGCTTCATCACCACTTCATCCCCATCCGGCGCGCAGGTCGCCCAATGTGGCGTCGAATGTAATGAGAGCTGCACCAAGGCGGCCGGACCTGCCCCGTAAGGGGCCTCCCGGCCAACGACGCCAAACGCTCATTTCCATTTTGTCGAGCCAAACCACTGGTCCTACGCGACCTGTCCACCTATACAGGAAAAACACTACTGACAAGGGAACCTCCCCATCGCACCCCCCTCAGATTTAGTTATAAGTTGGCACAGGGATAGGCCATGAAAAACCGAACACAGATCAATCGAGAAAACAGGAAGAAGTTGTATGGAACTATGAAAAAAATAAGCAAAAAATACAAACTGAGTAGTCCGTGTCCAAGATAAGCCACATCAAGGTACGTGTACACTGATGAGCACCGTGGTCCCGTGGTTACCGCGAGCAGCTACGGAACGGGAGGTCCCTGGTTCAATCACTCCCTCGAGTGAAAAGTTTTAATTTTTTTATTTTCAGACAATTTTCAAAGTTCACGCACTCAGACATGATCAACTTCGCTCTCCAAAATTCCAGGACATGTTCAGATTTGCTTGCACACATGCAGGATTTGACGGTCTACACACGGAAAAACTTGAAAACGTTAAAAACGTATGTTTTGACAGAGCACAGGGAAAACTGTGAAACTTGCATTCATTTGTTGTAGTTTATGTGACAAACTCTTATGTCTTCATCACTTTTTTGGGTGTGATTATCACATCCACAAGAAAACCTAAATCGGGCAAGGTAGAAGAAACTTTTTACCCATTCGCCAAGTGTGCAAGTTAGGTGGGTCGACAACATATTCCTGTAATGTGAAGCACATGCCGTCACCAGTGTCGTATTGAATATTTCAGACGTGTTTTCCTGTGGAGGAATCGGTTGACCTATGAATTTCCGATCAAATGTTTTCGGTTCCTATTGGAGAGGCACGTCCTTTCGTCTACTAATCGCACGGTTTTGCGGTGCGATCGCAAAACACAGACACTAAACTTATTACAGTGAACAGAGACGTCAATGAATGAACGGTCAGATCGTAACTTTGCGAAAATAAAGTAACTAAAATTTTTACTCGAGGGAGGAATCGAACCAAGGACCTCTCGTTCCGCAGTTACTCACTCCAACCACGGGACCACGGCGCTCCTCAGCTTACACAGTCCTTGATGTTGCATATCTTACACTTGGACTACTCATTTTTTATAATTTACTTATTTTCTCATAGTTATACACAACTTCTTCCTGTTTTCTCGATTGATCTGTGTTCCGTTTTTCAAGGCCTATCCACTGTGTCAATTTATAACTAAATCTGAGGGGGGTGCGATGGGGAGGTTCCCTTGTGAGGCTCTCTCTTGCCTGCTGACTCTAATGTGCAGAGTCCGCAGCTCGTGGCTCGCAGTCGCGTTCTCGCTTCACGAGCACGGGGTCCCGGGTTCGATTCCCGGCGGGGTCAGCGATTTTCACCTGGCTCGACACGACTAGGTGTTTGTGTTTTCCTCATCATTCATGAAAGTGACGAGATTGGACTGAGCAAAGGTTGGAAATTTGTACGGGCGCTGATAATCACGCAGTTGAGCGTCCCACCAACCAATCATCATCATCAAATGTGCAGACGCAGCGTCGACTAAGCAACATCAATCGGTATGCAGGCAAACACTACACACCAAAAGTCTTTGCTACTTCACGGTGTAATGCCTGTCACAAATGCCATTATGCATCATAATTTGGAACTAGAGCAACATCAGACAAAACTTCAACATTTGACCCTTATGTTGATCCATACACCACAGCCACGAAGTCTGCGGAGTTACTTTTGAATCACCCTATATCATCATATACCTCGTTACGAAAGCAAAAACAAAAACTTACTCAGACTGACTGGAGTACATGCTATGGCAGAGGGGTACGTTAAAATACAGCGAATGGCGCCAGTCTAATATAAAATATCACCTCCACAGTAAATTAAAACATGCTCGACACGTCGGTTGCCATATTGTATTTCCTCACCGATGTACAGCTAGCGCAGTGCACTTGCGCTGAGGAAAGCTTCTGGTAAGACAACGCACTGGCAGTGTCAGCGATACCGAATAAAACTTCATCACACTAAACTTCTTAGAAAGGTTAAGATTAAAATGATGACATTAAAGACAACCTCATGTTCAGCTGTGAACAGATTTGAAAATTAATAAAACGATGACTAATAACAAGTTACCATCTACAAAAAGGTTATTTTGGTAAAAACAGATTGCATAAAACTGTGAATAGTGCAAATAGAAGCAATTGCGAAAAGAAGCAGGGCGAAGAATGGAGGGGGCGGGAGGGTGAAATGGGAGAGAAAAGGGGGGGGGGTGGAAAGAGATGGTGATGTCATAACAGAGAAGAAATACAAGTACCACTAGCATTGAAAGGCGAAGAAAATGGCGTGTCCTATAGTCATATGGAAGCTCGAGCCATTTCTCTGCTGCTTTAACGAAAGCAGGGGTCTGAAACCATCTTGAAAATTTCTGTTGCACCTGCTCCTTTAAACTGGATCTATCTTTGTGAATAAAATAACTGAAAAGCACCAATTCTTCTTGCAGGTAAAGCCTGGAACTTTTACTTTCTTTGTGCGGAAGTTCTGCGTCTCGTGGTCTGCGTGGTGTGTGATGGAGAAGAAGCAAATGGTCAGTAAGAGTGGAAGTGTACACATTTTCCCACCTTCACTTAGCACGAGCTCTTTACATCTTTCTTTAAACGGTCTCCCCATCTCGTTACATGTAGTTTTATAAACACCACATTTTTTCTGATAGAATGGGTTCATTTTTGTTTCAGGCTGTTACCTGCAGAGATATGTGACTGACGCCTTTTGGCCGTATTTTAACGAACCTCTGCCACAACATCTAACCCAGTAAATTTGAATAAGCTTTTGTTTTTGAACTGTTATCGGTATATCATTATATATATATATATATATATATATATATATATTAGTAGTGCTGGAGGGATCTGACACCATGAATCCTGCAGGGCTGTCCATAAATATGTAAGAGTACGATGGGGTGGTGGAGATCTCTTCTGAACAGCACGTTGGTAGGCATCCCAGATATGCTCAATAATGTTCCCATGTCTGGGGAGTTTAGTGGTCAGCGGAATTGTTTAAACTCAGAAGAGTGTTTCTGGAGCCACTCTGTAGCATTTCTAGACGTGTGGGGTGTCGCATTGTCTTGCTGAAATTTCCCAAGTCCGTCGGAATGCACAATGGACACGAATGGATGCAGGTGATCAAACACGATACTTACGTACGTGTGACCTGTCAGAGTCGTATCTAGAGGTATCAAGGGTCCCATATCACTCCAACTGCACACACTCCACGCCATTACAGGTGGCGCAGTGGTTAGCACACTGGACTCGCATTCGGGAGGACGACGGTTCAATCCCGTCTCCGGCCATCCTGATTTCGGTTTTCCGTGATTTCCCTAAATCGTTTCAGGCAAATGCCGGGATGGTTCCTTTGAAAGGGCACGGCCGATTTCCTTCCCAATCCTTCCCTAACCCGAGCTTGCGCTCCGTCTCTAATGACCTCGTTGTCGACGGGACGTTAAACACTAACCACCACCATCCACGCCATTACATAGCCTCCATCAGCTTGAACAGTCCACTTCTGACGTGCAGGGTCTATGCATTCATGAGGTTGTCTCCATACCCGTACACATCCATCCGCTCGATACAATATGAAACGAGACTCGTCCGACCAGGCAGTATGTTCGCTATCATCAACAGTCCAATGTCGGTGTCGACGGGCCCAGGCGAGGCGTAAAGCTTTACGCCGTGCAGTCATCAAGGGAGACGTTAAGCACGAAAGCGAGAAAAAACATTAGAAAAAGTGTGAAATTAGTACGAAGCGTTTCGGAATTTATCCATCATCAGATATCCAAGAGCGATTACTGCACGTACATGTGACGTTTCAACTTGTTCGTCAAATGCAATATCTACGTACACTAATCGGTCCTGGACATCAGACTAGTCTGCGAATATTCGTTTCACATAAAACTTGAAACGCCATAACTCGACATCTGATGATGGATAAATTCGGAAACGCGTCATATGAACAAGTAACTCATTTCTTGCCCAATGTTTGATTTTTACCAGCGCGACGCAGTCTGTCTGAATGGACAACTACTGACTGTTTTAATTTCAAGTTTGACGTCATATAACAAATGACAAAATAAACATATTTTTTGCTTGTCAAAGTTTGATGTCATATAAGAAATGACAAAATAAACATATTTTTTGCTTGTCATGCAATTACAAATGAATGATTTTCGGATTTGTTTCCTCTACTTCCACTCTGAAACGTTACTTCTCGCCAAATTTTGTCATTCTAGATCAGCGGGAAGTACCCTACAGGTTTTGATGAGTGTGTTTTCGAGTATCAAAGTATGTGACATAAATGGCGATATCTTTTGACTGCATTGACTTAGAATCTGGAATTTTTCACATCTCCAAGGGACCATGGAACTTAGTATGTGGCATAAATTTCAACTTGATATGTAACGGTAACACCGGTCCCTTAAACGGCTATCGGTGATAAAGAAAAAATTGAGAAAATTAAAAGGTCGGCAGGCCGCATGCCCTCCAAAGGCAAAGGTCCCGAGTTCAAGTACCGATCCCACACACATTTTGAATCCGCCAAGAAGTTTTATTTCCAACTATCTTTACAACCGATGGCAGAAGTGTGTTGCAGCTAACGGTGATTAACTGGAAGGCCAGTAAAGCTATCAATGAGTAGTTTAGGATAACATTTTAAATTCTGTAAATAACTGTACGAAAAATACTGGAGATCAAATTTTTGTTTTCCTGGAACCCATTAATAGGCGACGTGCAAAAAGGGACATGCTGATTTTAGCTTCTGTAAAAATCTCGAAAGGAGGATATAAGATGAACATCATCAACAAAAGCAAAACACAGACAATGGAACGTAGTCGAATTAAATCAGGTGATGCTCAGGGAATTACGTTATAAAACGGTACACTGATGTTGGCTGAAGTAGGCTGGCAGTGGCAAGAAAAGCGTCTCTGAAGAAGAGAAATTTGTTAACATGAATATAGATTCAAGAGTTAGGAAGTGTTTTCTGAAAGTACACGGTGTACATCAAGCCTGGGAACACCTTCTGTTATTTATTGCACAAGAACTAAACATTGTACAGATGTCATATATACTGCTTATTGAAGAGAAACGCTACAAGTTTTTTCATGTATACCGCCAGAGCGTAGTCTGGTAATTTGCCGATAGTGAGCGCTAGTCGCAAACATGGCTCGACATTCACTTCACTCACAGTGGGACGTCCGCTTCTCTTTGCCAGGCACAAGTAACCCGTCGTAACGAATTTGTTGTGCCAGTGCTAAATGGCCTCCCTTGTTGGTGGCTTCTTCGTGAACTTTGTTCTGAACATCTGCTGAACAGCTGTAGCACACTTCTTTTTGTCCAACTCCGACACACAGAAAGCTCGTTCCGCACCTGAACTCGCCATGTTTGCGACTAGCGCTGACTGTCGGCAGATTACCAAACTAGGCAGTGAGGTATACATGGAAAAAAAAAAAACTTTCAGGATTTCTCATCAAAATGACGTACGTATGATATCTGTACGATGTTTGGTTCTTGTGCAATAAATAATTGAAAGTGTTCCTGGAGTTTATGTACACTCTGACTAGACTGCTATGGAAGTGAAATATGAACGATGAACAGTTTAGAGAAAAAGAGAATAGACGATTTCGAAATGTGGTGCAACGGAAGAATGTTGAAGATTGGATGGGTAAAATGGTTCAAATGGCTCTGGGCACTATGCGACTTAACTTCTGAGGTGATCAGTCGCCTAGAACTTAGATCACCAGTGGTGTACGGCCAGTGTAGGAGATCGCTCCCCACACCATGATGCCGGGTGTTGGCCCTGTGTGCCTCGGTCGTATGCAGTCCTGATTGTGGCGCTCACCTGCACGGCGCCAAACACGCATACGACCATCATTGGCACCAAGGCAGAAGCGACTCTCATCGCTGAAGACGACACGTCTCCATTCGTCCCTCCATTCACGCCTGTCGCGACACCACTGGAGGCGGGCTGCACGATGTTGGGGCGTGAGCGGAAGACGGCCTAACGGTGTGCGGGACCGTAGCCCAGCTTCATGGAGACGGTTGCGAATGGTCCTCGCCGATACCCCAGGAGCAACAGTGTCCCTAATTTGCTGGGAAGTGGCGGTGCGGTCCCCTACGGCACTGCGTAGGATCCTACGGTCTTGGCGTGCATCCGTGCGTCGCTGCGGTCCGGTCCCAGGTCGACGGGCACGTGCACCTTCCGCCGACCACTGGCGACAACATCGATGTACTGTGGAGACCTCACGCCCCACGTGTTGAGCAATTCGGCGGTACGTCCACCCGGCCTCCCGCATGCCCACTATACGCCCTCGCTCAAAGTCCGTCAGCTGCACATACGGTTCACGTCCACGCTGTCGCGGCATGCTACCAGTGTTAAAGACTGCGATGGAGCTCCGTATGCCACGGCAAACTGGCTGACACTGACGGCGGCGGTGCACAAATGCTGCGCAGCTAGCGCCATTCGACGGCCAACACCGCGGTTCCTGGTGTGTCCGCTGTGCCGTGCGTGTGATCATTGCTTGTAAAGCCCTCTCGCAGTGTCCGGAGCAAGTATGGTGGGTCTGACACACCGGTGTCAATGTGTTCTTTTTTCCATTTCCAGGAGTGTATCTGGGAGTAACTATCTAGAGAGACCTTAACTGGAATCACCACATATAACAAATGCAGTATCGGAAACCAGTATAAAGGCGTGGATATTTGTAAGAAAATTAAAATTTTCAGTTGGGATAGTTGCGCACATTGTATATGCAGTAGTATGTGAGTCATTACACTGACGGATGCAATCAGCAAGTATCGCGTCTGTCAGTAATACAGTATACAGGGTGTCGCATTTATCTTGACCACCCTAAATAACTGTTTGTCCAGATGCAAATTACAAAATGTTTCATGCAAATGCTCTTTAGCCGTCAGGGGGACATCAATCAGCATTATTGCCTTCGTTGTAGCTTTGTTTTTACAAAGATATGAATAGCGGTATGTATTTTTTATTCGGTAATTCATTTCCTCTCCTAATGACCTACTTAAAAATATATCACAGTGTACCATTCACTGAAACACAACGTTATTAATTACATAACACAACGCTGACTTTGAGCCCGGGATCACAAACTCGTCCACTTGCCGGAGTTATCAGAAAACAAATGAAAACCAAGCAAAAACATAACACAAAATGGACTTTGACTCTCCTGTACCATTGCCCAGGAGTAGAACATCCAAAGGTGCTCAAAGTGGCCGGCCGGTGTGGCCGTGCGGTTAAAGGCGCTTCAGTCTGGAACCGCGTGACCGCTACGGTCGCAGGTTCGAATCCTGCCTCGGGCATGGATGTGTGTGATGTCCTTCGGTTAGTTAGGTTTAATTAGTTCTAAGTTCTAGGCGACTGATGACCTCAGAAGTTGAGTCGCATAGTGCTCAGAGCCATTTGCTCAAAGTGGTCACCCTGGACACCGATACGCTGGTGCATTCGTTGAATGAAAGAATTACTTACTGCTTCGAGTGTTCCCTGCTGAAGAGAATTACATGCAAGCAAGATACGTTCGTGCATGTCCTCTGGAGTTGTTGGAATATCGCGTTGGACAACGTCTTTAATGCCTCCCCAAAGAAAAAAGTCCAGAGGATTTTAATCAGGAGACCTATCAGGCCAAGTAAGTACCTTCTCGTCCAATCCATCTGGCAGTATACCTTCGCTTCAGAACACGACGTCAACGCAAGGCATTATGTGCTGGACACTGATCGTGTTGATACGACATAAGCATTCTGGTTCTTAGCGGCACTTCATCTAGAAGGGGAGGAAGAATCCGTCTGAGGAAGTTAGCATATGCTGTGCCGTTTAGACTACCATTGATGAAATAAGGGCCAATAATTGTAGTACCAAGCACCCAACACCAAACGTCAGCTCTCCATTGACGCTGATGTTCCACCTGTGTAAGCCATCGTGGGTGGTTGCTGGACCAATAATGAATGTTCCTTGTATTTACCTGTCCTTTGTTTTGGAAGGAACATTCATCGGTATATAGAACATTGGAGAAGAAACTCGGGTTGGCGAGGTACAGAGCTGTACACGATTCTGGAAATCATTCCCATGCAATTCTTGATGTAGACGTACATGGTAAGGACGGAACCGGTAACGTGTAGGAATACGATGTACACTGGTTTTAGGAATACCAATCTCGTGTTCAAGCTGTCGTGTGCTCGCATGTGGATTCATAGCAACGGAAGCGAGAACAGTAACTTCGGCAGCTTCGTCTCTGCTACGACGATTGCGTTTTCGTGGGTTGAAACTTAATGTTTCCTGAAGCGTCGCAACAAGACGAGAAAACATCCGTCGGAAAGGTAGGTTCTTGTCAGGATATCGCTCTGCACAGTTCCGCCGCCTGCGTAGCATTTCGGCTACCTTCAACAAGCAAATGGCTCTGAGCACTATGGGACTTAACATGTGAGGTCATCAGTCCCCTAGAACTTAGAACTACTTAAACCTAACTAACCTAAGGACATCACACACATCCATGCCCGTGGCAGGATTCGAACCTGCGACCGTAGCGGTCGCGCAGTTCCAGACGGTAGCTCCTAGAACCGCTCGGCCATCCCGGCCTGCACTTTTACTCAGAGGAAACGCCAGAAACCGTTATTCTTCTCAACTTTTTGCTGATATACAGGTTCCAGTAACTGCTAGACCTGTACGACAGATTTCATCAAATGAGAACGTCTTGCACTCAAGAAACGACTGCAGAAGTCTGCTCTAACAACCAAATGTAAACAGGCTGGACTGGAGTTTGCTGAAAAACGTATGTCATGTACTTGAGAATGGAATAAAGTAATCTTTAGTGTTGAGAAGAAGTTTAATTTAGATGGTACGGATGGATGTGAGTATGATCTGTGTGGTGTCACAGCCAGACACCACACGTGCTAGGTGGTAGCTTAAATCGGCCGCGGTCCCGTAGTACATGTCGGACCCGCGTGTCGCCACTGTGTGATCGCAAACCTAGCGCCACCACAAGGGAGGTCTCGAGAGACTGACTCGAACTCTGCCCCAGTTGTACGGACGACAGAGCTAGCGACTAGACGTACGAAGCCTTTCTCTCTCATTAGCCGAGAGACAGAATAGCCTTCAGCTAAGTTAATGGCTATGAACTAGCAAGGCGCCATTAGCCTTACAGTGATTGTAATTAGAGTCTCACTTGTGTTCACCATAGAGATGTACAAGAAGACATTAAAGATAAGTATATGAGAAGCTCCGTTCTTTTCTTCATAGCATTAATTACGTATCTTGTTCCAGTACTTCACGCCCGTCTGCGTTAGTCTCGCGTGCCCTCTAAGCCACCTCTATCTACAGGGTGTTGGCCCAGCTGCCGACACATCAATCTGCGTGATCTGAGAACAGGGCAGAGGTGAGAATGAGCACAAGTTTTGGTGTTGGAAGCGTTATGGTTTGGGCAGAATTCTGCACTGAAGGTAGATCACACGTACAACGTGGGTGACCGCGAGAATGGACTCTTAACTTATACAGTGAGATGCTAAAAACAGAATTGGTTGCAATGTATGAGGATGTAGGGGACGAAAGGCTAATGTGTTTAACTAGATATCGCGTATGTGCACGTTTCTGCTACAACCAGAAAGTGGTTTGAAGATCGAGATATCGATGTCTTGTCCCGGCCTGCTCGTAGCCTGGATCTGAACCCAGTGGGAAACCTATGAGGAACACTTGCAAGGCGTCATTGTCTCAATGGAAGGCAATTTGAGGCCTCATGAGAACTGACAAGAGCCATACGGGAAGAGCGGGCGACTGTTCCACTGCAAGAACTACATACACCAACAAAATGAATGCTGAAGAGAATCTTTGAGGTAATAGGAAGAATGGGGGTTGGACAAAATACTACCAGTGCAATAACGCAACATGGCAGTGAGCACCTTTAGATTAACTTCCATCCAGGAAATGCAAACGACTTATTTTATTACTCATGTTATGAAAGAAACTACATATTTAGATGCTGGTAAAGCTTTCGGGATGTGAGGTCGCAGTCCAAGAAACTCTTCTGTTCCTGACGTTTCGTCAAGGACTGCGCTGGACATCCTCAGAGGAGCTCATCCGCTAAGTCTTGACGAGTGGAACGGGAGAGGAAATGACAAGTAGTGGTACAAGGTACCCAGTGCCACGCACCTTTCGGTTTCTTGCGGAGTGTCTGTGTAGATGTAGATCTAATGCTAGTCAAAACCGTAAGAAAGTTTACTTCCATATCTGCTTAAACTGGCTTCTCCGAACCTAGGTTCCATACGTCAGATTGTTCAGTGGAGCATTCTCTGTGTCGTTTTACATTTTCGCAACCGAGCGAGGTGGCGCAGTGGTTAGCACACTGGACTCGCATTCTGGAGGACGACGGTTCAATCCCGTGTCCAGCCATCCTGATTTAGGTTTTCCGTGATTTCCCTAAATCGTTTCAGGCAAATGCCGGGATGGTTCCTTTGAAAGGGCACGGCCGATTTCCTTCCCAATCCTTCCCTAACCCGAGCTTGCGCTCCGTCTCTAATGACCTCGTTGTCGACGGGACGTTAAACACTAACCACCACCACCACCACCACCACCACATTTTCGCACCCTCTTGCGTGGACACCGCTTATAAACATTTACAGGCGCCGGCACCTAATACTTCTACGCTCTGTAGAACCGTTGAATGACCTTTACAGATATGGGATCCAACGTAAAACTTGATCTACTTAGTCCCCTCTACACCCGCTAGAAGTGTTAAACTTCAATTGTGAAACGCCCTGCAGCTATTAGAAAGTTTTATACATTTCCGGAAATGGGTTTAAAAAACGTAAGAGTGGTGTCTCGAGAAGACCTCCTGTGTATGAGGGGGGGGGGAGGGGGATGGAGTAGTGGCTGCGAGGGGGGGGGGGGGGAGTGACGTGTCCGTGACGCGACGTGGGGTTTGCGGGGCGCGCGGGGTTGGACACACGCAGAAGCGTCGGCGGCCGGAAATAGCAGAGCGATTGACGGGATATGAGGCCAGCGGGTGCCTGCTGGAGCTGGAGCACGTCGCAGAGTGGCTGCCGTGTCTGGACAGCCGAGTCTAGTCACTGCGGCGGCGGGATCCGAAAGCAACGACAGCTGTTCGACAGGCCGAGGTGCGGCTGGCCCCACGTCGGTAGCACGCGCGCACTCAAAACCACTCACTCGTTGAAACTTCCTGGCAGATTAAAACTGTGTGCCCGACCGAGACTCGAACTCGGGACCTTTGCCTTTCGCGGGCAAGTGCTCTACCAACTAAGCTACCGAAGCACGACTCACGCCCGGCACTCACAGCTTTACTTCTGCCAGTATCTCGTCTCCTACCTTCCAAACTTTACAGAAGCTCTCCTGCGAAAGCTGTGAGACCGGGCGTGAGTCGTGCTTCGGTAGCTCAGTTGGTAGAGCACTTGCCCGCGAAAGGCAAAGGTCCCGAGTTCGAGTCTCGGTCGGGCACACAGTTTTAATCTGCCAGGAAGTTTCATATCAGCGCACACTCCGCTGCAGAGTGAAAATCTCATTCTGGAACCACTCACTCGTTGTTTAAAATCGGGACCCAAATGGGGTACAACCGGTCACCTTAACATATAAGTCATGTAAAGTACTTTCAGTGATCAGTACGTTTGCAAATTAAGGTTAAACAAAATGGCTCTGAGCACTATGGAACTTAACTTCTGAGGTCATCAGTCCCCTAGAACGTAGAACTACTTAAACCTAACTAACCCTAAAGTCAGCACACACATCCATGTCCCAGGCAGGATTCGAACCTGCGATCGTAGCGGTTGCGCGGTTCCAGACTGTAGCGCCTAGAACCGCTCGGCCACCTCGGCCGGCCACATTAAGATTCTTTGGGTCTCTCTATATACTCAACAACGTGATACTATTGCGCTTTCAGCTTAAGTTGTACTGAAATGCAGGAGCATCTGCAACGAATTGACGCATGGTGCAGGAAATGGCAACTGAATCTCAATATAGACAAGTGTAATGTGCTGCGAATACATAGAAAGAAAGATCCCTTATCATTTAGCTACAAAAATGGCTCTGAGCACTATGGGACTCAACTGCTGAGGTCATTAGTCCCCTAGAACTTAGAACTAGTTAAACCTAACTAACCTAAGGACATCACAAACATCCATGCCCGAGGCAGGATTCGAACCTGCGATCGTAGCGGTCTTGCGGTTCCAGACTGCAGCGCCTTTAACCGCACGGCCACTTCGGCCGGCATTTAGCTACAGTATAGCAGGTCAGCAACAGGAAGCAGTTAATTCTATAAATTATCTGGGAGTAGGCATTAGGAGTGATTTAAAATAGAATGACCATATAAAATTAATCGTCGGTAAAGCAGATACCAGACTGAGATTCATTGGAAGAATCCTAAGGAAACGTGTCGGCAAACAAAGAAAGTAGGTTACAGTACGCTTGTTCTCTTCTGCTTGAATACTGCTCAGCAGTGTGGGATCCGTACCAGATTGTGTTGATAGAGAAGATCCAACGGAGAGCAGCGCGATTCGTTTCAGGATCATTCAGTAATCGCGACAGCGTTACGAAGTCCAGTGGAAGACTCTGCAGGACAGAAGCTCAGTAGTTCGATACGGGTTTTTGTTAAAGTTTCGAGAACATACCTTCACCGAGCAGTCAAGCAGTATATTGCTCCCTCGTACGTATATCTCGCGAAGAGACCATGAGGATAAAATCAGAGATTAGAGCCCACACAAAGGGATACCGACAATCTTTCTTTCCACGAACAATAAGAGATACCTGTCAGGACTTATACAACAGACATTATGAGAAAGTACTTGCGCAACAGTTCATCGTAGGTCGCTGGAGCGACGAAGGACTAGCGACTGGAAAATAGTGCGAGTATTCCCGTTTTGAAGAAAGGTTGTATGAAAGAGACACACAATTATAGGCCTATATCTCTGACGCCAATCTCTGTAGAACTATGTAACATTTTGTATGCTGCTTACAGATTATTGTGCAGTTCGAGAACGGACGTCTCCTCTTTAAAAATCGACATGAATTCTGCAAGAGAGAACTTTCGAAATTTAACTCGCTCTGTTCCTGCAAGAGACTCATAGCGCTGTAGTCATCGGCGCCCAGAATGATGTCGTGTTGCATGACTTTGGGGAAGCCATTTGACGGGCTTATCATCGCACCAGATTTGTGACTCGATTCGATACTCCCCTTGGAGAGAGCACTCAATACGTCACTGTTAACGGAACAAAATCGACAGATGTTAAGTTACTCGGAAGTTCACCAATATCCCGGTGAAATATCTACCTCTGCATGGATACTCTGCAAATGACATTTACAGGGTGTTTCAAAAATGACCGGTATATTTGAAACGGCAATAAAAACTAAACGAGCAGCGATAGAAATACACCGTTTGTTGCAATATGCTTGGGACAACAGTACATTTTCAGGCAGACAAACTTTCGAAATTACAGTAGTTACAATTGTCAACAACAGATGGCGCTGCGCTCTGGGAAACTCTATAGTACGATATTTTCCACATATCCACCATGCGTAGCAATAATATGGCGTAGTCTCTGAATGAAATTACCCGAAACCTTTGACAACGTGTCTGGCGGAATGGCTTCACATGCAGATGAGATGTACTGCTTCAGCTGTTCAATTGTTTCTGGATTCTGGCGGTACACCTGGTCTTTCAAGTGTCCCCACAGAAAGAAGTCACAGGGGTTCATGTCTGGCGAATAGGGAGGCCAATCCACGCCGCCTCCTGTATGTTTCGGATAGCCCAAAGCGATCACACGATCATCGAAATATTCATTCAGGAAATTAAAGACGTCGGCCGTGCGATGTGGCCGGGCACCATCTTGCATAAACCACGGGGTGTTCGCAGTGTCGTCTAAGGCAGTTTGTACCGCCACAAATTCACGAAGAATGTCCAGATAGCGTGATGCAGTAATCGTTTCAGATCTGAAAAATGGGCCAATGATTCCTTTGGAAGAAATGGCGGCCCAGACCAGTACTTTTTGAGGATGCAGGGACGATGGGACTGCAACGTGGGGCTTTTCGGTTCCCCATATGCGCCAGTTCTGTTTATTGACGAAGCCGTCCAGGTAAAAATAAGCTTCGTCAGTAAACCAAATGCTGCCCACATGCATATCGCCGTCATCAATCCTGTGCACTATATCGTTAGCGAATGTCTCTCGTGCAGCAATGGTAGCGGCGCTGAGGGGTTGCCGCGTTTGAATTTTGTACGGATAGAGGTGTAAACTCTGGCGCATGAGACGATACGTGGACGTCGGCGTCATTTGGACCGCAGCTGCAACACGGCGAACGGAAACCCGAGGCCGCTGTCGGATCACCTGTTGCACTAGCTGCGCGTTGCCCTCTGTGGTTGCCGTACGCGGTCGCCCTACCTTTCCAGCACGTTCATCCGTCACGTTCCCAGTCCGTTGAAATTTTTCAAACAGATCCTTTATTGTATCGCTTTTCGGTCCTTTGGTTACATTAAACCTCCGTTGAAAACGTCGTCTTGTTGCAACAACACTGTGTTCTAGGCGGTGGAATACCAACACCAGAAAAATCCTCTGTTCTAAGGAATAAACCATGTTGTCCACAGCACACTTGCACGTTGTGAACAGCACACGCTTACAGCAGAAAGACGACGTACAGAATGGCGCACCCACAGACTGCGTTGTCTTCTATATCTTTCACATCACTTGCGGCGCCATCTGTTGTTGACAATTGTAACTACTGTAATTTCGAAAGTTTGTCCGCCTGAAAATGTACTGTTGTCCCAAGCATATTGCAACAAACGGTGTATTTCTATCGCTGCTCGTTTAGTTTTTATTGCCGTTTCAAATATACCGGTCATTTTTGAAACACCCTGTTAGTGCCTGGCACAGGATTCATCGAACCACATTCACATTTCTCTATTATTCCAATCTCGTATAGCGCGGCGGAAAGAATGAAGACCTATATCTTTCCGTACGAGCTCTGATTTCCCTTATTTTATCGTGGTGGTCGTTCCGCCCTATGTAAGTCGGTGTCAACAAAATATTTTCGCATTCCGAGGAGAAAGTTGGTGATTGAAATTTCGTGAGAGGATTACGTCGCTACGAAAAAAGCCTTTCTTTTAATGATGTCCAGCCCAAATCCTGTATCATTTCTGTGACCGTCTCTCCCATATTTCGCGATAATATGAAACGTGCTGCCTTTCTTTGAACTTTTTCGATGTACTCCGTCAGTCCTATCTGGTAAGGATCCCACACCGCGCAACAGTATTCTAAAAGAGGACGGACAAGCGTAGTCTAAGCAGTCTCCTTAGTAGGTCTGTTACATTTTCTAAGTGTCCTGCCAATAAAACGCGGTCTTTCGTTAGCCTTCCCCACAACGTTTTCTGTGTCTTCGTCCCAATTTAAGTTGTTCGTAATTGTAATACCTAGGTATTTAGTTGAATTGAAGGCTCTTAGATTAGACTGATTTCTCGTGTAACCGAAGTTTAACGAGTTCCTTTTAGCACTCATGTGGATGACCTCACACTTTCGTTGTTTGGGGTCAACTGTCATTTTTCGCACCATTCAGATAACGTTTGTAAATCGTTTTGTAGTTTGTTTTGATCTTCTGATGACTTTATTAGTAGGTGAACGACAGCGTCACATGCAAACAACCGAAGACAGCTGATCAGATTGTCTCCTAAATCGTTTATATAGATAAGGAACAGCAAAGGGCCTATAACACTACCTTGGGGAACACAAAGAGTGACAGGAGGTACACAGTGAGCGGACAAAACTCACGGGATAGCAATATGCTCATACACACGTGGCGGTAGTAGCGCATACACATGGTATAAAAGGGCAGTGCATTTGCGGAACTGTCATTTGTATTCAGATGAGTCATGTGAAAAGATTTCGTACTCTGTATGGCCGGTCGGGGTGGTAGTTGGATCTAGACGCATGGGACATTCCAGTTAGGAAATTCACTATTTCCAGATCCACAGTGTTAAGAGTGTGCCGAGATTTCAATTAGATTACATCATGGTCAGACAGAGATTCCGAAATCAGATACTGGATTGTAAGGCGTACCCAGGAGCAGATATAGACTCAAATCACAATATCGTAGTTATGAAGAGTAGGCTGAAGTTCAAGACATTAGTCAGGAAGAATCAATACGAAAAGAAGTGGGATACGGAAGTACTAAGGAATGACGAGATACGTTTGAAGTTATCTAACGCTATAGATACAGCAATATGGAATAGCGCAGTAGGCAGTACAGTTGAAGAGGAATGGACATCTCTAAAAAGGGCCCTCACAGAAGTTGGGAAGGAAAACATAGGTACAAAGAAGGTAGCTGCGAAGAAACCATGGGTAACAGAAGAAATACTTCAGTTGATTGATGAAAGGAGGAAGTACAAACATGTTCCGGGAAAATCAGGAATACAGAAATACAAGTCGCTGAGGAATGAAATAAATAGGAAGTGCAGGGAAGCTAAGACGAAATGGCTGCAGGAAAAATGTGAAGACGTCGAAAAAGATATGATTGTCGGAAGGACAGACTCGGCATACAGGAAAGTCAAAACAACCTTTGGTGACATTAAAAGCAACGGTGGTAACATTAAGAGTGCAGCGGGAATTCCACTGTTAAATGCAGAGGAGAGAGCAGATAGGGGGAAAGAATACATTGAAAGCCTCTATGAGGGTGAAGATTTGTCTGATGTGATAGAAGAAGAAACAGGAGTCGATTTAGAAGAGATAGGGGATCCAGTATTAGAATCGGAATTTAAAAGAGCTTTGGAGGACTTACGGTCAAATAAGGCAGAAGGGATAGATAACATTCCATCAGAATTTCTAAAATCATTGGGGGAAGTGGCAACAAAACGACTATTCACGTTGGTGTGTAGAATATATGAGTCTGGCGACATACCATCTGACTTTCGGAAAAGCATAATCCACACAATTCCGAAGACGGCAAGAGCTGACAAGTGCGAAAATTATCGCACAATCAGCTTAACAGCTCATGCATCGAAGCTGCTTACAAGAATAATATACGGAAGAATGGAAAAGAAAATTGAGAATGCGCTAGGTGACGATCAGTTTGGCTTTAGGAAAAGTAAAGGGACGAGAAAGGCAATTCTGACGTTACGGCTAATAATGGAAGCAAGGCTACAGAAAAATCAAGACACTTTCATAGGATTTGTCGACCTGGAAAAAGCGTTCGACAATATAAAATGGTGCAAGCTGTTCGAGATTCTGAAAAAAGTAGGGGTAAGCTATAGGGAGAGACGGGTAGTATACAATATGTACAACAACCAAGAGGGAATAATAAGAGTGGACGATCAAGAACGAAGTGCTCGTATTAAGAAGGGTGTGAGACAAGGCTGTAGCCTTTCGCCCCTACTCTTCAATCTCTACATCGAGGAAGCAATGACGGAAATAAAAGAAAGGTTCAGGAGTGGAATTAAAACACAAGGTGAAAGGATATCAATGATTCGATTCGCTGATGACATTGCTATCCTGAGTGAAAGTGAAGAAGAATTAAATGATCTGCTGAACGGAATGAACAGTGTAATGAGTACACAGTATGGTTTGAGAGTAAATCGGAGAAAGACGAAGGTAATGACAAGTAATAGAAATGAGAACAACGAGAAACTTAACATCAGGAATGATGGTCACGAAGTCAATGAAGTTAAGGAATTCTGCTTCCTAAGCAGTAAAATAACCAATGACGGACGGAGCAAGGAGGACATCAAAAGCAGACTCGGTATGGCAAAAACGGCATTTCTGGCCAAGAGAAGTCTACTAATATTAAATCCCGGCCTTAATTTGAGGAAGAAATTTCTGAGGATGTACGTCTGGAGTACAGCATTGTATGGTAGTGAAACATGGACTGTGGGAAAACCGGAAGAGAAGAGAATCGAAGCATTTGAGATGTGGTGCTATAGACGAATGTTGAAAATTAGGTGGTCTGATAAGGTAAGGAATGAGGAGGTTCTACGCAGAATTGAAGAGGAAAGGAATATGTAGAAAACACTGATAAGGAGAAGGGACAGGATGATAGGACATCTGCTAAGACATGGGGGAATGACTTCCATGGTAGTAGAGGGAGCTGCAGAGGGCAAAAACTGTAGAGGAAGACAGAGATTGGAATACGTCAAGCAAATAATTGAGGACGTAGGTTGCAAGTGCTACTCTGAGATGAAGAGGTTATCACAGGAAAGGAATTCGTGGTGGGCCGCATCAAACCAGTCAGTAGACTGATGATCAAAAAAAAAAGAGAATACCAAATTCCAGGCATTACCTCTCACCTCGGACAGCGCAGTGACCGACGGCCTTCACTTAACGACCGAGTGCAGCGACGTTTAGGTAGTGCTGTAAGTGCTAACAGACAAGCAACACTGCGTGTAATAACTGCAGAAATCAATGCGGGACGTACGACGAACGTATCCGCTAGGACAGTGCGGCGAAATGTGATGTTAATAGGCTGTGGCAGCAGACGAGCTAACAGCACGACATCGCGTGGAGCGCTCCCCGTGGGCTCGCGACCACATCGGTTGGACCCAGGGGGGCGCAGAAAGCGATGCGCAGAAAGCAACGTGTTTTCTCAGTTGTGCGCGTGACGTCACGGTGGAAGCAGCTGTGCCAAACAGTACACAGTTCGAATTGTGTGTGATTGTTGTTGTTGTGTTCTGTTGTGTTTGAAGGAGTATTTTGATTGAGTTCTTTCTTCTGAGGTACTCAGTCAACAGTGGAAACATTCGGAATTCGGGAGTGTTACTGTTTTTGCTGTAATTGATATTTGATTCGGAACTGAAATAGTTAGCGATAGTGGACAGCGGGATCAACATTGTGTTCGCCAGCTCTACAGTTTAGGGTTCGTCCTGTGAAATTCTTATTGGAGAATCTACAAGTGAGTGAGAAAATTAATTTTTACAATGCCAGGCTGTGCTGTTACGGGCTGTTTTTCCTACAACCGGAGCACAAACGGAACTGACATAAAGTATCAGTTTCCCGCGTAATGAAACATTACAAAGACTATGGTTGGCGAAATGTAGGAAAGACAGTGTAAATGTTACGCATGCACGAATATGCTCTCGCCATTTCTCAGAAACAGATTACTTAAGGGATTTACAGTCTGAATTGCTTAATTTGCCCCGAAAAAGAATGCTCAAGCCAAATGCAGTTCCTTCGTGCAATTTGCCGTGCAGTAGTGCGACTGTCAATGTGTCGCCCACAACAGAAGACAGAACCAAACGGTATAAGAAACGAGAACTACATAACAGATCTCTGGAAAAGCTGTCACCAAATAAGAAACATCATAATAAGAGCAAATGTACGGATGACAGTTTTTTTTTTCAGACACAGATAAAGTTACTTTGATGAATACTATAGCGGCATTAGAAAGAAGGAATGCTGTTCTCACAAACAAGTGTGTGCAACTTCGAGCTCTTAAGTAAACTAATTTCAATGCGATTAAATGAATAGTTTCTGATTTATTTGAGCCGAGGTTTCGAGTTTCCAGTGTGTATCAGTGTGGTTGTGATCTGATATTTTACCGATGTGTAAGGCATAAGCTGCGAAAGAATATAACTCATCAGTTTTAACTGTAATATTTTAGCAGCAGAAAAGCAGTTTAGACATCTCAATTCCGCTATAAACAAAATCTTCCGCCAAAAACTTGACGTAAAGGCGCATGCCGTGTCGTCTGCTTGCGAGCGCTTGCTTCCACGCTGACGTCACTAGGCCAGCCAATGGCAGGGCAGAGCGCTTACTGCCCAACCTTATTATTTAGTATCCTTGGGTTGGACCCTAGACGACTGGAAAATCGTTGTCTAGTCGGATGAGTGACGTTTTCAGTTTGTTAGAGCTGATGGCAGGGTTCGAGTGTAAGGCGCAGACCCCACGAAGCCATAGGGCTAAGTTGTCAACGAGACACTGTGCAAGCTGGCGGTGGCTCCACAGTGTTGTAGACTGTTTTTACACGGAATTGACCATGTTCTCTTGTCCAGCTGAAACGATCATTGATTGGAAATATTTAAGTTCAGGTTTTAATATTTTGGATGTCACGCAGAAAGGTAAAACTTCAGTAGCATCTGAGTAATAGCGGGGAACATCACTGCCAAAGAGATTGCACTGGGAGAGACTGTTAGCAGAACCTTTGCTTGTGAGTGGAGTGCAGTCTTGGAGAGGGGTGGAACAATTTGTATCTTGTTCAAAAATGTTCAAATGTGTGTGAAATCTTATGGGACTTAACTGCTAATGTCATCAGTCCCTAAGCTCACACACTACTTAACCTAGATTATCCTAAGGACAAACACACACACCCATGCCCGAGGGAGGACTCGAACCTCCACCAGGACCAGCCACACAGTCCATGTTGTATCTTCTGATGGAGTAAGAAGTGTTTAGGCTGTGCTGTGTGCTGGCAATAATTTTCTTATATTATTTTTCATTTATGGAGATATTTTGTAAATTCATTCAGAAGACTTCGAAAGGTGCTGTAATAGCGCATTTCCGGAGACATCCAAGTGTAGCAATTAATTTGGTCAGTGATTTAGAATTGGAGTTCTTTTGTGATACTACGACGATGTGTGAATTACTGATTTTTCTGTGAAGATGGGTAGCATACGTGTTTGTAAGAACGTAAAAAGAATTTGTTCAGTTTTTTCCACTATTAATGTAAAGAGAATTTTCAATATTTCAAGTGTTGAAATGTTTTGTCTTATAAAGTTTTGTTAATACAGTTACTGTATTTTTTCCATGAATAAACATTCGTCTCTTTATTTCAAGGCCGGCCACTGTGGCCGAGCGGTTCTAGGCGTTTCGTCCGAAACCGCGCGACTGCTACGGTCGCAGGTACGAATCCTGCCTCGGGCATGAATGTGTGTGATGTCCTTAGGTTAGTTGGGTTTAAGTAGTTCTAAGTTCTAGGGGACTGACGACCTCAGATGTTAAGTCCCATAGTGCTCACAAGGGAACCTCCCCATCGCACCCCCCTCAGATTTAGCTATAAGTTGGTACAGTGGATAGGTCTTGAAAAACTGAACACAGATCAATTGAGAAAACAGGAAGAAGTTGTGTGGAACTGTGAAAAAATAAGCAAAATATACAAACTGAGTAGTTCATAGGAGATACGCAACATCAAGGACACTAGGAACGCAGGAGCGCCGAGGTCTCGTGGTAACGTGGGCAGCTGCGGAATAAAAGGTCCCTGGCTCAAATCTCCAGTCGAGTGAAAAAGTTTAACTTTTTATTTTCAGTTTATGTGACAAACTCTTATGTTTTCATCACTTTTTTGGGAGTGGTTATCACATCCACAAGAAAACCTAAATCGGGCAAGGTAGAAGAATCTTTTTACCCATTCGCCAAGTGTACAAGTTAGGTGGGTCGACAACATATTCCTGTCATGTGACGCACATGCCGTCACCAGTGTCGTATAGAATATATGAGATGTGTTTTCCTGTGGAGGAATCGGTTGACCTATGACCTTGAGATCAAATGTTAACGGTTCCCATTGGAGAGGCACGTCCTTTCGTCTACTAATCGCACGGTTTTGCGATGCGGTCGCAAAACACAGACACTAAACTTATTACAGTGAACAGAGACGTCAATGAACGAACGGACAAATCATAAATTTGCGAAAATAAAGAAAGTAAACTTTTCACTCGAGAGAAGAACCAAGGACCTGTCATTCAGCAGCTGCTCACGCTACCACAGGACCACGGCGCTCCTGAGCTCATGTTGTCGATGATGTTGCCTATGTGGTCCATGGACTACTCAGTTTGTATATTTTGCTTATTTTTTCACAGTTCCACACAACTTCTTCCTGTTTTCTCCATTGATCTGTGTTCAGTTTATCAAGGCCTATCCACTGTGCCAACTTCTAACTAAATCTGAGGGGGGTGCGATGGGGAGGTTCCCTTGTCAGAGCCATTTAAAGCATTTTGAGGTGAGTGTTAGAAGCGCGTCGGAAGGTAGTTCGCCAGATTGTGTTCATGCCATTCCTCCCTTAGAGGTTTGCAAACTGAAGAGCGAAGAAACAACTCCCCATTCTCTGTAAGGCACCGCTTTACTGAAGCAACTCCGTGGTGTTCCGAAAAGCTCTACAGACCCTTTCGCTGTTCGACCTCTGAATCGTGGCGAGGCAGTCCGGAAATATACACGGGGCTGTTTATTTTGCACGAAGTGCGTTGACACCGTATAGAATACAGATATGAGTTACAAACACTTGCTCCAATCACATTATCGTGCCCACAGCCTTTATTAGACGTCGACTTGGAA
The DNA here is from genome assembly GCF_023898315.1 of Schistocerca nitens. NCBI lineage: Eukaryota > Metazoa > Arthropoda > Insecta > Orthoptera > Acrididae > Schistocerca > Schistocerca nitens. Next base: position 162,872,562 of record NC_064624.1, on the reverse strand, counting down.
TAATCACTCACAGGCAAGATACAAGGGTATCGACAGGAGTGCCCGAGGGAAGTGTGGTAGGACTGCTGTTGTTCCGTATACACACAAATGGTCTGGCAGACAGGGTGGGAAGCAATCTGCCGTTGTTTGCTGATGATGCCGTGGTGTACGGTATGGTGTCGAAGTTAAGCGACTGTCGGAGGATACGAGTTAGACAAAATTTCCAGTTGATGTGATGAATGGCAGCTAGCCCTAAATGTGGAAAAATGTAGCTTAATGCGGATGAAATGAAATGAAATGTCGTGTGACTAGGGCCTCCCATCGGGTAGACCGCTCGCCGGGTACAAGTCTGTCGATTTGACGCCACTTCGGCGACTTGCGCGTCGATGGGGATGAAATGATGATGATTAGGACAACACAACACGCAGTCCCTGAGTGGAGAAAATCTCCGACCCAGCCGGGAATCGAACCCGGGCCCGTGGGATTGACAGTCTGTCGCGCTGACCACTTTTTTTTTTTTGTTAATCAGACTCATAACTTTATACGAGGGCCGAAATGTAGTAAAAAAAATATATACATATAGGTGGACGCGAACAGGCGACTATTTTTTTTATGGCAGACGCTCTATCCATCTTTTTTTACAGCGCCTTTGACCGCTTTTTTTTTACAAAAACAAAAAAAGATAATAAAAATAAATGGCACGAGGGTGCCTTTTTTATTTTTTTTATTCGGTGTAACAATAACAAACAAACTGCTTCTAGCATTTTTTTTAATATATAAGACGATGACTTTATAAAATAAAATTTTTCTGGGAAACTTAAATAAGTGGACTTTTTTTTACATAATAGTGAAAAAAATAAAATAAAATATCCTGCTTCTGTCAGTACAAAACAATAACGTTCTACGTTCCTCTTTTAGGCGCGTACCTCGCTAATCCCGTCATACCTCGCGTTGGTGTCGGGTACGTCTTCACGTGTGTTTGTGGAACCTCTCCACTGTCCTGGTCCTTTCTTGTTCTAATACTTATAAACAATAATTACATTCTCCTACCCGGGACACCCCAACTGGGTGGGGGATCAAGCAAGGCACTCCCTAAAAACTTTGCGTAATATGTTCGATATCTCGGATGTCTCATAAGCTGTGAGTAATGTTCCTGTAGTAAGGCCCAAAAGTCAAGCACATTCTTACTGCCGTCTCGGAAAAGATAACGCACAGTCAAACCTCGAATCCAAGTCACTGCGTTTGTCTTCGTTCGGGGATAATATGTCCTATCTGGGAGAAGTAGTGTGCGTGGTTCTATTGTTTGCGGCCCCACCCGAAGGAGGAAGGCGATCATTTTTTTGACCAAACACCATACGTCCGCCGAAGGACCGCATATCAGGCGATGCTCCTCAGTGTCTATAACATTGCACTGCGGACACAGTGGCTCGTCCGCCATATGAATTGTATGCAACCTGGAACGACCACTCAGCTACCGGGGGCGGACGGTTAATGCGGATGAATAGGAGCATCAGACCTGTAATATTCGGATACAGTCTTACTAGTGGCCTGATTGACACAGTAAAGTCGTTTAAATATCTGGGCGTTGCCTTGCAAAAATATATGAAGTCGACCGTGCATGTGAGAAGTGTGGTAGGGAAGGCAAACAATCGACTTCGGTTTGTTGGGAGAATTTTAGGAAAGTGTGGTTCACCTGTAAAGGAGACCGCATATAGAACTCCTATTCTCGAGTATTTTTAGAGCGTTTGGGGTCCGTACCATGTCGGCTTGAAGGAAGACTCCACAGCAGTTCAGAGGTGAGCTGCTGCATCTATTACCAAGGGTTATGGAGATCCTTCGGGATGTGAAATGGGAATCCCTGAAGGGACGACGATATTCTTTTCGAGGAGTAGTGTTCAGAAAATTTAGAGAACCGTTATTTGAAGCTGACTACCGAACGATTCTGCTGCCGCCAACATAAATTGCGCCTAATGACCACAAGATACGAGAAATCAGCGCTCATGTGGAGGCATACAGACACTCTTTTTTCCATCGTTCTATTTGCGAATGGAACAGGAAAGGAAATGACAAGTAGTGGCATAGGTAACCCCCCCTCCACCCACCGCACACTGGCTTGCAGAGTATCTATGTAGATCTAGACGGCAGGTGGCAGCATCAGCGCATATAAAGTTTGTCGGGTGGGGGGGGGGGGGGCGCAGAAAACAGTACAGTCGTTGTCGTAATGCGGTTAAAATATACCGTGCACCGTAAAATCGCGCTATCCAAAACTGCCGCCCATGGGGAGATGTGAATGGGCGGATCTATATACAGCTCTTGAACAACGGACCACCCAGATGAAACAAGGAACTACCAACAGTGTAATCATAGCGTGTAGGCTTTCACGGCCGGCGTCTTCAGTAATTAAAACTTCCGGGCTAAGAGGCCGTGGTCCAATAGTAGAAATACTTCTCCCTGACGTTTCGTTGCCAGCTGCGGGCAACATCATCTGAGGTGAGTCTACGACTGGCTGCTGGGCTGTGGAGGTCCTGTTTATATAGAGCGCGTAGAGGGCGCCACCACTCGTCACGTGTTGTCAACAGTAAAACTATCTCTGGCTGGCGTCATTACTCTCGATCGAAGGTAATCGATTGTCACATCTTTGGTACAGAGTCGATCGCCATATCTTATCTAGCTTCAAGCCTTCTTCTTTCCTGTTAAAATTATTGTGGTGTTTAAAAGTCTCTATAGAGAGACTGTAGAGATTTTTAAACACCACAATAATTTTAACAGGAAAGAAGAAGGCTTGAAGTTAGATAAGATATGGCGATCGACTTTGTACCAAAGATGTAACAATCGATTACCTTCGATCGAGAGTAATGACGCCAGCCAGAGTGTTGACAACACGTGACGAGTGGTGGCGCCCTCTACGCGCTCTATATAAACAGGACCTCCACAGCCCAGCAGCCAGTCGTAGACTCACCTCAGATGATGTTGCCCGCAGCTGGCAACGAAACGTCAGGGAGAAGTATTTCTACTATTGGACCACGGCCTCTTAGCCCGGAAGTTTTAGTTACTACCAACAGTATCTTCTCAAAGACCGTTCAGCGAACGTTACTGTGTATAGGCCTCCACAGCAGATGCCTCGTTAACGCACAAAAGCGTGTAATCAGAATAATTGCTGGAGCTCATCCAAGATCATCCTGCGGACACTTATTTAGAGAGCTAGAGATCTTCACTGTAGCCTCGCAATATATATGTAAATTATGCTGCCACAAAAGTCTTTGGTCAATTGCCTAATAGCATCAAAAGTCTGAGAGATAGCCATATAGCATTTAAAAGGAAATTAAAAGAATTTCTTAATGGCAACTCCTTCTACTCATTAGATGACTTTTGGGTAATTTCCCCAACCCCCACAAAAAATTAAAAATATTAAGTGTCATGTAACATTTTGTGTAATGTAATATCTTGTATAGACACCTTTCATTAACCTGACACGTTAAACATCATTACGAAGTGTCGTATTCGTAATCTATGGAACAAGTACTAATCTAATCTAATCCAATCTAAACGCACCCATGCTGGCTGATGTTCATCGGCGAAGAAGTCTGGAACCTGCGAACCCGTACCGCACCTGGACGTCCAATGAGTAGCGACAGGTGGCTTTTTAAAGGTGAGTCGCGTTTTATGCTCCATAGGACAGATGGCCTTTGGCGTCTATGGTCTGAAACACCACAAGGCAAATACCCTACAACCAGCAGGGAGCCTTATGATCTGGGAAGTGTTTTCGTAGCGTTGCCTGGTCGACCTCGTCGTTCTAGAAGGTACACCGGATCATCACAAGTATGCATCTATTGATGCAAACAATGTCCACTCCTACGTTCAGTTTTTTTTTTCCTCAGCACGACGGCATCTTCCAGCACGACAATGCAACATGTCGCCCAGTTCGCAGTGCACGTGCGTGATTCTAAGACCATCACCACTATGAGTTTACCCTATTCCCCTGGAAACCACACTCGATTTACACCCGATTGACAAACTGTGGGACCACTTCGACCGGGCTGTTCGCACTGTGGATCTTCAACCGAAAGACCTAGCGCAGCTCGCCAAGTCACTGCAGTCGGCATGGCTCGACTTCCCTGTTGGCATTCTCCAGGACATCATTGTCTCCCTTCCTGCACGAGGTCTGCTCCATAGGATAGATGGCCGTTGGCGTCTACGGTCTGAAACACCAGAAGGCAAATACCCTGCAACCAGAAGGGAGCCTTATGACCCGGGAAGTGTTTTTGTAGCGTTGCCTGGTTCATCGCGTTGTTGCGGAAGGTACAACGGATCAGCACATGTATGGATCTATTGTTGCAGACCATTTCCACTGCTACGTGGAGTGTTTTTTTTTTTCCTCGGCCCGACAGCATCTACCAGCAGGACAATGCAACATGTGTCTCAGTTCGCTGTGCACTTGCATGCTTCTAAGAGCATCACCACCATGACTTTACCCTAGTCCCCTGGGAAGCAAACTCTCCAGATTTAAACCCGATCGACAGGCTGTGGGACCACTTCGATCGGGCTGTTCGCACTGTGGATCTTCAATCGAGAAACTAAACGGAGCTGGCCAAGGGACTGCAGTTGACATGGCTCAACAACCCTGTTAGTATCCTTCAGGACATCATTGTCTCCCTTCCTGCACGAGGTCTGCTCCATAGGACAGATGGTGGTTGGCATCTACGGCCTGAAACACCAGAAGGCAAATACCCTGCAACCAGCAGGGAGCCTTGTGATCTGGGCAGTGTTTTCGTAGCGATGCTTGGTTGACCTCGTCGTTGTGGAAGGTACACCGGATCAGCAAAAGTATGCATCTATTGTTGCAGACCATGTCCACTCCTACGTTCAGTTTTTTTTCCTCAGCACGACGGCATATTACAGCACGACCATGCAACATATCGCCCAGTTCGCAGTGCACCTGCATGGTTCTAAGAGCATCACCACTTTGAGTTTACCCTAGTCCCCAGGGAACCAAGGTTTCCAAATTTAAGCCCGATCTCACGAACTGTGGGACCACTTCGATCGAGCTGTTCGCACTGTGGATCTTCAACCGAAAGACCTAGCGCAACTGCCCAAGGCACTGGAATAGCAATGGCTCGACATTCCTTTGGGTATCCTCCAGGACATCATTGTCTCCCTTCCTGCACGAGGTCTGCTCCATAGGATAGACGGCCATTGGCGTCTACGGTCTGAAACACGAGAAGGCAAATACCCTGCAACCAGAAGGGAGCCTTATGACCCGGGAAGTGTTTTTGTAGCGTTGCCTGGTTCATCGCGTTGTTGCGGAAGGTACAACGGATCAGCACATGTATGCATCTATTGTTGCAGACCATGTCCACTCCTACGTTCAGTTTTTTTTCCTCAGCACGACGGCATATTCCAGCACGACCATGCAACATGTCGCCCAGTTCGCAGTGCACCTGCATGGTTCTAAGAGCATCACCACTATGAGTTTACCCTAGTCCCCTGGGAACCAAGGTTTCCAAATTTAAGCCCGATCTCACAAACTGTGGGACCACTTCGATCGAGCTGTTCGCACTGTGGATCTTCAACCGAGAAACTAAACGGAGCTGGCCAAGGGACTGCAGTTGACATGGCTCGACAACCCTGTTAGTATCCTACAGGACATCATTGTCTCCCTTCCTGCACGAGGTCTGCTCCATAGGACAGATGGTCGTTGGCATCTATGGCCTAAAACACCAGAAGGCAAATACCCTACAACCAGCAGGGAGCCTTGTGATCTGGGCAGTGTTTTCGTAGCGATGCTTGGTTGACCTCGTCGTTGTGGAAGGTACACCGGATCAGTAAAAGTATGCATCTATTGTTGCAGACCATGTCCACTCCTACGTTCAGTTTTTTTTCTTCAGCACGACGGCATATTCCAGCACGACCATGCAACATGTCGCCCAGTTCGCAGTGCACCTGCATGGTTCTAAGAGCATCACCACTGTGAGTTTACCCTAGTCCCCAGGGAACCAAGGTTTCCAAATTTTAGCCCGATCTCTCAAACTGTGGGACCACTTCGATCGAGCTGTTCGCACTGTGGACCTTCAACCGACAGACCTAGCGCATCTGGTCAAGGCACTGGAATAGCAATGGCTCCACATCCGTGTGGGTATCCTCCAGGACGTCATTGCCTCTCTTCCTGCACGATTCTCCGCGATCTGACGTACAAAACCTGGTTACTCATTCTTTTGATAGGTGGTCATATTGACGTGACTGGGCAGTGAACTCATAAGGAGCGAATTTACATAACTGTTTGAACGCTGTTGTACACTGCTCCAGCGGAAACTGATCCGCAGCCATCTCGTGCGGCAGGAGCAGTGCTCCCCCAGGAAAAGCAACTTCACCCTCTACTGCTGCTATTCGCTTTCATTTTACAGACAGACTATTGTTCGTCGGCATTTGTTGTCCATTTCTCTTATGGGAGCAGACAAATTAACTTCACTGAGCTTGTATTCAGACAGTGTACGAGGTGCGACAGTAAAGTAATGAGAGATGTGAAAAATAATGTTGCTTACCGTTTTAGTCAAGTTTAGTGTTGTCTCCTTCAAAGTAGTTCCCTTCTGATTGCACACACTTTTTCCAGCGCTTCTGCCACTGATGGTAACATTTCTGGAACTCATCTTCTGTAATATCCTCTAAGACCATCGTCACAGCTGTTTGGACATCTTGTGTTGTTTGAAAATGGTGTCCCTTGACCGCCGTTTTGACTCTTGGAAATAGAAAAAAGTCGCACGGAGCGATATATGGTGAATAAGGTGGCTGTGATAGTACTGAAATTTATTTTGAGGTTAAAAATTGCTGTCAGGGGTGGAGCATTATCATTGGTGCACAATCCAATTATCAGCAATGTTGGCACGGACACGAAGAACTCTTTTACGAAGTCTTTCTAAAATTTCTTTGTAGTAATATTGGTTAACTGTTTATCCAGGAGTCACCCACTCTTTATGAACAATTCCCTTAGAATTAAAGACGCACACAAGCATGCATTTCACTTTTCACTTTGACATGCGAGCTTTTTTTTGTCTGGGTGATCCCTTTGACCACCATTGCCAACTTTGGCGTTTTGTCTCCGGATCGTACTGAAAAAACCAACTTTCATCACCAGTGATAACACGTCTCAACAATTCTGGATTGATTTCCGTTTGCTCTAACAGATCGGCTGCCACATTTTTCCGTGCTTTTCGCTGTTGTGGTGTGAGATTTTTGGCGACCATTTTTGCACAAATTTTTCTCTTACCAAAATCTTCAGTCATTGTTACGTGAATCGTTTGTCGATTGATGTTCAGTTCTTCTGTAATCAATTTCACGGATAATCTTAGATCAGATCGTACGAGTTCACGCACGCTGGCCAAGTTGACATCCGTCTGTGAGGTTGACGGTCGTCCACTGCGGTCTTCAACTTCAACATTCGTTCTGCCTTCACTAAACATTTTATTCCAACGAAACACTTGAGCTCTTGACATCTCCTCTCCAAAAGCCTTCTGAAGCTTACCATAAGTTGTCGTCGCGTTTTCACACAATTTATCGCAAAAAGAAATGGCATACATTTGCGCAGTATTATGCGGTTCCATTTCCATGACGAGAGACACAAACACGTCATACCTTATTATACAGCACAACTCACGACTGAGAAGTTGCATCGATCTGCCGCTTGGACTAGAAGCAGCTTATAGACCAGTGTCAAAGGTATTGTGCCTACGCAAGCCTGCAGGGTTGCCACATATTGCAAAGCCAGTCTTATTACTTTATTGTCGCACCTCATATTTATTTTCACTTTACTTCCACCCTGTTATGCTCCCATAACAGAATCTAACCTTTAATTGATTCTACTGCAGTTAGATGTGGTATCAAATCTTTGTTCTTAACCCATTTTGTTTGATAATAAATATTAACTCTATACCATTAAAACACTGTTTCTAATAATTTGCGATGATTCATGAGCTGCAAATCGGAAACTATTAGTACTAGAGGTCGTGTGACTAGGGCGTCCTGTCGCGTAGACCGTTGGCCAGGTGCAAGTCTTTCGTTTTGACGCCACTTCGGCGACTTGCGTGTCGATGGGGATGAAATGATGATGATTAGGACAACACAACACCCAGTCCCTGAGTGAAGAAAATCTCCGACCCAGCCGGGAATCGAACCCGGACCCTTAGGATTGACATTCTGTCGCACTGATCACTCAACTAGTGGGGGGGGGGGGCGGACAGTACTAGGGGTAAATAATAATAATAGCTTTTTTTGTACGAAATTTAATGTAGATTGATTCTTTTCGAGTTATTCAAGAAAAAGACATCAAAAAGTTTTATTTAGGTGTCCCTGACCTCCAACCCTACTCCCTCGCTCACACCCCACAGATCACGACTTTTATTATGTTCTTCGTCACACTCTGCCCCCCACTTTTTTTTTTTTTTTTTTTTTTTGAATCATCAGTCTTCTGACTGGTTTAATACGGACCGCCACAAATTCCTCTTCTGTGCCAACCTTTTCATCTCACAGTGGCACTTGTAAACAACGTCCTCAATTATTTGCTGGATGCAGTCCAATCTCTGTCTTCCTCCACAGGTTTTAGCTTCGACCGCTCTCTCTGGCACCATGGAATTTATTTCGTAATGTCTTAGCAAATGTCCTATCATCCTGCCCCTTGTCCTTATCAGTATTTTCCATATATTCCTGTCCTCCCAGATTCTGCGCAGAACCTTATCAATGCATGTAACTTTACAAATCCGTCTGTAGCACCGTATCTCAAATGCTTCGATTCTCTTCTTTTCCTGGTTTCCCACAGTCCATGTTTTCCTACCATGCAATGCTGTGCTTCAGATGTACGTTCTCAGAAATTTCTTCATCAAATTAAGACCTATGTTTGATACTATAATCCATTCTTCATAAGAATAAACTGGACGTAAACATTGCGCTATGTATTATTCCGCGTTTGCTGGAACGTAATTGGATTTCGGTTTCACGTGGGACTGCAGCCAAGCTGTCTCGAGTGCTGTCAAGTACGATAGTAAGGGTACGTTTTGTGCTGTGCGTTACGCGCACATCGACTTAGCGGCAATACGGGGCAACAGCTTTAGCGGCGCATTTAACTAGGACAGCAGTGGCCGGTCAGCTGGTAAAGATAGCCTGCAGTGACGTGGCCATCTGCAGTTCACACGTAAAACGCGCCGAGCAAAGGAGCAATACAGCTTCGAATGTCATTTTATGTTTAAGGGGCTCCGGAAAGGCTCAAAATCATGAAAAGTTCAATTTTTACTTTTTTGCGTTTTCTGAATCTGCAGACTATTACCTTTTAATATATATATAATTTATTCAATTCCGAAGACTACAACTATTTTTAAATCTTTTTTTTGAAATGTGTTCTACATGGGCGTGACCCACTGTGGCGCTGTTAAACTGCTGTCAAATGGTGTTATTATTGACGTCCGTGTTCATCAGGTACATTTTAGTGATGTGAGATAAAGTATGTGTTGTGGCTAACCTGTGATGGTTCAATATATATCGCTGGTGTGATTGTCGATTGTTTCATGCTTATTTACTCTGTCGTTATCTCGAAAATATTCGTAATTAATTCTGTTTCTTGAGTCTCTGTTTTGTTGAAGTATAATAATGAGTAAAAGTAAAGTTATTAGAAATCCTCTGAAGGCTTTTAAGAAAAGGAGAAATGTTGGAAAGCCAAAGGTATGTGTTATTACTGTAAACAATAAAGACGATAACCAAGTGAGTGAACCTAACCTCTCATGTACACCTGCCCATAGCAGTCAAAGTGGGAAAGAAAATACTTCACAGAAGAAGCTTGGTTCAATGAGTGAAAACTATGAATGTTTTATGGGCGAATCGGATGTGAATGAAATATTTGATATGTCGGTTCTCAAAGGAATTTTTTCAAACTGTGTAAGATGTATTCATTGTAGTGAAGTTGGTCTGGAACTCTGCATAATAAAGCACGTAGGACTTGCTAGTGAAATACAACTGAAATGTGATAAGTGTTCATACATGACCACCTTTTGGAACAGTGTTGCAGTAACTGCAACTGAAGAAAATGGTAGCAAAATCTACGAACACAACAATGAGCGATGCTTGCTTTAGACAAGGAACGCCTTCGGGCTGCAGACAGGGCTGTAAAGAGTCTAGAAATACAAGCAAGAGTAAACAGGAGGAGGAACAAGAGGAAGCTGGAGGAGGAGTTTGCAGAGGATGAAGATAATCCATCCTATGGATCTGGAATGCACTAAAAATCCAATCTTTGTCTCTCGATTCCCAAAACTTTTATTTTGTCATACTAATTACATGTTTTCTAAGGATCTTCCAAACATATTTGTTTCAAACTTTCAGTAAATGTTACACAGTACCTTCTGCATAATTTAACACAGCCTTTTTCCAAAAAACTGTATATTTTTGAATATATAAATAAAAAATTGCAAAAAAATGTTGTGAATTTTCATTAAAATTGAAAAAAAAATCATCTTTAATAACTGAACTAAAATTTTGTAAAATCCCTGTGTTAAGTTGTAGCCCATATTCCAATAAATAATCTGTAAAAAGTTCCACTTCCTACCTCAAATACTTTGTGAGGAAAGATGTAATTTATAAGCGTTATTTTAACATTGCAAGTATTGGGCGTTCCGGAGCCCCTTAAGCAGAATGAAATAACACAGTACAAATCTCCCACAATACGCTCCTTAGACGACTAGACGAAAACCGGAACACGTTACCGTTTTTAGCTAACGTACTATTGTATTTAAAAACAAGAACGATGAAAAATCCTGACTTAACCACGGGGTAGTTTTACTGCATAAGCTGTGTGTAACGTAAGAGAGTATTGAAGGATTTCACCGTATAGTTAAATATTAAAGGCACTGAACATACTCACCTGACTCGCATTCGGGAGGACGACGGTTCAATCCCGCGTCCGGCCATCCTGATTTAGGTTTTCCGTGATTTCCCTAAATCGCTCCAGGCAAATGCCGGGATGGTTCCTTTCAAAGGGCACGGCCGACTTCCTTCCCTAATCCGATGAGACCGATGACCTCGCTGTCTGGTCTCCTTCCCTAAAACCAACCAACCAACCACTGAACATACTACTTACAGTCAATCGTCTGGTAGTCTCTTAGCTCCTTCCTTATCCGAATCCGAGAAATACATTTCAGTTCTGGAACTTTCACCTGCTACGTTGATAACCAGCCTATCAACAACAGAATCCACGAAGCCAACCAGACGCAGCATTTTCCCTTCTTCTTTTATGACGAGCCGTTCTACAGGGTGTTACAAAAAGGTACGGCCAAACTTTCAGGAAACATTCCTCACAAACAAAGAAAGAAAACATGTTATGTGGACATGTGTCCGGAAACGCTTAATATCCATGTTAGAGCTCATTTTATTACTTCAATTCAAATCACATTAATCATGGAATGGAAACACACATCAACAGGACGTGCCAGCGTAACTTTAAACACTTTGTTACAGGAAATGTTCAAAATGTCCGCCGTTAGCGAGGATACGTGCATCCACCCTCCGTCGCACGGAATCCCTGATGCGCTGATGCAGCCCTGAAGAATGGCGTATTGTATCACAGCCGTCCACAATACGAGCACGAAGAGTCTCTACATTTGGTTCAAATGGCTCTGAGCACTATGGGACTCAACTGTTGTGGTCATAAGTCCCCTAGAACTTAGAACTACTTAAACCTAACTAACCTAAAGACAGCACACAACACCCAGCCATCACGAGGCAGAGAAAATCCCTGACCCCGCCGGGAATCGAACCCGGGAACCCGGGCGTGGGAAGCGAGAACGCTACCGCACGACCACGAGATGCGGGCTCTCTACATTTGGTACCGGGGCTGCGTAGACAAGAGATTTCAAATGCCGCCATAAATGAAAGTCAAGAGGGTTGAGGTCAGGAGAGCGTGGAGGCCACGGAATTGGTCCGTCTCTGCCAATCCGTCGGTCACCGAATCTGTTGTTGAAAATCGTACGAACACTTCGACTGAAATGTGCAGGAGCTCCATCGTGCGTGAACCACATGTTGTGTCGTACTTGTAAAGGCACATGTTCTAGCAGCACAGGTAGAGTATCCCGTATCAAATCATGGCGGTGAAACGAGGAATTACAGTACATACTGACGAAACTAAAATGAGCTCTAACATGGAAATTAAGCGTTTCCGGACACATGTCCACGTAACATCTTTTCTTTATTTGTGTGTGAGGAATGTTTCCTGAAAGTTTGGCCGTACCTTTTTGTAACACCCTGTATATCCCGCCAGCGTTAAGCCGTCGGCACACGGACCGTGCTGTCGAACGTTAACGTTGAGCGTGCCAAGTTCAACGTGCTGCTGAACGCTTAGGAACTATGCGACTTCTGCATACGGTAGGTGGGTCCCAACGTGGTATACCCGATCGCAACGCACTCCAGCGGCAGTTTGAGGGATGTTTCTAGTCCGTAAATCACACTGTTTACCCAACGGGCGCGCGTAAAATTCCCACGTTAGCTCTATTAAAACGCACATTTCCTCCATCGTCCACGAAAAGCAAAATACCATGTCCAATCAATAAGGACACGGGCTTATAAAAGTTCCATTACAAACAGTGCGGCACAAATTTTCCAATACTTCTCCGCATAAGATAAACATTATTTCATCATTCCCACATTTTACTAAAACCCCAAGGTCAGCCTTACTTGATCACTGTTCCTACCCAGTAGCAGAATCTTTGCAACATGGGAATTACGAAGCGTAAAAGAAAAAGGAGCAAAATATCTTTATTATTCTCCGCATAAGATAAACATTATTTCATCATTGCCACATTTTACTAAAACCCCAAGGTCAGCCTTACTTGATCACTGTTCCTACCCAGTAGCAGAATCTTTGCAACATGGGAATTACGAAGCGTAAAAGAAAAAGGAGCAAAATATCTTTATTATTCTCCACATAAGATAAACATTATTTCATCATTCCCACATTTTACTAAAACCCCAAGGTCAGCCTTACTTGATCACTGTTCCTACCCAGTAGCAGAATCTTTGCAACATGGGAATTACGAAGCGTAAAAGAAAAAGGAGCAAAATATCTTTATTATTCTCCACATAAGATAAACATTATTTCATCATTCCCACATTTTACTAAAACCCCAAGGTCAGTCTTACTTGATCACTGTTCCTACCCAGTAGCAGAATCTTTGCAACATGGGAATTACGAAGCGTAAAAGAAAAAGGAGCAAAATATCTTTATTATTCTCCACATAAGATAAACATTATTTCATCATTCCCACATTTTACTAAAACCCCAAGGTCAGCCTTACTTGATCACTGTTCCTACCCAGTAGCAGAATCTTTGCAACATGGGAGTTACGAAGCGTAAAAGAAAAAGGAGCAAAATATCTTTATTATTCTCCACATAAGATAAACATTATTTCATCATTCCCACATTTTACTAAAACCCCAAGGTCAGCCTTACTTGATCACTGTTCCTACCCAGTAGCAGAATCTTTGCAACATGGGAATTACGAAGCGTAAAAGAAAAAGGAGCAAAATATCTTTATTATTCTCCGCATAAGATAAACATTATTTCATCATTCCCACATTTTAGTAAAACCCCAAGGTCAGCCTTACTTGATCACTGTTCCTACCCAGTAGCAGAATCTTTGCAACATGGGAATTACGAAGCGTAAAAGAAAAAGGAGCAAAATATCTTTATTATTCTCCACATAAGATAAACATTATTTCATCATTCCCACATTTTAGTAAAACCCCAAGGTCAGCCTTACTTGATCACTGTTCCTACCCAGTAGCAGAATCTTTGCAACATGGGAATTACGAAGCGTAAAAGAAAAAGGAGCAAAATATCTTTATTATTCTCCACATAAGATAAACATTATTTCATCATTTCCACATTTTAGTAAAACCCCAAGGTCAGTCTTACTTGATCACTGTTCCTACCCAGTAGCAGAATCTCTGCAACATGTGAATTACGAAGCGTAAAAGAAAAAGGAGCAAAATATCTTTATTATTCTCCGCATAAGATAAACATTATTTCATCATTCCCACATTTTACTAAAACCCCAAGGTCAGTCTTACTTGATCACTGTTCCTACCCAGTAGCAGAATCTTTGCAACATGGGAATTACGAAGCGTAAAAGAAAAAGGAGCAAAATATCTTTATTGTTCTCCACATAAGATAAACATTAATTCATCATTCCCACATTTTAGTAAAACCCCAAGGTCAGTCTTACTTGATCACTGTTCCTACCCAGTAGCAGAATCTTTGCAACATGGGAATTACGAAGCGTAAAAGAAAAAGGAGCAAAATATCTTTATTATTCTCCACATAAGATAAACATTATTTCATCATTCCCACATTTTACTAAAACCCCAAGGTCAGTCTTACTTGATCACTGTTCCTACCCAGTAGCAGAATCTCTGCAACATGTGAATTACGAAGCGTAAAAGAAAAAGGAGCAAAATATCTTTATTATTCTCCACATAAGATAAACATTATTTCATCATTTCCACATTTTAGTAAAACCCCAAGGTCAGTCTTACTTGATCACTGTTCCTATCCAGTAGCAGAATCTCTGCAACATGTGAATTACGAAGCGTAAAAGAAAAAGGAGCAAAATATCTTTATTATTCTCCGCATAAGATAAACATTATTTCATCATTCCCACATTTTACTAAAACCCCAAGGTCAGCCTTACTTGATCACTGTTCCTACCCAGTAGCAGAATCTTTGCAACATGGGAATTACGAAGCGTAAAAGAAAAAGGAGCAAAATATCTTTATTATTCTCCACATAAGATAAACATTATTTCATCATTTCCACATTTTAGTAAAACCCCAAGGTCAGCCTTACTTGATCACTGTTCCTACCCAGTAGCAGAATCTCTGCAACATGGGAATTACGAAGCGTAAAAGAAAAAGGAGCAAAATATCTTTATTATTCTCCACATAAGATAAACATTATTTCATCATTTCCACATTTTAGTAAAACCCCAAGGTCAGTCTTACTTGATCACTGTTCCTACACAGTAGCAGAATCTCTGCAACATGTGAATTACGAAGCGTAAAAGAAAAAGGAGCAAAATATCTTTATTATTCTCCGCATAAGATAAACATTATTTCATCATTCCCACATTTTAGTAAAACCCCAAGGTCAGTCTTACTTGATCACTGTTCCTACCCAGTAGCAGAATCTTTGCAACATGGGAATTACGAAGCGTAAAAGAAAAAGGAGCAAAATATCTTTATTATTCTCCACATAAGATAAACATTATTTCATCATTCCCACATTTTACTAAAACCCCAAGGTCAGCCTTACTTGATCACTGTTCCTACCCAGTAGCAGAATCTTTGCAACATGGGAATTACGAAGCGTAAAAGAAAAAGGAGCAAAATATCTTTATTATTCTCCACATAAGATAAACATTATTTCATCATTTCCACATTTTAGTAAAACGCCAAGGTCAGTCTTACTTGATCACTGTTCCTACCCAGTAGCAGAATCTCTGCAACATGTGAATTACGAAGCGTAAAAGAAAAAGGAGCAAAATATCTTTATTATTCTCCGCATAAGATAAACATTATTTCATCATTCCCACATTTTACTAAAACCCCAAGGTCAGCCTTACTTGATCACTGTTCCTACCCAGTAGCAGAATCTTTGCAACATGGGAATTACGAAGCGTAAAAGAAAAAGGAGCAAAATATCTTTATTATTCTCCACATAAGATAAACATTATTTCATCATTTCCACATTTTAGTAAAACCCCAAGGTCAGTCTTACTTGATCACTGTTCCTACCCAGTAGCAGAATCTTTGCAACATGGGAATTACGAAGCGTAAAAGAAAAAGGAGCAAAATATCTTTATTATTCTCCACATAAGATAAACATTATTTCATCATTTCCACATTTTAGTAAAACCCCAAGGTCAGTCTTACTTGATCACTGTTCCTACCCAGTAGCAGAATCTTTGCAACATGGGAATTACGAAGCGTAAAAGAAAAAGGAGCAAAATATCTTTATTATTCTCCACATAAGATAAACATTATTTTATCATTCCCACATTTTAGTAAAACCCCAAGTTCAGTCTTACTTGATCACTGTTCCTACCCAGTAGCAGAATCTCTGCAACATGTGAATTACGAAGCGTAAAAGAAAAAGGAGCAAAATATCTTTATTATTCTCCGCATAAGATAAACATTATTTCATCATTCCCACATTTTACTAAAACCCCAAGGTCAGTCTTACTTGATCACTGTTCCTACCCAGTAGCAGAATCTTTGCAACATGGGAATTACGAAGCGTAAAAGAAAAAGGAGCAAAATATCTTTATTATTCTCCACATAAGATAAACATTATTTCATCATTTCCACATTTTACTAAAACCCCAAGGTCAGCCTTACTTGATCACTGTTCCTACCCAGTAGCAGAATCTTTGCAACATGGGAATTACGAAGCGTAAAAGAAAAAGGAGCAAAATATCTTTATTATTCTCCACATAAGATAAACATTATTTCATCATTCCCACATTTTACTAAAACCCCAAGGTCAGCCTTACTTGATCACTGTTCCTACCCAGTAGCAGAATCTCTGCAACATGGGAATTACGAAGCGTAAAAGAAAAAGGAGCAAAATATCTTTATTATTCTCCACATAAGATAAACATTATTTCATCATTCCCACATTTTAGTAAAACCCCAAGGTCAGTCTTACTTTATCACTGTTCCTACCCAGTAGCAGAATCTCTGCAACATGTGAATTACGAAACGTAAAAGAAAAAGGAGCAAAATATCTTTATTATTCTCCGCATAAGATAAACATTATTTCATCATTCCCACATTTTACTAAAACCCCAAGGTCAGTCTTACTTGATCACTGTTCCTACCCAGTAGCAGAATCTTTGCAACATGGGAATTACGAAGCGTAAAAGAAAAAGGAGCAAAATATCTTTATTATTCTCCACATAAGATAAACATTATTTCATCATTTCCACATTTTAGTAAAACCCCAAGGTCAGCCTTACTTGATCACTGTTCCTACCCAGTAGCAGAATCTTTGCAACATGGGAATTACGAAGCGTAAAAGAAAAAGGAGCAAAATATCTTTATTATTCTCCACATAAGATAAACATTATTTCATCATTCCCACATTTTACTAAAACCCCAAGGTCAGTCTTACTTGATCACTGTTCCTACCCAGTAGCAGAATCTTTGCAACATGGGAATTACGAAGCGTAAAAGAAAAAGGAGCAAAATATCTTTATTATTCTCCACATAAGATAAACATTATTTCATCATTCCCACATTTTACTAAAACCCCAAGGTCAGCCTTACTTGATCACTGTTCCTACCCAGTAGCAGAATCTCTGCAACATGTGAATTACGAAGCATAAAAGAAAAAGGAGCAAAATATCTTTATTATTCTCCGCATAAGAAAAACATTATTTCATCATTCCCACATTTTACTAAAACCCCAAGGTCAGCCTTACTTGATCACTGTTCCTACCCAGTAGCAGAATCTTTGCAACATGGGAATTACGAAGCGTAAAAGAAAAAGGAGCAAAATATCTTTATTATTCTCCACATAAGATAAACATTATTTCATCATTCCCACATTTTAGTAAAACCCCAAGGTCAGCCTTACTTGATCACTGTTCCTACCCAGTAGCAGAATCTTTGCAACATGGGAATTACGAAGCGTATAAGAAAAAGGAGCAAAATATCTTTATTATTCTCCGCATAAGATAAACATTATTTCATCATTCCCACATTTTAGTAAAACCCCAAGGTCAGTCTTACTTGATCACTGTTCCTACCCAGTAGCAGAATCTTTGCAACATGGGAATTACGAAGTGTAAAAGAAAAAGGAGCAAAATATCTTTATTATTCTCCACATAAGATAAACATTATTTCATCATTCCCACATTTTACTAAAACCCCAAGGTCAGCCTTACTTGATCACTGTTCCTACCCAGTAGCAGAATCTTTGCAACATGGGAATTACGAAGCGTAAAAGAAAAAGGAGCAAAATATCTTTATTATTCTCCGCATAAGATAAACATTATTTCATCATTCCCACATTTTACTAAAACCCCAAGGTCAGCCTTACTTGATCACTGTTCCTACCCAGTAGCAGAATCTTTGCAACACGGGAATTACGAAGCGTAAAAGAAAAAGGAGCAAAATATCTTTATTATTCTCCACATAAGATAAACATTATTTCATCATTCCCACATTTTACTAAAACCCCAAGGTCAGCCTTACTTGATCACTGTTCCTACCCAGTAGCAGAATCTTTGCAACATGGGAATTACGAAGCGTAAAAGAAAAAGGAGCAAAATATCTTTATTATTCTCCACATAAGATAAACATTATTTCATCATTTCCACATTTTAGTAAAACCCCAAGGTCAGTCTTACTTGATCACTGTTCCTACCCAGTAGCAGAATCTTTGCAACATGGGAATTACGAAGCGTAAAAGAAAAAGGAGCAAAATATCTTTATTATTCTCCACATAAGATAAACATTATTTCATCATTTCCACATTTTAGTAAAACCCCAAGGTCAGTCTTACTTGATCACTGTTCCTACCCAGTAGCAGAATCTTTGCAACATGGGAATTACGAAGCGTAAAAGAAAAAGGAGCAAAATATCTTTATTATTCTCCACATAAGGTAAACATTATTTCATCATTTCCACATTTTAGTAAAACCCCAAGGTCAGTCTTACTTGATCACTGTTCCTACCCAGTAGCAGAATCTTTGCAACATGGGAATTACGAAGCGTAAAAGAAAAAGGAGCAAAATATCTTTATTATTCTCCGCATAAGATAAACATTATTTCATCATTCCCACATTTTAGTAAAACCCCAAGGTCAGTCTTACTTGATCACTGTTCCTACCCAGTAGCAGAATCTTTGCAACATGGGAATTACGAAGCGTAAAAGAAAAAGGAGCAAAATATCTTTATTATTCTCCACATAAGATAAACATTATTTCATCATTCCCACATTTTAGTAAAACCCCAAGGTAAGTCTTACTTGATCACTGTTCCTACCCAGTAGCAGAATCTTTGCAACATGGGAATTACGAAGCGTAAAAAAAAAAGGAGCAAAATATCTTTATTATTCTCCGCATAAGATAAACATTATTTCATCATTCCCACATTTTACTAAAACCCCAAGGTCAGCCTTACTTGATCACTGTTCCTACCCAGTAGCAGAATCTTTGCAACATGGGAATTACGAAGCGTAAAAGAAAAAGGAGCAAAATATCTTTATTATTCTCCACATAAGATAAACATTATTTCATCATTTCCACATTTTAGTAAAACCCCAAGGTCAGTCTTACTTGATCACTGTTCCTACCCAGTAGCAGAATCTTTGCAACATGGGAATTACGAAGCGTAAAAGAAAAAGGAGCAAAATATCTTTATTATTCTCCACATAAGATAAACATTATTTCATCATTTCCACATTTTAGTAAAACCCCAAGGTCAGTCTTACTTGATCACTGTTCCTACCCAGTAGCAGAATCTTTGCAACATGGGAATTACGAAGCGTAAAAGAAAACGGAGCAAAATATCTTTATTATTCTCCACATAAGGTAAACATTATTTCATCATTTCCACATTTTAGTAAAACCCCAAGGTCAGTCTTACTTGATCACTGTTCCTACCCAGTAGCAGAATCTTTGCAACATGGGAATTACGAAGCGTAAAAGAAAAAGGAGCAAAATATCTTTATTATTCTCCACATAAGATAAACATTATTTCATCATTTCCACATTTTACTAAAACCCCAAGGTCAGCCTTACTTGATCACTGTTCCTACCCAGTAGCAGAATCTTTGCAACATGGGAATTACGAAGCGTAAAAGAAAAAGGAGCAAAATATCTTTATTATTCTCCACATAAGATAAACATTATTTCATCATTCCCACATTTTACTAAAACCCCAAGGTCAGCCTTACTTGATCACTGTTCCTACCCAGTAGCAGAATCTTTGCAACATGGGAATTACGAAGCGTAAAAGAAAAAGGAGCAAAATATCTTTATTATTCTCCACATAAGATAAACATTATTTCATCATTTCCACATTTTAGTAAAACCCCAAGGTCAGTCTTACTTGATCACTGTTCCTACCCAGTAGCAGAATCTCTGCAACATGTGAATTACGAAGCGTAAAAGAAAAAGGAGCAAAATATCTTTATTATTCTCCGCATAAGATAAACATTATTTCATCATTCCCACATTTTACTAAAACCCCAAGGTCAGCCTTACTTGATCACTGTTCCTACCCAGTAGCAGAATCTTTGCAACATGGGAATTACGAAGCGTAAAAGAAAAAGGAGCAAAATATCTTTATTATTCTCCACATAAGATAAACATTATTTCATCATTTCCACATTTTAGTAAAACCCCAAGGTCAGTCTTACTTGATCACTGTTCCTACCCAGTAGCAGAATCTTTGCAACATGGGAATTACGAAGCGTAAAAGAAAAAGGAGCAAAATATCTTTATTATTCTCCACATAAGATAAACATTATTTCATCATTTCCACATTTTAGTAAAACCCCAAGGTCAGTCTTACTTGATCACTGTTCCTACCCAGTAGCAGAATCTTTGCAACATGGGAATTACGAAGCGTAAAAGAAAAAGGAGCAAAATATCGTTATTATTCTCCACATAAGGTAAACATTATTTCATCATTTCCACATTTTAGTAAAACCCCAAGGTCAGTCTTACTTGATCACTGTTCCTACCCAGTAGCAGAATCTTTGCAACATGGGAATTACGAAGCGTAAAAGAAAAAGGAGCAAAATATCTTTATTATTCTCCGCATAAGATATACATTATTTCATCATTCCCACATTTTAGTAAAACCCCAAGGTCAGCCTTACTTGATCACTGTTCCTACCCAGTAGCAGAATCTTTGCAACATGGGAATTACGAAGCGTAAAAGAAAAAGGAATAAAATATCTTTATTATTCTCCACATAAGATAAACATTATTTCATCATTCCCACATTTTAGTAAAACCCCAAAGTCAGCCTTACTTGATCACTGTTCCTACCCAGTAGCAGAATCTTTGCAACATGGGAATTACGAAGCGTAAAAGAAAAAGGAGCAAAATATCTTTATTATTCTCCACATAAGATAAACATTATTTCATCATTTCCACATTTTAGTAAAACCCCAAGGTCAGTCTTACTTGATCACTGTTCCTACCCAGTAGCAGAATCTCTGCAACATGTGAATTACGAAGCGTAAAAGAAAAAGGAGCAAAATATCTTTATTATTCTCCACATAAGATAAACATTATTTCATCATTCCCACATTTTACTAAAACCCCAAGGTCAGCCTTACTTGATCACTGTTCCTACCCAGTAGCAGAATCTTTGCAACATGGGAATTACGAAGCGTATAAGAAAAAGGAGCAAAATATCTTTATTATTCTCCGCATAAGATAAACATTATTTCATCATTCCCACATTTTACTAAAACCCCAAGGTCAGCCTTACTTGATCACTGTTCCTACCCAGTAGCAGAATCTTTGCAACACGGGAATTACGAAGCGTAAAAGAAAAAGGAGCAAAATATCTTTATTATTCTCCACATAAGATAAACATTATTTCATCATTCCCACATTTTACTAAAACCCCAAGGTCAGCCTTACTTGATCACTGTTCCTACCCAGTAGCAGAATCTTTGCAACATGGGAATTACGAAGCGTAAAAGAAAAAGGAGCAAAATATCTTTATTATTCTCCACATAAGATAAACATTATTTCATCATTTCCACATTTTAGTAAAACCCCAAGGTCAGTCTTACTTGATCACTGTTCCTACCCAGTAGCAGAATCTTTGCAACATGGGAATTACGAAGCGTAAAAGAAAAAGGAGCAAAATATCTTTATTATTCTCCACATAAGATAAACATTATTTCATCATTTCCACATTTTAGTAAAACCCCAAGGTCAGTCTTACTTGATCACTGTTCCTACCCAGTAGCAGAATCTTTGCAACATGGGAATTACGAAGCGTAAAAGAAAAAGGAGCAAAATATCTTTATTATTCTCCACATAAGGTAAACATTATTTATTCATTTCCACATTTTAGTAAAACCCCAAGGTCAGTCTTACTTGATCACTGTTCCTACCCAGTAGCAGAATCTTTGCAACATGGGAATTACGAAGCGTAAAAGAAAAAGGAGCAAAATATCTTTATTATTCTCCACATAAGATAAACATTATTTCATCATTTCCACATTTTACTAAAACCCCAAGGTCAGCCTTACTTGATCACTGTTCCTACCCAGTAGCAGAATCTTTGCAACATGGGAATTACGAAGCGTAAAAGAAAAAGGAGCAAAATATCTTTATTATTCTCCGCATAAGATAAACATTATTTCATCATTCCCACATTTTACTAAAACCCCAAGGTCAGTCTTACTTGATCACTGTTCCTACCCAGTAGCAGAATCTTTGCAACATGGGAATTACGAAGCGTAAAAGAAAAAGGAGCAAAATATCTTTATTATTCTCCACATAAGATAAACATTATTTCATCATTCCCACATTTTACTAAAACCCCAAGGTCAGCCTTACTTGATCACTGTTCCTACCCAGTAGCAGAATCTTTGCAACATGGGAATTACGAAGCGTAAAAGAAAAAGGAGCAAAATATCTTTATTATTCTCCACATAAGATAAACATTATTTCATCATTTCCACATTTTAGTAAAACCCCAAGGTCAGCCTTACTTGATCACTGTTCCTACCCAGTAGCAGAATCTCTGCAACATGTGAATTACGAAGCGTAAAAGAAAAAGGAGCAAAATATCTTTATTATTCTCCGCATAAGATAAACATTATTTCATCATTCCCACATTTTACTAAAACCCCAAGGTCAGCCTTACTTGATCACTGTTCCTACCCAGTAGCAGAATCTTTGCAACATGGGAATTACGAAGCGTAAAAGAAAAAGGAGCAAAATATCTTTATTATTCTCCACATAAGATAAACATTATTTCATCATTTCCACATTTTAGTAAAACCCCAAGGTCAGTCTTACTTGATCACTGTTCCTACCCAGTAGCAGAATCTTTGCAACATGGGAATTACGAAGCGTAAAAGAAAAAGGAGCAAAATATCTTTATTATTCTCCACATAAGATAAACATTATTTCATCATTTCCACATTTTAGTAAAACCCCAAGGTCAGTCTTACTTGATCACTGTTCCTACCCAGTAGCAGAATCTTTGCAACATGGGAATTACGAAGCGTAAAAGAAAAAGGAGCAAAATATCGTTATTATTCTCCACATAAGGTAAACATTATTTCATCATTTCCACATTTTAGTAAAACCCCAAGGTCAGTCTTACTTGATCACTGTTCCTACCCAGTAGCAGAATCTTTGCAACATGGGAATTACGTAGCGTAAAAGAAAAAGGAGCAAAATATCTTTATTATTCTCCACATAAGATAAACATTATTTCATCATTTCCACATTTTAGTAAAACCCCAAGGTCAGTCTTACTTGATCACTGTTCCTACCCAGTAGCAGAATCTTTGCAACATGGGAATTACGAAGCGTAAAAGAAAAAGGAGCAAAATATCTTTATTATTCTCCACATAAGGTAAACATTATTTATTCATTTCCACATTTTAGTAAAACCCCAAGGTCAGTCTTACTTGATCACTGTTCCTACCCAGTAGCAGAATCTTTGCAACATGGGAATTACGAAGCGTAAAAGAAAAAGGAGCAAAATATCTTTATTATTCTCCACATAAGATAAACATTATTTCATCATTTCCACATTTTACTAAAACCCCAAGGTCAGCCTTACTTGATCACTGTTCCTACCCAGTAGCAGAATCTTTGCAACATGGGAATTACGAAGCGTAAAAGAAAAAGGAGCAAAATATCTTTATTATTCTCCGCATAAGATAAACATTATTTCATCATTCCCACATTTTACTAAAACCCCAAGGTCAGTCTTACTTGATCACTGTTCCTACCCAGTAGCAGAATCTTTGCAACATGGGAATTACGAAGCGTAAAAGAAAAAGGAGCAAAATATCTTTATTATTCTCCACATAAGATAAACATTATTTCATCATTCCCACATTTTACTAAAACCCCAAGGTCAGCCTTACTTGATCACTGTTCCTACCCAGTAGCAGAATCTTTGCAACATGGGAATTACGAAGCGTAAAAGAAAAAGGAGCAAAATATCTTTATTATTCTCCACATAAGATAAACATTATTTCATCATTTCCACATTTTAGTAAAACCCCAAGGTCAGCCTTACTTGATCACTGTTCCTACCCAGTAGCAGAATCTCTGCAACATGTGAATTACGAAGCGTAAAAGAAAAAGGAGCAAAATATCTTTATTATTCTCCGCATAAGATAAACATTATTTCATCATTCCCACATTTTACTAAAACCCCAAGGTCAGCCTTACTTGATCACTGTTCCTACCCAGTAGCAGAATCTTTGCAACATGGGAATTACGAAGCGTAAAAGAAAAAGGAGCAAAATATCTTTATTATTCTCCACATAAGATAAACATTATTTCATCATTTCCACATTTTAGTAAAACCCCAAGGTCAGTCTTACTTGATCACTGTTCCTACCCAGTAGCAGAATCTTTGCAACATGGGAATTACGAAGCGTAAAAGAAAAAGGAGCAAAATATCTTTATTATTCTCCACATAAGATAAACATTATTTCATCATTTCCACATTTTAGTAAAACCCCAAGGTCAGTCTTACTTGATCACTGTTCCTACCCAGTAGCAGAATCTTTGCAACATGGGAATTACGAAGCGTAAAAGAAAAAGGAGCAAAATATCGTTATTATTCTCCACATAAGGTAAACATTATTTCATCATTTCCACATTTTAGTAAAACCCCAAGGTCAGTCTTACTTGATCACTGTTCCTACCCAGTAGCAGAATCTTTGCAACATGGGAATTACGAAGCGTAAAAGAAAAAGGAGCAAAATATCTTTATTATTCTCCGCATAAGATATACATTATTTCATCATTCCCACATTTTAGTAAAACCCCAAGGTCAGCCTTACTTGATCACTGTTCCTACCCAGTAGCAGAATCTTTGCAACATGGGAATTACGAAGCGTAAAAGAAAAAGGAATAAAATATCTTTATTATTCTCCACATAAGATAAACATTATTTCATCATTCCCACATTTTAGTAAAACCCCAAGGTCAGCCTTACTTGATCACTGTTCCTACCCAGTAGCAGAATCTTTGCAACATGGGAATTACGAAGCGTAAAAGAAAAAGGAGCAAAATATCTTTATTATTCTCCACATAAGATAAACATTATTTCATCATTTTCACATTTTAGTAAAACCCCAAGGTCAGTCTTACTTGATCACTGTTCCTACCCAGTAGCAGAATCTCTGCAACATGTGAATTACGAAGCGTAAAAGAAAAAGGAGCAAAATATCTTTATTATTCTCCGCATAAGATAAACATTATTTCATCATTCCCACATTTTACTAAAACCCCAAGGTCAGTCTTACTTGATCACTGTTCCTACCCAGTAGCAGAATCTTTGCAACATGGGAATTACGAAGCGTAAAAGAAAAAGGAGCAAAATATCTTTATTATTCTCCACATAAGATAAACATTAATTCATCATTCCCACATTTTAGTAAAACCCCAAGGTCAGTCTTACTTGATCACTGTTCCTACCCAGTAGCAGAATCTTTGCAACATGGGAATTACGAAGCGTAAAAGAAAAAGGAGCAAAATATCTTTATTATTCTCCACATAAGATAAACATTATTTCATCATTCCCACATTTTACTAAAACCCCAAGGTCAGCCTTACTTGATCACTGTTCCTACCCAGTAGCAGAATCTTTGCAACATGGGAATTACGAAGCGTAAAAGAAAAAGGAGCAAAATATCTTTATTATTCTCCGCATAAGATAAACATTATTTCATCATTCCCACATTTTAGTAAAACCCCAAGGTCAGCCTTACTTGATCACTGTTCCTACCCAGTAGCAGAATCTTTGCAACACGGGAATTACGAAGCGTAAAAGAAAAAGGAGCAAAATATCTTTATTATTCTCCACATAAGATAAACATTATTTCATCATTCCCACATTTTACTAAAACCCCAAGGTCAGCCTTACTTGATCACTGTTCCTACCCAGTAGCAGAATCTTTGCAACATGGGAATTACGAAGCGTATAAGAAAAAGGAGCAAAATATCTTTATTATTCTCCGCATAAGATAAACATTATTTCATCATTCCCACATTTTACTAAAACCCCAAGGTCAGCCTTACTTGATCACTGTTCCTACCCAGTAGCAGAATCTTTGCAACACGGGAATTACGAAGCGTAAAAGAAAAAGGAGCAAAATATCTTTATTATTCTCCACATAAGATAAACATTATTTCATCATTTCCACATTTTAGTAAAACCCCAAGGTCAGCCTTACTTGATCACTGTTCCTACCCAGTAGCAGAATCTTTGCAACATGGGAATTACGAAGCGTAAAAGAAAAAGGAGCAAAATATCTTTATTATTCTCCACATAAGATAAACATTATTTCATGATTTCCACATTTTAGTAAAACCCCAAGGTCAGTCTTACTTGATCACTGTTCCTACCCAGTAGCAGAATCTTTGCAACATGGGAATTACGAAGCGTAAAAGAAAAAGGAGCAAAATATCTTTATTATTCTCCACATAAGATAAACATTATTTCATCATTTCCACATTTTAGTAAAACCCCAAGGTCAGTCTTACTTGATCACTGTTCCTACCCAGTAGCAGAATCTTTGCAACATGGGAATTACGAAGCGTAAAAGAAAAAGGAGCAAAATATCTTTATTATTCTCCACATAAGGTAAACATTATTTCATCATTTCCACATTTTAGTAAAACCCCAAGGTCAGTCTTACTTGATCACTGTTCCTACCCAGTAGCAGAATCTTTGCAACATGGGAATTACGAAGCGTAAAAGAAAAAGGAGCAAAATATCTTTATTATTCTCCACATAAGATAAACATTATTTCATCATTTCCACATTTTACTAAAACCCCAAGGTCAGCCTTACTTGATCACTGTTCCTACCCAGTAGCAGAATCTTTGCAACATGGGAATTACGAAGCGTAAAAGAAAAAGGAGCAAAATATCTTTATTATTCTCCACATAAGATAAACATTATTTCATCATTCCCACATTTTACTAAAACCCCAAGGTCAGCCTTACTTGATCACTGTTCCTACCCAGTAGCAGAATCTCTGCAACATGGGAATTACGAAGCGTAAAAGAAAAAGGAGCAAAATATCTTTATTATTCTCCACATAAGATAAACATTATTTCATCATTCCCACATTTTAGTAAAACCCCAAGGTCAGTCTTACTTGATCACTGTTCCTACCCAGTAGCAGAATCTCTGCAACATGTGAATTACGAAGCGTAAAAGAAAAAGGAGCAAAATATCTTTATTATTCTCCGCATAAGATAAACATTATTTCATCATTTCCACATTTTACTAAAACCCCAAGGTCAGCCTTACTTGATCACTGTTCCTACCCAGTAGCAGAATCTTTGCAACATGGGAATTACGAAGCGTAAAAGAAAAAGGAGCAAAATATCTTTATTATTCTCCACATAAGATAAACATTATTTCATCATTCCCACATTTTACTAAAACCCCAAGGTCAGCCTTACTTGATCACTGTTCCTACCCAGTAGCAGAATCTCTGCAACATGGGAATTACGAAGCGTAAAAGAAAAAGGAGCAAAATATCTTTATTATTCTCCACATAAGATAAACATTATTTCATCATTCCCACATTTTAGTAAAACCCCAAGGTCAGTCTTACTTTATCACTGTTCCTACCCAGTAGCAGAATCTCTGCAACATGTGAATTACGAAGCGTAAAAGAAAAAGGAGCAAAATATCTTTATTATTCTCCGCATAAGATAAACATTATTTCATCATTCCCACATTTTACTAAAACCCCAAGGTCAGTCTTACTTGATCACTGTTCCTACCCAGTAGCAGAATCTTTGCAACATGGGAATTACGAAGCGTAAAAGAAAAAGGAGCAAAATATCTTTATTATTCTCCACATAAGATAAACATTATTTCATCATTTCCACATTTTAGTAAAACCCCAAGGTCAGCCTTACTTGATCACTGTTCCTACCCAGTAGCAGAATCTTTGCAACATGGGAATTACGAAGCGTAAAAGAAAAAGGAGCAAAATATCTTTATTATTCTCCACATAAGATAAACATTATTTCATCATTCCCACATTTTACTAAAACCCCAAGGTCAGTCTTACTTGATCACTGTTCCTACCCAGTAGCAGAATCTTTGCAACATGGGAATTACGAAGCGTAAAAGAAAAAGGAGCAAAATATCTTTATTATTCTCCACATAAGATAAACATTATTTCATCATTCCCACATTTTACTAAAACCCCAAGGTCAGCCTTACTTGATCACTGTTCCTACCCAGTAGCAGAATCTTTGCAACATGGGAATTACGAAGCGTAAAAGAAAAAGGAGCAAAATATCTTTATTATTCTCCACATAAGATAAACATTATTTCATCATTCCCACATTTTACTAAAACCCCAAGGTCAGTCTTACTTGATCACTGTTCCTACCCAGTAGCAGAATCTTTGCAACATGGGAATTACGAAGCGTAAAAGAAAAAGGAGCAAAATATCTTTATTATTCTCCACATAAGATAAACATTATTTCATCATTCCCACATTTTACTAAAACCCCAAGGTCAGCCTTACTTGATCACTGTTCCTACCCAGTAGCAGAATCTCTGCAACATGTGAATTACGAAGCATAAAAGAAAAAGGAGCAAAATATCTTTATTATTCTCCGCATAAGAAAAACATTATTTCATCATTCCCACATTTTACTAAAACCCCAAGGTCAGCCTTACTTGATCACTGTTCCTACCCAGTAGCAGAATCTTTGCAACATGGGAATTACGAAGCGTAAAAGAAAAAGGAGCAAAATATCTTTATTATTCTCCACATAAGATAAACATTATTTCATCATTCCCACATTTTAGTAAAACCCCAAGGTCAGCCTTACTTGATCACTGTTCCTACCCAGTAGCAGAATCTTTGCAACATGGGAATTACGAAGCGTAAAAGAAAAAGGAGCAAAATATCTTTATTATTCTCCACATAAGATAAACATTATTTCATCATTCCCACATTTTACTAAAACCCCAAGGTCAGCCTTACTTGATCACTGTTCCTACCCAGTAGCAGAATCTTTGCAACATGGGAATTACGAAGCGTAAAAGAAAAAGGAGCAAAATATCTTTATTATTCTCCGCATAAGATAAACATTATTTCATCATTCCCACATTTTACTAAAACCCCAAGGTCAGCCTTACTTGATCACTGTTCCTACCCAGTAGCAGAATCTTTGCAACACGGGAATTACGAAGCGTAAAAGAAAAAGGAGCAAAATATCTTTATTATTCTCCTCATAAGATAAACATTATTTCATCATTCCCACATTTTACTAAAACCCCAAGGTTAGCCTTACTTGATCACTGTTCCTACCCAGTAGCAGAATCTTTGCAACATGGGAATTACGAAGCGTAAAAGAAAAAGGAGCAAAATATCTTTATTATTCTCCACATAAGATAAACATTATTTCATCATTTCCACATTTTAGTAAAACCCCAAGGTCAGTCTTACTTGATCACTGTTCCTACCCAGTAGCAGAATCTTTGCAACATGGGAATTACGAAGCGTAAAAGAAAAAGGAGCAAAATATCTTTATTATTCTCCACATAAGATAAACATTATTTCATCATTTCCACATTTTACTAAAACCCCAAGGTCAGTCTTACTTGATCACTGTTCCTACCCAGTAGCAGAATCTTTGCAACATGGGAATTACGAAGCGTAAAAGAAAAAGGAGCAAAATATCTTTATTATTCTCCACATAAGGTAAACATTATTTCATCATTTCCACATTTTAGTAAAACCCCAAGGTCAGTCTTACTTGATCACTGTTCCTACCCAGTAGCAGAATCTTTGCAACATGGGAATTACGAAGCGTAAAAGAAAAAGGAGCAAAATATCTTTATTATTCTCCGCATAAGATAAACATTATTTCATCATTCCCACATTTTAGTAAAACCCCAAGGTCAGTCTTACTTGATCACTGTTCCTACCCAGTAGCAGAATCTTTGCAACATGGGAATTACGAAGCGTAAAAGAAAAAGGAGCAAAATATCTTTATTATTCTCCACATAAGATAAACATTATTTCATCATTCCCACATTTTAGTAAAACCCCAAGGTCAGTCTTACTTGATCACTGTTCCTACCCAGTAGCAGAATCTTTGCAACATGGGAATTACGAAGCGTAAAAGAAAAAGGAGCAAAATATCTTTATTATTCTCCACATAAGATAAACATTATTTCATCATTTCCACATTTTAGTAAAACCCCAAGGTCAGTCTTACTTGATCACTGTTCCTACCCAGTAGCAGAATCTTTGCAACATGGGAATTACGAAGCGTAAAAGAAAAAGGAGCAAAATATCTTTATTATTCTCCACATAAGATAAACATTATTTCATCATTTCCACATTTTAGTAAAACCCCAAGGTCAGTCTTACTTGATCACTGTTCCTACCCAGTAGCAGAATCTTTGCAACATGGGAATTACGAAGCGTAAAAGAAAACGGAGCAAAATATCTTTATTATTCTCCACATAAGGTAAACA
Organism: Schistocerca nitens; assembly: GCF_023898315.1. Classification (NCBI taxonomy): domain Eukaryota; kingdom Metazoa; phylum Arthropoda; class Insecta; order Orthoptera; family Acrididae; genus Schistocerca; species Schistocerca nitens. The sequence goes on along the minus strand of NC_064624.1, from coordinate 162,841,797 downwards.
TTATTTCATCATTTCCACATTTTAGTAAAACCCCAAGGTCAGTCTTACTTGATCACTGTTCCTACCAAGTAGCAGAATCTTTGCAACATGGGAATTACGAAGCGTAAAAGAAAAAGGAGCAAAATATCTTTATTATTCTCCACATAAGATAAACATTATTTCATCATTTCCACATTTTACTAAAACCCCAAGGTCAGCCTTACTTGATCACTGTTCCTACCCAGTAGCAGAATCTTTGCAACATGGGAATTACGAAGCGTAAAAGAAAAAGGAGCAAAATATCTTTATTATTCTCCACATAAGATAAACATTATTTCATCATTCCCACATTTTACTAAAACCCCAAGGTCAGCCTTACTTGATCACTGTTCCTACCCAGTAGCAGAATCTTTGCAACATGGGAATTACGAAGCGTAAAAGAAAAAGGAGCAAAATATCGTTATTATTCTCCACATAAGATAAACATTATTTCATCATTCCCACATTTTACTAAAACCCCAAGGTCAGCCTTACTTGATCACTGTTCCTACCCAGTAGCAGAATCTTTGCAACACGGGAATTACGAAGCGTAAAAGAAAAAGGAGCAAAATATCTTTATTATTCTCCACATAAGATAAACATTATTTCATCATTCCCACATTTTACTAAAACCCCAAGGTCAGCCTTACTTGATCACTGTTCCTACCCAGTAGCAGAATCTTTGCAACATGGGAATTACGAAGCGTAAAAGAAAAAGGAGCAAAATATCTTTATTATTCTCCACATAAGATAAACATTATTTCATCATTTCCACATTTTAGTAAAACCCCAAGGTCAGTCTTACTTGATCACTGTTCCTACCCAGTAGCAGAATCTTTGCAACATGTGAATTACGAAGCGTAAAAGAAAAAGGAGCAAAATATCTTTATTATTCTCCGCATAAGATAAACATTATTTCATCATTCCCACATTTTACTAAAACCCCAAGGTCAGCCTTACTTGATCACTGTTCCTACCCAGTAGCAGAATCTTTGCAACATGGGAATTACGAAGCGTAAAAGAAAAAGGAGCAAAATATCTTTATTATTCTCCACATAAGATAAACATTATTTCATCATTTCCACATTTTAGTAAAACCCCAAGGTCAGTCTTACTTGATCACTGTTCCTACCCAGTAGCAGAATCTTTGCAACATGGGAATTACGAAGCGTAAAAGAAAAAGGAGCAAAATATCTTTATTATTCTCCACATAAGATAAACATTATTTCATCATTTCCACATTTTAGTAAAACCCCAAGGTCAGTCTTACTTGATCACTGTTCCTACCCAGTAGCAGAATCTTTGCAACATGGGAATTACGAAGCGTAAAAGAAAAAGGAGCAAAATATCGTTATTATTCTCCACATAAGGTAAACATTATTTCATCATTTCCACATTTTAGTAAAACCCCAAGGTCAGTCTTACTTGATCACTGTTCCTACCCAGTAGCAGAATCTTTGCAACATGGGAATTACGAAGCGTAAAAGAAAAAGGAGCAAAATATCTTTATTATTCTCCGCATAAGATATACATTATTTCATCATTCCCACATTTTAGTAAAACCCCAAGGTCAGCCTTACTTGATCACTGTTCCTACCCAGTAGCAGAATCTTTGCAACATGGGAATTACGAAGCGTAAAAGAAAAAGGAATAAAATATCTTTATTATTCTCCACATAAGATAAACATTATTTCATCATTCCCACATTTTAGTAAAACCCCAAGGTCAGCCTTACTTGATCACTGTTCCTACCCAGTAGCAGAATCTTTGCAACATGGGAATTACGAAGCGTAAAAGAAAAAGGAGCAAAATATCTTTATTATTCTCCACATAAGATAAACATTATTTCATCATTTCCACATTTTAGTAAAACCCCAAGGTCAGTCTTACTTGATCACTGTTCCTACCCAGTAGCAGAATCTCTGCAACATGTGAATTACGAAGCGTAAAAGAAAAAGGAGCAAAATATCTTTATTATTCTCCGCATAAGATAAACATTATTTCATCATTCCCACATTTTACTAAAACCCCAAGGTCAGTCTTACTTGATCACTGTTCCTACCCAGTAGCAGAATCTTTGCAACATGGGAATTACGAAGCGTAAAAGAAAAAGGAGCAAAATATCTTTATTATTCTCCACATAAGATAAACATTATTTCATCATTCCCACATTTTACTAAAACCCCAAGGTCAGTCTTACTTGATCACTGTTCCTACCCAGTAGCAGAATCTTTGCAACATGGGAATTACGAAGCGTAAAAGAAAAAGGAGCAAAATATCTTTATTATTCTCCACATAAGATAAACATTATTTCATCATTCCCACATTTTACTAAAACCCCAAGGTCAGCCTTACTTGATCACTGTTCCTACCCAGTAGCAGAATCTCTGCAACATGTGAATTACGAAGCATAAAAGAAAAACGAGCAAAATATCTTTATTATTCTCCGCATAAGAAAAACATTATTTCATCATTCCCACATTTTACTAAAACCCCAAGGTCAGCCTTACTTGATCACTGTTCCTACCCAGTAGCAGAATCTTTGCAACATGGGAATTACGAAGCGTAAAAGAAAAAGGAGCAAAATATCTTTATTATTCTCCACATAAGATAAACATTATTTCATCATTCCCACATTTTAGTAAAACCCCAAGGTCAGCCTTACTTGATCACTGTTCCTACCCAGTAGCAGAATCTTTGCAACATGGGAATTACGAAGCGTAAAAGAAAAAGGAGCAAAATATCTTTATTATTCTCCGCATAAGATAAACATTATTTCATCATTCCCACATTTTAGTAAAACCCCAAGGTCAGTCTTACTTGATCACTGTTCCTACCCAGTAGCAGAATCTTTGCAACATGGGAATTACGAAGCGTAAAAGAAAAAGGAGCAAAATATCTTTATTATTCTCCACATAAGATAAACATTATTTCATCATTCCCACATTTTACTAAAACCCCAAGGTCAGCCTTACTTGATCACTGTTCCTACCCAGTAGCAGAATCTTTGCAACACGGGAATTACGAAGCGTAAAAGAAAAAGGAGCAAAATATCTTTATTATTCTCCACATAAGATAAACATTATTTCATCATTCCCACATTTTACTAAAACCCCAAGGTCAGCCTTACTTGATCACTGTTCCTACCCAGTAGCAGAATCTTTGCAACATGGGAATTACGAAGCGTAAAAGAAAAAGGAGCAAAATATCTTTATTATTCTCCACATAAGATAAACATTATTTCATCATTTCCACATTTTAGTAAAACCCCAAGGTCAGTCTTACTTGATCACTGTTCCTACCCAGTAGCAGAATCTTTGCAACATGGGAATTACGAAGCGTAAAAGAAAAAGGAGCAAAATATCTTTATTATTCTCCACATAAGATAAACATTATTTCATCATTTCCACATTTTAGTAAAACCCCAAGGTCAGTCTTACTTGATCACTGTTCCTACCCAGTAGCAGAATCTTTGCAACATGGGAATTACGAAGCGTAAAAGAAAAAGGAGCAAAATATCTTTATTATTCTCCACATAAGGTAAACATTATTTCATCATTTCCACATTTTAGTAAAACCCCAAGGTCAGTCTTACTTGATCACTGTTCCTACCCAGTAGCAGAATCTTTGCAACATGGGAATTACGAAGCGTAAAAGAAAAAGGAGCAAAATATCTTTATTATTCTCCGCATAAGATAAACATTATTTCATCATTCCCACATTTTAGTAAAACCCCAAGGTCAGTCTTACTTGATCACTGTTCCTACCCAGTAGCAGAATCTTTGCAACATGGGAATTACGAAGCGTAAAAGAAAAAGGAGCAAAATATCTTTATTATTCTCCACATAAGATAAACATTATTTCATCATTCCCACATTTTAGTAAAACCCCAAGGTCAGTCTTACTTGATCACTGTTCCTACCCAGTAGCAGAATCTTTGCAACATGGGAATTACGAAGCGTAAAAGAAAAAGGAGCAAAATATCTTTATTATTCTCCGCATAAGATAAACATTATTTCATCATTCCCACATTTTACTAAAACCCCAAGGTCAGCCTTACTTGATCACTGTTCCTACCCAGTAGCAGAATCTTTGCAACATGGGAATTACGAAGCGTAAAAGAAAAAGGAGCAAAATATCTTTATTATTCTCCACATAAGATAAACATTATTTCATCATTTCCACATTTTAGTAAAACCCCAAGGTCAGTCTTACTTGATCACTGTTCCTACCCAGTAGCAGAATCTTTGCAACATGGGAATTACGAAGCGTAAAAGAAAAAGGAGCAAAATATCTTTATTATTCTCCACATAAGATAAACATTATTTCATCATTTCCACATTTTAGTAAAACCCCAAGGTCAGTCTTACTTGATCACTGTTCCTACCCAGTAGCAGAATCTTTGCAACATGGGAATTACGAAGCGTAAAAGAAAACGGAGCAAAATATCTTTATTATTCTCCACATAAGGTAAACATTATTTCATCATTTCCACATTTTAGTAAAACCCCAAGGTCAGTCTTACTTGATCACTGTTCCTACCCAGTAGCAGAATCTTTGCAACATGGGAATTACGAAGCGTAAAAGAAAAAGGAGCAAAATATCTTTATTATTCTCCACATAAGATAAACATTATTTCATCATTTCCACATTTTACTAAAACCCCAAGGTCAGCCTTACTTGATCACTGTTCCTACCCAGTAGCAGAATCTTTGCAACATGGGAATTACGAAGCGTAAAAGAAAAAGGAGCAAAATATCTTTATTATTCTCCACATAAGATAAACATTATTTCATCATTCCCACATTTTACTAAAACCCCAAGGTCAGCCTTACTTGATCACTGTTCCTACCCAGTAGCAGAATCTTTGCAACATGGGAATTACGAAGCGTAAAAGAAAAAGGAGCAAAATATCTTTATTATTCTCCGCATAAGATAAACATTATTTCATCATTCCCACATTTTACTAAAACCCCAAGGTCAGTCTTACTTGATCACTGTTCCTACCCAGTAGCAGAATCTTTGCAACATGGGAATTACGAAGCGTAAAAGAAAAAGGAGCAAAATATCTTTATTATTCTCCACATAAGATAAACATTATTTCATCATTCCCACATTTTACTAAAACCCCAAGGTCAGCCTTACTTGATCACTGTTCCTACCCAGTAGCAGAATCTTTGCAACATGGGAATTACGAAGCGTAAAAGAAAAAGGAGCAAAATATCTTTATTATTCTCCACATAAGATAAACATTATTTCATCATTTCCACATTTTAGTAAAACCCCAAGGTCAGTCTTACTTGATCACTGTTCCTACCCAGTAGCAGAATCTCTGCAACATGTGAATTACGAAGCGTAAAAGAAAAAGGAGCAAAATATCTTTATTATTCTCCGCATAAGATAAACATTATTTCATCATTCCCACATTTTACTAAAACCCCAAGGTCAGCCTTACTTGATCACTGTTCCTACCCAGTAGCAGAATCTTTGCAACATGGGAATTACGAAGCGTAAAAGAAAAAGGAGCAAAATATCTTTATTATTCTCCACATAAGATAAACATTATTTCATCATTTCCACATTTTAGTAAAACCCCAAGGTCAGTCTTACTTGATCACTGTTCCTACCCAGTAGCAGAATCTTTGCAACATGGGAATTACGAAGCGTAAAAGAAAAAGGAGCAAAATATCTTTATTATTCTCCACATAAGATAAACATTATTTCATCATTTCCACATTTTAGTAAAACCCCAAGGTCAGTCTTACTTGATGACTGTTCCTACCCAGTAGCAGAATCTTTGCAACATGGGAATTACGAAGCGTAAAAGAAAAAGGAGCAAAATATCGTTATTATTCTCCACATAAGGTAAACATTATTTCATCATTTCCACATTTTAGTAAAACCCCAAGGTCAGTCTTACTTGATCACTGTTCCTACCCAGTAGCAGAATCTTTGCAACATGGGAATTACGAAGCGTAAAAGAAAAAGGAGCAAAATATCTTTATTATTCTCCGCATAAGATATACATTATTTCATCATTCCCACATTTTAGTAAAACCCCAAGGTCAGCCTTACTTGATCACTGTTCCTACCCAGTAGCAGAATCTTTGCAACATGGGAATTACGAAGCGTAAAAGAAAAAGGAATAAAATATCTTTATTATTCTCCACATAAGATAAACATTATTTCATCATTCCCACATTTTAGTAAAACCCCAAGGTCAGCCTTACTTGATCACTGTTCCTACCCAGTAGCAGAATCTTTGCAACATGGGAATTACGAAGCGTAAAAGAAAAAGGAGCAAAATATCTTTATTATTCTCCACATAAGATAAACATTATTTCATCATTTCCACATTTTAGTAAAACCCCAAGGTCAGTCTTACTTGATCACTGTTCCTACCCAGTAGCAGAATCTCTGCAACATGTGAATTACGAAGCGTAAAGGAAAAAGGAGCAAAATATCTTTATTATTCTCCGCATAAGATAAACATTATTTCATCATTCCCACATTTTAGTAAAACCCCAAGGTCAGTCTTACTTGATCACTGTTCCTACCCAGTAGCAGAATCTTTGCAACATGGGAATTACGAAGCGTAAAAGAAAAAGCAGCAAAATATCTTTATTATTCTCCACATAAGATAAACATTAATTCATCATTCCCACATTTTAGTAAAACCCCAAGGTCAGTCTTACTTGATCACTGTTCCTACCCAGTAGCAGAATCTTTGCAACATGGGAATTACGAAGCGTAAAAGAAAAAGGAGCAAAATATCTTTATTATTCTCCACATAAGATAAACATTATTTCATCATTCCCACATTTTACTAAAACCCCAAGGTCAGCCTTACTTGATCACTGTTCCTACCCAGTAGCAGAATCTTTGCAACATGGGAATTACGAAGCGTAAAAGAAAAAGGAGCAAAATATCTTTATTATTCTCCGCATAAGATAAACATTATTTCATCATTCCCACATTTTACTAAAACCCCAAGGTCAGCCTTACTTGATCACTGTTCCTACCCAGTAGCAGAATCTTTGCAACACGGGAATTACGAAGCGTAAAAGAAAAAGGAGCAAAATATCTTTATTATTCTCCACATAAGATAAACATTATTTCATCATTCCCACATTTTACTAAAACCCCAAGGTCAGCCTTACTTGATCACTGTTCCTACCCAGTAGCAGAATCTTTGCAACATGGGAATTACGAAGCGTATAAGAAAAAGGAGCAAAATATCTTTATTATTCTCCGCATAAGATAAACATTATTTCATCATTCCCACATTTTACTAAAACCCCAAGGTCAGCCTTACTTGATCACTGTTCCTACCCAGTAGCAGAATCTTTGCAACACGGGAATTACGAAGCGTAAAAGAAAAAGGAGCAAAATATCTTTATTATTCTCCACATAAGATAAACATTATTTCATCATTCCCACATTTTACTAAAACCCCAAGGTCAGCCTTACTTGATCACTGTTCCTACCCAGTAGCAGAATCTTTGCAACATGGGAATTACGAAGCGTAAAAGAAAAAGGAGCAAAATATCTTTATTATTCTCCACATAAGATAAACATTATTTCATCATTTCCACATTTTAGTAAAACCCCAAGGTCAGTCTTACTTGATCACTGTTCCTACCCAGTAGCAGAATCTTTGCAACATGGGAATTACGAAGCGTAAAAGAAAAAGGAGCAAAATATCTTTATTATTCTCCACATAAGATAAACATTATTTCATCATTTCCACATTTTAGTAAAACCCCAAGGTCAGTCTTACTTGATCACTGTTCCTACCCAGTAGCAGAATCTTTGCAACATGGGAATTACGAAGCGTAAAAGAAAAAGGAGCAAAATATCTTTATTATTCTCCACATAAGGTAAACATTATTTATTCATTTCCACATTTTAGTAAAACCCCAAGGTCAGTCTTACTTGATCACTGTTCCTACCCAGTAGCAGAATCTTTGCAACATGGGAATTACGAAGCGTAAAAGAAAAAGGAGCAAAATATCTTTATTATTCTCCACATAAGATAAACATTATTTCATCATTTCCACATTTTACTAAAACCCCAAGGTCAGCCTTACTTGATCACTGTTCCTACCCAGTAGCAGAATCTTTGCAACATGGGAATTACGAAGCGTAAAAGAAAAAGGAGCAAAATATCTTTATTATTCTCCGCATAAGATAAACATTATTTCATCATTCCCACATTTTACTAAAACCCCAAGGTCAGTCTTACTTGATCACTGTTCCTACCCAGTAGCAGAATCTTTGCAACATGGGAATTACGAAGCGTAAAAGAAAAAGGAGCAAAATATCTTTATTATTCTCCACATAAGATAAACATTATTTCATCATTCCCACATTTTACTAAAACCCCAAGGTCAGCCTTACTTGATCACTGTTCCTACCCAGTAGCAGAATCTTTGCAACATGGGAATTACGAAGCGTAAAAGAAAAAGGAGCAAAATATCTTTATTATTCTCCACATAAGATAAACATTATTTCATCATTTCCACATTTTAGTAAAACCCCAAGGTCAGCCTTACTTGATCACTGTTCCTACCCAGTAGCAGAATCTCTGCAACATGTGAATTACGAAGCGTAAAAGAAAAAGGAGCAAAATATCTTTATTATTCTCCGCATAAGATAAACATTATTTCATCATTCCCACATTTTACTAAAACCCCAAGGTCAGCCTTACTTGATCACTGTTCCTACCCAGTAGCAGAATCTTTGCAACATGGGAATTACGAAGCGTAAAAGAAAAAGGAGCAAAATATCTTTATTATTCTCCACATAAGATAAACATTATTTCATCATTTCCACATTTTAGTAAAACCCCAAGGTCAGTCTTACTTGATCACTGTTCCTACCCAGTAGCAGAATCTTTGCAACATGGGAATTACGAAGCGTAAAAGAAAAAGGAGCAAAATATCTTTATTATTCTCCACATAAGATAAACATTATTTCATCATTTCCACATTTTAGTAAAACCCCAAGGTCAGTCTTACTTGATCACTGTTCCTACCCAGTAGCAGAATCTTTGCAACATGGGAATTACGAAGCGTAAAAGAAAAAGGAGCAAAATATCGTTATTATTCTCCACATAAGGTAAACATTATTTCATCATTTCCACATTTTAGTAAAACCCCAAGGTCAGTCTTACTTGATCACTGTTCCTACCCAGTAGCAGAATCTTTGCAACATGGGAATTACGAAGCGTAAAAGAAAAAGGAGCAAAATATCTTTATTATTCTCCGCATAAGATATACATTATTTCATCATTCCCACATTTTAGTAAAACCCCAAGGTCAGCCTTACTTGATCACTGTTCCTACCCAGTAGCAGAATCTTTGCAACATGGGAATTACGAAGCGTAAAAGAAAAAGGAATAAAATATCTTTATTATTCTCCACATAAGATAAACATTATTTCATCATTCCCACATTTTAGTAAAACCCCAAGGTCAGCCTTACTTGATCACTGTTCCTACCCAGTAGCAGAATCTTTGCAACATGGGAATTACGAAGCGTAAAAGAAAAAGGAGCAAAATATCTTTATTATTCTCCACATAAGATAAACATTATTTCATCATTTCCACATTTTAGTAAAACCCCAAGGTCAGTCTTACTTGATCACTGTTCCTACCCAGTAGCAGAATCTCTGCAACATGTGAATTACGAAGCGTAAAAGAAAAAGGAGCAAAATATCTTTATTATTCTCCGCATAAGATAAACATTATTTCATCATTCCCACATTTTACTAAAACCCCAAGGTCAGTCTTACTTGATCACTGTTCCTACCCAGTAGCAGAATCTTTGCAACATGGGAATTACGAAGCGTAAAAGAAAAAGGAGCAAAATATCTTTATTATTCTCCACATAAGATAAACATTAATTCATCATTCCCACATTTTAGTAAAACCCCAAGGTCAGTCTTACTTGATCACTGTTCCTACCCAGTAGCAGAATCTTTGCAACATGGGAATTACGAAGCGTAAAAGAAAAAGGAGCAAAATATCTTTATTATTCTCCACATAAGATAAACATTATTTCATCATTCCCACATTTTACTAAAACCCCAAGGTCAGCCTTACTTGATCACTGTTCCTACCCAGTAGCAGAATCTTTGCAACATGGGAATTACGAAGCGTAAAAGAAAAAGGAGCAAAATATCTTTATTATTCTCCGCATAAGATAAACATTATTTCATCATTCCCACATTTTACTAAAACCCCAAGGTCAGCCTTACTTGATCACTGTTCCTACCCAGTAGCAGAATCTTTGCAACACGGGAATTACGAAGCGTAAAAGAAAAAGGAGCAAAATATCTTTATTATTCTCCACATAAGATAAACATTATTTCATCATTCCCACATTTTACTAAAACCCCAAGGTCAGCCTTACTTGATCACTGTTCCTACCCAGTAGCAGAATCTTTGCAACATGGGAATTACGAAGCGTATAAGAAAAAGGAGCAAAATATCTTTATTATTCTCCGCATAAGATAAACATTATTTCATCATTCCCACATTTTACTAAAACCCCAAGGTCAGCCTTACTTGATCACTGTTCCTACCCAGTAGCAGAATCTTTGCAACACGGGAATTACGAAGCGTAAAAGAAAAAGGAGCAAAATATCTTTATTATTCTCCACATAAGATAAACATTATTTCATCATTCCCACATTTTACTAAAACCCCAAGGTCAGCCTTACTTGATCACTGTTCCTACCCAGTAGCAGAATCTTTGCAACATGGGAATTACGAAGCGTAAAAGAAAAAGGAGCAAAATATCTTTATTATTCTCCACATAAGATAAACATTATTTCATGATTTCCACATTTTAGTAAAACCCCAAGGTCAGTCTTACTTGATCACTGTTCCTACCCAGTAGCAGAATCTTTGCAACATGGGAATTACGAAGCGTAAAAGAAAAAGGAGCAAAATATCTTTATTATTCTCCACATAAGATAAACATTATTTCATCATTTCCACATTTTAGTAAAACCCCAAGGTCAGTCTTACTTGATCACTGTTCCTACCCAGTAGCAGAATCTTTGCAACATGGGAATTACGAAGCGTAAAAGAAAAAGGAGCAAAATATCTTTATTATTCTCCACATAAGGTAAACATTATTTATTCATTTCCACATTTTAGTAAAACCCCAAGGTCAGTCTTACTTGATCACTGTTCCTACCCAGTAGCAGAATCTTTGCAACATGGGAATTACGAAGCGTAAAAGAAAAAGGAGCAAAATATCTTTATTATTCTCCACATAAGATAAACATTATTTCATCATTTCCACATTTTAGTAAAACCCCAAGGTCAGCCTTACTTGATCACTGTTCCTACCCAGTAGCAGAATCTTTGCAACATGGGAATTACGAAGCGTAAAAGAAAAAGGAGCAAAATATCTTTATTATTCTCCACATAAGATAAACATTATTTCATCATTCCCACATTTTACTAAAACCCCAAGGTCAGCCTTACTTGATCACTGTTCCTACCCAGTAGCAGAATCTTTGCAACATGGGAATTACGAAGCGTAAAAGAAAAAGGAGCAAAATATCTTTATTATTCTCCACATAAGATAAACATTATTTCATCATTCCCACATTTTAGTAAAACCCCAAGGTCAGTCTTACTTGATCACTGTTCCTACCCAGTAGCAGAATCTCTGCAACATGTGAATTACGAAGCGTAAAAGAAAAAGGAGCAAAATATCTTTATTATTCTCCGCATAAGATAAACATTATTTCATCATTCCCACATTTTACTAAAACCCCAAGGTCAGTCTTACTTGATCACTGTTCCTACCCAGTAGCAGAATCTTTGCAACATGGGAATTACGAAGCGTAAAAGAAAAAGGAGCAAAATATCTTTATTATTCTCCACATAAGATAAACATTATTTCATCATTTCCACATTTTAGTAAAACCCCAAGGTCAGCCTTACTTGATCACTGTTCCTACCCAGTAGCAGAATCTTTGCAACATGGGAATTACGAAGCGTAAAAGAAAAAGGAGCAAAATATCTTTATTATTCTCCACATAAGATAAACATTATTTCATCATTCCCACATTTTACTAAAACCCCAAGGTCAGTCTTACTTGATCACTGTTCCTACCCAGTAGCAGAATCTTTGCAACATGGGAATTACGAAGCGTAAAAGAAAAAGGAGCAAAATATCTTTATTATTCTCCACATAAGATAAACATTATTTCATCATTCCCACATTTTACTAAAACCCCAAGGTCAGCCTTACTTGATCACTGTTCCTACCCAGTAGCAGAATCTTTGCAACATGGGAATTACGAAGCGTAAAAGAAAAAGGAGCAAAATATCTTTATTATTCTCCACATAAGATAAACATTATTTCATCATTCCCACATTTTACTAAAACCCCAAGGTCAGTCTTACTTGATCACTGTTCCTACCCAGTAGCAGAATCTTTGCAACATGGGAATTACGAAGCGTAAAAGAAAAAGGAGCAAAATATCTTTATTATTCTCCACATAAGATAAACATTATTTCATCATTCCCACATTTTACTAAAACCCCAAGGTCAGCCTTACTTGATCACTGTTCCTACCCAGTAGCAGAATCTCTGCAACATGTGAATTACGAAGCATAAAAGAAAAAGGAGCAAAATATCTTTATTATTCTCCGCATAAGAAAAACATTATTTCATCATTCCCACATTTTACTAAAACCCCAAGGTCAGCCTTACTTGATCACTGTTCCTACCCAGTAGCAGAATCTTTGCAACATGGGAATTACGAAGCGTAAAAGAAAAAGGAGCAAAATATCTTTATTATTCTCCACATAAGATAAACATTATTTCATCATTCCCACATTTTAGTAAAACCCCAAGGTCAGCCTTACTTGATCACTGTTCCTACCCAGTAGCAGAATCTTTGCAACATGGGAATTACGAAGCGTAAAAGAAAAAGGAGCAAAATATCTTTATTATTCTCCACATAAGATAAACATTATTTCATCATTCCCACATTTTACTAAAACCCCAAGGTCAGCCTTACTTGATCACTGTTCCTACCCAGTAGCAGAATCTTTGCAACATGGGAATTACGAAGCGTAAAAGAAAAAGGAGCAAAATATCTTTATTATTCTCCGCATAAGATAAACATTATTTCATCATTCCCACATTTTACTAAAACCCCAAGGTCAGCCTTACTTGATCACTGTTCCTACCCAGTAGCAGAATCTTTGCAACATGGGAATTACGAAGCGTAAAAGAAAAAGGAGCAAAATATCTTTATTATTCTCCACATAAGATAAACATTATTTCATCATTTCCACATTTTAGTAAAACCCCAAGGTCAGTCTTACTTGATCACTGTTCCTACCCAGTAGCAGAATCTTTGCAACATGGGAATTACGAAGCGTAAAAGAAAAAGGAGCAAAATATCTTTATTATTCTCCACATAAGATAAACATTATTTCATCATTTCCACATTTTAGTAAAACCCCAAGGTCAGTCTTACTTGATCACTGTTCCTACCCAGTAGCAGAATCTTTGCAACATGGGAATTACGAAGCGTAAAAGAAAACGGAGCAAAATATCTTTATTATTCTCCACATAAGGTAAACATTATTTCATCATTTCCACATTTTAGTAAAACCCCAAGGTCAGTCTTACTTGATCACTGTTCCTACCCAGTAGCAGAATCTTTGCAACATGGGAATTACGAAGCGTAAAAGAAAAAGGAGCAAAATATCTTTATTATTCTCCACATAAGATAAACATTATTTCATCATTTCCACATTTTACTAAAACCCCAAGGTCAGCCTTACTTGATCACTGTTCCTACCCAGTAGCAGAATATTTGCAACATGGGAATTACGAAGCGTAAAAGAAAAAGGAGCAAAATATCTTTATTATTCTCCACATAAGATAAACATTATTTCATCATTCCCACATTTTACTAAAACCCCAAGGTCAGCCTTACTTGATCACTGTTCCTACCCAGTAGCAGAATCTTTGCAACATGGGAATTACGAAGCGTAAAAGAAAAAGGAGCAAAATATCTTTATTATTCTCCGCATAAGATAAACATTATTTCATCATTCCCACATTTTACTAAAACCCCAAGGTCAGTCTTACTTGATCACTGTTCCTACCCAGTAGCAGAATCTTTGCAACATGGGAATTACGAAGCGTAAAAGAAAAAGGAGCAAAATATCTTTATTATTCTCCACATAAGATAAACATTATTTCATCATTCCCACATTTTACTAAAACCCCAAGGCCAGCCTTACTTGATCACTGTTCCTACCCAGTAGCAGAATCTTTGCAACATGGGAATTACGAAGCGTAAAAGAAAAAGGAGCAAAATATCTTTATTATTCTCCACATAAGATAAACATTATTTCATCATTTCCACATTTTAGTAAAACCCCAAGGTCAGTCTTACTTGATCACTGTTCCTACCCAGTAGCAGAATCTCTGCAACATGTGAATTACGAAGCGTAAAAGAAAAAGGAGCAAAATATCTTTATTATTCTCCGCATAAGATAAACATTATTTCATCATTCCCACATTTTACTAAAACCCCAAGGTCAGCCTTACTTGATCACTGTTCCTACCCAGTAGCAGAATCTTTGCAACATGGGAATTACGAAGCGTAAAAGAAAAAGGAGCAAAATATCTTTATTATTCTCCACATAAGATAAACATTATTTCATCATTTCCACATTTTAGTAAAACCCCAAGGTCAGTCTTACTTGATCACTGTTCCTACCCAGTAGCAGAATCTTTGCAACATGGGAATTACGAAGCGTAAAAGAAAAAGGAGCAAAATATCTTTATTATTCTCCACATAAGATAAACATTATTTCATCATTTCCACATTTTAGTAAAACCCCAAGGTCAGTCTTACTTGATCACTGTTCCTACCCAGTAGCAGAATCTTTGCAACATGGGAATTACGAAGCGTAAAAGAAAAAGGAGCAAAATATCGTTATTATTCTCCACATAAGGTAAACATTATTTCATCATTTCCACATTTTAGTAAAACCCCAAGGTCAGTCTTACTTGATCACTGTTCCTACCCAGTAGCAGAATCTTTGCAACATGGGAATTACGAAGCGTAAAAGAAAAAGGAGCAAAATATCTTTATTATTCTCCACATAAGATAAACATTATTTCATCATTTCCACATTTTACTAAAACCCCAAGGTCAGCCTTACTTGATCACTGTTCCTACCCAGTAGCAGAATCTTTGCAACATGGGAATTACGAAGCGTAAAAGAAAAAGGAGCAAAATATCTTTATTATTCTCCACATAAGATAAACATTATTTCATCATTCCCACATTTTACTAAAACCCCAAGGTCAGCCTTACTTGATCACTGTTCCTACCCAGTAGCAGAATCTTTGCAACATGGGAATTACGAAGCGTAAAAGAAGAAGGAGCAAAATATCTTTATTATTCTCCACATAAGATAAACATTATTTCATCATTCCCACATTTTAGTAAAACCCCAAGGTCAGTCTTACTTGATCACTGTTCCTACCCAGTAGCAGAATCTTTGCAACATGGGAATTACGAAGCGTAAAAGAAAAAGGAGCAAAATATCTTTATTATTCTCCGCATAAGATAAACATTATTTCATCATTCCCACATTTTAGTAAAACCCCAAGGTCAGTCTTACTTGATCACTGTTCCTACCCAGTAGCAGAATCTTTGCAACATGGGAATTACGAAGCGTAAAAGAAGAAGGAGCAAAATATCTTTATTATTCTCCACATAAGATAAACATTATTTCATCATTCCCACATTTTAGTAAAACCCCAAGGTCAGTCTTACTTGATCACTGTTCCTACCCAGTAGCAGAATCTCTGCAACATGTGAATTACGAAGCGTAAAAGAAAAAGGAGCAAAATATCTTTATTATTCTCCACATAAGATAAACATTATTTCATCATTCCCACATTTTAGTGAAACCCCAAGGTCAGCCTTACTTGATCACTGTTCCTACCCAGTAGCAGAATCTTTGCAACATGGGAATTACGAAGCGTAAAAGAAGAAGGAGCAAAATATCTTTATTATTCTCCACATAAGATAAACATTATTTCATCATTCCCACATTTTAGTAAAACTCCAAGGTCAGTCTTACTTGATCACTGTTCCTACCCAGTAGCAGAATCTTTGCAACATGGGAATTACGAAGCGTAAAAGAAGAAGGAGCAAAATATCTTTATTATTCTCCACATAAGATAAACATTATTTCATCATTTCCACATTTTACTAAAACCCCAAGGTCAGCCTTACTTGATCACTGTTCCTACCCAGTAGCAGAATCTTTGCAACATGGGAATTACGAAGCGTAAAAGAAAAAGGAGCAAAATATCTTTATTATTCTCCACATAAGTAAACATTATTTCATCATTTCCACATTTTAGTAAAACCCCAAGGTCAGTCTTACTTGATCACTGTTCCTACCCAGTAGCAGAATCTTTGCAACATGGGAATTACGAAGCGTAAAAGAAAAAGGAGCAAAATATCTTTATTATTCTCCACATAAGATAAACATTATTTCATCATTTCCACATTTTACTAAAACCCCAAGGTCAGCCTTACTTGATCACTGTTCCTACCCAGTAGCAGAATCTTTGCAACATGGGAATTACGAAGCGTAAAAGAAAAAGGAGCAAAATATCTTTATTATTCTCCACATAAGATAAACATTATTTCATCATTCCCACATTTTACTAAAACCCCAAGGTCAGCCTTACTTGATCACTGTTCCTACCCAGTAGCAGAATCTTTGCAACATGGGAATTACGAAGCGTAAAAGAAGAAGGAGCAAAATATCTTTATTATTCTCCACATAAGATAAACATTATTTCATCATTCCCACATTTTACTAAAACCCCAAGGTCAGCCTTACTTGATCACTGTTCCTACCCAGTAGCAGAATCTTTGCAACATGGGAATTACGAAGCGTAAAAGAAAAAGGAGCAAAATATCTTTATTATTCTCCACATAAGATAAACATTATTTCATCATTTCCACATTTTAGTAAAACCTTAAAGGTCAGTCTTACTTGATCACTGTTCCTACCCAGTAGCAGAATCTCTGCAACATGTGAATTACGAAGCGTAAAATAAAAAGGAGCAAAATATCTTTATTATTCTCCGCATAAGATAAACATTATTTCATCATTCCCACATTTTACTAAAACCCCAAGGTCAGCCTTACTTGATCACTGTTCCTACCCAGTAGCAGAATCTTTGCAACATGGGAATTACGAAGCGTAAAAGAAAAAGGAGCAAAATATCTTTATTATTCTCCACATAAGATAAACATTATTTCGTCATTTCCACATTTTAGTAAAACCCCAAGGTCAGTCTTACTTGATCACTGTTCCTACCCAGTAGCAGAATCTTTGCAACATGGGAATTACGAAGCGTAAAAGAAAAAGGAGCAAAATATCTTTATTATTCTCCACATAAGATAAACATTATTTCATCATTCCCACATTTTACTAAAACCCCAAGGTCAGCCTTACTTGATCACTGTTCCTACCCAGTAGCAGAATCTTTGCAACATGGGAATTACGAAGCGTAAAAGAAGAAGGAGCAAAATATCTTTATTATTCTCCACATAAGATAAACATTATTTCATCATTCCCACATTTTACTAAAACCCCAAGGTCAGCCTTACTTGATCACTGTTCCTACCCAGTAGCAGAATCTTTGCAACATGGGAATTACGAAGCGTAAAAGAAAAAGGAGCAAAATATCTTTATTATTCTCCACATAAGATAAACATTATTTCATCATTTCCACATTTTAGTAAAACCCCAAGGTCAGTCTTACTTGATCACTGTTCCTACCCAGTAGCAGAATCTCTGCAACATGTGAATTACGAAGCGTAAAAGAAAAAGGAGCAAAATATCTTTATTATTCTCCGCATAAGATAAACATTATTTCATCATTCTCACATTTTACTAAAACCCCAAGGTCAGCCTTACTTGATCACTGTTCCTACCCAGTAGCAGAATCTTTGCAACATGGGAATTACGAAGCGTAAAAGAAAAAGGAGCAAAATATCTTTATTATTCTCCACATAAGATAAACATTATTTCGTCATTTCCACATTTTAGTAAAACCCCAAGGTCAGTCTTACTTGATCACTGTTCCTACCCAGTAGCAGAATCTTTGCAACATGGGAATTACGAAGCGTAAAAGAAAAAGGAGCAAAATATCTTTATTATTCTCCACATAAGATAAACATTATTTCATCATTTCCACATTTTAGTAAAACCCCAAGGTCAGTCTTACTTGATCACTGTTCCTACCCAGTAGCAGAATCTTTGCAACATGGGAATTACGAAGCGTAAAAGAAAAAGGAGCAAAATATCTTTATTATTCTCCACATAAGATAAACATTATTTCATCATTTCCACATTTTACTAAAACCCCAAGGTCAGCCTTACTTGATCACTGTTCCTACCCAGTAGCAGAATCTTTGCAACATGGGAATTACGAAGCGTAAAAGAAAAAGGAGCAAAATATCTTTATTATTCTCCACATAAGATAAACATTATTTCATCATTCCCACATTTTACTAAAACCCCAAGGTCAGCCTTACTTGATCACTGTTCCTACCCAGTAGCAGAATCTCTGCAACATGGGAATTACGAAGCGTAAAAGAAAAAGGAGCAAAATATCTCTATTATTCTCCACATAAGATAAACATTATTTCATCATTCCCACATTTTAGTAAAACCCCAAGGTCAGTCTTACTTGATCACTGTTCCTACCCAGTAGCAGAATCTCTGCAACATGTGAATTACGAAGCGTAAAAGAAAAAGGAGCAAAATATCTTTATTATTCTCCGCATAAGATAAACATTATTTCATCATTCCCACATTTTACTAAAACCCCAAGGTCAGTCTTACTTGATCACTGTTCCTACCCAGTAGCAGAATCTTTGCAACATGGGAATTACGAAGCGTAAAAGAAAAAGGAGCAAAATATCTTTATTATTCTCCACATAAGATAAACATTATTTCATCATTTCCACATTTTAGTAAAACGCCAAGGTCAGTCTTACTTGATCACTGTTCCTACCCAGTAGCAGAATCTCTGCAACATGTGAATTACGAAGCGTAATAGAAAAAGGAGCAAAATATCTTTATTATTCTCCGCATAAGATAAACATTATTTCATCATTCCCACATTTTACTAAAACCCCAAGGTCAGCCTTACTTGATCACTGTTCCTACCCAGTAGCAGAATCTTTGCAACATGGGAATTACGAAGCGTAAAAGAAAAAGGAGCAAAATATCTTTATTATTCTCCACATAAGATAAACATTATTTCATCATTTCCACATTTTAGTAAAACCCCAAGGTCAGTCTTACTTGATCACTGTTCCTACCCAGTAGCAGAATCTTTGCAACATGGGAATTACGAAGCGTAAAAGAAAAAGGAGCAAAATATCTTTATTATTC
Source organism: Schistocerca nitens (assembly GCF_023898315.1). Lineage (NCBI taxonomy): Eukaryota > Metazoa > Arthropoda > Insecta > Orthoptera > Acrididae > Schistocerca > Schistocerca nitens. The sequence goes on along the minus strand of NC_064624.1, from coordinate 162,822,284 downwards.
TCCACATAAGATAAACATTATTTCATCATTCCCACATTTTACTAAAACCCCAAGGTCAGCCTTACTTGATCACTGTTCCTACCCAGTAGCAGAATCTTTGCAACATGGGAATTACGAAGCGTAAAAGAAGAAGGAGCAAAATATCTTTATTATTCTCCACATAAGATAAACATTATTTCATCATTCCCACATTTTAGTAAAACCCCAAGGTCAGTCTTACTTGATCACTGTTCCTACCCAGTAGCAGAATCTTTGCAACATGGGAATTACGAAGCGTAAAAGAAAAAGGAGCAAAATATCTTTATTATTCTCCGCATAAGATAAACATTATTTCATCATTCCCACATTTTAGTAAAACCCCAAGGTCAGTCTTACTTGATCACTGTTCCTACCCAGTAGCAGAATCTTTGCAACATGGGAATTACGAAGCGTAAAAGAAGAAGGAGCAAAATATCTTTATTATTCTCCACATAAGATAAACATTATTTCATCATTCCCACATTTTAGTAAAACCCCAAGGCCAGTCTTACTTGATCACTGTTCCTACCCAGTAGCAGAATCTCTGCAACATGTGAATTACGAAGCGTAAAAGAAAAAGGAGCAAAATATCTTTATTATTCTCCACATAAGATAAACATTATTTCATCATTCCCACATTTTAGTGAAACCCCAAGGTCAGCCTTACTTGATCACTGTTCCTACCCAGTAGCAGAATCTTTGCAACATGGGAATTACGAAGCGTAAAAGAAGAAGGAGCAAAATATCTTTATTATTCTCCACATAAGATAAACATTATTTCATCATTCCCACATTTTAGTAAAACCCCAAGGTCAGTCTTACTTGATCACTGTTCCTACCCAGTAGCAGAATCTTTGCAACATGGGAATTACGAAGCGTAAAAGAAGAAGGAGCAAAATATCTTTATTATTCTCCACATAAGATAAACATTATTTCATCATTCCCACATTTTAGTAAAACCCCAAGGTCAGTCTTACTTGATCACTGTTCCTACCCAGTAGCAGAATCTTTGCAACATGGGAATTACGAAGCGTAAAAGAAAAAGGAGCAAAATATCTTTATTATTCTCCGCATAAGATAAACATTATTTCATCATTCCCACATTTTACTAAAACCCCAAGGTCAGCCTTACTTGATCACTGTTCCTACCCAGTAGCAGAATCTTTGCAACATGGGAATTACGAAGCGTAAAAGAAGAAGGAGCAAAATATCTTTATTATTCTCCACATAAGATAAACATTATTTCATCATTCCCACATTTTAGTAAAACCCCAAGGTCAGTCTTACTTGATCACTGTTCCTACCCAGTAGCAGAATCTCTGCAACATGTGAATTACGAAGCGTAAAAGAATAAGGAGCAAAATATCTGTATACAAGTAGCGCAAGCTGTCCTGTAGATTAAGCCAATCCAACAGTCACCCCTCATAAAAAGGTGAACTTATATTTACATAACATCAAATATTTTAGCATATTCTTATATTAAACTAATAATAAAATATCAGAACCTAATAAAAACTCGAATGTTGGGAAACAAAATTTGGAACAGTTCAGACGCGAACCACCGCCCCTACAAAAGTTCATTACTAGACTTGGACGCTACTCATTACGCTAAACATATAACACGATTCGCTTCCTTCATCATATTGGATTACCCCTTTCCAGAAACGTTAATAGTAGATAATTATGTTACTAATTGAAATTTAATTATAACAAATTGTACGAAGAACAATGCGTTTTGGATGGATCTTCAGTGTGTCGCTGCCTTCAAATAGCCTACTCTCATAATACGCTCGTTACAATAATTCTTTTGCCACGACTATGATGTTTCTCTTTTTTTTTTGAACGAATCACACAGTTAACAACGGGGTTCCCAGTTATTCTCACTTCGCTGGTGCTCAGAAACGGCATATACATGTATAGACTCGAAATGAATGCCAATATGGCGCCTCACAACTCTGTACTGAAGGGAGACTGCGTGTGTGTGACGTAGGTGGCGTTGTGCCATCTCATTGGTCAACGCTCAGACGCACGCTCAGAATATCTGACTTGCTAGATATTGCTCTGCACGTTCGGAAAGACTCCCGAGCGTGCTATTCCATGTTGTGACGTCAGAAACTCGGCACGCTCAACGCTCAACGTTCGGATGCACGGTCCGTGTGCCGACGGCTTTAGGCAGTAACGTGTGAAAAAGCTGCGTGCGTTAGTTCCGGTGCGTGTGGCAGCTTAACAGTCCTGTCACTTCTCGGGCCAAATCCCGCAGCTTGGCTCCAGATCAGTTCTGTTGCGTTCATATTGTAACGGTTCAGTAGCAAATGTTAAAACGCAGCAGATGTATGATGTGCTCGATGCTGCGAAAATGATTGTTTTTCATGTTTCTACGATACTTATCTACCTCTGTGGAATAAAACGATGGACATAGTCCATATGAAGACTATTTGGTTTTTCATTTTTCCCTTAATTAAATTGTTATTTTTTTCTTAATTTAAACAACTTTTATGAACAGTCTTTCATAAAACATCAGTAATTAAGAATTTGTATTTGAAATTGAAACAGGAATTTCGCATCCAGTACGTAATTAGAAACAAGAAGACGTGCATTATTGATAAAAAAATGATTGAGTTTTATAGTAACGGGACGTGGGTATTTCCAGTTGAACGAGAAAAAAAATAATACTTCGAAGACTTTCTTTGGAGCTCATTTTGTTCTGTATTGCTCGTTGAATTTGTTATCACAGAGGGTACCTAACTCTCTTACCGAACACGCTGAGCTAACGTGCCGGCTGGACTTGAATCAACGGACGAATAACCGCATTTGGTTCACACTTCATTACGCTACCAACTGCGCTACACGTTTAAATCGAGAGAATTTATCAACTGCATTATATACAAATATGGGAAAACTTAAAAGCCGATTATCTCCGTAAATTTATGAAAAACATCAAGAACAGCCTATTTCTCGCCACTTTTTAACCGTGTTCCAAGCGCATGTTTCACTACGGAAGAGAAAGCGGCTTCAGCCATCTTTATTCTGTACATTAACAGCACGACAATCAGAGCACAACGCTGCAGAGGCTCAGACTGTACACGATTTTTGAATTGAAAACTACGTAGTTCAAGCGTGATTAAGGAAAACGTTGGTGGTTGTTAATACATTTGAATATCTTAAAGTTTCATTTAATGTAACTTAGTAATAACATACCTAATACGTAAGAAAGACCTACTTCCAAGAGCTTAACAACACCAGTGTACGTGTGCTACGGCTTCTGACCAATCGTCGCTATTGGGTTTGTTTACATCAGCAAAATACTAACGCGAATTCTTTACACACGAATGGAAAAACTGGTACAAGCGGACCTCGGGGAAGATCAGTTTGGATTCCGTAGAAATGTTGGAACACGTGAGGCAATACTAACCTTACGACTTATCTTAGAAGAAAGATTAAGAAAAGGCAAACCTACGTTTCTAGCATTTGTAGACTTAGAGAAAGCTTTTGACAACGTTAACTGGAATACTCTCTTCCAAATTCTGAAGGTGGCAGGGGTAAAATACAGGGAGCGAAAGGCTATTTACAATTTGTACAGAAACCAGATGGCAGTTATAAGAGTCGAGGGGCATGAAAGGGAAGCAGTGGTTGGGAAAGGAGTGAGACAGGGTTGTAGCCTCTCGCCGATGTTATTCAATCTGTATATTGAGCAAGCGGTAAAGGAAACAAAAGAAAAATTCGGAGTAGGTATTAAAATTCATGGAGAAGAAGTAAAAACTTTGAGGTTCGCCGATGACATTGTGATTCTGTCAGAGACAGCAAAGGACTTGGAAGAGCAGTTGAACGCAATGGACAGTGTCTTGAAAGGAGGATATAAGATGAACATCAACAAAAGCAAAACGAGGATAATGGAATGTAGTCAAATTAAATCGGGTGATGCTGAGGGGATTAGATTAGGAAATGAGACACTTAAAGTAGTAAAGGAGTTTTGCTATTTAGGGAGTAAAATAACTGATGATGGTCGAAGTAGAGAGGATATAAAATGTAGACTGGCAATGGCAAGGAAATCGTTTCTGAAGAAGAGAAATTTGTTAACATCGAGTATAGATTTAAGTGTCAGGAAGTCGTTTCTGAAAGTATTTGTATGGAGTGTAGCCATGTATGGAAGTGAAACATGGACGATAACCAGTTTGGACAAGAAGAGAATAGAAGCTTTCGAAATGTGGTGCTACAGAAGAATGCTGAAGATAAGGTGGGTAGATCACGTAACTAATGAGGAGGTATTGAATAGGATTGGGGAGAAGAGAAGTTTGTGGCACAACTTGGCTAGGAGAAGGGATCGGTTGGTAGGACATGTTTTGAGGCATCAAGGGATCACAAATTTAGCATTGGAGGGCAGCGTGGAGGGTAAAAATCGTAGAGGGAGACCAAGAGATGAATACACTAAACAGATTCAGAAGGATGTAGGTTGCAGTAGGTACTGGGCGATGAAGAAGCTTGCACAGGATAGAGTAACATGGAGAGCTGCATCAAACCAGTCTCAGGACTGAAGACCACAACAACAACAACAACATCAGGTTTATTGTTATGATGAACGGATTGTAGGACCGGTCAGGAAAACTGACAATGGCCGGGAGAGCGTTGTGCTGACCACATGCCCCTCCATATCCACATCAGTGACGCCTAACGTCTGAGGATGACACGACGGCCGGTGGCTACCATTGCACCTTCAAGAGCTGTTCGGATAGTCTTTGATACTAACAGACTTCTCTTGGCCAGAAATTCCCTTTTTGTCAGTGCTAGTCCATTTTTCATATCGTCCTGCCGCGCGGGACTAGCCGAGCGGTCTGAGGCACTGCAGTCAGGGACTGTGCGGCTGGTCCCGGCGGAGGTTCGAGTCCTCCCTCGGGCACGGGTGTGTGTGTTTGTCCATAGGATAATTTAGGTTAAGTAGTGTGTAAGGGACTGATGACCTTAGCAGTTAAGTCCCATAAGATTTCACACACATTTGAACATTTTTTTGAACATCCTTGCTCCGTCCGTCATGGGTTACTTTGCAACCTAGGTAGCAGAATTTCTTAACTTCATCTGCTTCGTGAACATCAGTCCTGATATTACATTTCTCGCTATTCTCATTTCGGCTACTCCTGATAACTTTAGTCTTTTTAGATTTCTCTCACTCCATATTGTGCACTCATTACACTGTTGATTCCATTCAACAGATGCTGTAATTCTTCTATACTTTCACTGTGGATAGCAATGTCGTCAGCGAATCTTATCATTGATATTCTTCCACCCTGAATTTTAAATCGACCTTTCTTTTATTTCCATCATTGCTTCTTCGATGTACAGATTGAACAGTACGGGCGAAAGACTACAACCCTTTCTTACCCCCCTCCCCCCTTTTTAATCCGACGGTTCTTGGTCGTCCACTTTTATTTTTCGCTCTTGTACATTTTGTGTATTACCCGTCTAGTTAACCCCTGTTTTTCTCAGAATTTCCAACCTCTTGCACCATTTGACACTGTCGAACGGTTTTTCGAGGTCGACAAATCCCATGAACGTGTACTGATTTTTCTGTAGTGTTTCTTCCATTATTAACCGCAATGTCAGAACGGCCTTATGCCACCGTATTAAAATTTGCGACTACTCGATTCTCTCCCCCAGGCGACCTGTTTTGGTGTTTTCGTCGACTCGGCTCTTTTGTTACGGCGCGACAGCGTCACGGAGATACTCAATAAACTCCACTTGCAGACACTACAAGAGGCATTCTGCAATACGGAGAGGTTTATTGCAGAAATACAGATAGCAGAGAGTCGTACGAGATATTATTTCTACTCACATACGTCTTGTCAAATGATCACGACAAGAGAATTCATGAAATTAGAGGTTTACCGACGCTTGAAGAACTCGGTGGAAAAAGGCGATAGCTCACGTTTGACACATCCGACGTCTAACATAAACGGTGGACTCATTAGTGGCCGGCCGTTGTGACCGAGCGGTTCTAGGCGCTTCAGTCCATAACCGCGCTGCTGCTACGGTCGCAGGTTCGAATCCTGCCTCGGGCATGGATGTGTGTGATGTCCTTAGGTTAGTTTGGTTCAAGTAGTTCTATGGGACTGATGATGACTCAGATGTTAAGTCCCATAGTGCTCAGAGCCATTTGAACCATTTGAACTCATTAGTGTGGCTGAACCGTGTAGGTTCAGTGCCGAGTAGGGATGACTCCAGCATTTATCCCTTTCCGCATCAAAGTGATAAAGGGATGAGATTCGAAAGCTTACAGGGTCTGTGCATCGTGGTCTTCAATTATTCTTCCTATGCAGTATTCTCGAGTGGAACAGCTCACGGGGACCAGACAGTGGTATCAGAAGTACCCTCTGTCACACACCGTTAGGTGGCCAGGTGAAGATACAGGTACAAGGCAGAATATGTCATAACCGGTCGAAATACTTCGGACTATGTACTAAAATGCGGTATCCTACCAATTTTTCACTTTTTGCATCGTTTCAGCTAAATTTTGCATCCTTTGCAGTGTGTGTATGTGTATTACGCGCAAGAACAGACGAATGCGTTATAAAATGAATACGCACGCATCACTTCGTGGAACTGCGAATGCGCAAAAAAAAAAAAAAAAAAAAAAATGTTGATCGTGTTACGCACAGCACGCTTGCAAAAGCTTGTTATTTTTTTCCCCGCTTAAAATTGGGCGCAAGGACGATTTTGTTTCGTGGTGTTAACATTCGACACGACCGGTTCTGGCGTTTCGGAATACCGTCTGTCACAGGGTGGAAATAATTCCCGAGCTAGTCGGCGCTCCAAACCACGCGCGGCGCGTCAAAGGCTAGCTGCTGTTCGCTGCGAGAAGGTCGTCGGACGGTCGTTGTACGTGATCCGGATTATTGGAACGTACAGTATTTCAACGCGCTCAGAGTTTCGTATAGTGGTAATTTACATGAGGTCATATTTAGACGCCACTGGCTCTACAGTGGATGGCGGTGGTTATTTGGTAGCGACAGAGGCAACTACTCAAATCCAAACCTCCATTTTGATTTTAAAAGATAAAATATACTAAAAAGTATGCACCATTTACATTTTACTTTTACGAAATATAATAAAAGGTCATTATTAAAAAATGTGTTAAAGAATCTTACACTTTCCAACTTTGAAAAATGGGTGGTGTAATGGTTCTTTATTTGCGAAACCATTACCATCCGCCAACCCTATTTTTCGATTCCATTGACTAATGAATATTTTTCTACGTAATGTGTAATATTTTTCACTCTATTCACATTTGGTTTCATTTTTACACTACCGGACATTAAAATTGATACACGAAGAAGAACAGCAGATGATAAACGGGTATTCATTGGACAAATATATTATACTAGAACTGACACGTGATTACATTTTCGCCGCGCGGGATTAGCCGAGCGGTCTTGGGCACTGCAGTCAGGGACTATGCAGCTGGTCCCGGCTGACGTTCGAGTCCTCCCTCGGGCACGGGTGAGTGTGTTTGTCCTTAGGATAATTTAGGTTAAGTAGTGCGTAAGCTTAGGGGCTGATGATTACATTTTCGCGCATTTTGGGTGCATAGATCCTGAGAAATTAGTACCCAGAACAACCTCCTCTGGCCATAATAACGGCCTTGATACGCCTGGGCATTGAGTCAAACAGAGTGTGGATGGCGTGTACAGGTACAGCTGCCCATGCAGCTTCAACACGATACCACAATTCATCAAGAGTAGTGACTGGCGTATTGTGACGAACCAGTTGCTCGGCCACCATTGACCAGACGTTTTCAATTGGTGAGAGGTCTGGAGAATGTGCTGGCCAGGGCAGCAGTCGAACATTTTCTGTATCCAGAAAGGCCCGTACACGACCTGCAACATGCGGTCGTGCATTATCCTGCTGAAATGTATGGTTTCGCAGGGATCGAATGAAGGGTAGAGCCACGAGTCGTAACACCACGCTGGGTGATACGTCAGTATGGCGATGACGAATACACGCTTCCAATGTGCGTTCAACGCGATGTCGCCAAACACGGATGCTACCATCATGATGCTGTAAACAGAACCTGGATTCGTCCGAAAAAATGACGTTTTACCATTCGTGCACCCAGGTTCGTCGTCGAGTACACCATCGCAGGCGCTCCTGTCTGTGATGCAGCGTCAAGTGTAACCGCAGCCACGGTTCCGAGCTGATAGTCCGTGCTGCTGCAAACGTCGTCGAATTGTTCGTGCAGATGGTCGTTGTCTTGCAAACGTCCCCATCTGTTGACTCAGGGATCGAGACGTGTCTGCACGATCCGTTACAGCCGTGCGGATAAGATGCCTGTCATCTCGACTGCAAGTGATACGATGCCATTGGGATCTAGCATGGCGTTCCGTATTACCCTCCTGAACCCACAGATTCCATATTCTGCTAACAGTCATTGGATCTCGACCAACGCGAGCAGCAATGTCGGGATACGATAAACCGCAATCGCGGTAGGCTACAATCCGACCTTTATCAAAGTCGGAAACGTGATGGTACGCATTTCTCCTCCTTACACGAGGCATCACAACAACGTTTCACCAGGCAACGCCGGTCAACTGTGTATGAGAAATCGGTTGGAAACTCTCCTCATGTCAGCACGTTGTAGGTGTCGCCACCGGCGCCAACCTTTCGTGAATGCTCTGAAAAGCTAATCAGTTGCATATCACAGCATCTGCTTCCTGTCGGTTAAATTTCGCGTCTGTAGCACGTCATCTTAGTGGTGCAGCAATTTTAATGGCCAGTAGTGTATATGTTGTTGTTGTTGTTGTTGTTGTTGTTGTGGTCTTCAGTCCTGAGACTGGTTTGATGCAGCTCTCCATGCTACTCTATCCTGTGCAAGCTTCTTCATCTCCCAGTACCTACTGCAACCTACATCCTTCTGAATCTGCTTAGTGTATTGATCTCTTGGTCTCCCTCTACGATTTTTACCCTCAACGCTGCCCTCCAATACTAAATCGGTGATCCCTTGATGCCTCAGAACATGTCCTACCAACCGATCCCTTCTTCTGATCAAGTTGTGCCACAAACTCCTCTTCTCCCCAATCCTATTCAATACTTCCTCATTAGTTATGTGATCTACCCATCTAATCTGGCTCTGAGTACTATGGGCCTTAACATCTGTGGTCATCAGCCCCCTAGAACTTAGAACTAATTAAACCTAACGACATCACACACATCCATGCCCGAGGCAGGATTCGAACCTGCGACCGTAGCGGTCACGCGGTTCCAAACTGAAGCGCCTAGAACCGCACCGCCACACCGGCCGGCACCCATCTAATCTTCAGGATTCTCCTGTAGCACCACATTTCAAAATCTTCTATTCTCTTCTTGTCCAAACTATTTATCGTCCATGTTTCACTTCCATACATGGCTACACTCCATACAAATACTTCCAGAAATGACTTCCTGACACTTAAATCTATACTCGATGTTAACAAATTTCTCTTCTTCAGAAACGCTTTCCTTGCCATTGCCAGTCTACATTTTATATCCTCTCTACTTCGACCATCATCAGTTATTTTGCTCCCCAAATAGCAAAACTCCTTTACTACTTTAAGCCTCTCATTCCCTAATCTAATTCCCTCAGCATCACCCGACTTAATTCTAATACATTCCATTATCCTCGTTTTGCTTTTGTTGATGTTCATCTTATATCCTTGTTTCAACACACTGTCCATTCCGAGGCCGGCTTCTACTAGTTTTTCCATTATACGGTGGAAAAAATCACTATTTACGCTTGGACCAGAGTTCAAGAGAATGTCGAAGCAAGAGACCAGGAGGTCCGCCTCGGATGGGGGAAGGACCAGTTTAGGTCATCTTCATGTATTATCGATTCTTGGGGCGAGGGCTGTTTGATGAAACGTTTCAGTGCGGATGCGCAACCGGCGCCAGAACACCGAGGATCTGAAATCTGCGAGTTGAGGGTTAATGTGCAGTAGACCCATAACGTCGACCAGTTGTAGAATTTTGGAACACGTATTATTTTCGAGTATAATGACTTTTCTGGAGACTAGAAATCTACTCTGTAGGAATCAGCACGGGTTTCGAAAAAGACGGTCGTGTGAAACCCAGCTCGCGCTATTCGTCCACAAGACTCAGAGGGCCATAGACGCGGGTTCCCAGGTAGATGCCGTGTTTCTTGACTTCCGCAAGGCGTTCGATACAGTTCCCCACAGTCGTTTAATGAACAAAGTAAGAGCATATGGACTATCAGACCAATTGTGTGATTGGATTGAAGAGTTCCTAGATAACAGAACGCAGCATGTCATTCTCAATGGAGAGAAGTCTTCCGAAGTAAGAGTGATTTCAGGTGTGCCGCAGGGGAGTGTCGTAGGACCGTTGCTATTCACAATATACATAAATGACCTTTTGGATGACATCGGAAGTTCACTGAGGCTTTTTGCGGATGATGCTGTGGTGTATCGAGAGGTTGTAACAATGGAAAATTGTACTGAAATGCAGGAGGATCTGCAGCGAATTGACGCATGGTGCAGGGATTGAATCCCAATGTAGACAAGTGTAATATGCTGCGAATACATAGAAAGCAAGATCCCTTATCATTTAGCTACAGGGTGTTTCAAAAATGACCGGTATATTTGAAACGGCAATAAAAACTAAACGAGCAGCGATACAAATACACCGTTTGTTGCAATATGCTTGGGACAACAGTACATTTTCAGGCGGACAAAGTTTCGAAATTACACTAGTTACAATTTTCAACAACAGATGGCGCTGCAAGTGATGTGAAAGATATAGAAGACAACGCAGTCTGTGGGTGAGCCATTCTGTACGTCGTCTTTCTGCTGTAAGCGTGTGCTGTTAACAACGTGCAAGTGTGCTGTAGACAACATGGTTTATTCCTTAGAACAGAGGATTTTTCTGGTGTTGGAATTCCACTGCCTAGAACACAGTGTTGTTGCAACAACACGAAGTTTTCAACGGAGGTTTAATGTAACCAAAGGACCGAAAAGCGATACAATAAAGGATCTGTTTGAAAAATTTCAACGGACTGGGAACGGGACGGATGAACGTGCTGGAAAGGTAGGGCGACCGCGTACGGCAACCACAGAGGGCAACGCACAGCTAGTGCAGCAGGTGATCCGACAGCGGCCTCGGGTTTCCGTTCGCCGTGTTGCAGCTGCGGTCCAAATGACGCCAACGTCCACGTATCGTCTCATGCGCCAGAGTTTACACTTCTATCGGTACAAAATTCAAACGCGGCAACCCCTCAGCGCCGCTACCATTGCTGCACGAGAGACATTCGCTAACGATATAGTGCACAGGATTGATGACGACGATATGGATGTGGGCAGCATTTGGTTTACTGACGAAGCTTATTTTTACCTGGACGGCTTCGTCAATAAACAGAACTGGCGCATATAGGGAACCGAAAAGCCCCATGTTGCAGTCCCATCGTCCCTGCATCCTCAAAAAGTACTGGTTTGGGCCGCCATGTCTTCCAAAGGAATCATTGGCCCATTTTTCAGATCCGAAACGATTACTGCATCACGCTATCTGGACATTCTTCGTGAATTTGTGGCGGTACAAACTGCCTTAGACGACATTGCGAACACCTCGTGGTTTATGGAAGATGGTGCCCGGCCACATCGCACGGCCGACGTCTTTAATTTCCTGAATGAATATTGCGATGATCGTGTGATTGCTTTGGGCTATCCGAAACATACAGGAGGCGGCGTGGATTGGCCTCCCTATTCGCCAGACATGAACCCCTGTGACTTCTTTCTGTGGGGACACTTGAAAGACCAGGTGTACCGCCAGAATCCAGAAACAATTGAACAGCTGAAGCAATACATCTCATCTGCATGTGAAGCCATTCCGCCAGACACGTTGTCAAATGTTTCGGGTAATTTCATTCAGAGACTACGCCATATTATTGCTACGCATGGTGGACATGTGGAAAATATCGTACTATAGAGTTTCCCAGACCGCAGCGCCATCTGTTGTTGAAAATTGTAACTACTGTAATTTCGAAAGTTTGTCTGCCTGAAAATGTACTGTTGTCCCAAGCATATTGCAACAAACGGTGTATTTCTATCGCTGCTCGTTTAGTTTTTATTGCCGTTTCAAATATACCGGTCATTTTTGAAACACCCTGTACAACATAGCTGGTCAGCAACTGGAAGCAGTTAATTCCATAAATTATCCGGGAGTACGAATTAGGAGTGATTTAAAGTGGAATGATCATATAAAGTTGATCGTCGGTAAGGCAGATAGAGAAGATCCAACGGAGAGCCTTGCGCTTCGTTACAGGATCATTTAGTAATCGCGAAAGCGTTACGGAGATGATAGATAAGCTCCAGTGGAAGACTCTGCAAGAGAGACGCTCAGTAGCTCGGTACGGACTTTTGTTAAAGCTTCGAGAATGTACCTTCACCGAGGAGTCAAGCAGTATATTGGTCTCTCCTACGTATATCTCGCGAAGAGACCATGAGGATATAATCAGAGAGATTAGAGCCCACACAGAGGCATACCGACAATCCTTCTTTCCACGAACAATACGAGACTGGAATAAGAGATAGAGGTACTCAAGGTACCCTCCGTCACACACCGTCAGGTGGCTTGCGGAGTATGGATGTAGATGTACACTCCTGGAAATGGAAAAAAGAACACATTGACACCGGTGTGTCAGACCCAACATACTTGCTCCGGACACTGCGAGAGGGCTGTACAAGCAATGATCACACGCACGGCACAGCGGACACACCAGGAACCGCGGTGTTGGCCGTCGAATGGCGCTAGCTGCGCAGCATTTGTGCACCGCCGCCGTCAGTGTCAGCCAGTTTGCCGTGGCATACGGAGCTCCATCGCAGTCTTTAACACTGGTAGCATGCCGCGACAGCGTGGACGTGAACCGTATGTGCAGTTGACGGACTTTGAGCGAGGGCGTATAGTGGGCATGCGGGAGGCCGGGTTGACGTACCGCCCAATTGCTCAACACGTGGGGCGTGAGGTCTCCACAGTACATCGATGTTGTCGCCAGTGGTCGGCGGAAGGTGCACGTGCCCGTCGACCTGGGACCGGACCGCAGCGACGCACGGATGCACGCCAAGACCGTAGGATCCTACGCAGTGCCGTAGGGGACCGCACCGCCACTTCCCAGCAAATTAGGGACACTGTTGCTCCTGGGGTATCGGCGAGGACCATTCGCAACCGTCTCCATGAAGCTGGGCTACGGTCCCGCACACCGTTAGGCCGTCTTCCGCTCACGCCCCAACATCGTGCAGCCCGCCTCCAGTGGTGTCGCGACAGGCGTGAATGGAGGGACGACTGGAGACGTGTCGTCTTCAGCGATGAGAGTCGCTTCTGCCTTGGTGCCAATGATGGTCGTATGCGTGTTTGGCGCCGTGCAGGTGAGCGCCACAATGAGGACTGCATACGACCGAGGCACACAGGGCCAACACCCGGCATCATGGTGTGGGGAGCGATCTCCTACACTGGCCGTACACCACTGGTGATCGTCGAGGGGACACTGAATAGTGCACGGTACATCCAAACCCTCATCGAACCCATCGTTCTACCATTCCTAGACCGGCAAGGGAACTTGCTGTTCCAACAGGACAATGCACGTCCGCATGTATCCCGTGCCACCCAACGTGCTCTAGAAGGTGTAAGTCAACTACCCTGGCCAGCAAGATCTCCGGATCTGTCCCCCATTGAGCATGTTTGGGACTGGATGAAGCGTCGTCTCACGCGGTCTGCACGTCCAGCACGAACGCTGGTCCAACTGAGGCGCCAGGTGGAAATGGCATGGCAAGCCGTTCCACAGGACTACATCCAGCATCTCTACGATCGTCTCCATGGGAGAATAGCAGCCTACATTGCTGCGAAAGGTGGATATACACTGTACTAGTGCCGACATTGTGCATGCTCTGTTGCCTGTGTCTATGTGCCTGTGGTTCTGTCAGTGTGATCATGTGATGTATCTGACCCCAGGAATGTGTCAATAAAGTTTCCCCTTCCTGGGACAATGAATTCACGGTGTTCTTATTTCAATTTCCAGGAGTGTAGTTGGGACAAGATGAGAATAGAAGCTTTCGAAATGTGGGTGCTACAGAAGAATGCTGAAGATTAGATGGGTAGATCACATAACTAATGATGAAGTATTGAATAGAATTGGGGAGGAGTTTGTGACGCAACTCGACAAAAAGAAGAGACCGGTTAGTAGGACATGTTCTGAGGCATCAACGGATCACAAATTTAGCATTGGAGGGCAGCGTGGAGCGTAAAAATCGTGGAGGGAGACAAAGAGATGAATACACTAAGCAGATTCAGAAGGATGTAGGTTGTAGTAAGTACTGGGAGATTAAGCAGCTTGCATAGGATAGGGTAGCATGGAGAGCTGCATCAAACCAGTCTCAGGACTGAAGACCACAACTACGACAAACCTAACTAACCTAAGGACATCACACACATCCATGCTCGAGCCAGGATTAGAACCTGCGATCGTAGCGGTCGCGCGGTTCCAGACTGAAGCGCGTAGAATCGCTAGGCCACAGCGGCCGGCTGCATTATCAGATACATGTTACTTCCGCGATAAGGCAGAATATTTCCCTAATAAAATGGCAGAGCACTGTGCTAATCGAACAAGGCTTCTAGCAGAACACTCTGCCAAAGCGAAAAACGCCGGGACACTCCGCTCGGTACTTATTGAGTTACAGGGAGTGCCTACTCTTTCTTCACAGCTATACGCCCCCATCGTTGCAGAAAATAATATTGGGTTTATGAAGGTCATTAAGAGTTTATGGGGGTGCCGAGATATTGGACGATAAAAGCGGTTTTGTGGTTACTAAAAGGTCAGCGAACTTCACATTTCTCGTTCCCTTGGAGGCAGGTGAGAACCCTCGCACATGGGAAGAGTGTTGGAAACTGCGACTAATGGAATATTTTCTTTTGTTGTCGTTCTACTTCTTGCAAGTGCTATTGCAGACGACTACGGAGGGTGAATATTAATGGAACAGACAAACGGCATGGACGGATTTCTGCCTGGAAATGGTGGAAAAAAGGTCCGGAAATGCAAAGTTGCCACAGTAGGTGGCGCTGAAGACCGAAAGTTCTTCTGACCATTTGCCGTGAGTTCCTCGTGTGTCTCAGGCTGTGTGGTTGACGCAGTGTACTGCAAGCAGCAGAATGGTCTTATGTTCATGTCGGGAACAAGCCGGGATTGTGTTCGTGTGCGGCCAAGCAGATGGAAACGGTCGAGAGGCAGCACGGCTATACCAAAACAAGTATCCTCACACACTCAAGCCGCATCACACAACATTTCAAGCCCTTTTTGGGCGTTTGCGAGATTTTAGGTCCTTCCAGACAGACGAACGTTGTGTGCTGTCATATCCCTGAATACTGACCATTCCTTCTGCGACACCGTGTACAGTTGTACGAACTTCGCGCTGTGGCCGACCGGTTCTAGGCGCTACAGTCTGGAACCGCGCGACCAATACGGTCGCACGTTCGAATCCTGCCTCGGGCATGGATGTGTATGATGTCCTTAGGTTAGTTAGGTTGGGGTTGGGGGTTGGTTTGTTTGGGGAAGACCAGACAGCGAGGTCATCGGTCTCATCGGATTAGGGAAGGACGGGGAAGGAAGTCAGCCGTGCCCTGTCAAAGGAACCATCCCGGCATTGGCCTGGAGCGATTTAGGGAAATCACGGAAAACCTAAATCAGGATGGCCGGACGCGGGATTGAACCGTCGTCCTCCCGAATACGAGTCCAGTGTGTTAGTTAGGTTTAAGTAGTTCTAAGTTGTAGGGGACTTATGACCTCAGAGCCACTTGAACCATTTTTTAGGGACTTTGCTCCTTGTTTTTGGTGATATTACTTCCGGCGGTAGTATGTGGTCAACTTCTTTACAGACTTCGCATCTTGTGATCTAGTGGTTAGCGTTACTACCTCAGGGTCCCGGGTTAGATTCCCGGCCGGGTTGGGGATTTTCCCTGCCCGGGGACTGGGTGTTTGTGTTTTCATCATCATCCTCATCATTTGTGACTGTGTCTAGATTGGAGTGTGAAAAAAATTGGACTGTGAAAAAATTGGGATTTTGTACAGGTGCTGGTAACCGCGCAGTTGAACACCCCACAGATCCATCGTCATCATCATCATCATTATCATCATCATCATCGACCCCGTATACTGTTGAAACCGTGACGTGGTGTGAGGTGACATAACCTCGGGGATTTTCCTGCAGTCATGACGTCACTATGATTACACTGTGCTGGTTTGCGCACTCCCTTCTGCTCCAGACCTCAAAGGCCCCTTCTGTAAGACTGACGTAAGCGGGGCAGACGTACCACTCCACTCGGCACGTCTTCCCCGGCGGAGCTCTTTGAAACACTCGATAGACGCTCTGCGAAGCTCATGAACTATTCTCTTTTACCCTGAAATTCTGCCCCACGCCCTGCATGTAAGTGCCTGTGTGTGTGTGTGTGTGTGTGTGTGTGTGTGTGTGTGTGTGTGTGTGCGCGCGCGCGATTTGAGTAATGTGCTATAGTGTTTACAAACAGATTTTTCACCGCTTGCTTAAAGTAATCGACATTGCAGCATATTTTAAGGTATTTCCCTATCAACATCAAAACAGTGGCAAGTAAGACATGTATAACATAAATACAGATAGATCGTAATGTCGTAGTTTTTCTCTCAGGCAGGTATTCTGGCCTGTACATCAGCATATTAATACACACTCTCTTAACATCTGTGAACTGTGTAGCGGAGGGTACTTGCTAAATCCAGCCTTGTCGTCAAATATGACATGTCTAGGTTCAAATGGTTCAAATGCCTCTGAGCACTATGGGACTTAACATCTGTGGTCATCAGTCCCCTAGAACTTAGAACTACTTAAACCTAACTAACCTAAGGACATCACACACATCCATGCCCGAGGCAGGATTCGAACCTGCGACCGTAGCAGTCGCGCGGTTCCGGACTGAGCGCCTAGAACCGCTAGACGACCGCGGCCGGCACATGTCTAGGAAACCTGCTTTCTCGAATCGATAGACAATATTTCAAACAAATCGTATTAAAGAGTTTTATTACGAAAGGAAAAGATTACGATACGTAACTTCGTCAGTTACACAGATGTGTCTCAAGTAAAGGGTGACATGCAAAATAAGCAGCGTTCTTCAGTAGAAACAATCCTAAGTCTGCTGCTACATGGAGTGTATATATGAGGTAACGAGCGTTGACGCTTCTATCCCAGTCGCTATTCTTGAAGCTACTCTTCAACTGGGCCGCGACCAGACGGGCGCGGAGCTTATGCCCTCATCGCATCAGTAGAAACAATCCTAAGTCTGCTGCTACATGGAGTGTATATATGAGGTAACGAGCGTTGACGCTTCTATCCCAGTCGCTATTCTTGAAGCTACTCTTCAACTGGGCCGCGACCAATCGGGCGCGGAGCTTATGCCCTCATCGCATCAGTAGAAACAATCCTAAGTCTGCTGCTACATGGAGTGTATATATGAGGTAACGAGCGTTGACGCTTCTATCCCAGTCGCTATTCTTGAAGCTACTCTTCAACTGGGCCGCGACCAGACGGGCGCGGAGCTTATGCCCTCATCGCATCAGTAGAAACAATCCTAAGTCTGCTGCTACATAGAGTGTATAAATGAGGTAACGAGCGTTGACGCTTCTATCCCAGTCGCTATTCTTGAAGCTACTCTTCAACTGGGCCGCGACCAGTCGGGCGCGGAGCTTATGCCCTCATCGCATCAGTAGAAACAATCCTAAGTCTGCTGCTACATAGAGTGTATAAATGAGGTAACGAGCGTTGACGCTTCTATCCCAGTCGCTATTCTTGAAGCTACACTTCAACTGGGCCGCGACCAGTCGGGCGCGGAGCTTATGCCCTCATCGCATCAGTAGAAACAATCCTAAGTCTGCTGCTACATGGAGTGTATATATGAGGTAACGAGCGTTGACGCTTCTATCCCAGTCGCTATTCTTGAAGCTACTCTTCAACTGGGCCGCGACCAGTCGGGCGCGGAGCTTATGCCCTCATCGCATCAGTAGAAACAATCCTAAGTCTGCTGCTACATAGAGTGTATAAATGAGGTAACGAGCGTTGACGCTTCTATCCCAGTCGCTATTCTTGAAGCTACTCTTCAACTGGGCCGCGACCAGTCGGGCGCGGAGCTTATGCCCTCATCGCATCAGTAGAAACAATCCTAAGTCTGCTGCTACATAGAGTGTATAAATGAGGTAACGAGCGTTGACGCTTCTATCCCAGTCGCTATTCTTGAAGCTACTCTTCAACTGGGCCGCGACCAGTCGGGCGCGGAGCTTATGCCCTCATCGCATCAGTAGAAACAATCCTAAGTCTGCTGCTACATAGAGTGTATAAATGAGGTAACGAGCGTTGACGCTTCTATCCCAGTCGCTATTCTTGAAGCTACTCTTCAACTGGGCCGCGACCAGTCGGGCGCGGAGCGTATGCCCTCATCGCATCAGTAGAAACAATCCTAAGTCTGCTGCTACATGGAGTGTATATATGAGGTAACGAGCGTTGACGCTTCTGTCCCAGTCGCTATTCTTGAAGCTACTCTTCAACTGGGCCGCGACCAGACGGGCGCGGAGCTTATGCCCTCATCGCATCAGTAGAAACAGTCCTAAGTCTGCTGCTACATGGAGTGTATATATGAGGTAACGAGCGTTGACGCTTCTATCCCAGTCGCTATTCTTGAAGCTACTCTTCAACTGGGCCGCGACCAGTCGGGCGCGGAGCTTATGCCCTCATCGCATCAGTAGAAACAATCCTAAGTCTGCTGCTACATGGAGTGTATATATGAGGTAACGAGCGTTGACGCTTCTATCCCAGTCGCTATTCTTGAAGCTACTCTTCAACTGGGCCGCGACCAGTCGGGCGCGGAGCTTATGCCCTCATCGCATCAGTAGAAACAATCCTAAGTCTGCTGCTACATGGAGTGTATATATGAGGTAACGAGCGTTGACGCTTCTATCCCAGTCGCTATTCTTGAAGCTACTCTTCAACTGGGCCGCGACCAGACGGGCGCGGAGCTTATGCCCTCATCGCATCAGTAGAAACAATCCTAAGTCTGCTGCTACATAGAGTGTATAAATGAGGTAACGAGCGTTGACGCTTCTATCCCAGTCGCTATTCTTGAAGCTACTCTTCAACTGGGCCGCGACCAGACGGGCGCGGAGCTTATGCCCTCATCGCATCAGTAGAAACAATCCTAAGTCTGCTGCTACATGGAGTGTATATATGAGGTAACGAGCGTTGACGCTTCTATCCCAGTCGCTATTCTTGAAGCTACTCTTCAACTGGGCCGCGACCAGTCGGGCGCGGAGGTTATGCCCTCATCGCATCAGTAGAAACAATCCTAAGTCTGCTGTTACATGGAGTGTATATATGAGGTAACGAGCGTTGACGCTTCTATCCCAGTCGCTATTCTTGAAGCTACTCTTCAACTGGGCCGCGACCAGTCGGGCGCGGAGCTTATGCCCTCATCGCATCAGTAGAAACAATCCTAAGTCTGCTGCTACATAGAGTGTATAAATGAGGTAACGAGCGTTGACGCTTCTATCCCAGTCGCTATTCTTGAAGCTACTCTTCAACTGGGCCGCGACCAGTCGGGCGCGGAGCTTATGCCCTCATCGCATCAGTAGAAACAATCCTAAGTCTGCTGCTACATGGAGTGTATATATGAGGTAACGAGCGTTGACGCTTCTATCCCAGTCGCTATTCTTGAAGCTACTCTTCAACTGGGCCGCGACCAGTCAGGCGCGGAGCTTATGCCCTCATCGCATCAGTAGAAACAATCCTAAGTCTGCTGCTACATGGAGTGTATATATGAGGTAACGAGCGTTGACGCTTCTATCCCAGTCGCTATTCTTGAAGCTACTCTTCAACTGGGCCGCGACTAGATGGGCGCGGAGCTTATGCCCTCATCGCATCAGTAGAAACAATCCTAAGTCTGCTGCTACATGGAGTGTATATATGAGGTAACGAGCGTAGACGCTTCTATCCCAGTCGCTATTCTTGAAGCTACTCTTCAACTGGGCCGCGACCAGTCGGGCGCGGAGCTTATGCCCTCATCGCATCAGTAGAAACAATCCTAAGTCTGCTGCTACATAGAGTGTATAAATGAGGTAACGAGCGTTGACGCTTCTATCCCAGTCGCTATTCTTGAAGCTACTCTTCAACTGGGCCGCGACCAGTCGGGCGCGGAGCTTATGCCCTCATCGCATCAGTAGAAACAATCCTAAGTCTGCTGCTACATAGAGTGTATAAATGAGGTAACGAGCGTTGACGCTTCTATCCCAGTCGCTATTCTTGAAGCTACTCTTCAACTGGGCCGCGACCAGTCGGGCGCGGAGCTTATGCCCTCATCGCATCAGTAGAAACAATCCTAAGTCTGCTGCTACATGGAGTGTATATATGAGGTAACGAGCGTTGACGCTTCTATCCCAGTCGCTATTCTTGAAGCTACTCTTCAACTGGGCCGCGACCAGACGGGCGCGGAGCTTATGCCCTCATCGCATCAGTAGAAACAATCCTAAGTCTGCTGCTACATGGAGTGTATATATGAGGTAACGAGCGTTGACGCTTCTATCCCAGTCGCTATTCTTGAAGCTACTCTTCAACTGGGCCGCGACCAGATGGGCGCGGAGCTTATGCCCTCATCGCATTAGTAGAAACAATCCTAAGTCTGCTGCTACATGGAGTGTATATATGAGGTAACGAGCGTTGACGCTTCTATCCCAGTCGCTATTCTTGAAGCTACTCTTCAACTGGGCCGCGACCAGTCGGGCGCGGAGCTTATGCCCTCATCGCATCAGTAGAAACAATCCTAAGTCTGCTGCTACATGGAGTGTATATATGAGGTAACGAGCGTTGACGCTTCTATCCCAGTCGCTATTCTTGAAGCTATTCTTCAACTGGGCCGCGATCAGACGGGCGCGGAGCTTATGCCCTCATTGCATCAGTAGAAACAATCCTAAGTCTGCTGCTACATAGAGTGTATATATGAGGTAACGAGCGTTGACGCTTCTATCCCAGTCACTATTCTTGAAGCTACTCTTCAACTGGGCCGCGACCAGATGGGCGCGGAGCTTATGCCCTCATTGCATCAGTAGAAACAATCCTAAGTCTGCTGCTACATAGAGTGTATATATGAGGTAACGAGCGTTGACGCTTCTATCCCAGTCGCTATTCTTGAAGCTACTCTTCAACTGGGCCGCGACCAGATGGGCGCGGAGCTTATGCCCTCATCGCATCAGTAGAAACAATCCTAAGTCTGCTGCTACATAGAGTGTATAAATGAGGTAATGAGCGTTGACGCTTCTATCCCAGTCGCTATTCTTGAAGCTACTCTTCAACTGGGCCGCGACCAGTCAGGCGCGGAGCTTATGCCCTCATCGCATCAGTAGAAACAATCCTAAGTCTGCTGCTACATGGAGTGTATATATGAGGTAACGAGCGTTGACGCTTCTATCCCAGTCGCTATTCTTGAAGCTACTCTTCAACTGGGCCGCGACCAGATGGGCGCGGAGCTTATGCCCTCATCGCATCAGTAGAAACAATCCTAAGTCTGCTGCTACATGGAGTGTATATATGAGGTAACGAGCGTTGACGCTTCTATCCCAGTCGCTATTCTTGAAGCTACTCTTCAACTGGGCCGCGACCAATCGGGCGCGGAGCTTATGCCCTCATCGCGTCAGTAGAAACAATCCTAAGTCTGCTGCTACATAGAGTGTATAAATGAGGTAACGAGCGTTGACGCTTCTATCCCAGTCGCTATTCTTGAAGCTACTCTTCAACTGGGCCGCGACCAGTCGGGCGCGGAGCTTATGCCCTCATCGCATCAGTAGAAACAATCCTAAGTCTGCTGCTACATAGAGTGTATAAATGAGGTAACGAGCGTTGACGCTTCTATCCCAGTCGCTATTCTTGAAGCTACTCTTCAACTGGGCCGCGACCAGTCGGGCGCGGAGCTTATGCCCTCATCGCATCAGTAGAAACAATCCTAAGTCTGCTGCTACATAGAGTGTATAAATGAGGTAACGAGCGTTGACGCTTCTATCCCAGTCGCTATTCTTGAAGCTACTCTTCAACTGGGCCGCGACCAGTCGGGCGCGGAGCTTATGCCCTCATCGCATCAGTAGAAACAATCCTAAGTCTGCTGCTACATGGAGTGTATATATGAGGTAACGAGCGTTGACGCTTCTATCCCAGTCGCTATTCTTGAAGCTACTCTTCAACTGGGCCGCGACCAGACGGGCGCGGAGCTTATGCCCTCATCGCATCAGTAGAAACAATCCTAAGTCTGCTGCTACATGGAGTGTATATATGAGGTAACGAGCGTTGACGCTTCTATCCCAGTCGCTATTCTTGAAGCTACTCTTCAACTGGGCCGCGACCAGTCGGGCGCGGAGCTTATGCCCTCATCGCATCAGTAGAAACAATCCTAAGTCTGCTGCTACATGGAGTGTATATATGAGGTAACGAGCGTTGACGCTTCTATCCCAGTCGCTATTCTTGAAGCTACTCTTCAACTGGGCCGCGACCAGACGGGCGCGGAGCTTATGCCCTCATTGCATCAGTAGAAACAATCCTAAGTCTGCTGCTACATAGAGTGTATAAATGAGGTAACGAGCGTTGACGCTTCTATCCCAGTCGCTATTCTTGAAGCTACTCTTCAACTGGGACGCGACCAGACGGGCGCGGAGCTTATGCCCTCATCGCATCAGTAGAAACAATCCTAAGTCTGCTGCTACATAGAGTGTATAAATGAGGTAACGAGCGTTGACGCTTCTATCCCAGTCGCTATTCTTGAAGCTACTCTTCAACTGGGCCGCGACCAGTCAGGCGCGGAGCTTATGCCCTCATCGCATCAGTAGAAACAATCCTAAGTCTGCTGCTACATGGAGTGTATATATGAGGTAACGAGCGTTGACGCTTCTATCCCAGTCGCTATTCTTGAAGCTACTCTTCAACTGGGCCGCGACCAGATGGGCGCGGAGCTTATGCCCTCATCGCATCAGTAGAAACAATCCTAAGTCTGCTGCTACATGGAGTGTATATATGAGGTAACGAGCATTGACGCTTCTATCCCAGTCGCTATTCTTGAAGCTACTCTTCAACTGGGCCGCGACCAGTCGGGCGCGGAGCTTATGCCCTCATCGCATCAGTAGAAACAATCCTAAGTCTGCTGCTACATGGAGTGTATATATGAGGTAACGAGCGTTGACGCTTCTATCCCAGTCGCTATTGTTGAAGCTACTCTTCAACTGGGCCGCGACCAGTCGGGCGCGGAGCTTATGCCCTCATCGCATCAGTAGAAACAATCCTAAGTCTGCTGCTACATGGAGTGTATATATGAGGTAACGAGCGTTGACGCTTCTGTCCCAGTCGCTATTCTTGAAGCTACTCTTCAACTGGGCCGCGACCAGACGGGCGCGGAGCTTATGCCCTCATTGCATCAGTAGAAACAATCCTAAGTCTGCTGCTACATAGAGTGTATAAATGAGGTAACGAGCGTTGACGCTTCTATCCCAGTCGCTATTCTTGAAGCTACTCTTCAACTGGGCCGCGACCAGTCGGGCACGGAGCTTATGGCCTTATCGCATCAGTAGAAACAATCCTAAGTCTGCTGCTACATGGAGTGTATATATGAGGTAACGAGCGTTGACGCTTCTATCCCAGTCGCTATTCTTGAAGCTACTCTTCAACTGGGCCGCGACCAGTCGGGCGCGGAGCTTATGCCCTCATCGCATCAGTAGAAACAATCCTAAGTCTGCTGCTACATGGAGTGTATATATGAGGTAACGAGCGTTGACGCTTCTATCCCAGTCGCTATTCTTGAAGCTACTCTTCAACTGGGCCGCGACCAGACGGGCGCGGAGATTATGCCCTCATCGCATCAGGGCCACTGCTGTTGAGTTGTCCTGGAGCCTTATTCTTGTTCATACCGATCGGTGCACTAGGTTAGCCTCGGCTGTGACGTCAATTTCGGTTTTCTATCCGACGTTACTATTCAGTAAGCTTCTGAGATGTGATACCGATCCGTCCTCCTGCCGATTTTTCGACAACTTATAACGATATGTTTACGTAATGTGTATACATAAACATACAGTTATAAATATCCCCGTTCGTAGTCGCTAAATAACATATAGCTATAGTCAGCGGTGGAAATATATTTGCGAACACCGACCGTGTGCGGTTGTTTCTTGTTGGATCGTCTGGATCAGTCGTAAGTTGCATTGCAGACGAGAGTAAATGCCTATTCAAAATATAATTACGAGATGTGGCTAGAAAAAAACCGGACTAGTACTGGTGAAACAATAAAACGAATGCAATAAGGCTGAAAGTCGAGTGGCCTGTCACGTGACTCTCGCTCCGCCTACTGCTCGAGTTTCATCTGCCTCCTGCACTCAGTCTGCCCGTGGCGTCTGTTTTAAGTAGTTGACGTTTTGTCTGTGCGTCGGAAAATGTTGAGTGTACAGAAAGAACAGCGTGTGAACATCAAATTTTGTTTCAAACTAGGAAAATCTGCAAGTGAAACGTTTGTAATGTTACAACAAGTGTACGGCGATGATTGTTTATCGCGAACACAAGTGTTTGAGTGGTTTAAACGATTTAAAGATGGCCGCGAAGACACCAGTGATGACACTCGCACTGGCAGACCATTGTCAGCAAAAACTGATGCAAACATTGAAAAAATCGGTAAACTTGTTCGACAAGATCGCCGTTTAACAATCAGAGCAGTGTCTGAGTTAACAGGAGTTGACAAGGAAAGTGTTAGGCAGATTCTTCATGAAAGTTTCAACATGAACAAAGTGTGTTCAAAAATGGTTCCAAAGTGTCTCACGATTGAACAGAAGGAACGCCGAAGAATGATTTGTTCTGACATCCTGGAAAACATTGAAAGTGATCCCACCTTCTTACAAAATGTTATTACTTGCGATGAATCGTGGTTTTTTACTTACGATCCCGAAACTAAACGCCAATCGATGCATTGGAAAACTCCTGGTTCTCCACGACAAAAAAAAGCACGAATGTCAAAATCGAAATTCAAGGCAATTATGATTGTTTTTTTGACATCAAAGGGATTGTGCACATTGATTGGGTACCAGAGGGACAAACAGTGAATCAGCATTACTACATTAGCGTCCTGGCTACCCTACGTGAGCGAGTACGGAGAAAACGGAACGATTTGTGGAGAAAAAAGTCACGGATCCTTCACCAAGACAATGCCCCAGCTCACAGTGCGTTGTCAGTGAAGACGTTTTTGGCAAAACACAACATTCCCATCTTGGATCATCCACCCTACTCATCTGATTTGGCCCCCTGTGACTTTTTTCTTTTCCCTAAAGTCAAGTCAGCTTTGAAAGGAACTAGATTTGAGACTGTTGAAGCAGTAAAAGAAAAAGCGACGGAAGTAATGTATGGACTTACCGAAAATGATCTGCAGCATTGCTATGAACAGTGGAAAATTCGTATGGAGCGGTGTAGAGACCGAGGAGGAGAGTACATTGAAGGAGATAACATGAAATTGTAAATAATTGCAAATAAATGTTTTTTCAAGCATCAGTCCGGTTTTTTTCTAGCCGCACATCGTATTTTTGGATAGCTCAACATGAATTTCCTAAGGGACCGTAGTTTATCATGCATTTACCAGTAGAATATGGCGCGGAGAAAATATTTCGCCGCATACAACTTCAGTCCGATATTGACGAAAGAATTCGTGACTGTGAACTCTCTATTTGGCAGAAACATAACGAAAATTAAATAACTTCATGAAGGAGTGAGACATAGATTCTATATTAAATAAATAGTCCATACACCAGTTCCATTTAACTCTGAATTTATGGCAATTAATAGATGAACTTACACTGCAATGAAGGATTTAACATGGATGCCGTTCTGACTGGCACTTCTCTTCTCGTAATGAAAATAATTCCTTTGACGTTTTCACATACACGTCGCACAATAAATTTACTGCTATGCAGTACTGCACTTTTAGTATTGCACTTTTACTTTACACTAAAATAATATTATTTTTAACGAAAATGAATAGGCGGCAAGACATGCGCGTCCGACACAGGTTACAAGGGACAAGAGAAGAATGAGTAACTGTTCATCGAGAATATCTCGTACATAAAAAAAAAAAAAAATGTGTAAAAGTGTTCTTCTTCTGTCCGTTTTTCGCGCCGCGGTTTTCAAAGTCAATTACTCACTGCATCTCTGACGGCGTTTCGACAATAAACAAGTTACGTCACAGGTCGTTCACCTTTTACATTCTCGCAACATTATTTGCTAACTGTAGCTGTTGCCGAGCGATTGCTCGATTAGTGAATGATTTAAAATGATAAGGCAATCACATAATGTTACAAACTGCACTGAGAGATTTTGAATTTCGGTATATCCCTGTGGTTCTTTTTGGTGTGGTTTATTTACACCTAGAATTTGTTATTGTAAATATACTGAGCGACTTTAGCATCGGATTTAGTGATTGTGTTACTTAAGAACCACCAGGACATGTCCGGGTGAAAAGTGAGTTCGTAATAGACTATTTGCCTTAGTTAGATATTTGCTATGTATTGTTGTTTCTGTGAATGATTATAACACAAAAGAAAACAGATTTAGTCAATATTCTCATAAAATACCTGTTATTTTATGCAATTAAGAGTTTAAAGATGATTAAATATCAAGACGTCGGCTCTGTTTACATACAGGATGTTACAAAGAGGTACGGCCAAACTTCCAAGAAACATTCCTCACACACAAATAAAGAAAATATGTTATGTGGACATGTGTCCGGAAACGCTTAATTTCCATGTTAGAGCTCATTTCAGTTTCGTCAGTATGTACTGTACTTCCTCGATTCACCGCCAGTTGGCCCAATTGAAGGAAGGTAATGTTGACTTCGGTGCTTGTGTTGACATGAGACTCATTGCTCTACAGTACTAGCATCAAGCACATCAGTACGTAGCATCAACAGGTTAGTGTTCATCACGAACGTGGTTTTGCAGTCAGTGCAATGTTTACAAATGCGGAGTTGGCAGATGCCCATTTGATGTATGGATTAGCACGGGGCAATAGCCGTGGCGCGGTTCGTTTGTATCGAGACAGATTTCCAGAACGAAGGTGTCCCGACAGGAAGGCGTTCGAAGCATTTGATCGGCGTCTTAGGGAGCACGGAACATTCCAGCCTGTGACTCGCCACTGGGGAAGACCTAGAACGACGAGGACACCTGCAATGGGCAATTCTTCGTGCAGCTGACGATAACCCGAATGTCAGCGTCAGAGAAGTTGCTGCTGTACAAGGTAACGTTGACCACGTCACTGTATGGAGAGTGCTACGGGAGAACCAGTTGTTTCCGTACCGTGTACAGCGTGTGCAGGCACTATCAGCAGCTGATTGGCCTCCACGGGTACACTTCTGCGAATGGTTCATCTAACAATGTGTCAATCCTCATTTCAGTGCAAATGTTCTCTTTACGGATGAGGCTTCATTCCGACGTGATCAAATTGTAAATTTTCACGATCAACATGTGTGGGCTGACGACAATCAGCACGCAATTGTGGAATCTCGTCATCAACACAGATTTTCTGTGAACGTTTGGGCAGGCATTGTTGGTGATGTCTCGATTGGGCCCCATGTTCTTGCACCTACGCTCAATGGAGCACGTTATCATGATTTCATACGGGATACTCTACCTGTGCTGCTAGAACATGTGCCTTTACAAGTACGACACAACATGTGGTTCATGCACGATGGAGCTCCTGCACATTTGAGTCGAAGTGTTCGTACGCTTCTCACCAACAGATTCGGTGACCGATGGATTGGTAGAGGCGGACCAATTACGTGGCCTCCACGTTCTCCTGACCTCAACCCTCTCGACTTTCGTTTATGGGGCATTTGAAAGCTCTTGTCTACGCAACCCCGGTACCAAATGTAGAGACTCTTCGTGCTTGTATTGTGGACGGCTGTGATACAATACGCCATTCTCCAGGGCTGCATCAGCGCATCAGGGATTCCATGTGACGGAGGGTGGATGCATGTATCCTCGCTAACGGAGGACATTTTGAACATTTCCTGTAACAAAGTGTTTGAAGTTACGCTGGTACGTTCTGTTGCTGTGTGTTTCCATTCTATGATTAATGTGATTTGAAGAGAAGTAATAAAATGAGCTCTAACATGGAAAGTAAGCGCTTCCGGACACATGTCCACATAACTTATTTTCTTTCTTTGTGTGTGAGGAATGTTTCCTGAAAGTATGTCTGTACCTTTTTATAACACCGTGTTTATTACATGAGTGTTGGCTAAAATTATTAGTGGCTTAGCGTATTCTTTTCCGCAAATGGTTTACGTATTAATTATCGAAACGCTTTTAAAACTTGTAAGTAACAATGCGAAGGAATTTTGTGAAGCCTGATAGAGGAAACCTTCCAAAACTTCATGTATTTACGGCTAACGCCCGCATCATTCGGCAACGAAGTCAGCCTGCGTCTCTCTCAAATACGATTACAGAGAATAAAGAGCTGACAGCATGCGACTTGCAGTAGCGAAGTTGGTAAGGCGACGAACTGCTGTAGCACGTGACGTGGGTTCGTATACCGCTGAATGCGAAAATTTTTTTTCTGTTCGTGTTTGCTACACGAGACTTCGTTAAACGTGCAAGTTAAGCATTTTTCTGAAATATTCATTGTAATTTACACGTAAGAGTGCTTTCTCACTAACGAGTATCTCCGATTTCGTGAGTTCCATATGCTTCAGAAATGAAATTACTATGCGTGAAACAACTGACAGTGACATACGAGGGCAGTTCAATAAGTAATGCAACACATTTTTTTTTTCTGAAACAGGGGTTTATTCAGCATTGAAATACACCAGGTTATTCCCCAATCTTTTAGCTACACAACACTATTTTTCAACGTAATCTCCATTCAATGCTACGGCCTTACGCCACCTTGAAATGAGGGCCTGTATGCCTGCACGGTACCATTCCACTGGTCGATGTCGGAGCCAACGTCGTACTGCATCAATAACTTCTTCATCATCCGCGTAGTGCGTCCCACGGATTGCGTCCTTCATTGGGCCCAACATATGGAAATCCGACGGTGCGAGATCGGGGCTGTAGGGTGCATGAGGAAGAACAGTCCACTGAAGTTTTGTGAGCTCCTCTCGGGTGCGAAGACTTGTGTGATGTCTTGCGTTGTCACGAAGAAGGAGAAGTTCGTTCAGATTTTTGTGCCTACGAACACGCTGAAGTCGTTTCTTCAATTTCTGAAGAGTAGCACAATACACTTCAGAGTTGATCGTTTGACCGTGGGGAAGGACATCGAACAGAATAACCCCTTCAGCGTCCCAGAAGACTGTAACCGTGACTTTACCGGCTGAGGGTATGGCTTTAAACTTTTTCTTGGTAGGGGAGTGGGTGTGGCGCCACTCCATTGATTGCCGTTTTGTTTCAGGTTCGAAGTGATGAACCCATGTTTCATCGCCTGTAACAATCTTTGACAAGAAATTGTCACCCTCAGCCACATGACGAGCAAGCAGTTCCGCACAGATGGTTCTCCTTTGCTGTTTATGGTGTTCGGTTAGACAACGAGGGACCCAGCGCGAACAAACCTTTGAATATCCCAACTGGTGAACAATTGTGACAGCACTACCAACAGAGATGTCAAGTTGAGCACTGAGTTGTTTGATGGTGATCTGTCGATCATCTCGAACGAGTGTGTTCGCACGCTCCGCCATTGCAGGAGTCACAGCTGTGCACGGCCGGCCCGCACGCGGGAGATCAGACAGTCTCGCTTGACCTTGCGGCGATGATGACACACGCTTTGCCCAACGACTCACCGTGCTTTTGTCCACTGCCTGATCACCGTAGACATTCTGCAATCGCCTATGAATATCTGAGATGCCCTGGTTTTCCGCCAAACGAAACTCGATCACTGCCCGTTGTTTGCAACGCACATCCGTTACAGACGCCATTTTAACAGCTCCGTACAGCGCTGCCACCAGTCGGAAGTCAATGAAACTATACGAGACGAAGCGGGAATGTTTGAAAATATTCCACAAGAAATTTCCGGTTTTTTCAACCAAAATTGGCCGAGAAAAAAAATGTGTTGCATTACTTATTGAACTGCCCTCGTATATTCTTTTTCTTGTCACAAATAATTCACAATTTTTTTCTGAATGCGTAGCAATTTTCGAGAGTGTGGTCAGACAGGAATCTAAGAGCACAGCTTAAATTACTGTGAATGAAACTAGCAGCAATCGTCTTCATACTCTAGCTTGTCACAAGTATTTATCTGCGATCGAATCCTTAACAACAGTAGACAGAGATGAAATGTTCCCGCCACAATATTTTCATACTATACCACCATATATGAAACATTTTGATTCATCAGGTGCATGTTATAAACTACAACGAACTTCTATAGCTGTAGTCGCCACACGCTCTCGAAAAGGCGCTTTTTTAAATTATGTTTTTATGAACCAAATCGTTGATGTATCATATAGGCAACTACGCTACTTCATCATTTGGATCTCTAGGAGCCGCGCGGGATTAGCCGAGCGGTCTGGGGCGCTGCAGTCATGGATTGTGCGGCTGGTCCCGGCGGAGGTTCGAATCCTCCCTCGGGCATGCGTGTGTGTGTGTGTTTGTCCTTAGGATAATTTAGTTTAAGTAGTGTGTAAGCTTAGGGCCTGATGACGTTACAAGTTAAGTCCCATAAGATTTCACACACATTTGAACATTTTTTTTTATCTCTAGGAGCGAGCTACAACCACATTCTTTGCATCTTCTTATTCTTTGACACTTTCTTAAACAGTTTTTCGGGTTCCTGGAGATCTGTTCCGTCTATGCAACTAACTGAAGACAGGTTATTCCCTTAAGCGTTTCACTTCTTTTATTGCCGGCCGAAATGGCCGAGCGGTTCTAGGCGCTACAGTACGGAACCGCGCGACCGCTACAGTCGCAGCTTCGAATCCTGCCTCGGGCATGGATATGTGTGACGTCCTTAGGTTAGTTAGGTTTAAGTAATTCTAAGTTATGGGGGGCTGAAGACCTGAGAAGTTAAGTCCAATAGTGCTCAGAGCCATTTGAACCATTTCAACTTCTTTTATTTGTGAAGCATCATCACGATTAAAGGAAGCGAAACGCATATGGCAATAAATAAACTACCTTCAATTAGCCGCATAGACGGAACGTACCTGCATGAATTTTGAAGCAACTAAGGAACGACGGAAAACAGAAAAAATGACGAATTGTTTGGGTGTTTATATAGATGTATTTGTACAACGTGGTACTACATTCCTAACTCATATTCCGAAACGTAAAATCCAGAACAAGACGTCGATGTGAATGTGAATAAAATGTCATAATGTGATATTTACGACAGTTCCCAGAACACAGTCAATATTCTATCGTTATCGTGCGTTCATAGAAGCCTGTGGTCAGCAAGATTTGACTCTAAAGACACTTTTCGGTACTCTGAAGAATGGCACGCCTATGTCGGCTGCTAGCTGCTTCGAGTCCATGCTGCTGTGGCGCTTGCGTGCGCATGCGCGGATCTGACGCAGGTCGCTTTTGATTGGTTGGCGTGAAAAGAAGTGACAACAGCGTTTCGCTTCGCTAGATCGTTCGGCATCCCTTCCGAAATGCTTACAGAATAATGTCGGGGCTCTCTTTCGAAAACAAGACCGTTTGGTGCGCTTGTGTACCGAAACGATCGGCAAAATGGCGGAAAGATATAGAATAGGGCGCCTGGAGAGGAGTCGGTCAGCATGGAATTGGTTGATGTCTTCTCACAGCCATCTCTTCGCTCTCGTTCTCGACTGGCGTGCTGGCGCTTGAGTTGCACTACTTCCAAATCTACATGGCATTAGTGTTCTGTTCGCATACAGTATCTGATAAAAGCTATGCAGACTCTCCTGTATAATTTGTAATCGACCACTAGATATCACCAGAGGTCGACCTGCCAGCGTAAGTGTACACAGGGGCAGAGAAGCTATGACAGCACAGTGGATGGGTCAGGAAAGCTCAGTGACTTGGAACTTTGACGAGTCATTGTGTATAACCTGAGTACAGTCCCATCAGGGACTTTTTTTGACTGTTGGTCATGTGATCGTGGATTGGAAATGTGAAGCAACAACCATAGCTCAACCGAAACCAGAGACACCTCATGTACTGACAGTCGTGAACCGTAGAGCGTTGCCAAGGATGGTTGTTAGAAGTGGCATCAAATTAGCGGAAGGGGTTACAAAGTGTGATGTTTGGAAGAACTCCATTTACAGATGGTAAAATTGTTGTTTTTAAAAACATGACCGGTTTCGCGACCTACAGTTGGTTCAAATGGCTCTGAGCACTATGGGACTTAACTTCTAAGGACATCAGTCCCCTAGAACTCAGAACTACTTTAACCTAACTAACCTAAGGACATCACACACATCCATGCCCGAGGCAAAATTCGAACCTGCGACTGTAGCAGCAGCGCGGTTCCAGACTGTAGCGCCTAGAACTGTAAGTAGGCTGTTAAGGTTTTTATGTTGGTAACGCCATGTAGTGCTCTGTATGAAAATCAGTGGCTGTGCTGTGTGCAGTCTGAGGCTGGTCGGCATTGTTGGAATATTCGCTATTGTAGTGTTGGGCAGTTGGCTGTTAACAGCGGGTAGCGTTGTGCAGTTGGATGTGAGCCGCCAGCAGTGGTGGATATGGGGAGAGAGATGGCGGAGTTTTGAGAGCGGATGATCTGGACGTGTGTCCATCAGAGACAGTAAATTTGTAAGACAGGATGTCATGAACTGATATATATATATATATATAATGACTTTTGAACACTATTAAGGTAAATACATTGTTTGTACTTGATAATCTTTGATTTGCTAACTACGCCTATCAGTAGTTAGTGCCTTCAGTAGTTTGAATCTTTTATTTAGCTGGCAGTAGTGGCGCTCGCTGTATTGCAGTAGTTCGAGTAACGAAGATTTATGTCAGGTAAGTGATTCATGAAAGGTATAGGTTATTGTTAGTCAGGGCCATTCTTTTGTAGGGATTATTGGAAGTCAGATTGCGTTGCGCTAAAAAATATTGTGTGTGCGTTTAGTGATGATCAGATTAAGGGCGAAATGTGTGAGTACGTTCAGTTTTGCTCAGCTGTTTGAAAATGAAATAACGTAAGCGGTATCCAAGCACAGTAATTCATAAATTTTTCAAAGGGAATGTTTGAGAACCTACAGTTGCATCATTAGGTGCAACATACACGGTAAGAATCAAAGTACAGTGTCAGCTTATTTTGTCGATACTAAAATTAATAAAGGAATGTCTAAAATATACTCACAACTTTCAAATATCATAAGCATAACCATCGATCCTAGCCAAAATTTACTATTCGGAGTATTATCAATACTTCGGGGAGCGAAAGGTGAAAAACCTGCTGTATTCTTTAAAATTTGCCTGCATGTAAAAAGATAAAAGAAAATATTATATAGTGAGCTGACGCTAAATTTTTTTCTAAAAGAGAGGTAGATTCTATAACGCTCAAAACAGCCGAGCTGACAAAGGAGCCCTCCCTCCCCCCTTTTTTTGTAAAATACCATCTCTGGGTGCAGTATCTGGAGAAAAAAAACTGGCAGACGTATGAGATGTAAAAGCATTATTCCAGCGTATTTTAAATTTTCAGATCTAGGCGGGAGTATACTGCATCAGTGATTGCCCTAAAAAATATATATGACAAACCGGCAGGCTATTTGGAATAAAATTTCAGGAACACATTAAATTAATACCGTGTGATCTGCATTAACAGCGCACGTACGATGAGGGCCGCAGCATCACAAGCCCTTCAGAAAGTTTAAAATATTTCACAAAAAAGAAAAAAGCCATATTTTAAATACACTGAGACGGCCTCTGTGACCGTGCAGTTCTAGGCGCTTCAGTCTGGACTCGCGCGACTGCTACGGTCGCAGGTTCGAATCCTGCCTCGGGCATGTGCGGAACCGCGCGACCGCTACGGTCGCAGGCTCGAATCCTGCCTCGGGCATGTGCGGAACCGCGCGACCGCTACAGTCGCAGGTTCGAATCCTGCCTCGGGCGTGTGCGGAACCGTGCGACCGCTACAGTCGCAGGTTCGAATCCTGCCTCGGGCATGTGCGGAACCGCGCGACCGCTACGGTCGCAGGCTCGAATCCTGCCTCGGCCATGTGCGGAACCGCGCGACCGCTACAGTCGCAGGTTCGAATCCTGCCTCGGGCATGTGCGGAACCGCGCGACCGCTACGGTCGCAGGCTCGAATCCTGCCTCGGGCATGTGCGGAACCGCGCGACCGCTACAGTCGCAGGCTCGAATCCTGCCTCGGGCATGTGCGGAACCGCGCGACCGCTACAGTCGCAGGTTCGAATCCTGCCTCGGGCGTGTGCGGAACCGTGCGACCGCTACAGTCGCAGGTTCGAATCCTGCCTCGGGCATGTGCGGAACCGCGCGACCGCTACGGTCGCAGGTTCGAATCCTGCCTCGGGCATGTGCGGAACCGCGCGACCGCTACGGTCGCAGGCTCGAATCCTGCCTCGGGCATGTGCGGAACCGTGCGACCGCTACAGTCGCAGGTTCGAATCCTGCCTCGGGCATGTGCGGAACCGTGCGACCGCTACAGTCGCAGGTTCGAATCCTGCCTCGGGCGTGTGCGGAACCGTGCGACCGCTACAGTCGCAGGTTCGAATCCTGCCTCGGGCATGTGCGGAACCGCGCGACCGCTACGGTCGCAGGTTCGATTCCTGCCTCGGGCATGTGCGGAACCGCGCGACCGCTACGGTCGCAGGCTCGAATCCTGCCTCGGGCATGTGCGGAACCGCGCGACCGCTACAGTCGCAGGTTCGAATCCTGCCTCGGGCATGTGCGGAACCGTGCGACCGCTACAGTCGCAGGTTCGAATCCTGCCTCGGGCATGTGCGGAACCGCGCGACCGCTACGGTCGCAGGCTCGAATCCTGCCTCGGCCATGTGCGGAACCGCGCGACCGCTACAGTCGCAGGTTCGAATCCTGCCTCGGGCGTGTGCGGAACCGCGCACGCTACGGTCGCAGGCTCGAATCCTGCCTCGGCCATGTGCGGAACCGCGCGACCGCTACGGTCGCAGCTTCGAATCCTGCCTCGGGAATGTGTGGAACCGCGCGACCGCTACGGTCGCAGGTTCGAATCCTGCCTCGGGCATGTGCGGAACCGCGCGACTGCTATTGTCGCGGGTTCTAATCCTGCCTTGGGCATGGATGTGTGTGATGTCCTTAGGTTGGTTAGGTTTAAATAGTTCTAAGTTCTAGGGGAGTGATGACCTCAGATGTTAAGTCCCATAGTGCTCAGAGCCATTTTGAACCGTTTTTTGATTGGTCTCATTTGTTTTCCCTTATTCTCCGTCTTTCTAGTTTCTCTTCCATTGTCTCCTCCTCTCTACCCAGTTTCTCGAGTTCATACTCTGGCTTCCTTCTCCTTCCCTTACTCGCTAACAGCTCTTGCGACGGCACCGTCGCACAATAGAGACCCCCCAGGGCGCTACGAGATACACAAGCGTGCAGTGCGGCGTACATACAGGGGAGCAGCCAAAGGCCTGTCTGGGCCTATCTGTGTTATTGTTTGCGGAAACACTCGGGCTGACTGTGTCTACACGCTGCCCCGACCACTCGAGACGCTCTGAAAAGCGATCGGCTGTGGGAGGGGAGATGGGTGTGGCGGGGAGGGGGGGGGGGGAGGGGTGGAGCAGTACGTGTCAGTGCGTGGGAGTCTGAGCGCAGCGCAAACACGGCGGGTGATGGCCAATCACAGCGACTGCTGTAGCTCGCCGCCTACGCCTCACAACAGCCACAGGCGGTGCCCAAGCAGGTGGACAGGTAAACGTAATCAAAACACCGGTGGACACCATACTCTTATTAAAGGGTAGTGGAATGTGTGTTCTTATAGGACAACTATCCAAGGATTTCCACCCAATGATATCCTAACAGCAGACTCTGTACACAGTTTATTAAATTTCCAATACTAAACTCTTTTAAGTAACAACAGATTCATATAACTTACAGAACTTTAACAAATGGTTGAAAGAATGAGCTTTAAAAACAATAACGGCGGCTAGCAACCATAAAATCAAAGAACGTTTTACAATAGTGCTTTTAGAGTTTACCCAAGAGACAAAATCCAATAATAAGTTATCTTGCCAATACAACTTAAGATATTCCACAAGATTTCGGGATTGCAGCCGGATCTCATCGACTTCTTTCCACGATATTTCGGCTGACAACCTTACAGCCATCTTCAGGCGAGTGTTTGACACCGGAGATTGCTAGTGCAAGTCGCTCTATTTATACGTAAAAGTGCCGCAGGCGCGCATGCGCAAGTTACCGTAGCATGCGCGCCACCTGTCGATTCCAAGGACCTCTACAATACTACTGCATCTATGGAGCGCAAACGAATGAGTGAAAAAAGTAAAACATGCACGCAGATATGTCCAAAACAATAAAATGCAAAATTTCAATGTTAAAATTAAAATTACTTGTCCCTCGACATGTCAGAAGCCATAAAAAAATTTCTTTCGGTTGAAATTAAAGAAATCGACGGGTCCCGGGCCTTATTCAATAAAAAGCCGCCCTCACGATTAATGAGATTTTCCGCTGAACGTATTTCCACGGATTCCTTCACAACTGAATCCCAGAAGGATCTCGATGGGGTCAAGATTTTCGTGGCGGAATAATCCATAGTATGTCCTGTGGAAATACAATGTTCGGCTATGGCCGACTTACTGGGCTGTAAAAGGCGAGTGTGGCGCTCGTGTTCAACGCAGCGGTCGTGTACTGAGCGTGTGGTCTGACCAATGTAGGCTTTCCCACACTCGCAAGGTATTTTGTAAACTCCAGCCTTCCGTAATCCCAGATCATCCTTGGCTGAGCCCAGAAGAGCACGAGTCTTTGTAGGTGGCCGGAAGATTGCTTTCACACGATGTTTCTTTAAAATTCTGCCTACTTTCGATGAAATGTTCCCGACATATGGGAGAAATGCTCTGGACTTAAGCACCTCCTTCTCCTCTTGATCTTGTGGGTGGTCACGATTTTTCCTCCTTACAGCAGTACTGACCTGATGTGCAGAATATCCATTATGTTGAAATACAGATTTCAAGTGCTCTAATTCGTCTGCAAGGCTGTCTTTATCAGACACGACATGTGCCCTATGCACCAACGTTCGAAGGACGCCCATGGTTTGTGACGGGTGATGACAGCTTGACGCCTGTGTGGGTTTCCGATAGACAGAATGCCCCAGTGACCCATCCAAACTTTTATATGGAAGACTTTGAGGAGAGGGCTCTCGATTCGGCGATGTTGAAACCAACAGTCTTCTGGCGGTACGTGGACGATACCTTTGTAGTGTGGCCTCACGGTGAAGAAGACCTTTCACGGTTTTGACAACATCTGAATTCCATCCACACAAACATTCAGTTTAGGATGGAAGTTGAAAAGGATGGTTGCCTACCATTTCTGGACGTCATGGTTAAACGCAGGGTGGATGGGTCATTGGGGCATTCTGTCTATCGAAAACCCACGCAGGCGTCAAGCTGTCATCTTTGACCCCGCCCCACCCCCCCACTTCCGGTGTCCTTTCCCTTAGGCACCCTCCCTCCCTTCTCTTCCCTTCCCTTCTCTTTCCTTTTCCCCCGTACCCTCCCTCGACCCCTCTACCCCCGGGCTTCCCCTCCCCCTTCCTCCCTACCCCTCTCTTCCCTGCCCGTGGCATCTCTGCTCTCCCTTCTCGCTCTCCCACTCCCCTTCCTCCTCCTCCACTCTTGGCAGGTCCCCGGACTCGCACACGCATAGTGAACATTCGCGCGCCGGAGATCATCGACATTAGTATCTCGTGTGTGTGCTTCGTTTTGTGTTTCGTGCAGTTACGACTCCACTGTTCACCTGTGCCATCGCCGTTCTCCGTGTTTTGTGCGCCGTGTCCACAAGTGTTAGTGTTTTTATCGTCCAACGCGAACGGCTTCATGTTTATTGTTTTTTTTTTTGTATCTCCATTTTTTGCCCGCCGTTTTTTGTATTGTCTGTATCACCTCTGTCATGTTATTGTTCCGCTTAAGGCTGAAGAGCAGCGTAATGTGCTGCTGCCAGCCCGCCTGTATAGGTGATTACAATTACAATAAAGGAAAAAAAAAAACTAGCAATCTCCAGTGTCAAACACTCGCCTGAAGATGGCTGAAAGGTTGTCAGCCGAAATATCGTGGAAAGAAGTCGATGAGATCCGGCTGCAATCCCTAAATCTTGTGGAATATTCGATACGCCGGGAAAATTTCAAGAGTCACACAACTTAAGATCTTTTACAAAAACCTTTGATAATGACACTTGTCACCCTAAAATCGAAGACGCGCACCACACAACCTATAAATATAATAACAAAATAATAATTTGATACTACCAAAGGGCGAGGGCAAACTCCCAACGCAATCACAGACGAGTGAGCTCTCAACACTTTGGAACCTTCCCACTGGAAACGGTCAGCAAAATAAACCGCTGAGAGCTCCCCGACATGCCTCCCACAACTGCCCATCACTTACGCCCCTTGGTTATGTTCTGTAACACACGACAGATAATATCAACACAAGATAAAATTCAAAAACCAAATAACAGTATAACATCCCGACAGCACGTGATAACCACGGCGCCGTTAACTCGGGTGCTCTTAACAGGTGCCGGAAGCCAACACACACAAATCTTAATAAACAATTCTCGCTTCTTAAAACAAAACAATAAAATCCAAGCGCACATGAATAGTCAAAGTGCCTTAACGGTACCAAACGCTACTATTCCACCAAGTTAATAATAACTCAGTGACATAAAAATACAGAACATAGAAAGCTTTTGACAATGTTGATTGGAATACTCTCTTTCAAATTCTAAAGGTGGCAGGGGTAAAATACATGGAGCGAAAGGCTATTTACAATTTGTACAGAAACCAGATGGCAAGTTATAAGAGTCGAGGGGTATGAAAGGGAAGCAGTGGTTGGGAAGGGAGTGAGACAGGGTTGCAGCCTCTCCCCGATGTTATTCAATCTGTATATTGAGCAAGCAGTAAAGGAAACAACAGAAAAATTCGGATTAGGTATTAAAATCCATGGAGAAGAAATAAAAATTTTGAGGTTTGCCGATGACATTGTAATTCTATGAGAGACGGCAAAGGACTTGGAAGAGCAGCTGAACGGAATGGACAGTGTCTTGAAAGGAGGATATAAGATGAACATCAACAAAAGCAAAACGAGGATAATGGAATGTGGTCAAATTAAATCTGGTGATGCTGAGGGAATTAGATTAGGAAATGAGACACTTAAAGTAGTAAAGGAGTTTTGCTATTTAGGGAGTAAAATAACTGATGATGGTCGAAGTAGAAAAGATATAAAATGTAGACTGGCAATGGCAAGGAAAGCGTTTCTGAAGAAGAGAAATTTGTTAACATCGAGTATAGATTTAAGTGTCAGGAAGTCGTTTCTGAAAGTATTTGTATGGAGTGTAGCCATGTATGGAAGTGAAACATGAACGATAAATAGTTTGGACGAGAAGAGAATAGAAGCTTTCGAAATGTGGTGCTACAGAAGAATGCTGAAGATTGGATGGGTAGATCACATAACTAATGATGAAGTATTGAATAGAATTGGGGAGAAGAGGAGTTTGTGGCACAACTTGATCAGAAGAAGGGGCCGGTTGGTAGGACATGTTCTGAGGCATCAAGGGATCACCAATTTAGCATTGGAGGGCAGCGTGGAGGGTAAAAATCGTAGAGGGAGACCAAGAGATGAATACACTAAGCAGATTCAGAACGATGTGGGTTGCAGTAAGTACTGGGAGATGAAGAAGCTTGCACAGGATAGGGTAGCATGGAGAGCTGCATCAAACCAGTCTCAGGACTGAAGACCACAACAACAACAACAACAACCAATCAATGCTGTTACACAAACCAAATTGACGAGATCGCGTTGTTCAGGTCCCAGAAGACGACATATACCGAGCAGCAGTAATTCACTATGCATATACTGTCCAAAACCGCCTTTCTTAGGCAGACTTTACCTAACACATCAAATGCCAAATATACAACACATGAACGCAACTCCGGGCAGGTAACAGGAACCACCTACGTGAATTCCTTCAAAAAGGAACAAACAGGCACCACCAAAGGTAACACGGAGCAGACCGTGTGGGCAACGACCCACTCAGCGGGATAACCAAAAGATACTCCAGTTGAGCAAACAAATTAGTTCCAACAAATATCGTAACTTGCCACACACACACACACACACACACACACACACACACAGCAAAAACTTCCAACAACGCCGTTGAACCGTGAATTCACTTTCAAAATCTTTTCTTAAAGAATTTACTTTATTTACTAGCGATTCATCAAGAACACTAACACATTTAATCACACAAAGTGAGCGTGGAAGTACTTGCGAGGGAGTAACTGATGAAAATGAAATTACCTTTAACAAATGGGATTTTTATTCATAAAAGCCTTTTCAAAAACAGATTTAAAATTTATTAGCAGAAAAGCACCCTCTAAATATCAAGTTACAATTTTATTTAGAGGCAGAAAGAATAATATTGGCAGTATGAGCCTTCGGGCTGAGAAGCTTGCCGTTCCCTTTCAACACGGCCGCCCACAACATCGTCTGAAAGACTACACTGGTGCAAATCTGCAACACACCCGATTACTTTAAACTAAACACTTTAAATCACACAAACACATTAACTATGCACCCCGTAAGAGGGATGGAAATGGTACAAACATTCACACTAAGAAACTTTCTGGCAGATTCAAACTGTGTGCCGGACCGAGACTCGAACTCGGGACCCTTGCCTTTCGCGGGCAAGTGCTCTACCAACTGAGCCACCCGAGCACGACTCACGCCCCGTCCTCACAGCTTTACTTCTGCCTGTACCTCGTCTCCTACCTTCCTTTGGTAGAGCACATGCCCGCGAAAGGCAAAGGTCCTGAGATCGAGTCACGGACCGGCACACAGTTTTAATCTGCCAGAAAGTTTCATATCAGTGCACACTCCGCTGCAGAGTGAAAATCTCATTCTGGATTCACGCTAAGAAATTATTTGCCACCGAAAGTGCAATTTGTTTTTAAAAGGAATCTTACGGTGGAAGTGTGGCAACTTCATAAAAATGCCTATTTAAATAAAATCCATGAAATTCGGACTTACATAAAATGTACAACATGCTCTATATTACACATACACCGCCTCGCAAGATGATAGACAAGATAAACACATATTTCAGGAATTCGGCC
Organism: Schistocerca nitens; assembly: GCF_023898315.1. Classification (NCBI taxonomy): domain Eukaryota; kingdom Metazoa; phylum Arthropoda; class Insecta; order Orthoptera; family Acrididae; genus Schistocerca; species Schistocerca nitens. Next base: position 162,780,951 of record NC_064624.1, on the reverse strand, counting down.
TTTACACCTTAATTCCATAAATTCGTGAACACCGGATTCGACAAACATGACAGAGGCAGCTATTAACGTATGGCAGATTGACTGAACAACCCGAACCAGAGATTGCTCTAACCCTCCCCAACTCCACAAGGGAAAACGGACCACCCAATTCACAAATAACCACCTTCCCGCGGGTGGGCAAACGGAGAAGAATGGTGGGACGACCCCAAAGCAAAAGGGCTCGTGACCTCACCAAGAAAACAAGTAGAATTTAACAAGAGTGGTCTAGGGGTAGCGTCTTTGATTCGTAATCAAAAACGTCTTCGGTCCCGGGTTCGATCCCCGCCACTGCCTAAATTTTGATAAATAATCAGCATTGGCGGCCGAAGACTTCCGGCATAAGAAGTCAGCCTCATTCTGCCAACGGCCTTGTCAAAGAGGGCGGAGGAACGGATAGAGGTTCAGGGCACTCTCTTGTCCTAGGCGTGGGAAACGGCCACTAAAGGCGGAAGAATCAGCAATGATCAACGACATGAGGATGCAGAAGGCAATGGAAACCACTGCATTAAAGACACGTAACGTGTATGCACAGGACATGTGGCCTGTAATTGAAGAAGTGTCATGATGATCTCTCCATTGGCAAAAGATTCCGGAATAGTCCCCCATTCGGATCTCCGGGAGGGGACTGCCAAGGGGGAGGTTACCATGAGAAAAAGATTGAATAACCAACGAAAGGATAACGTTCTACGAGTCGGCGCGTGGAATGTCAGAAGCTTGAACGTGGTAGGGAAACTAGAAAATCTGAAAAGGGAAATTCAAAGGCTCAATCTAGATATAGTAGGGGTCAGTGAAGTGAAGTGGAAGGAAGACAAGGATTTCTGGTCAGATGAGTATCGGGTAATATCAACAGCAGCAGAAAATGATATAACAGGTGTAGGATTCGTTATGAATAGGAAGGTAGGGCAGAGGGTGTGTTACTGTGAACAGTTCAGTGACCGGGTTGTTCTAATCAGAATCGACAGCAGACCAACACCGACAACGATAGTTCAGGTATACATGCCGACGTCGCAAGCTGAAGATGAGCAGATAGAGAAAGTGTATGAGGATATTGAAAGGGTAATACAGTATGTAAAGGGGGACGAAAATCTAATAGTCATGGGCGACTGGAATGCAGTTGTAGGGGAAGGAGTAGAAGAAAAGGTTACAGGAGAATATGGGCTTGGGACAAGGAATGAAAGAGGAGAAAGACTAATTGAGTTCTGTAACAAGTTTCAGCTAGTAATAGCGAATACCCTGTTCAAGAATCACAAGAGGAGGAGGTATACTTGGAAAAGGCCGGGAGATACGGGAAGATTTCAATTAGATTACATCATGGTCAGACAGAGATTCCGAAATCAGATACTGGATTGTAAGGCGTACTCAGGAGCAGATATAGACTCAGATCACAATATAGTAGTGATGAAGAGTAGGCTGAAGTTCAAGACATTAGTCAGGAAGAATCAATACGCAAAGAAGTGGGATACGGAAGTACTAAGGAATGACGAGATACGTTTGAAGTTCTCTAACGCTATAGATACAGCAATAAGGAATAACGCAGTAGGCAGTACGGTTGAAGAGGAATGGACATCTCTAAAAAGGGCCATCACAGAAGTTGGGAAGGAAAACATAGGTACAAAGAAGGTAGCTGCGAAGAAACCATGGGTAACAGAAGAAATACTTCAGTTGATTGATGAAAGGAGGAAGTACAAACATGTTCCGGGAAAATCAGGAATACAGAAATACAAGTCGCTGAGGAATGAAATAAATAGGAAGTGCAGGGAAGCTAAGACGAAATGGCTGCAGGAAAAATGTGAAGACATCGAAAAAGATATGATTGTCGGAAGGACAGACTCAGCATACAGGAAAGTCAAAACAACCTTTGGTGACATTAAAAGCAACGGTGGTAACATTAAGAGTGCAACGGGAATTCCACTGTTAAATGCAGAGGAGAGAGCAGATAGGTGGAAAGAAAACATTGAAAGCATCTATGAGGGTGAAGATTTGTCTGATGTGATAGAAGAAGAAACAGGAGTCGATTTAGAAGAGATAAGGGATCCAGTATTAGAATCGGAATTTAAAAGAGCTTTGGAGGACTTACGGTCAAATAAGGCAGAAGGGATAGATAATATTCCATCAGAATTTCTAAAATCATTGCGGGAAGTGGCAACAAAACGACTATTCACGTTGGTGTGTAGAATATATGAGTCTGGCGACATACCATCTGACTTTCGGAAAAGCATCATCCACACAATTCCGAAGACGGCAAGAGCTGACAAGTGCGAGAATTATCGCACAATCAGCTTAACAGCTCATGCATCGAAGCTGCTTACAAGAATAATATACAGAAGAATGGAAAAGAAAATTGAGAATGCGCTAGGTGACGATCAGTTTGGCTTTAGGAAAGGTAAAGGCACGAGAGAGACAATTCTGACGTTGCGGTTACTAATGGATACAAGACTAAAGAAAAATCAAGACACGTTCATAGGATTTCTCGAGCTAGAAAAAAACATTCGACAATGTAAAATAGTAAAATATGTTCGAAATTCTATAAAAAGTATGGGTAAGCTATAGGGAGAGACGGGTCATATACAATATGTACAACAACCAAGAGGGAATAATAAGAGTGGACGATCAAGAACGAAGTGCTCGTATTAAGAAGGGTGTAAGACGAGGCTGTAGCCTTTCGCCCCTACTCTTCAATCTGTACATCGAGGACGCAATGATGGAAATAAAAGAAAGGTTCAGGAGTGGAATTAAAGTACAAGGTGAAAGGATATCAATGATACGATTCGCTGATGACATTGCTATCCTGAGTGAAAGTGAAGAAGAATTAAATGATCTGCTGAACGGAATGAACAGTCTCATGAGTACACAGTATGGTTTGAGAGTAAATCGGAGAAAGACGAAGGTAATGAGAAGTAGTAGAAATGAGAACAGCGAGAAACTTAACATCAGGATTGATGGTCACAAAGTCAATGAAGTTAAGGAATTCCACTCGCTATGGCAAAATAGACATTTCTGGCCAAGAGAAGTCTACTAATATCAAATACCGGCCTTAATTTGAGGAAGAAATTTCTGAGGATGTACGTCTGGAGTACAGCATTGTATGGTAGTGAAACATGGACTGCGGGGAAACCGGAACTGAAGAGAATCGAAGCATTTGAGATGTGGAGCTGTAGACGAATGTTGAAAATTAGGTGGGCTGATAAGGTAAGGAATGAGGAGGTTCTACGCAGAATCGGAGAGGAAAGGAATATGTGGAAAACACTGATAAGGAGAGGGGAGAGGATGATAGGACATCTGCTAAGACATGAGGGAATGACTTCCATGGTACTAGAGGGAGCTGTAGAGGGCAAAAACTGTAGAGGAAGACAGAGACTGGAATACGTCAAGCAAATAATTGAGGACGTAGGTTGCAAGTGCTACTCTGAGATGGAGGTTAGCACAGGAAAGGAATTCGTGGCGGGCCGCATCAAACCAGTCAGTAGACTGATGACCCAAAAAAAAAAAAATGAAGTCAGGCACAACTCATCCAGGTGTGGCGGCACCTGCTCCTGGAGGATGTGGATAGTTTCAGCTACTGGCACGTTCGTAAATAGTGATTTCACGTCAAAGCTGACCGAATAGGCAAACACCTTCGCCGCGTTGGGGTGCATCCTGTCTTGTAGAGTGGTCGTAGGATCCAGGACGTGCTGGGCTCTACCAAGGACAACGTGGATGCATTACACACTGCAGGCGTTTACAAGGCGGAATGCGAATGTGGAGAGGCAGACATCGGCGAGACTGGTAGGCCAATAGCAACGCGCATTCCGGAGCACGAGCGTTATATTCGTCTAGGGCAGGGCTTCACAACATACGTGCTCGCGGAGCAAGCTGTGAGCAGCAAGGCGCGAGCACGGAGCAGCGCGAGCACGCTACCCCCACTACCGGACCAGAGCCGGAGAGTGGGGAGAGTCAAGTGGGGCACACAACAGCTGCCGCCAGTCAATGTAAATCCGCGGCCACCTGCAGGGATATCACTCACGAATTATTACTGCGACAAATGAAACAAATAAAGGAGAATGTACATGTCCCACATAATTTTATTAGCTTAGTGTATGCGTCTACATTCGTATTAATTTGTGAACTGTTACACAATAAAACGTGTCACTGAAGTGTGGGATTCTCGGTTATCTTGTACTTTTTGCCCTTTACAACTGCGTCTATCTTCGGAGTAATTGTTCTTGTGCATTGCAGGCGCAGCGTGCAGTTTTAATTTCGATCAGACAATGCGTTTCTCAGGCGCGTCTTGTTACGTTTCATTGCAGAGAACAGTTGTTCACAAACATACGTGGAACCGAACATTGATATTATTGTAGCCGCCAGTTTGTGCAAACGAGGGAATCTATCCTGAGGGAAGTGTCTGTAGAATTCCAAAATATTTTTCTTGTTCTCTGTATTCTCTGTCACACTGCAGGTCAATAATTTCTAGTTGCAGCTCAGGGCGAATCTCTTAAATATTCGCTGAATATGGAGTGGAGAACAGATCAAAATCACTGTCTAGTGCTGTCGGATCTTGAAAGCGTTGATCAAATTCTTCCTTAAGGGCAACTAAACTATGTGAATAACGTTCACAGTCTTTGTGAACATGTTGCATGGATGATAATTTAGGAAAATGAGCTAGGTTTCCTGTTTCCAGCTGACTCACCCAAAGTGTCAATTTCATTTTAAAAGCTCGTATTCGATCTATGAAATGAGTAATTAGCAGATTTTTACCTTGTAGTAAAATGTTCCAAGCATTCAGAGGGCTAGTTAAATCTGCTAAGAACGCGAGATCACATTCAAACGTGCGCGCGCATTTCTCCTCCCTCCCCTCCCTCCCTACTCCGCGACCTTGCACCTGCTCGCGAGCACGTGCCTGAGCAGACGCGACTACTCGCGCTCAAAACCGGCCAGTTGTTAAGCCCTGGTCTAGCACAACACAACAAATCCGCAGTGGCAGAACATCACCATGACTGCGGAAAAGAAACAAAATTCAGCGAAGCCTGTGTGTAGGCCAAGCAGCCAGTTATGACGAAAAGCAAAATCAGAGACGCCATCGAAATACTCAAACACCCTAACAACATGAACGGGGAGGATGGACTCAGGCGTGCCCCATCTTGGCTGCCAGCAATCAGAGCCCGACAGACCGGACTGTCAACACGGGGCGCGAGCACCATCGGCGAGTAACTGCCGCCGCGCGGCCGACGTCCAGCAGATGGTAAACAGCAGCAAACCTCTCATTCGACGGTGGCCACCAATCATGGCACAAAACACAAGAGCCAATGGACAACAGTGGTCACGTTCTCCCTCCACCGCAATAACCTATCGAAATAAAGTTCCCTCTACTTCTTCCTTAAGTGACCAATGAAACTAACTACCCTTTTAAAATTATGACGTAATGGCATGCGCATTGAACACTAACAGAATATAAATGACACAGCATAGCTAGAACGCACCATTAGACCCAGAAGAAATCCGCTGCAATCGTTGCCGAAACGTTGGTTTCTCTATAGCAGCAGTAGTTTTTACATTGTGACGCGGTACCACACCCAGAAAACTTTTATGTCGAGAGGGAGGTGGACAGAGAGAGGGGGAGGAAGAGATTGATGTAGAGAGGGGCAGGAGGAGGCGATGGACAGAGTAGATGAGGGGTACGAGGACGGGGGGGGGGGTGGGGGGCAGGAGGAGGTGGAGAGAGAGAGAGAGAGAGAGAGAGAGAGAGGTGGGGGGGGGGGGGGATGAAGGAGAAGAAAGGAGAAGATGTACAGAGAGAAAAGAGACAGGGGGAGGTAGGACATTGACTAATAGAAGATTGGAGAAAATACGTACCCGGACAAAACCGCGTACTGGCCTAGTGCTGGTGGCCGAGCGGTTCTGGCACTACAGTCTGGAACCGCGCGACCGCTACGGTCGCAGGTTCGAATCCGGCCTCGGGCATGGATGTGTGTGTTGTCCTTAGGTTAGTTATGTTTAAGTAGTTCTAAGTTCTAGGGGACTGACGACCTCAGCAGTTGAGTCCCATAGTGCTCAGAGCCATTTTGAACTGGTCTAGTATTTTAATAAGTGTGACATTTACGCCCGTGAAAAGCTACATTTTACAAAATAAATGACACAAAAGTTCTGAGACTGGCGTGGCAAAACATGCAAACAATGTGCCTGTTGTATGTGTGTACAGTCTTTACAAAATCTGGAACAATGAATCCAGTGGAGCAAGTGTGACTTGAATTATTGGACGTTTCTCATTTGGTCTGGTTTCCTCGCTTTGTTTGGCTGTCCGACCGCCCTCGCAATACAGACCACGACCTTTGCATACACTACCCGCAGGAAAAGGGAAACGATTTGCAGAAAATACTCAGTAAAACACACGCATACGCATGCACGCTACCACCGACTATAGCGAGTCGTCATTGTCAACCGCGCGAAGTGAGGTCAGAACAAAGAGAATACAAATGACGTGATTCTTAGTCGTCGCAGGAAGATCTCTGGTGAAGAAACAAAAGACGGCGGGAGATTTTTTCCGCTTCCATTATTGCGTATTCTCGCCCGGCCTCGAGCTAATAAATATTACGCCCCGTTCATTCTACCAACCCTCAGCGCTCATTTTAAAAATGTAAATTGCGGCTTAGAAACGTCCTGGGACTGACGAATGAGTACTGTGTTCTCCATTTATACTTTTATAAATCACACAGGTTAGTAAGTACAGAGTGTAACATCCGTATTAGTTATCGTGATATAAAAATTTGTGCACTGTTGTGGTAATACGTATTGTGGTTTCGAATTAATGTATTTTTCGAGCGAAAAAAAAATTGAGATTATTCTGCGGTGTTGAGCTTCCGCGAATATTTCGAATGTTCTGCAACATTCTGGATCCGAAGCAGTTACGCGAGGCCAGTTCTTAAACACGAAGATAAAGAAAAAAATAAATAAATAAAAATCGTTTTTCGCGAAATCGTTGTATTGATTCTCTAAATATTCACCTTCAAATTTTTGCACTTCTGTACACTTTCGAATCAATGCGGGAAACATTTTTTTTCCGCTCTGATCTTGGTATAGCAAAAAAGATTTTTGTCGTTTTTATTATTTTTTGTTTTCAGGGATTCGACATGGTCACAGATCTTTCGTTTGACACAAGGGAACCAAAACGTCACGAGGCGAAAAGTGTATCCGCCTACAGAGAGAAACTTAGGGAAGAAAAGGAATGGTTTTGCGAGCAACCAGGTTTTGCAATAAAAGATGTAATTCAACAAACAAGTCATCGAATACAGAGTATGATACCAGGAGAAGCAAAAATATTGAACCAAGACCCAACAGAATTACTACATTGGCTCAGTGTTCCGGTACGCCCAAGCAAAAAGGTCTCTAAATAACGTCACAGAAACAGAAAACAAAAAAGGTTTTCATACCGCAAATTCCATTCATTTCAGCTTCCTTAGCATTCACCCTTAAATCGGTACTGTTTCCGGTACGATTACCATACAGTTTGATTCTCCATAAGTAATTTTCGATTGGTGCGGATTGCATTTAAAAGAATCGTCTTTATTGCTCAGACAATTATACGTAGTGTGTCCGTGTGTGGGCTAACCACGAGTTTTCGTGTATTCGTCTGGAAGGAAGCAATAATGTACTACATTCTTGCTGACGATATTTTTTTTCTGTAGAAATGGATATTTATATGTTTCAGAATATCTGTAGAGCATACTAGGAGGAAACGGCCTTGATCTATATTTGTAAACGCTTTTTGTATCTGTCAGAAGTTTTGTCACATCACCAAAGAGTTTTGCAGTTGCATGCTTCTGCCCCTTTCTGTGCCAAACTCAAAAGAGGGTAATGCAAATAATTTCTCCTCCTAGTGTTGGAATTCTGAATATCTGTGTTACTCTCATACTCAGGTAGACTGTAGGCAACAAATTTCATAAGTAAATAAATGTAGTTAAATGCTATACAAAAGATTATCTGCGCATTTTCTCCATGAAAAAAAGAAAGGGAAAAAAGACCTTTTCGGCAAGTAGGGTAAACATAATTAAAAATCTCATACTCAGGTAGACTGTAGGCAACAAATTTCATAAGTAAATAAACGTAGTTAAATGCTATACAAAAGATTATCTGCGCATTTTCTCCATGAAGAAAAAAAAAGAAAGGGAAAAAAGACCTTTTCGGCAAGTAGGGTAAACATAATTAAAAATCTCATACTCAGGTAGACTGTAGGCAACAAATTTCATAAGTAAATAAACGTAGTTAAATGCTATACAAAAGATTATCTGCGCATTTTCTCCATGAAAAAAAAACGGAAAAAAGACCTTTTCGGCAAGTAGGGTAAACACAATTAAAAACATCAAATGCTGCGGCAGAGTTATTACTTATGAACGTACCCATAATCACCATCGTATTTGTGTGCTTTTCTTCTTCTTTCGAATAACCCATTTGGAGGGTACGATGAATCAACTTTGGCTACTCTTCATTGTATTAGATTTCTTCAGTTTCCAAATTTCCTTCATCGTTTTAGAGTGTTGTTCCTTTTCTTCTTGAGTCCACTTTCGTCTAGTTATTTTCTTTCTCTCCTGAAATTCTGCCTTTTGAACTGCGTTTCTGTAATGTGTTCTGTTTTCTATTGTGTCTATTGTAACTCCAGCATTTTCAATGTCCTTTTCAGTCTCTATGAACCATGCTGGCTTGGATTTGTAGCTATCGAGTAATGTGAATATCCGCTTGGTTAGTCTGTTGTTATCCATTCTGAATATATGTCCAAACAACTGTAGTCTCCTCTTCCTCATTACATCAGTTAGTTTCTCCGTTTTCAGATATAGCTCTCTGTTTGGTCTTAACCTGTATTCAGCATTATCCTTTCTTTTAGCTCCCAGTATTTTCCTTAAAATTCTTCTTTCGACCTTCTCTAGTTTCTCAAGATCTCCATTTCTTGTTAGTTTAAGTGTTTCTGCCGCATAGAGAGGTTCAGGTCTGGCCACTGTTTGGTAGTGTGCTTTAGAGATTTTGGATCCTTATTAAGAACTCTTTTTGATGCTGTAACCTAGGCACAAATTTTTCTAAACGTGGAGGTCAATTTATGGCAAACGTGTTGCTTGGGAGCGAGACTGGCGAGTAGATTTTCTACGTTTTATGCTATCTCGCTGCTCAAACAAGTTTTGCAGCTGAGAGCCCATAAATTAGTTCAGTGGGTAAGTTTCTTGCGTTTTTCCATAAGTTTCATAATCACAACAGATATACATAACACAGACTTCAGTCATCAGTAACATATTCTCCTTCTCTATTTACAACAGTCTGTCTACGATGGGGTAAGTTTTCGATTCCGCCACTGTTGAAAACGCGTGGCGGGGGTAACTTTTCGATTCCGCCACTGTTGAAAACACGTGGCGAAGATGTGGTCGAACCCACGTTCGAAGCGCATTTTCATCCGGAAAGGAAGTTCCTTAAATGTTGTTCAATAGCGCGAAATGGTTCAAATGGCTCTAACAAGGGAACCTCCCCATCGCACCCCCCTCAGATTTAGTTATAATTTGGCACAGTGGATAGGCCTTGAAACACTGAACACAGATCAACCGAGAAAACAGGAAGAAGTTGTGTGGAACTACGAAAAAATAAGCAAAATATACAAACTGAGAAGTCCATGGGCAACATAGGCAACATCAAGGACAATATGAGCACAGGTGCGCCGTGTCCCGTGTTAGCGTGAACAACTGCGGAGCGAGAGGTCCTTGGTTCAAGTCTTCCCTCGAGCGAACAGTTTACTTATTTTCGCAAAGTTATGCTCTGTCCGTTCGTTCATTGACGTCTCTGTTCACTGTCTGTCAAGTTCAGTGTCTGTGTGTTGCGACCGCACCGCAAAACCGTGCGATTAGTAGACGAAAGGACGTGCCGCTCCAATGGGAACCGAAAACATTTTATCGCAAGGTCATAGGTCAACCGATTCCTCCACAGGAAAACACGTCTGATATATTCTACACGACACTGGTGACTGCATGTGCGTTATATGACAGGAATATGCTGTCGACCCACCTAACTTGCACACTTGGCGAATGGGTAAAAAGATTCTTCTACCTTGCGCGATTTAGGTTTTCTTGTGGATGTGATAATCACTCCAAAAAAAGTGATGAAAACATAAGATTGTGTCACATAAACTGCAACAAATGAATGCAAGTTTCACAGTCGCACAGTTTTCTCTGTGCTCTGTCAAAACATGTGTTTAACGTTTTCAAATTTTTCCGTGTGTAGACCGTCAAATCCTGCATATGTCCAAGCAAATCTTAACATGTCCTGGAATTTTAGAGAGCGAAGTTGATTATGTGTGAGTGCCTGAACTCTGATTATTCTCTGAAAATAAAAAATTTTCACCCGAGAGAAGACTGGAACCGAGGACCTCTCGTGCTGCAGCTTGTCACGCTAACCACTGTACCACGGTACTCCTGCGCTCACACCGTCCTTGATATTGCCCATGTTTCCCATGGACTGCTCAGTTTGTATATTTTGCTTATTTTTTCATAGTTCCACACAACTTCTTCCTGTTTTCTCGATTGATCTGTGCTCGGTTTTTCAAGGCCTAACCACTGTGACAACTTATAACTGAATCTGAGGGGGGTGCGATGGGGAGGTTCCCTTGTAAGCACTATGGGACAACATCTGAGGTCATCAGCCCTCTAGACTCAGAACTACTTAAACCTAACCAACCTAAGGACATGGCACACATCAATGCCCGAGGCAGGATTCGAACCTGCGACCGTAGCAGCCGCGTGGTTCCGGACTGAAGCGCCTAGAACCGGTCGGCCACAGCGGCCGGCTGATAGTGAGCGGAAAAGGTGAAAATATGAGGGTGCAACATCAGATGAATGAGGAGGGCGTGGGATGACTTTCCACTCTTAAACTCCTGTATTGTGTTTTTTTGTCAGTCTAGCAGAATGCGGACCGACGTTATTGCAGAGAAGCGTCGCTTCACGCAGTCACTGATTTTGGACTGCGCCTTCAAGACGTTTCAGTTGTTGAAATAAATGTCAGCAGTTCGTAGTACAGCACGCCGTCGCTGTTCCACGAAATGCATAACATTATCGTATGTGGATGCACGCAGGTGTTTGTATGGCGAGTTGCTGCTTGGTTTTGGGACTCAACCATTCCTTTCTCTTCCTTATTTGAGCATAAAGTCACCACTTCTCATGACCGTTAACGATATAGGATAGGAATGGCTGGTGTTGTTCACGAGCCATCTGATGACAAGCAATCAGAGATGAACCTACAGTCACCCGTTGATTTTGGCTAACAAGGGGAGGCCGCCGATTGTGAAATTCAGATTCCATTCATACTGCGCATAATAAAAGCTCATGGCCAGAGGTGTAACGTGGCAAAGCACCAAGATGCACTTCTCAGCCGTTGTCGAGAAAATCGACAGTTAAAAGAAACCGTTGCGGTGAAATACTCTCTACGATTAATAATTTCCTACAGCGTCGTGGCGCAGCGGTAAGCGGTCGGGTTCGCAATCCGAAGGTCGCCGGATCGAATCTCGCGCCATGCAATTTTTTTTTTTAGTATTTCTTTTTTGTAATTCAAATATATATATATATCATGGGGACTCTAATTCGAACGTTTGACTTACACTATACGTATTCGTTTCGGAATATCGTTTCTACGTCTTCCGTTAACTACACGTGTAAACATTATGAACACAATTAATAACATTTGTGAAATACAACTTTCTTTGCAGAAAACATAATCATGTTCGAAGTCGCCAGTTTTTCCACGACAAACGACTTTCAGCAACTTCTTATATGCATAATTGTTGCAACTGATTGCCGTGAATTTTATATATATATATATATATATATATATATATATATATATATATATATATATATATATATATTAATTACAAATACTAAAAAAAAGTTACATGGTGCGAGATTCGATCCGGTGACATTCGGATTACGAACCCGAGCGCTTACCGCTGCGCCACGATGCTGTAGGAAGTTACAAATTGTAGAGAGTATTTCACCTCAACGGTTTCTTTTAACTGTCGATTTTCTCGACAACGGCTGAGAAGTGCATCTTGGTGCTTTGCCACATTACACCTCTGGCTATGAGCTTTTATTATGCGCAATATGAATGGAATCTGAATTTCACAATTGGCGGCCTCCCCTTGTTAGAGCGTGCGGTGCCCACACAACCCCATTTCTGAACCCCACTGCATGCAAATGTCGCTCGATGGTGGAATGTTCACAATTCATCACACTTGCCAATTCTCGAGTTAACTGTCGCGGATCATTGCGCATTACTGCGTTCGACCGATCTTCATCAAACCGCGAATACCACTAATGTCAAAGCGATCCTCCTTAAAACCACAAAATGTTTTTTTTTGCCGTGTGAGCCGTCCTGCGGCTCGCGTTGGTGCTGGTTGTAGGTTTCCGCCCGCTGTTGGAGGCCAGACGGTATCGTTTAGTTGGCACGTTTGCGGTTGTTTGTCTTCTTCTGGTGTTGACTGGCGCCACTTGCGTTGCCTGTCCGTTAGTGGTAGCAGCGGCGGCTATCGATATACAGGGTGAGTCACCTAACGTTACCGCTGGATATATTTCGTAAACTACATCAAATACTGACGAATCGATTCCACAGACCGAACGTGAGGAGAGGGGCTAGTGTAATTGGTTAATACAAACCATACAAAAATGCACGGAAGTATGTTTGTGTTAAAAAACCTACGTTTTTTTAAATGGAACCCCGTTAGTTTTGTTAGCACATCGGAACATACAGGGTGTTTCAAAAATGACCGGTATATTTGAAACGGCAATAAAAACTAAACGAGCAGCGATAGAAATACACCGTTTGTTGCAATATGCTTGGGACAACAGTACATTTTCAGGCAGACAAATTTTCGAAATTACAGTAGTTACAATTTTCAACAACAGATGGCGCTGCGGTCTGGGAAACTCTATAGTACGATATTTTCCACATATCCACCATGCGTAGCAATAATATGGCGTAGTCTCTGAATGAAATTACCCGAAACCTTTGACAACGTGTCTGGCGGAGTGGCTTCACATGCAGATGAGATGTACTGCTTCAGCTGTTCAATTGTTTCTGGATTCTGGCGGTACACCTGGTCTTTCAAGTGTCCCCACAGAAAGAAGTCACAGGGGTTCATGTCTGGCGAATAGGGAGGCCAATCCACGCCGCCTCCTGTATGTTTCGGATAGCCCAAAGCAATCACACGATCATCGAAATATTCATTCAGGAAATTAAAGACGTCGGCCGTGCGATGTGGCCGGGCACCATCTTGCATAAACCACGAGGTGTTCGCAGTGTCGTCTAAGGCAGTTTGTACCGCCACAAATTCACGAAGAATGTCCAGATAGCGTGATGCAGTAATCGTTTCGGATCTGAAAAATGGGCCAATGATTCCTTTGGAAGAAATGGCGGCCCAGACCAGTAGCTTTTTGAGGATGCAGGGACGATGGGACTGCAACGTGGGGCTTTTCGGTTCCCCATATGCGCCAGTTCTGTTTATTGACGAAGCCGTCCAGGTAAAAATAAGCTTCGTCAGTAAACCAAATGCTGCCCACATGCATATCGCCGTCATCAATCCTGTGCACTATATCGTTAGCGAATGTCTCTCGTGCAGCAATGGTAGCGGCGCTGAGGGGTTGCCGCATTTGAATTTTGTACGGATAGAGGTGTAAACTCTGGCGCACGAGACGATACGTGGACGTCGGCGTCATTTGGACCGCAGCTGCAACACGGCGAACGGAAACCCGAGGCCGCTGTCGGATCACCTGCTGCACTAGCTGCGCGTTGCCCTCTGTGGTTGCCGTACGCGGTCGCCCTACCTTTCCGGCACGTTCATCCGTCACGTTCCCAGTCCGTTGAAATTTTTCAAACAGATCCTTTATTGTATCGCTTTTCGGTCCTTAGGTTACATTAAACCTCCGTTGAAAACTTCGTCTTGTTGCGACAACACTGTGTTCTAGGCGGTGGAATTCCAACACCAGAAAAATCCTCTGTTCTAAGGAATAAACCATGTTGTCTACAGCACACGTGCACGTTGTGAACAGCACACGCTTACAGCAGAAAGACGACGTACAGAATGGCTCACCCACAGACTGCATTGTCTTCTATATCTTTCACATCACTTGCAGCGCCATCTGTTGTTGAAAATTGTAATTACTGTAATTTCGAAAGTTTGTCCGCCTGAAAATGTACTGTTGTCCCAAGCATATTGGAACAAACGGTGTATTTCTATCGCTGCTCGTTTAGTTTTTATTGCCGTTTCAAATATACCGGTCATTTCTTAAACACCCTGTAGAAACAAGTACGTAATCAGTGCCGTTTGTTGCATTGTAAAATGTTAATTACATCCGGAGATATTGTAACCTAAAGTTGACGCTTGAGTACCACTCCTCCGCTGTTCGATCGTGTGTATCGGAGAGCACCGAATTACGTAGGGATCCAAAGGGAACGGTGATGGACCTTAGGTACAGAAGAGACTGGAACAGCACATTACGTCCACATGCTAACACCTTTTTATTGGTCTTTTTCACTGACGCACATGTACATTACCATGAGGGGTGAGGTACACGTACACACGTGGTTTCCGTTTTCAATTACGGAGTGGAATGGAGTGTGTGCCGCCATGTCAGGCCAATAGATGTTCAATGTGGTGGCCATCATTTGCTGCACACAATTGCAATCTCTGGCGTAATGAATGTCGTACACGCCGCAGTACATCCGGCGTAATGTCGCCGCAGGCTGCCACAATACGTTGTTTCATATCCTCTGCGGTTGTAGGCACATCACGGTACACATTCTCCTTTAACGTCCCCCACAGAAAGAAGTCCAGAGGTGTAAGATCAGGAGAACGGGCTGGCCAATTTGTGCGTCCTCCACGTCCTATGAAACGCCCGTCGAACATCCTATCAAGGGTCAGCCTAGTGCTAATTGCGGAATGTGCAGGTGCACCATCATGCTGATACCACATACGTCGACGCGTTTCCGGTGGGACATTTTCGAGCAACGTTGGCAGCTCATTCTGTAGAAACGCGATGTATGTTGCAGCTGTTTGGGCCCCTGCAATGAAGTGAGGACCAATGAGATGGTCGCCAATAATTCCGCACCATACATTTACAGTTCACGGTCGCTGTCGCTCTACCTGTCTGAGCCAGCGAGGATTGTCCACGGACCAGTAATGCATGTTCCGTAGATTCACTGCCCCGTGGTTTGTGAAACCCGCTTCATCGGTAAACGGGTAGAACTGCAACGCGTTCTCTGTTAATGCCCATTGACAGAATTGCACTCGATGATTAAAGTTATCGCCATGTAATTGCTGATCTAGCGACACATGAAACGGGTGAAAGCGGTGACGATGGAGTATGCGCATGACACTACTTTGACTCAGTCCACCGGCTCTCGCAATGGCCCTAAGTACTATGGGACTTAACATCTGAGGTCATCAGTCCCCTAGACTTAGAACTATTTAGACCTAACTAACCTAAGGACTTCACACACATCCATGCCCGAGGCAGGATTCGAACCTGCGACCGTAGCGGCCGCGCGGTTCCAGACTGTAGCGCCTAGAACCGCTCGGTCTCGCAATGTCCCGTGTACTCATGTGTGGGTTCATGCCAACAGCAGCTAACACACCAACTGCACCCGCTTCTCCTGTGACGGGCCTGTTACGGACCCGTTTGCGTGCTACGACCATACCTGTTGTATACAGTTGGCGGCAGATGTTTTGCTATGTGCGGCACGTTGGATGCTCTCTGTCCGGGTACCGTTCTGCATACACCCTGCAGGCTTCAGCTGCATTTCGTCGACACTCGCCATAGATGATTATCATCTCCGTCTTTTCAGAGTTCGAATACACCATGGTCACAGTTCCAACAACACTACACTATCACAGACGTCTGGTAACACGGTGTACTACAGTTGGTCTGCATGCGGAGACGAATGCAGAATAACAATAGGAGCAAGCGCTACGTGCGGACACTGCGACAGCTAGACCAAACAAACCACAACAGTGCACTACAGCCACACTCGTAAACACCGTCGTCATCGTACACATGTCCCTGCAGATGCCGCTCGCCGACCGTGGCCCGTGTTTGTTACAACACGCAACTGAACGTCGTCGGTTTCAAGCGTCAACATTAGGTTACAATATATCCGGATGTAATTAACATTTTACAATGCAACAGACACCACTGATTACGTATTTGTTTATATGTTCCGATGTGCCAACAAAACTAACGTGGTTCCATTTAAAAAAACGTAGGTTTGTGTTAAAAAACATACTTCCGTCCATTTTTGTATGGTTTGTATTAAACAATTACACTAGCCCCTCTCCTCACGTTCGGTGTGTGGAATCGGTTCGTCAGTATTTGATGTGGTTTACGAAATATATCCAACGGTAACGTTAGGTGACTCACCCTGTATAGTAACTGTTGCCCTATCTTTGGGGCGACGTCGTTGTTTTTCCGGGTCGTGTGAGTGTGCGAGTTCGGTTGAGGGACTGAGGAGGAGGCAGGACCGCGCCGTGCGAGAACACGCCGGCACCGCTGGCGGTGCACATGGACTGCCGGATGGAAGGGCTGTGGTCGCGAGGGCGCGCTACCTCGTCGTAGACCGGATCCAGCAAGGTTTAAGACGAGTGCATTTCGACCCAAGTAGAGAAACCTCCACCATTGTTATATCTCACTATTCTCCAGTGACCTGGGTTCGAGCTTGCTGCTCGTAGTGTTGGTGAGGCGAAGAGCAATGAGTGGAGTGCTTGGGGAAGGCGGATCTGATTAGCTCTCCTCGACTTTTTATTACCATTTATTTTACAGAAATATAAGTCGCTGAGGAATGAAATAAACAGGAAGTGCAGGTTCAAATGGCTCTGAGGACTGTGGGACTCAACTGCTGTGGTTATCAGTCCCCTAGAACTACTTAAACCTAACTAACCTAAGGACATCACACACATCCATGCTCGAGGCAGGATTCGAACCTGCGACCGTAGGAGAAGTGCAGGGAAGCTAAGACAAAATAGCTGCAGGAAAAATGTGAAGACATCGAAAAAGATATGATTGTCGGAAGGACAGACTCAGCATACAGGAAAGTCAAAACAACCTTCGGTGACGTTAAAAGCAACGGTGGTAACATTAAGAGTGCAACGGGAATTCCACTGTTAAATGCAGAGGAGAGAGCAGATAGGTGGAAAGAATACATTGAAAGCCTCTATGAGGGTGAAGATTTGTCTGATAGAAGAAGAAACAGGAGTCTATTTAGAAGAGATAAGGGATCCAGTATTAGAATCGGAATTTAAAAGAGCTTAGGAAGACCTACGGTCAAATAAGGCAGAAGGGATAGATAATATTCCATCAGAATTTCTAAAATCATTGGGGGAAGTGGCAACAAAACGACTATTCACGTTGGTGTGTAGAATATATGAGTCTGGCGATATACCATCTGACTTTCGGAAAAGCATCTTCCACACAATTCCGAGCTTAACAGCTCATGCATCGAAACTGCTTACAAGAATAATATACAGAAGAATGGAAAAGAAAATTGAGAATGCGCTAGGTGACGATCAGTTTGGCTTTAGGAAAAGTAAAGCGCCGAGAGGTGCAATTCTGACGTTACGGCTAATAATGGAAGCAAGGCTAAAGAAAAATCAAGAAACTTTCATAGGATTTGTCGACCTGGAAAAAGCGTACGACAATATAAAATGGTGCAAGCTGTTCGAGATTCTGAAAAAAGTAGGGGTAAGCTATAGGGAGAGACGGGTCGTATACAATATGTACAACAACCAAGAGGGAATAATAAGAGTGGACGATCAAGAAGGAAGTGCTCGTATTAAGAAGGGTGTTAGACAAGGCTGTAGCCTCTTCAATCTGTACATCGAGGAAGGAATGATGGAAATAAAAGAAAGGTTCAGGAGTGGAATTAAAATACAAGGTGAAAGGATATCAATGATACGATTCGCTGATGACATTGCTATCCTGAGTGAAAATGAAGAAGAATTAAATGATCTGCTGAACGGAATGAAGAGTCTAATGAGTACACAGTATGGTTTGAGAGTAAATCGGAGAAAGACGAAGGTAATGAGAAGTAGTAGAAATGAGAACAGCGAGAAACTTAACATCAGGATTGATGGTCACGAAGTCAATGAAGTTATGGAATTCTGCTACGTAGGCAGTAAAATAACCAATGACGGACGGAGCAAGGAGGACATCAAAAGCAGACTCGCTATGGCAAAAAAGGCATTTCTGGCCAAGAGAAGTCTACTAATATCAAATCCCGGCCTTAATTTGAGGAAGAAATTTCTGAGGATGTACGTCTGGAGTACAGCATTGTATGGACTGTGGGAAAACCGGAACAGAAGAGAATCGAAGCATTTGAGATGTGGTGCTATAGGCGAATGTTGAAAATTAGGTGGACTGATAAGGTAAGGAATGAGGAGGTTCTACGCAGCATCGGAGAGGAAAAGAATATGTGGAAAACACTGATAAGGAGAAGGGACAGGATGATAGGACATCTGCTAAGACGTGAGGGAATGACTTCCATGGTACTAGAGGGAGCTGTAGAGGGCAAAAACTGTAGAGGAAGACAGAGATTCGAATACGTCAAGTAAATAATTGAGGACGTAGGTTGCAAGTGCTACTCTGAGATGATGAGGTTAGCACAGGAAAAGGAATTCGTGGCGGGCCGTATCAAACCAGTCAGCAGACTGATGACAAAAAACAAAAAAAAACTGCGTTCAACTTGTTACAGTTTGTTCTTTTCTTGACTGGTGGCTGCTAACGCCCCAGTTACCTGCCCTGGGGGTTAGTGTGTGTAACGGCAGTGTACGTTTCCTCGCCTTGCCGCTGCTGTCCGGTAAGGAGTGTAGTTTGGACAGCTTTCTTGAATGTAGTCGGGTTGGTGATTTTTCTATTCTGGTGGTAGTGATTCCTTTCTCATTCCGGGCGGTCTAAGCACAGTATTCTGGAGACGTAGTGCAGACCGCCGGTTTCGGCTTTGGCGTATTGTTCCATAGTCGCATTTGGTTTATTGGGCGTCAGGTAGCTTCAGCAAGATTATGATTAGTCATTCGTTAGACTGCCACTAGTCTGAGTCACCATCTTGTGAAGTGAATGAAACTCTGGGCTGCCTGTCTCATCGCTCGCGAAAGTGTTTGTTACTGGACCTTCTCAGAGACCGATTCCTGGAGCACCGTCTGGATCAGTTGCTTGTTTTTTAAATTAAAAAATGGCTCTGAGCACTATGGGACTCAACATCTTAGGTCATAAGTCCCCTAGAACTTAGAACTACTTAAACCTAACTAACCTAAGGACATCACACACACCCATGCCCGAGGCAGGATTCGAACCTGCGACCGTAGCAGTCTCGCGGTTCCGGACTGCAGCGCCAGAACCGCTAGACCACCGCGGCCGGCCTTTTTTTTTTTTTTTTTTAATTAACTTTCGCTATTGTATTTGCTGTTTTACATATTTTTATATTATTGCTGTTCCTGGCGTTAAGTCCATTTGCCTTAAAATTCTAATTTGGTATTTGTATTTTAGCAGTAAGCCTTAAAACCTTATTTACTGCAACTTTGAACATGGCTGACGGCCGGCCGAAGTGGCCGTGCGGTTAAAGGCGCTGCAGTCTGGAACCGCAAGACCGCTACGGTCGCAGGTTCGAATCCTGCCTCGGGCATGGATGTTTGTGATGTCCTTAGGTTAGTTAGGTTTAACTAGTTCTAAGTTCTATGGGACTAATGACCTCAGCAGTTGAGTCCCATAGTGCTCAGAGCCATTTGAACCATGGCTGACTTTTGCAGCAACCGTATACACAAATTTGAAAAATATGTAAAAATTTGCCAACCGGTTGCATAAGGGTGACCTCATCAGAAGGTAAGGTAATTACATGAAGAGTTGACGAAACCTGGTCAAGGTATATAGAAAACCTATGCAACCGGTTGACAGATTTTTTACATATTTTTCAAACTTATTTACTGCCATTCCTGGCGTCTGATGCCTTCTGCTGTGTCTGTGGCGACTTACCTTAATATTACAATACCTGTAAGTTGTAAATTGCAGCGAGTCCTTAAACAATTCTTAGTTTACGGCAACTCTTGGTATGTCAGGCCTTCAGACGACATTGTAGACTCTTCCCTTAAAATTCTGATTTGGTATTTGCATAGACGCAGTAAGTCTTTAAAACCTTATTTACTGCCATTCCTGGCGTCTGATGTCGTCTGCTGTGTTTGTGGCGATTTGCCTTTAATATTTGAATATCTGTAATTTGTAAGTTGCAGCGAGTTTTAAACAATTGTTAATTTATTGCCATTCCTGGCGTGTAAGGCCTTATGCCCAAATCACACTGGCTTCCTTTTAAAACATTATCTGTTGTGACTGTATCTAATGGTGATTTACTATATTGCAACTCTCTCAAGTATTTAAACTATTGAAACTTCCTGGCAGATTAAAACTGCGTGCCCGACCGAGACTCGAACTCGGGACCTTTGCCTTTCGCGGGCAAGTGCTCTACCATCTGAGCTACCGAAGCACGACTCACGCCCGGTACTCACAGCTTTACTTCTGCCAGTACCTCGTCTCCTACCTTCCAAACTTTACAGAAGCTCTCCTGCGAACCTTGCAGAACTAGCACTCCTGAAACAAAGGATATAGCGGAGACATGGCTTAGCCACAGCCTGGGGGATGTTTCCAGAATGAGATTTTCACTCTGAGCACTTGCCTGGGAAAGGCAAAGGTCCCGAGTTCGAGTCTCGGTCGGGCACACAGTTTTAATCTGCCAGGAAGTTTCATATCAGCGCACACTCCGCTGCAGAGTGAAAATCTCATTCTGGATTTAAACTATTGCTTATTCCTTCATTAATAACGTGTGGTATTATTATTTATTGAGTCTGGAATTACTGGTTTAAAATAAATTGTGTGTGTCACTGTAAAACGCAACCAGTAGTAACTGATTACGGCCCCGTTCACAATCGTAACCGAATACTGCTTTCCTTTGACTACTATCAGGTCTCACCGTGCTCGGTCCAGTGACATAATCTCCCCAAATGGGGCAAATGTTTCTGGTTGACCCCGCAGCTGTCAGCCCTCTACTGAAACAGAAGAATAAATTGGAAATTTTCCGATCTTTCCACGTGTCACTCCGTCCTCTGGCGTCCATAGATCCACTCAGTCTCCAAATGATAAAATGAAAACATGTAAACTCAAATAGCAACAGTGAACTACAAATAAAAAATGAAAATTGATACGTCCACCCATGGGAGCTGGAGTACCAACATGCAAAATAAAAACGCTATAAACTTACGCACCAAACTAATATGGCCATTAAAATTGCTACACGACGAAGATGACGTGCTACAGACGCTAAATTTAATCGACAGGAAGATGATGCTGTGATATGCAAATGATTAGCTTTGCAGAGCATTCACACAAGGTTGGCGCCGGTGGCGATACCTACAACGTGCTGACATGAGGAAAGTTTCCAGCCGATTTCTCATACACAAATAGCAGTTGACCGGCGTTGCCTGGTGAAACGTTGTTGTGATGCCTCGTATAAGGAGGAGAAATGCGTACCATCACGTTTCCGACTTTGATAAAGGTCGCATTGTAGCCTATCGCGATTGCTGTTTATCGTATCGCGACATTGCTGCTCGCGTTGGTCGAGATCCAATGACTGTTAGCAGAATATGGAATCGGTGGGTTCAAGAGGGTAATACGGAACGCCGTGCTGGATCCCAACGGCCTCGTATCACTAGCAGTCTAGATGACAGACATCTTATCGGCATGGCTGTAACGGATCGTCCAGCCACGTCTCGATCCCAGAGTCAACAGACGGGGACGTTTACAAGACAACAACCATCTGCACGAACAGTTCGACGACGTTTTCAGCAGCATGGATTATCAGCTCGGAGGGCGTGGCTGCGGTTACCCTTGACGCTGCATCACTGATAGGAGCGCTGCGATGGTGTACTCGACGACGAACCTGGATGCACGAATGGCAAAACGTTATTTTTTTGGATGAATCCTGGTTCTGTTTACAGCATCATGATGGTCCCATCCGTGTTTAGCGACATCGCGGTGAACGTACGTTGGAAGCGTGTATTCGCCATACGGGCGTATCACCCGGCGTGATGGTATGGGGTGCTATTGGTTACACGACTCGTTCACCTCTTGTTCGCATTGACGGCACTTTGAACAGTGGACGTTACATTTCAGATGTCTTACGACCGGTGGCTCTACCCTTCATTTGATCCCTGCGAAATCCTACATTTCAGCAGGATAATGCACGACTGCATGTTGCAGGTCCTGTACGGGCCTTTCTGGATGCAGAAAATGTTCGACTGCTGCCCTGGCCAGCACACTCTCCAACAACATCAACGTCTGGTCAATGGTGACCGAGCAACTGGCTCGTCACAATACGCCAGTCACTACTCTCGATGAACTGTGGTATCGTGTTGAAGCTGCATGGGGAGCTGTACCTGTACACGCTCTGTTTGACTCAATAGCCAGGCGTATCAAGGCCGTTATTACGGCCAGAGGTGGTTGTTCTGAGTACTGATTTCTCAGGATCTATGCACCCAAATTGCGTGAAAATGCAACACATGTCAGTTGTAATATAGTATCCGCGTTCCACATTTCCTCCTAACGACTGGACAGATTTCAGCCAAACGTGATACACGTGTCCCTTACTGTCAGGCGACAATCACTGAGTGGGCAAGAACCACCTTCCTATTAAAGGGGTGGGGGTGGGGGTGAAACAAGAGCATAGACTGCGACGCGTGAATTTTTCAGAATTTATTTAGCCAGTATTTGATAATGAAGAGCACTTGGGACCGGCAATAAACTTAACACACAATATAAAATCCTTACGGGAATTTTTTCTCATTGAGAACCCGTACAAAATGATGAAAGGGAAAATGATTATCACCTTCTATTTTTCTGGTGTTCATGCAGTTACTGGTGACGAGAAACGGTTTCTTTACGCCAGCATAAGGAAAAGAAAAGAATGGCTGAGCTCAAACAAAGTATCAACTCCGGGTACGAAGACATGCGCGCATCCATACAAGATAAACGTTTCAAGAACTGGTTGGGAAGCATGCAGAAGTGTACATATTTTAAAGGTGAATATTTTGATAAACAATGAAATGATTTCTGCACACCTAGAACCAGATCTGTTCTCCACAAGCCGCCTTATGGTGTATGGTGGAGAGTACTTTCTGTTTGTCACTTCCTCCGTTTATTTTCAGCAGTAAATGGCCTCCTGTAAGAACGATTAAGAACAATTATTGCATAAAAAGCTTTTCTTTCATGTTTTTATGTTACAGATATCCAGGACTTCCCTAAAATTATTTTTGCCTTGGATGCGGAGATTAGTATCTCATGAAGACTGGATAGCGAACGTGCTATCCAATGATTTTTGCTGAGAACAATACGTTAGAGTTTTCTCTCTTCTTGTTACAGGTAAGGACGTCCCTCGATTGCCCGATTAGCGGCGTGAAATGCTCCACTGGTCGTGGGCCTGCAAGTGGTGGTCGTGATTCTCACCGGTATGAAGTAAGTACTTGTAAATGAAAACATTAAACACTAGATGGTGGATTTGAAAGCATTAGTTTTGTAACTAGATATATCGGGATTTAAGCTGTGTCCAATCTTATAAATAGTTCTGTTGTTTGCCTGAAGCAATAGAGAAATGGGCGAAAGCTGCGACCAAATTTCAAAGGACATTTTACCCTGCAATACCTGAGGATTTCAACACAATCGGCGCTAACAGCCGCCGAAAGACGTAGCCTTAGATGAACCTGTACACAGTGGTTCAGCTGCCGTCTACCGAAGGGCATTATGCAACCTGCAACGCCTTCAAAAGCCACACACGAGATTTTTATATTCTATCGGTCTCTAAGTGCAAAAATGGAAATGATCGTGTGGTGTCAGTGACTGGGAGTTCCCAGGCGGGAAGTTGGGCTGCCAATTGCAAGTCTTATTGAGTGTGACGCCACATTGGGCGACTTGCCCGTCGACTGTGAGGCTGAAACGATGATGAGACAGCACAACACCCAGTCCGTCAGAGGAGAAAATTCCCCACCCCAGCCGGGAACCGAACCAGGCCCCCCGTGCGTGGCATTCCAGCGCGCTGACCATTCACCTATTGCGGCGGACACAATGTGCAAATTATCTGTCCCACATAAAAATGAATATGCCATCCAATGAAAATGTATCCCAGTACAAGATTTAAATACAATAAATTTCCTACGAAAAGCTATTGTTCATTTTTTCAGTGGGGGTTATACACTACTGGCCATTAAAATTGCTACACCACGAAGGTGATGTGCTACAGACGCGAAATGCTGTGATATGCACATGATTAGCTTTTCAGACCATTCACACAAGGTTGGCACCGGTGGCGACACTTACAATGTGCTGACATGAGGACAGTTTCCAACCGATTTCTCATACACAAACAGCAGTTGACCGGCGTCGTCTGGTGAAACGTTGTTGTGATGCCTCGTGTAAGGAAGAGAAATGCGTACCATCACGTTTCCGACTTTGATAAACGTCGGATTGTAGCCTATCGCGATTGCGGTTTATCGTATCGCGACATTGCTGCTCGCGTTCGTCGAGATCACATGACTGTTAGCAGAATATGGAATCGGTGGGTTCAGGAGGGTAATACGGAACGCCGTGCTGGATCCAAAGGCCTCGTATCACTAGCAGTCGAGATGAGAGGCATCTTATCCGCATGGCTGTAACGGATCGTGCAGCCACTTCTCGATCCCTGAGTCAATAGATGGGGACGTTTGCGAGACA
Organism: Schistocerca nitens; assembly: GCF_023898315.1. Classification (NCBI taxonomy): domain Eukaryota; kingdom Metazoa; phylum Arthropoda; class Insecta; order Orthoptera; family Acrididae; genus Schistocerca; species Schistocerca nitens. Next base: position 162,756,127 of record NC_064624.1, on the reverse strand, counting down.
ACAACCATCTGCACGAACAGTTCGACGACGTTTGCAGCAGCACGGACTATGAGCTTGGAGACCGTGGCTGCGGTTACCCTTGACCCTGCATCACAGATAGGAGCGCCTGCAATGGTGTACTCGACTTCGAACCTGGGTGCACGAATGGCAAAATGTCATTTTTTCGGATGAATCCAGGTTCTGTTTACAGCATCATGATGGCCACATCCGTGTTTGGCAACATCCCGGTGAACGCACATCGGAAGTGTGTATTCGTCATCGCCATACGGGCGTATCACCCTGCGTGATGGTATGGGGTGCCACTGGTTGCACGTCTCGGTCACCTCTTATTCGCATTGACGGAACTTTGAACAGTGGACGTTACATTTCAGATGTGTTACGACCCATGGGTCTACCGTTCATTCGATCCCTGCGAAACCCAAAATTTCATCAGGATAATGCACGACCGCATGTTGAAGGTCCTGTACGGGCCTTTCTGGATACAGAAAATGTTCTCTCACCAATTGAAAACGTCTGGTCAATGCTGGCCGAGCTACTGGCTCGTCACAATACGCCAGTCACTACTCTTGTTGAACTGTGGTATCGTGTTGAAGCTGCATGGGGAGCTGCACCTGTACACGCCATCCAAGCTCTGTTTGACTCAATGCCCAGGCGTATATAGGCCGTTATTACGGCCAGAGGTGGTTGTTCTGGGTACTGATTTCTCAGGATCTATGCACCCAAATTGCTTGAAAATGTAATCACATGTGAGTTCTAGTATAATACATTTGTCCAATGAATACCCGTTTATCATATGCATTTCTTCTTGGTGTAGCAATTTTAATGGCCAGTAGTTTAGCTGGCGAATAGCGAGTGAGAGGATATGAAAATCTTGCGCGTGGTATTTGAAGGTGTTGTGGGATGCATGAAACCCATCGGTTGGTTCAGCTGACTCACCCTGTGTACAGGGCGTGAGTGGAAACTACTTTCAGTTCAGCACAGTAGTGTAGAGAAGGCTGAGCCGAACAAGTTGTTATGGGAAACTTGTGGTCTATCAAACGACGAAAGAGCCTCATATTGTTCTATAAAAGCCACCTAAGCTACAGTGCCCTGCGTGGTTTTTAATATCTTCTCGCACTGTTACGCCACTGGTTTAGCCAGCTGTTTCGTTAACTTTATTAATTTAAACTTTCCCATGAGGGTGATGGAGAAAAAGAGACTTTTTTTAACTTCGTGAGAAGCTAATTACGTTTAGTATCCGATTCAAACTTTGCTCCTAGCATAGTACAGCGTCATAATAGCCCTCTGAAAGCTCGTAGGAACGGGAAAGTTGTTATAATGACAGAAACACCCAGTTCTTGGGCGGAGAAAATACCCGACCCGGCCAGCAGTCGAACCTGGGACCCTGTGATCCAGGGGCAGCAACGCTACCCACCAGACCACGAACTGCGGACTCCGCTATAATGCCGTGCTTGCTCGCCTCTTGTTAGTTGCGATAACACCGTGTCCTGGATGTCTGATACTGAAAAATCTGTTAATACGAATAGTACCGAAGACTGGTGTGGTTTCTCGATTTGATTACGTTTGTTTTGTCACTGTCTGCTAGATAAAACAAAATAGGCCGCTCCAGTGTTCCAGCAGTTGTAACACACGCCAAATAATCGAGACTGTTTTGGCACATATGGTCATTTTTATGTACTTCATTTACGTAAATAACACGACAGAACATGATTCACGAAGTACCAGTACGAAATCCCTATTAGGCTAGTACAAGCAAAAAGTTTTATATTAGGAAATAGTTCCATATTTCATTCGTATGCTCCAGTTCCTCAAGCATGAGATCGAAAAGTAGCAGTAGTACGAAGTTTTTATATAAATTTGGAATCGTCATTTCTTCTCCTTCCTCGTTGTAACAAACTATCTTGTCATCACTAATTTTGTAACTATTCCTGCCATTGTCAAAACGGATTCTCCAGTTGACTTCACTAACCCTGCCAGAATCACAGGTACAATATCATGCGTTTATTCTCCGATTAGGTGTTATTACGCGTTCATACAATGCATTTTCCGCGCTACTCCGAGAATAGAATCAAGTGGCTGCTAACTGGGGAGTGTTCAACTAGCCCTTACTAGTGTGGCGATGGGCTAAAAATTCTCTGTCAAAATTTCATTTTCTTGGGTACACCGAGAAGATAGTATGTAATCTTTCTTACCCTTTATTCATGGCCGGCCAGTGTGGCTGAGCGGTCCTAGGCCCTTCAGTCTGGAAACGCGCCACCGCCACGGTCGCAGGTTCGAATCCTGCCTCGGGCATGGATGTGTGTAATGTCCTTAGGTTAGTTAGGTTTAAGTAGTTCTACGTTCTAAGGGACTGATGACCTCAGAAGTTAAGTCCGATAGTGCTCAGAGCCATTTGAACCATTATTCCTGTTAGTCGTTTACTGCCACTCTGGTAGTCCGAATCTATGGATTTCCCTAATAATTATCCGCACACCCAATCAACTACATAAACAAACAACGATTGGTATTTACCTGTTCGGGTTTATTCAGCTCAGCTAGTATAGCCCCGTCCCATTTTGTCTGCGGGAAAGGTTTTTGCTTTTAAACACGGCAGGGATTCCCGTGGCAGATACATCACGTACACTGCACGCATTCAAAGATCAATTTATGATTCGTTCAGAAACCAATGTACAATGTATTCGAAAATGTCCAAAAACTAATTGGGATGCGTTTCAAAATCATATCTATAATCGATAGGCCGAGGCGTGCTGGGTGCTAGGAGCTCTGTGAAACAAGGTTTTCTCCTTCAAGAAAACGAAGTTGGCGCCCCCTGAAATTGCCGCGAGGGGCAGATAAACCAGTTGCCCCTCCCCACTCCCACCCCTCCAGTAGATCGGGCCTGCGATACATGCAGGAAGAGAGTCTGTGAGGTTCAGGAACATACCAGCCGGGGTGTGGAACCATGCTGACTCCAGTGGTCAGCTGCGTTGGGTTTCTCGGCTGAGTATCCATGGCACGGACAGCAGGATCTAGGTGGACCCACAGATGCCTCGTATCGGTTAGAGGCGGGGCAGTTCTGGAGCCAGTGGAGTACAGTTAAGTCATCCTTCTCCTCTTTGAACCACATATGTACACAGCGAACTGTGTGGTACGTTGCATTGTCCTGCTGGTAGATGCCATAGTGCCGAGGAAAAACGGACTGCACGTAAGGGTAAATTCAGAGGGGTCCAAAAAAAATGTATCCACTGTTTAAAAGTCCATAACTGGCAAACTAATTGACGGAGTTGTCTCATCTTCGGTAGTGTAATAGTTTGTAGTTCCACCACTCGCCACACAAGCGTTGTATTGCGCTGTTTTGTTTTGTGAGATGACAGTCGCCAGATAGTAAGTGTTTTGTTCGTAGTTGCACATAGTTACTCGAGTAAATATAGGTGGCGCAAGGCTTAAATTCGATGAAAGGAAGTCAGTTTTGAAGTGTTATTTTAAGTACGAAAACATTAATGAGGTTCAACGGCAATGACGAAATCAGTATCAAACAGAGCCACCGACACGTTTAACCATTCGTCGCATTCGAGACAGATTTGAAGCCGAAGGCTGTGTTAAAGATGCACACAAACAACGATCTGGACGACCTGTAACAGTAACAAGTCCAGCCAACTCCCGCCGTGTGCTACAGCAATTCACTGGCTCACCACAGAAGTCTGTGAGACAGTGTGCCTGTGAAACTGTAGTGAGTCGCTCAAGTGTTCGGCGAATTTTGAGGACAGAAAAGTGGAAGTGCTACATCCCACGATTGCTACACGCAATATACGAGGACGACCCAGATCGTAGAATGGAGTACTGCGAGTGGTTTACTAACATGGTGCCCAACGATGAAGAGTTTGCAGAGATGATTGTGTGGTCTGATAAGGCACAGAATAAACTCAATGGTACAGTAAATTGCCACAATGGCATCTACTGGGCCACCGAAAATCCTGACGTCCATGTAGGCAAAGCCGTGAATTTGCCAGGAGTACATGTGTGGTGTGGGTTCTCTTACCGGGCCTCGATTGGGCCATTCTTCTTTGACGGCACAGTTACCGGTGAGGTGTACCTTCAGGAGCTTCAGACATCCATTTTACCTGCCATCCGAGACTTGTGTCGAGACGGAAGAGTTTACTTTCAACAAGATGGTGCCCCAGCCCACAACCAAAATCGTGTTAGGGCGTATCTCGATGAAAATCTACTATGAATATGGATACGCCGTAGGGGTGCTGTGGAGTATCCACCACGTTCCCCAAACCTAACTACTTTGGACTTTTACCTGTGAGGAACACTAAAGGACGTTGTTTATCGACAAACGCCACGCAGATTGGATGAACTTCGAGAATCCATCGTACATTCATGTGCAAATATCCAACTGAACACGTTACAGTCAGTAGTTCGTGCTGCAGTTCGGCGGCATCGTTTGTCTGTGGATGTTAATGGTGACCATTTCAAACACCTACAGTGATATCTTTAAGTTGGACTTTAAGGTACACTTTCACCAAAAATGAGACAACTCCGTCAATTACACTCCTGGAAATGGAAAAAAGAACACATTGACACCGGTGTGTCAGACCCACCATACTTGCTCCGGACACTGCGAGAGGGCTGTACAAGCAATGATCACACGCACGGCACAGCGGACACAACAGGAACCGCGGTGTTGGCCGTCGAATGGCGCTAGCTGCGCAGCATTTTTGCACCGCCGCCGTCAGTGTCAGCCAGTTTGCCGTGGCATACGGAGCTCCATCGCAGTCTTTAACACTGGTAGCATGTCGCGACAGCGTGGACGTGAACCGTATGTGCAGTTGACGGACTTTGAGCGAGGGCGTATAGTGGGCATGCGGGAGGCCGGGTGGACGTACCGCCGAATTGCTCAACAGGTGGGGCGTGAGGTCTCCACAGTACATCGATGTTGTCGCCAGTGGTCGGCGGAAGGTGCACGTGCCCGTCGACCTGGGACCGGACCGCAGCGACGCACGGATGCACGCCAAGACCGTAGGATCCTACGCAGTGCCGTAGGGGACCGCACCGCCACTTCCCAGCAAATTAGGGACACTGTTGCTCCTGGGGTATCGGCGAGGACCATTCGCAACCGTCTCCATGAAGCTGGGCTACGGTCCCGCACACCGTTAGGCCGTCTTCCGCTCACGCCCCAACATCGTGCAGCCCGCCTCCAGTGGTGTCGCGACAGGCGTGAATGGAGGGACGAATGGAGTGTCGTCTTCAGCGATGAGAGTCGCTTCTGCCTCGGTGCCAATGATGGTCGTATGCGTGTTTGGCGCCGTGCAGGTGAGCGCCACAATCAGGACTGCATACGACCGAGGCACACAGGGTCAACACCCGGCATCATGGTGTGGGGAGCGATCTCCTACACTGGCCGTACACCACTGGTGATCGTCGAGGGGACACTGAATAGTGCACGGTACATTCAAACCGTCATCGAACCCATCGTTCTACCATTCCTAGACCGGCAAGGGAACTTGCTGTTCCAACAGGACAATGCACGTCCGCATGTATCCCGTGCCACCCAACGTGCTCTAGAAGGTGTAAGTCAACTACCCTGGCCAGCAAGATCTCCGGATCTGTCCCCCATTGAGCACGTTTGGGACTGGATGAAGCGTCGTCTCACGCGGTCTGCACGTCCAGCACGAACGCTGGTCCAACTGAGGCGCCAGGTGGAAATGGCATGGCAAGCCGTTCCACAGGTCTACATCCAGCATCTCTACGATCGTCTCCATGGGAGAATAGCAGCCTGCATTGCTGCGAAAGGTGGATATACACTGTACTAGTGCCGACATTGTGCATGCTCTGTTGCCTGTGTCTATGTGCCTGTGGTTCTGTCGGTGTGATCATGTGATGTATCTGACCCCAGGAATGTGTCAATAAAGTTTCCCCTTCCTGGGACAATGAATTCACGGTGTTCTTATTTCAATTTCCAGGAGTGTAGTTTGCAAGTCATGGACTTTTAAACAGTAGATACATTTTTTGAACCCCTCCACATATGCCCGCCCGGCTAGCTGCGCGGTCTGACGCGCTGTTTACCCGAGCGGGAAGGCGTGCCGGTCCCCAGCACGATTCCACCTGGCGGATTAGAGGTCCGGTGTGTCTGTCAGCCTGTGGATGGTTTTTAAGGCGGTTTCTCTATCGCCGAATGCGGGCTGGTTCCCCTTATTCCGAGGGGGGAGGGGGGGGGGGGGCGATTCCACTGGGGACCGAACTGGGTTCGGTGTGGGGCGGCGGTGGGGTGGGTGGACTGCTGTGGCCTGTTGTGGGGTTCTGAAGCACTGAGGGCTACGGCGGGACGAAGCATCTCCGTCGTTTGTAGGTCCCCGGTTCAATACACAAAGATAAATGTGGTCCAACTCTGCCTTCCAGAATGACGAGCCGATCAGGGAATGCGCCGAAAACATTTCGTACACCATTCCGTAACTGAAGATAATAAACAGAAGGCCGATATTCTAAACCTGGCTTTCAAAAACTCGTTTACGGTAGAGGACTGCAGCACCATTCCGATTTTTCAATTATCGAACAAACGCAAGGATGGCTGACATAGTGTTTAGTGTATCTGGGATTGTCCGCAGCTCGTGGTTGTGCGGCAGCGTTCTCGCTTTCCACGCCCAGGTTGCCGGGTTCCCGGGTTCGATTCCCGGCGGGGTCAGGGATTTTCTCTGCCTCGTGATCACTGGGTGTTGTGTGATGTTCTTAGGTTAGTTAGCTTTAAGTAGTTCTAAGTTCTAGGGGACTGATGACCATAGATGTTAAGTCCCATAGTGCTGAGAGCCATTTGAACCATTTGAACCATTTTATCTGGGATTGTAAAACAGTTAAGATCCTTAGACGCCACGAAGGCATCTCGCCCAGACGGTATCCCCGTAAGATTATATGCTGACGATGCTACAAATATAGCACCATTCTTATCCGTCATCTATCAGAGATCATTGGAACAGCGGAAAGTTCCACGGGACTGGAAGAAGGCCGGGGTCATAGTAATCTATAAAAAGGGTAGAAAATCGGATGCACATAATTACCGGCCAATTTCACTGACATCGACTTGTTGTAGAATCATGGAACATATTTTGTGTTCAGACATAATGACCTTTCTAGACTCTGAGAAGCTCATCTGCAGAAACCAGCACGGTTTTAGGAAACAGCGCTCATGCGAGACACAGCTGGCCCTATTTGTGCATTTCATACAACAGCATCTAGGTACCGCCTCCCGTGTTGATGCCGTATTTCTCGACTTTCGAAAGGCGTTCGACTCAGTTCCAGACTGTCGCTAGCTACAAAAAGTGCGTGCTTTACGGTCTATCCGATGACATACGCAATTGAATAGAAAGTTTTGCAACAGACAGAGAGCAGTATGTCGTCCTGAATGGGGTGACTTCAACAGAAACAAGCGTAACTTCAGGTGTGCTCCAGGGCAGCGTAATAGGTCCGCTGCTTTTTACGATTTACATAAACGATCTTGTTGATGGTACTGACAGCGGCATTAGACTGTTTGCCGATGATGCTGTAGTCTACAGGAAAGTAGTATCACACGAAAGTTGTGAACAAATCAGTGAGGATTTGCAGAAATTAATGCCTGGTGTAATGGCTGGCAGTTATCTCTCAATATTAGTACGTGTAAGCTACTCCGTATAACAATGCGAAAATCCCCATTAATGTACGAGTACAAAATAAATGCCGTCTTTGGAAGCGGTAACATCCGTCAAGTATCTGGGTGTGACTATTCGAATTGACCTCAAATGGAATGATCAGATTACACAAGTAACGGGCAAGGCGAACTCTAGGTTGCGGTTTATTGGTAGAATCCTGAAGGGATGCAGCCCTTCAACAAAGGAAATAGCTTACAATACGTAAGTTCGTCCAGTCTTGGAGTATTGTTCCTCTGTATGGGACGCTTACCGGTTGGGTCTGATTCAAGAGATTGAGAAGGTCCAAAGGAGAGCGGCAAGATTCGTGACTGGTACATTAAGCCATCGCGAGAACGTTACACATCTCATACAAAGTTTGAAGTGGTTCATACTTGCAGATAGACGGTGCGCTAAACGGAAGGGGCTACTCACTAAATTCCGAAATCCGATATTCGCTTAGGATGTAGGGCATATATTACACTACTGGCCATAAAAATTGCTACACCAAGAAGAAATGCAGATGATAAACAGCAAATTGGACAAATACATTATACTAGAACTGACATGGGATTTCATTTTCACGAAATTTGGGGGGGGGGGGGGGGGGGAAGATCCTGAGAAATCAGGACGCAGAACAACTACCTCTGGCCGTAATAACGGCCTTGATACGCCTGGGCATTGAGTCAAACAGAGCTTGGATGGCGTGTACAGGTACAGCCGCCCACGCAGCTTGAACACGATACCACAGTTCATGAAGGGTAGGGACTGGCGTATTGTGACGACCCAGTTGCTCGGCCACCATTGACCAGACGCTTTCAATTGGTGAGAAATCTGGAGAATGTGCTGGCCAGGGCAGCAGTCGAACATTTTCTGTATCCAGAAAGGCCCGTACAGGACCTGCAACATGTGGTCGTGCATTATCCTGCAGAAATGTAGGGTTTCGCTGGGATCGAATGAAGGGTAGAGCCACGGGTCGTAACACATCTGAAATGTAACGTCCACTGCTCAAAGTGCCGTCAATTCGAACAAGAGGTGACCGAGAGGTGTAACCAATAGCATCCCATACCTTCACGCCGGGTGATACGCCAGTATGGCGCTAACGAATACACGCTTCCAATGTGCGTTCACCGCGATGTCGCCAAACACAGATGCGACCATGACAATGCTGTAAACAGAACCTGTATTCATCCAAAAAATGACTTTTTGCCACTCGTGCACCCAGGTTCGTCGTCGAGTACACCATCGCAGGCGTTCCTGTCTGTGATGCAGTGTCAAGAGTAACCGCAGCCACGGTCTCCGAGCTGATAGTCCGTGCTGCTGCAAACGGCGTCGAACTGTTCGTGCAGATGGTTGTTGTCTTGCAAACGTCCCCATCTGTTGACTCACGGATCGAGACGTGGCTGCACGATCCGTTACAGCCATGCGGATAAGATGCCTGTCATCTCGACTGCTAGTGATACGAGGCCGTTGGGATCCAGCACGGCGTTCCGTATTACCCTCCTGAAACCACCGATTCAATATTCTGCTAAGAGTCATTGGATCTCGACCAACGCGAGCAGCAATGTCGCGATACGATAAACCGCAATCGCGGTAGGCTACAACCCGACCTTTATCAAAGTTGGAAACGTGATGGTACGCGTTTCTCCTCCTTACACGAGGCATCACAACAACGTTTCACCAGGCAACGCCGGTCAACTGCTGTTTGTGTATGAGAAATCGGTTGGAAACTTCCCTCGTGTCAGCACGTTGTAGGTGTCGCCACCGGCGCCAACCTTGTGTGAATGCTCTGAAAAGGTAATCATTTGCATATCACAGCATATTCTTCCTGTCGGTTAAATTTCGCGTCTATAGCACGTCATCTTCGTGGTGTAGCAATTTTAATGTCCCTGCATACTCATGTTGCGCGGCGGACTTGCGTACTAGTGCTTTCCTCCATCAGATTGCTCCACCAGAATTCTCCATTACAATGCCTCTTCTCATTATATCTCTTGCTTATATACCGTTGAAGTCGCGGCTGACCCTCGATTTGGTTTCTCCTAGAGGTTTCCGCTCGATGTTACGTACACTGGAAAGTTTCCGTTGACGTCAGGGCTTGTATCCCTTGGCGCAGTCTCGATTAGTTCCAGCATGTGTTTAGTCCGTGATCTGACGGGCTACAGGAAGTCCCTACTTTACATAACATATGGAAAACTTCTGTTGTCGTCCAACTGTGGATCTACCCACGTCATATTGTGCGTGTTTTGTTCGTATGCGTTCGTTATCTCTCTCTCTCTCTCCTTCACAAATATCTTCGACTAGGTTTTCTCAATGCTTGAACTCGGAGGCTTCTAGCTTCATGAGGTGGCAGTTGTTCTCCGCTCATTTCATCTGACAAATATTGCTTAATAAAATCATTATTAATTTGTTTTTCTTGGGACTGGACAGTGCTTATCATCTATTTCTCAGCTCCACACAAAGCTATACTCCAAACATACATTCACAAAAGTTTATACAGAGCGGCGATGCTGACGTTAGGGCACAGGAAGAAGTAAGGCTATTTTTGGAAATGGACTTTTTGCTTCGGAAAATAAAACAAGTAAAAAAAGCCTCATCACCATTTCAGTCAACACGTCCCTCTTCTACATCTACATCTACATCTAGATATACACTCCGCAAGCCACCTGACGGTGTGTGGCGGAGGGTACCTTGAGTACCTCTATCGGTTCTCCCTTCTATTCCACTCTCGTATTGTTCGGGGAAAGAAGGATTGTCGGTATGCCTCTGTGTGGCCTCTAATCTCTCTGATTTTATCCTCATGGTCCCTTCGCGAGATACACGTAGGAGGGAGCAATATACTGCTTGACTCCTCGGTGAAGGTATGTCCTCGAAACTTCAACAAAAGCCCGTACCGAGCTACTGAGCGTCTCTCTTGCGGAGTCTTCCACTGGAGTTTATCACCCCCGTAATGCTTTCGCGATTACTAAATCATCCTGTAACGAAGCGCGCTGCTCTTCGTTGGATCTCTTCTATCAACCCTATCTTATACGGATCCCACACTGCTGAGCAGTATTCGAGCAGTGGACGAACAAGCGTACTGTAACCTAATTCCTTTGTTTTCGGATTGCATTTCCTTAGGATTCTTCCAATGAATCTCAGTCTGGCATCTGCTTTACCGACGATCAACTTTATATGACCATTCCATTTTAAATCACTCCTAATGCGTAGTCCCAGATAATTTATGGAATTAACTGCTTCCAGTTGCTGACCTGCTATATTGTAGCTAAATGATAAAGGATCTTTCTATCTGTGTATTCGCAGCCCATTACACTTGCCCACATTGCGATTCAATTTCCAATCCCTGCACCATGCGTCAATTCGTAGCAGATGCTCCTGTATTTCAGTACAATTTCCCATTGTTACAACCTCTCGATATATTACAGCATCATCCGCAAAAAGGTCATGTATATGTATTGTGAATAGCAACAGTCCTACGACACTCCCCTGCGGCACACCTGAAATCACTCTTACTTCGGAAGACTTCTCTCCATTCAGAATGACATTCTGCGTTCTGTTATCTAGGAACTCTTCAATCCAATCACACAATTGGTCTGATAGTCCATATGCTCTTACTTTGTTCATTAAACGACTGTGGGGCACTGTATCGAACGACTTGCGGAAGTCAAGAGACACGGCATCTACTTGTGAACCCGTGTCTACGGCCCTCAGAGTCTCGTGGACGAATAGCTCGAGCTGGGTTTCACACGATCGTCTTTTTCGAAACCCATGCTGATTCCTACAGAGTAGTTTCTAGTCTCCAGAAAAGTCATTATACTCGAACATAACACGTGTTCCAAAATTCTAAAACTGATCGACGTTAGAGATATAGGTCTATAGTTCTGCACATCTGTTCGACGTCCCTTCTTGAAAACGGGGATGACCTGTGCCGTTTTCCAATCCTTTGGAACGCTACGCTCTTCTAGAGACCTACGGTACACCGGTGCAAGAAGGCGGGCAAGTTCCTTCGCGTACTCTGTGTAAAATAGAACTGGTATCCCATCAGGTCCAGCGGCCTTTCCTCTTTTGAGCGATTTTAATTGTTTCTCTATCCCTCTGTCGTCTATTTCGATATCTACCATTTTGTCATCTGTGCGGCAATCTAGAGAAGGAACTACAGTGCAGTCTTCCTCTGTGAAACAGCTTTGGAAAAAGACATTTAGTATTTCGGCCGTTAGTCTGTCATCCTCTTTTTCGGTACCATTTTGGTCACAGAGTGTCTAGACACTTTGTTTTGATCCACCAACCGCTTTGTCATATGACCAAAATTTCTTAGGATTTTCTGTGAAGTCAGTACATAGAACTTTACTTTCGAAATCGATGGACGCCTCTCGCATAGCCCTCCTCACACTACATTTCGCTTCGTGTAATTTTTGTTTGTCAGCAAGGCTTTGGCTATATTTATTTTTGCTGTGAAGTTCCCTTTGCTTCCGTAGGAGTTTTCGAACTCGGTTGTTATAAAAATGGTTCAAATGGCTCTGAGCACTATGGGACTCAACTGCTGTGGTGATTAGTCCCCTAGAACTTAGAACTACTTAAACCTAACTAACCGAAGGACATCACACACATCCATGCCCGAGGCAGGATTCGAACCTGCGATCGTAGCAGTCGCACGGTTCCGGACTGCGCGCCTAGAACCGCGAGACCATCGCGGCCGGCTCGGTTGTTATACCACGGTGGCTCTTTTCCATCTCTTATGATCTTGCTTGGCACATATCTAATGCATATTGTACGATGGTTTTGAACTTTGTCCACTGATCCTCAGCACTATCTGTACTTGAGATTTAAAACTTTTGTGTTGAGCCGTCAAGTACTCTGAAATGTGCTTTTTGTCACTTTTGCTAAACGGAAAAATCTTCCTACCTCTTTTAATATTTCTATTTATGGCTGAAATTACCGACGCTGTAACAGCTTTATGATCCCTGATTCCCTGTTGAGCGTTAACTGTTTCAAATAGTTCAAGCTGTTTCAAATAGTTCGGGTCTGTTTGTCAACAGAAGGTCTAATATGTTATCGCCACGAGTCGGTTCTCTGTTTAACTGCTCAAGGTAGTTTTCAGATAAAAAAATTTCACTGGATTCTTTGTCCCTGCCACCCGTTATAAACGTTTTAGTCTCGCAGTCTATATCCGGCAAATTGAAATCGCCACCCAGAACTATAACATGGTGGGGACATCTACTCGAAATGGTTTCCAAATTTTCCTTCAGGTCCCCTTGGTTAACATGTTTCTGTATCACTCTGCACACCACTGTGAAGTGCATGGTAGACTATACATACGAAGGCCGTTTCCCGTTCCATCCACGCCTCTGGTCATCGAGGCTCCACTCGCAGTGGGGCTCATCACTGATCCAATTCTACTCCAGTCACAGAGATTGCAGGCATAGACTTGCCGCGACACGCCCCGGACAGTGATGGTATACGAACCTGTCGCCCGCTATACGTCCAGACATATGAAGGCCGTTTCCCGTTCCATTCACGCCGCTGGTATCCGAGGCTCCACTCGCAGTGGGGCTCATCACTGATCCAATTCTACTCCAGTCACAGAGATTGCAGGCATAGACTTGCCGCGACACGCCCCGGACAGTGATGGTATACGAACCTTTCGCCCGCTATACGTCCAGACATATGAAGGCCGTTTCCCATTACATTCACGCCGCTGGTGATCGAGGCTCCACTCGCAGTGGGGCTCATCACTGATCCAATTCTACTCCAGTCACAGAGATTGCAGGCATAGACTTGCCGCGACACGCCCCGGACAGTGATGGTATACGAACCTGTCGCCCGCTATACGTCCAGACATATGAAGGTCGTTCCCGTTCCATCCACGCCTCTGGTCATCAAGGCTCCACTCGCAGTGGGGCTCATCACTGAAGCCAATTCTACTCCAGTCACAGAGATTGCAGGCATAGACTTGCCGCGACACGCCCCGGACAGTGATGGTATACGAACCTGTCGCCCACTATACGTCCAGACATATGAAGGCCGTTTCCCGTTCCATCCATTCCTCTGGTCATCGAGGCTCCACTCGCAGTGGGGCTCATCACTGATCCAATTCTACTCCAGTCACAGAGATTGCAGGCATAGACTTGCCGCGACACGCCCCGGACAGTGATGGTATACGAACCTTTCGCCCGCTATACGTCCAGACATATGAAGGCCGTTTCCCATTCCATTCACGCCGCTGGTGATCGAGGCTCCACTCGCAGTGGGGCTCATCACTGATCCAATTCTACTCCAGTCACAGAGATTGCAGGCATAGACTTGCCGCGACACGCCCCGGACAGTGATGGTATACGAACCTTTCGCCCGCTATACGTCCAGACATATGAAGGCCGTTTCCCATTCCATTCACGCCGCTGGTGATCGAGGCTCCACTCGCAGTGGGGCTCATCACTGATCCAATTCTACTCCAGTCACAGAGATTGCAGGCATAGACTTGCCGCGACACGCCCCGGACAGTGATACGTCCAGACAACGAGGACTGATGATCTAGCGTGGCATTTGAAAGCATGATCCCTTTGGTTGTCATTCGCGGCGCTCTTAGAGAACAGCGGTTCGTCGACGATATTCTACGCCCCGTTTTGTTCCCTTCATGGCACGCCATCCTTAGCATACATTTCAGCAAGATAATGCCCGCTCACACACGGCGGATGTTTCCAGTGCTTGTCTTCGTGATTGGCACACTCTGCCTTGGCCAGCAAGGTGGCCGGATCTCTTCCCAACTGACAAGGGGAGGCCGCCAATTGTGAAATTCAGATTCGATTAGTACTGCGCATAATAAAAGCTCGTGGCCAGAGGTGTAATGTGGCAAAGCACCAAGATGCACTTCTCAGCCGTTGTCGAGAAAATCGTCAGGTAAAAGAAACCGTTGCGGTGAAATACTCTCTACGGTTCATAATTTTCCACAGCGTCGTGGCACAGCGGTAAGCGCGAGGGTTCGTAATCTGAAGGTCGCCGGATCGAATCTCGCACCATGCAACTTTTTTTTTTTACTATTTTTTTTTGTAATTCAAATGTTTGTATACACACACACACACATATATATATATATATATATATATATATATATATATTGCCGGCAATCAGTTGCAACAATTATGCATATAATAAGTTGTTGAAAGTCGTTTGTCGTGGAAAAACTGGCTACTTCGAACATCATTATGTTTTCCGCAAACAAAGTTGTATTTCACAAATGTTATTAATTGTCTTCATAATGTTAACCACGTATATTCCGAAACGAATACGTATAGCGTAAGTCAAACGTTCGAATTAGAATAGCGATCCCACGAACACAAATTTGCTGTGGCAGGTATGAAATATAAACTCCGATACTCGCTCGTTACACTTGAAGGACAGATGTTGACGCATAACAGCGTAGTTGCCTGCTAACTTCGAAAGAAGGTAGATGCGGTCCCTAGCGCAACTTATAACATCGTCGAAAACCAGTGCGGATCTGAGAGCTTTGTTACACCCTGTTAAACAAACTGAAAAATGGAGGCGGTACAATTGGAGAGCGATCCGCCTTCACCAACATGCATAAGCAATTCATCAATAGTTATATATATATATATATATATATATATATATATATATATATATATATATATATATATATATATATATATATATATTTGAATTACAAAAAACTAATAATAAAAAAAATGCATGGCGCGAGATTCAATCTGGCGACCTTCTGATTACGAACCCGAGCGCTGACCGCTGCGCCACGACGCTGCAGAAAATTATTAATCATAGAGAGTATTTCACCGCAACGGTTTCTTTTAACTGTCGATTTTCTCGACAACGACTGAAAAGTGCATCTTGGTGCTTTGCCACATTACACCTCTGGCCACGAGCTTTTATTATGCGCAGTATGAATCGAATCTGAATTTCACAATTGGCCGCCTCCCCTTGTGAGAACGTTTGGAGCATTAGGCTCAGGGTTCTGCAACCAACTCGGGATTCTGACGATCTAACGACTGACTTGGACCAGATGTGGCACGTTCTCCCTCAGGAGCACATCCAATACCAAGCCGATAACTGCTTTCATAAGGCTGAGAAATGCACCAACGCATAATTCACTTCCTCAATTTGTGAACCTCTTTCTCTTGAATAAATCACGCAATTTTTCTGAAACTGTGATCATTAGTATGTCTGTACATGCACATCACGTCTGTGGATTTCCGCCCAATCGGAAAATTTCTTCATGGTGCGTCGTTTGCCTTCGTGTGGCCGAGCGGTTCTAGGCGCTTCAATCTGGAACCGCGCGACCGCTACGGTCGCAGGTTCCAATCCTGCCCCGCGCATGGATGTGTGTGATGTCCTTAGGTTAGTTAGGTTTAAGTAGTTCTAAGGGACTGATGGTCTCAGATGTTAAGTCCCCCGGTGCTCAGAGCCATCTGAACTATTTTCGTTCGACTTAGTGTATTAATGTCGTTTGCCAGACCATCTTTATGTACACTTTGTGATCAAAAGCATCCGGACCCCTGGCTAAAAATGATTTAAAAGTTCTCGCCGCCCTCCATCGGTAATGCTGGATTTCAGTACGGTGTTGGTCCACCCTCAGCCTTGGTGACAGCTTCCACTCTCGGAGGCATACGCCTGTCAGGTGCTGGGAGGTTTCTTGGGGAATGGCAGCCCATTCTTCACGGAGTGCTGCACTGAGGAGAGATATCGATGTCGGTCGGTGAGGCCTGGCACGAAGTCGGCGTTCCAAAACATCCCAAAGGTGTTCTATAGGATTCAGGTCAAGACTGTGCAGGCCAGTCCATTACTGTCCTCTGACCACTCCGCCAGAGATCGTGCGTTATGAACAGGTGATCGAACGTGTTGAAAGATGCATTCGCCATCTCCGAATTACTCTTCAACAGTGGGAAGAAAGAAGGTGCTTATAACATCAATGCATGCCAGTCCTGCGATACTGCCACGCAAAACAACAACTGGTGCAAGCTCCCTTCTTGCAAAACATGAGCACAACATAACCCCACCGCCTCCGAATTTTACTGTTGGCACTACACACGTTGGCAGATCACGTTCACCCGGCATTCGCCATAGCCACTCCCTGCCATCGGATCGCCACATTGTGTACCATGATTCGTCACTCCACACAATGTTTTTCCACCGTTCAATCGTCCAATGTTTACGCTCCTTACACCAGCCGATGCGTCGTTTGGCATTTACCGCCGTGTGTGTGGCTGACGAACAGCTGCTCGACCATGAAATCCAAGTTTTCTCACCTCCCGCCTAACTATGGTACTTGCAGTGGATCCTGATGCAGTTTGGAATTCCTGTGTGATGGTGTGGATAGATGTCTGCCTATTACACATTACGACCCTCTTCAACTGTCGGCGATCTCTGCCAGTCAACAGACGAAGTCGGTCTGTACGCTTTTGTGCTACACGTGTCCCTTCACATCTTCACTATCGCATCGGAAACACTGGACCTATGTATGTTTAGGAGCGTCGAAATCTCGCGTCCAGACGTATGACTCAAGTGACACCCAATCGCCTGACTACGTTCGTGAGTTCCGCAGAGCGCCCCATTCTGCTCTCTCACCATGTCTAATGGCTACTGAGGTCGCTCACATAGAGTACCTGGCAGTAGGTGGCAGCACAATACACCTAATGGGTTTCTGCAGCGCGAGGTGCAGTTTGCCTATCATAGTCTACTATCATAATGTACTCATTAAGATATGTAATCCTATGTAATGCCGGCCGGCGTGGCCGAGTGGTTCTAGGCGCGTCAGTCTGGAACCGCGCGACCGCTACGGTCGCAGGTTCGAATCCTGGGCATGGATGTGTGTGATGTCCTTAGGTTGGTTAGGTTTAAGTAGTTCTAAGTTCTAGGGGACTGATGACCTCAGATGTTAAGTCCCATAGTGCTCAGAGCCATTTGAACCATTTTTGAATCCAATGTAAAACGTTTGAGACAGTAGGCCAAGTATTAAATTTAGCAACTGAGTTTATTTCTTCACACAGCCTAACTCACCGCACGCAAATTAGGACTATATTCATACAGTATTTGAGAAAGAGAACATCTGGGGAATTCCAACAGTCCTTACTCATATTATCCAATATTTTTGGAATTTTTTCTCGTTTTCATTCTACAAAGTAATGAAAGAAAAAAAGTTTATCGCTTAATACATTTTCGCTGTTCATCCAGTGAAACTTCACCAACAAGCATGACATTTTAATTTATTATTTGTTTGCTACTGACTTTGTTCACAAGAGACATTGCAGAGAGTGTCCGCATATAGCAGTGAACGTACCAGCGATATAATATCATTGTCGGACACACAGTGCGCGATATATGACGCTATAAACATTGAGGTGCATGAAACGGATTTTTACAGGTGGTAGTCAGGTCCTTTGAAGAATCTGAAGTGGGGATGGGGCTTAGTAGGTGTTACTCATTGGCGTACAGTATGGTCAGCATTTCCCTGGTTCGCGTCTGGTTGCCGAATCTCTTGGCAGCATCGCTAATCCTATTCTCGAAGAAAGTCGAAGGCCTGGTGATCATGCATTCTTGCACCTCCTCCAAAACCTCATAGTACAGTAAGCGGTCAGATGGGTGTTTCTTCATGGAAAGCAGAAGAGTGAAAATCACGTTGAGCCGGGTCAGAGTACACTGGGAGGTTTTTAAAGCACTGGATGGTCTTCCCAGTTGTATCAAGAGCAAGAGCGTGGAGCGAAATCAGATTTTTTTTTTTTTTTGAAGCTTTCCTTCGGTTTTCATTTTCGGCTTTCAGGTCTCGCTGTAGTCTTCGCTGTTCCCTGTTTGACCTTTAGCGGCGCAGTGAAACAGAAGCGCATCTTTCATGTCCTAGACGCTCTCACGGTCATGAGTATTGAACGGTTTTTACTGTAAGCGAGGATGAGTGTTTTCCCAGTATGCTCAGTCGATTACCCTGGGAAAAAAGTAGTCGTACCAGAAGTACCCTCCACCACACACCTAAAATTGCTCGCGGATGATAGTATAGTAGAAGTCATAAGGGCGGCTTAGCGAGCTGCAAAAGTCGTCCTTAACTAATGACGCAGTAACGGGGGAACACACGTGACGAATGGTCGAAATTGCCTCCCCTACCCCTCCCCACAAGAAGGAAAGAGTTTCGCTCTTGCGACCGCCCTGATCGATTTCTCCAGTCCCTTTTATAGCCGTTACGTGTTACTGCTCCTCCCCCGTCCATGCCCTCCCGTTTCCACCCCTTCTTCAACCCCCGGCCCATTGTGCTTCTAACAGCAATCTCTCTCCCTCACTCTTTCCTGAGACACACCGACCACCCATCCACTTTAGCGGCGCATCGGCTGTTTACGGAAAGACTGGACCCCCTGTCTCTCTCCCCCACCGCCGCCCCCTCCACCCCCCCCCCCCTCTCTCTCTCTTTCTCTCTTTCTTCCTCCATCGACACACCACTCACAGTCGATACGTCGCCGGCACGCAGCTATCGCTTTCCGCTGTCGCCTCACACTCTTTCTACCTCGCTTCTCCTCTCCCCCACTTCTCCAGACGCCGCTTGCCTCCAGCAGTTACCACTCCAGTACCCTCCCCCCACTGCCCCCTTCAGTTCCTTCCCACGTTCTGAACCCGGCACGCTGCCTGGAGCCACTTGCTGGACCCAAACACGTGACTACCGACCGTGCGCACAGCTGGAGAGATCCGCGCCACGCGAACGTCGTTCCGTCCTCTTCTCTTCGCCCCTAGACAGCTGCCGGTGGCACGTTTCCACCCTGACGAGAGCATATTTACGGCCCGTGAAGAGGCACGCGATATTCCTCCAGTTCGTCGCAGGCCACACCACGGAGAAAACAACCACCCGTGGCAGACCAAAGAGGGATCACATTGCGTACGCTAACAATGGTTTCAATTGTTCCGACTGTCTGATTCAGTATTTCTTATCTAATCCATTGGCCTGCGGCAGATTTCAAGTCCGCTCTGCCATGACGTGCCATATACCATTGAAAAACTAACAAGGGAACGTCCCCATCGCACCCCCCTCAGATTTAGTTGTGAGTTGGCACAGTGGATAGGCCTTGAAAAACTGAACAAACATCAATCGAGAAAACAGGAAGAAGTTGTGTGGAACTATGAAAAAAATGATCAAAATATACAAACTGAGTAGTCCATGCGGAAGATAATCAACATCAAGGAGAATGAGAGGTAGGAGGGCCGTGGTCCCGTGGTTAGCGTAAGCAGCTTCGGAACGAGGGGTCCTTGGTTCAAGTCATCCCTTGATTAAAAATTTTATTTTCGCAAAGTTATGATCTGTCCGTTCGTTCAGATGGTTCAAATGGCTCTGAGCACTATGGGACTCAACTGCTGAGGTCATTAGTCCCCTAGAACTTAGAACTAGTTAAACCTAACTAACCTAAGGACATCACAAACATCCATGCCCGAGGCAGGATTCGAACCTGCGACCGTAGCGGTCGCGCGGTTCCAAACTGCAGCGCCTTTAACCGCACGGCCACTTCGTGTCCGTTCGTTCATTGACGTCTCTGTTGACTGTAATAAGTTTAGTGTCTGTGGTTTGCGACCGCACCGCAAAACCGTGCTATTAGTAAACGACAGGACGTGCCTCTCCAATGGGAACCGAAAACATTTGATCGCAAATTCATAGGTCAACCGATTCCTCCGCAGGAAAACACGTCTGGTATACTCTATACGACACTGGTGACGGCATGTGCGTCACATGACAGGAATATGTTGTCGACCCACCTAACTTGTACACTTGGCGAATGGGTAAAAAGATTCTTCTACCTTGCCAGATTTAGGTTTTATTGTGGATGTGATAATCACTCCCAAAAAAGTGATGAAAACATAAGACTTTGTCACATAAACTGAAAATAAAAAATTAAAATTTTCACACCAGGGAAGACTTGAACCAAGGACCTTTTGTTTCGCAGCTGCGCACGCTAACCCTGAGACCACGGCATTCCTTCATTCCCTCTTCTTTATGTTGCATATCTTACACATGGACTATTCAGTTTGTATATTTTGCTTATTTTTTTCATAGTTCCATACAACTTCTTCCTGTTTTCTAGATTGATCTGTGTTCAGTTTTTCGAGGCCTATTCAGTATTCCAACTTATAACTAAATCTGAGGGGGGTGCGATGGGGAGGTTCCCTTGTAAGAAATCGTAATGTTTACTGGTGTATAGCCGGCCGGAGTGGCCGAGCGGTTCTAGGCTCTTCAGTCCAAAACCGCACGACCGCTACGGTCGCAGCTTCGAATCCTGCCTCGGGCGTGGATGTGTGTGATGTCCATAGGATAGTTAGGTTTACGTAGTTCTAAGTTGTAGGGGACTGATAACCTCAGATGTTGTCCCTTAGTGCTCAGAGCCATTTGAACCATTTTTTTACTGGTGTATAATACACTCGATTTCTTTCGATATTTTGCAATTTATAAGCAGTCATTTTCTGGATTTTTTAGGTTCATCCCCGCACCCCACACCGTCCCCTCGTCCCGCCAAAAAAAAAAGGTCCAAATGTGTGTGAAATCTTATGGGACTTAACTGTTAAAGTCATCAGTCCCTAAGCTTACACACTACTTAACCTAAATTATCCTAAGGAGAAACACGCACACCCATGCCCGAGGGAGGACTCGAACCTCCGCCAAAAAAAAACACCCTGCAGAAGTTGTGTGGTGTGCAAAGCAAGGAAGAACAACAATGATATACACCATTAGTGTGAGAAGTGTCTAGTGGTTTTGCACATGCCTGTATTTTTTCGGGTATACAACACCAACAAAAACTTCTAAAACAGTATTGTCGTCACTCCTCATCACTTCAATAGATAGTGAAGACAGTTTTACAAAGAATTCCTACTAACAAGGGAACCTCCCCATCGCACCCCCCTCACATTTAGTTATAAGTTCGCACAGTGGATAGGCCTTGATAAACTGAACACAGATCAATCGAGAAAACAGGAACAAGTTGTGTGGAACTATGAAAAAATAAGCAAAATATACAAACTGAGTAGTCCATGTGCAAGATAGGCAACATCAAGGATAATCAGCGCTTAGGAGCGCCGTGGTCCCGTGGTTAGCGTGAGCAGCTGCGGATCAACAGGTCCTTGGTTCAAGTCTTCCCTGGAGTGAAAATTTTAATTTTTTGTTTTCAGACAGTTATCAAAGTTCAGGCACTCACACAAAATCAACTTCGCACTCCCAAATTCCAGTAGATGTTCAGATTTGCTTGGACTTATGCAGGATTTGGCGGTCTACACACGGAAAAATTTGAAAACGTTAAAAACATGTTTTGACAGAATACAGGGAAAACTGTGCGACTGTGAAACTGTTGCATTCATTTGTTGCAGTTTATGTGACAAACTCTTACGTTTTCATCACTTTTTTGGGAGTGATTATCACATCCACAAGAAAACCTAAATCGGGCAAGGTAGAAGAATCTTTTTACACATTCGCGAGTGTACAAGTTAGGTGGGTCGACAACATATTCCTGTCATGTGACGCACACGCCGTCAGCCGTGTCGTATAGAATATATCAGACGTGTTTTCCTGTGGAGGGATCGGTTGACCTATGACCTTGCGATCAAATGTTTTCGGTTCCCATTGGAGAGGCACGTCCTTTCGTCTACTAATCGCGCGGTTTTGCGATGCGGTCGCAAAACACAGACACTAAACTCATTACAGTGAACAGAGACGTCAATGAACGAACGGACAGATCATTACTTTGCGAAAATAAAGAAAGTAAAATTCTCACTCGCGGGAAGACTCGAACCAAGAACCTTCCGTTCCGTAGTTGGTCACGCTAACCACAGGACCACGGTGCTCCTGAGCGCACACTGTCCTTGACGTTGCTTATATTGCAGTTGGACTATTCAGTTTGTATATTTTGATTATTTTTTTCATAGTTCCACACAACTTCTTCCTGTTTTCTCGATTGATCTGGGTTCAGTTTTTCAAGGCCTATCCACTGTGCCAACTTATAACTAAATCTGAGGGGGGTGTGTAAATGCAGCGTCGAGTATGTGGAAAAATGTTGGTAACTCAATGGGTTAATTGCGCCCACTGTCCTGCGAAACTTCAGGAACTGACAATTTCCCGCTGGACTGTTGTTAAATTACATTCCGTATTGTCTCCATATCGTCTATCACAGTACCGTACAGTAGCAGGTCGCAGTGAAATGCGACGATGTGTATTATGTGGTGGTGTGGTCTGCAGTTTGAAGTCTGGTTTCATGCAGCTCACTGTGCTATTCTATCCTGTGCAGGCCTCTTCATCTCTGAATAACTACTGCAACCTACATATTTCTGAATCTCCCTATTGCACACGTCTCTTGGTCTCCCTTTACAATTCCCCCCCCCCCCCCCCCCCCCCCACACACACACACACTTCCTTCCATTACAACGGGTGTACCCTTGATGTCTCAGAATTTGTCCTATCAACCGATCCCTTCTTCTAGTCAGGTTCTGTCAGACATTTCTTCTCTTCTCAGTTCTACTCAGTACCTCCCCATTAGTTACGTGGCCTGCCTATATAATCTTCACCAACCTTCTGTAGTGCCACATTTCGAAAACTTCTGTTCTCATCTTCTCACTTCCATACATTGCTACATTCCAAACAAATACCTTTAGAAAAGACTTGTTGACACTTAAGTCTACATTTAATGTTAACAAATTTCTCTTCCCCAGAAAACACCTTCTTGCCATTGAAAATCTACTTCATATATTCTACCTTCTTCGGCCATCATCAGTTATTTTACAGCCCAAATACCAAAATTCATCTACCACTTTCCGTGTCTCGTTTCCTAATGTAATTCCCTCGGCATCACCTGATTTAATTCGCCTACATTCCATTCTCCGCGTTTTGGTTTTGTTCATGTTCATCTTATATCCTCCTTTCAAGACACTGTCAATTCAGTTCAGCTGCTCTTCCAAGTCCTATGGTGTGCCTAACATAATTACAATGGCATCACGAAATCTCAAAGTTTTTATTCCTACTCCAAATTTTTCTTTTGTATACTTTAATGCTTGCTCAATATACGGACTGAACAGCATAGGGGACAGGCTACAACCCTGTCTCACTCCCTTCCCAACCACTGCTTCCGTTTCATGCCCCTCGATTCTTGCAACTGCCGCTTGGTTTCCTTATAAGTTGTAAACAGCCTTTTGCTCCCTGTATTTTACCGCTGCTACCTTTACCATTTCAAAGAGACTGTCCCTGTCAACATTGTGTGTGTGTGTGTGTGTGTGTGTGTGTGTGTGTGTGTGTGTGTGTGTGGTCTTCAGTCCAGAGACTGGTTTGATGCAGCTCTCCATGCTACCCTATCCTGTGCAAGCTTCATCTCCCAGTACCTACCGCAGCCTACATCCTTCTGAATCTGCTTAGTGTATTCATCTGTTGGTCTCTCCCTACGATTTTTACCCTCAATGCTGCTGTCCAATACAAAATTGGTGATCCCTTGATGCCTTAGAATATCCCATACCAACCGATCCCTTCTTCTAGTCAAGTTGGGCCACAAATTTCTCTTCTCTCCAATTTTATTCAATACCTCCTCATTAGTCAACTTTGTTATACTATAAACGTAGGTTAGACTCTCCTTAACCTATCTTCTAAGATAAGTCGTAGGGTCAGTACTGCCTCGCGTGTTCCTAAATTTCTCCAGAATCCAGACTGATCTTCCCAGAGGTCAGCTTCTACCAGTTTGTGCATTCATCTGTAAGGATTCTGTGTTAGCATTTTGCAGCCATGGGTTGTCAAATTGATAGTTCGAAGTACTCACGCCTGGTCAACACCTACTTTCTTCGCTGCTGGAACTAGGAAGTTCTGGTCTTATGTTAAATCAGTAAGTGGCTCGAAACAGCATATCCAGACACTCCAGGATGATGATGGCATTGAAACAGAGGATGACACGCGTAAAGCTGAAATACTAAACACCTTTTTCCAAAGCTGTTTCACAGAGGAAGACCGCACTGCAGCTCCTTCTCTAAATCCTCGCACAGACGGAAAAATGGCTGACATCGAAATAAGTGTCCAAGGAATAGAAAAGCAACTGGAATCACTCAACAGAGGAAAGTCCACTGGACCTGACGGGATACCAATTCGATTCTACACAGAGTACGCGAAAGAACTTGCCCCCCTTCTAACAGCCGTGTACCGCAAGTCTCTAGAGGAACGGAGGGTTCCAAATGATTGGAAAAGAGCACAGGTAGTCCCAGTCTTCAAGAAGGGTCGTCGAGCAGATGCGCAAAACTATAGACCTATATCTCTGACGTCGATCTGTTGTAGAATTTTAGAACATGTTTTTTGCTCGAGTATCATGTCGTTTTTGGAAACCCAGAATCTACTCTGTAGGAATCAACATGGATCCCGGGAACAGCGATCGTGTGAGACCCAACTCGCTTTATTTGTTCATGAAACCCAGAAAATATTAGATACAGGCTCCCAGGTAGATGCTACTTTTCTGATAAACAAAGTAAGAGTCTACGGAATATCAGACCAGCTGTGTGGCTGGATTGAAGAGTTTTTAGCAAACAGAACACAGCATGTTGTTATCAATGGAGAGACGTCTACAGACGTTAAAGTAACCTCTGGCGTGCCACAGGGGAGTGTTATGGGACCATTGCTTTTCACAATATATATAAATGACCTAGTAGATAGTGTCGGAAGTTCCATGCGGCTTTTCGCGGATGATGCTGTAGTATACAGAGAAGTTGCAGCATTATAAAATTGTAGCGAAATGCAGGAAGATCTGCAGCGGATAGGCACTTGGTGCAGGGAGTGGCAACTGTCCCTTAACATAGACAAATGTAATGTATTGCGAATACATAGAAAGAAGGATCCTTTATTGTATGATTATATGATAGCGGAACAAACACTGGTAGCAGTTACTTCTGTAAAATATCTGGGAGTATGCATGCGGAACGATTTGAAGTGGGATGATCATATAAAATTAATTGTTGGTAAGGCGGGTACCAGGTTGAGATTCATTGGGAGAGTCCTTAGAAAATGTAGTCCATCAACAAAGGAGGTGGCTTACAAAACACTCGTGCAACCTATACTTGAGTATTGCTCATCAGTGTGGGATCCGTACCAGATCGGGTTGACGGAGGAGATAGAGAAGATCCAAAGAAGAGCGGCGCGTTTCGTCACAGGGTTATTTGGTAACCGTGATAGCGTTACGGAGAAGTTTAGCAAACTCAAGTGGCAGACTCTGCAAGAGAGGCGCTCTGCATCGCGGTGTAGCTTGCTCGCCAGGTTTCGAGAGGGTGCGTTTCTGGATGAGGTATTGAATATGTTGCTTCCCACTACTTATACCTCCCGAGGAGATCACGAGTGTAAAATTAGAGAGATTAGAGCGCGCACGGAGGCTTTCCGGCAGTCGTCCTTCCCGCGAACCATACGCGACCGGAACAGGAAAGGGAGGTAATGACAGTGGCACGTAAAGTGCCCTCCGCCACACACCGTTGGGTGGCTTGCGGAGTATAAATGTAGATGTAGATGTAGATTACATTCTTCTTGAAGTCTTGAGGGTACTTCGCCTATTTTGCACACCAGATGGAATAGTTTTGTCATCGTTAGTCCTACCAAGACTTCAAATTGTTGTGTATATCTGACATAATTTATACCCGCGTACAGGGATTGGACAAAAATACGGAAACACCGCGAGAAATGCATGCTTGAACATACGCTATGTGACGAAAAGTATCCGGACACCTGCCTGAAAATCACTTAGAAGTTCGTGACGTCCTCCACCGGTGATGCTGGAATTCAGTATGGTGTGGGCCCACTATTAGCCGTGAAGACAGTTTCCACTGTCGCAGGCATATGTTCAGTCAGGTGCTGTAAGGTTTCTTGGGGAATGACAGCCAATTGTTGGCGGAGTGCTGCACTGAGAAGAGGTATCGATGTCGGTCGGTGAGGCCTGGCACGAAGTCGACGTTCCAAAACATCGCACAGGTGTTCTGTAGGATTCAGGTCAGGACTCTGCGCAGGCCATTGCATTACAGGGATGTTATTGTTGTGTAACCACTCAGCCACAGGCCGTGCATTATGAACAGGTGCTCGATCGTGTTGAAAGGTGCAATCGCCATCCCCGAACTGCTCTTCAATGGAAGCAAAAAGGTGCTTAAAACATCAATGTAGTCCTGTACTGTGATAGTGCCACGCAAAACAAGGGGTGCTAGCCACCTCCATGAAAAACACGGCCACACCATAACACCACCGCCTCCGAATTTTACTGTTGGCATTACACTCACTGGAAGAGGACTTTCACTGGGTATTCGCCATACCCACACCCTGCCATTGGTCTCCACATTGTGTACCGTGATTCCTCACATCACACACCGTTTTTCCACTGTTGAGACGTCCAATGTTTAAGCTTCTTGCGTCGTTTGGCATTTATTGGCGTGATGTGTGGCTTTTGAGCAGCCGCTCGACCGTGAAATCAAAGTTTCCTTACCTCCCGCCTAACTGTCATAGTACTTGCAGTGGATCCTGATGCTGTTTGGAATTCCTGTGTGATGGTCTGGATAGAAGTCTGCCTATTACACATCACGACCCTCTTCAACTGTCGGCGGTCTCTGTCAGTCAACAGACGAGGTCGGCCTGTACGCTTTTGTGCTGTACGTGTCCCTTCACGTTTGCACTTCACTATCATATCGGAAACAGTGGACCTAGGGATATTTAGGAGTGTTTAAATGTCGCGTACAGAAGTATGACACAAATGACACCCAATCACCTGACCACGTTCAAAGTCCCAGAATTCCGCTGAGCGTCCCATTCTGGTCTCTCACGATGTCTAATGACTACTGAGGTCGCTGATATGGAGTACCTGGCAGTAGGTGGCAGCACAATGCGCCTAATATGAAAAACGTATGTTTTTGGGAGTGTCCGGATACGTTTGGTCGCATAGTGTACAAACGCCGTACCGTAGGTACAATCACAACGGAGGGGTATCTGTTGAGAGGCCAGACAAACGTGTGGTTCGTGAAGAGGGGCAGCAGCCTTTTCAGTAGTTGCAAGGGCAACAGTCTGGATGATTGACTGATCTGGCCTTGTAACAATAACCAAAACGGCCTTGCTGTGCTGGTACTGCGAACGGCTGAAAGCAAGGGGAAACTACAGCCGCAATTTTTCCCGAGGGCATGCAGCTTTGACTGGCAATGGCAAGGAAAGCGTTTCTGAAGAAGAGAAATTTGTTAACATCGAGTATAGATTTAAGTGTCAGGAAGTCATTTCTGAAAGTATTTGTATGGAGTGTAGCCATGTATGGAAGTGAAACATGGACGGTAAATAGTTTGGACAAGAAGAGAATAGAAGCTTTCGAAATGTGGTACTACAGAAGAATGCTGAAGATTAGATGGTTAGATCACATAACTAATGAGGAGGTATTGAATAGGATTGGGGAGAAGAGGAGTTTGTGGCACAACCTGACCAGAAGAAGGGATCGGTTGATAGGACATGTTCTGAGACATCGATGGATCACCAATTTAGTATTGGAGGGCAGCGTGGAGGGTAAAAATCGTAGAGGGAGACCAAGAGATGAATACACTAAGCAGATTCAGAAGGATGTAGCTTGCAGTAGGTACTGGGAGATGAAGAAACTTGCACAGGATAGAGTAGCATGGAGAGCTGCATCAAACCAGTCTCAGGACTGAAGACCACAACAACAACAGTGTACAAACAGGCAGAATAGCCGCTGTGGTCGGAACGCCTATATACCACAAATGTTTAGCGTAGTTGCTGCTACAACGGCAGGTTATCAATATTTCAGTGAGTTTGTACGTGGTATTATAGTCGGCGCGAGAGAGGTGGGACACAGCATCTCCGAGGTAGCGATGAAGCGAAGAGGGTACCGTGAATATCAGGAAACCGGTAAAACATCAAATCACCAACATCGCTACGGCGGAAAAAGATCCTGCAAGAGCGGGACTGAAGAGAATCTTTCAACGTGATGGAAGCGCAACGCTTCCGCAAATTGGTCTAGATTTCACTGCTGTTTCATCAACAAGAGTCAGCATGCGAACAATTCAACGAAACATAATCGATATGGGCTTTCGGAGCCGAAGGCCTACACGTGTTCGCTTGATGACTGCACGACACAAACCTTTACGCCTCGCCTGCACCCGTCAATACTGACATTCTACTATTGATGATTGGGAACATGCTGCCTGGTAGGACAAGTGTGGTTTCAAATTCTATCGAGCGGATGGACGTGTACGGGTAGGGAGACAACCTCGTGAATCCATCGACCCTGCATCTCATTTCCCGAGGACATGCAGCTTTACTGTATGATTAAATGATGATGGCGTCCTCTTGGGTAAAATATTCCGGAGGTAAAATAGTCCCCCATTCGGATCTCCGGACGGGGACTACTCAAGAGGACGTTGTTATCAGGAGAAAGAAAACTGGCGTTCTACGGATCGGAGCGTGGAATGTCAGATCCCTTAAACGGGCAGGTAGATTAGAAAATCTAAAAAGGGAAATGGATAGGTTAAAGTTAGATACAGTGGGAATTAGTGAAGTTCGGTGGCAGGAGGAACAAGACTTTTGGTCAGGTGAATACAGGGTTATAAATACAAAATCAAATAGGGGTAATGCAGGAGTAGGTTTAATAATGAATAAAAAAATAGGAGTGCGGGTTAGCTACTACAAACAGCATAGTGAACGCATTATTGTGGCCAAGATAGACACAAAGCCCATGCCTACTACAGTAGTACAAGTTTATATGCCAACTAGCTCTGCAGATGATGAAGAAATTGATGAAATGTATGACGAGATAAAAGAAATTATTCAGGTAGTGAAGGGAGACGAAAATTTAATAGTCATGGGTGACTGGAATTCGTCAGTAGGAAAAGGGAGAGAAGGAAACATAGTAGGTGAATATGGATTGGGGGGAAGAAATGAAAGAGGAAGGCGCTTTGTAGAATTTTGCACAGAGCATAACTTAATCATAGCTAACACTTGGTTCAAGAATCATAAAAGAAGGTTGTATACCTGGAAGAATCCTGGAGATACTAAAAGGTATCAGATAGATTATATAATGGTAAGACAGAGATTTAGGAACCAGGTTTTAAATTGTAAGACATTTCCAGGGGCAGATGTGGATTCTGACCACAATCTATTGGTTATGAACTGCAGATTGAAACTGAAGAAACTGCAAAATGGTGAGAATTTAAGGAGATGGGACCTGGATAAACTGAAAGAACCAGAAGTTGTAGAGAGTTTCAGGGAGAGCATAAGGGAACAACTGACAGGAATGGGGGAAAGAAATACAGTAGAAGAAGAATGGGTAGCTCTGAGGGATGAAGTAGTGAAGGCAGCAGAAGAAATATTGAATTTAACTGATGAAAGGAGAAAATATAAAAATGCAGCAAATGAAGCAGGCAAAAAGGAATACAAACGTCTCAAAAATGAGATCGACAGGAAGTGCAAAATGGCTAAGCAGGGATGGCTAGAGGACAAATGTAAGGATGTAGAGGCCTGTCTCACTAGGGGCAAGATAGATACTGCCTACAGGAAAATTAAAGAGCCTTTGGAGAGAAGAGAACCACTTGTATGAATATCAAGAGCTCAGATGGCAACCCAGTTCTGAGCAAAGAAGGGAAGGCAGAAAGGTGGAAGGAGTATATAGAGGGTCTATACAACGGCGATGTACTTGAGGACAATATTATGGAAATGGAAGAGGATGTAGATGAAATGGGAGATAAGATACTACGTGAAGAGTTTGACAGAGCACTGAAAGACCTGAGTCGAAACAAGGCCCCGGGAGTAGGCAAAATTCCATTAGAACTACTGACGGCCTTGGGAGAGCCAGTCATGACAAATCTCTACCATCTGGTGAGCAAGATATATGAGACAGGCGAAATACCCTCAGACTTCAAGAAGAATATAATAATTCCAATCCCAAAGAAAGCAGGTGTTGACAGATGTGAAAATTACCGAACTACCATTTTAATAAGTCACAGCTGCAAAATACTAACGCGAATTCTTTACAGACGAATGGAAAAACTGGTAGAAGCGGACCTCGGGGAGATCAGTTTGGATTCCGTAGAAATGTTGGAACACGTGAGGCAATACTAACCTTACGACTTATCTTAGAAGCTAGATTAAGAAAAGGCAAACCTACGTTTCTAGCATTTGTAGACTTAGAGAAAGCTTTTGACAATGTTAACTGGAATACTCTCTTTCAAATTCTAAAGGTGGCAGGGGTAAAATACAGGGAGCGAAAGGCCATTTACAATTTGTACAGAAACCAGATGGCAGTTATAAGAGTCGAGGGGCATGAAAGGGAAGCAGTGGTTGGGAAAGGAGTGAGACAGGGTTGTAGCCTCTCCCCGATGTTATTCAATCTGTATATTGAGCAAGCAGTAAAGGAAACAAAAGAAAAATTCGGAGTAGGTATTAAAATTCATGAAGAAGAAGTAAAAACTTTGAGGTTTGCCGATGACATTGTAATTCTCTCAGAGACAGCAATGGACTTGGAAGAGCAGTTGAACGGAATGGACAGTGTCTTGAAAGGAGGATATAAGATGAACATAAACAAAATGAAAACGAGGATAATGGAATGTAGTCAAATTAAATCTGGTGATGCTGAGGGAATTAGATTAGGAAATGAGACACTTAAAGTAGTAAAGGAGTTTTGCTATTTAGGGAGTAAAATAACTGATGATGGTCGAAGTAGAGAGGATATAAAATGTAGACTGGCAATGGCAAGGAAATCGTTTCTGAAGAAGAGAAATTTGTTAACATCGAGTATAGATTTAAGTGTCAGGAAGTCGTTTCTGAAAGTATTTGTATGGAGTGTAGGCATGTATGGAAGTGAAACATGGACGATAACTAGTTTGGACAAGAAGAGAATAGAAGCTTTCGAACTGTGGTGCTACAGAAGAATGCTGAAGATAAGGTGAGTAGATCACGTAACTAATGAGGAGGTACTGAATAGAATTGGGGAGAAGAGGAGTTTGTGGCACAACTTGACTAGAAGAAGGGATCGGTTGGTAGGACATGTTCTGAGGCATGAAGGGATCACAAATTTAGTTTTGGAGGGCAGCGTGGAGGGTAAAAATCGTAGAGGGAGACCATGGGATGAAAACACTAAGCAGATTCAGAAGGATGTAGCTTGCAGTAGGTACTGGGAGATGAAGAAGCTTGCACAGGATAGAGTAGCATGGAGAGCTGCATCAAACCAGTCTCAGGACGCAAGACCACAACAACAACAACTGCATCTCAGCAGTGGACTGTTCAAGCTGGTGGAGGCCCTGTAATGGTGTGGGGCGTGTGCAGTTGGAGTGATATGGGACCCCTGATACGTCTAGATACGAGCCTCACGGGTGACACGTACTTAAGCATCCCGTCTGATCAACTGCATCCATTCATGTCCACTGTGCATTCGGACGGACTTGGGCAATTCCAGTAGGATAAAGCGATACCCTGCACATCCAGAATTGCTACGAAGCGTCTGCAGGAACATTCTTTTGACTTTAAACACTTCCGCTGACCATCAAAGACATGAACATTATTGAGCATATCTGGGATGCCTTGAAACGTGCTGTTCAGAATATATCTCCACCCCCTCGTACTCATACGGATTTATGGACAGCCGTGCAGGATCCATGGTGTCAGTTCCCTCCAGCACTACTTCAGACATTAGCCGAGTCCATGCCACGTCGTGCTGCGGGCCTTCTGCGTGCTCGCGTGGGCCCTACACTTAGACAGGTGTATCAGTTTGTTTGGCTCTTCAGAATAAAAATATTTAAAACAATGGTGCGTGTTGTTTTGACATATACACAAACGAATAAGGTAAACCAAAAACTAACGGCAGTAGAAATGAAGATTCTAGGTCAGATCCAAGGAGTAGCTACGTGGGACAAAAGAATAATGTCCAGAATGAGATTTTCACTCTGCAGCGGAGTGTGCGCTGATACGAAACTTCCTGGCAGATTAAAACTGTGTGCCCGACCGAGACTCGAACTGGGGACCTTTGCCTTTCGCGGGCAAGTGCTCTACCATCTGAGCTACCGAAGCACGACTCACGCCCGGTCCTCACAGCTTTACTTCTGCCAGTACCTCGCCTCCTACCTTCCATACTTTGGTAGCTCACTTGGTAGAGCACTTGCCCGCGAAAGGCAAAGGTTCCGAGTTCGAGTCTCGGTCGGGCACACAGTTTTAATCTGCCAGGAAGTTTCATATCAGCGCACACTCCGCTGCAGAGTGAAAATCTCATTCTGGAAACATCCCCCAGGCTGTGGCGAAGCCATGTCTCCGCAATATCCTTTCTTTCAGGAGTGCTAGTTCTGCAAGGTTCGCAGGACAGCTTCTGTAAAGTTTGGAAGGTAGGAGACGAGGTACTGGCAGAAGTAAAGATGTGAGTACCGGGCGTGAGTCGTGCTTCGTTAGCTCAGATGGTAGAGCACTTGCCCGCGAAAGGCAAAGGTCCCGAGTTCGAGTCTCGGTCGGGCACACAGTTTTAATCTGCCAGGAAGTTTCAAATGTAATGAATATTTGAAAAAGGTGCGAAGAATTGTTCAGAAGATTTAAATATATAATTACAGACCATTTTTCTGAATAATTGTGATTACTTGATTATTTACGATGTACTGAAACTACCTATTCTGAAATGAAACTTGAAATGCAAGACGAAAGAACTGAGTAGTCTTCTAAATAGAATTAGTCAAATTAGGGAAAGAACGCTGTGCGATTTTATACACACCTGGAAATGGAAATAAGAACACCGTGAATTCATTGTCCCAGGAAGGGGAAACTATAGACACATTCCTGGGGTCAGATACATCACATGATCACACTGACAGAACCACAGGCACATAGACACAGGCAACAGAGCATGCACAATGTCGGCACTAGTACAGTGTATATCCACCTTTCGCAGCAATGCAGGCTGCTATTCTCCCATGGAGACGATCGTAGAGATGCTGGATGTAGTCCTGTGGAACGGCTTGTCATGCCATTTCCACCTGGCGCCTCAGTTGGACCAGCGTTCGTGCTGGACGTGCAGACCGCGTGAGACGACGCTTCATCCAGTCCCAAACATGCTCAATGGGGGACAGATCCGGAGATCTTGCTGGCCAGGGTAGTTGACTTACACCTTCTAGAGCACGTTGGGTGGCACGGGATACATGCGGACGTGCATTGTCCTGTTGGAACAGCAAGTTCCCTTGCCGGTCTAGGAATGGTAGAACGATGGGTTCGATGACGGTTTGGATGTACCGTGCACTATTCAGTGTCCCCTCGACGATCACCAGTGGTGTACGGCCAGTGTAGGAGATCGCTCCCCACACCATGATGCCGGTTGTTGGCCCTGTGTGCCTCGGTCGTATGCAGTCCTGATTGTGGCGCTCACCTGCACGGCGCCAAACACGCATACGACCATCATTGGCACCAAGGCAGAAGCGACTCTCATCGCTGAAGACGACACGTCTCCATTCGTCCCTCCATTCACGCCTGTCGCGACACCACTGGAGGCGGGCTGCACGATGTTGGGGCGTGAGCGGACGACGGCCTAACGGTGTGCGGGACCGTAGCCCAGCTTCATGGAGACGGTTGCGAATGGTCCTCGCCGATACCCCAGGAGCAACAGTGTCCCTAATTTGCTGGGAAGTGGCGGTGCGGTCCCCTACGGCACTGCGTAGGATCCTACGGTCTTGGCGTGCATCCGTGCGTCGCTGCGGTCCGGTCCCAGGTCGACGGGCACGTGCACCTTCCGCCGACCACTGGCGACAACATCGATGTACTGTGGAGACCTCACGCCCCACGTGTTGAGCAATTCGGCGGTACGTCCACCCGGCCTCCCGCATGCCCACTATACGCCCTCGCTCAAAGTCCGTCAACTGCACATACGGTTCACGTCCACGCTGTCGCGGCATGCTACCAGTGTTAAAGACTGCGATGGAGCTCCGTATGCCACGGCAAACTGGCTGACACTGACGGCGGCGGTGCACAAATGCTGCGCAGCTAGCGCCATTCGACGGCCAACACCGCGGTTCCTGGTGTGTCCGCTGTGCCGTGCGTGTGATCATTGCTTGTACAGCCCTCTCGCAGTGTCCGGAGCAAGTATGGTGGGTCTGTCACACCGGTGTCAATGTGTTCTTTTTTCCATTTCCAGGAGTGTATGTTATTGTGTCTCGAATTTATTTTCCGAAATATGCGTTGATTCTCTATTACTTTTGAACTACGTGATGTTTCATTAATTGTGGAAAGTATTGAAGTGACAGTTACGATTCAAAAGAACGGAGTTTATCATTGTATGCAGCACTTAGCTGAAGCCAACAAGGCTACTAATAAAAGACTTATTAATGCTGAATATTTTAGTGGATTCGGAAGCACTGTAGTAATACCCTAACTTAAAGGTAAAAGCATTTTTTATCATTAACTGCACAGGGTAGCGTGTCTTTATATTTAGTGGATACAGTGTGCTAAACTTAAAACTGCTACTTGAGCATTCAGGGATTGTGCATTAGGTCGGGTCCGCACGAAGTGAAGGTCTTTGCATTACTATAACAACGAATGGACGAGACCTTAATTAGCCAACTTTCGAACTTATAGACTGCCGTTAATAAAAAGAAAGCCGAAGCCCACCACGATCGAAAGCGAGAACAGAATCTGCGAAAGTAACGAAGAATATCTTCGGAATGCCTCGTCTGTTAACTGACAAAGACAGCCGACAGTTGAAGAGGGTCGTAATGTGTAATAGGCAGACATCTATCCAGACCGTCACGAAGGAAATCCAAACTGCAAGTACTATGACAGTTAGGCGGGAGGTGAGAAAACTTACATTTCATGGTCGAGCGGCTGTTGATAAGCCACACATCACGCCGGTAAATGCCGAACGACGCCTCGCTTGGTGTAAATAGAATAAACATTGGACGATAGAACAGTGGAAAAACGTTTTGTGGAGTGACGAATCACGGTACACAATGTGGCGATGCGATGGCAGGGTGTGGGTATGGCGAATGCCCGGTGAACGTCATCTGCCAGCGTGTGCAGTGTCAACACTAAAATTCGGAGACGATGCTGTTATGGTGTGGTCGTGTTTTTCATGGAGGGGGTTTGCACCCCTTGTTGTTTTTCGTGGCACTGTCACAGCACAGGTCTACATTGATGTTTTATGCACCTTCTTGCTTCCCACTGCTGAAGAGCATTTCGATTATGTCTTTCAACATGATCAAGCACCTGTTCATAATGCACAGTCTGTGGCGGAGTGGTTACACGAGAATAACACCGCTGTAATGGACTGGCCTGCACAGAGTTCAAAATGGTTCAAATGGCTCGGAGCACTATGGGACTTAACTTCTGAGGTCATCGGTCCCCTAGAACTTAGAACTACTTAAACCTAACTAACCTAAGGACATCACACACATCCATGCCCGAGGCAGGATTCGAACCTGCGACCGTAGCGGTCGCGCGGTTCGAGACTGTAGCGCCTAGAACCGCTCGGCCACGCACAGAGTCCTGACATGAATTCTGTCGAACACTTCCGGTATGTTTTGGAACGGATACTTCGTGCCAGGCCTCACCGACCGACATCGATAACTCTCCTCAGTGCAGCACTCCGTGAATAATGGGCTGCCATTCCCCAGGAAACCTTCCAGCACCTGATTGAACGTATACCTGCGAGAGTGGAAGCTGTCATCAAGGCTAATGGTGGGCCAACACCATACTGAATTCCAGCACTAGCGATGGAGGACGCCACGAACTTGTAAGTCATTTTCAGCCAGGTGTCCGGATACTTTTGATCACATAGTGTATATCTCTGTATATGAATGCGCATGCCTTCACCAGTTTCTTTGGCATTTGAGTGTATTTTCTCCTCATTTGTCATAAACTGGTTTTTCCACACAGTACAGGGTGATTCAAAAAGAATACCACAACTTTAAAAATGTGTATTTAATGAAAGAAACATAATATAACCTTTTGTTATACATCATTACAAAGAGTATTTAAAAAGGTTTTTTTTTCACTCAAAAACAAGCTCAGAGATGTTCAATATGGCCCCCTCCAGACACTCGAGCAATATCAACCCGATACTCCAACTCGTTCCACACTCTCTGTAGCATATCAGGCGTAACAGTTTGGATAGCTCCTGTTATTTCTCGTTTCAAATCATCAATGGTGGCTGGGAGAGGTGGCCGAAACACCATATCCTTAACATACCCCCATAAGAAAAAATCGCAGGGGGTAAGATCAGGGCTTCTTGGAGGCCAGTGATGAAGTGCTCTGTCACGGGCTGCCTGGCGGCCGATCCATCGCCTCGGGTTGTTGACGTTCAGGTTTCATAACTAACCTTTTTCGTAGGACTCTCCATACAGTTGATTGTGGAATTTGCAGCTCTGTGCTAGCTCTGCGAGTCGATTTTCCTGGGCTGCGAACAAATGCTTGCTGGATGCGTGCTACATTTTCATCACTCGTTCTCGGCCGTCCAGAACTTTTCCCTTTGCACAAACACCCGTTCTCTATAAACTGTTTATACCAACGTTTAATACACCACCTATCAGGAGGTTTAACACCATACTTCGTTCGAAATGCACGCTGAACAACTGTCGCCGATTCACTTCTGCCGTACTCAATAACACAAAAAGCTTTCTGTTGAGCGGTCGCCATCTTAGCATCAACTGACACTGACGCCTAGTCAACAGCGCCTCAAGCGAGCAAATGTACAACTAAATGAAACTTTATAGCTCCCTTAATTCGCCGACAGATAGTGCTTAGCTCTGCCTTTTGTCGTTGCAGAGTTTTAAATTCCTAAAGTTGTGGTATTCTTTTTGAATCACCCTGTATTGTATAGGCATGAGAAGTAAAACACTCTTTTCAAATCACCACATATTCCTACTTAAACATATATAGATTCTACTAATACTATAAAATTTATCAGTATGTACTTCCCATGTCTCGTGGACCCCTACCACCACGGCACATCGCGTCCCCAGGTTGCGGATAGGGGATACGGCCCTCAGATATGAAGGGCAGCTGCGAATACAAGAAATAAGCAGTCGCGGACAGTCGGTGGGGAGCAGGCGATGGCGTGATGAAGCACCCCTGTTTCTTCTTCTCTTACTGTCAAATCTACTCATCAAGAATCAGCAACATTAATGGGCATGGGTCCCTTTGAAGTAAAATATTCCGGAGGTAAACTAGGTTCCCATTCGGATCTCCGGGCGGAACCTACTTCGAAGAGATTCAGGGCGAAAGAAACATACTTAATTAATGTGCACGCACCAACTGAGGGCACTGAAGAGGTTGTTAAAGACGGCTTTTATGAAGAACTAGATCAACTGTGGGACGAGTTCTCCTCGTACGATACAAAATTAATCACAGGTGATTTTAATGCGGGGGTAGGGAAGGAGGAAGGATTCCGGCTTACAATTGGGAAAGAAACTTTGAAAGGGTCCTGTAGCCACCTTTCATTGCCAACTCTCGTAGTGGTCAAGTCGGCAAAGAGGTTTCCGCTACTTGTGCGAAATCCACCTGCGTTAGGTTGGTGGCGGAAATGGCATCCTGGGGTTTTCCGGTCCACGCGGAGCGTGGAAGAGGCTGGAGAAGCGGGAGGCAGTCTGCCGCCGGTACGGGAAGCGTTCACAGCTGTGCTCCAGTCGAAGAAGGGTGAGTTGGACTGACCGCGTGGCGCGTTGTCACATAGAGAGGGGAGCTTTTAGCTTTTGGTCTCGAATTTCGTCTTATAAAGATTTATTTGCTGGGTTGCAGCAGGGAATGCAAGGCTTTTGTAGACTTTCAGTTTGATTCCCAATGCAGTCTTGACTTTGATCCGTGAGAGGAACGCAGCACAAAGGAGTTGCATATGTTGAAGTGCCCTCGGTTCAGTGTGAATGTTTATGTGCCTACAACTGTGTGTGTATGCTTCTAATCTTTTCCGGATCTTGGTAATTTTTGTGTATTTGTGAATTTTCTTTGTCTCATGTGACTAAAATTTGGCCACGGTCCATAGAAATTGTCTCCGCGGACCGAGTGGGCACGCGAGTCTGTCATGAAACGTATAGTATTTCACAAGCAATTGTACATAGTTAGCATGCAACAGCAGTCTATAGATGTACTACATCAATGTTTTAAGGAATAAATAATTTTGCCTTCAACCTTATCTAGTGTACCGATGTTACGTCGCCGTTACCTTCGCCATTTACCTTGTAGTTTTCCTTGTTGGCCCATCTATAGGGTTTCCATGTGCACAGGTGTAGTGATTAGTGTCCCTTTTTTTATCTGAAACAAATGCTCTGGAATAGATCGTGTTTTCACGAATCTTGCTGCAGGCTGCACTTACGCATGGTGTTCACGCCCAAAAAAATGGCTCTGACCACTATGGGACTTAACATCTATGGTCATCAGTCCCCTAGAACGTAGAACTACTTAAACCTAACTAACCTAAGGACAGCACACAACACCCAGCCGTCACGAGCAGAGAAAATCCCTGACCCCGCCGGGAATCGAACCCGGGAACCCGGGCGTGGGAAGCGAGAACGCTACCACACGACCACGAGATGCGGGCTGTTCACACCCTCTTTACTTTACTCAACATTTGATTCACGGGAAGAATGCCTGGATCATATTAATAATTACATCCCATTCTTTATCAATGACTTTACAATGACTGTTCTTTTGTGAGTTTTTATTATTAATAAATTAAGTAATTTTCCGACTCCGTGCTACCTCTTCTTTGTCGTGTGGCTAGAGTCGGTGGCGACCCTATCTTTTACATTGATTTCAGTGTCAAATAGCATTTTCTTATTCAAAGTGCGCGTGGCTCTTTTAGCTATCAGGATACATTGAAAGGGCGCTTCATGCTTCTTGCACATAGCGTCCTTTTATTCACGCTACTTACAACTTTGCATAACATTTCGAATGATAATGGCACAAGTGTGGTTAATTTTGCTGTTTCAAAAGACATTATTGTTGAGAGCACATATTTCAAAAGGAAGGACATTCATAAAGCAACTTGGGTCTCTCCAGATGCACACACCCGAAACAAAATTGATCATGTTCTTGTAGATCTGAGATGGCACACTAGTATAGAAAATGTTAGGGCTTTCAGGGGAGCAGACTGCGATTCTAATCATTTCTTGTAGTTGCCAAAGTTCACCAACGGCTATCTACAGCAACATCATGGTGTCACAATGCAGAACTTGTTAGGTTCGACACTGACAAGCGAAATGTTGAAAACTTTAGAAGAAGGTACATGATAGAAATCTCAAATACGTTTGATGCTCTCAGTACAGACGAAGATCAAGACGAGGATCACTGTGAGGAATAATATCAAAGAGGCAGCGAAGGTCACAATAGGTACAATTGATGAGGAATGCAAGAAACTGGCAAAGGAGAAAAGTGCGATTAGTTTGGGATAGAATGGGAGACAGAAAAGGAGAGTAGTTCTTGAACATGAGAAGGGAAATTGGTCGTAGGCTACAGGCAAAGAAGAGGGGTTACTTGGACAATCAAATTAAAAACATGGAAACAAACAGTAAAACAAAAAGCATTAGGGAACTTTACCTAGACATAAACGGGTGTAGGAAGGGGTTCAAGGCTAGGACAAATGCACTTCGAGGGGATGCCGGGGGAATACTGACAGACCCCAGTGCCATATTAAGTGAATGGAGGGCGTATTTTGAGCATCTATTAAGGCCTGGCCAGACAGAATGCGGCCTGGCCGTCCGGCCTGTGGCCTTGAACCGCAGCGGGCAGGCCGCACTGTTGAATCGCTCGTTACTGTACGGCGGCGGTCACACAGGGTGCGGCTCTGACGCACCGGCCGCCGCCGGGTTGTCACAGATTACAGATTCGCCGCAAGCCGGAGCGGCTGCTTGCCTCCGTTGGCGCACTCAACCGCTCTGTGGTCACGCTGGAAGCAGCGGCGTGAGGCGGTTTTTGTCTTGCAGCTCGTTGGGCATGTATCATGGACACAGAAAGACTTATAGAAGAGGTGAGACAATACAACTTTTTGAACGATACACGCGATCCTGATTTGGAGGTAGAATAATTTTGCCCTCGATATACTCTTGATAGAAAGCTGAATTCTCAGAAATAGTGTTGTCACTGTGACGTCCATAATTTCCAATATCAACTACTGTAAACTCGTAGTATGGATCGAAGATCGCCAGGAGAACCAGCGAAAAGAATCGTTTGTAACAGAAGAACTGGGATCCACTATCCTTCGGGCATTTCAACCTGATATGCTTTCCATCTATGCTTCCAAGGCAGTTCAGAAACCCCTAAAGTTCTAGAAATCCTTTTCAGATTTCTTCCACATCTCTGTTGTAGGAGTAGGTAAATACTTGGGTTGTAGAACAGTCCTTAATGCCTGGCACACTTGTTTCACAATTTCCGAGACTGTTGAACGTCCCAACCGAAAAGAAAAAGCTATGGTCTGGTGACTGTTGCCTGTAGTCAAGTATCTTATGCCGATAGAACGAATAGATGAGTTAACGATCAAAGATATGTTTGTTTAAATTCAATGACAATGTTATGAATACAATGAAACAAAACAATCTATTAAGTAGAAAGTACTCTCTAGCGGGACATACGGAACTAGATGTAACTATCGTTTGCGGTATTCGTAAACACTGCACATAAATTTATCACTCCACTCGTAACTACGTTGTGGGATAGCATTTTGTTGCGCCGAATCTTTCATATGATACAGCTAAACCGAAATGGAATAAACTATAAGACTTCTGTTTGAAGCACAAAAAGGCAAAAAATGGTAAAACTTACCGCAAACAAATGGCTAGTCTGTGCCCCGTATCAACTGGCTTTCTCCAGTTCGTTGTGCACTTCTCGGTGCTACCTTTTTTATCAGGCGATTCAGTTCCTCGAAACATTCTCGCGACATATGAAAATATTTGCAGTACCTATCTTCGTCAGACTCTATAGATTAATACACAGATGATAGTTTTCTCCTAAGCTTTCTCTCTTGCTATTAATGTCGTGCAGCCAACATCTCCTCTTCTTGGTGCAATTTCGTATGGCTAGTGCGAGCTACTCATTTCTGCACTTAAAAAAAAAAAAATAATAATAACTCGCACAAAGATAATGTGTCCCGCGTGAAGCTTCCAAATCGTCTAACGCCAAGACAATTGCGCTACGCACGCAAGCTTAATAATGGGGTTCGGCCCTTTCCAGAGTCG
The DNA here is from genome assembly GCF_023898315.1 of Schistocerca nitens. NCBI lineage: Eukaryota > Metazoa > Arthropoda > Insecta > Orthoptera > Acrididae > Schistocerca > Schistocerca nitens. Next base: position 162,714,353 of record NC_064624.1, on the reverse strand, counting down.
CTGCGGCCGGCCGTTGCCTGTGTGGCGTCCCTGGCCGCTGACTGGCCCGGCCTCCCGCTGTGCCGTCCGTCTCAGCGGCAGGCCGGATTCTGTCTGGCCAGGCCTTTAGATGTACACCAGGGAGCAGGAAATGAGCAGGCCTACGAAATACATACAGCAGAACCCCAGATTTCTGAGCCAACGTTAAAGGAAGTAAGAGATGCAATCAAAAACTTGAAAAACCATAAAGCATCAGGATCAGATGGCATAACTGCAGGATTAGTTAAAAATGGAGGACAGAAAATGGTGGAAGTAGTTCGTAAAGTGATAACTAAAGTATGGAACTCAGAGATGGTACCTGAAGAGTGGGAGGAGTCGATTCTGATCCCAATTTCTAAGAAGGGCGACAAAATGGATTGTAGTAATTATAGAGGGATGTCGCTGTTACCAGTATGTTCCAAAATTTTCTCGGATATTCTGCTAAGCAGGCTTACACTATATGCAGATGAAATTGTGGGAGATTACCAAGCTGGCTTTCGCAGGAACAGATCAACTATAGACCACATATTCACCCTGCCTCAAATTTTGGAAAAGAAATGGGAATACAATAAACCAGTTCATAATCTCTTCATACACTTTACAAAATCATATGATTCAGTATTGCAGTCAAAATTGTACAGAATTCTTTTGGAACTTGGAATACCAAAGAAGTATGTTAGACTTATAGAAGCGAGTTTGAAAAAGACAAAGGGTAGAGTACACGTGGGGAAATTGGAGTCGCCAGCCGTTGTGGCCGACCGGTTCTAGGCGCTACAGTCTGGAGCCACGCGACCGCTACGGTCGCAGGTTCGAATCCTGCCTCCGGCATGGATGTGTATGCTGTCCTTAGGTTAGTTAGGTTTAAGTAGTTCTAAGTTCTAGGGGACTGATGATCTCAGAAGTTAAGTCCCATAGTGCTCAGAGCCATTTTTGAAATTGGAGTCAGAAGAATTTGTAATAAAGAACGGACATAAGCAGGGAGATGCCCTGTCTCCGCTACTTTTTAATTTAGTCCTAGAATATATTGTACGAATGGCAGCAGATAATTCACAGGGTGTGGAGTTAAATGGAAATATTAAAATATTGGGGTATGCAGATGATCTAAACATCATTAGCGATAGGAAATAATCTGTAACATTAAATACGAATGCGTTAATCGAGGCTAGTGAGGATGTAAGTCTAAGGATAAGTGAAGACAAAACTAAATACCTGGTTACTACTAGAATGCCAACAGCAGTAGATCAGGAAATGTTAAGAGCTGGAGACATGCAGTTTGAAAAAGTGAACACATTTAAGTATCTAGGCGTGGACATCACTTCGAGAAATGAGATTGAACCCGAACTGAGGAAGAGGTTACGGGCGGGAGGTGCGTGCTACTTCTCACTGAATAGATTACTTTCATCACGGATATTGTCTAGGAATTTAAAGATTGTTGTTGTTGTTGTTGTCTTCAGTCCTGAGACTGGTTTGATGCAGCTCTCCATGATACTCTATCCTGTGCAAGCTTCTTCAGCTCCCAGTACCTACTGCAGCCTACATCCTTCTGAATCTGCTTAGTGTATTCATCTCTTGGTCTCCCTCTACGATTTTTACCCTCCACGCTGCCCTCCAGTGCTAAATTTGTGATTCCTTGATGCCTTAAAACATGTCCTACCAACCGATCCCTTCTTCTAGTCAAGTTGTGCCACAAACTTCTCTTCTTCCCAATCCTATTCAATACCTCCTCATTAGTTACGTGATCTACCCACCTTATCTTCAGCATTCTTCTGTAGCACCACATTTCTAAAGCTTCTATTCTCTTCTTGTCCAAACTAGTTATCGTCCATGTTTCACTTCCATACATGGCTACACTCCATACAAATAGTTTCAGAAACGACTTCCTGACACTTAAATCTATACTCGATGTTAACAAATTTCTCTTCTTCAGAAACGATTTCCTTGCCATTGCCAGTCTACATTTTATATCCTCTCTACTTCGACCATCATCAGTTATTTTACTCCCTAAATAGCAAAACACCTTTACTACTTTAAGTGTCTCATTTCCTAATCTAATTCCCTCAGCATCAGCCGATTTAGTTTGACTACATTCCATTATCCTCGTTTTGCTTTTGTTGATGTTCATCTTATACCCTCCTTTCAAGACACTGTCCATTGCGTTCAACTGCTCTTCCAAGTCCTTTGCTGCCTCTGACAGAATTACAATGTCATCGGCGGACGTCAAAGTTTTTACTTCTTCTCCATGAATTTTAATACCTACTCCGAATTTTTCTTTTGTTTCCTTTACTGCTTGCTCAATATACAGATTGAATAACATCGGGGAGAGGCTACAACCCTGTCTCACTCCTTTCCCAACCACTGCTTCCCTTTCATGCCCCTCGACTCTTATAACTGCCATCTGCTTTCTGTACAAATTGTAAATAGCCTTTCGCTCCCTGTTCAAAATGGTTCAAATGGGTCTGAGCACTATGGGACTCAACTGCTGAGGTCATTAGTCCCCTAGAACTTAGAACTAGTTAAACCTAACTAACCTAAGGACATCACAAACATCCATGCCCGAGGCAGGATTCGAACCTGCGACCGTAGCAGTCTTGCGGTTCCAGACTGCAGCGCCTTTAACGGCACGGCCACTTCGGCCGGCTTCGCTCCCTGTATTTTACCCCTGCGACCTTCATGATTTGAAAGAGAGTATTCCAGTTAACATTGTCAAAAGCTTTCTCTAAGTCTACAAATGCTAGAAACGTAGGTTTGCCTTTTCTTAATCTTTCTTCTAAGATAAGTCGTAAGGTTAGTATTTCCTCACGTGTTGCAACATTTCTACGGAATCCAAACTTAAAGATTAGAATATACAAAACTATTATTTTCTACCAGTTATGCTGTATGGGTGTGAGACTTGGTCTCTCACTGTGCAAAATGAAAAGCCTTTCAAGTATTTGAAAACAAAATTATGAGGAAAATTTTGGGAGCAAAAAGGGTTGACATTAGTGGAGAGTGGCGAAAACTGCATAACGAAGAGGTTCACGAACTCTATTCAGGCCCTGACATATGCAGTATTATTAAATCAGTAGGCTTCGATGGGCGGGTCACGTGGCTAGAATGGATGAGGGCAGGGCAGCGCGCAAAGTACTGGTAGGGCAGCTAGAGGGAAAACGTCCTGTGGGGAGACCGAGGCGTAGATGGGAGGACAATGTGGAGGCCGATTTGAGGAGCCTAGGTGTTGAAGGTGAATGGAATAGCCCAAGACGGGGACAGATGGCGAAAATACATTGCTGCGGTGATGGACTCTCGAGCCCGGTATGACCAGTGAGAAAGAAAGAAAGTACTTCCCTTGTATTGCGCGGCGGAAAATTATGGATGATACGGCCCATAAAGGACCGCACTGGCGTACAACACGGTTTAATTTAGGGACAAGTCCCATTCCTTTTCTATAAAACGTCCACCCCTCCTACACTGATAGAGCCTAGAATGTCGGCACGAGGAACAACGTTGTCGAAACGATCGTGCGATCGTCCGCTCCTGATTACCGAGCTGGTTTGTGGAGTAAGAGACACAGTGGAGAACGGCGGCGAGCGTTCTGGAAGCGATCCACAGCCACGGCGCGCAGACTGGAGCGGCGGGCTGGCGCCGTCGAGGTGCTGGTCGATGGAGCCCCTCGACTCGGCTTTATCCGGCGGCGCGGCCCTTGTTTTCAGGGCCCTGCGCTGCAGTCGGTGGCCGCGCGTGACCCGCTATAAAGACGCCGGGCTCAAGCCGGCGCACGTGCCGTGACGTCACAGCAGGTGCGGAGCGCCCAGGGGAAGGGCATAGGGCAGGTAGGCACTCAGCATGCGGATGAGAGGGAGAGAACTTTGTCGCCAACGTTGAGAGGTCTCCCATGAAAACAGACTGACAGTAGGAGAATGAAAAAATGGTTCAAATGGCTCTGAGCACTATGGCACTCAACTGCTGAGGTCATTAGTCCCCTAGAACTTGGAACTAGTTAAACCTAACTAACCTAAGGACATCACAAACATCCATGCCCGAGGCAGGATTCGAACCTGCGACCGTAGCGGTCTTGCGGTTCCAGACTGCAGCGCCTTTAACCACACAGCCACTTCGGCCGGCAGGAGAATGAAACATTTTGGAAACGTTTGCAAGGACTTGCGGAAGAGAAGTGACGAATAAATCGTTGAATGAAACACGTTTTACAATGTGCATTCAAGTTCTAAGGCCTCCGATTTTTTTTCTCCGGACTGGAAAGAGATAGAAACATGCGCACTGTTTTAAAATGAGGCCGCGTTCATTGTCAATACGTCCCAGAGATGGCAGCGCCTTACAGCAGATGGAATTTTGCCGCCAGCGGCGAGAATGAGAACTGTTTTAAATACTTAAAATGGCGACGTTTTCCTTACTTGAACAGCGAGTAATCATTCGTTTTCTGAATTTGCGTGGTGTGAAACCAATTGAAATTCATCGACAGTTGAAGGAGACATGTGGTGATGGAGTTACGGATGTGTCGAAAGTGCGTTCGTGGGTGCGACAGTTTAATGAAGGCAGAACATCCTGTGACAACAAACCGAAACAACCTCGGGCTTGCTCACGCCGGTCTGACGACACAATCGAGAAAGTGGAGAGAATTGTTTTGGGGGATCGCCGAATGACTGTCGAACAGATCGCCTCCAGAGTTGGCATTTCTGTGGGTTCTGTGCTCCCAATCCTGCATGACGACCTGAAAATGCGAAAAGTGTCATCCAGGTGGGTGCCACGAATGCTGACGGACGACCACATGGCTGCCCGTGTGGCACGTTGCCGAGCAATGTTGACGCGTAACGACAGCACGAATGGGACTTTCTTTTCGTCGGTTGTGACAATGGATGAGACGTGGATGCCATTTTTCAATCCAGAAACAAAGCGCCAGTCAGCTCAATGGAAGCACACAGATTCACCGCCAGCAAAAAAATTTCGGGTAACCGCCAGTGCTGAAAAAATGATGGTGTCCATGTTCTGGGACAGCGAGGGCGTAATCCTTACCCATTGCGTTCCAAAGGGCACTACGGTAACAGGTGCATCCTACGAAAATGTTTTGAAGAACAAATTCCTTGCTGCACTGCAACAAAAACGTCCGGGAAGGGCTGCGCGTGTGCTGTTTCACCGAGACAACGCACCCGCACATCGAGCTAATGTTACGCAACACTTTCTTCGTGATAACAACTTTGAAGTGATTCCTCATGCTTCCTTCTCACCTGACCTGGCTCCTAGTGACTTTTTGCTTTTTCCAACAGTGAAAGACACTCTCCGTGGCCGCACATTCACCAGCCGTGCTGCTATTGCCTCAGCGATTTTCCAGTGGGTAAAACAGACTCCTAAAGAAGCCTTCGCCGCTGCCATGGAATCGTGGAGTCAGCATTGTGAAAAATGTGTACGTCTGCAGGGTGATTACGTCGAGAAGTAACGCCAGTTTCATCGATTTCGGGTGAGTAGTTAATTAGAAAAAAAATCGGAGGCCTTAGAACGTGAATGCACCTCGTAATTTGTGCATGACGAGGTAAAATTTCTTAATTGCGTTCCGTGTTTACGCTGAAGGTTCCCAATATTGCTCAATGTGACGAGCATCTGCATCAACGACAAACTGGAACAGCGTTGTAGATATCAATAACAATACTGTTCGTAGCACTTTTCGAAAGGTGGAATGTTCAGCTGTCGTGACACAACTTGCGGAGTGCTTCACGAATCCACTTTGCGTACAGCATTCTCAGTTTTTTATTTATTTTATTTTTTCGCCTTCTGTCCGCTTTGGTACTGCAGCCCTGTGCGAAAATCTCCATCTCAGAGCAGCACTTGCAACCTGCGTCCTCAATTATTTGAAGGCTGCATTCCAATCTCTGTTTTCTTCTACAGTGTTTTCCCTCTACAGCTCCCTCTACTCATTCGCTCATGTTTTAATACAGTAGATGTCCTATCATCCTGTCCCTTATGAGAGTTTTCCACCTATTCCTTTCCTCTCCGATTCTGCGCAGAACCTCCTCATTCCTTACCTTTTCAGCCCACGTAATTTTCAACATTCTTCTGTAGCACCTCATATCAAATGCTTCTATTCTCTACTGCTCCGATTTCCCTACAGTTCATGTTTCACTACCATACACTGCTGTACCCCAGACGTTCATTCTCAGAAATTTCTTCCTCAAATTATGGCCGACATTTGATATTAGTACACTTCTCTTGAACCTTTTCCGATGTACTCCTTGCTCCGTCCGTCATTGGTTATTTTACTGCTTTGGTAGCAGAATTCTTTAACTTCATCTACTTCGTGACCGTCAATCCTGATGTTTCTCGCTGTTCTCATTTCTACTGCTTCTCAGTACCTTCGTCTTTCTTCGATTTACTCTGAGTCCAAACTTTGCACTCATTAGACTGTTCATTCCGTTCAGCAGATCATTTAATTCTTCTTCACTTTCACTCAGGATAGCAATGTCATCAGCGAATCCAATCATTGATATCCTTTCACCTTGTGTTTTAATTCCACTCCTGAACCTTTCTTTTATTTCCGTCATTGCTTCCTCGATGTACAGATTGAAGAGCAGGGGCGAAAGGCTACAGCCTTGTCTTACACCCTTCTTAATACGAGCACTTCGTTCTTGATCGTCCACTCTTATTATTCCCTCTTGGTTGTTGTACATATTGTATATGACCCGTCTCTCCCTATAGCTTACCCCTACTCTTTTCAGAATCTCGAACAGCTTGCACCATTTTATATTGTCGAACGCTTTTTCCAGATTGACAAATCTTATGAACGTGTCTTGATTTTTCTTTAGCCTTGCTTCCATTATCAACCACAACGTCAGAATTACCTCTCTGGTGCCTTTACCTTTCCTAAAGCCAAACCGATCGTCACCTAACACATCCTCAATCTTCTCTTCCGTTCTTCTGTGTATTATTCTTGTCAGCAACTTGGATGCATGAGCTGGTAAGCTGATTGTGCGATAATTCTCACACTTGTCAGCTCTTGCCGTCTTCTGAATTGTGTGGATGATGATGCTCCGAAAGTCAGACGGTATGTCACGGACTCATAGATTCGACACACCAACGTGAATAGTCGTTCTGTTGCCACTTGCCCAATGATTTTAGAAATACTGATGGAATGTTATCTATTCCTTCTGCCTTATTTGATCTTAAGGTCTCATACTGCATCTCCAGCTCTTCTAAATCAACTCATGTTTCTTCTTCTACCACATCAGAGAAATCTTCCCTCTCATACTGGTCTTCAGTGTACTGTTTCCATCTACCAACTCTCTCCTCTGCATTTAATAGTAGAATTCCCGTTGCACTTATAATGTTACCACCCTTGCTTTTAATTTCACCGAATGTTGTTTTGACTTTCCTGTAGGCTGAGTTGGCTCTGAGCACTATGGGACTTAACGTCTGAGGTCATCAGTGCCCTATAACTTAGAACTACTTAAACCTAACTAACATGAGGACACCGCACACATCCATGCCCGAGGCAGGATTCGAACCTGCGACCGTAGCAGCAGCGCGGTTCCAGACTGTAGCCCCTAGAACCGCTCGGCCACCCCGGCCGGTATAGGCTGAGTCACTTCTTCTGACAATCATTTGTTTTCCGATTTCTTCACATTTTTCATGTAGCCATTTCGTCTTAGCTCCCATACACATCATATTTATTTCATTACTCGGGGACTTGTATTTCTTTATTCCCGAATTTCCCTAAACATCTTTGTACTTGAAATTCTTTAGCAATTTGTGGCGCATTTGGCCGTCGGCCTCTCCCAAGAACAGTTACCAAATCGCCAGTTAATTCGAAGTTTCGAATCGTGCTCTGCAACCGCGATGCAGTTAGAGGACCTCCCCATATTCCTTCAGTGCATCGATACTCGCGAAGAGGTACACTGTTGCCCTTGTTTTGATGAAATGGCTTTACGAGTAACGCCCTGCCCGCTTTGTCTAAACCGATGTTGACTGACTGCAAACGTAGTGCACACTCACGCCTGTATTTCAGCCCTACGTCGCCGCAACAGTACCGCCGCTCCACGGCAGATCGTGGCACTACCCCTACTGACAACGCATATTCTCGACATCATTCCTACAAAGTTCGGTCCCCTACGGCAAATATTGTTCCGCGTAAACTGCCTCAACTAACGATAGTTTAATCAAAACCACCCTGCACTTGGGGAACTCGGGACGGACTGAGATACTTAATGTATAAGCACTCCGTCTGCAGGCCACAAGTGTTCTATCGGGACCATCCGACCGCCGTGTCATCCTCAGGGGAGGATGCGGATAGGAGGGGCGTGTGGTCAGCACACCGCTTTCCCGGTCGTAATGGTATTCTTGGCCGAAGCGGCTACAATTCGGTCGAGTAGCTCCTCAATTGGCATCACGAGGCTGAGTGCATCCCGAAAAATGGCAACAGCGCATGGCGGCCCGGATGGTCACCCATCCAAGTGCCGACCACGCCCGACAGCGCTTAACTTCGGTGATCTCACGGAAACCGGTGTATCCACTGCGGCAAGGCCGTTGCCGGGGTACTTAAGGGGAGCCGGAGGTGGTCAAATCCAAAAAATTACGATTTTTTTTTTGCTACCGAAAATTAATTGGAACATTCCTCTTTAATGTAAACTTTGAATTATTGTTCTACTCGCCCTAGAAGTGGGGTTATTACCATTTTCCCCCACGCCTGCAGAGGAAATGGGCGGCCGCTGAATGCATCTAACACCCTCTCGTGACTTCCTGGCCAACTGCTTGGGATTTTCCCGGCCTGTTACGCATACAGCGCCTTATGTTACGCATACAGCGAGTGTGCAAGGGTTGGCTACATTGTTTTCTGTGACAAGTTTTACCGTATTTCCTTACAGCTTACTCCTATTTTCCTCAGAATTTCGAACATCTTGCTCCACTTAATATTGTCGTACACTTTTGTTCTGGTTACGATGCCACGTTTTAGTAACCGTGTATATAAGAAGAGGATGAACGTAGGGAAAAGAAAATTAACACCAATACCAAGTTGCGATACTGCAATGAATAAGAGCGCGGAACATCGTCTCTTTGCTGTTTACCGTTTCGAATTAGTCCAGTGTTGCGCCTGTTGTTGGGAGTATTATACTTCTTGTGTAAAGCGGGTAATATGCAGTATGTACAAGAATCATTAGGGAACAATAAAACCAATTTTTCATGACTTAGCACAGCCAGAATTGTTACAAAAATCTCTACACGGAAAGACGCAGAATCCTAATGAGAGCGTAAACAATTTGATTTGGAAATTGATTCCTAAAAGGGTGTTTGTAAGCATAAAAACACTGCACTTTGGCATTTATGATGCAATAGCAACCTACAACCAAGGGAACAGTGTGAAGTGTGAAGTTCTGAAGGCATTAGGATTTACAGCTGGGGTGAACACTGAACGATCACTAAGAAATATTGGCAGAGAAAGGATAAGAGGAGCAGAAAGAAGAGAAAGGCATATGAAGTATGATGGAACAACAGGCCAGAAAAGAAGACAGAAGAGGAAGCTTTTGGAGGATGAAGAAGAAGACCCTGATAATCCATCCTATAGTGCAGGAATGTATTGAGAAACTTTGATAGCCATTTCCCGTAAATTAGAATTTTTCGAATATAAGGAACATTTTCTCAAAATCCACTCAAGCTAGAGAGATGACATTTTTATACAGCACTCCTAGTGGTCAAACTTACATTGTAACACAGCCATTTGGCAATATGTTCAGTAGTTTCATTTCAGTTTAATTATAAAGCAATTATTTGTAAAAAATATTTGGGTCATTAACAAAAAAATAATTGGAAGGAACTAGAAAAAATACTCCAGAATCCCTCTGTCATAACTGCAATACAAACCACTATATATGTAAAAAAAAATTCAAATTTTTCTATTTGGTAGTTTATTCATAAATGTTCCTCAAACTTAGTGATTTTAACATGGGCAGCACAGGCACCTCCGGCTCCCCTTAATGATATCAATAAGAAAACACATCTTCACTGTCTATGGCAGTATATGAACTGTGTGCCGACGTGAAACACTTCTGGCGTGCGATTCAGCGCTCAATATAAATGCAGTAAGAGTTCCCACAGCTTCCTCTTCTCTGATTCACTCTATTACCTTCTTCCTTTAATTCTTATAACCCTTTCATCTCGTCTGTTTCTTTCTTTTTGTATAAAGATAGCTTCTATAGGTTTAATTTTATCGCAGAATTTTTCTCATCTGACATCCCCGTTTCTGCCATTTTTAACATTTTTGCACCTTCTTTCACGTCTCTGCTTGCGACAGCGTCATACACACATAAAAAAAAAATGAATCACCTCGGTTTCGATAGTTCCACAATCTGTACAGAACATTGGGGTAGAGATCAACATAAACCTCGTTTCCGCCCTTCTTATTTCTCTTGAAAACGACACATTACATGTTGTACCACCATACAGGGTGACCTACAGAGGTGGTGGTCGAGACTGCTGTACACTCCGGTACCTCTAATACGCAGCAGCACGTCCTCTTGGATTGATGCATGCGTGTACTCGTCGTGGCATAATATCCACAAGTTCATCAAGGCGCTGTTGTCCTACTCCTCAGAGTGGTTGGTAGGTCGTGTCGTCCATAAACAGCCCTTTTTCATTCTATCCCAGGCATTATCGATAGGGTTCATGTCTCGAGAACATGCTGACCAGTCTAGTCGAGCGATGTCGCTATCCTGAAGGAAGTCATTCACAAGATGTACACGATGGGGGCTCGAATTGTCGTCCACGAAGGCGAATGCCTCGCCAACATGCTGCCGATATGGTTTCACTATCGGTCGGAGGATGGCGTTCACGTGTCGTATAGAGATGGGGGATCCGCTCTTGAACTAATTCATAGAGTTGAATCTTTCAAAGGAGTGAACAATCAGTGATTCAGAAAAAAAGAACGGTAGCTCCAAACGTTTCCCACGGCAGAGAGAGAGAGAGAGAGAGAGAGAGAGAGAGAGAGAGAGAGAGACGGAGCATATCAGCAGCGCGTCTGCTGGTCAGAGCACACTGCGCGCCACACAACACAGCCAGCGCCGGCCTCTGCCCTGCTTCTACCTTGGCTGCCTGCATTGTGCAGTGCCCCATTGGATTTTGTGTTTCACATATGCCGTGCCGTCTCTGTGCGTCGTCTGCCGCGTGCAGTGTCTGGCGCAGCTTAACTTCGCATCGCACTCTGTCGGCGATCGTTTCAGTCGCACGTCCTGCCCTCTGGGCAGTTGATGCGAGCAACAGGACAGAGAGCCACCTAGCGGATAACATAGGAACTACTTGCAAAAACCTGCTCGCAAGGGAACGGACGATTTGGCTCCGAGCGGGTGAGCTCCCCCCACCCTCGGAACTCGCCCGCTCAACGCTCACCCCACCGTCTCGACTCTAGCCAGAGCGTCGAGCAAAGCGACTCAGGTGTCACTCTGGTCTCTGCGGTCTCAGCTCATGCAGCAATACAGCTCGCGGCTCGACCTGCTCGACTCAGCGCCTCTGCATCGGAGTTCGTCCCCACTGGATATTGTTCTTCGTAGTAATACCGCTATGTATATTACATTACTATGTTATGTATATATCAATCGTTTTTATTTTATTTTTATTTGTTTAAACTGATTAGATTAGGTTGCTGATGACTCCTCTTACCATAGGATTTTTATTATGGACACTCGAAAATACGCTTTAATTACGAGCGAACCGATAAACGTATCGCAAAATGTGATACACCAACATTTTCCTTGTTTTATTCTGCGTAAGGCTATATGCAGCACTTTCGTTTTATAGTCAAATTTATATATTTTTTTCTTATTCTGCTACGGATTTTGCGATTTTAGGCGTCTTCGGAAGGAAACGTTCACTTTAAAAATATATGGCTTGCGATGTATTTGTATGAGGTTAATGAAATTTTAATACATTATAGCCAAATATATTGTTAATGTAAATCTCAAGTTACAACATTTTCCGATCACCCAAAAAACCACGATAGTGCAAAATAAATCAATAATCAAAAACTTTGTCATATCGTGGAAATTTCAATAAACAATACAAAATTCTTACTCATTATCTGTGTTACTTCAAAATAGGATCAAATAAGATCAAAATACAGGTGTAGTACTGGAATAAACCAAGTTTAAAGGGCAATGTGCCTTCCATTTATTTTCTATTGTAAATGAGTGGTGAGTCATGAAAAAGAGCTAATTCATTTCAGGGAGTGAACAGTTCTGATCCAATCTCTGAAAAGAACAGTTTTGGCCATCTCTAGTGTCGTACAGCCGTTACGGCGCCTTCCGTGACCACCAGCGGCGTGCATCGGCCCCACAAAACGCCACACCGTAACAGCAGCGAACCTGCACCTTGCTGCACTCGCTGGACAGTGTGTGTGTGTAAGGCTTTCAGCCTGACCGGGTTGCCTCTAAACACGTCTCAGGCGATTGTCTGGTTGAAGGCATGTGCGACACTCGTCGGTGAAGAGGACGTGATGCCTATCCTGAGCGGTCCATTCGGCATGCTGTTGGGCCCCTCTCTACCGCGCTGCATGGTGTCGTGGTTGCAAAGACGTTGTGATCGAAGTTGCGCATCATGCAGCCTGTTGTGTACAGTTTGAGTCTTAACACGACGTCCTGTGGCTGCACGAAAAGCATTATTAAACATGGTGGCGTTACTGTCAGAGTTCCACCGAGCCATAATCCGTAGGTAGCGGTCATCCACAGCAGTAACAGGCCTCGGGCGGCCTGAGCGAGGCACGTCATCGACAGTTTCTGTCTCTCTGTATCTCCTCCATGTCCGAACAACATCGCTTTGGTTCACTCCGAGACGCCAGGACACTTCCCTTATTGAGAGCCATTCCTGGCACGAAGTAAAAATTCGGACGCGATCGAACCGCGGTATTGACCGTCTACGCATGGTTGAACTACAGACAATATGACCCCTGTACCTCCTTCCTGGTGGAATGACTGGAACTGATCGGCTGTCGGACCACCTCCGTCTAATAGGCGCTGCTCATGCATAGTTCTTTACGTCTTTGGGTGCGTTTAGTGACATCTCTGAACAGTCAAAGGGACCATGTCTGTGATACAGTATCCACAGTCAACGCCTATCTTTAGGAGTTCTCGGACTCGGGTTGATGCAGAACTTTTTTTTTTTTGATGTGTGTTTAATTCATTCTTGTTACGAGTCGTGCGATAGCCATGCTTAATTTTATATTGTGACATTTCTGAAGAAGCCTACATTATTATAGAATGAGATTTTCACTCTGCAGCGGAGTGTGCGCTGATATGAAACTTCCTAACTTCCTCGCAGATTAAAACTGTGTGCCGGACCGGGCAAGTGCTCTACAATCCTTTTTTTTTATTTTTTTTATGAAGCTTCCTAACTTCCTCGCAGATTAAAACTGTGTGCCGGACCGGGCAAGTGCTCTACAATCCTTTTTTTTAATTTTTTTTTATGAAACTTCCTAACTTCCTCGCAGATTAAAACTGTGTGCCGGACCGGGCAAGTGCTCTAAATCCTTTTTTTTTATTTTTTTTTATGAAGCTTCCTAACTTCCTCGCATATTAAAACTGTGTGCCGGACCGGGCAAGTGCTCTACAATCCTTTTTTTTTATTTTTTTTTTTATGAAGCTTCCTAACTTCCTCGCATATTAAAACTGTGTGCCAGACCGGGCAAGTGCTCTACAATCCTTTTTTTTTTATTTTTTTTTATGAAGCTTCCTAACTTCCTCGCAGATTAAAACTGTGTGCCGGACCGGGCAAGTGCTCTACAATCCTTTTTTTTTTTTTTTTTTTTTTAAGTTCATATTTTGCTCTATATGGTTCGTTGAATATGTTCGTGGGGGACGTGCGATGACACTCGTTCAGGTTGTTCGTCGATCCGTTAACTCAGTTTTTGATTACAGAGGGTAGCTAAACCCTCTGACGGAACACGCTGAGCTACCGTGCCGGCAACCATCTGAGCTACCCAAGCACGACTCACGCCCCCTCATCACAGCTTTACTTCTGCCAGTACCTCGTCTCCTACTTTCCAAACTTCACAGAAGCTCTCTTGCGAAGGAAGTTTCATATCAGCGCACACTCCGCTGCGTAGTGAAAATCTCATTCTGGAAACATCACCCGGGCTGTAGCTAAGCCAAGTCTCCGCAATATCCTTTCTTTCAGGAGTGCTTCTGTAAAGTTTGGAAGGTAGCGGAAGAGGTACTGGCAGAAGTAAAGCTGTGAGGACGGGGCGTCAGTCGTGCTTGGGTAGCTCAGTTGGTAGAGCACTTGCCCGCGGAAGGCAAAGGTCCCGAGTTCGAGTCTTGGTGCGGCACGCAGTTTTAAGCTGCCAGGAAGTTTTACATTATTATAACCAAAACCTAGGTGAAGTTTCTTTGCTTGTGCAACTGGAGGCTGAAATTTAATGTAAAAACAAAATTGGCACGTTTGGGGGACTGAGAATCCGCATTTCGCGATCGAGAAGTCCCTTCATCCTCAACAGGTGATTGTGTGGTGTGCGATGTTCAGCCACGGAATAATCGGTCCGATATTGCTCGATGGTACGGTGAGTGCCGAACGGTCCGTGAACGTTTTGGGATGCGATTTCATCCCCAAAAACCAAAAGTGATCCTGATTTGAACAAGACGGGATTCATACAAGACGGAGCTCGATCCCCTCGAAGCAGGAAGGTGTTTGATGTCCTGGAGGGGCACTTTGGGGACCGCGTTCTGGCTCTGGGGTAAGTAGAGGCCCCTGGCATGGGCCTCGATTGGCCGCCATATTCTCCGTATCTGAACACGTACGACTCCTTTTTGTCGGGCTCTGTTAAAGAGAAGGTGTACAGTAAAAGCACCAAAACCATTACTGAGCTGAAAACAGCCATTCAGTCGGCAGCTCGTGGTCGTGCGGTAGTGTTCTCGCTTCCCATGCCCGGGTTCCCGGGTTCGATTCCCGGCGGGGTCAGGGATTTTCACTGCCTCGTGATGACTGGGTGTTGTGTGCTGTCCTTAGGTTAGTTAGGTTTAAGTAGTTGTAAGTTCTAGGGGACTGATGACCATAGATGTTAAGTCCCATAGTCCTCAGAGCCATTTGAACCATTTTTTGTTCCGCCATGCAGAACTTCCCTATTCGTCTGGTTCACTTCACCAGGGACGCCAGGCATATCGAATATCTGTAGTGACGTTCACGTGTTGAATAAAGTGTGCGTAGCCGGCCGCTGTGGCAGAGCGGTTATAGGCGGTTCAGTCTGGAGCCACGCTGCTGCTACGGTCGCAGGTTCGAATCCTGCGGTCACAGGTTCGAATCCTGCTCGGATATATGTGATAGGTTAGTTAGGTTTGAGTAGTTCGAAGTCTAGGGGACTGATGACCTCAGATGTTAAGTCCCATAGTGCTTAGAGCCGTTTTTTAAAGTGCGCGTACGACGTAGTTTGTAACTAATTTACGTTTTTTTTTTCATATACGAGGGCAGTTCAATAAGTAATGCAACACATTTTTTTTCTCGGCCAATTTTGGTTGAAAAAACCGGAAATTTCTTGTGGAATATTTTCAAACATTCCCGCTTCGTCTCGTATAGTTTCATTGACTTCCGACAGGTGGCAGCGCTGTACGGAGCTGTTAAAATGGCGTCTGTAACGGATGTGCGTTGCAAACAACGGGCAGTGATAGAGTTTCTTTTGGCGGAAAACCAGGGCATCTCAGATATTCATAGGCGCTTGCAGAATGTCTACGGTGATCTGGCAGTGGACAAAAGCACGTTGAGTCGTTGGGCAAAGCGTGTGTCATCATCGCCGCAAGGTCAAGCGAGACTGTCTGATCTCCCGCGTGCGGGCCGGCCGTGCACAGCTGTGACTCCTGCAATGGCGGAGCGTGCGAACACACTCGTTCGAGATGATCGACGGATCACCATCAAACAACTCAGTGCTCAACTTGACATCTCTGTTGTTAGTGCTGTCACAATTGTTCACCAGTTGGGATATTCAAAGGTTTGTTCGCGCTGGGTCCCTCGTTGTCTAACCGAACACCATAAAGAGCAAAGGAGAACCATCTGTGCGGAATTGCTTGCTCGTCATGTGGCTGAGGGTGACAATTTCTTGTCAAAGATTGTTACAGGCGATGAAACGTGGGTTCATCACTTCGAACCTGAAACAAAACGGCAATCAATGGAGTGGCGCCACACCCACTCCCCTACCGAGAAAAAGTTTAAAGCCATACCCTCAGCCGGTAAAGTCACGGTTACAGTCTTCTGGGACGCTGAAGGGGTTATTCTGTTCGATGTCCTTCCCCACGGTCAAACGATCAACTCTGAAGTGTATTGTGCTACTCTTCAGAAATTGAAGAAACGACTTCAGCGTGTTCGTAGGCACAAAAATCAGAACGAACTTCTCCTTGTTCATGACAACGCAAGCCCTCACACAAGCCTTCGCACCCGAGAGGAGCTCACAAAACTTCAGTGGACTGTTCTTCCTCATGCACCCTACAGCCCCGATCTCGCACCGTCAGATTTCCATATGTTTGGCCCAATGAAGGACGCAATCCGTGGGACGCACTACGCGGATGATGAAAAAGTTATTGATGCAGTACGACGTTGGCTCCGACATCGACCAGTGGAATGGTACCGTGCAGGCATACAGGCCCTCATTTCAAGGTGGCGTAAGGCCGTAGCATTGAATGGAGATTACGTTGAAAAATAGTGTGTAGCTAAAAGATTGGGGAATAACCTGGTGTATTTCAATGCTGAATAAAACAACCCCTGTTTCAGAAAAAAAAGTGTTGCATTACTTATTGAACTGCCCTCGTAGTTCAATAATCGTCGACCTCTATCTGAAAATAATGGGTACCTTTCAATGCCGTAGTGTGTGCTCATCAGACTTCACTCCATGCATCACGTCCTATATTGTTCCACACCTTCACCGAGGATGCCTACCCAGTCACGAAATATTTTTTTGGTAGGGAGGATGTAGCATGCTATGCTGGATGGAGAACCATCTGCAGATCTCACAGTACTTTCAAACAACCCACAGGGAAGTGCACTGGGATCTTTGTTGTTCACAGACTATGTAAATGACCTTTCAGACAGTGATAAGAGTAACCTGAAATTTGGGAGGTAATGCAGTTATCTATAATGAAATGACGAGCGAAGGCCCAAGGGACGTCTACCGGCCGCCGTGTCATCCTCTGTCTTGCAGCCTCATGCCGATCCTCTATGTAGGGCTGTGTGTTCAGCACACCGCTCTCCCAGCCGTTTTTTTTTCCGATTATCCAGACCGTGGAGCTGCCGGCTCACCATCACGGAGTTCCTCAGTTGTCATGACGTGGGTGAGTGCACCCGTACCAGGCCTCCCACCAAGTTAAAAACCCTTGCAGTGACGAGAATCGAAACCGGGTCCTGCGAATGGTGGCTATATACGAGGTGTGGCTAGAAAAAAACCGGACTAGTACTGGTGAAACAATAAAACGAATGCAGTAAGGCTGAAAGTCGCGTGGCCTGTCACGTGACTCTCGCTCCGCCTACTGCTCGAGTTTCATCTGCCTCCTGCACTCAGTCTGCCCGTGGCGTCTGTTTTAAGTAGTTGACGTTTTGTCCGTGCGTCGGAAAATGTTGAGTGTACAGAAAGAACATAAAATTTTGTTTCAAACTAGGAAAATCTGCAAGTGAAACGTTTGTAATGTTACAACAAGTGTACGGCGATGATTGTTTATCGCGAACACAAGTGTTTGAGTGGTTTAAACGATTTAAAGATGGCCGCGAAGACACCAGTGATGACACTCGCACTGGCAGACCATTGTCAGCAAAAACTGATGCAAACATTGAAAAAATCGGTAAACTTGTTCGACAAGATCGCCGTTTAACAATCAGAGCAGTGTCTGAGGTAACAGGAGTTGACAAGGAAAGTGTCGAACAAGTTTACCGATTTTTTCAATGTTGGCATCAGTTTTTGCTGACAATGGTCTGCCAGTGCGAGTGTCATCACTGGTGTCTTCGCGGCCATCTTTAAATCGTTTAAACCACTCAAACACTTGTGTTCGCGATAAACAATCATCGCCATACACTTGTTGTAACATTACAAACGTTTCACTTGCAGATTTTCCTAGTTTGAAACAAAATTTGATGTTA
This sequence comes from Schistocerca nitens, assembly GCF_023898315.1. NCBI lineage: Eukaryota > Metazoa > Arthropoda > Insecta > Orthoptera > Acrididae > Schistocerca > Schistocerca nitens. Next base: position 162,696,266 of record NC_064624.1, on the reverse strand, counting down.
ACACGCTGTTCTTTCTGTACACTCAACATTTTCCGACGCACAGACAAAACGTCAACTACTTAAAACAGACGCCACGGGCAGACTGAATGCAGGAGGCAGATGAAACTCGAGCAGTAGGCGGAGCGAGAGTCACGTGACAGGCCACGCGACTTTCAGCCTTATTGCATTCGTTTTATTGTTTCACCAGTACTAGTCCGGTTTTTTTCTAGCCACACCTCGTACGCTAAGTACCTACGGAGGGGGACTTCCATAACGAGAGACCGCGCGGGATTAGCCGAGCGGTCTAGGGCGCTGCAGTCATAGACTGTGCGGCTGATCCCGGCGGAGGTACGAGTCCTCCCTCGGACATGGGTGTGTGTGTTTGTCCTTAGGATAACTTGGGTTAAGTACTGTGTAAGCTTAGGGACTGATGGCCTTAGCAGTTAAGTCCCATAAGGTTTCACACACATTTGAACATTTCGACCATGACGAGAGACTGCTTGAAAAACCTGGAGAAATATCCAGTTAGAACTTGATATGATTCCGAAGTGGTGGAAAGTTTGGAGATTCGCTTCCAAACGTTTTCAAAACTAGAACTGTGCTCCTCACCAAATGGAACGTTTAATGTGTTATGACTACAGTATCAGTGATTCACAATAGGAATCAGTCTGTAACGCCGGAAATGCATATCCTCGGATTTCCATCTATTGTACTATAATTTTTTCCTTATTTTGTTACCTGAAGATATAACATTTCTGTGTCTTTGTATATTGTAGTTGTTTTACTATTTGTATATATACAGGGTGTTTCAAAAATGACCGGTACATTTGAAACGGCAATAAAAACTAAACGAGCAGCGATAGAAATACACCGTTTGTTGCAATATGCTTGGGACAACAGTACATTTTCAGGCGGACAAACTTTCGAAATTACAGTAGTTACAATTTTCAACAACAGATGGCGCTGCGGTCTGGGAAACTCTATAGTACGATATTTTCCACATATCCACCATGCGTAGCAATAATATGGCGTAGTCTCTGAATGAAATTACCGGAAACCTTTGACAACGTGTCTGGCGGAATGGCTTCACATGCAGATGAGATGTACTGCTTCAGCTGTTCAATTGTTTCTGGATTCTGGCGGTACACCTGGTCTTTCAAGTGTCCCCACAGAAAGAAGTCACAGGGGTTCATGTCTGGCGAATAGGGAGGCCAATCCACGCCGCCTCCTGTATGTTTCGGATAGCCCAAAGCAATCACACGATCATCGAAATATTCATTCAGGAAATTAAAGACGTCGGCCGTGCGATGTGGCCGGGCACCATCTCGCATAAGCCACGAGGTGTTCGCAGTGTCGTCTAAGGCAGTTTGTACCGCCACAAATTCACGAAGAATGTCCAGATAGCGTGATGCAGTAATCGTTTCGGATCTGAAAAATGGGCCAATGATTCCTTTGGAAGAAATGGCGGCCGAGACCAGTACTTTTTGAGGATGCAGGGACGATGGGACTGCAACATGGGGCTTTTCGGTTCCCCATATGCGCCAGTTCTGTTTATTGACGAAGCCGTCCAGGTAAAAATAAGCTTCGTCAGTAAACCAAATGCTGCCCACATGCATATCGCCGTCATCAATCCTGTGCACTATATCGTTAGCGAATGTCTGTCGTGCAGCAATGGTAGCGGCGCTGAGGGGTTGCCGCGTTTGAATTTTGTACGGATAGAGGTGTAAACTCTGGCGCACGAGACGATACGTGGACGTTGGCGTCATTTGGACCGCAGCTGCAACACGGCGAACGGAAACCCGAGGCCGCTGTCGGATCACCTGCTGCACTAGCTGCGCGTTGCCCTCTGTGGTTGCCGTACGCGGTCGCCCTACCTTTCCGGCACGTTCATCGGTCACGTTCCCAGTCCGTTGAAATTTTTCAAACAGATCCTTTATTGTATCGCTTTTCGGTCCTTTGGTTACATTAAACCTCCGTTGAAAACTTCGTCTTGTTGCAACAACACTGTGTTCTAGGCGGTGGAATTCCAACACCAGAAAAATCCTCTGTTCTAAGGAATAAACCATGTTGTCTACAGCACACTTGCCCGTTGTGAACAGCACACGCTTACAGCAGAAAGACGACGTACAGAATGGCGCACCCACAGACTGCGTTGTCTTCTATATCTTTCACATCACTTGCAGCGCCATCTGTTGTTGAAAATTGTAACTACTGTAATTTCGAAAGTTTGTCTGCCTGAAAATGTACTGTTGTCCCAAGCATATTGCAACTATGCTATCGAACGAATCCATCGATAGGTCGTGTGGAGAACCTAAGTGTTTAGGATCTTTGGTAGTGTTAACGCTGTCGCGTGGAGCGCGGGCAGAGAGAGAGTCTGGCTGGGGTAGTGCAGTGGAGCAGGTGTGTTGTGTGACGCTCCCGCGAGTTGCCGCGCTTTCAGGGTTTGGCAGCATGTAATTGCACTCGACTTGCTATGTCAGTTTCTGACACGGTGTCGCGGACGGGAAGCATTATCTGGCGCACATCAAGAGCCCGTTTCGCCTGGTGACCGTGTCGAGAAGAAGGCGCGCCAACATCCAGCTTCTGCAACAGCGACGGCCGACAATGAGTGACTGTCGCCACCTCCTAGATCGACGGCTTCAAACTTTCAATCAACCAACAAGGAAGACTGGAAGCACGTAAAATTTTAGAACTGTGTGGCAGACCTCAGCTTTTAAAATTGTTGCATCACAAAATTACAGCAACTTAGCATGAACCTTTGTTGCTCATTGTCCCAATTGCATTACCAAGCAGGCTGCCTTCCTTTTCCGAAATGAACCCGAGTGTCGTTGAAATTCAGACGCTAGCATTAAAGTACTAGCTTTCCATTTCACTGCTTTAATTTCAAAGTTCAGTTAAGTCATAGCTGGCTACAATATTTAGATTACACAAGCACAAATTATGAGTGCGAGTTTTGCTACCATATTTTAGCTTACCTGTGACTGCAGCTCAGCTTGGTACGTACTAAATTTTACTGTTGTTAATTGTTCAGAATCATTAAATTCAAGTTCAAAGTTAAATCTCTTATTTCTAAATTCCGTAGATTCAAGTAGCTTTTGAAATGATTGTTGAGGTAGTCCAAGACTAACCTTATTTTACTGAATTTCCATGTGCTTCAGAAAGAAAGCTCAATTTTAACTTCAGCCACTAAATTAACTTTCGATTTTCCGGTTTTATTAATTCTTTTGCTAAATTAAGTCAGAGTGTAGCGAAATTTATTACTTCTGACAAACTTTCAGTTTTCACACTACACGTGTCAACCTTCAGTTGCCACGCTTCTAGTGCTAATTATATGTGTAATAACCTTTCTTTTTCAGTTACTATAGTAATTGTCCTTAGGACTGGCGACCGTAATTTCCCCCAAATCTCAAATATCTAATTACCGCTAGTTAATTGTTAATGTAACGGCCGCACATTTACTTTCTTTATTAACTTTACCCCTTTTCAAAATTAATTTCCACCACTTTCATTTGCATTTTTCCTTTCATTTAGATGTATCCCTTTCCTCCTTCTTTACCGACAAATTAACTTCGCTGACGATTGCTTTTCCCAAATTTCCATTAGGTACACGCGGTTTAATCTTTCACTGTCATTAAGGTCGATAAGTGAGGGGGAGGTTACAAGTCAGCTCATACAAGTACCTCAGTGTAACGCTTTGCAAGAATATCAAATGAAGTGATTACGTAAGGTTAGTTTTAGGTATGGCATATCCCAAACTTCACTGATAGGAGACTGGGAAATATCCAGTCAAAGTAGAGAGCAGATTGCTTACAAAACGCTCGTACGAACCTATCGCTGCTTACAAAACGCAATGTCCTGCCTGATGACTCGTTATAACCAAGTTCAAACTGTTAGTGATAGGTGTGGATCTCTTACTATAGGCGTCGTTTAGGAAGGGTTTGTCCGAAATTCCACTCCGAGGGGGATGAAAAAGGGGATGAAGAGTATGTGATCTGAGGCTTTCCCGGCGAATGTGCTGTATCCAAGGTTCTCGGGTGTCCAGATGGTGCACCACCTGATGATGGCGGAACGGTTATTCGCCGAAATATCGTGGAACTTCGACGATCGGATCCGGCTGGACACCCGAGAACCTTGGATACGGGATGAAGAGTGTTTTTGAAAATTATCGCTATTAAGGCAATTTTAAGTTAGACCTACGAAAATTTGTATTTGAGTCCTTAGTCAGAGATAAACTGTTTGAGCGTTTTCATAAATTTAATCCTATAGTGGTACAATAATGAGTATACGCTTTTTTTGAAAATATATCATTATTGAAGAAGTACTACAGTATTTTTAAAGCTGCATGTATTTGATTTCTCGATTACAAATAGCAAAAAGTGTGTCTATTTGAAACGTCCCCTTTGAACAATTATACACGACTGTGCTTAAACTGACACACAATATTTTTAGCGCAACGCAATCTGACTTTCAAAATTCCCTACAAAAGAATGGCCCTGACTAACATTAAACTATACCTTTCACAAATCACTTACCTCACAAAAATCTTGGTTACTCGAACTACTTCAATACTGCAAGCGCCACTACTGGCAGCTAAATAAAAGATTCAAAGTACTGAAGGCACTAACTACTGATAGGCATATTTAGCAAATGAAAGATTTTGATAGAGAACAAACAATGTATTTACCTCAATAGTCATAATATACACTCCTGGAAATGGAAAAGAGAACACATTGACACCGGTGTGTCAGACCCACCATACTTGCTCCGGACACTGCGAGAGGGCTGTACAAGCAATGATCACACGCACGGCACAGCGGACACACCAGGAACCGCGGTGTTGGCCGTCGAATGGCGCTAGCTGCGCAGCATTTGTGCACCGCCGCCGTCAGTGTCAGCCAGTTTGCCGTGGCATACGGAGCTCCATCGCAGTCTTTAACACTGGTAGCATGCCGCGACAGCGTGGACGTGAACCGTATGTGCAGTTGACGGACTTTGAGCGAGGGCGTATAGTGGGCATGCGGGAGGCCGGGTGGACGTACCGCCGAATTGCTCAACACGTGGGGCGTGAGGTCTCCACAGTACATCGATGTTGTCGCCAGTGGTCGGCGGAAGGTGCACGTGCCCGTCGACCTGGGACCGGACCGCAGCGACGCACGGATGCACGCCAAGACCGTAGGATCCTACGCAGTGCCGTAGGGGACCGCACCGCCACTTCCCAGCAAATTAGGGACACTGTTGCTCCTGGGGTATCGGCGAGGACCATTCGCAACCGTCTCCATGAAGCTGGGCTACGGTCCCGCACACCGTTAGGCCGTCTTCCGCTCACGCCCCAACATCGTGCAGCCCGCCTCCAGTGGTGTCGCGACAGGCGTGAATGGAGGGACGAATGGAGACGTGTCGTCTTCAGCGATGAGAGTCGCTTCTGCCTCGGTGCCAATGATGGTCGTATGCGTGTTTGGCGCCGTGCAGGTGAGCGCCACAATCAGGACTGCATACGACCGAGGCACACAGGGCCAACACCCGGCATCATGGTGTGGGGAGCGATCTCCTACACTGGCCGTACACCACTGGTGGTCGTCGAGGGGACACTGAATAGTGCACGGTACATCCAAACCGTCATCGAACCCATCGTTCTACCATTCCTAGACCGGCAAGGGAACTTGCTGTTCCAACAGGACAATGCACGTCCGCATGTATCCCGTGCCACCCAACGTGCTCTAGAAGGTGTAAGTCAACTACCCTGGCCAGCAAGATCTCCGGATCTGTCCCCCATTGAGCATGTTTGGGACTGGATGAAGCGTCGTCTCACGCGGTCTGCACGTCCAGCACGAACGCTGGTCCAACTGAGGCGCCAGGTGGAAATGGCATGGCAAGCCGTTCCACAGGACTACATCCAGCATCTCTACGATCGTCTCCATGGGAGAATAGCAGCCTGCATTGCTGCGAAAGGTGGATATACACTGTACTAGTGCCGACATTGTGCATGCTCTGTTGCCTGTGTCTATGTGCCTGTGGTTCTGTCAGTGTGATCATGTGATGTATCTGACCCCAGGAATGTGTCAATAAAGTTTCCCCTTCCTGGGACAATGAATTCACGGTGTTCTTATTTCAATTTCCAGGAGTGTATATAGCAGTTCATGACAAATTTCAAAACTCCGCCATCTCTCTCTCCCCACATCCACCACTGCTGGCGGCTCACCTCCAACTGCGCAACGCTACGCGTTGTTCACATCCAGCTGCCGCTGCCCAACACTACAATGGCAGACAACAATGCAAACTAGACACAGACTGCACACAGCACAGCCAGTGATTTTTATACAGAGGTGGCGTTACCAATAAAAAAACGTAAACAGCCTACTTACATATTTTTTGGGGAACTGAACCCCTAAGTATGTAAAATAGAGGATGAGATTTTTTATTAAAATATCTTATTACGAAACCGTTTGTGAAGCTAAATAAACGGAAATTTAAATTTGGCTTCTCAGTTACAAATAAAAAAATACGTCTTTCACTGTTCATGAAAATTCAAGCTCTATGGGAGTAAAAGTGGGCATAAAACATTTTATGGAAATATTTCATTGAGCAAGCATTTTTTACGCTAAATATATGAAAATTTGTATTTGGCTTCTCTGTTAGTAATCAAACAGGAATTTCAGTGTTTTTGGAAATTCAACCCCTAAGTTGTGAAATATAGGGTAAAATATTTTACGAAAATATTTCATTGCGAAAGCATTTTCAAAGCTAAGTCTTTGATGATTAGTGTTTGGCTTCTTGGTTCGAGACGAACAAATACGTGTTTCACTGCTTTCGGAAATTCAACCCCCAAGGGGGTGAAATAGGGCAGACTGTTTCACTGACACATCATCACGTAGCCCAAACCGCTACGGATAGAAACTTGAAGTTTGGACAGGGTATGGGTCCTGTACTGTTAACAAGAGATTGCCCGAAATGCCATTCCTTAAGAGTTCAAATAGGCGATAAAAAAAGTTCAAAAGTGTGTGAACTCCTAACGTACCAAACTGCTGAGGTCATCGGTCTCTAGACTTCTATTTAAACTAAGTTAAACTGACGTATGCAAAGAACCACAACACACACACGTATGTCGTTATTAAGAGAATTTTTAATCTAGAGCTACGACAAATGGTATTTGGTATCCCAGCCAGAAAGCAAAAATTACTTGTTGCAGCATTTTTGGAAATTCAATCACTATGGGGATAAAATAGTGAATAAAAGGTTGTTTTGAAAATATATAATTACTAAAGAGCTACTAAGGAAGATAAAGATTTCTATAGAACTACTAAAGAATTTTAAGGCAACATCTATGACAATTGGTATTTCACTTCTCGGTTAGAAATGAAGAAATACGTGTTTCAGTATTTATGGAGATTGAGCCCCTAAGGGGGTGCAATAGGGGATGAAAATTAAAAGATTTTTTACTAAATTTATGAAAACTGGTATTTCACTCTTCGGTTACATATAAAGAAATATTTGCTAGGGGATGAAAGTTGCTGTGGAAATATCTCCACAAGAAAGCAAAAAGCATGATGAACACAAACGTTGGACACCAGTTACCAGAATCGCTTTTTGGTCAGACCTGCCTTCGGGAAAGGGCATGCTTACATGGCCTCAATTAGCGTCAAAAGTGTAGAAAGTATTGCAGTATGTGAACAAGATAAAAGTTCTATAAAATAAAATCAAAGAAAAAGCTCTGCAGGGTAAACAGCCTACGCGAGCGAAGCAGCGGCGCTAAGCTAGTCCTAGAATATTTATCAACTGTGTGGGACCCATAGCCAAAAGGAGTATTAAGTGAGCAATATAGAAATGTACTACAGCTCTATATACAGGGTAGCCCATTGATTGTGACCGGGCCAAATATCTCACGAAATAAGCATCAAACGAAAAGAACTACAAAGAACGGGGGAAACCAGATGGCGCTATGGTTGGCCCGCTAGATGCCGCTTCCATAGGTCAGACGGATATCAACTGCGTTTTTTTTAAATAGGAACCCCCATTTTTATTACATATTCGTGTAGTACGTAAAGAAATATGGACGTCTTAGTTGGACCAATTTGTGGTATCACGTAAGATTCCGCCAGTGCGGACGGTATTTGCTTCGTGATACATTACCCGTGTTAAAATGGACGTTCACCAATTGCGGAAAAGGTCGATATGGTGTTGTATGGCTATTGTGATCAAAATGCCCAACGGGCGTGTGCTGTGTATGCTGCTCGGTATCCTGGACGACATCATCCAAGTGTCCGGACCGTTCGTTATTTAAGGAAACAAAAAGTGTTCAGCCACATGTGAAACGTCACCCACGACCTGCAACAATGATGATGCCCAAGTAGGTGTCTTAGCTGCTGTCGCGGCTAATCCGCACATCAGTAGCAGACAAAGTTCGCGAGAATCGGGAATTTCAAAAACGTCGGTGTTGATAATAGTACATCAACATCGATTGCACCCGTACCATATTTCTATGCACCAGGAATTGCATGGCGACGATTTTGTACTTCGTGTACAATTCTGCCACTGGGCACAAGAGAAATTACGGGACGATGACTGATTTTTTGCACGCGTTCTACACTCCTGGAAATTGAAATAAGAACACCGTGAATTCATTGTCCCAGGAAGGGGAAACTTTATTGACACATTCCTGGGGTCAGATACATCACATGATCACACTGACAGAACCACAGGCACATAGACACAGGCAACAGAGCATGCACAATGTCGGCACTAGTACAGTGTATATCCACCTTTCGCAGCAATGCAGGCTGCTATTCTCCCATGGAGACGATCGTAGAGATGCTGGATGTAGTCCTGTGGAACGGCTTGCCATGCCATTTCCACCTGGCGCCTCAGCTGGACCAGCGTTCGTGCTGGACGTGCAGACCGCGTGAGACGACGCTTCATCCAGTCCCAAACATGCTCAATGGGGGACAGATCCGGAGATCTTGCTGGTCAGGGTAGTTGACTTACACCTTCTAGAGCACGTTGGGTGGCACGGGATACATGCGGACGTGCATTGTCCTGTTGGAACAGCAAGTTCCCTTGCCGGTCTAGGAATGGTAGAACGATGGGTTCGATGACGGTTTGGATGTACCGTGCACTATTCAGTGTCCCCTCGACGATCACCAGTGGTGTACGGCCAGTGTAGGAGATCGCTCCCCACACCATGATGCCGGGTGTTGGCCCTGTGTGCCTCGGTCGTATGCAGTCCTGATTGTGGCGCTCACCTGCACGGCGCCAAACACGCATACGACCATCATTGGCACCAAGGCAGAAGCGACTCTCATCGCTGAAGACGACACGTCTCCATTCGTCCCTCCATTCACGCCTGTCGCGACACCACTGGAGGCGGGCTGCACGATGTTGGGGCGTGAGCGGAAGACGGCCTAACGGTGTGCGGGACCGTAGCCCAGCTTCATGGAGACGGTTGCGAATGGTCCTCGCCGATACCCCAGGAGCAACAGTGTCCCTAATTTGCTGGGAAGTGGCGGTGCGGTCCCCTACGGCACTGCGTAGGATCCTACGGTCTTGGCGTGCATCCGTGCGTCGCTGCGGTCCGGTCCCAGGTCGACGGGCACGTGCACCTTCCGCCGACCACTGGCGACAACATCGATGTACTGTGGAGACCTCACGCCCCACGCGTTGAGCAATTCGGCGGTACGTCCACCCGGCCTCACGCATGCCCACTATACGCCCTCGCTCAAAGTCCGTCAATTGCACATACGGTTCACGTCCACGCTGTCGCGGCATGCTACCAGTGTTAAAGACTGCGATGGAGCTCCGTATGCCACGGCAAACTGGCTGACACTGACGGCGGCGGTGCACAAATGCTGCGCAGCTAACGCCATTCGACGGCCAACACCGCGGTTCCTGGTGTGTCCGCTGTGCCGTGCGTGTGATCATTGCTTGTACAGCCCTCTCGCAGTGTCCGGAGCAAGTATGGTGGGTCTGACACACCGGTGTCAATGTGTTCTTTTTTCCATTTCCAGGAGTGTATTTGGCGTCATTCACCAACAGCGGTAACGTAAACCGGCAAAATATGCACTGTTGGGCAACGGAAAACCCACGATGGCTGCGACGAGTGGAACATCAGCGACCTTGGCGGGTTAATATATGGTGCAGCATTATAGGAGGAAGGATAATTGGCCCCCATTTTATCGATGTGCAATCTAAATGGTGCAATGTATGCTGGTTTCCTACATAATGTTCTACCGATGTTACTACAAGATGTTTCACTGCATGACAGAATGGCGATGGACTTCCAACATGATGGTTTTCCGGCACAAAGGTACATGTATCACATTGGAACAACTGAAATAAACTGTTCTAACGTACGTCCGTTCTGTATTTTAATTTAAAAAACCTACCTGCAGCCAATTGTTCGTCTGAAATTGTGAGCCATACGTTTGTGACTATTACAGCGCCATCTATCACAAAGCGAAAAAAGTTGTCCAACTAAAACTTTCATATTTCTTTACTTACTACACGAATATGTAATAGAAACGGGGGTTCCTATTAAAAAAAAAACGCAGTTGATATCCGTTTGACCTATGGCAGCGCCATCTAGAGGGCCAACCATAGCGCCATCTGGTTTCCCCCTTCGAGCTAGACAAGTTTCGTTCTTTGTAGTTTTTTCGTTTGACGCTTATTTCGTGAGATATTTGGCCCGGTCACGATCAATGGCGGGCCACTCTGTATGTCACTCCAGTAGCCACTGAAAAGCCAAGATTAGACTAATTACGACACTCACAGATACATTTAAGGGGCTCCGGAAAGGCTCAAAATCATGAAAACTTCAATTTTTACTTTTTTGCGTTTTCTGAATCTGCAGACTATTACCTTTTAATAGATATATAATTTATTCAATTCCAAAGACTACAACTATTTTTAAATTTTTTTTGAAATGTGTTCTACATGGGCGTGGCCCACTGTGGCGCTGTTAAACTGCTGTCAAATGGTGTTATTATTAACGTCCGTGTTCATCAGGTACATTTTAGTGATGTGAGATAAAGTATGTGTTGTGGCTAACCTGTGATGGTTCAATATATATCGCTGGTGTGATTGTCGATTGTTTCATGTTTACTTACTCTGTCGTTATCTCGAAAATATTCGTAATTAATTCTGTTTCTTGAGTCTCTGTTTTGTTGAAGTATAATAATGAGTAAAAGTAAAGTTATTAGAAATCCTCTGAAGGCTTTTAAGAAAAGGAGAAATGTTGGAAAGCCACAGGTATGTGTTATTACTGTAAACAATAAAGACGATGAAAATCCCCAACATAGCTTGTGTCCCAAAGAAGAAGACAGTTGGTGTAAATATAACAAAGGATTGCTAACTGGTGAAGTGTACACTCATAAGCATAGTCTGCCTCATGCAATAATGGAGGTGATAAAACCTATTTTCAGAGACTTAGCAGCACCTGAACTGTTGAAAAAGTGGATTCACGGAAAAACTCAAAACCCCAACGAAAGTGTAAATAATGTTATATGGTCGAGAATCCCCAAGACTGTATTTGTTGGAATAGAAACACTTCACTTTGGTGTGTATGATGCTGTTTCGACTTTCAATTAGGGCAACATTGTAAGGTGCAAGGTATTTAGAAATATGGGAATGAAGATAGGTTCTAACATGGTACGAGCGATGCTTGCTTTAGACAAGGAACGCCTTCGGGCTGCAGACAGGGCTGTAAAGAGTCTAGAAATACAAGCAAGAGTAAACAGGAGGAGGAACAAGAGGAAGCTGGAGGAGGAGTTTGCAGAGGATAAAGATAATCCATCCTATGGACCTGGAATGCACTAAAAAGTTAATCCAATCTTTGTCGCTCGATTCCCAAAACTTTTATTTTCTCATACTAATTACATGTTTTCTAAGGATCTTCCAAACATATTTGTTTCAAACTTTCAGTAAGTGTTACACAGTACCTTCTGCATAATTTAACACAGCCTTTTTCCGAAAAACTGTATATTTTTGAATATATAAATAAAAAATTGCAAAAAAATGTTGTGAATTTTCATTACAATTGAAAAAAAATCATCTTTAATAACTGAGCTAAAATTTTGTAAAATCCCTGTGTTAAGTTGTAGCCGATATTCCAATAAATAATCTGTAAAAAGTTCAACTTCTTAGCTCAAATACTTTGTGAGGAAAGATGTAATTTATAAGCGTTATTTTAACATTGCAAGTATAGGGCGTTCCGGAGCCCCTTAAGCAGTCATTCTTCCCTTGACCCTTATGTCACAGAAAGGTAATAACGGTAAGGTGTGTTAGAATGCTAACAAGGGAACCTCTCCATCGCACCCCCCTCAGATTTAGTTATAACTTGGCACAGTGGATAAGCCTTGAAAAACTGAAGACAGATCAATCGAGAAAACAGGAAGAAGTTGTGTGGAACTGCGAAAAAATAAGCAAAATATACGAACTGAGTAGTCAATGGGCCACATAGGCAACATAAAGGAGACCGTGAGCTCAGGAGTGCTGTGGTCCCATGGATAGCGTGAGCAGCTGCGGAACGAGAGGTCCTTGGTTCAAGTCTTCCCTCTAGTGAAAATTTTACTTTCATTATTTTTGCATAGTTATTATCTGTCCGTTCGTTCATTAACGTCTCTGTTCACTGTAATAAGTTTAGTGTCTGTGTTTTGCGACCGCACCGCAAAACCGTGCGATTAGTAGACGAAAGGACGTGCCTCTCCAATGGGAACCGAAAACATTTGTTTGTAAATAAGGTCAACCGATTCCTCCACAGGAAAACAGGTCTGATATATTCTATACGACACTGGTGACGGCATGTGCGTCACAAGACAGGAATATGTTATCGACCCACCTAACTTGTACACTTGGCGAATGGGTAAAAAGATTCTTCTACCTTGCCCGATTTAGGTTTTCTTGTGGATGTGATAATCACTCCCAAAAAGTGATGAAAACATAAGAGTTTGTCACATAAACTGAAAATAAAAAATTAAAATTTTTACTCGATGGAAGATTTGCACCAAGGACTTTTCGTTCCGCAGCTGCTGACGCTACCACGAGACCACGGCGCTCCTGCTCTCCCAACTTCCTTTTTGTTGTTTATCATATGATGAACTATTCAGTTTGTATATTTTGCTTATTTTTTCACAGTTCCACACAACTTCTTCCTGTTTTCTCAATTGATCTGTGTTCAGTTTTTCAAGGCCTATCCACTGTGCCAACTTATAACTAAATCTGAGGGGGGTGCGATGGGGAGGTTCCCTTGTAAGGAGCGTCCGCCCTTCTCCTGACGGTGGTTTGCAGTGAGTGTGTGTGTGTGCGTGTGTGTGTGTGTGTGTGTGTGTGTAGGTGAGGATTTAGGACGCCAGGTGTGCTCCTAAGGGGGCAGTCCAGGATGACGCTCGATTCTGGAACTAATTTTCATCGTTTTCTTCGATAAAATAAACAGGATTTACTTTAGACCTTTATTGTACACCGTTAAGATTGTGTTATATGCTTTGTTACGTAAATAACTTGCAGCCAGACGACACTAGACAACATCGACGGAAGGCCTTCGCGGGGTGCCATGGCGGTTGCTAGCAACTCTGAATGCCACAAGTTTCAACCTAGAACAAAATTTCAAAAACTGATTTGAAATACGTGACGCTCAACGTCTACAGTGCAACGGGCGTGTGACTGATGTTAGTATGCAAGTACAGTGAAGCGCCAAAGAAACTGGTATAGGCATTCGTATTCAAATACAGAGATGTGTAAACAGGCAGAATACGGCGCTGCGGTCGGCAACGCCTATATAAGGCAACAGGTGTCTGGGGCAGTTGTTAGATGCGTGACTGCTGCTAGAACGGGAGGTTATCAAGATTTAAGTGAGTTTGAACGTGGTGTTACAGTCGGCGCACGGACGATGGGACACAGCACCTCCGGAGTAGCAATGAAGTGCGGATTTTCCCTTACGAGCATTTCACGGTTGTACCGTGAATATCAAGGAACCGGTGAAACATCAGAAACTCCGACATCGCTGCGGCCGGAAAAAGATCCTGTAAAAAAAGGGACCAACGACGACTGAAGACAACCGTTCAACGTGACAGAAGTGAAAGTGAACCGTGAATTTACTTTCAAAATCTTTTCTTAAAGAATTTACTTTATTTACTAGCGATTCATCAAGAACATTGACACATTTTATCACACTAGGTGAGCGTGGAAGTAGTTGCCAGGAAGTAACTGATTAAAACAAATTTCTTCAAAAAATGGAAATTTTATTCCCAAAAACCCTTTCTTTAAAAAAAAACCAATTTAAAATTATAATCAGAAAGCACCCTCTAAATATCAAGTTAATACTTATTCAGAGACAGAAATATATATATATATATATATATATATATATATATATATATATATATATATTTTTTTTTTTTTTTTTGCAGTAGGAGCCTTTCGGGCTGAGAAGCTTGCCTGCTCCCTTTCAACACGGCCGTAGTCATGACCGCTCACAACGACCTCTGAGAAACTACACTGGTGCAAATCTGCAACACACCAGATTACGTTAATCTAAAAATTTCTAAAACTCACACAAACACAAACTATGCTCCCCGTAGGAGCGATGGAAATGGTACAAAACACTTAAATTTAAAAAAAAATTACTTGCCGGCGAAAGTGCAACTTGTTTTTAAAAGAAAACTCTTACAGTGGAAGGGTGGCAACTTTACATACTAAAATGACCATTTCAATAAAAACCCATGAAATGCAGTTACATAAAATTATACAAGGTTGGCCAAACGAGTTAACATGCTCTAGAGTACACATATATCGCCTCTCAAGATGATAGGTAAGATAAAAACATATTTCAGGAATTCGGCCTTTACACCTTAAGCAATAAATTCGTTAACACCGAATCCGACAAACATGACAGAGCCAGCTGTTAACGTACGTCAGACCGACAAACCGACAGACACTAACTGACTAACAAATGCGGACGAGAGACAGACGAGCCAGCTGGGAACGAGAGACTGACCAAGAGCACAAGTACAATTTAACAAGTAAATGAAACCACATATCACTTCTAATAAACTGCGATTTCTCGAGAAGACCTGGCGCAGCACCCCCAAATCGCTCTCCCGAACCGTCCGCTGCCAGCCGCTTCAACGGACGCAGGAAGGAGCGCCGATCTCCCGTCTCACGGCGTCGCAGCTCGCACCGGCCAGACCGACGTCGTGGGTTGACTCCTGTCGCTCTCGTGTCGGCCGCGAAGCCACTACCCCTCGCTATACGGCGCGGCCCACTGGACTCACGTGGCGACCTCACGTGCGCCGACGCTCGAGGCGGACAAGTCATCTCGTGTCTCAGTGCGCGGCCGACCAACCGACCGATCCAACCGCCAATGACCGTTGCCTGAGCAAACTCGAGAAGACTGGCGGCCTAACACATACAGGGTGTTTCAAAAATGACTGGTATATTTGAAACGGCAATAAAAACTATACGAGCAGCGATAGAAATACACCGTTTGTTGCAATATGCTTGGGACAACAGTACATTTTCAGGCAGACAAACTTTCGAAATTACAGTAGTTACAATTTTCAACAACAGATGGCGCTGCGGTCTGGGAAACTCTATAGTACAATATTTTCCACATATCCACCATGCGTAGCAATAATATGGCGTAGTCTCTGAATGAAATTACCCGAAACCTTTGACAACGTGTCTGGCGGAATGGCTTCACATGCAGATGAGATTTACTGCTTCAGCTGTTCAATTGTTTCTGGATTCTGGCGGTACACCTGGTCTTTCAAGTGTCCCCACAGAAAGAAATCACAGGGGTTCATGTCTGGCGAATAGGGAGGCCAATCCACGCCGCCTCCTGTATGTTTCGGATAGCCCAAAGCAATCACACGATCATCGAAATATTCATTCAGGAAATTAAAGACGTCGGCCGTGCGATGTGGCCGGGCACCATCTTGCATAAACCACGAGGTGTTCGCAGTGTCGTCTAAGGCAGTTTGTACCGCCACAAATGGGCCAATGATTCCTTTGGAAGAAATGGCGGCCCAGACCGGTACTTTTTGAGGATGCAGGGACGATGGGACTGCAACATGGGGCTTTTCGGTTCCCCATATGCGCCAGTTCTGTTTATTGACGAAGCCGTCCAGGTAAAAATAAGCTTCGTCAGTAAACCAAATGCTGCCCACATGCATATCGCCGTCATCAATCCTGTGCACTATATCGTTAGCGAATGTCTCTCGTGCAGCAATGGTAGCGGCGCTGAGGGGTTGCCGCGTTTGAATTTTCTATGGATAGAGGTGTAAACTCTGGCGCACGAGACGATACGTGGACGTCGGCGTCATTTGGACCGCAGCTGCAACACGGCGAACGGAAACCCGAGGCCGCTGTCGGATCACCTGCTGCACTAGCTGCGCGTTGCCCTCTGTGGTTGCCGTACGCGGTCGCCCTACCTTTCCAGCACGTTCATCCGTCACTTTCCCAGTCCGTTGAAATTTTTCAAACAGATCCTTTATTGTATCGCTTTTCGGTCCTTTGGTTACATTGAACCTCCGTTGAAAACTTCGTCTTGTTGCAACAACACTGTGTTCTACGCGGTGGAATTCCAACACCAGAAAAATCCTCTGTTCTAAGGAATAAACCATGTTGTCTACAGCACACGTGCACGTTGTGAACAGCACACGCTTACAGCAGAAAGACGACGTACAGAATGGCGCACCCACAGACTGCGTTGTCTTCTATATCTTTCACATCACTTGCAGCGCCATCTGTTGTTGAAAATTGTAACTACTGTAATTTCGAAAGTTTGTCCGCCTGAAAATGTACTGTTGTCCCAAGCATATTGCAACAAACGGTATATTTCTGTCGCTGCTCGTTTAGGTTTTATTGCTGTTTCAAATGTACCGGTCATTTTTGAAACACCCTGTACTAGCACTCCGGACGTCAGACAGACACTGACTGCCCCACACTGAACCGGCTGACCAACTGACCAGACTCGCCCCCCTAGCGAGCTCATAACGCCCCTTAAATGCACGTGGAACAGGCAACCTTTCCGCTTTCCCACCAGAGGGAGACACCAAAGCTGCGATCGCCACCGCCAGAAACGGAGGGCGACTGCTTCACACTACGCGCTGCGGCGCGCTCTTCAAACAGCAAATTTTACCACGGCTCGGAAAGTCTTCCTCAAATTACTGCAGATTTCAATGCTGGGCCATTAACAAATTTTGTCGTGTGAATCATTCAACGAAACATAATCAGTATGGGCTTTCGGAGCTGAAGGGTCACTCTTGTACGCTTGATGTCTGCACGACACAAAGCTTTACGCCTCGCCTGGGCACGTAAACACCGACACCGGACAGTTGATGACTGGAAACATGTTGCCTGCTCGGACGGATCTCGTTTAAAATTGTATCGAGCAGATGGACGTGTACAGCTATGGAGACAACATCATGAATCCGTGGACGCTCTGTAACGGTTTGGACATATGCATTTAAAGTGATATGGGACCCCTGATACATCTACGAGGGCAGTTCAATAAGTAATGCAACACATTTATTTTTCTCGGCCAATTTTGGTTGAAAAAACTGGAAATTTCTTGTGGAATATTTTCAAACATTCCCGCTACGTCTCGTATAGTTTCATTGACTTCCGACAGGTGGCAGCGCTGTACGGAGCTGTTAAAATGGCGTCTGTAACGGATGTGCGTTGCAAACAACGGGCAGTGATCGAGTTTCTTTTGGCGGAAAACCAGGGCATCTCAGATATTCATAGGCGCTTGCAGAATGTCTACGGTGATCTGGCAGTGGACAAAAGCACGGTGAGTCGTTGGGCAAAGCGTGTGTCATCACCGCCGCAAGGTCAAGCGAGACTGTCTGATCTCCCGCGTGCGGGCCGGCCGTGCACAGCTGTGTCTCCTGCAATGGCGGAGCGTGCGAACACACTCGTTCGAGATGATCGACGGATCACCATCAAACAACTCAGAGCTCAACTTGACATCTCTGTTGGTAGTGCTGTCACAATTGTTCACCAGTTGGGATATTCAAAGGTTTGTTCCCGCTCGGTCCCTCGTTCTCTAACCGAACACCATAAAGAGCAAAGGAGAACCATCTGTGCGGAATTGCTTGCTCGTCATGTGGCTGAGGGTGACAATTTCTTGTCAAAGATTGTTACAGGCGATGAAACATGGGTTCATCATTTCGAACCTGAAACAAAACGGCAATCAATGGAGTGGCGCCACACCCACTCCCCTACCAAGAAAAAGTTTAAAGCCATACCCTCAGCCGGTAAAGTCACGGTTACAGTCTTCTGGGACGCTGAAGGGGTTATTCTGTTCGATGTCCTTCCCCATGGTCAAACGATCAACTCTGAAGTGTATTGTGCTACTCTTCAGAAATTGAAGAAACGACTTCAGCGTGTTCGTAGGCACAAAAATCAGAACGAACTTCTCCTTCTTCCTGACAACGCAAGACCTCACACAAGTCTTCGCACCCGAGAGGAGCTCACAAAACTTCAGTGGACTGTTCTTCCTCATGCACCCTACAGCCCCGATCTCGCACCGTCGGATTTCCATATGTTTGGCCCAATGAAGGACGCAATCCGTGGGACGCACTACTCGGATGATGAAGAAGTTATTGATGCAGTACGACGTTGGCTCCGACATCGACCAGTGGAATGGTACCGTGCAGGCATACAGGCCCTCATTTCAAGGTGGCGTAAGGTCGTAGCATTGAATGGAGATTACGTTGAAAAATACTGTTGTGTAGGTAAAAGATTGGGGAATAACCTGGTGTATTTCAATGCTGAATAAAACAACCCCTGTTTCAGAAAAAAAAATGTGTTGCATTACTTATTGAACTGCCCTCGTAGATACGATTCTGACAGATATGTACGTAGGGATCCTGTCTTACCACAGGAATCCATTCATGTCCATTGTGCATTCTGACGGACTTTTGGCAATTCCAGCAGGACAATGAGATACCGCACAAGTCTAGAGTTGCTACAGAGCTATTGAGCATATCTGGGAAGGAGAGTGATATTTTCACTCTGCAGCGGAGTGTGCACTGATACGAAACTTCCTGGCAGATTAAAACTGTGTGCCGGACCGAGACTCGAACTCGGGAACTTTGCCTTTCGCGAGCAAGTGCTCTACCATCTGAGCTACCCAAGCACGACTCACGCCCCGTTCTCACAGCTCTACTTCTGCGAGTACCTCGTCTCTTACCTTCCAAACTTTACAGATGCTCTCCTGCGAACCGCGAAAGGCAAACGTCCCGACTTCGAGTCTCGGTCCGGCACACAGTTTCAACCTGCCAGCAAGTTTCATATATGGGATGACTTACAACGTGCTGTTCTGAAGAGATCTCCACCTCTTTGTACTCTTACATATTTATGGAGAGCCCTGCAGGATTCGTGGTGTTAATTCCGTCCAGCAGTACTTCAGACGTTAGTCGAGTCCATGCCACATAGTGTTGCAGCACTTGTGAGTGCTTGCGCAGTGCATACACCATGTTAGGCAGGTGTACCACTTCCTTTGCCACTTCAGTGTATCAAGGCAATAAAAAGAATCTGTTGTATCCACGGACCCAAGCAACCAACCAACCAACCAACCAACTCGCGCACGCGCGCCCTGACCGTGACATTGCTGGCCACAGTTCCTGTCGCGGTCGCCGGCGTCTCAGGGTTGGTTGGTTGGTTGTTTGGGGGAAGAGACCAAACAGCGAGGTTATCGGTCTCGTAGGATTATGGAAGAAGGAAGTCGGCCGTGCCCTTTCAAAGGAACCATCCCGGCATTTGTCTGGAGCGATTCAGGGAAATCACGGAAAACCTAAATCAGGATGGCCGGACGTGGGATTGAACCGTCGTCCTTCCGAATGCGAGTCCAGTGTGCTAACCACTGCGCCACCTCGCTCGGTAGGCGTCTCAGGGCGTTACCGCCGACGGGTGACGTCGCATCATGGCTGAACTCGGGTCCGCAGAGCCCTCTGCCTTTTGCATATAAGGAGGAGAGCTGGCCCCGAGACGGACAGTCTATTGTCCATTTCTATTGCTAGCC
The DNA here is from genome assembly GCF_023898315.1 of Schistocerca nitens. Lineage (NCBI taxonomy): Eukaryota > Metazoa > Arthropoda > Insecta > Orthoptera > Acrididae > Schistocerca > Schistocerca nitens. Next base: position 162,676,273 of record NC_064624.1, on the reverse strand, counting down.
TTTCGTGGAGTTTATAGCGCATCCATTGCAGTGTGATATTTGCTATTGTATTCAACTAGGCTCAGTACACGGATTACTGTCGGATATTACTTGGACTTGTCTTGCTGGTGCACGTTTCGTCAGAAATAAAGATATCTCTTCATTCTAGCTGGCGCATTTCTTAATTATTTTTCGGCCAACAGACATAGCTACATCCTGGTCACAAGCCACGCTTTATACAATTTGTGGTGGCTGCCCCAAAAGTACCGCCGAGGACCTTGGCTTTGGGAGCCATCACAAAAGAATCACAGTAAGAAAAACTGCTACCCTCGTCTACCACAATAAATTACGAATACTTTTAGTCTCTGGTGGATTGTCGTTCACGCTGTGCAGTGGCTTGGCTTTGCCACACGGCGGTCCTCTGCGTTTATCCCGCATTAGGACTGCAGTTGTTGTCGTTTCTGCACTCTGGCGCACCTCCTCAGGACTGGCTTAATTAAACAGCGCTGCCTGCCCAGCCGCTGTCTAACAGCGGCTCGGCTCGCCTCTCTCCTGCCCTCGTGCACGTTTAGGCCCTTGGCGTCATCTTCAGGACCGAGTTCAGACTGCGTGTGCGGGCAGTGGAGAGGCCGGGGTGGGGGAAATGCTGGGAGTGGGGGTAGGGGAGGGGAAGAGACGACGCAGAAGTAGGGGAACCCCCGTCCTCACCTCGCCGGCGCGTTCTCAGACTGGCAGGCTGCCTCGAGCACTCACTTGTCGTGGGCGAGTGCACTTTGCTCCATCCGGAAGAGTCATTCTGAATGGGCTTCAATGAATTTCCTCTGGTAGTCTACATCTTCTTTCAGTTACAGTCAGTGTCAATTTGAGCCATAGGCCATATGATGATAAAGCAGTAAAACAATTTATTATTTTATGAATTTCAGCAACCAGCTACTTTTTTATACACTGATTAGCCAGAGCCTTATGACCACCGATCTACTATCGATATAAACCCCTCCAGGCGATAGCAGCGTCAACTGGCGAGGAATGACTGCTAGTCAGACACACACATGGTTCATGTAGCATTAGTGAGTGTGCTGCCCAATTGCACACTACTGGCCATTAAAATTGCTGCACTAAGACGAAATTCAGATGATAAACAGGTATTCATTGGACAGATACACTAGAACTGACATGTGATTACATTTCCACGCAATTTGGTTGTATAGATCCTGAGAAATCAGTACCCTCTGGCCGTAATAACGGCTTTCATACGCCTGGGCATTGAGTCAAACAGAGCTTGGATGGCGTGTACAGGTACAACTGCCCATGTGGCTTCAACACGATACCACAGTTCATCAGGAGTAGTGACTGGCGTATTGTGACGAGCCAGTTGCTCGGCCACCATTCACCAGACGTTTTCAATTCGTGAGAGATCTCCTGGAGAATGTGCTGACCAGGGCAGCAGTCGAACATTTTCTGTATCCAGAAATACCCGTACAGGACCTGCAACATGCGGTCGTGCATTATCCTGCTGAAATGTAGGCTTTCGCAGGGAGCGAATGAAGGGTAGAGCCACGGGTCGTAACACATCTGAAATGTAACGTCCACTGTTGAAAGTGCCGTCAATACGAACAATAGGTGACCGAGACGTGTAACTAATGGCACCCCATACCATCACGCCGGGTGATACGCCAGTATGGCGATGACGAATACACGCTTCCAATGTGCGTTCACCGCGATGTCGCCAAACACGGATGCGACCATCACGATGCTGTAAACAGAACCTGGATTCATCCGAAAAAATGACGTTTTGCCATTCGTGCACCCAGGTTCGTCGTCGAGTACACCATCGCAGGGGCTCCTGTCTGTGATGCAGCGTCAAGGGTGACCGCAGCCACGGTCTCCGAGCTGATAGTCCGTGCTGCTGCAAACGTCGTCCAACTCTTCGTGCAGATGGTAGTTGTCTTGCAAGCGTCCCCATATGATGACTCAGGGATCAAGACGTGGTTGCACGATCCGTAATAATCGTGCAGATAAGATGCCTGTCATCTCGACTGCTAGTGATACGAGGCTGTTGGGATCCAGGACGGCGTTCCGTATTACCCTCCTGAACCCACCGATTCCTTATTCTGCTAACAGTAGTTGGATCTCGACCAACGCGAGCAGCAATGTCGCGATACGATAAACAGCAATCGCAATAGGCTACCATCCTACCTTTATCAAAGTCGGAAACGTGACGGTACGCATTTCTCCTCCTTACACGAGGCATCACAACACCGTTTCACCAGGCAACGCTGGTCAACTGCTGTTTGTGTATGAGAAATCGGTTGGAAACTTTCATGTCAGCACGTTGGTGTCGCCACCGGTGCCAACCTTGTGTGAATGCTCTGAAAAGCTGATCATTTGCATATCACAGCATGTTCTTCCTGTCAGTTAAATTTCGCGTTTGTAGCACGTCATCTTCGTGGTGTAGCAATTTTATTGCCCTGTAGTGTAGATTAGGAAACGCGCGCAATCTGAGTTTGAACGCGGGCAGATAGTGATGGCTCGGAGGCTCGGCATGACTATTTTGGAAACTACCGACTTGTCTGGTGTTCGAGAAGCGCAGTGGTGAGTGTCTTCAACACATGGCGGAAACGCATCCAGACGTCATGAGGTTGGGCGGCCACCCCTCATCACAGTTGTCGGACATCATAGGCTGGGCAGGTTGGTAAAACAGGACAGGCGGCCAACTATGGCGGAACTACCATCAGAGCTTAATGCTGGGCGGAGTACAAGAGTGTCTGAACACACAGTGCACCAAACACTCCTGATGGGCTTCCGCAGCCGACGACCCAAGTATGTGCCAGTGTTAGCAACATGACATCGGAAACTATGACTGAAATGGCTACGTGAGCATCGGCACTGGGCTTTGACGCAGTGGCGATATCCTCTTCATCGTGTCAATGGGAGGGCGCGAATCCATCGTCTTCCAGAGAAGAGCTCGTCGACACCTGTACTGCACGGAGACAAGCTGGCAGCGGCTCCATGATGCTCTACGGTGTATTCACGTGATCATCGATGGACACAGTGGAGCTCATGACAGACACCATGCTGGCCATGGAGTACCGTATACTGGTTTGGAGGCTGCATACAGCCCTTCATGTCCACCATGTTTCCCGACAGCAGTGGCATTTTTCAACAAGATAATGCGCTATGTGACAAGGCCAGGAGTGTTATGGAATGCCAAAAGAGTGGAAAATAATATGCTGTATTTAATATTTTTTTTTTGTGTGGGATCTAAAGTTTAAAAACCTCTCTCACACCGGCCTGATTTAGCTTCACTGATCAGGATAGTAAAAACATGCGTATGTTAAGGGAATTTTCAATCACAAAGCAGGCTTATCACATTCACACAGTTCAATACAGTTCTATCCTGATTAAATTGAGCTTAACTTAAATTCTATAAGGCAGTGAAGCAATTTCGAAGTCTCGGTGCGACGAAAATTGTCAGTCGATCTCCTGGAAACATTTGTAATAATTATTAACTTTCGGTGATCACATGGGGAAGACCGGAGATCTGCTGGTAAGACCGTGTTAGCCCATTTATCGAAAGTAATAAACTGGACATCTTGAGCGTACAAAACGGCAGGTTCGTCCAGTGTAACTCAGACGTTCCCCACTGATCCCGTGCAACACAGCGTAGTAAGCAGACACTGTCAATAATAATAATCAGTTAAATAATACGCGAACACACTTACTTTAGTTTAATTCGTGTATTAAATTCCTTCTCATACAGAATCTCATCAAGATGGCGACTAGCTCAACAATACATACATATACATCCTCCCTCTTTCACGACTAATCGGCAAGAAATCCTCCATTGTTTTCCTAAGAGAAAACATAGATAGCAGAGAAGCTATTCCATGGAGTTAATGGACGCTCCAAGGAATAATTGGGCTTGAAACTACTTTGCATTGATAATCGGTAAGATAAGAAGAGATATTTCGAGATATGTACTGAGTTATATAATTTATAAAATGTTCTGAAAATATCGCGGAGAGACCGCTGCAAGGGACATTACATGTATTTGAATCCTGCGGAAAAACAACCTGCTTCGATAAAAAAAGTTTTAAATTACTTACTGAACGCTCTTCGTACATACAAGAAATTCTTGTCGAAGAATTCAGTGACATAAGTTCACGTGAAAGGAAAACAAATGACGTACCTTTACGTTTGTCAAATTCAGAAAAAGTATAGACCGGGGGTATTTCACAATACTAACTGAATTTATATGAGGTTTCAATACAACCGAAATAGGGCGTCTGGAGTAGACAAAATTCCTTGAAAATCTTTGGGAGAGCTTTTCATGACACGTGGTGTGCAAGATATACGATGTAGATGATGTACCACTGACCTTGACGAGTATAATTATTCCAGTTCCAGTTGATTACAGATGAGTGGACGGCCTCGAGGAAGTTCAATTTGGGTTCCGCAGAAATGCAGGAACATGTACGGCAATGCTAACCCGACGTCTTACGTTAGAAGATATGTTGAAGGAAAGCAAACATACGGTTATAGCATTTGTGAAAGTGGAGAAAACTTTTGACAACGTTTACTGGAATACACTAACTAGCCGTTATTAAATATAAATCCCGACGTGTTATCTGCGACTTCTACAGAACGCAGACTGACAAGGGAACCTCCCCATCGCACCCCCCTCAGATTTAGTTATAACTTGGCACAGTGGATAGGCCTTGATAAACTGAACACAGATCAATTGAGAAAACAGGAAGAAGTTGTGTGGAACTGTGAAAAACTAAGCAATATATACAAAGTGAGTAGTCCATGGCCCACATAGGCAACATCAAGGAGAACGTGAGCTCAGGAGCGCCGTGGTCCCGTGGTAGCGTCAGCAGCTGCAGAAGGAGAGGTCCTTGGTTCAAGTCTTCCCACGAGTGAAAATTTTACTTTCTTTATTTTTGCATAGTTATTATCTGTCCGTTCGTTCATTGACGTCTCTGTTCACTGTAATAAGTTTAGTGTCTGTATTTTGCGACCGCATCGCAAAACCGTGCGATTAGTAGACGAAAGGACGTGCCTCTCCAATCGCAACCGAAAACATTTGATCGCAAGGTCATAGGTCAACCGATTCCTCCACAGGAAAACACATCTGATATATTCTATACGACACTGGTGACGGCATGTGCGTCACATGACAGGAATATGTTGTCGACCCACCTAACTTGTACACTTGGCGAATGGGTAAAAAGATTCTTCTACCTTGCCCGATTTATGTTTTCTTGTGGATGTGATAATCACTCCCAAAAAAGTGATGAAAACATAAGAGTTTGTCACATAAACTGAAAATAAAAAATTAAAGTTTTTACTCGATGGAAGATTTGAACCAAAGACCTTTCGTTCCGCAGCCGCTCACGTTACCACGAGACCACGGCGCTCCTGCGTTCCCAGTGTCCTAGATGTTGCCTACCCTCCCATGGACTACTCACTTTGTATATTTTGCTTATTTTTGACAGTTCCACACAACTTCTTCCTGTTTTCTCAATTGATCTGTGTTAAGTTTTTCAAGGCCTATCCACTGTGCCAACTGATAACTAAATCTGAGGGGGGTGCGATGGGGAGGTTCCCTTGTGAGTTATAATGAGTCGGAAGACGTGACAGGGAAACGGTAGTTAGGAACGAATTGAGATATTGTTCTACTCCATGCTCGATGTTATTCAGTCTGTAAGGGAAAACAAGGAAAAAATATGGAAAGAGATCATAAGATCAGTGTCAACAAAACCAAAACAGTCGATGATGACGAAATTAGATTGGGAAATGAAACACTGAAAGTCGTAGAAGACGTCTGCTGACAGCTGATGAAAGTGTTGTTTTATTGATACACAAGCCGCATCGTCTGGGGCAGCAATGTTCGCCAATGTTAAGTGACAACCTCCACTGAATAACATATCTTGACAAGGAGCAATTGGTCCACCTATGACATTCTGCACAGAGCACAACAATATCATAGCTAACACTTGGTTTAAGAATCATGAAAGAAGGTTGTATACATGGAAGAACCCTGGAGATACTAAAAGGTATCAGATAGATTATATAATGGTAAGACAGAGATTTAGGAACCAGGTTTTAAATTGTAAAACATTTCCAGGGGCAGATGTGGACTCTGACCACAATCTATTGGTTATGACCTGTAGATTAAAACTGAAGAAACTGCAAAAACGTGGGAATTTAAGGAGATGGGACCTGGATAAACTGGAAGAACCAGAGGTTGTACAGAGTTTCAGGGAGAGCATAAGGGAACAATTGACAGGAATGGGGGAAAGAAATACAGTAGAAGAACAATGGGTAGCTTTGAGGGATGAAGTAGCGAAGGCAGCAGAGGATCAAGTAGGTAAAAAGACGAGGGCTAGTAGAAATCCTTGGGTAACAGAAGAAATATTGAATTTAATTGATGAAAGGAGAAAATATAAAAATGCAGTAAATGAAGCAGCCAAAAAGGAATACAAACGTCTCAAAAATGAGATCGACAGGAAGTGCAAAATGGCTAAGCAGAGATGGCTAGAGGACAAATGTAAGGATGTAGAGGCCTACCTCACTAGGGGTAAGATAGATACTGCCTACAGGAAAATTAAAGAGACCTTTGGAGATAAGAGATGAATATCAAGAGCTCAGATGGAAACCCAGTTCTAAGCAAAGAAGGGAAAGCAGAAAGGTGGAAGGAGTATATAGAGGGTCTATACAAGGGCGATGTACTTGAGGACAATTTTATGGAAATGGAAGAGGATATAGATGAAGATGAAATGGGAGATATGATACTGCGTGAAGAGTTTGACAGAGCACTGAAAGACCTGAGTCGAAACAAGGCCCCCGGAGTAGACAACATTCCATTGGAAGTACTGACGGCCTTGGGAGAGCCAGTCCTGACAAAACTCTACCATCTGGTGAGCAAGATGTATGAAACAGGCGAAATACCCTCAGACTTCAAGAAGAATATAATAATTCCAATCCCAAAGAAAGCAGGTGTTGACAGATGTGAAAATTACCGAACTATCAGTTTAATAAGTCACAGCTGCAAAATACTAACACGAATTCTTTACAGACGAATGGAAAAACTAGTAGAAGCGGACCTCGGGGAAGATCAGTTTGGATTCCGTAGAAACACTGGAACACGTGAGGCAATACTGACCTTACGACTTATCTTAGAAGAAAGATTAAGGAAAGGAAAACCTACGTTTCTAGCATTTGTAGACTTAGAGAAAGCTTTTGACAATGTTGACTGGAATACTCTCTTTCAAATTCTAAAGGTGGCAGGGGTAAAATACAGGGAGCGAAAGGCTATTTAGAATTTGTACAGAAACCAGATGGCAGCTATAAGAGTCGAGGGACATGAAAGGGAAGCAGTGGTTGGGAAGGGAGTAAGACAGGGTTGTAGCCTCTCCCCGATGTTGTTCAATCTGTATATTGAGCAAGCAGTAAAGGAAACAAAAGAAAAATTCGGAGTAGGTATTAAAATTCATGGAGAAGAAATAAAAACTTTGAGGTTCGCCGATGACATTGTAATTCTGTCAGAGACAGCAAAGGACTTGGAGGAGCAGTTGAATGGAATGGAAAGTGTCTTGAAAGGAGGATATAAGATGAACATCAACAAAAGCAAAACAAGGATAATGGAATGTAGTCTAATTAAGTCGGGTGATGCTGAGGGAATTAGATTAGGAAATGAGACACTTAAAGTAGTAAAGGAGTTTTGCTATTTGGGGAGCAAAATAACTGATGATGGTCGAAGTAGAGAGGATATAAAATGTAGACTGGCAATGGCAAGGAAATCGTTTCTGAAGAAGAGAAATTTGTTAACATCGAGTATAGATTTTAGTGTCAGGAAGTCATTTCTGAAAGAATTTGTATGGAGTGTAGCCATGTATGGAAGTGAAACATGGACAATAACTAGTATGGACAAGAAGAGAATAGAAGTTTTCGAAATGTGGTGCTACAGAAGAATGCTGAAGATTAGATGGGTAGATCACATAACTAATGAGGAGGTATTGAATACAATTGGGGAGAAGAGGAGTTTGTGGCACAACTTGACTAGAAGAAGGGATCGGTTGGTAGGACACGTTCTGAGGCATCAAGGGATCACAAATTTAGTATTGGAGGGCAGCGTGGAGGGTAAAAATCGTAGAGGGAGACCAAGAGATGAATACACCAAGCAGATTCAGAAGGATGTAGGTTGCAGTAGGTACTGGGAGATGAAGAAGCTTGCACAGGATATAGTAGCATGGAGAGCTGCATCAAAGCAGTCTCAGGACTGAAGACCACAACAACATGACATTCTAATATTGCTGCACCTGTTGATACACCTTTAGGTCCCGAAACCCGTTATGTATCAATAAAACAAGCGTTGTACCAACTTTCCGCGAAATTGTTCTTAACATCATGGCTTTCAACAGCTGCGGATGCTCAGAAAGTAAAGTTCGTAACTGATAGTCCCTGATGTAGAGAGGATATAAAACGCTGAGCAACAACAGGAAGGAAACCAATTTTGAAACAGAGGAACTGCTTAGCATCGAAAACAAATTTATCAGTTAGGGAATATTTTTTGGCTATAGCCTTGCACAGAAGTGAAACTTGCGCGATGAGCAGTAGGTTTTGGGATGTGGTGATACAGAAGAATGCTGAGGATTAGATGGGCAGATCGAAAAATTGTCCAGGTGCGAACGGGACGCGCGCAGTGAGTGTGCCCATACAAATTTGTGTATGTAGACAGTTCATCCGCCCAGGGAATCGTAAATATCGACCATTTTTCTCTCTTATCTGCACTGACACTGGCAAGATATCGGCCTCAGGGATTCCAAGATTTTCAAGAATATTTTAATTTCAGTAACGTAAGTGCGGCAAAGTAGTTCTCCAGTCAGGCTGACTGCGTCGTAATCCTAAAAGACAAACACCAGGCGAAGAATAACTTTATTGCTCATGTGACTTGTTTCGGAATTTAACACCAAAGGAGCGATTGCTGCACGTCGAAATGGCGTTTCAAGTTGTACGGGAAACGGAACATTCGCAGAGCAGTCTGCGAATGTTTGATGTCGGATAACAAATGACACATGAAATATTTTTTCGTATTATACAGTTACAAGCTAACAATTTTCGGACTTGTTCCTTTACTTGCAGTGTGTGAAACTTTACTTCTTACCAAATTACACCATTGTAGATCAATGGGAAGTACCATATAGATTTTGATGAGCGAGTATCAAAACGTGTGACCTAAATAGCCGTAGCTTTGCATTTCATTGACTTACAGCCTTACATTAATTTCACCGCCAATGGCCTATAGACTTTAGTGTGCGACATAAATTTCAACTTGATACGTCTCGCCGTTGCTGAGAGAAACATGCCTTAACAGACCAAAAGACACGAGACAAAAAAAAAAAAAAAAAAAAAAAAAAAAAAAAAAAAAAAAAAGAATTATTATGATGTAATTACAGATTCACAGTTTTCGGATTTTTACCTTCTGTTGTACATACCATTTGCCAAAATTCATGGTTCTAGACCAAGGGGATACCCTTTAGGTTTTGATGAATGCGTTTCCGAGTGTTAATATACAGGGTGTTTCAAAAATGACCGGTATATTTGAAACGGCAATAAAAACTAAACGAGCAGCGATAGAAATACACCGTTTTTTGCAATATGCTTGGGACAACAGTACATTTTCAGGCGGACAAACTTTCGAAATTACAGTAGTTACAATTTTCAACAACAGATGGCGCTGCAAGTGATATGAAAGACGAAGTTTTCAACGGAGGTTTAATGTAACTAAAGGACCGAAAAGCGATACAATAAAGGATCTGTTTGAAAAATTTCAACGGACTGGGAACGTGACGGATCAACGTGCTGGAAAGGTAGGGCGACCGCGTACGGCAACCACAGAGGGCAACGCGCAGCTAGTGCAGCAGGTGATCCGACAGCGGCCTCGGGTTTCCGTTCGCCGTGTTGCAGCTGCGGTCCAAATGACGCCAACGTCCACGTATCGTCTCGTGCGCCAGAGTTTACACCTCTATCCGTACAAAATTCAAACGCGGCAACCCCTCAGCGCCGCTACCATTGCTGCACGAGAGACATTCGCTAACGATATAGTGCACAGGATTGATGACGGCGATATGCATGTGGGCAGCATTTGGTTTACTGACGAAGCTTATTTTTACCTGGACGGCTTCGTCAATAAACAGAACTGGCGCATATGGGGAACCGAAAAGCCCCATGTTGCAGTCCCATCGTCCCTGCATCCTCAAAAAGTACTGGTCTGGGCCGCCATGTCTTCCAAAGGAATCATTGGCCCATTTTTCAGATCCGAAACGATTACTGCATCACGCTATCTGGACATTCTTCGTGAATTTGTGGCGGTACAAACTGCCTTAGACGACACTGCGAACACCTCGTGGTTTATGCAAGATGGTGCCCGGCCACATCGCACGGCCGACGTCTTTAATTTCCTGAATGAATATTTCGATGATCGTGTGATTGCTTTGGGCTATCCGAAACATACAGGAGGCGGCGTGGATTGGCCTCCCTATTCGCCAGACATGAACCCCTGTGACTTCTTTCTGTGGGGACACTTGAAAGACCAGGTGTACCGCCAGAATCCAGAAACAATTGAACAGCTGAAGCAGTACATCTCATCTGCATGTGAAGCCATTCCGCCAGACACGTTGTCAAAGGTTTCGGGTAATTTCATTCAGAGACTACGCCATATTATTGCTACGCATGGTGGATATGTGGAAAATATCGTACTATAGAGTTTCCCAGACCGCAGCGCCATCTGTTGTTGAAAATTTTAATTACTGTAATTTCGAAAGTTTGTCTGCCTGAAAATGTACTGTTGTCCCAAGCATATTGCAACAAACGGTGTATTTGTATCGCTGCTCGTTTAGTTTTTATTGCCGTTTCAAATATACCGGTCATTTTTGAAACACCCTGTATATGACATAAATGGTAGTATCATTTGATTACAGTGACTTAGTTCAATGTTTTACGTCGTCAAGCAAACATAGACTTCAGTACGTGATATAAATTTGAACTTCATTACTGAGAAAAAGGATTTTTAACAGTTGGAGAAACAGACAGACAACCAAACGGGCCGGCCGAGGTGGCCGAGCGGTTCTAGGCGCTACAGTCTGGAACCGCGCGACCGCTACAGTCGCAGGTTCGAATCCTGCCTCGGGCATGGATGTGTGTGATGTCCTTAGGTTAGGTTTAAGTAGTTCTAAGTTCTAGGGGACTGATGGCCTCAGAAGTTAAGTCCCAAAGTGCTCAGACCCATTTGAACAGCCAAACGGACAAACAACAAACCGACGCTATAAGGGTTCCGTTTTTACCGGTGGATGATCGTAACTCTGATAAAAGAATCAGGGGGCAATGAATCGAACTAGAGGGAAAAGAAATTCATGGTGGAACTTGGCTAAACGGTATAATTCGTTAATGGGACATACCGTGAGGCATCAAGGAATCGTCAGTTTAGTGTTAGAGGGAATTGTGTGTGCGCGTGTGTGTGGTGTGGGGGAGGGGGGGCCAAAATTATATAGGGAGACAAGGCGATGAATACAGTAAGCAGATTCAGAATTATTCGGAGATGGAAAAACTTGCACAGGATGCAATTAGTCTTCGGATTGAAAACAACAACAATAACAACTACACGTTGTGTTACAGTGTTTCCCTGATATTTTATCACGTAACTGCTTGGTTAAGTCCCTCCCTTTTTTTTTCCAGCGGTCCCTGTAAGTCTTTCAGTTGCAGGCGTATTCCCGCCCCCACGCGTCACACGTAACGAGACGGCCGCCTGGCACCCCACCCCCGCCTGCCCCCGTCCCCCTCTACCCCCGTCCCCAGACGCAGCCAATTGGCCGCGTCACGTCACGGCGCGTTGCCATGGCGACAGACTTCTGACGTCACGCCCCGGCGAGCGCTGCGCGTGTTGCCTACCCGCCAGGGGCCATCCCAGCGTACGTCCCAGTGAAAGCGACTGCGTGTGACGAAGAAAACAGGTCGGGGGAAAAATCAAAAGCTGTACTTCCTCGATACACGAACAGCGTTCTACTCTTATCGTGTCACTCCGCCACCTTTGCAGCTTTCTACTGCATCCTGCGACAGAGCACAATCATTTCCTAGCTGGCTGATTAGATTATTACTATTTTCGTAGCGTGTGAGATCGGTCTCTTGCAACTAAATAGCAGGCTGTTTCTTTCGTGATACGTACCACTGAATGCCTATTTATTTTGTGTGTATATGTACGTACCGGATGTGGCCAATATCACACCAAAATTGTCTTGTAGCGCTGGAGTGAAATGTTGTTTGCTCGTTACGCCAAGACAAAAACTTTAAAATTACACGGATCTGCCGTTTTTTCAGACATTAATTTGGTACTAATAGCAATGGTGCTGAACTGTTGCTGGTACAGTTGCAATTCGGAATATCTTAAAGAAAGAAATATTACTTTTCATAAGTAAGTGCCACAAAGTTGTAATTATAGTCATAGTACTTGTCAGAGGTTCGCTGTGTGTTGAAAAATATCGAGACACGTTATAATAAAGCCTTAAAGTTTTAGGGCTACTTTTTGTGGAGATATCGCTATATAAATTTATGAGACGATACAAGATAAATTTTGTAGTGTGGTTTCAGTTTGCTGTTAGTCAACCCATTGTATGTATGTTCATCTCAGGCGCTGTATATATGTATATATCGCAGACTGAGTCATCAACTTTTCCGAACCATTGTGTTTATTTTTCAGCAAACGTAAGTTTCGTGTGACGTGCTGAATTATTAAGTGGATTTAATATATTAGTTTCTCTAAGCATGAAAGGAGACTAAAAAGGTTGTACCAGAAGGTAAAAATGGAAGAGTTTAGTTCCTAAAAATAATTCAATTTCTGAGTCATTACCTCTGAGTAACACAAATTTCGAAACCATTATGCTTACTCTACAATACGCACAATTGCAAACTTCTGTATTAGTAACTAATCAGTTGCACTCTCCCCTCACCTCCCCCCCCCCCCCCCTCGGGTTCATTAAACAATCAAACTCGTAAATGGAAAACAGATTAAGACCTTTGATTACTGTACAAATGAGATAATGTATTATATATTTCATGTTAGGCTTCTAAAGCATTTATAGTTGAACACGCAAAATCCTAACTGTGTTGGTTTTATTAGTTTCGGATTATTGACCCACAGACTAAATAGAAAAGTGAAAACCAAAACGTAATCAAAAAATGTGATAACACTTGTATGTTTTTCTATAAGACCTTTCTGGCAAATAGTGCATACTTCGAAAACGTTTCTTGTAGCCTTGATCGTAGAAAAATGTAAGTCATAAAAGCAAAATCTTGAAATAGCAATTTAGCAATATAATTTCGTTAAAGTATCACAGTACCAATTTCGTAACTTGCATGATGTTACAAGCTACAGATGCATTTAACTGTACTTTCAGTATAAGCAAGTAATGTAACAAAGACTGCCAGCGAGAAAAAATTTATACGATGTTTGGAATTATGTTTCCAGTTTGTTGGTAGTCACGCCAAGTGCTGTCATTCTGAAACACTGGAGGGGCTTAGTTTGGGTAATTTGCGCTCCGTTTTAAGCAGAAGTTGGTTTGTCACGAATCGGAATGTTTACGACAGCCTGAAATAAAAAAAAAAATGGCTCTGAGCACTATGGGACTCAACTGCTGTGGTCATAAGTCCCCTAGAACTTAGAACTACTTAAACCTAACTAACCTAAGGACAGCACACAACACCCAGCCATCACGAGGCAGAGAAAATCCCTGACCCCGCCGGGAATCGAACCCGGGAACCCGGGCGTGGGAAGCGAGAACGCTACCGCACGACCACGAGATGCGGGCAAACCTGAAATATGTCTCGTACAATTATATAATTGTGGAGGTACATTAAGCAGTATATGTGGATACTGTATGGAAAATGTGTTTCGAATAAGGTCAGTAGGAAAGACTTAACAAATTAAAGTGTGTTGGCTGACGGTGAAGTTTTACTACATGGGCAGCGAAATTAAATTCCCTTCATTATTTTGTGCAACGTGCCAGCGACAAAATTTTTTTGTAAAGGTTTGAAATTATTTGCGGAGTTAGTTGGAAGTAGCTAAAGTGGTCTCATTCTCAGATAGTGGATGAATATGGTCTTGGCATTTGCAGGCCTTGAAACAGGCTGTCCCAGGATACATACACGGTTTACTTACTGTATTAAACCTTTAACAGAACCTTATATCTTTTAATGGAAGGCATCAGATAGGCAACCTGCAAATACGCATGTACATCGCGTTAGTGTTTTAGTAATACAGATGACGTGGAGAATGATTATTTGCGATTAATAGTTTAGTTTCGCTAAGAACGAAGGAAGGTTCAACATATGGAAACATATGTATAAACGGTAGAATACTTGCGGACAGTAATTCCAAGGAATTTAAGGAGCTGGGACGTGGATAGTCTCAAAGAAAGAGAGGTTGTAGAGAGTTTCAGAGAGATCATTAAGGAGCGATTCACAAGAACAGGGGAAAGAAATACAGTAGAAGAAGAATGGGTAGCTTTGAGAGATGAAACAGTGAAGGGCACAGAGGATCAAGTAGGTAAACAGACGAGGACTAGTAGAAATCCCTGGGTAACAGAACAGATATTGAATGTAATTGATGAAGGGAGAAGATATAAAAATACAGTAAATGAAGCAGGCGAGAAGGAATACAAACGTCTCAAAAATGAGATCTACAGGAAGTGCAAAATGGCTGAGGAGGGATAGCCGTGGGACAAATGTAAGGACGTAGAAGCATATATCACTAGGGGTAAGATAGATACTGTCACCGCCAGACACCACACTTGCTAGGTGGTAGCCTTTAAATCGGCCGCGGTCCATTAGTATACGCCGGACCCGCGTGTCGCCACTGTCAGTAATTGCAGACCGAGCGCCGCCACACGGCAGGTCTAGAGACTTACTAGCACTCGCCCCAGTTGTACAGCCGACTTTGCTAGCCACGGTTAACTGACAAATACGCTCTCATTTGCCGAGACGATAGTTAGCATAGCCTTCAGCTACGTCATTTGCTACGACCTAGCAAGGCGCCGTATTCAATTGATATTTATTATATGAAGCATGTACCGTCAAGAGCTATGTACACAAATTATGGATTAAAGTTAAGTATTACAAGATTTTCGTACTTTATTGCAATTCTCAAGACATCGTCCTGTTCCAGACATCACGCCAGCCTGCGTGAGCTTAAGCGCGTGCCTTTCGGCTTCCTCTCATTGTGACTTGGCTGTCTTGCCAAGTCACAACAGATACTGCCTACAGGAAAATTAAAGAGATCTTTGGAGAAAAGAGAACCACCTGCATGAATATCAAGAACTCAAACAGAAAATCAGTCCTAAGCAAAGAAGGGAAGGCAGAAAGATGTAAGGAGTATGTAGCAGGTCTATACAAGGGCGATATTCTTGAGGACAATATTATGGAAATGGAAGAGGACGAAGATGAAGTGGGAGATCTATTACTGATGATACTGCGTCAAGAACTTGACAGAGCACTGAAAGACCTAAGTCAAAAGAAGGCCCCGGGAGTAGACAACATTCCGTTTGAACTACGGATAGCCTTGGGAGAGCCAGCCATGACAAAACTCTACCATTTGCTGAGCAAGTTGTACCAGACTGGCGAAGTACCCTCAGACTTGAAGAAGATTATAATATAACAAATTCGAAAGAAAAAAGGTGTTGTGCGAAAATTACCGAACTATGAGTTTAATAAGTCACGGATGCGAAATAATAACAAGAATTTTTTCAGATGAATGGAAAAACTGGTAGAAGGAGACCTCGGAGATGTTCAGTTTGGATTCCATAGAAAAGTTGGAACACGCGAGGCAATTCTTAAAACCTACCGCCAATGTATTCCACCGTCAGATGTATCAGAAAGGTTTTCGTTTATAACTTTCGGCTCATTCGTTTCCTATATAGGGATTCTTACCTCGAATTGACACATTTATCCTTCTACATAATCGCAGAAAGTTTGTAACGTCGTCGCGGAATTACTTACAGACACCGGCGCCTATAACTCTGATGCTGTGTAGCGTCGTTGAATGACTTTTCTGGACGTGGGTTCCTATGTAGAACGTGATCTACCAAGACCCTTCTACAACCTCCAGAAGTGTGTGACATGAATTGTGAAACACTCTCTATCTATATGTATGGTATTTTCAGGAGTCACGATATCTTTCCAATTCTCATATTCACATACACTGAAGCACCAAAGAAACTGGTGAAGGCACGTGTATTCAAATACAGAGATATGTAAACAGGCAGAATACGGCGCTGAGGTCGGGAACACCTGTATAGCCGGCCGGAGTGGCCGTGCGGTTCTAGGCGCTACAGTCTGGAATCGCGAGACCGCTACGGTCGCAGGTTCGAATCCTGCCTCGGGCATGGATGTGTGTGATATCCTTAGGTTAGTTAGGTTTAAGTACTAAGTTCTAGGGGACTGATGGCCTCAGAAGTTAAGTCACATAGTGCTCAGAGCCATTTGAACCAAACACTTGTATAAGACAAGTGTCTGGCGCAGTTGTTAGATCGCTTACTGCTGCTACAACATTTGAACGTGGTGTTGCAGTCGGCGCACGACCGATGGGACACAGCATCTCCGAGGTAGCGATGATGTGGGATTTTCCCGTACGACCATTTCACGAGTGTACCGTGAACATTCCATTAGAACTACTGATGGCCTTGGGAGAGCCAGTCATGACAAAACTCTACCATCTGGTGAGCAAGATGTATGAGACAGGCGAAATACCCACAGACTTCAAGAAGAATATAATAATTCCAATCCCAAAGAAAGCAGGTGTTGACAGATGTGAAAATTACCGAACTATCAGTTTAATAAGTCACAGCTGCAGAATACTAACGCGAATTCTTTACAGACGAATGGAAAAACTGGTAGAAGCGGACCTCGGGGAAGATCAGTTTGGATTCCGTAGAAGTGTTGGAACACGTGGGGCAATACTAACCTTACGACTTATCTTAGAAGAAAGATTAAGAAAAGGCAAACCTACGTTTCTAGCATTTTTAGACTTAGAGAAAGCTTTTGACAATGTTAACTGGAATACTCTCTTTCAAATTGTGAAGGTGGCAGGGATAAAATACAGGGAGCGAAAGGCTATTTACAATTTGTACAGAAACCAGATGGCAGCTATAAGAGTCGAGGGACATGAAAGGGAAGCAGTGGTTGGGAAAGGAGTGAGACAGGGTTGTAGCCTCTCCCCGATGTTATTCAATCTGTATATTGAGCAAGCAGTAAAGGAAACAAAAGAAAAATTCGTAGGTATTAAAATTCATGGAGAAGAAGTAAAAACTTTGAGGTTTGCCGATGACATTGTAATTCTGTCAGAGACAGCAAAGGACTTGGAAGAGCAGTTGAACGGGATGGACAGTGTCTTGAAAGGAGGATATAAGATGAACATCAACAAAAGCAAAACGAGGATAATGGAATGTAGTCGAATTAAGTCGGGTGATGCTGAGGGAATTAGATTAGAAAATGAGACACTTAAAGTAGTAAAGGAGTTTTGCTATTTAGGGAGTAAAATAACTGATGATGGTCGAAGTAGAGAGGATATAAAATGTAGACTGGCAATGGCAAGGAAATCGTTTCTGAAGAAGAGAAATTTGTTAACATCTGGTATAGATTTAAGTGTCAGGAAGTCGTTTCTGAAAGTATTTGCATGGAGTGTAGCCATGTATGGAAGTTAAACATGGATGATAACTAGTTTAGACGAGAAGAGAATAGAAGCTTTCGAAATGTGGTGCTACAGAAGAATGCTGAAGATAAGGTGGGTAGATCACATAACTAATGAGGAGGTACTGAATAGGATTGGGGAGAAGAGAAGTTTGTGGCACAACTTGACTAGAAGAAGGGATCGGTTGGTAGAACATGTTTTGAGGCATCAAGGGATCACAAATTTAGCATTGGAGGGCAGTGTGGAGGGTAAAAATCGTAGAGGGAGACCAAGAGATGAATACACTAAGCAGATTCAGAAGGATGTAGGTTGCAGTAGGTACTGGGAGATGAAGAAGCTTGCACAGGATAGAGTAGCATGGAGAGCTGCATCAAACCAGTTTCAGGACTGAAGACCACAACAACAACAACAACCGTGAATATCAAGAATCCGGGAAAACATCAAATCCCCGATATCGCTGCGCTCGGAAGAAGATCGTGCAAGAATGGGACCGACGATGACTGAAGATAATCGTTCAACATGACAGAGGTTCAACCCTTTCGCAAATTGCTACAGATTTCAGTGCTGGCCTATCAACAAGTAACTGCGTGTGGACTATTCAACGAAACATCATCGATATGGACTTCCGGAGCCGAAAACCCACCCCTGTACCCTTGAAGACTGCACGACATAAAACTTTACGTCTCGTCTGTGCTGACTGGAAAATGTTTCCTCGTCGGACGAGTTCAAACTGTTCAAATGGCTCTAAGCACTATTGGACTTAACATCTGAGGTCGTCAGTCCTCTAGACTTAGAACTACCTAAACCTAACTGACCTAAGGACACCACACACATCCATGCCCGAGGCAGGATTCGAACCTGCGACCGTAACAGAAGCGCGGCTCCGGACTGAAGCGCCTAGAACCGCTCGGCCACAACGGCCGGCTGGTCGGACGAGTCTCGTTTCAAATTGTATCGAATGGATGGACGTGTGTGGTGTGGAGACAGCCTCACGAATCCAAGGATCCTGCTTCTCAGCAGGGGACTGTTCAATCTGATGGAGGCTCTGTAATGGTGTGGCGCGGTGTGCATTTGGAGTTATATGGGACACCTGAGACGTCCAGATACGACTCTGACAGGTGACACGTACGTAAGCATCCTGTCTGATAACCTGGATCCATTCATGTCGATTGTGCATTCCGACGGACTTGGACAGTTCCAGCAGGACAATGCGACACCCTACACGTCCGGAATTGCTACAGAGTGGCGCCATGAACACTGGCCACCAAACTCCCCAGACATCAATATTACTGAGCATATGATTCCTTGCAACTTGCTGTTAAGAAGATGTGCTCACCCCCTCGTGCTCTTACCGATATATGGACAGATCTACGGGATTCGTGGTGTCAATTCCCTATAGTACTGATTCAGACATTAGTGTAGTCCATGCTCCGTCCATGCCACTTCTCGTGGTGGCTGCGGCCTCTGGCTCATCAGTCTAATTAAAGTGTAGCCACTCGCCGAGGTCCAGTGTCGGCTGTAATTATCTTCTGGCAGTGAAACTTGGCGTACATGCCAATGCGTTAATGCGGAACACATTTACACTGGGAAAACTGTTAGTTCCAGCTATGGCCACCAGGTAAAAATCTGGCGCTATAGATTGTTTGTACGAGGTGCATTCAAGTTCGAAGGCCTCCGATTTTTTTTCTCGAGACTGGAAAGAGATAGAAACATACATTGTTTTAAAATGAGGCCACGTACATAGTCAATACGTCCCAGAGATGGCAGCACCGTAAGGCAGATGGAATTTTACCGCCAGCGGCGAGAATGAGAATTGTTTTAAATACTTAAAATGGCGACGTTTTCCTTACTTGAACAGCGTGCAATCATTCGTTTTCTGAATTTGCGTGGTGTGAAACCAATTGAAATTCATCAACAGTTGAAGGAGACATGTGGTGATGGAGTTATGGATGTGTCGAAAGTGCGTTCGTGGGTGCGACAGTTTAATGAAGGCAGAACATCATGTGACAACAAACCGATACAACCTCGGGCTCGCACAAGCCGGTCTGACGACACGATCGAGAAAGTGGAGAGAATTGTTTTGGGGGATCGCCGAATGACTGTCGAACAGATCGCCTCCAGAGTTGGCATTTCTGTGGGTTCTGTGCACACAATCCTGCACGACGACCTGAAAATGCGAAAAGTGTCATCCAGGTGGGTGCCACGAATGCTGACGGACGACCACACGGCTGCCCGTGTGGTATGTTGCCGAGCAATGTTGACGCGCAACGACAGCACGAATGGGACTTTCTTTTCGTCGGTTGTGACAATGGATGAGACGTGGATGCCATTTTTCAATCCAGAAACAGAGCGCCAGTCGGCTCAATGGAAGCACCCAGATTCACCGCCAGCAAAAAAATTTCGGGTAACCGCCAGTGCTGAAGAAATGATGGTGTCCATATTCTGGGACAGCGAGGGCGTAATCCTTACCCATTGCGTTCCAAAGGGCACTACACTAACAGGTGGATCCTACGAAAATGTTTTGAAGAACAAACTCCTTCCTGCACTGCAACAAAAACGTCCGGGAAGGGCTGCGCGTGTGCTGTTTCACCGAGACAACGCACCCGCACATCGAGCTAACGTTACGCAACAGTTTCTTCATGATAACAACTTTGAAGTGATTCCTCGTGCTCCCTACTCACATGACCTGGCTCCTAGTTACTTTTGGCTTTTTCCAACAATGAAAGACACTCTCCGTGGCCGCACATTCACCAGCCGTGCTGCTATTGTCTCAGCGATTTTCCAGTGGTCAAAACAGACTCCTAAAGAAGCCTTCGCCGCTGCCCTGGAATCATGGCGTCAGCGTTGCGAAAAACGTGTACGTCTGCAGGGCGATTACGTCGAGAAGTAACGCCAGTTTCATCGATTTCGGATGAGTAGTTAATTAGAAAAAAAATGGGAGGCGTTAAGGGGCTCCGGAACGCCCTATACTTGCAATGTTAAAATAACGCTTATAAATTACATCTTTCCTCACAAAGTATTTGAGGTAGGAAGTTGAACTTTTTACAGATTATTTATTGGAATATGGGCTACAACTTAACACAGGGATTTTACAAAATTTTAGTTCAGTTATTAAAGATGATTTTTTTTCAATTGTAATGAAAATTCACATTTTTTTGCACTTTTCTATTTATATATTCAAAAATATGCAGTTTTTTGGAAAAAGGCTGTGTTAAATTATGCAGTAGGTACTGTGTAAGATTTACTGAAAGTTTGAAACAAATATGTTTGGAAGATCCTTAGAAAACATGTAATTAGTATGAGAAAATAAAAGTTTTGGGAATCGAGCGACAAAGATTGGATTAACTTTTTAGTGCATTCCAGGTCCATAGGATGGATTATCTTCATCCTCTGCAAACTCCTCCTCCAGCTTCCTCTTGTTCCTCCTCCTGTTTACTCTTGCTTGTATTTCTAGACTCTTTACAGCCCTGTCTGCAGCCCGAAGGCGTTCCTTGTCTAAAGCAAGCATCGCTCGTACCATGTTAGAACCTATCCTCATTCCCATATTTCTAAATACCTTTGGCTTTCCAACATTTCTCCTTTTCTTAAAAGCCTTCAGAGGATTTCTAATAACTTTACTTTTACTCATTATTATACTCCAACAAAACAGAGACTCAAGAAACAGAATTAATTACGAATATTTTCGAGATAACGACAGAGTAAATAAACATGAAACAATCGACAATCACACCAGCGATATATATTGAACCATCACAGGTTAGCCACAACACATACCTTATCTCACATCACTAAAATGTACCTGATGAACACGGACGTTAATAATAACACCATTTGACAGCAGTTTAACAGCGCCACAGTGGGTCACGCCCATGTAGAACACATTTGAAAAAAAAATTAAAAATAGTTGTAGTATTCGGAATTGAATAAATTATATATCTATTAAAAGGTAATAGTCTGCAGATTCAGAATACGCAAAAAAAGTAAAAATTGAACTTTTCATGATTTTGAGCCTTTCCGGAGCCCCTTAAAACTTGATTGCACCTCGTATGACGGTTTGAAATCCACGCTGACAATTGACAAGCCATAACGTGACTGGCAGCAATTGCTGTGTTGCATTGAGAGATTATCGCCGACTGCAAGGTCTGAGAAGAGACCAGGTGTCGCTAAATGGTATACAGAAACTGATTACGAAATTCCAAGACACGGGTGAGCTTAGTGTGGCACGTGGCAGAGGAAGGCGTCTCATCCCAGGTTGGTATCGATGTAACTGACCATGCAGCTTACCTCCCAGATAGTGCTTTTTTGTTTTGTTTTTGTTTTTGAATCATCAGTCTTCTGACTTGTTTGATGTGGCCCTCCAGGAATTCCTCTCTTTCGCCAACCTTTTCATCTCTGAGTAGCACTTGCAACCTACTTCGTCAATTATTTGCTGAATACATTCCAACCTCTGTCTTCCTCAACTGTTTTTTACCCTCTACATCTCCCTCTAGTACCCAGGAAGTCACTCCCTAATGTCTTAAATGATGTCCTATCACTCTGCAACTTCTTCTTGTAAATATTTTCCACATGTTCCATTCCTCTGCCGTTCTGTGCACAACCTCCTCATTCCGTGCCTTACTAGCTTCGATTCTTTTCTGTTACGGTTTTCCCGAAGTCAATATTTCGTTATCATACAATGCTTCGAATGGACATTCTCAGAAATTTCTTCCTCAAATTAAAACCTATATCTGATACTAGTAGATTTCTCTTGGCTAGGAATGCCCTTTCTGCCAGTGATAGTGTAATTCTTATGTACTCCTTTCTCCGTGCATCATGGTTATTTTGCTGCCTAGGTAGCAGAATTACTTAACTTCATCTCCTTCGTGGTCCCCATTCCTGATGTTAAGTTTCTCGCTATTGTCATTTCTCCTACTTACTACTTTCGTCTTTCTTTTCTCTCAATCCGTATTCTTTATCCATCAGGCTGCTCATTCCATTGCGGCCGCGGTGGCCGACCGGTTCTAGGCGCTTCAGTCCGGAACCGCGCTGCTGCTACGGTCGCAGGTTCGAATCCTGCCTCAGGCATGGATGTGTGTGATGTCCTTAGGTTAGTTAGGTTTAAGGGGCTCCGGAACGCCCTATACTTGCAATGTTAAAATAACGCTTATAAATTACATCTTTCCTCACAAAGTATTTGAGGTAGGAAGTTGAACTTTTTACAGATTATTTATTGGAATATGGGCTACAAATTAACACAGGGATTTTACAAAATTTTAGTTCAGTTATTAAAGATGATTTTTTTTCAATTGTAATGAAAATTCACAACATTTTTTTGCAATTTTTTAGTTATATATTCAAAAATATACAGTTTTTTGGAAAAAGGCTGTGTTAAATTATGCAGAAGGTACTGTGTAACATTTACTGAAAGTTTGAAACAAATATGTTTGGAAGATCCTTAGAAAACATGTAATTAGTATGAGAAAATAAAAGTTTTGGGAATCGAGCGACAAAGATTGGATTAACTTTTTAGTGCATTCCAGGTCCATAGGATGGATTATCTTCATCCTCTGCAAACTCCTCCTCCAGCTTCCTCTTGTTCCTCCTCCTGTTTACTCTCGCTTGTATTTCTAGACTCTTTACAGCCCTGTCTGCAGCCCGAAGGCGTTCCTTGTCTAAAGCAAGCATCGCTCGTACCATGTTAGAACCTATCTTCATTCCCATATTTCTAAATACCTTGCACCTTACAATGTTGCCATCATTGAAAGTCGCAACAGCATCATACACACCAAAGTGAAGTGTTTCTATTCCAACAAATACAGTCTTGGGGATTCTCGACCATATAACACTATTTACACTTTCATTGGGGTTTTGAGTTTTTCCGTGAATACACTTTTTCAACAGTTCAGGTGCTGCTAAGTCTCTGAAAATAGGTTTTATCACCTCCATTATTGCATGAGGCAGACTGTGCTTATGAGTGTACACTTCACCAGTTAGCAATCCTTTGTTACATTTACACCAACTGTCTTCTTCTTTGGGACACAAGCTATGTTGGGGATTTTCATCGTCTTTATTGTTTACAGTAATAACACATACCTTTGGCTTTCCAACATTTCTCCTTTTCTTAAAAGCCTTCAGAGGATTTCTAATAACTTTACTTTTACTCATTATTATACTTCAACAAAAGAGAGACTCAAGAAACAGAATTAATTACGAATATTTTCGAGATAACGACAGAGTAAATAAACATGAAACAATCGACAATCACACCACCGATATATATTGAACCATCACAGGTTAGCCACAACACATACTTTATCTCACATCACTAAAATGTACCTCATGAACACGGACGTTAATAATAACACCATTTGACAGCAGTTTAACAGCGCCACAGTGGGTCACGCCCATGTAGAACACATTTCAAAAAAAAAATTTAAAAATAGTTGTAGTCTTCGGAATTGAATAAATTATATATCTATTAAAAGGTAATAGTCTGCAGATTCAGAAAACGCAAAAAAGTAATAATTGAACTTTTCATGATTTTGAGCCTTTCCGGAGCCCCTTAAGTAGTTCTAAGTTGTAGGGGACTGATGACCTCAGTCCCATAGTGCTCAGAGCCATTTGAAGCATTTGGACGTGTGGGGTGTCGCATTGTCTTGCAGGAATTGCCGAAGTCCGTCGGAATGCACAGTGGACATGAATGGATGCAGGTGATCAGACACCGTGCTTACATACGTGTCACCCATCTATCTAGACGTATAAGGGGTCCTATATCACTCTAACTACAGTCGCCCCACATCATTACAGAGCCTCGACCAGTTTCAACAGTCCCCTGCTGACGTGCAGGATCCACCGATCATGAGGTTGTGTTCATACACCGCTAGATACGAGGGCAGTTCAATAAGTAATGCAACACATTTTTTTTCTCGGCCAATTTTGGTTGAAAAAACCGGAAATTTCTTGTGGAATATTTTCAAACATTCCCGCTTCGTCTCGTATAGTTTCATTGACTTCCGACAGGTGGCAGCGCTGTACGGAGCTGTTAAAATGGCGTCTGTAACGGATGTGCGTTGCAAACAACGGGCAGTGATCGAGTTTCTTTTGGCGGAAAACCAGGGCATCTCAGATATTCATAGGCGCTTGCAGAATGTCTACGGTGATCTGGCAGTGGACAAAAGCACGGTGAGTCGTTGGGCAAAGCGTGTGTCCTCATCGCCGCAAGGTCAAGCGAGACTGTCTGATCTCCCGCGTGCGGGCCGGCCGTGCACAGCTGTGGCTCCTGCAATGGCGGAGCGTGCGAACACACTCGTTCGAGATGATCGACGGATCACCATCAAACAACTCAGTGCTCAACTTGACATCTCTGTTGGTAGTGCTGTCACAATTGTTCACCAGTTGGGATATTCAAAGGTTTGTTCCCGCTGGGTCCCTCGTTGTCTAACCGAACACCATAAAGAGCAAAGGAGAACCATCTGTGCGGAATTGCTTGCTGGTCATGTGGCTGAGGGTGACAATTTCTTGTCAAAGATTGTTACAGGCGATGAAACATGGGTTCATCACTTCGAACCTGAAACAAAACGGCAATCAATGGAGTGGCGCCACACCCACTCCCCTACCAAGAAAAAGTTTAAAGCCATACCCTCAGCTGGTAAAGTCACGGTTACCGTCTTCTGGGACGCTGAAGGGGTTATTCTGTTCGATGTCCTTCCCCATGGTCAAACGATCAACTCTGAAGTGTATTGTGCTACTCTTCAGAAATTGAAGAAACGACTTCAGCGTGTTCGTAGGCACAAAAATCTGAACGAACTTCTCCTTCTTCATGACAACGCAAGACCTCACACAAGTCTTCGCACCCGAGAGGAGCTCACAAAACTTCAGTGGACTGTTCTTCCTCATGCACCCTACAGCCCCGATCTTGCACTGTCGGATTTCCATATGTTTGGCCCAATGAAGGACGCAATCCGTGGGAGGCACTACGCGGATGATGAAGAAGTTATTGATGCAGTACGACGTTGGCTCCGACATCGACCAGTGGAATGGTACCGTGCAGGCATACAGGCCCTCATTTCAAGGTGGCGTAAGGCCGTAGCATTGAATGGAGATTACGTTGAAAAATAGTGTTGTGTAGCTAAAAGATTGGGGAATAACCTGGTGTATTTCAATGCTGAATAAAACAACCCCTGTTTCAGAAAAAAAATGTGTTGCATTACTTATGGAACTGCCCTCGTACAATTTGAAACGAGACCCGTCCGACTAGCCAACATGTTTCCAGTTCAAAAAAATGGTTCAAATGGCTCTGAGCACTATGGGACTTAACTGCTGTGGTCATCAGTCCCCTAGAACTTACAACTACTTAAACCTAACTAACCTGAGGACATCACACACATCCATGCCCGAGGCAGGATTCGAACCTGCGACCGTAGCGGTCGCGCGGTTCCAGACTGTAGCGCCTAGAACCGCACGGCCACTCCGACCGGGCATCAAGTTTCCAGTCATCGACAGTCCAATGTCGGTGTTGACGCCCAGGCGAGGCGTAAAGCTCTGTGTCGTGCAGTCATCCAGGGTACACGAGCGGGCACTTGGCGACCAGTAAATCGGTTTCGCAGATTGTATACCAGTCAAAGTATGCTGATACAATAGCTCTATATTTAGCAATCATACAGGGTGATTCACGAAGATATGCAAATTTTTAATATGTTATTGTACAAATAAAACTAAAGAAAAAAGTTGTTTAGTTACTGAGTTACAGCTAATAAAAGATTTTGCCTGCAATTTAGCAACTTCGCTGATATGAAGCCATCGCAGAACTATACGAGGTTAAAGTAAAGCACGATTTCCATTTATTTTGTTGTTGTTAGGATGGTGAATCAGACGTGTGTCTGCAGTAGTTCTCTCTCTCTCTCTCTCTCTCTCTCTCTCTCTCTCTATATATATATATATATATATATATATATATATATATATATATATATATATATATATAATGTGTGTGTGTCATAGATAAGTGTAATGTATTGCGAATACATAGAAAGAAGGATCCTTTGTTGTATGATTATATGATAGCGGAACAAACACTGGTAGCAGTTACTTCTGTAAAATATCTGTGGAGTATGCGTGCGGAACGATTTGAAGTGGAATCATCATCATCATTTAAGACTGATTATGCCTTTCAGCGTTCAGTCTGGAGCATAGCCTCCTTTATAAAATTCCTCCATGATCCCCTGTTCAGTGCTAACATTGGTGCCTCTTCTGATGTTAAACCTATTACTTCAGAATCATTCTTAACCGAATCCAGGTACCTTCTCCTTGGTCTGCCCCGACTCCTCCTACCCTCTACTGCTGAACCCACGAGTCTCTTGGGTAACCTTGCTTCTCCCATGCGTGTAACATGACCCCACCATCTAAGCCTGTTCGCCCTGACTGCTACATCTATAGAGTTCATTCCCAGTTTTTCTTTGATTTCCTCATTGTGGACACCCTCCTGCCATTGTTCCCATCTACTAGTACCTGCAATCATCCTAGCTACTTTCATATCCGTAACCTCAACCTTGTTGATAAGGTAACCTGAATCCACCCAGCTTTCGCTCCCATACAACAAAGTTGGTCGAAAGATTGAACGGTGCACAGATAACTTAGTCTTGGTACTGACTTCCTTCTTGCAGAAGAGAGCAGATAGTAGCTGAGCGCTCACTGCATTAGCTTTGAAGTGGAATGATCATATAAAATTAATTGTTGGTAAGACGGGTACCAGGTTGAGATTCATTGGGAGAGTCCTTAGAAAATGTAGTCCATCGACAAAGGAGGTGGCTTACAAAACACTCGTTCGACCTATACTTGAGTATTGCTCATCAGAGTATGATCCGTACCAGGTCGGGTTGACGGAGGAGATAGAGAAGATCCAAAGAAGAGCGGCGCGTTTCCTCACAGGGTTATTTGGTAAGCGAAATAGCGTTACGGAGATGTTTAGCAAACTCCAGTGGCAGAGTCTGCAAGAGAGGCGCTCTGCATCGCGGTGTACCTTGCTGTCCAGGTTTCGAGAGGTTGCGTTTCTGGATGAGGTATCGAATATAGTGCTTGCCCCTACTTATACCTCCCGAAGAGATCACGAATGTAAAATTAGAGAGATTCGAGCGCGCACGGAGGCTTTCCGGCAGTCGTTCTTCCCGCAAACCATACGCGACTGCAACAGGAAAGGGAGATAATGACAGTGGCACGTAAAGTGCCCTCCGCCACACACCGTTGGGTGGCTTGCGGAGTATAAATGTAGATGTAGATGTAGGTGTGTGTACTTCCATTTGTGTAATGTGTACGGACTTTGAGCTCGATGATAACGAATTAGAACCTGTAATTGCTGTAATGAAATGTTTTATTCGATATTGTACATTTTTCAGTCGTAAACGCACATTTGCCGCTTGCGTCACTATCGCTTTCGGAAGATGGTTCGTAAAGCAGGTGACGTCTGTTTACGTACGTCCTCGGTTGTCATTTTCTGGAATCTCGAGACGAGTGGATCCGAAGATGGCAGAAGCCGATGGAATATGTCGTACATCGCTTCTCTCACGGTCGAGTTGAATGTAAACTTTTCTCTGTCAGGCCGGATATCCTTATCCCGAGCTTCCTGCGCATCTCCAGACATCCGATCAATCGGCAACGAAAGAGCTTAGATTCCGGCATATCCGTGCACCAAAACTATTCTGGACTGACGTCAGCATAGGGCATTACCACAGAATATTGTGAGTCCAGCGTAGCTGGCACACGACATTCGACAAATACACATTTCTTTCACAGTTGTTGATAGATATGCTTTATTTCTAGTGTTCCCTGTACAAAACCTGTATAGTTCTTCACAATATCGCAAAGGAAACCAAGGCACTCGTAAAAATTTTGATCTCGCAAAAATTTATTTGCCACTTTGCAAAAATATTACGATCACAGTTCTGAATAGCGTCGCAAGAGTTCTGCAGAAGACCAAGGGGATTTTTTTTTTGTGCAGGTAATAATTTATGAAATAATCGTTACACCACGGAAGCGTTCTGACGAATATGGATGAAAAGGCTGTGCACAGAAACGCGGTTTGCGGAGGGTCGATTAATTTATTTTTTAAGAGATTTCAATTACGTTGAAATTAATGCACCGGTCTGATTTTAAGCGTAAAAACAGTCACCCTCTACCAACTTGAGCCTGGAGCGCGACCGATGGTTCAGATTTGGTCCACCGGTGTATTGCTCTAAGATAATTTATAACAGTCTGAAAAATTCATCCTTCATTTGAATTTTTCGTTCAAGCACACCAAGCTTTAAAACTTGAACGAATCGGTCGTAGCGGTAAGTTGCTGTGGGACCAAACTGCTGAGGTCATCGTTCCCTAGCCGAGCGGCCCAAGGCGCTGCAGTCATGGACCGTGAGGCTGGTCCCGGCGAGGTTAGAGTCCTCCCTCGGGCGTGGGTGTGTGTGTGTTTGTCCTTAGGATAATGTAGGTTCAGTAGTGTGTAAGCTTATGGACTGATGACCTTAGCAGTTAAGTCCCATAAGATTTTACACACTCATCGTTCCCTAGGCTACTTAATCTAACTTAAATTAAGTTACACTATGGACAACACATACACGCATGCCCGAGGGAGTACGCAAACCTCCGACAGGAGGAGCCTCGCGAACCGAAACAAGGCGCCTCAGACCGTGTGGCTACGAATCGGTTCACGGATGTAGATACCTGGATGAATTAAAGACGAAATTTTTTATCTACTTATCTTTATCCGTTGTCGAGATACGATGATTGAAAGTCGAACTAAATGTACCACGTAAATTCGTTCTTATGTGAACTAAATGCACAGAAACAGCTTAAATGAAAGTAAAAAAAAAATGAATTAATACGGTGTTGTGTACATAGTTCCGCATAGTCAGCGCGTACACCACTTTCCCACTAGAGCGCGCCCCGCTAAGCACAATAGCGCAGGCGCAGCGCTCGTCCGTCTCCGCACTACGAGATGGCGCTGCCTTAGAGACGGACCAAATTCTGCTTCCGCCGATCCGCGGATTAATATGTATCGCAGCCAATGAGATTGCTGCTAATGTAGAACCTTTTCTCGTTGCGGATCAGACTCGCGCAGTGATACCTGAACGCTCGAGGTATTATAACGAGTCTACAGACCTCCGATTAATCAGTCTGCATTTGTCTGCGCTAGTCTGTACCAGTCTGTACGAGTTCCACATTTGTCTGTACCAGACTATAGTCAAGTTTCCGTCTGCGCCTAATAAGATTACCATATTCCTGTACATAGCCATGAAGATAAATGTATAGACACTTTCGTCAAGTATCAGAGATATATGTGAGAATAAGATTAACGTACCAATACCAAAGGAACTTCAGATTGTCAATTGTAAATAGCATCCAGAAACAAGTTAAGTAATGTTTATGCTTGTTATTCTTTTAATAAATGTGTGTGAAAATTAATCTAGTTCTGTTTAAAGTTGGTCACCGTCAATCTGCTACTCCAAGTGTGCAAGTGGCATTTCTATCATCTGACCTAACGGCAGAAGATAAACACGCCACGATAAGACCACGAGACATATTGCTGACACTCACTTACTTCGTTAGAGCGACAAGTCAAATAATCTAATGGTGTGTGTACTGAAAGTCTTACAGTACACACACCACATACGGTAAAATTGATAACTTGCTTAAAGAATTTGGCTTTGCTCGTATTTTATGTGCACAAAAAAAAAAGTTTTTCTGGGAGGATTTTAAAGCGAGCTGCTACCATATTTTATACTTGCTGGAATCGGTTGAAAATTTGTAATAAGTTGCACAAATACGTCTTTTCTTTTGTGAAACCGTTCCCTGTCGCCACAGTATAAGCAACATTGTCGAGCTGTGCACGGCAAGTGTTTCTGCCGTTTATTGCTTGACATCTTGTCTTGGATATAAAATGTAGACTGGCAATGGCAAGGAAAGCCTTTCTGAAGAAGAGAAATTTGTAAACATCGAGTATAGATTTAAGTGTCAGGAAGTCGTTTCTGAAAGTATTTGTATGGAGTGTAGCCATGTATGGAAGTGAAACATGGACGATAAGTGGTGTAGACAAGAAGAGAATAGAAGCTTTCGAAATGTGGTGCTACAGAAGAATGCTCAAGCTTAGATGGGTAGATCACGTAACTAATGAGGAGGTATTGAATAGAATCAGGGAGAAGAGAAACTTGTGGCATAACTTCAGTAGAAGAAGGGATCGGTTGGTAGGACAAGTTCTGAGGCATCAAGGGATCACCAATTTAGTATTGGAGGGCAGTGTGGAGGGTAAAAATCGTAGGAGACCAAGATATGAATGTAGTAAGCAGATTCAGAAGGATGTAGGCTGCAGTAGGTGCTGGGAGATGAAGAAGCTTGCACAGGATAGAGTAGCATGGAGAACTGCATCAAACCAGTCTCAGGACTGAAGACCACAACAACAACAACAACAACATCTTGTCTTTGTGGGACTGCCGTCCTGTTTCTTATTCGATCTACTGGCGTTACTAAGTTGCTGACTTGCCTGCCCGTGAGTGGCAGCAGCAGCGCTTATCGACAAGAGCACTGTCGCACTATCTTTGGAGCGACCGCTAGTATTTCCAGGTCGTCGTATGTTCAATAGGGAATGGAGCAGCAGTGAGGGCATTCTGTTACTAAAAGGGTGAATGGCGTTTCAGACCATGATCACAAATTTTAACACTGGAAGGCTTTTGAACTCAAACAAATGTCGCATATGATTACAAACTATGTAGGAAAGTTAACCCAACAGCAAGAGTTTTTTAAACCTTGTCAAGGAGCAAGAGTGGCAGGACATTTATAGTGCCGATAACATAGATGGTAAATACAGTGCTTTCCTTAACTCATTTCTCGTGCTATTTGAGAGCTGCTTTCCGTTAGAACATTCTTAACGGTTACTAGCAGTAATTGGTAGCCTGGATGGCTGACTAGTGGGATAAAGGATATCTTGTAGAACAAAGCGGGAATTATATCAAAATGTTAGAAGTAGTCACAATCAACCTACAATAGTCCATTACAAACAGTATTGTAAGGTGCTTAAAAATGTTATTAGGAAGGCAAAGAGTATGTGGTATGCAAATAGAATAGCTAATTCACAGGATAAAATTAAAATCATATGGTCAGTTATGAAGGAAGTGCCTGGTCAGCAGCACAAGGTTGACGATATAAAGTCAGTTTGCAGTAAAAATATTTCTGTTACTGATAAATCAGATATATGTGCAGTATATAACAACCATTTTCTGAGCATTGCTGGTGAATTAAATAAAAATTTAGTATGTACAGGAAATCATATAAATTTCTTACCAAATGCCTTTCCGAGATTGACGTCTGAAATACTCCTCTGTGATACAGACAAGAGGGAGATTGAGACAATAATCAAATCACTGAAGACTAAAGGACTGTCATGGTTATGATGGAGTGTCTAGTAGAATATTAAAGTACTGTGCTGCACATGTTAGCCCGTATTTAGCCACATTTGTAATTTTTCCTTTAGGAATGGCCAGTTTCCTGAACGATTAATGTACTCAGTAGTAAAACCGCTTTATAAAAAGGGAGAAAGGGATAATGTAGATAATTTTAGACCTATTTCTATGCCATCAGTGTTTGTACAAGTTATCGAAAAGGCTGTGTATGTAAGGTTAATTGATCATTTTATATCACACGATTTGCTATCAAATGTACAGTTCGGCTTTAGAAGTCGTTTGACAACTGAAAATGCTATATTCTCTTTTCTCTGTGAGGTACTGGATGGGCTAGACAAAAAGTTTCGAACGCTTGGGTATTTTTTGATTTAACAAAGGCATTTGACTGTGTTGATCACACAATTTTGCTCCAGAAGTTGGACCATTACGGAATAAGGGGAGTAGCTCACAATTGGTTCACCTCTTTAGCAACAGGCAGCATAACGGCTGTGATGTGGGATCTGAGTGGGGTATACAGTCAAGTGGGGGGTGCCCCAGGGATCAGTGTTGGGGCCACGCCTGTTCCTTATTTATATAAATGATATGCCCTCTAGTATTATGGGTAACTCTAAAATATTTCTGTTTGCTGATGACACTATCTTGGTAGTAAAGATGTTGTGTGCAACATTGACTCGGTTTCAAGTAGAGCAGTACATGACCTCAGTTCATGGCTTGTAGAAAATAAACTAACGTTAAATCACAGTAATACTCAGTTTTTACAGTTCCTAACGCACAATTCAAGAAAATCTGACGTTTTAATCCCACAGAACGGGTATATGATTAGTGAAACTGAACAGTTCAAATTCCTAGGTGTTCAGATAGACAGAAACCTCTCGTGGAAAGCCCACGTTCAGGATCTTGTTCAAAGACTTAATACTGCCATTTTCACTTAGTGGTATAGTCGACGCACGAGCGATGGGGACACAGCGTCTCCGAGGTAGCGATGACGTGGGCTCACTTAAAATGAAACATTCCATTCTTTGGTCGTACCAGATATCAGAAGAACAGTCCTTTATTAACATCGAATACGCCGGCCGAAGTGGCCGTGCGGTTAAAGGCGCTGCAGTCTGGAGCCGCAAGACCGCTACGGTCGCAGGTTAGAATCCTGCCTCGGGCATGGATGTGTGTGATGTCCTTAGGTTAGTTAGGTTTAACTAGTTCTAAGTTCTAGGGGACTAATGACCTCAGCAGTTGAGTCCCATAGTGCTCAGAGCCATTTTTTGAATTAGTGTGCTTATTTTCATTCACTTATGTCGTATGGTATTATGTTTTGGGGTAACTCTTCCCATTCTAGAAGGATATTTTTGGCTCAGAAACGGGCGGTTTCGGCAATAAGTGGTGTGAGTTCACGAACCTCTTGTCGACCTCTTTTCACGAGTCTGGGTATTTTGACATTGGCCTCTGAATATATATATTTCTTACTGTCGTTTCTTGTTAACAATGTTAGTTTATTTCGAACAATAAGCAGCTTTCACTCAGTTAATACTCGGCAGAAATCAAACCTCCATTTGGATCGGACTTCCTTAACTCTTGTGCAAAAAGGTGTGCAGTATACTGCTGCATCCATTTTCAATAAGCTGCCACTCGAATTCAAAAATCTTAGCAGTAATCCACGCGCTTTCAAATCGAAACTGAAGAGTTTCCTCATAGGTCACTCCTTCTATTCTGTCGAGGAGTTCCTTGAAAAATTAAGATGATTCTCATTGTATTGCTGATAGCGTTTGCTTAAACTTAGGGACTGATTTTCTTTCAGGTTCATGAACATTTATTTTTATCTGTTATTACTTCTTATGTTGTAAGTTCATGTACTGACACGTTCCATGACCTTGGAGATTTGCTCCTCAATTTGGTCCTACGGAATTTGACATTTAAATAAATAAATAAATGACTTCATTGGGGACGACCTTGGTTGGTTGGTCGTTCGGTCGGTCGTCTCATCGGGCGACGTGTATTTGGTCGCCGACCGCTTCTCGGTTCTCTGTGTGTGTGTCGACTTGTGATTCCTCCTAGTTGTTGCACAGTGACTGGTTTTAATATTGAGCGAGTTGTCTGTAGAAGTGTTTTCGCGGAACCATGCGTAGCTTGTGGGGTTTTGACTGAGCAGCTATTTCAATGCTGTCTGCATGCTGGATTGAGGTAGTCGCTCGGATGGGACGGAGCAGCGAGGAAGTCTCCGTGGTGCAAAGTCAGGCCGGGACCGCTGGCGGCGTTCACGCGTGGTCGGATCTGAGGCGCTAGCTGTGAGAGCGACAAAGTTCGTTCCCCAGTGTACCTGGACACTGAAGTTGAGTGATCAGTTAAGGGGCTCCGGAAAGGCTCAAAATCATGAAAAGTTCAATTTTTACTTTTTTGCGTTTTCTGAATCTGCAGACTATTACCTTTTAATAGATATATAATTTATTCAATTCCGAAGACTACAACTATTTTTAATTTTTTTTTGAAATGTGTTCTACATGGGCGTGACCCACTGTGGCGCTGTTAAACTGCTGTCAAATGGTGTTATTATTAACGCCCGTGTTCATCAGGTACATTTTAGTGATGTGAGATAAAGTATGTGTTGTGGCTAACCTGTGATGGTTCAATATATATCGCTGGTGTGATTGTCGATTGTTTCATGTTTATTTACTCTGTCGTTATCTCGAAAATATTCGTAATTAATTGTGTTTCTTGAGTCTCTGTATTGTTGAATCCTCTGAAGGCTTTTAAGAAAAGGAGAAATGTTGGAAAGCCAAAGGTATGTGTTATTACTGTAAACAATAAAGACGATAACCAAATGAGTGAACCTAACCTCTCAAGTACACCTGCCCATAGCAGTCAAAGTGGGAAAGAAAATACTTCACAGAAGAAGCTTGGTTCAATGAGTGAAAACTATGAATGTTTTGTGGGCGAATCGGATGTGAATGAAATATTCGATATGTCGGTTCTCAAAGGAATTTTTTCAAACTGTGTAAGATGTATTCATTGTAGTGAAGTTGGTCTGGAACTCTGCATAATAAAGCACGTAGGACTTGCTAGTGAAATACAACTGAAATGTGATAAGTGTTCACACATGACCACCTTTTGCAACAGTGTTGCAGTAACTGCAACTGAAGAAAATGGTAGCAAAATCTACGAACACAACAACGAGCGATGCTTGCTTTAAACAAGGAACGCCTTCGGGCTGCAGACAGGGCTGTAAAGAGTCTAGAAATACAAGCAAGAGTAAACAGGAGGAGGAACAAGAGAAAGCTGGAGGAGGAGTTTGCAGAGGATGAAGATAATCCAT
The DNA here is from genome assembly GCF_023898315.1 of Schistocerca nitens. Lineage (NCBI taxonomy): Eukaryota > Metazoa > Arthropoda > Insecta > Orthoptera > Acrididae > Schistocerca > Schistocerca nitens. Next base: position 162,640,830 of record NC_064624.1, on the reverse strand, counting down.
CCTATGGACCTGGAATGCACTAAAAAGTTAATCCAATCTTTGTCGCTCGATTCCCAAAACTTTTATTTTCTCATACTAATTACATGTTTTCTAAGGATCTTGCAAACATATTTGTTTCAAACTTTCAGTAAATGTTACACAGTACCTTCTGCATAATTTAACACAGCCTTTTTCCAAAAAACTGTATATTTTTGAATATATAACTAAAAAATTGCAAAAAAATGTTGTGAATTTTCATTACAATTGAAAAAAAATCATATTTAATAACTGAACTAAAATTTTGTAAAATCCCTGTGTTAAGTTGTAGCCCATATTCCAATAAATAATCTGTAAAAAGTTCAACTTCCTACCTCAAATACTTTGTGAGGAAAGATGTAATTTATAAGCGTTATTTTAACATTGCAAGTATAGGGCGTTCCGGAGCCCCTTAACCCGTTATGAAACCTTAACTGTGACATCTCTTTGTTCACTGCCAGTGGTTGCTTCCGTGTGGAGTGTTGGAGACAGCGAAATTTTGCAGCTGCCTTACTGTGTGGTCTTTAACTATTAAATTGGTTGTTACTTATCAGTGCAGTTCGCCAGTGGTATTTTCTGCCTCGTGGCGTGTAACGCCCCAGTTACCTGCCCTGTTCGTTAGCGTAGTTTTCCGGCAGTGTGTTTTTCACCACCGTGTTGATGCTGTCTGGCACGGCGTGTGGTGTGACAGCCTTTTAGTTCCCAGAATGAGATTTTCACTCTGCAGCGAAGTGTGCGCCGATATGAAACTTCCTGGCAGATTAAAACTGTGTGCCGGGCCGAGACTCGAACTCGGGACCATTGCCTTTTGCGGGCAAGTGCTCCAGATTCTCATTCCGAAAACATCCCCCAGGCTGTGGCTAAGCCATGTCTCCGCAATATCCTTTCTTTCGGGAGTGCTAGTTCTGCAAGGTCGCAGGAGAGCTTCTGTGAAGTTTGGAAGGTAGGAGACGAGATACTGGCAGAAGTAAAGCTGTGAGGACCGGGCGTGAGTCGTGCTTGGGTGGCTCGGTAGAGCACTTGCCTGCATAAAGTAAAGGTCCCGAGTTCGAGTCTCGGCCCGGCACACAGTTTTAATCTGCCAGGAAGTTTTCAGCCTTTTAGTTGTTTGTTCATATTTTTTTCTTAAGTGTGCTTGTTGTGCCTTGGTTGTTTTTAGACGCCAATTTTGAAGACGTAGTGATGCTGGTATCTTCATCCTCAGCTGATATTTTCCATTTTCGTATCATTGGCCGGGTGGTGGTGCTGGTGGTGGTTGTTGGGATGTATAAGGGGGACTAAACAGCGAAGGTCATCACTCCCCCATTCCAAAAACAGGCGAGCCGAAAATCGGCGGAGCAGGTAAAAACGAAAGGGGGGAGGAGACTCCCCCCCTCCCCAGGCACTAAAAGAACACAAATGCAGCAACTAACACTACAGACAAGAAGAGTACAGAGGAACACAGAAAGAAACAGAAGAAAAGAAGATGGCCGGAGACCGGTTGACTGAGCACGAGAACAAAAAAAAGGGAAAGAGTCAACCATCCGACGACACACCAAAACAACAACAAATATTGAGAGACGCGAGGACAAAAGACACAGAAAGGGAAAGGGGCAGGACCTCCCTAAATAGAACGATAAAAAGGACCACCACGGATAAAATTTAAAACGTCATCAGCCATGGCGGCATCGTCACATAAAACCAAAGGCAAAGTGCCCGGGAGATTAAAAGACTGCCGGAGGGTGCGCAGTCGGGGGAAGGGCAATGAGTAGGTTGTTGGTCGGTCCTTAAGCTGTCCCTGGGTCGGGTTGCCACCCGATTATTTAACCTTACTCTCGGCTGCCTGTCTCATCCCACCTTACATTAGAGCTACCACCTCAGGCTGACCCTTGGAACACTTCTGAGCAGTGCTGTTGTGTTGGGTTTAGTTTGTGATTTTCATTTTAGCCTGATTTGCTGTGCGAGGCCTTCAGCCGTCTATTAATTTGTTTTTTTGAACTTCAAAATAAGGTCTTCAGCTAACTTAAATTAAAATTTGATTTGTTTGGTAACTAAAATTGTGAAAGTATTTTCTCTCTAGGCGCTCAGTCAGGAACCGCGTGACTGCTACGGTCGCAGGTTCGAATCCTGCCTCGGGCACGGATGTGTGTGATGTCCTTAGGTTAGTTAGGTTTAAGTAGTTCTAAGTTCTAGGGGACTGATGACCACAGATGTTAAGTCCCATAGTGCTCAGAGCCATTTGAACCATTTCTTTGAAAGTTTTTTCTATCTGAAATTCTTGTTATCCAGGCCCTGAGTCCTGAGTTGTCCAATGTCCAGTGTGTGGCCTTCAGGCGAGCTTTTACATGAAATATTTTTAAGTAAGGCCTACAGCCACGTGAATTTTTTAAAGTAATTTTTATAACTTGTGTTCAGACCTTCAGCCGTTCTTGTTTTAGGTGTGGTGATGGGCCTTCAGCCCAGGAGGTTTTCTTAACTTGGCCTTCAGCCGTGTTGTTTTAATTTGATACTTTTAAGGCAATGTCTAATTAAGTGGTTCTTAGATAAATAATTGGTTCAAATGGCTCTGAGCACTATGGGACTTAACATCTGAGGTCATCAGTCCCTTAGAACTTAGAACTACTTAAACCTAACTAACCTAAGGACATCACACACATCCATGCCCGAGGCACGATTCGAACCTGCGACCATAGCAGCAGCGCGGTTCCGAACTGAAGCGACTAGAACCGCTCGGCCACACCGGCCGGCAGGAAAATAGTTTGTGTGTTTTGAGCAACTAACAGTAAATGATTACGGCCCCCTCCACAACCATAACCTGATCCACTCTGCCCTGCGAATCCAGATTTCAATTGTTCAAAAGTGAATAAAGAGATGTATGCCAAAGTCAGTCGTCGAAAGAGTAAAAAAACAAAAAACAAAAAAAAACCATCGGTTGCGAAGATACAGCGGTCAAATGTCAAAATTATGAGAGAGTTAAAGTTGGGAACCATAATGAAGAATATCCCTGTTATAGTGTAAAGGAAGGCGTATATGTCGTGGGCGAAGTTACCTGGCAGCTTCAAAGATATTCCAACCAAAACATCTTGAGATAATCGTGCTTTCTTACGATTCAACACTACTACATTCTCAGCGCAGTGAGCTCTCGTAGCTGCAAGATGGTGGCAAACCTGCATCTTGAAATTTATACGCTAGAGTCCCTTATCTTGTGCCCAAAAGTCCAGAATATTCAGTAACCATAGTAAAAATGGTTCAAATGGCTCTGGGCACTATGGGACTCAACTTCTGAGGTCATTAGTCCCCTAGAACTTAGAACTAGTTAAACCTAACTAACCGAAGGACATCACACACATCCATGCCCGAGGCAGGATTCGAACCGGCGACCGTAGCTGCCTCGCGGTTCCACACTGCAGCGCCTAGAACCACACGGCCACTTCGGCCGGCTAACCATAGTAAACAATATATAACATCTTACCGCTAAGGAGCATACATCAAATAGCTAAAATAATTTTCTGTGGGATAAAATTGCTGAGGGTGAATTTTGTATTGCGGGGGGAGGGGGGGGGTAAGGGGAAGCTAATTTTTTTGTTGTTTCTGGGGCGGTGGAATAGTTCATTTTAGCCCCTTGGTGATCATTTCTTCCCCAAAGTCACCTCCTGCTGCATGTGTTGTGAGCGGTCTAAGAACAAATACACAAAAATTTATGCGCTTCTAGAGAGTATCCCGGAGTGGGGACGCACGTATCCTAAACACATTATGTCACACTGGACATGAGAAATGTCATGCTGGATGCCGGCCGGAGTGGCCGTGCGGTTCTGGGCGCTACAGTCTGGAACCGCGTGACCGCTACGGTCGCAGGTTCGAATCCTGCCTCGGGCATGGATGTGTGTGATGTCCTTAGGTTAGTTACGTTTAAGTAGTTCGAAGTTCTAGGCGACTAATGACCTCAGATGTTAAGTGCCATAGTGCTCGGAGCCATTTGAACCACGCTGGATGAAATGATGGTATGCGTCATGTTATACGACATGACAACATGTATAATGTTACTTTACTTGACACAATGCATTATACACTGAAGCGCCAAAGAAACTGGTATAGGCGTGTGTATTCAAATACAGAGATACGTAAATAGGTGGAACACGGCGTTGCGGCTGACAACACCTATTTATGACAACAAGTTCAAATGGTTCAAATGGCTCTGAGCACTATGGGACTCAACATCTTAGGTCATCAGTCCCCTAGAACTTAGAACTACTTAAACCTAACTAACCTAAGGACATCACACACACCCATGCCCGAGGCAGGATTCGTACCTGCGACCGTAGCGGTCCCGCGGTTCCGGACTGCAGCGCCAGAACCGCTAGACCACCGCGGCCGGCATGACAACAAGTGACTGGCGCAGGTTATCAAGATTAACCCTTTGTTGCCTGACGGTACTTAAAAGTACCAGTAAGTTTTGACTCTCATTATTTTCTCGTGGTGCAGTTTCGTGATCTGAGAGCCTGTCGGTACGTAACAGTAACTCTGCTCTACTGTTTCATAGATGTTATTGTGCAATACATAGACCTCTCTGGCGGTCAGAGCTTGAAATTGTTTTTCGCGCGCTGCTGTGAAAACAGAAGATTGTATGTGCTTGTTTCCATGGAGTTGCCTGAATTTGTGCGCAATTTATTGAAACTTCCGTTGAGTTTTCCGTTGTACGTAGTTACCTTCTTTGTTTTTCTATAATAGTTTGAAGCATTACGTTACAAGTGAATGAGATAAAGTGGAAAATATAAGGCGGACTTAGTAGTACCGTCAGGTTGTGCGAACACTTCATTGTAGCGACAGTGCGTTACCTCTCACTAGTTGTTCTGTCCACTTTTTCTCACACAGAAATCCATAAATACATTTGCCTGTGGAACAATTAGAACAAACAGGAAAGGTATTTTAAACATAGCTGCGCAACAGCAACGGTTCCACGTAATAAGATTCAAAAAACAGCCGACCAGTTGCAAAGGATAAAGTAATCTTTACCTAGGTTTCGATAGATCCGTCGCTTATGCGCTCTCCAACTTCTATGTACTTATTTCTATTTGTCTGACAAACCCTATTCTCAGGGCTATATTTTATTTGGACTAATGGAGTTATGCAGATGTTTGTAAAACGACAATGACATATCACTCCATGTTAATGTAATACTGCCGCCTTCTGAAGAAGATAGATTTAAATCTATCGAAACCTAGGTAAAGATTACTTTATCCTTTGCAACTGGTCGGCTGTTTTTTGAATCTTAAAACAGGAAAGGTTTGCCAGGCAAATGACCTAAAGAAAAATGTCTAAATCAAATCACAGAGAGTCATCTTTAGACCTAACAGTATTTCAATGGAAGGAAAATAAAGTAGTGTATTTTGCGTCAAACTTCCATGGCACTGAACAGAGCGTAGTGACAAGAAAACAGGAAGATGGAACTAGTATGACTATACCATGTCCAGTTATTGTATGTGATTACAATAAAAACATGGGTGGTGTGGATCATGCAGACAGATTACGTTGAACTTATGGTCTTGACAAGCGATCAAAGAAATGGTGGCACCGTCTCTTCTGGGGAGCAATAGAAATTGCTTTTGTCAATGCTTACGTCATTTTCAGTGATCTACATGGGGCACTGCCACTGCTGGAATTCAGGCGTGCTGTGGCACTAGGGCTAATGAATGAACAGCAAGTGACAAATCTCAAAAAGAGAAACTCTGATAAAGATGAAATAACTCTCCCAAAGGGAAGGAAGGATAGCTTTTCTGTTCCGAAGGATGTATGTCTTGGCAACCGAGGGAACCATTTTGTAGTGTTCAGTTGTAAAAGAGGACGATGCGAAATGTGTGCGAAAAATAAAATTCAGTCGAGACCACATTCTCAATGTAGTACATGTAAAGTGTATTTGTGCTGCAATGAGAAAAAGAACTGTTTCCTACAATTTCATCAGGTATCACTAAATGTGTAATATGTATATACTGTCAAAAATGTGTAGCTAAGTTACTATGTATTGTGAAGATGCTCTAGAATAAATTTATGCGAAATTTAAAAAAAAAATTCAGAAATATCATATTTCTGTTAATTAATTTTCTAATGTAAAAATATTTAATATTTATGTGGCATAAAGTACAAGTTATAAAAATTGGAGCATTTTTCTGCGCATGTTGTGATTCTGTCCATAGAGTCTGACGGTACTTCTGAGTACCAGGAGAGAAAAAAGTTGTGAAAAATAAAATAAAATTTTAAGAGAAATCCTACCATCATGTGAGGCCACAATAGCATAAATTCTGCAAAGAAAATGTTAAAAAGTAAATTTTATCTTATGTCAGGAAACAAAGGGTTAAAGTGAGTTCGAACGTGGTGTTAATAGTCGGCGCACGAGTAATGGGACACAGCACCTCCGAGATAGCGATGAAGTGGGGATTTTCCCGTACGACCATTTCACGAGTGGATCGCGCATATCCGGAATGTGGTAAACCATCAAATCTTCGACATGGGTGCGGGCGGAAAAAAGTCCTGCAAGAACGGGACGAACGACGACTGAAGATAATTCTTCAACGAGACAACAAGTGCAGCCCTTCCACCAATTGCTGCAGGTTTCAATGCTGGGCCATCGAAATGTGTCAGCGTGCCAACCATCCAACGAAACATTATCGATATGGGCTTTCGGAGACGAAGGCCTACTCGTGTACTCCTGATGACTGCACGACACAAAGCTTTACGCCTCGTCTGGGACCGTCAACACCGACATTGGACTGTTGATCACTGCAAACATGTCGCCTGGCCATATGAGCCTGGTTTCAAATTGCATAAAGCGGATGGACGTGTACGGGTATGGAGACAACCTCCTGAATCAAAGGACCCTGTATGTCAGTAGGGGACTGTTCAAGCAGGTAGAGGCTCTGTAATTGTGTGGGGCGTGTGCAGTTGGAGTGATATGGGACCGCTGATACGTCTAGATACGACTCTGATAGGTGACACGTACGTAACCATCCTGTCTGATCACCTGCATCCATTCATGTCCATTGTGCATTCCGACAGAGTTGCGCAATTCCAGCAGGACAACGCGACACCCCACACGTCCAGAATTGGAACAGAGTGGCTCCAGGAACACTCTTCCGAGTTTAAATACTTCCGCTGCCCATCAAAATCCCCAGATATGAACATTATTGGGTAAATGTGGGATGCCTTGCTACGTGCTGTTCAGGAGAGATCTCCATCAGCACGTACTGTTTTGGATTTATGGACAGCCCTGCAGGACTCACGGTGTCAGTTCTCTCAAGCACTACTTCAGACATTAGTTCAGCCCTTGCCACTAAATCCACAAAAAGATTTAAACAACCATGCATGAGCAGCGCCTATTAGAAGGAGTCCGACAACCGATCAGTTCCAGTCATTCCACCAGGAAGGAGGTACATGGCTCGTGTTGTCTGTAGTTCAACCGTGCCTAGACAGTTAAGACTGCGGTTCGATCGAGTCCGCATTGTTACTTTGTACCAGGAAGGGCTCTCAACAAGGGAAGTGTCTAGGCGTCTCGAAGTGAACCAAAGCGATGTCGTGCAGACATGGAGGAGAGAGACAGGAACGGTCGATGACATGCCTCGCTCAGGCCGCTCGAGGGCTACTACTGCAGTGGATGACCGCTACCTACGGATTATGACTCCGAGAAACCCCGACATCAATGCCACCATGTTTAATAATGCTTTTCGTGCAGCCACAGGACGTCAAGCTACGACTCAAATTGTGCGTAATAGGCTGCATGATGTACAGCTTCACTCCCGACGTCCATGATGATGTCATTCTTTGCAAACACGGCATCATGTAGCGTGGAACAGACGGGCCCAACAACATGCCGAATGGACCACTCAGGATAGGCATCACGTTCTCTTCACCGATGAGTGTCGCAACTGGACAATCGTCTGAGAGGTGTTTGGAGGCAACCTGGTCAGGCTGAACTCCTTAGACACGCTGTCCATAGAGTGCAGGAAGGTGGAGTTGCCCTGTCGTTTTGGGGTGGCATTATGTGGGGCCGACGTATTCCGCTGGCGGTCATGGAAGGCGCCGTAACGGCTGTACGATACATGAATGCCATTCTCCGACCGATAGTGGAACCATATCAGCAGCATATTGGCCGAGGCATTCGTCTTCATGGACGACATCTTATGAATTACTTCCTTCAGGATGACGACATTGCTCAACTAGAGTGGCCAGCATGTTATGCAGACATGAACCGTGAGAGGTGGCATGAGCCCCCTCTCATATTTCTATCTTACGATTCTCCTCTCTAATTGCATGCGGTGGAAAGTTGCTATTCCTTCACACGCGGACTTCCCACGCAGCGTCTCTCGTCACCCAGGTGGTCCGGTGACAGGCGGGCTCCGCTGATCTCGAGAGGGTTAAGCCGACGTGTGTGAGGCAGTCGAGTGAATGCTTTGCAGACGCCGACATTGTCAAGAGACACGCCAGGAGGGGCCTGAAGTAGCGGCTGGGCTAGAGGTTCCGTTACTTCGCAGAAACTTAGCGAAAACACTTTCTGGCGGGCTACCAGCGAGGCGTGGGAATGACTTGTGTACCCAGGCAGTTGTGGCGGGAAAATTCCCGCGCTTTCTGCAAAATAGTAAGTGTGATTGGCTTGCTCAGGGCGTAGCTCCGTGACGTAGCAAAACCAGCGCAGAAAATGGCGCCAAAAATCTCCATTGGTAGAATGGTAGTGCTCCGGCAATAGAGTGGAATTTTCCGCCGGTTTTCGAGTTGCTGATTGGAACGTTTAACCACGGCCACTGTCGTGGGGGCGGGAATGTTCTGTGTTCGGCCTGTACGGGTGCTCAGGGTAGTCGGCTCTCGCCTTTCGGTCGAGGACGTCGAAGCAACCAGCCATCGCCTCCGGTACGCCAGATCGTGTTCTGGCAGTTAAGAAGACAGTTTGGTAATGTATGTCCGCAGCACCGGCAGATAGGGATTTTGCTAGGTGATAATCAGAGCTCAGCAGAGCGCGCCTGTTCGTCTTTTTATAACTTTGTTCTGTCTTGAGTAGCAGCAATTAATGTTGGGTTAGCTGTGTGTCTCTCTTAAGATTTGAGTGGCAAGGAATTGGCTCCACATACCACTTCGTCTTAAACCTCACAATCTAGTTTAGGGACAACTTCACCTTTACAGTGTTTGAGCCAATTTGATGTATTGTAAATGTTTCATGTGTTTTTGTTTATTATTTTGTGTTTAGTCTTAATAAATCATATTGTTATTTTGGACAGAACTTTCATTCTGTTAATCGGTAGAGCAACCCATCATTTCTCACTACGTTAATGAAACCTTCCTTTATTTAACTTATTTATCAAATTAAATTATTGCAGGTGCCAAACTCTTTTCTACTCCACTTGCAGGGTTGATTACAGTCAGTTCGTGTATATTTTTAATCCATGTGCAACAGCAAAAGTCGGAGTTAGAATAGGGGGGGGCTTAGAGCATCATTTACATATGTAGATCCTAGAAGAATTTAGTGTTAAATACACTGCTAGCCCCGGCACCTCGCAACCGTATCGAAAATGTCTAGTGTAGATTGAAAGGGGCTGTTTATGGACGACGTGACCCAGCAACTACTCTGAGGAATCTATGCCGAATCGCCGTTGAGGAGTGGGACAATCTGGATCAACAGTGCCTTGGTGAACTTGTGGATACTATGCCACGACGAATACAGGCATGCATCAATGCAAGGACGTGCTACTGGGTGTTAGAGGTACAGCTGTGTACAGATGTCAGGACAACCACCTCTGTAGGTCTCGCAGTATGATGGTAAAGCATGTAATGTCTGGTTTTCATGAGCAGTAAAAATGGAGGAAGTGATGTTTATGTTGATCTCTATTCCAATTTTCTGTACAGGATCCAGAACTCTCGGAACCGAGGTGATGCAAAACTCTTTTTGATGTTCGCAACACATTTTGCATACGGTATCCACATATGTCTGTGAATGTACCTGCAAAGCTATATCATTGTACAACTGACATTTCAGGAGATATGATGTCATAAACATTGAGATATTTGGAGAAATAGCTTCTGCTTAAAACAAAGTGCAAAGTACGAAGAGTACAGTCATCCAGTGTTTGATAATGAGAACATTAGCGACTTCCAACAACCATTGAACATAATTTCAAACTTTTTCTAAGCTTTTTCGTGCTTACATGCTTAACTTCATACACTTAACTCCTTTATAAAGTAATCAAAAATTTTATGCTGCTATATACATAGGCGTTCGACTCTTCAAGAATCATAGCTTCACCACTGATTTTTTGAATTCTCATCATTGATCTATATAAATGACCTGGGTGACGATCTGAGCAGTTCTCTTAGGTTGTTCGCAGATGATGCTGTAATTTACCGTCTAGTAAAGTCATCCGAAGACCGGTATCAGTTGCAAAGCTATTTAGAAAAGATTGCTGTATGGTGTGGCAGGTGGCAGTTGACGCCAAAAATCGAAAAGTGTGAGGTGATCCACACGAGTTCCAAAAGAAATCCGTTGGAATTCGATTACTCGATAAGTGGTACAATTCTCAAGGCTGTCAATTCAACTAAGTACCTGAGTGTTAAAATTATGAACAACTTCAGTTGGAAAGACCACATAGATAATATTGTGGGGAAGGCGAGCCAAAGGTTGCGTTTCATTGGCAGGACGCTTAGAAGACGCAACAAGTCCACTAAAGAGACAGCTTACACTACACTCGTTTGTCCTCTGTTAGAATATTGTTGCGCGGTGTGGGATCCTTTACCAGGTGGGATTGACGGAGGACATCGGAAGGGTGCAAAAAAGGGCAGCTCGTTTTGTATTATCACGTAATAGGGGAGAGAGTGTGGCAGACATGATACGCGAGTTTGGATGGAAGTCATTAAAGCAAAGACGTTTTTCGTCGCGGCGAGATCTAAAAAATGGTTCAAATGGCTCTGAGCACTATGGGACTTAACATCTATGGTCATCAGTCCCCTAGAACTTAGAACTACTTAAACCTACCTAACCTAAGGACATCACACAACACCCAGCCATCACGAGGCAGAGAAAATCCCTGACCCCGCCGGGAATCGAACCCGGGAACCCGGGCGTGGGAAGCGAGAACGCTACCGCACGACCACGAGATGCGGGCGGCGAGATCTATTTACGAAACTTCAGTCACCAACTTTCTCTTCCGATTGCGAAAATATTTTGTTGAGCGCAACCTACATAGGTAGGAATGATCATCAAAATAAAATGAGAGAAATCAGAGCTCGAACATAAAGGTTTAGGTGTTCGTTTTTCCCGCGCGCTGTTCGGGAGTGGAATGGTAGAGAGATAGTATGATTGTGGTTCGATGAACCCTCTGCCAAGGACTTAAATGTGAATTGCAGAGTAATCATGTAGATGTAGATCATTACGGGCAGCGAGACACTGGTCCATCATTTAACTCCTGCAACAGAAAGATGGTGTACATGGACGTACAAATCCTCACCTACACGGAAGAAAGCCAGGTTGCGCCACGAGAAGGGAAGTTCACGACCACTGTAGTCAAAACAAATGGCATACTTGGAACAAGAGTACCATAAGGCTGTTTAGCCAAGAGTCCTGTTGTCTCAGCTATACTCCATGTCTTCCAAGCCAATATGTTAGCATCTGGAAAAGCTTCAAGGCCACCATAATCTGCATGGTTGCCCCATACAACAGCCGGTGTGTGCCATGTACTACCTCCAAACATAGCCTGAACATCACAAGTGAAGTTCAGAAGCAGTCCACGAAAAACATTTGGACCCCCAATCAATTGCTGTTTATTAAACTGCCCAGCCAAGTCAATATCAATAGCCTTCAAACTGCGAAGGAGCAGTGTACACAAGGTTAATGCTGATTCGTGGTTTGCGTCAGTGACTTTGCTGCTAAGCGCCAAGAAGAGCAAGAAGCACGGAAAATCAAGCCACGGCTTTGTTCTCCTGTAAGGCATGCAACACGCAACACGACGCGCACAACACAGGCTTCGCTCCAACATTTTTCGATGGCAGGTTTGGAAGTATCCAATGTGCAGTGCAAATCTTGCACCATGATATGTCAATTTTTTTCGGTAAGCTCAAGGAACGTCTGTCGTGGGAGATGTTGACACAGCGGTTGTCAAACTGCTGCGTGACCAAGGAGTGGATCTTAAGAATTTATTTCATTTACTAGCGATTCATCAAGAACACTAACACATTTATTCACACTATGTAAGCATGTATGGAAGTGAAACATGGACGATAAATAGTTTGGACAAGAAGAGAATAGAAGCTTTCGAAATGTGGTGCTACAGAAGAGTGCTGAAGATTAGATGGGTAGATCACATAACTAATGAGGAAGTATTGAATAGGATTGGGGAGAAGAGAAGTTTGTGGCACAACTTGACCAGAAGAAGGGATCGGTTGGTAGGACATGTTCTGAGGCATCAAGGGATCACCAATTTAGTATTGGAGGGCAGCGTGGAGGGTAAAAATCGTAGAGGGAGACCAAGAGATGAATACACTAAGCAGATTCAGAAGGATGTAGGTTGCACTAGGTACTGGGAGATGAAAAAGCTTGCACAGGATAGAGTAGCATGGAGAGCTGCATCAAACCAGTCTCAGGACTGAAAACCACAACAACAACAACAACAACAACAAGCATGGAAATAGTTGCCAGGGAGTAACTGATGAAATCATAACCAAATTCCTTTTAACAAATGGGAATTTTATTCACTTTAATAGTGCCTAAAAGCATTTTCTAAAAGAAACAGATTTAAAATTATAATCAGGAGGCACCCTCTAAATATTAACGTTACAATTTATTCAGAGGCAGAAAGAAACAAATTTTGACTGTATGAGCTTTCGGGCTGAGAACCTTGCCGCTCCCTTTTGACACGGCCGTAGTTACGACCGCTCACAACAGCCTCTGAAAGACTACACTGGTGCAAATCTGCAACAAACCAGATTACTTTAAACTAAGAGTTTTAACAATTTACACACGCACACAAACTATGCACCCCCCTCCCCCCGTAGGAGGGATGGTAATGGTGCAAAACACTAACAATTAAAATATCTAAATGGTTCAAACGGCTCTGAGCACTATGGGAATTAACTGCTGAGGTGATCAGTCCCCTAGAACCTAGAACTACTTAAACCTAACTAACCTAAGGACATCACACACATCCATGCCCCAGGTAGGATTCAAACCTGCGACCGTAGCGGTCTCGCGGTTCCAGACTGTAGCGCCTAGAACCGCTCGGCCACTCCGGCCGGCATTAAAATATCAACCTTGCCACCGGAGGTGCAACTTGATTTTAACTTCTAAGTAAAGTTTTACGGTGAAAGGGTGGCAACTTTATTTACTAAAATGATCATTTAAATAAAAGCCCATGAAATGCAATGTTATATAAAATTGTACAAGGTTGGCCAAACAATAGTTAAGATGCACTACAGTACACAGTTACCGCCTCTCAAGATAATAGGCAATAATATCAAAGTTTCCAAAGATCAAAACATATTTCAGGTATTAGGCCGTTACCCTCCAAGTAATAAATTCGTTAACATACCAAATCCGACACACATGACAGAGGCAGCTACTAACGTATGGTAGATTGATAGATTACCGAACAACCCGAACCGCAGGTTGCTAGAGCCCGCCCCTACTCTACAAGCGAAAAACGGACCACCCAATTCACAAACAACCACCTTCCCGCGGGTGGGCAAACGGAGAAGAATGGTGGGACGACCCCAAAGCAAAACGGCTAGTGATCTCACCAAGAAAACAAGTAGAATTTAACAAGAGTAAATCAGACAACATATCACCAATCACTTGACGTCTGATAAACTGCGATTTCTCGAGAAGACCTGGCGCAGCACCCCCAAATCGCTCTCCCGAACCGTCCGCTGCCAGCCGCTTCAACGGACGCAGGAAGGCGCGCCGATCTCCCGTCTCACGGCGTCGCAGCTCGCACCGGCCAGACCGACGTCGTGGGTTGACTCCTGTTGCCCTCGTGTCGGCCGCGAAGCCACTACCCCTCGCTATACGGCGCGGTCCACTGGAGTCACGTGGCGATCTCACATGCGCCGACGCTCGAGGCGGACAAGTCATCTCGTGTCTCAGTGCGCGGCCGACCAACCGACCGATCCAACCGCCAATGACCATTGCCTGAGCAAACTCGAGCAGACTGGCGGCCTAATGCGCAGACTCAGATGCAGGAACTAAGCCCCGACAGCGAGACCACGCTGAGTTCTCTTACTGGTGGAGTGGAAAGGCTCGTTTTGCCGGCTTTAAAGGTTGATCCGAACGACAGACACTAACTGCCTGACAAATGTGGACGAGAGACAGACCTAGACTGACTACTGGCGAGCTCATAGCGCCCCTTAAGCGGCTCCGGAACGCCCTATACTTGCAATGTTAAAATAACGCTTATAAATTACATCTTTCCTCACAAAGTATTTGAGGTAGGAAGTTGAACTTGTTACGGATTATTTATTGGAATATGGCCTACAACTTAACACAGGGATTTTACAAAATTTTAGTTCAGTTATTAAAGATTATTTTTTTTCAATTGTAATGAAAATTCACAACATTTTTTTGCAATTTTTTAGTTATATATTCAAAAATATACAGTTTTTTTGGAAAAAGGCTGTGTTAAATTATGCAGAAGGTACTGTGTAACATTTACTGAAAGTTTGAAACAAATCTGTTTGGAAGATCCTTAGAAAACATGTAATTAGTATGAGAAAATAAAAGTTTTGGGAATCGAGCGACAAAGATTGGATTAACTTTTTAGTGCATTCCAGGTGCATAGGATGGATTATCTTCATCCTCTGCAAACTCCTCCTCCAGCTTCCTCTTGTTCCTCCTGCTGTTTACTCTTGCTTGTATTTCTAGACTCTTTACAGCCCTGTCTGCAGGCCGAAGCGTTCCTTGTCTAAAGCAAGCATCGCTCGTACCATGTTAGAACCTATCTTCATTCCCATATTTCTAAATACCTTGCACCTTACAATGTTTCCATCATTGAAAGTCGCAACAGCATCATACACACCAAACTGAAGTGTTTCTATTCCAACAAATACAGTCTTGGGGATTCTCGACCATATAACACTATTTACACTTTCATTGGGGTTTTGAGTTTTTCCGTGAATCCACTTTTTCAACAGTTCACGTGCTGCTAAGTCTCTGAAAATAGGTTTTATCACCTCCATTATTGCATGAGGCAGACTATGCTTATGAGTGTACACTTCACCAGTTAGCAATCCTTTGTTATATTTACACCAACTGTCTTCTTCTTTGCGACACAAGCTATGTTGGGGATTTTCATCGTCTTTATTGTTTACAGTAATAACACATACCTTTGGCTTTCCAACATTTCTCCTTTTCTTAAAAGCCTTCAGAGATTTTCTAATAACTTTACTTTTACTCATTATTATACTTCAACAAAACAGAGACTCAAGAAACAGAATTAATTACGAATATTTTCGAGATAGCGACAGAGTAAATAAACATGAAACAATCGACAATCACACCAGCGATATATATTGAACCATCACAGGTTAGCCACAACACATACTTTATCTCACATCACTAAAATGTACCTGATGAACACGGACGTTAATAATAACACCATTTGACAGCAGTTTAACAGCGCCACAGTGGGTCACGCCCATGTAGAACACATTTCAAAAAAAAATTTAAAAATAGTTGTAGTCTTCGGAATTGAATAAATTATATATCTATTAAAAGGTAATAGTCTGCAGATTCAGAAAACGCAAAAAAGTAAAAATTAAACTTTTAATGATTTTGAGCCTTTCCGGAGCCCCTTAAATGCACGTGGAACAGGCAACCTTTCCCCTTTCCCATCAGAGGGAGACACCAAAGCTGCGATTCCCACAGCGGCGCCACCGCCAGAAACGGAGGGCGACTGCTTCACACCACGCGCTGCGGCGCGCTCTTTAAAACAGCAATTCTTACCACGGCTCAGATCTCTAACGTCGAAGAACTCAACTGTTGATAGAACGCTCCGACAGTTTTTGCACAGACTTGGTCACTATGCTGGAAAATAGTGTCGTGAAGGTGTGTCACTTTTACGGGTAGTGCAGTATTCAATAAAGATTACTTGACCTTACATACGAGGTGTGGCTAGAAAAAAACAGGAGTAGTACTGGTGCAACAATAAAACGAATGCAATAAGGCTGAAAGTCGCGTGGCCTGTCACATCTCTCGCTCCGCCTACTGCTCGAGTTTCATCTGCCTCCTGCACTCAGTCTGCCCGTGGCGTCTGTTTTAAGTAGTTGACGTTTTGTCTGTGCGTCGGAAAGTGTTGAGTGTACAGAAAGAACAGCGTGTTAACATCAAATTTTGTTTCAAACTAGGAAAATCTGCAAGTGAAACGTTTGTGATGTTACAACAAGTGTACGGCGATGATTGTTTATCGCGAACACAAGTGTTTGAGTGCTTTAAACGATTTAAAGATGGCCGCGAAGACACCAGCGATGACGCACTGGCAGACCATTGTCAGCAAAAACTGATGCAAACATTGAAAAAATCGGTAAACTTGTTCGACAAGATCGCCGTTTAACAATCAGAGCAGTGTCTGAGTTAACAGGAGGTGACAAGGAAAGTGTTAGGCAGATTCTTCACGAAAGTTTCAACATGAACAAAGTGTGTTCAAAAATGGTTCCAAAGTGTCTCACAATTGAACAGAAGGAACGCCGAAGAATGATTTGTTCTGACATCCTGGAAAATATTGAAAGTGATCCCACCTTCTTACAAAATGTTATTACTTGCGACGAATCGTGGTTTTTTACTTACGATCCCGAAACTAAACGCCAATCGATGCATTGGAAAACTCCTGGTTCTCCACGACAAAAAAATTCACGAATGTCAAAATCGAAATTCGAGGCAATTATGATTGTTTTTTTTTGACATCAAAGGGATTGTGCACATTGATTGGGTACCAGAGGGACAAACAGTTAATCAGCATTACTACATTAGCGTCCTGGCTACCCTACGTGAGCGAGTACGGAGAAAACGGAACGATTTGTGGAGAAAAAAGTCACGGATCCTTCACCGAGACAATGCCCCAGCTCACAGTGCGTTGTCAGTGAAGACGTTTTTGGCAAAACACAACATTCCCATCTTAGATCATCCACCCTACTCACCTGATTTGGCCCCCTGTGACTTTTTTTCTTTTCCCTAAAGTCAAGTCAGCTTTGAAAGGAACTAGATTTGAGACTGTTGAAGCAGTAAAAGAAAAAGCGACGGAAGTAATGTATGGACTTACCGAAAATGATCTGCAGCATTGCTATGAACAGTGGAAAATTCGTATGGAGCGGTGTAGAGACCGAGGAGGAGAGTACATTGAACGAGATAACATGAAATTGTAAATAATTGTAAATAAATGTTTTTTCCAGCATCAGTCCGGTTTTTTTCTAGCCGCACCTCGTAGTAATGGGTAACACACCTTTCTAAGTCCCTTCGTAGTTACTAAAAGTCGTGTGCGGTTCGAGGTAATCTGAATTTTGATACATACACGCAGTCCTTTGCAAACGTTTCCCTTATCAAACACGACTCTGGATCTGAACGTCCATCTCTGTATGTAGCAAAGCTACATCCCTTTCGCATGCAGTGCCAGCACTGTTCCACACCTCCTCCGCCTCCCTACAATTTTCCTGTGTTTACTTTTGTCTTCGCCTTCCATAATATGTTGCTACTCACCACTGATTGGTTTTCGTTCTGTTTGTTCTAGGTAGGGCAACCTGTTACCCTCGCTACAAGGCGTGTTTGCTCCAGCCTGTGAGTACTGTCTTTCGATAGTCTGTTTCGAAATCTGTATAAATATTTGCACGCGAAATAATTTCCTGTGGGATGCCATATTTTTCCTTCTTCTTGTTACACAAAGGGTGTTTGCTCTGTACGCAATTCCGAAGGTAAACATCCGCTTAATCCCCAGCGAACATCACTCGCTAATTCCCCTGACAAACTGCGAGTACCGAGTGATTAAAACGATATAAATAACTCTTTCACTTGACGCTGCAGCAAGTAAATAAAAGCACTTACCATTGTAGGGTACATTAATACCCCGGACTCAAGCGATAGATGGGACCGAGCGATCGGATTTATGCAAGTTCGGTGCAACTTTGCAAACAAATTATGTTCAGTTGGGACCAGAGACTAAATAAAACAATGTAAACATGAGTAATAAAAATCCTCAACAAAACTACAAATTACACTCGTATTACAGTACAGCATTACGCACTGCAAACCGGAGCTATTGTGGCGTAGGAGGCTCCATAAAATCTGATAATGTTGTCGAACGAGTAAAATTTTTTTCTTCTCATGCAAAATTTCCTCGTTGCGCGCTAATGATTTTTTATTCCCCGTGTAATGTGCTGCGAATACATAGAAAGAAAGATCCCTTATCATTTAGCTACAGTATAGCAGGTCAGCAACTGGAAGCAGTTAATTCCATAAATTATCTGGTAGTAGGTATTAAGAGTGATTTAAAATGGAATGACCATATAAAATTAATCGTCGGTAAAGCTGATGCCAGACTGAGATTCATTGGAAGAATCCTGAGGAAAAAAAAGGTTCAAATGGCTCTGAGCACTATGGGACTTAACTGCTGTGGTCATCAGTCCCCTAGAACTTAGAACTACTTAAACCTAACTAACCTAAGGACATCACACACATCCATGCCCGAGGCAGGATTCGAACCTGCAACCGTAGCGGGTGCGCGGCTCCAGACTGTAGTGCCTAGAACCGCTCGGCCACCCTGGCCGGCGAATCCTGAGGAAATGCAGTCCGAAAACAAAGGAAGTAGGTTACAGTACACTTGTTCGCCCACTGCTCGAATACTGCTCACCGGTGTGGGATCCGTACCAGGTAGGGTTGATAGAAGAGATAGAGAAGATCCAACGGAGAGCAGCGCGCTTCGTTACAGGATCATTTAGTAATCCCGAAAGCGTTACGGAGATGATAGATAAACTCCAGTGGAAGACTCTCATTAGCTCGGCACGGGCTTTTGTTGAAGTTTCGAGAACATACCTTCACCGAGGAGTCCAGCAGTATATTGCTCCCTCTTATGTATATCTCGCGAGGAGTCCATGAGGATAAAATCAGAGATTAGATCCCACACAGAGGCATACCGACAATCTTTCTTTCCACGAAAAATACGAGACTGGAACAGAAGGGAGAACCGATAGAGGTACTCAAGGTACCCTCCGCCACACACCGTCAGGTGGCTTGCGGAGTATGGATGTAGATGCAGATGTAGATACGTAACACAAATGTTCATTTCGTTGGAGTCTATTTTTTTCTAAAATTTGTAACCCTTTTTCAATCGATTTCATACCTTCTGTCAAGTTGGCAGCCGTCATTTGATCTTCTGATTGAACTGGGTATAAAGAATCGCGTTATTCAAATTTTCCTTTTGCTCACACATTTCTGTACGCTCATCAATAGTCAGCTCCTGAGAGTGTGAACCCAGTAGTTCTTCATCATCACCACCATCCGTGTCTAAATTTAATTGTCCGGCAAGATCGACCACTTCTTGATTCACAGCATCGACTTGATCCTGGGTTTAAATGGTGCAAAAAATGGACAGAGTTTTCTTCCAAAAACCAGTTAAAGTTTCTTTTGAAATTTCATTCCAAGATTGTGCAGCAATTCTCAAGGCATCTAAAAATTTGAATTGCTTTCAAAAGTATTTAACAGAGAGCTCATTGTTTTGCTAACAGCTTCATATAGATGCGCAAACGATCATCTCATATAGCAAGCTTCAAATCTTGCAGTGACTCCCTAGTGCATAGGTTGAAGTAAACTGGTTGCATTCGGTGGCAAAAATACAACTTTCACGCGTGCTTCGAAAGTAATTGGAGTAACAGGAGAGCTACCTGGTACGTTGACGATTAATAGCATCAAATTAAATAGGATTGATAGTTTGGATTCCGTAGAAATGTTGGAACACGTAAGGCAATACTAACCTTACGACTTATCTTAGAAGAAAGATTAAGAAAAGGCAAACCTACGTTTCTAGCATTTGTAGACTTAGAGAAAGCTTTTGACAACGTTAACTGGAATACTCTCTTTCAAATTCTGAAGGTGGCAGGGGTAAAATACAGGGAGCGAAAGGCTATTTACAATTTGAACAGAAACCAGATGGCAGTTATAAGAGTCGAGGGGCATGAAAGGGAAGCAGTGGTTGGGAAAGGAGTGAGACAGGGTTGTAGCCTCTCCCCGATGTTATTCAATCTGTATATTGAGCAAGCAGTAAAGGAAACAAAAGAAAAATTCGGAGTAGGTATTACAATCCATAGAGAAGAAATAAAAATTTTGAGGTTCGCCAGTGACATTGTAATTTTGTCAGACAGCAAAGGACTTGGAAGAGCAGTTGAACGGAATGGACAGTATATAAGATGAACATCAACAAAAGAAAAACGAGGATAATGGAATGTAGTCGAATTAAGTCGGGTGATGCTGAGGGAATTAGATTAGGAAATGAAACACTTAAAGTAGTAAAGGAGTTTTGCTATTTAGGGAGTAAAATAACTGATCATGGTCGAAGTAGAGAGGATATAAAATGTAGACTGGCAATGGCAAGGAAATCGTTTCTGAAGAAGAGAAATTTGTTAACATCGAGTATAGATTTAAGTGTCAGGAAGTCGTTTCTGAGAGTATTTGTATGGAGTGTAGCCATGTATGGAAGTGAAACATGGACGATAACCAGTTTGGACAAGAAGAGAATAGAAGCTTTCGAAATGTGGTGCTACAGAAGAATGGTGAAGATAAGGTGGGTAGATCACGTAACTAATGAGGAGGTATTGAATAGAATTGGGGAGAAGAGAAGTTTGTGGCACAACCTGAATAGAAGAAGGGATCGGTTGGTAGGACATGTTTTGAGGCATCAAGGGATCACAAATTTAGCATTGGAGGGCAGTGTGGAGGGTAAAAATCGTAGAGGGAGACCAAGAGATGAATACACTAAGCAGATTCAGAAGGATGTAGGTTGCAGTAGGTACTGGGAGATGAAGAAGCTTGCACAGGATAGAGTAGTATGGAGAGCTGCATCAAACCAGTCTCAGGACTGAAGACCACAACAACAACAACATTTTAATTGGCAATAACGTTCGACTTCCGCTGGGAAGTGATGCCGAAACCTGTCCTCAGAAGGGGAAGCTGTCAACCAGGCTTTGGCACACGACTTCCAAATCATGGGCAGCCCAGCTTTAGATGTAGTTTTTTTAAAGCTGTTGGATTTTCTGAGCGACCAGCTAAGAGAGGTTTTAATTTAAAACCTCAGTTGCATTCGCGCCAGCCATCATTGTCAATCGGTCATTGACGGCTATGAAACGTGGATAGGTTTCTTGTTCCCGTTCGATAAAAGCTTAGGCATCTTCTTCCAGAACAAACCAGTTACATCTACGCTGACTACGGTTCGGCTGGTGCAGCCACCTTCTTCTACAATTGGCTTGAATTTCCCTGGACAGAGCGACACAGTCTCTTTTAACAGCGCTAGCCACCTTCCTACTTTCTGTGATGCTGTGTCAATTACAACGACTCCTGAATCGGCTAGCCGTTACTACCTTTAAACGTATCATCTTCGCGCTCCTCCCCAGTTGCTTCCTTCAGTCTCTCAAAAATCAGCCTAGGTTGAGAGTAGACAATGTTCTGATCAACAGGACAATTTTTCCCTCTTAGTCGATTATCACACCATAATTTTAACATTCTTTCCATCTTGAAGATTACATTATAGCGTTTACGGATGATACTTGAATTCAAGGACTGAGCATTTCCCACAGTTTCGAGAATTTTTTCTTTCTAAACAAATTATAGAAAAACAAAACGAGTTCAATAGGAAAACACATATCGCTTTTCTAGACTTACAAGGGGAGGCCGCCAATTGTGAAATTCAGATTCGATTCATACTGCGCATAATAAAAGCTCATGGCCAGAGGTGTAATGTGGCAAAGCACCAAGATGCACTTCTCAGCCGTTGTCGAGAAAATCGATAGTTAAAAGAAACCGTTGCGGTGAAATGCTGCCTACAACGAACAATTTTCTTCAGCGTCGTGGCGCAGCGGTAAGCGCTCGGGTTTGTAATCCGAAGGTCGCCGGATCGTTGCGCTAGGGACCGCATCTACCTTCTTTCGAAGTTAGCAGGCAACTACGCTGTTATGCGGCGGCTCGTTTCGGCCCATTCAACATCTGTCCTTCAAGTGTAACGAGCGAGTGACGGAGTTTATATTTCATACCTGCCACAGCAAATTTGTGTTCGTGGGGTCTCTATTCTAATTCGAACGTTTGAGTTACGCTGTACGTATTCGTTTCGGAATATCGTTTCTACGTCTTCCGTTAACTATACGTGGTTAACATTATGAAGACAATTAATAACATTTGTGAAATACAACTTTGTTTGCGGAAAACATAATGATGTTCGAAGTCGCCAGTTTTTCCACGGCAAACGACTTTCAGCAACTTATTATATGCATAATGGTTGCAACTCATTGCCGGGAATTATATATATATATATATATATATATATATATATATATATATATATATATATGTGTGTGTGTGTGTGTGTCTGTGTGTGTCTGTGTGTCTGTGTGTGTGTGTGTGCGTATAACACACATTTGAATTACAAAAAAAAACAAAAGCTAAAAAAAAATGTTGCATGGCGTGAGATTCGTTCCGGCGACCTTTGGATTACGAACCCGAGCGCTTACCGCTGCGCCACGACGTTGTGGAGAATTATTAATCGTAGAGAGTATTTCACGGGAAGGGTTTCTTTTAACTATCGATTTTCTCGACAACGGCTGAGAAGTGCATCTTGGTGCTTTGCCACACTACACCTCTGGCCATGAGCTTTTATTATGCGCAGTATGAATTGAATGTGAGTTTCACAATTGGCGGCCTCCCCTTGTTAGAGAAAAATCTTATGGAATATATTACACACCAATGGATATCCTCAGAAAATAATAAAGGTGATAGATAGCCTATATAAATTGACGAATATAAGAATTGCAGATTAACCATGCTGTATCAGAAGACATACCGATGAACCAAAGGCTTCGACAAGGGCGTAACTTATCACGCAAACCTTTTGATATATACATTGACGATATGATTGACACAATGAAACAACAATTTGATCTGGTCTCGAGATGATCACATAACATACTTTTTAATATGATGTTTTTCGCAGACAACCTTGCAATCTTACAGGATAGCGAGACCTGGATGCAAAAATTCATCTATAGACTGACCAAATTTCTAAATAATATAATATGAAAATATCTGTTCCAAAGACACAAGTGATGGCTTTCAAAGCGACAAAAAAAAAAAACAGAGAAGTAAGACCAAACAAAATAATAAAACCACCGAACAAGTTATTCACTAGTTACCTTGGAAATGTTATAAGCTACCGACACTGGCAACAAAATATAGAAATACAGGGTGATTCAAAAAGAATACCACAACTTTAGGAATTTAAAACTCTGCAACGACAAAAGGCAGAGCTAAGCACTATCTGTCGGCGAATTAAGGGAGCTATAAAGTTTCATTTAGTTGTACATTTGTTCGCTTGAGGCGCTGTTCACTAGGCGTCAGCGTCAGTTGATGCTAAGATGGCGACCGCTCAACAGAAAGCTTTTTGTGTTATTGAGTACGGCAGAAGTGAATCGACGACAGTTGTTCGGCGTGCATTTCGAACGAAGTATGGTGTTAAACCTCCTGATAGGTGGTGTATTAAACGTTGGTATAAACAGTTTACAGAGAATGGGTGTTTGTGCAAAGGGAAAAGTTCTGGACGGCCGAGAACGAGTGATGAAAATGTAGCACGCATCCAGCAAGCATTTGTTCGCAGCCCAGGAAAATCGACCCGCAGAGCTAGCAGAGAGCTGCAAATTCCACCTCTCCCAGCCACCATTGATGATTTGAAACGAGAAATAACAGCAGCTATCCAAACTGTTACACCTGATATGCTACAGAGAGTGTGGAACGAGTTGGAGTATCGGGTTGATATTGCTCGGGTGTCTGGAGGGGGCCATATTGAACATCTCTGAACTTGTTTTTGAGTGAAAAAAAACTTTTTTAAATACTCTTTGTAATGATGTATAACAGAAGGTTATATTATGTTTCTTTCATTAAATACACATTTTTAAAGTTGTGGTATTCTTTTTGAATCACCCTGTATTAAATGGTATGCGGAACAGTCATCAGGACACTGAGAAAAGACACAAAAAGGTAAAGACCACCTCCACATTGCTCTTTGGAAGTGGAATGCAAGCGACAGAAATGAAATTTCTAAGAGGACGGCTTTACAAGATTAGATAAATTAAGAAACGCAGACATAAGGGCAGAGTTGTGATATATGCTATAAAAGAGAAGTCTAATTGAGAAATCTGGCTAGAACATCTACAAAGAGTGCCAGATTCAAAACGACCAAAACAAACCTTAAATTTTCAGCCTTTAGGTACATGATCCTTAGGAAGGCCCTGAAAAAGGTGGGTGTTTACTGAGAAGACGTCACATGCCTATGGCCTAGACCACGATGAAAGAAAAAGGAGAAGAAGAAGAAGAAGAAGACTTTAATATCTGTTCTGATTGTTGACTGCGGTAGATCAAACTTCTTTGCCAGTTCACAAATTTTAATTTTTTCATCCAATTTTTTTTTCAAGTTTTGCATTCGGAAAAAAAAGAAGTTCGCTGCTCGTAGTCTCGCGGTAGCGTTCTCGCTTCCCGAGCGCGGGGTCCCGGGTTCGATTCCTGGCTCGAGATGACTGGGTGTTGTTGTGTCGTATCCTCATCATCATCATCATTCATCCCAATTACGGTCGGAGGAAGGCAATGGCAAACCACCTCCACTAGGACCTTGCCTAGTGCGGCGGTGCGGTTCTCCCGCATCGTTCCCCTACGCTCTGTCACGGAGTATGGGACCTCATCATCATTCCAAAAATAATGATTTTCTTTCCCTGTTTGATGCAAATGAAACAATTCTGCTTCGTTTGGATGACGTACATAGAATCTAGCCATCTGTGAATAAAACGATTCCAAATGAAACCAGTGTGCGATTTGTGGTTTTACCAGTGGCGGGGATGTCTTAGGGGGTTAGTATAATTACATATGTTACTAGCTTGGACCGTGGCGTTACCCATGGTTAAACAGTTATTTATAAATAGATGTTAATGCGTATGCACCATTAGAAAAGCCATTCCTTGTTATGTCTTTAAAAGAACGTTATAGGTAAAGCTTATTTACAAAATCATCTACATACAGGTATACGAGGGGAATTCAAAAAGTAAAGGTACATTTGTGAAAAGCTGTACTTATTTTGATGATAGAAAACTGAAACATGCGCTATTTTTCTACGTAACATCCCTCGACGTCAATGCAGTTTTCCCGACGTTTTACGAGTTTTTTTTATTTCATCAGAAAAAAATACGTTTATCGGTTGCATCTGTAACCAATTTTGCACCGCAGCAATGACGCCTTCATCACTTTCCAATCTTCTTCCCTGTAGTGCTTCCGTTAAGTCTCCAAACATGTGAAAATCGCTTGGAGCCAGGTCTGGACTGTATAGTAGATGCTCCAGCAGCTCGAATCTCAACTCCTTTACTGCGACGGCTGTCCGTTTGGCAGAGTGTGGGCGAGCGTTATCTTGCTGCAGGATGACACCCCTTCACAGTTTTTCACGTCGTTTGGATCTGATTGCAGGTTTTAGTTTCGTACGCAACACATCACATCCACCATACAATACAGACCTGGCTCTAAAGTCTCGTTTACGCTGGGGCGACGTCTTGCAACATTGTGGCATGCTACGGAAATGTGGCGTGCGTCGCCTTGTCATTTAGTTCTAAATATTTTGAAATGCTCACCTACTACATAACACTTTTTCAAAATTAATAAGCAAACATATTAATACACTCCTGGAAATGGAAAAAAGAACACATTGACACCGGTGTGTCAGACCCACCATACTTGCTCCGGACACTGCGAGAGGGCTGTACAAGCAATGATCACACGCACGGCACAGCGGACACACCAGGAACCGCGGTGTTGGCCGTCGAATGGCGCTAGCTGCGCAGCATTTGTGCACCGCCGCCGTCAGTGTCAGCCAGTTTGCCGTGGCATACGGAGCTCCATCGCAGTCTTTAACACTGGTAGCATGCCGCGACACCGTGGACGTGAACCGTATGTGCAGTTGACGGACTTTGAGCGAGGGCGTATAGTGGGCATGCGGGAGGCCGGGTGGACGTACCGCCGAATTGCTCAACACGTGGGGCGTGAGGTCTCCACAGTACATCGATGTTGTCGCCAGTGGTCGGCGGAAGGTGCACGTGCCCGTCGACCTGGGACTGGACCGCAGCGACGCACGGATGCACGCCAAGACCGTAGGATCCTACGCAGTGCCGTAAGGGACCGCACCGCCACTTCCCAGCAAATTAGGGACACTGTTGCTCCTGGGGTATCGGCGAGGACCATTCGCAACCGTCTCCATGAAGCTGGGCTACGGTCCCGCACACCGTTAGGCCGTCTTCCGCTCACGCCCCAACATCGTGCAGCCCGCCTCCAGTGGTGTCGCGACAGGCGTGAATGGAGGGACGAATGGAGACGTGTCGTCTTCAGCGATGAGAGTCGCTTCTGCCTTGGTGCCAATGATGGTCGTATGCGTGTTTGGCGCCGTGCAGGTGTGCGCCACAATCAGGACTGCATACGACCGAGGCACACAGGGCCAACACCCGGCATCATGGTGTGGGGAGCGATCTCCTACACTGGCCGTACACCACTGGTGATCGTCGAGGGGACACTGAATAGTGCACGGTACATCCAAACCGTCATCGAACCCATCGTTCTACCATTCCTAGACCGGCAAGGGAACTTGCTGTTCCAACAGGACAATGCACGTTCGCATGTATCCCGTGCCACCCAACGTGCTCTAGAAGGTGTAATTCAACTACCCTGGCCAGCAAGACCTCCGGATCTGTCCCCCATTGAGCATGTTTGGGACTGGATGAAGCGTCGTCTCACGCGGTCTGCACGTCCAGCACGAACGCTGGTCCAACTGAGGCGCCAGGTGGAAATGGCATGGCAAGCCGTTCCACAGGACTACATCCAGCATCTCTACGATCGTCTCCATGGGAGAATAGCAGCCTGCATTGCTGCGAAAGGTGGATATACACTGTACTAGTGCCGACATTGTGCATGCTCTGTTGCCTGTGTCTATGTGCCTGTGGTTCTGTCAGTGTGATCATGTGATGTATCTGACCCCAGGAATGTGTCAATAAAGTTTCCCCTTCCTGGGACAATGAATTCACGGTGTTCTTATTTCAATTTCCAGGAGTGTAGTATTAATGTTAAGACTGTATTAAAAACTTCCAGTGTTCGGCTCCACAAATTTAAATTATATGTAAAGTTTTACTCCAGTGCTTGGGAAATAAACATCCCAGGAGGGGATGGTCTGATGCGGAGGGGGGGGGGGGAAATCCCCCCACATCCCCCCCTGCAAATCGCACACTGAATGAAACACGTGCAAACCTATCGTAATCCGAATACTGTGAGTGGGGCAGTAGCGCTGCGTGGGGCTCAGACGGACGAATCGCGTAGCTCCGGATTTGCGTAAAACGCGGTAGCGTAAGTCGGGGTCTTACTGCTTAGCTGGGCGGTAACGTGCTTGCCTCCCATGCACTGGGCCCAGGTTCGATTCCCGGCCGGTTCGGAGATCTTCTCCGCTCGTGGATTGGGTCTTGTGTTGTCCTCATCACCATTTCAGCCTCGTCATGGACCGCAAGTCGCCCAATTTGGGGCCGACTGAAATAAGACTTGCTCTTGGCAACCCAACCCTTTCCCATCCGAATTCGTAAAAGGCTTGCTTATCCCGGACCCCAAGCCATAGCGAGGTCGGGCATTATCGGACGTTCACCATGCTGAATTGTGATTTCAAGATTTTTACCCGGATTCTTGCCGCTCGCCTACGGCGCGTCATACCTCAAGTCATCTCTCTGGATCAAACGTGCTTTGGTGGTGACAGTAACATTCAGACGGCACTCAGCGATTACCGTGACGTCATAGCCCTGGCCAAGAATTGCCGCCGTCGCAGTGCCTTAGTGACAGTGGACTTCGACCACTCCTTTGATAGAGCGAGTCATACCTTTCTAGAAAACTTACTCAGGCGGATGGTCTTTCCCAACAGGTTTATACACGTCGTCTTGCGGCTCCTCCGAGGTGCCACGTCGCGAGTGCTGGTCAATGGCCGTGTGGCGGGCCCTAATACTGTCATGGCGGTCGGTCCGTCAAGGATGTCCGCTGTCGGTGCTGCTTTTCGCCATCGCCTTTGAGCCACTGTTACACAGTTTCTGGAGGCGGCTCGCAGTGATAACAATGATGGGGAATCATAGCGTGTAGGCTTTCACGGCCGGCGTCTTCAGTAATTAAAACTTCCGGGCTAAGAGGCCGTGGTCCAATAGTAGAAATACTTCTCCCTGACGTTTCGTTGCCAGCTGCGAGCAACATCATCTGAGGTGAGTCTACGGCTGGCTGCTAGGCCGTGGAGGTCCTGTCTATATAGAGCGCGTAGAGGGCGCCACCACTCGTCACGTGTTGTCAACAGTAAAACTATCTCTGGCTGACGTCATTACTCTCGATCGCAGGTAATCGATTGTCACATCTTTGGTACAGAGTCGATCGCCATATCTTATCTATCTTCAAGCCTTCTGGACGACACTTTTGTCATATGGAATCACGGTGAAGAAGAACTGAACCGTTTTTTGAAGCATTTGAATAGCATTAATTCAAAAATACAATTCACCATGGAGACAGAAAGTAATGGACAGATAAATTTTTTGGACGTCTCAGTAATTAAACGAGCAGATGGGACTCTGGGTCACAAAGTCTACAGAAAAGATACGCATACCGATCGTTATCTTCATAAGCATTCAAACCATCATCCCAGGCAGAAGAGAGGCATCATCAAGACATTGGTGGACAGGGCTAATAAAATCTGTGAGCCAGCTTATTTGCAAGAGGAACTAAACCACTTGCGAACCGCTTTCCAGAAAAATGGGTACGCTGACAAGGAGATAGATAGAGCACTCCATCCCAGAAGAAAAATGTCCGAAAACGTGCAACAACAACAACCATCGGTGGGGAAAGTTTTTCTTCCATTCATCCACAATGTTACGGACCGTATCGGGAAAGTGCTGGACAAGTTCAGAGTTGAAACAATCTTCAGACCCACCAAGAAGATTAGTGAATGCTTAAGATCGGCGAAAGATGCACGACACCCTCTAGCTACTCCTGGTATCTATAAGATTCCGTGTAGTTGTGGGAAGGTTTACATTGGAACCACCAAAAGAAGTATCAATACTCGCCTAACTGAACATAAAAGGAACTGTCGACTGGGACACACGGACAAATCGGCTGTAGCGGAACATGTTTTTGAAACGGGTGACCATGAAATAAAATTTAGTGAGACGAGCGTGCTAGCTAAGACATCGCATTATTATGCACGTATGTATAGAGAGGCTGTAGAGATTTTTAAACACCACAATAATTTTAACAGGAAAGAAGAAGGCTTGAAGTTAGATAAGATATGGCGATCGACTTTGTACCAAGGATGTGACAATCGATTACCTTCGATCGAGAGTAATGACGCCAGCCAGAGATAGTTTTACTGTAGACAACACGTGACGAGTGGTGGCGCCCTCTACGCGCTCTATATAAACAGGACCTCCACGGCCTAGCAGCCAGCCGTAGACTCACCTCAGACGATGTTGCTCGCAGCTGGCAACGAAACGTCAGGGAGAAGTATTTCTACTATTGGACCACGGCCTCTTAGCCCGGAAGTTTTAATTACTGAATGATGGGGAATGCTTTCATCTGCCGCGCCTTGTAAGGTGTCAGGCAAATCCAACACCTTCCATGAAAACCCTGACATGATAGCAAATCCGGCAGTATGTTACGTAGCTCCGAATAAATCCTGCACATTAAATTAACCAAAGTAATACGGTCAACGAGTGAGCAAATGGAATACCACAGACTAACACAAGAACGCCTAAATGCATGTCATACCTTCCCACCGTGAAACAGACGCAGTTCCGAGGGGAGAAACGAGAACAGAAGCCGAGAGCAGAGTCGTGTAAGCTACAAGGCCCTACGATGACACCCACATCGCAAGCTAACCACCAGGACCACCCCTCAGCCCATGTTAAAAGCTAGAGCCCTCCAGAAGAACAGTATAGATCTTACAATAACACTAAAAGGACCACACCAGCTGCAAGTTTTAGCGTGAGACTTTTTCGCGTCTCTGTTACGTTGCAAACATTAAAAACATTGCCCCACCATGAAAAGTATAACGTTTCTCATTGGATAGACAGAATTTTTGTAGGCGGAGCTTAAGGTTAACATTGAGACCCTGATTGGTCAGTTGAAAACACAGCCAGACTGCTTTTCTTAAACCAACTTCGGTAAATTGTAGTAAGGAGAGGTTAGAGAAGAGTTGCTTCCGAGACAGCGAGTTGTGTGGAGCTGCGCCGCCCGCCGCCCCCTGACACTGCCTAACCACCGACAAGGTAATGAACGCACGCGATGACGCATAACAGTGCATAATGCTTCACTCAGAACTGCAGAAGTCTCATCTGTTACACCCACTTTTTACATAATACTAGTGTCGATCATCAATTGAAGCTCATGGTATTCACATTTGCTACTTGAAGTTAAAATCTGAAACGCGATGATTTTTCTGTTATTACTGAGAAGCCACATCAGCCACTGTAACTTATGACAAATAAGTAATTAAAGATAATTGAGGGTTACTGTAGACCATTTTTGATAGTTTTCTCTTTTATGAAACTTAATTTAAACCTAGATTATAGGTGTGATATGGCATAGGTCATCCTTCGATCTGTTGTAGAACTAGGAAACCCATTCAGGGAATATTCGTTCACATTTCTGTTGAACGCAGTTGGTTTTTATCATCCTGTATTAAAATATTTCCTTTTATCAGTAGTGCAATTTATAAACAATGTTTTGTCAGTAGAAAAAAATTTCCAATGGTAAACGT
This sequence comes from Schistocerca nitens, assembly GCF_023898315.1. Lineage (NCBI taxonomy): Eukaryota > Metazoa > Arthropoda > Insecta > Orthoptera > Acrididae > Schistocerca > Schistocerca nitens. The sequence continues at coordinate 162,609,784 of NC_064624.1, read as the reverse complement.
AACTGCTTTTTCGACGTTATTCTACCAGCTAACTAAAAATAGGAAGGCCTTGAACCCCTTCCACTAAATTCAGTTAGTATCAAGATTCTTTTACAGGGAGTGCAGTGGAGCTGACGCTGAAATCATTAAGTATTTCATTATATCATCGCTAGCCTCACTGAACTCTTCTGAACCCTACATGTCATGTGTGGTCTGGCGTCTCCTTACCAGCAACAGGTCCCAGGTTCAAACTAGTCAATTCCCTAAAAAACACGCTCAGAGCGTCGTTGCGCGAAAGTGGTAGGGAGACACGACTTAGAACAAACAGACACCACGCAGAATTTTAGAATTTTAATACCTACTCCGAATTTTTCTTTTGTTTCCTTTACTGCCTGCTCAATATACAGATTGAATAACATCGGGGAGAGGCTACAACCCTGTCTCACTCCCTTCCCAACCACTGCTTCCCTTTCGTACCCCTTGACTCTTATAACTGCCATCTGATTTTTAAAAATAGCATGGACTTAAAATATGGCCAGGTGCCTCTATATACCAGTTCACTGTCGGCGTCAGCTCCAGAACGAGGCTTAGGTATTTCTTTCAATTCCTTTCCAAACGTGTCCCTTATTTTTTTCTTTTCCGCATCACCTGAAGTAAAAATTTAAAAAGAGAAAGACTTCAAAGAATAACGGTAATAAAAGGTTGTTATCTGTCTCTTTACCAATTGCCGTTTCAGCTGGAAACGCTACGAATTGTTGACTTGATTGTTTAGAATTAATGGCGAGCCGTATATTCGCTCTCAGTGAAAATGGAACTTTCCATACGGTGTATGAGCTGAGAGAGCATGAGACAAACTTACAAGGGGAGGCCGCCAATTGTGAAATTCAGATTCGATTCATACTGCGCATAATAAAAGCTCATGGCCAGAGGTGTAATGTGGCAAAGCACCAAGATGCACTTCTCAGCCGTTGTCGAGAAAATCGACAGTTAAAAGAAACCGTTGTGATGAAATACTCTCTACGCTTAACAGTTTTCTACAGCGTCGTGGCGCAGCGGTAAGCGCTCGGGTTCGTAATCAGAAGGTCGCCGGATAGAATCTCGCGCCATGCAATTTTTTTTATTATTAGTTTTTTGTAATTTATATATATATATATATATATATATATATATATATATATATATATATATATATATATATATATATATGAATTGCTTATGCATGTTGGTGAAGGCGGATCGCTCTCCAATTGTACCGCCTCCATTTTTCCGTTTTTTTTAACAGGGTGTACCAAAGCTCTCCCGTCCGCACTGATTTTCGACGATGTTATAAGTTGCGCTAGGGACCGCATCTACCTTGTTTCGAAGTTAGCAGGCAACTACGCTGTTATGCGGCGGCTCGTTTCGGCGCATTCAGCATCTGTCCTTCAAGTGTAACGAGCGAGTAACGGAGTTTATATTTCGTACCTGCCACAGCAAAGTTCTGTTCGTGGGGTCTCTATTCTAATTCGAACGTTTGACTTACGCTATACGTATTCGTTTCGGAATATCGTTTCTACGTCTTCCGTTAACTATACGTGGTTAACATTATGAAGGCAATTAATAACGTTTGTGAAATACAACTTTGTTTGCGGAAAACATAATGTTGCTCGAAGTCGTCAGTTTTTCCACGACAAACGACTTTCAACAACTTATTATATGCATAATTGTTGCAACTGATTGCCGGGAATTATATATATATATATATATATATATATATATATATATATATATATATATATATTTGAACATTTGAATTACAAAAAACAAATACTAAAAAAAAGGTTGCATGGCGCGAGATTCGATCCGACGACCTCTGGATTACAAAGCCGAGCGCTTACCGCTGCACCACCACGCTGTAGAAAGTTATTAATCGTAGAGAGTATTTCACCCCAGCGGTTTCTTTTAACTGTCGATTTTCTTGACAACGGCTGAGAAGTGCATCTTGGTGCTTTGCCACATTACACCTCTGGCCATGAGCTTTTATTATGCGCAGTACGAATCGAATCTGAATTTCACAATTGGCGGCCTCCCCTTGTCAGTTGTGCGACTGGATTCGTGATTTCCTGTCAGGAAGGTCACAGTTCGTAGTAATAGACGGCAAATCATCGAGTAAAACTGAAGTGATATCAGGTGTTCCCCAGGGAAGCGTACTGGGACCTCTGCTGTTCCTGATCTATATAAATGACCTGGATGACAATCTGAGCAGTTCTCTTAGGTTGTTCGCAGATGATGCTGTAATTTACCGTGTAGTAAGGTCATCCGAAGACCAGTATCAGTTGCAAAGCGATTTAGTAAAGATTACTGTATGGTGTGGCAGGTGGCAGTTGACGTTAAATAACGAAAAGTGTGAGGTGATCCACATGAGTTCCAAAAGAAATCCGTCGGAATTCGATTACTCGATAAATAGTACAATTCTCAAGGCTGTCAATTCAACTAAGAACCTGGGTGTTAAAATTACGAACAACTTCAGTTGGAAAGACCACATAGATAATATTGTGGGGAAGGCGAGCCAAAGGTTGCGTTTCATTGGCAGGACACTTAGAAGATGCAACAAGTCCACTAAAGAGACAGCTTACACTACACACGTTCATCCTCTGTCAGAATATTGCTGCGCGGTGTGGGATCCTTACCAGGCGCGATTGACGGAGGACATCGAAAGGGTGCAAAAAAGGGTAGCTCGTTTTGTATTATCACGTAATAGGGGAGAGAGTGTGGCAGATATGATACGCGAGTTGGGAAGGAAGTCATTAAAGCAAAGACGTTTTTTGTCGCGGCGAGATCTATTTACGAAATTTCAGCCACCAACTTTCTCTTCCAAATGCGAAAATATTTTGTTGAGCCCAACCTACATAGGTAGGAATGATCATCAAAATAAAATAAGATAAATCAGAGCTCGAACAGAAAGGTTTAGGTGTTCGTTTTTCCCGCGCGATGTTCGGGAGTGGAATGGTAGAGAGATAGTATGATTGTGGTTCGATGAACCCTCTGCCAAGCACTTAAATGTGAATTGCAGAGTAGTCATGTAGATGTAGATGTGTGGATCTTCTGCAGAGGCATAGCAGTGGATTGAAAAGATGCTTGCCTTTCTTCTACGTACGGCTCCCCATGCCATTACACCGCAATGTCTCCTGTTCCCAGATGAGACATACGAGGTGCATTCAAGTTCTAAGGCCTCCGTTTTTTTTTCTCCGGTCTGGAAAGAGGTAGAAACATGCGCATTGTTTTAAAATGAGGCCGCGTTCATTGTCAATACGTCCCAGAGATAGCAGCACCATACGGCAGATGGAATTTTGCCGCCAGCGGCGAGAATGAGAACTGTTTTAAATACTTAAAATGGCGACGTTTTCCTTACTTGAACAGCGTGCAATCATTCGTTTTCTGAATTTGTGTGGTGTGAAAACAATTAAAATTCATCGACAGTTGAAGGAGACATGTGGTGATGGAGTTATGGATGTGTCGAAAGTGCGTTTGTGGGTGCGACAGTTTAATGAAAGCAGAACATCGTGTGACAACAAACCCAAACAACCTCGGGCTCGCACAAGCCGGTCTTACGACACGATCGAGAAAGTGGAGAGAATTGTTTTGGGGGATCGCCGAATGACTGTCGAACAGATCGCGTCCAGAGTTGGCATTTCTGTGGGTTCTGTGCAGACAATCCTGCATGACGACATGAAAATGCGAAAAGTGTCATCCAGGTGGGTGCCACGAATGCTGACGGACGACCACACGGCTGCCCGTGTGGCACGTTGCAGAGCAATGTTGACGCGCAATGACAGCACGAATGGGACTTTCTTTTCGTCGGTTGTGACAATGGATGAGACGTGGATGCCATTTTTCAATCCAGAAACAAAGCGCCAGTCAGCTCAATGGAGCACACAGATTCACCGCCACCAAAAAAAATTTCGGGTAACCGCCAGTGCTGAAAAAATGATGGTGTCCACGTTCTGGGACAGCGAGGGCGTACTCCTTACCCATTGCGTTCCAAAGGGCACTACGGTAACAGGTGCATCCTACGAAAATGTTTTGAAGAACAAATTCCTTCCTGCACTGCACAAAAACGTCCGGGAAGGGCTGCGCGTGTGCTGTTTCACCGAGACAACGCACCCGCACATCGAGCTAACGTTACGCAACAGTTTCTTCGTGATAACAACTTTGAAGTGATTCCTCATGCTCCCTACTCACCTGACCTGGCTCCTAGTGACTTTTGGCTTTTTCCAACAATGAAAGACACTCTCCGTGGCCGCACATTCACCAGCCGTGCTGCTATTGCCTCAGCGATTTTCCAGTGGTCAAAACAGACTCCTAAAGAAGCCTTCGCCGCTGCCATGGAATTATGGCGTCAGCGTTGTGAAAAATGTGTACGTCTGAGGGCGATTACGTCGAGAAGTAACGCCAGTTTCATCGATTTCGGGTGAGTAGTTAAATAAAAAATAAATCGGGGGCCTTAGAACTTGAATGCACCTCGTACTTCCCACGTACGGAGACCAACGCTGTGATCTGGATAAAAGGCCTTTCGATCTCTTATTTGTTCCATCAACGTGATAAGAGTGTTCTAGATTTTTGGACGTTCCTGCAAGATCTCTTTACTTTTCTCATGCACAACTTCTTGGGTTGTGCCTTCTTCGATCCCCCCTGCAGCCGGGGTTCCCCAGGTATGAGATGATGATTTCAGTGAGACTGTCTAATACCAGGACTCGATCCAATATATCGGCAAATGCAATATTCTTCGTGAAGACGTACCTGGAACATGCCTGACTGCCTTGGGATTCAGTGTGCCTCTACCCACAAGTTGGTGCGACGCGGAAGCCATCTTGTCTGTTCTGCCATGAGGGCGTTTTCTTTAAATTCTGTAATTCCTTTTTTAATTTGTTTGTTATTGATTGTCGTTATACATCATTGTTTTTCGCCTGGAGGGCGTCCTATGTGATCTTTCGCGGGCAAGTGTTCTACCAACTGAGCCACCCAAGCACAACTCACGCCCTGTCGTCACAGCTTTACTTCTGCCAGTACGTCGCCTCCTACCTTCCAAACTTGGGTAGCTCACTTGGTAGAGCACTTGCCTGCGAAAGGCGAAGGTCGCAAGTTCGAGTCTCGGTCGGGCACACAGTTTTAATCTGCCAGGAAGTTTCATATCAGCGCACACTCCGCTGCAGAGTGAAAATCTCATTCTGGAAACAGTCAGTTATTGTCAGCTGTAGACTGCCGCCTCTGGAATACTGTTTTTTAACCTTTCATTCCCTTTGCTGATGGGAGAAAGTGGCTGACGAGAGAGCTTATGTTCTCTTCAGCCAACAGTTTCCTTTTCTTGTTGGCTCCTTTTACTCGTGGATAGGGAGAGAGGGTATTTTGTCTGTTGTCTATTCACCACGTTTCTACGGGGTGTTCGAAAAGTCTCTCCGCAGTGGCGTATGATTGTTAGCCGCGCGTGCCGTATGATTGTTCGCCTGCCTGGGTTACTCCCCATCAAGTGGACTCTCCCAACATTCCACTGTTCCGTTTATCTCAGCCAGCGTCAGTAGCATCGTTGGTGTGTGTCGTTACGAGTTGACGTCAACGTTTAAGTTTAGTTCCTTTGTTCGTTTGTTTCGATTCTGTCACTGTTAAACTGATAACCATCGCACAACGTGGGTTTTTAGTCCAACAAGTGTTCAAAGCTGGCGGTAAATACACAGTTTCAAAAAATAAAAATGGTTCAAATGGCTCTGAGCACTATGGGACTCAACTTCTGAGGTCATCAGTCCCCGAGAACTTAGAACTACTTAAACCTAACCTAAGGACATCACACACATCCATGGCCGAGGCAGGATTCGAACCTGCGACCGTAGCGGTCGCGCGGTTCCAGACTGTAGCACCTAGAACCGCTCTGCCACTCCGGCCGGCTACACAGTTTCAGTTCGTCAAACATGTAATTCAGTTTTCCCCGAGACAAGGCTCCCACATCGCGATACCGTGCGAGATTTGATTAACAAATTTCGAAGTACGGGTTCATTGACAGATGCACCGAGAAGTGGTCGTCCTAGGGTTTTGTCTGAGGATAAACTACTCGATATTTCCGATAAAATGTCCACGAGTCCGAACAAGTCAGTAGAAAACTCGCTCAGGAAATCGATGTTAGTGTCGGAAAGGCCCACACAGCTGTAAGGAAAAAATCAGAAATTTTTCCATACAAAGTGACAGTCGTGCAAAAACTGAAAAATATTGATCATGGCAAGAGACTGCATTATTGTCAATAGTTCAAAAATTTCGTTCAACAAAATGGAGGGGATATTCATAATGAAACGTTTTTCACTGGTGAGGCGTGGTTTCATTTATCCGGGTACATGAACTCGCAAAATTCTCGTATGTGGAGTACTGCAAATCCATTGTGTATTCATGAGGAACCACTTCATTATGTGAAAATACGAGTTTGGATTGCAATTTCTAGACTTAGGATTATGGGTTCCTTATTTTTCAACGAAACAATAAACCCACAACGATACTGCAGTGATATTCTGTAGCCATTCATTGGAGAACTCGTGTTAAGTGAAATACTGAACGGTTGCTGATGTTTTTCGTGATCGTTTAATTTCACAGGGACTTTGGCCTCCACGATCGCCTGACCTAACACCACCTGACTTTTTCTTCTGGGGTGCAGCGAAAAGCAACTGTCTATAAAAACCGTCCAAAATCCTTCGATGAATTGAAAGCTGCAATATCCACTTTCACTGCTTCAGTTGCAGAAGAAATGTTACAACTTGTGTTTGGAAACATGATTAGACGAATTGAATTGTGTATTCAAAAACGGGGGGACACTTTCAACATTTAATGTGAAAATTTGTTACTAAAAATGAATATTCAATAAATTAAAAACTTGTATTTCACTGAGTTTCATTTTGGTATGTTCACTGCGGCATAGTACGCGCGGCTAACAATCATACGGCACTGCGGAGAGACGTTTTGAACACTCCGTATTAGGTCGATCTGTTGTCTGTATGTCTCTCTGTCTGTTTGGTACAAACTTAGCACCTGATTTTAAACTTATTTCCCGATGATGAACTGGAGATTCGCAAAATCTGAACAAAGCTCAGAACAGGAGGACTGTGGAACACTGACAGACTCGCTTTGTTGTCTGGTGTCTGGTGGAGCGTACTTCGTGTATCATAGCCATTCTCTCCTTTACGTGTCCCATTCGCGAATGGTTCGTGGAAGGGAGATTGCCGGTAAACGTCTGTGTAAATCCCAATGTTCGGCAGTGCCCTACGTGAGCGACACCTGTGTCGCGCTGCCCGTCTCCCGCTGCAACTGGCGACGTTTGAATTCAGACGTGTTTGCGTCTCGTCGCTGCAGCACGCGTGACCCACAGCGACAGCCACGCGTCTTCTCGGCAAAGCAGTGGAGCGGACGCGACGGCAGCTACGAATTACTTAACATCCGATTTTAAGAAAACTACTCGGTGAAAAAAAATTGATTCTTCCGCAACCTATAGCTTGATATCTTTAAACGATAAGGGTCTCAATTTATTTTCGTTATTCCTCATAGTTACTGTGCTGCACGAAATTCAGTACATGGCTGCACGAAATTTTTAAGAATTCGCAGAGGTAAACTCACATTGTGTAGAGTTTCCGTATAGTTCATTTAAGGTAATACATTACTGCGTATGAAATGTAACCAATATATCTAAATTGTATTTAAAGTTGAGACTGGAATGATATCTCTGTTCGTTCTTGAGATATTGGTTGTTATATCCGCGGACTGGCCGCTCGCGGCGCGTCCGAACCTTTCCTGCGCTTCGGGAATCAAGTGGTCGTAAAAACCGTCGTATCTCATAAAAGATTCAAGATATCAAAACGACGCATTTTGGGTTTCTTTTTTTATTGGGGGGGGGGGGGAGACAAACAGCGAGGTCATCGGTCTCATCGGATTAGGGAAGGATGAGGAAGGAAGTCGGCCGAGCCCTTTCAAAGGAACCATCCCGGCGTGCGATTTAGGGAAATCACGGAAAACCTAAATCAGGATGGACGGACGCGGGATTGAACCGTCGTCGTCCCGAGTGCGAGTCCAGTGTGCTAACCACTGCGCCACCTCGCTCGGTGACGAATTTCGGAAATGACAGCACGCAGAAAGGACTATGATTAAGGCATATGATTAACACTCGATACGTTTTTGTAAACGCGTGAGCAGAGCGAAAACAAGACTACCTATAACTTACACCATGAGGAATTGTCCAAATTTTCATAGCCAAACAAAGGGAGAGAAACAGGTAAATGGGGTATCAAAGTGGCCAGCATGAGGTCTAGTTTGGCATGAAAATATTTAACTGCTAGAAAGGAATCAGGGTAATTAACGGAAATTTAATTGATAAGCTGAGGAAAAATTGAAATATTTCACGAAAAGCTGCTGCCAAGCTATGTAAATGAAGTGTTAAAAATTTTATCTCTTCAGGACATAGCTATTTTGCGCATAAAAAGATACGTTGGTGCGGTATTTAAATGTTGAAAAGGCTTCATTCGAATCAAGTACGTTAGGAAGGGAAATGAGAAATCAGTAAGATTATGCTTTCTGAATAAAACTTGAAATTAAAAAATGGAAGAAATCAGTCAAATATTGTATGAAATTATTTGTGTAAAAGAAATAAGTGGATCAGAGAAACGTTCTACGTGCCTTTGAATGATGCTCGAAATCATGGACAAAAAATGAGGTGCACCAAACGTTTCCCTAATATTTTTTAATTCATTCTTTTAGAAAAATCGTTAGACAAAACGTTTGGCTTTCTTTTCAAAAATTTTGTAAGCTTTACTTTTACAGACTATTTAGAGTAATTGAAACGCTTGGCCTTAACACTGACTGCTGATGAATTACGTTCGCAAAATCAAATATCTCTAATATTTCATGGTTCATTGTAATGTATTAGGAATTAAATGTGTGTGATGTACTGGGATTGGTGTGAAGATGTAGTTCTTTGGCAAGACCTTAAAAATATACTCAGCGATGCAGTGTAAACAGTACACATAAGACTTCTTGTTTTTGTGGTCTTAACTCCAGAGACTCGTTTGATGCAGCTCTCCATGCTACTCTATCCTGTGCAAGCTTCTTCAACTCCCAGTACATACTGCAACCTACATCCTCCTGAATCTGTTTAGTGTATTCATCTCTTGGTCTCCCTCTACGATTTTTACCCTCCACGCTGCCCTCCAATACTAAATTGGTGATCCCTTGATGCCTCAGAATACGCATTACCAGCCGATCCTTTCTTCTAGTCAAGTTGTGCCAGAAATTCCTCTTCTCCACAATCCTATTCGGACTTCCTCATTAGTTGTGTGATCTACCCATCTAATCTTCAGCATTCTTCTGTAGCACCACATTTCAAAAGCATCTTTTCTCTTCTTGTCCTAATTATTTATCGTCCATGTTTCACTTCCATACATGGCTACACTCCATACAAATACTTTCAGAAACGACTTCCTCACCTTTAGATCTATACTTGATGTTAACAAATTTCTCTTCTTCAGAAACGCTTTCCTTGCCATTGCCAGTCTACATTTTATATCCTCTCTACTTCGACCATAATCAGTTATTTTGCTCCCCAAATACCAAAACTCCTTTACTACTTTAAGTGTCTCATTTCCTGATCTAATTCTGGCAGCATCACCCGATTTAATTTGGCTACATTCGATTATCCTCATTTTGCTTTTGTTCATGTTCATCTTATATCCTCCTTTCAAGACACTGTCCATTCCGTTCAACTGCCCTTCCACTTCCTTTGCTGTCGATGACAGAATTACAATCTCGTCGGCGAACCTCAAAGTTTTTATTTATTCTCCATGGACTTTAATACCTACACCGAATTTTTCTTTTGTTTCCTTTACTGCTTGCTCAATATACAAATTGAACAACATCGGGGATAGGGTACAACCCTGTCTCACTCCCTTCCCAACCACTGCTTCCCTTTCATACCCGTCGACTCTTGTAACTGCCATCTGGTTTCTGTACAAATTGTAAATAGGTTTTCGCTCCCTGTATTTTACCCTTGCCACCTTTAGAATTTGAAAGACAGTATTCAACATTGTCAAAGCTTTCTCTATGTCTACAAGTGCTAGAAACGTAGGTTTGCCTTTCCTTAATTTAGGTTCTAAGAATCTTTCTTCTAAGATAAGTAGTAAGGTCAGTATTGCCTCATGTGTTCCAATATTTCTACGGAATCCAGACTGATTCTTCCCCGAGGTTGGCTTCTACCAGTTTTTCCATTCGTCTGTAAAGAATTAGTGTTATTATTTTGCGGCCGTGGCTTATTAAACTGATAGTTCGGTAATTTTCACATCTGTCAACACCTGCTTTCTTTGGGATTGGAATTATTATATTCTTCTTGAAGTCTGAGGGTATTTGACCTGTCTCATACATCTTGCTCATCAGATGGCAGAGTTTTGTCAGGACTGGCTCTCCCAAGGCCATCAGTAGTTCTAATGGAATGTTGTCTACTCCCGGGGCCTTGTTTCGACTTTGGTCTTTCAGTGCTCTGTCAAACTCTTCATGCAGTAACGTATATCTCATTTCATCTTCATTTGCAACCTCTTCCATTTCCATAATGTTGTCCTCAAGAACATCGCCCTTGTATAGACTATGTACTCCTTCCACCTTTCTACTTCCCTTTTTTGCTTAAAACTGGGTTTCCATCTGAGCTCTTGATATTCATGCAAGTGGTTCTCTTTTCTACAAAGGTGTCTTTGAAACTTCCCCTTAGAAAAATTAATGAATTACTATGCTGATAAGCCCGTTACGTTATTTGATTTTCAAACAGCTGAGCAGAACTGAACGTACTAAGACATTTCGCTCTTTACTTATTCTGATCAACACTAAACTGACACACAATATTTTTATCGCAACACAATCTGACTTTCAAAAATCCCTACAAAAGAATGGCCCTGACTAACAATAACCTATACCTTTCACGAATCACTTACCTCACAAAAATGTTCGTTAGTCGAACTACTGCAATACAGCGAGCGTCAATACCGTCAGCTAAATAAAAGATTCAAACTACTGAAGGCACTAACTACTGATAGGCATAGTTAGCAAATGAAAGATTTTGATAAAGAACAAACAATGTATTTACCTTAATAGTGTTCAAACGTCATTATATATATATATATATATATATATATATATATATATATATCAGTTCATGACACCCAGTCTTACAAATTTACTGTCTCTGATGGACACACGTCCAGATCATCCGCTCTCAAAACTCCGCCATCTCTCTCCCCACATCCACCACTGCTGGCGGCTCACCTCCAACTGCGCAACGCTACGCGCTGTTAACCAGTCTCTTGCTGTATTATTAACGCACGTGCAAACACTAACAGTCCCAACTTCTCACATATTGTGCATATACTACGCCCAACAGAAACGTGTGCAGTGAAATGAATGCTTACAAGTTGCTTTATTTGATGAACTGGTGTCCATTACAATTTTATAACATGACAATACAATTACAAAGATACAGAAAACATCATTAAAACATAATAATACAGATAACATTTGTAGTAATACAGGCTTTACAAAATAGTAGAAATAGACATATACATCAGTGTTACAGGAATTATGACGTAAGTAAATATACAAAATAATGGGAATAGTTTTCGAAACCTTAATTTCACACATGAGAATTAAAAAAATAGAATAAGTAATGTCTAAGCCTTTTTACAAAGTAAATAACATATTATAAATGCAAATTATATTTGAGGATAGCAGTATTCCTCATCATAGTGAATGTAGCTCAGTATTAGAAAAATTCTACAACATAAATCTTATTAGCTAAACACATAAAGACAGGAAAAACACAAATATACAAGGGTACACAAACACATAGCGGAATAACACAAAAGGAAAGGACAGGGTTTGTTTTAATGCAGTATTTTGCAAACAAAACTTTCTTTACTTCTTGGAGTTCTCCCTTCATTCATCATTATTCCCAAAAAGTCCTATCTATACCTATTGTCCCTAAACCCTACTGTTTTTGTTCATATCCTCTTTCTAAATAAATTTTTCCTATTGTACTATACTCGTTTTTGCCCATATATTTTTCGTATAACTTCTCAATGCATTCTTCCCCTATTCTTCATAGTTAGTTTCTTATATAGTATCCCCCCTCTTAAGCTAACTTAAATCTACTGAGCTCAGATACATAAACAAAGGGACGAGGCAGTGCAGCAGTACAAAACAATTAACACAAACAGCAATGACAAAAAAATGCAAATTGGCAAAGCAAGCAGCAGTATATCTAAATTAGCAAAGCAAATGCAACATTACAACGAATATAAGGCAATGTGCAGCAAACAAGAAAAATAAATCTGTAGTAAAACTGGTTTAACAGAGTAATAAAAAGTGAAATTTAGTGGCACTATGCCTGGCAAACAGCAGCAGCAAATGCAATAACTTATATCTAAACATGACAAACCCACAAGCAGACAAAATAGTACACTAAAGACAACAATGCAGATAAGGGAAATGTCTATTCACATCTTAATGTCTATGTTATTAAAATGGTGCACCACAACAAGTTTTCCTACCAAAAAAATTACCAAGTAGTTGAAAAGAAAATTATGTATGCAATTCCTGTGAAGGGAAATGTCTTTTTGTGCGCCTTCGTTTTTTTTAAGTAGATCATAAAGTTATTATTTAATGGATCTGTAGGCATAAAATATCTATATTAGCACATTCATAAAATTTTATTTTAACCAATGCTGCAGCTAGAAACTAGATATGAGCAATCTCTCAACTAGAAAGACAATAGATGTAAAATGTTTCTCATCATTTCATTAGGCATTTTAGTAAATATCATAAATTAAGAGCTCCACAGTGTAATCATATGTTTTCAAGTTTGAGCGTGTCGTATTTGCGATGCTTTCCAGAAAGGACTGTCAATAGCGAGGATAATGGCCTCCTTTTTTCTCCACCTGTACCTCTGAAAGGCACACACTAATGGCTTTTTTTCCAAGTGACTGTCGCTCCACAGCACAGTCAGTGATTTTCATATAGCGCGCTACGTGGCGTTACCAACATAGAAACCTAAACAGCCTACTTACATCTTTAATTTTCCTGTAGGCAGTATCTATCTTACCCCTAGTGATATACGCTTCTGCATCCTGACATTTATCCTCTGGCCATCCCTGCTTAGCCATTTTGCACTTCGTGTCAATCTCATTTTTGAGACGTTTGTATTCCTTTTTGCCTGCTTCATTTACTGCATTTTTGTATATTCTCCTTTCATCAATTAATTTCAGTATCTCTTCTGTTACCCAAGAATTTCTAGTAGACCCCGTCTTTTTACCAACTTGATCCTCTGCTGCCATCACTATTTCATCTGGTGATCTTCGAAGTAGATGACATTTAGGAAATTCTCCATGGAGATTCCTCACTTTGAAAATTTCATGCACAGCATTCCTTTCCGCTTTATTTTCTGAAGTAAACCTAATTCTGTAGCCTTACTCTCCAGCAACAGTATTCTTCAGTTTAAGGGATGCCGTTTTACAGAAACAGCTGGTTGGCTCTGAAGCAGCCATCTTGTAGCAGGACACCAAAGCTTTTCGCCCGATGCTGCTGCTTGCCGCTGGAGTGTCGCATATCCAGGAGTGGCTCTCTTCCGTCGTCACGTAGGACACGGCCTTACCTTCACTGTCTTTGGGCGAGATACATAGGAGGAAACAATGTATTGGGTAAGGGGGACGACAGGGTGACAGACGAAAATATTGCTCAATTTGAGGTTTTTTCTCAACCGTACTGGAATGAAGTAGACGAATGGGGTTTCCTGCAACGAACAAAGCGTACATTGAAGTTTTTATTGGTGTTTTCTTTTTTTTTTTTTTGGAAAATATTAATGTATTCACTGTATAATTGGGATTCTCTCGAGGTGGCTCTGAAAGTAAGTAGATCTTCGTTTGTCGAACTCCGGCCGTCGTTATCTTGAAACATCCCCTTAGAAAAATTAAGAATGACAGTGCTGGAAAACCTTTTACGTTATTTGATTTTCAAACAGCTCAGCAAAACTGAATGTACTCATACATTTCTCTCTTTATTTATTCTGATCATCACTAAACTGACAGACAATATTTTTAGCATGTCCATTATAATTATCCGGGCTGTTATGCCGTGGTCGGTTGCTGAATTCTGTGTCGATTCCCAACGTTTCGTCTCCGACTGCGGGAGACATCTTCAAGGGGGTCCGTAGCTCGATGGAAGGTCCAACACACCCACTGGCTCGCTACTGACTGCCGCTAAATTCCGTGTCCGCGCGCTCCCACGCCGCGGCGTGACGTCACGTGTTTTGAAAACGTCAGTGCAATTGGCCGCTGTCCGTCGCCGTCGATCGTCGTTGCCATCACCCAGTAGCGGACGGGTGGTACACATCTTCTGTAACACCGGCATCAATAACCCGTTTAATTTCTCACCCTCCTCATTTCGATTGAAATTATTTGGGTGTTTAGCGATTTCGATTGCCTTCCTGTAGCCTTTCGTAATATCCGCTTGTGGCCGCTAGTACTTGCGTCTCCTCGAAACGAATATTGTGGTTCCCTGGATGGAAAGCATGCTCCGCAACAGCTGATCGTTCCGTTTCTCCTCTTCTACAATTTCCCTTGTGCTCTTCCAAACGTTTAGAAACAGTTCTTTTGGTGGTACCCACATAAACATCACCACAGCTGCATGGGATCCTATACACTCCAGCTTTTTCCAATGGTTTGCGAGCGTCCTTGGCAGGCTTAAGGTATTCCTGTATCTTCCTGGTGGGCTTGTAAATTACGGCAATATTCCGCTTCGTCAAGATCCTCCCTATTTTTTCCGTTACATTTTTAACAAACGGCAGGAAAACCTTAGATTTTGCAGTAGCCTGTACGTCAGTATGATTTCTGCGTGGCTGCCTCAACGCACGTTTTATTTCGGCGGACGAATATCCGTTCTTCGTTAGTGCATTGTGGAGATGTTCCATCTCAGCGTCGAGCAACTCAGGTTCACAAATATTTCTAGCTCGGTCCGCTAACGTCTTGATAACACCCCGCTTCTGTTGTGGGTGGTGGTTCGAATCCCGGTGCAAATAACGGTCCGTGTGCGTGGGTTTGCGGTACTCTGAGTGGCCCAAACTACCATTTTCGTTCCTAAAAACAAGCACATCGAGGAAATGTAACTTGCCGTCTACCTCCTCCTCCATTGTAAACTGAATTCTCGAGTTTATACTGTTCAGATGTTCGTGGAACCGGCTTAGTTCCTCCCTGCCATGTCTCCACAGCACAAACGTGTCATCCACGTATCGGAACCATACATTTGGTTTCTTGCTGGCAGAACCTAAGGCCATAAACAAGTTTGCAATTACGGGACTTAGGGGGCTTCCCATAGCCACGCCATCCGTTTGCTCATAAAACTGTTCATTCCACTTGAAGTATGTGGTCGTCAAACAACACTTAAACAGCTCTAAAATATCGGCAGGAAAAATTCGATCCAGCTGTTCCAATACATCATTAAGTGGAACCATGGTAAACAGCGATACCACATCGAAGCTGACCAATATGGTTGGTTGGTTTTTTGGGGAAGGAGACCAGACAGCGTGGCCATCGGTCTCATCAGATTAGGGAAGGAAGTCGGCCGTGCCCTTTCAGAGGAACCATCCCGGCATTTGCCTGGAATGATTTAGGGAAATCACGGAAAACCTAAATCAGGATGGCCGGACGCAGGATTGAACCGTCGTCCTCCCGAATGTGACCAATATGTCCTCCGGTTGGACCACTATGCCATTCAATCTGCTGATGAAATGTGTCGAATTCTTTATATAAGAGTCCGAACGGCCCACATGTGGTTTTAACAGCGTAGTCAAAAACTTGGCTAACGAGTAGGTGGACGAACCAATGGCACTTAGTATCGGTCTTAACGGCACATTTTCTTTGTGAATTTTGGGCAATCCATAAAGCCTCGGTGGTAGCGCATGCTTTCCAGCCAGGGATCCACAATATTCGTTTCGAGGAGACGCAAGTACTAGCGGCCACGAGCGGATACTACGAAAGGCTCTACAGGAAGACAATCGAAATCGCTAAACACCCAAATAATTTCAACCGAAAGGAGGAGGGTGAGAAATTAAACGGTATATGGATGCCGGTGTTACAGAAGATGTGTACCACCCGTCCACTACTGGGTGATGGCAACGGCGATCGACGGCGACGGACAGCGGCCAATTGCACTGACGTTTTCAAAACACGCGACGTCACGCCGCGGCGCGAGAGCGCGCGGACACGGAATTTAGCGGCAGTCAGTAGCGAGCCAGTGGGTGTGTTGGACCTTCCATCGAGCTACGGACCCCCTTGAAGATGTCTCACGTTGGGAATCACCACAGAATTCATCAACCGACCACGGCATAACAGCCCGGATAATTATAATGGACATGATATTTCCGGCCGTGAAAGTCTACATTTTAATATTTTTAGCGCAACGCAATCTGACTTTCAATAATACCTACAAAAGAATGGCCGTGACTAACAGTAACCTGTACCTTTCATGAATCAGTTACGTCACAAAAATCTTCGTTACTCGAACTACTGCAATACAGCGAGCGCCAATACCGTCAGCTAAATACAAGATTCTAACTACTGAAGGCACTAACTACTGATAGGCATAGTTAGCAAATGAAAGATTTTGATGGAGAACAAACAATTTATTTACCTTAATAGTGTTGAAAAGTCATTATATGATATCCAGTCGTACAAATTTCCTTTTTCTGACGGACACACGTCCTGATCGTCCGCCCTCAGAACTCCGCCATCTCTCTCCCCACATCCACCACTGCTGGCGGCTCACCTCCAACTGCGCAACGCTACGCGCTGTTCACAGCCAACTGCCCAACACTACAATGGCGAACAACAATGCAAACCAGCCACAGAGTGCACACAGCACAGCCAGTGATTTTCATACATAGCGCTATGTGGCGTTACCGTCATAACCTAAACAGCCTACTTACAATGTGAAACATGAAATTAACATATCACGCTGATCCTTAGAGATGTAATTTTACTTCATCGTAGCGCTTTTAAAAAAATAGGCGACATTATAGATATTTGAAAAAATGTCAATTTTTCAACTCTTTTTTGGCCGAAAAATACTAAAAATCGGCTATGATGAATTGATCCGATGAAAATTGTAACGTGGGCGACGACAACCGTGCCGAAAAACATGGTTTTGAGAAAAATGCGTGTAAAGTTTGACGAGTATTTATCATAAAAAGGGAAAAGCTTGAAACATACGATATATCGTCGATGCCTGGTCCGAATAACTATCGCTCCGGCTAGTGGGTGGCCGCTTTCTGCTATTTTGACCTGGTAAGCCCTCATTTTCGTCCTCAAAAGCCCTTTTCGTCGCTGCGCGCATCGCCGCTGGGGTCTCTGTCTTCACAGAATCGGCGCGTTTCATCGCTGATTTTGAAGGTCACTTGCCACGTGCATTAATGCAGTGCGGCCTGCACTGAACACACATACGGCCAAATTTGAAGCAACGTTGACAATTTCGCTTCGGCAGGACGTATTTTTGGAGCGTATCTGCAATGAGATTACTGAAAATTTCGTTCACGTTTCGAGTAGAACCCCCAAAGCAACGCTCCAGCAGATCATGTTTATTCAGATCGCTACAAATACGAACGCGGAACCGGCTTTCTAACGCCGAGGCGTGCCGCGCCCGCTCGGCTTCAAACGCTCACAGAGTCGGTAGTTTTAGAGTTCGCGCATTATGTTTCGGGGAATAATTCGTCAATGTATATACATTCGGATTCCGTAACAAAAAAAGTCGAGTTTTTCGGGCCATCACTCTGTCGTTCCCACTTACCTCAGGTGTACAGAAACTAGAATAAAACTTAAATTTACCGAATGTATCTGTTGTAGTCTCCTCAAAGTGTTTGAAACCAGTTGAAAAATTCCATGCATCAGCTAAGGAGCAGAAACCAATTTTTAATATACAAAGTTTTTTAATCGGACTAAAAAGTATACAGGGAGATTTACGAAGATATGCAATTATTTTAATATATTATTCTACAAGTAAAACTAAAGAAAAAAGTTCGTAGAAACATAGGTCTGCAAATGTTTAGTTATGGAGTTAACGGCTAGTACAAGATTTTGCCTGAAATTTAGCAACTTCGCTAATATGAAGCAAACGCAGAACTGTACGACGTTAAAGTAAAGCTCGATTTCCATTTCTTTTGTTGTTATTGGTATGGTGAATATAATAAAACATGTCCCAGACGTGTGTCTGCAGTAGTTTTCCAGAAAATCCAGAGAAGCAAAGATGTAATTTCCTAACATTTTTAATTTATTAACTACTTGGCGCAATTTGTTTTTAAATTCCAGACAATTGCACAAAGTTTTCAACAGAAGTTGTAGAGAATTTAATTTTGGAAAAATGATGGTAATAACTTTAACTGAAACTGTATGAATGTGTCACATAATCTACAAACTACAACAGTTACTATGTGGTTTGATTTAAATACACTGTCGTTATCATGTTCTTTCTATAAACAATATAGAATAACTCGTTTCAAGTTTAGGAAACGACTGAAACAACTCACTAACGGTTTCCAACAATGACATAAACCTTCCTGGCAGATTAAAACTGTGTGCCCGACCGAGACTCGAACTCGGGCCCGTTGCCTTTCGCGGGCAAGTGCTCTACAATCTGAGCTACCGAAGCACGACTCACGCCCGGTACTCACAGCTTTACTTCTGCCAGTATCTCGTCTCCTACCTTCCAAACTTTACAGAAGCTCTTCTGCGAACCTTGCAGAACTAGCACTCCTGAAAGAAAGGATATTGCGGAGACATGGCTTAGCCACAGCCTGGGGGATGTTTCCAGAATGAATGACATAAACGTTTCTACATTTTTAATGGATAGTAAACAAATTTAATTTTATAATAATCTTCGCTTCTCTGGATGTTCTGGAAAACTACTGCAGATACACGTCTGGGACATGTTTCATTAGATTCACCAGACCAATAACAACAAAATAAATGGAAATCGTGCTTTAACCTCCTGCAGTTTTACGATGGTATCATATTAGCGAAGTTGCAAAGCTTCAGCCGGCCGAAGTGGCCGTGCGGTTAAAGGCGCTGCAGTCTGGAACCGCAAGACCGCTACGGTCGCAGGTTCGAATCCTGCCTCGGGCATGGATGTTTGTGATGTCCTTCGGTTAGTTAGGTTTAACTAGTTCTAAGTTCTAGGGGACTAATGACCTCAGCAGTTGAGTCCCATAGTGCTCAGAGCCATTTGAACCATTTGCAAAGCTTCAGGAAAAATTTTTTACTAACCGTAACGCGGTAACTAAGCGTTTGAGGATCTATGCTCATATGCAGTCTTTTCTTTAGTTTTACTTGTAGAATAACATATTAAAATATTTGCATATCTTTGTGAATCGCGCTGTATAATAATTGCCCCCTAACCCTATACAGGCCGCATACTAGATAGTGATGAAATTTCGTGATTCTCAATTTCTAAAATCTGTGAAATTAGTTGTAAGATTTAAAAAGAAAAACTTGTGGTGCGCGAGATAAATAACTGTGTCCTTACTATTAAACTACTTGCTAACTGTTGTATGAATAGTTCACGTCCTTATTATGTAGACTACTGCATCCGTCCCACGTATGTCATTTTAAATGCTACAAGCACTTTCACAGTTATTAAAAATTCACAATCACGTATTTTTAGGACTCCCTGTGTTGGGTTAGGAACCTGTGTGGTGCTATATTTCTTAGTCCGATTTAAAAACAGGGTACATTAAAAAATTAATCTTTTATTCAAATAATTTTTGTCTCATTTTGATTTTGAATTTATTTCTGTGGGGGTATCTTATGGCCCTGGGATTCAACGAGGGGAACCACGGTCGCAGGTTCGAATCCTGCCTTGGGCATGGATGTGTGCGATGTCCTTAGGTTAGTTAGGTTTAAGTAGTTCTAAGTTCTAGGGGACTGATGACCTCATATGTTAAGTCCCATACTGCTCAGAGCCATTTGAACCATTTGAACAAGGGGAACTCACTTTAAATATTTGTAGACAGTGGAGTTGATGACTATTTTCTACCGAGCGAGGTGGCGCAGTGGTTAGCACACTGGACTCGCATTCGGAAGGACGACGGTTCAATCCCGCGTCCGGCCATCCTGATTTAGGTTTTCCGTGATTTCCCTAAATCGCTCCAGGCAAATGCCGGGATGATTCCTTTGAAAGGGCACGGCCGACTTACTTCCCCATCCTTCCCTAACACTATGAGACCGATAACCTCGCTGTTTGGTCTCTTCCCCCATACAACCAACCAACCAACCAACTATTTTCTACTTCGTTTTACCTGGAATTCTTATAACTGAAGGTTGATGTTGCTGGCTAGTCCTGTTTGCAGCTCTTGTTGTATTCTTCGTCAGTGGAAGGTAAAGGCATTGTAATGTTGGAAAACTGAAAATAATGATCTTAGCCTCACGTAATTCCATCGTCACTGTGCTGGTACTTCGTCTATTCAGTCTGATTTTACTAGCCATTTCAGTGAGCCAGCACTTTAAGTATTTGGTATCGGTTGTTTCGTACCTGGCGTTGTATGTTACATCATGTAGCTCTTATTAGGATTTTCGTTTCTGTGTTTAAAATCTTTTTGGTTTGGTTTCTATGAGCCTTGCAGACATGCGCTGCATAGACCAGAACTGGTCTTCTGCAGTTCTTGCATGTATTAGATCAGCAAATGCTTTATTTAATCTGTTTTAAAAGTGGTACTCGTGTAGCTTTTGCTGTGATGTCTCTGTGAGGTATGGAGTCTGTATAGTACTGGCAGTACAGCAGCAGCAGCCCGTATGTACATAGGCGGCGCTGTGTCCCCTGAACAAACAAACACTCCGCAGGGTCTCGGGGAACCCCCTCAGCGCCCAGCCGCTGCCAGCATGTACCTGCCAGGTGATCCCCGCGGGGATATCTCTCTCTCTCTCTCTCTCTCTCTCTCTCTGCCGACGTTCCAGTGTTTGTAGTAGCCACCCCCTCTTCCCATTGGCCACTCCGCGCCATACTCCCCCGCCCCCCCCCCCTACCCGCCCCATGTAACTGTTGACGGCTCTAAGCTCTTACAAGGGAACCTCCCCATCGCACCCCACTCAGATTTAGTTATAAGCTGGTGGATAGGCCTTGAAAAACTGAACACAGATAAATCGAGAAAACAGGAAGAAGTTGTGTGGAACTATGGAAAAAATTAATAAAATATACAAACTGTGTAGTCCATGCGAACATAGGCAACATCAAGGAGAATGTGAGCTCAGGAGCGTCGTGGTCCCGTGGTTAGCGTGAGCAGCTGCGGAACCAGAGGTCCTTAGTTCAAGGCCTCCCTCGACTGAAACTTTCACTTTCTTTATGTTCTGTCCGTTCGTTCATTGACGTCTCTGTTCACTGTAATAAGTTTAGTGTCTGTGTTTTGCGACCGCACCGCAAAACCGTGCGATTAGTAGACGAAAGGACGTGCCTTTCCAATGGGAACCGAAAACATTTGATCGCAAGGTCATAGGTCAACCGATTCCTCCACAGGAAATCACGTCTGATATATTCTATACGACACTGGTGACGGATAATAATTGTCTGAAAATAAAAAATTAAATTTTTTACTCGAGGGCAGACTTGAACCAAGGACTTCTCGTTCCGCAGGTGCTCACGCTAACCACGGGACCACTGCGCTACTGAGCTCACATTATCCGTGATGTTGCCTATCTTGCACATGGACTACTCACTTTGTGTATTTTGCTTATTTTTTTCATAGTTCCACACAACTTCTTCCTGTTTTCTCGATTGATCTGTGCTCAGTTTTTCAAGGCCTATCCACTGTGCCAACTTATAACTAAATCTGAGTGGGGTGCGATGGGGAAGTTCCCTTGTTAGTCCACCATGGTAGCTGTGCGACCAGTGCAGCAGATTGCAAAGCGGACTAGATTTTCTCCTCTCGGGGAGCGGGTCTTGCGCTCTCCTTCCTTTCACACAGTCGTAATTGGTATTACAGTTCCTATGGCTGAGTAGCCACGGCCCGAAATCAATAAATTGAAAAAGAAAGAAAACCACGAACTCGGCACTCGTCCAGTTCATAGGCGTCCTGGCACAGTCATCTGGTATCCCGATATAGGTGAGGCTCTCGCGCTGTATTGCCCTCTTGATAATACAGCTCCTGATATTATCTTGTCACAATATACAAAAACCTCGGTTTTAGTAAGTGGAAATTTTATATACTGTAACCTCATTGTCTTTTTAAGTCTGTCAAACAGTAAGTTATACAGCGTACTTCTACCATTCTTTGCAGCATGGAAGCTATCTGCCACAGAACATTTTTTTTTTTACTGTGAATAATAGTGTTGTGACATCAAATACATGGTACTAAAGCAAAAAACCGAAAAAATAGAATGTCAGTTGGCGGAGTAAACACAGTGGGCCGGCCGTGTGGCCGAGTGGTTCTAGGCGCTTCAGTCTGGAACCGCGCAACCGCTACGGTCGCAGGTTCGATTCTTGCCTCAGGCATGGACGTGTGTGCTGCCTTTAGGTTAGTTAGATTTTAGGGGATTGATGACCTCAGATGTTAAGTCCCATAGTGCTCACAGCCATTTGAACCATAAACACAGTGTGGGCAAAACAAAACTGCCCCAGAAAATATTTCATGTACCTCAGTAGAGGCATCCCAACGCACATCAGCCAACCCAGTTCTTGAAGGTGTCAAGCTGGGTTGCCTATCTTAAGGTGCACGAACAATCTGAGAGCTGGTCAGATTGTCTACTAAATCGTTTACGTAGATTAGGAACAGCAGAGGGCTTATAAGACTTGGATGGGGAATACTAAAGATAAATTCTCTTTTAGTCGGTGAATTTGTGTCAGTGACCTTTCTGACAGAAAATCACTAATCGAGTCGCACAACTGAAGCGATACTCCACAGCCACGAAATTTGATTAGAAGTCGCTTGTGAGGCATGGACTAAAGAGCGTACATCTGCTCTCCGAAAGGCACCATATGGTGTGTGATACCGTTGAGACATACCATATTCCTTTTTCAGCCCCCCACGAGAGGTCAGTGACTATAATGTGTTCGTCAGGATAGACGTCAGGAGCGGAAAATGGTGGGCGTTGCAACAATTGAAAGTAATTAAGCTTGAACTGACCCTATTTATTCATGTAACGGTGGTACACGGGTGCCTACGTAGAGCTGAGCAGCCCCAAGAGGGGTTGCCGTCTGCTCATCAGAGAGGCAGAGGCTAGAGGAGCGACTACTCAGGGCCGAGGTCAGAAGCTAAGAGGGCGCGGAGCTGTTTCCGAGCCGCCCTCGCCGCTGCCGGCCGCGTCCCCACGTGATCACACGATTGGAGCACCGATTCCGTCAACGCGCCTTGCTAGTAGCGTACCCTCGTCAGCGCAACCAACCCGTGGGACTAGATAGAGCCTGACCGAGGAGCACGTGGCAGGAATGTGCCAACCACGGTCTTCCGGCCAGCACCTTGCACCACAGTATGCCCAAGCCGGCTACGGCCGTACATTATGAATGGAAAAAATTATTTAATAAAATTTTATCGGCAATGATCCCTCTTGGGGGGGAGGGGGGTCTCCTCCCTGCACAAATGATTGCTTGTAGGCTCCCGTGTGGGCACGAATCTCTGATTTACCTTCATCGTCTTTTCGCGAGATTTTCGTAGAGGGCAGCAAGTACTAGCTGACTCTACTATAGCTCAGTTCTTTTATCTTGGCGGTTCGCGCATGCCCGCCCAGACGCTAGAGATTGCTGCGTTGCCAGTTGCACACGACGCACGCGCCAAGAGAAGCAGCGCCATAGTGTAGCATAGTTCGCAAGCTTACGTGTAGGGGGGAGCGCGCAGTTCATGAAGTAAAGCCACCACGGCCGCATTAACCCTTTCGCTGCTGCAAAGACGTGCTCCCTGCATTCCGCACTGTGGGCGATTTTGTCACTGCACTGCTCGCCTGTGCAGACACATTGTGTTCCGACTGCTTTGACACTCTGTATCATTCGGTTCCACAAAAACTATTTGGCTCAAAAATTAGATTTTTACACATCTTCTTGACTGATACCTTCCCCCCATAAATGACTTAATTTTGTTTCGATGTTCAACGCAGTTATTATGCAGCATTAAATATAGTAAATCTTTGCACGAAATTTTGAAGAGTTTGCAGAGGTAAAAGTCCATAGAGTATACTTTCCGTATGGTCGATTTTAGTCGCCACAATGTTGAGAATGAAATGTGGACAAGATACCTATATATTTCATTTAATTTAAGTACCACATAAGTGTCGTATGTAATATTGAGAAATATTCCACCTTTCGCGACTGTAACAAAAGTTTTACTTACACTGGGCACGTTTGGCTTTATTTTAAAGCACTTCAATCAATCAAAAGGAAGTAGACAAAATACATTAAACAAAACTGTGGACTTACAAAAACATTAGGACTTGAATATACCGTCTGTCAGTGAAGTGCTCAGAGCTATGTCAAATATAATTTTGTGTGTGGCACACACAAACAGCATTTATTTGCTAAAACACTGATGAGCCAACACAAACGTTGAATATTGTGCTACCGCAGCACAAAACTACGAAAGGTGACTTGGCAATGGAGGACACAAAATACAGTCCTCTTATGATGCTTCAAGAGAGAGAAACGCATCTGCTCTAAATAAGTCGCTTATTACAGTTGCAGAAGAGGGATATATTTCAAAACCACTGGTAAAACTGCGACTGTGGAACAAAAACAAGAAAGAGAACATGAATACCATTGTGTATGTGCCATACCTTTTCACCTTTCACTTTAAAATAAAGTGAAACGCGCCCTGTGTAAATAAAACTTTTATTACAGTCGCGAAAGACGGAATATTTCTCAATATTACATACGACACCAATGTGGTACGTAAATTAAATGAGATATTGTTATACAGTAAATATTATGTGAAATTTAGGTATCTTGTCCACATTTCATTCTCAACATTGCGGCAACTAAAATCGACCATACGGAAAGTATACGCTATGGACTTTTACCTCTGCAAACTCTTCAAATTTTCGTGCAATGGTTTACTACATTTAATGCTGCACATCAAAACAAAATTAAGTCATTTATGGGGGGAAGGTATCAGTCAAGAAGACGTGTAAAAATCAAATTTTTTGGCCAAATAGTTTTTGTGAAATCGAATGATAAGTGTGTCAAAGCAGTGGGAACACCATGTGTCTGCACGGGCGAGAAGTGCAGTGATGACAAAATCGCGCACAGCACGGAATGCGAGGAGCACGTGTCTGCAGCAGCGAAAAAGTTAATGAAGAGGCAAAGCACTAGAAATTTCATTAAAACGAATAAAATTCGTGAAGTAAGGCACTCAAATATTGTTTTTAAATAGAGAAAAATATTAAGCACCACACAAAGATTGAACTCATAACCTTTCACTTGACAGCCCAACACCTTAACCGTTCCGCTATCTCAGCTCATCGAATACTTTAATTCCATAAGTAGTCTAACACCTCACGCAACTACTTATAAACACTGTTGGTATGACTATGAATTACTCACGCTTCGTCGAAGTACAATAGGAAATAAACAATTACCGCTGTTCTTTATGGCGAAAAAGCAGATCGTGAGATTGAAACAAACACCTTTCCTTGCTATCGCCTGAATTAGGAGTCTTATTGGTTGTTTGGTTTAATTAATTAATAGAATATGAAGCAATTGGTATAAAGAATGCTTTTTCCAAACTTTCTGTAAAAGAAAGTCTGCTATCAAGACATTGCTTTTGTTCTATTACTTTATTTATGACTGAACATTTCTAAAACTGAAGACACTCGTCCGTGCTCTGCACTGCAGTCGAGCTCTGGCAACGTCGTTCTCTGTTCATTGGCAAGACTGTGTTTTGTGACGTCAGATGCGCAGAACGAACCTAAACTCGGCCGCCAAGATATATGACGCGCACTTTAGGCGTGTACGCTCTCGTAACTTTAACAGTAAACCATAACGTGACACACAACGCCTCTCTTGCAGCATGTGCCGCTGAAGTTCGCTGTCTCTGCGACGCTTTCGTGCTTACTAAACGAATCTGTAACGAAACGTGCTGCTCTTCTTTGGGTCTCCTACATATCTTCTATTTACACTGGTGACAGAGCTCATGCGATAGCGATATGAATGTGTACAGATGGCGCTAATATCGCGTACAGAAGCACTGGACTGGCGGAACTGTCATTTGCATATTTCTTAAAATACGAGTAGCAGTAAGAGCCCTCTTTCACATTAACTGACAGGTACATAACACACTATAAAACTGATAACACTGGTTACTGAGATCGGTTATCGAGAGTAAAGGTTATTATGAGCGATATTGGCAAAGAAGTGTATAGTCTTTATTGTACACACATCAAAAAAACTTTTGCATCACACCAGTTCCCAGAACTCCCGAAGATAGACGCTCACTGTGGAAATCGTATCATAGACACAGCCCCTTTGACTGTTCAGAGCTGTCACTAAACCTACCCAAAGACGTAAACAACCATGGATGAGCAGCGCCTATTAGACAGAGGGGGTGCGACAGCCGATCAGTTCCACTCATTCCACCAGGAAGGAGGTACACGGCTCGTGTTGTCTGTAGTTCAACCATGCATAGACGGTCAATACCGCATCCACATTGTTACTTTGTAACTATATATGACGGTAGTACCTGTACCCGAAAGAACAGTTACCGTCGATGACCATGCAGCTTTGCCAGAAATGAAATGATAATTAAATAGACACCCTAGCTGCAAGCAGGCGTTGATACACTTCATTGGGGACATGTTGAAAATGTGTGCCCCGACCGGGACTCAAGCCCGCGGTGGCTCAGATGGATAGAGCGTCTGCCATGTAAGCAGGAGATCCCGGGTTCGAGTCCCGGTCGGGGCACACATTTTCAACATGTCCCCAATGAAGTGTATCAACGCCTGCTTGCAGCTAGGGTGTCTATTTAATTATCATTTCATTGTTACTTTGTGCCAGGAAGGGCTCTCAACATGGGCAGTGTCTACGCGTCTCGGAGTGAACCAAAGCGATGTTGTTCGGACATGGAGGAGACACAGAGAGACAGGAACTGTCGATGACATGCCTCGCTCAGGTCGCCCAAGGGCTACTACTGCAGTGGATGACCGCTACCTACGGGTTATGTCACGGAAGAACCCTGACAGCAACGCCACCATGTTGAATAATGATTTTCGTGCAGCCACAGGACGTTGTGGTACGACTCAGACGGTGCGCCATAGGCTACATGATGCGCAAGTTCACTCCTGATGTCCATGGCGTGGTCCATATTTTCAACCACGACTCCGTGCAGTGCTGTACAGATGGGCCCAAAAACATGCCGAATGGACCGCTCAGGATTGGCATCACGTTCTCTTCACCGATTAGTGTCGCATATGCTTTCAACCAGACAGTCGTCGGAGACGTGTTTGGAGGCAACCCGGTCAGGCTGAACGCCTTAGACACACTGTCCAGTGAGTGCAGCAAGGTGGAGGTTCCCTGCTGTTTTGGGGTGGCATTATGTGGGGCCGACGGACGCCGCTGGTGGTCACAGAAGGCACCGTAACGGCTGTACGATACGTGAATGCCATCCTCCAACGAATAGTGCAACCATATCGGCAGCATACCGGCGAGGCATTCGTTTTCATGGACGACAGTTCGCGCCACCATCGTGCACATCTTGTGAATTTCCTTCAGCATAACGACATCACTCGAGTAGAGTGGCCAGCGTGTTCTCCAGACATGAACACTATCGACAATGCCTGGGATAGATGGAAAAGGGCTGTTTATGTACGACGCGACCCACCTATGTTATCTATGCCGAATCGCCGTTGAGGAGGGGGACAATCTGGACCATTAGTGCCTTGATTAAATTGTGGATAGTATGCCACGACGAATACAGGCATGCATCAATGCAAGAGGACGTGCTACTGGGTATTAGAGGTACCGGGGTGTACAGCAATCTGCACAACCATTACTGAAGGTCCCGCTGTATGGTGGAACAACATGCAATGTGTGGTTTTCATGAGCAGCAAAAGGGCGGAAATGGTGTTTATGTTGATCGCTATTCCAATTTTCTGTACAGGCTCCGGAACTGTCGGGAACAAGGTGATGCAAAGCTTTTCTTGATGTGTGTATTATTACAGATCGCCCCTTGCAGCTCGGAATGAGTAAACTAAACTCAGTACGATCTTCCTCAGCGAAATAATTTTGGAGAAACGTGTTTACTATTTAGTGTGTACGTAGATGGATTTGTTCCATGTACCGATTTAAAAAAAGGCCAAAACGTAGTAGGATTTATATAAAATTTTAATGTACGAGGTGCATTCAAGTCCTAAGGCCTCCGATTTTTTTTTCTAATTAACTACTCACCCGAAATCGATGAAACTGGCGTTACTTCTCGACGTAATCGCCCCGTAGACGTACACATTTTTCACAACGCTGACGCCATGATTCCATGGCAGCGGCGAAGGCTTCTTTACGAGTCTGTTTTGACCACTGGAAAATCGCTGAGGTAATAGCAGCACAGCTGGTGAATGTGCGGCCACGGAGAGTGTCTTTCATTGTTGGAAAAAGCCAAAACTAACTAGGACCCAGGCCAGGTGAGTAGGGAGCATGAGGAATCACTTCAAAGTTGTTATCACGAAGAAACTGTTGCGTAACGTTACCTTGATGTGCGGGTGCGCTGTCTCGGTGAAACAGCACACGCGCAGCCCTTCCCGGACGTTTTTGTTGCAGTGCAGCAAGGAATTTGTTCTTCAAAACATTTTCGTAGGATGCACCTGTTACCGTACTGCCCTTTGGAACGCAGTGGGTAAGGATTTCGCCCTCGCTGTCCCAGAACATGGACACCATCATTTTTTCAGCACTGGCGGTTACCCGAAATTTTTTTGGTGGCGGTGAATCTGTGTGCTTCCATTGAGCTGACTGGCGCTTTGTTTCTGGATTGAAAAATGGCATCCACGTCTCATCCATTGTCATAACCGACAAAAAGACAGTCCCATTCGTGCTGTCATTGCGCGTCAACATTGCTCGGCAATGTGCCACACGGGCAGCCGTGTGGTCGTCAGTCAGCATTCGTGGCACCCACCTGGATGACACTTTTCGCATTTTCAGGTCGTCATGCAGGACTGTGTGCACAGAACCCACAGAAATGCTGACTCTGGAGGCGATCTGTTCAACAGTCATTCGGTGATCCCCCAAAACAATTCTCTCCACTTTCTCAATCGTGTCGTCAGACCGGCTTGTGTGAGCCCGAGGTTGTTTCATTTTGTTGTCACACGATGTTCTGCCTTCATTAAACTATCGCACCCATGAACGCACTTTTGACACATCCATTACTCCATCACCACGTGTCTCCTTCAATTGTCGATGAATTTAAATTGGTTTCACACTACGCAAATTCAGAAAACGAATGATTCCACGCTGTTCAAGTAAGGAAAATGTCGCCATTTTAAGTATTTAAAACAGTTCTCATTCTCGCCGTTGGCGGTAAAATTCCATATGCCGTACGGTGCTGCCATCTCTGGGACGTATTGACAATGAACGCGGCCTCATTTTAAAACAATGCGCATGTTTCTATCTCTTTCCAGCCCGGAGAAAAAAAATCGGAGGCCTTAGAACTTGAATGCACCTCGTAATTCACATATACAGCAAGCATGCTGGACTTAAGGATCTTCTACAGCATTTGCGCAGCGACGATAGCTATTAGGTACAAGGTATGTTCAGAAGGTAACGGAATTTTGTGATTACGCGAGTTGTATTAGTGTATTTCGTGCGATTCTTTCGTTGTTGTGTTGATAAATGCAATGCAGAGCTTATGCAGAAAGTAAGTTCGGATCAGGCGCGACAGTTGACCCTCGTCATAGAAGGTAGCCGGCTGTGCTTCCCGTCAATTCTCTACGCTCATCTATAGGTCGTTGTCTGTGCGAAAATGTTGTCTTCATAGCCAGTAGTTAGTGTGAGCAGAGATGAAACACAGAGGGAGCCAATTACGGGCTGTAGTCCGGGTGATCAAACGCTTCCCATCGAAAACGCTGCAGGAGCATTTTCATTGCCCCTGCAGACAGCGACCGAGAATTGTCACGAAGTAGGAACCGCATGACAGTCCTGTAAAGTGGGCTGCATAACATCAGGCAAAATCTCTCACCAGGACCTTATACTTGGCGGGAACACTATTTTCTACGCATCTTTATGTGCTCACCATGCGCTCAGAACTGGGAAGAGCGAAGCGATGCAACCGACAAGGATACTAGAGACACTGTCGAACACATATGTGCAGAGCGTTATTAGATTTTTACTGTGCTTTCCATTCCTTGGTCAGCTGTTGTGGCCGAGCGGTTCTAGGCGCTTCAGTGCGGAACCGCGCGACCGCGATGGTCGCAGGTTCGAATCCTGCCCGGGGGATGGATGTGTGTGATGTCCTTAGGATAGTTAGGTTTAAGTAGTTCTAAGCTCTAGGGAACTGATGACCACAGATGTTAAGTCCCATAGTGCTCAGAGCCATTTGAACCGTTTTTCCATTTCTTGACCGATCGGAACTTACTTTCCGAATGTCCCTCGTTTGTCTACTAACTGTACGGTATTCGTCACTCAGATATACAGGGTGAGTCACCCAACGTTACCGCTGGATATATTTCGTAAACCACATCAAATACTGACGAATCGATTCCACAGACCGAACGTGAGGAGAGGGGCTAGTGTAATTGTTTAATACAAACCACACAAAAATGCACGGAAGTATGTTTTTTAACACAAACCTACGTTTTTTTAAATGGAACCCCGTTAGTTTTGTTAGCACATCTGAACATATAAACAAATACGTAATCAGTGCCGTTTGTTGCACTGTAAAATTTAATAACATCCGGAGATATTGTAACCTAAAGTTGACGCTTGAAACCTCCGACGGGCGTTTCATAGGACGTGGAGGACGCATAAATTGGCCAGCCCGTTCTCCTGATCATACACCTCTGGACTTCTTTCTGTGGGGTACGTTGAAGGAGAACGTGTACCGTGATGTGCCTACAACCCCAGAGGATATGAAACAACGTATTGTGGCAGCCTGCGGCGACATTACACCAGATGTACTGCGGCGTGTACGACATTCATTACGTCAGAGATTGCAATTGTGTGCAGCAAATGATGGCCACCACATTGAACATCTATTGGCCTGACATGTCGGGACACACTCTATTCCGCTCCGTAATTGAAAACGGAAACCACGTGTGTACGTGTACCTCACCCCTCATGGTAATGTACATGTGCGTCAGTGAAAAGGACCAATAAAAAGGTGTTAGCATGTGGACGTAATGTGCTGTTCCAGTCTCTTCCGTACCTAAGGTCCATCACCGTTCCCTTTGGATCCCTACGTAATTCGGTGCTCTCTGATACACACGATCGAACGGCGGAGGAGTGGTACTCAAGCGTCAACTTTAGGTTACAATATCTCCGGATGTAATTAACATTTTACAATGCAACAAACGGCACTGATTACGTATTTGTTTATATGTTCAGATGTGCTAACAAAACTGACGTGGTTCCATTTTAAAAAAACGTAGGTTTGTGTTAAAAAACATACTTCCGTGCATTTTTTTATGGTTTGTATTAACCAATGGTTTTGTGGTTTGTATTAACCGATTACACTAGCCCCTCTCCTCACGTTCGGTCTGTGGAATCGATTCGTCAGTATTTGATGTGGTTTACGAAATATATCCAGCGGTAGTCTCTTATCGGCTGTCAAAAGGGTTTCACGCGTTTTGGTAGCAGCGGCGATTATTTATTTTGATATAACAATGGATCAGCGAATTTGTATTAACTTTAGTACTAAGGACGAAATAAGTCATAGGAAAGATTCAGAAATTTTAAGTATTTGTCTCGATGGGTCAGCTACGAGTAAAACCAGGTTTTACGAATTGGATAAGCGTTTCGAAGAAGTCCATGAAGACGGCGAAGATGACGACTGCCGTGGACGCCCCAGCAGATCATTAAACGATGACATGGTCGGAACAGTGGAAAGGCAGTCGTTATGAACGATCGCCGAATCGCAGTGAGAGAAGTCGCTTATGGTGTTGGTGAATCAACTGGCTCGTGCCGTGAATTTTGGGTCTCAAACCAGTGATAGGCTAATGCCTATCAGGACTGTTGGATTAACAGAAACCGCGGCGTTGCGAGTTGTCCTGAGGACT
This sequence comes from Schistocerca nitens, assembly GCF_023898315.1. Classification (NCBI taxonomy): domain Eukaryota; kingdom Metazoa; phylum Arthropoda; class Insecta; order Orthoptera; family Acrididae; genus Schistocerca; species Schistocerca nitens. The sequence goes on along the minus strand of NC_064624.1, from coordinate 162,577,562 downwards.
CACTAGATGACGTCAGCCACATCGCTGGACTACTCACGCCAGTCACGGCGGCTGCTGCAGCATGGATTTATGGATGCGACGCCGAAGCTGCGGCCGAATCGTGCCAGCGGAAGCATTCTGCATCCCAAGACAGAGCGAATCTGGACACGTGTTGTCACGTGTGAAGGTTATGCCCACTGCGTTCTGTGATAGAGGCGTAGTGCACCACGAGCTCCAGCCACAACGTCCAGGGATCAGTATGGAGTAGTGTAATTTGGAAAAAAAAGGCCTGGATTTATGGCGAAACAATTTGTGGCTTTTGCACCAGGATAATACACTAATGGCCATTAAAATTGCTACACCAAGAAGATATGCAGATGATAAACATGTATTCATTGGACAAATATATAATACTAGAACTGACATATGATTACATTTTCACGCAATTTGGGGACATAGATCCTGAGAAATAAGTACCCAAGACAACCACCTCTGACCGTCATAACGGTCTTGATACGCCTGGCCATTGATTCAAACAGAGCTTGGATGGCGTGTACAGGTACAGCTGCCCATGCAGCTTCCACACGATACCGCAGTATATCAAGAGTAGTGACTGGCGTATTGTGACGAGCCAGTTGCTCGGCCACCACTGACCAGACGTTTTCAATTGGTGAGAGATCTGGAGAATGTATCCAGAAAGGCCCGTGCAGGACCAGCAACATGCGTCGTGCATTATCCTGCTGAAATGTAGGGTTTCGTAGGAATCGAATGAGGGATAGAGCCACGGCTCGTAAGAGATCTGAAATGTAGCGGCCACTGTTCAAAGTGCCGTCAATGCGAACAAGAGGTGACCGAGACGTGTAACCAATGGCACCCCATACCATCACGCCGGGTGATACGCCAGCATGCCGATGAGGAATACACGCTTCCAGTGTCGCCAAACACGGATGCGACCATCACGATGCTGTAAACAGAACCTGAATTCATCCGAAAAATGTCGTTTCGCCATTCGTGCATCCAGCTTCGTTGTTGAGTACACCATCGCAGGCGCTCCTGTCTGTGATGCAGCGTCAAGGGTAACCGCAGCCACGGTCTCCGAGCTGATATTCCGTTCTGCTGCAAACGTCGTCGAACTGTTCGTGCAGATGGTTGTTGTCTTGCAAACGTCCCCATCTGTTGACTCAGGGATCGAGAAGTGGCTTGACGATCCATTACAGCCATGCGGATAAGATGCCTGTCATCTCGACTGCTAGTGATACGAGGCCGTTGGAATCCAGCACAGCGTTCTGTATTACCCTCCTGAACCCACCGATTCCATGTTCTGCTGACAGTCATTGGATCTCGACCAACGCGATCAGCAATGTCGCGATACGAAAAAGTGAAATCACGATAGGCTACAATATGACCTTTATGAAAGTCGGAAACGTGATGGTACGCATTTCTCCTCCTCACACGAGGCATCACAACAACGTTTCACCAGGCAACGCCGGTCAGCTGCTGTTCGTGTATGAGAAATCGGTTGGAAACTTTCCTTTTGTCAGCGCGTTGTAGGTGTCGCAAACCGGCGCCAACCTTGTGTGAATGCTCTGAAAAGCTAATCATTTGCATGTCACAGCATCTTCTTCCTGTCGGTTAAATTTAGCGTCTGTAACACGTCATCTTCGTGGTGCATCAAAATTAATGGCCAGTAGTGTACACCTGCTCACACGTCGTTGCTTGTTTGTGAATTTTTGGCCTAAAACAATACAGTCAATGACCCCATCTGTCATTTTTTGTTCCCAGAAGCAGAGAAATCCGTAAAAGGGCGGCCGTTTTAAAATCGTGGATGACAATTAAAAGGTTTCCCTGAAACAGCTGAAATCTACTTGAAAGGTATAGTTCCTGAAGTGTTTTGGGTATCGCAAGGTGCGCTGGCGTAAATGTAGGAGGGTAATTCAATTATTATCCGCAATTTAGTTATATTTTTGTTTATTTTGGTAGTAGTGTCGTTTTACGTTGATGACACAGGCTTTGTTTATTTGTTGTTATATCATTTCAATTTTCAAGCTGCTTGGTTAGTTTCGTTATCGCTGCCGTGTTGTTAATCATGGCTGCTGCATTGTCTATTTGCATCAAAGAAGAGCAACGTTCAGTGATCCTTTTTTTGTGGTCGGAAGGCGTATCAGGGGCCGAAATTCATCGAAGACTTTCGGTACAGTACGGAAAGAGTGTTTTGCCACAACGGAGTGTCTACGAATGGATTGAAAAATTCCGAAATGGTCGCACAAGTGTTACGCACGGTCAAGGAGCCGGAAATGAAGAAACAATTTAGCGTTCACGTGAAATGAATCTCTTAGACAGACGATTAACTATTGACGAAGTGGCACATCGTCTGAATATTAGTCACGGTTCCGCCTACGAAATTATCCACAACAGACTTCTGTTTAATAGAGTTTGTGCAAGATGGGTCCCGATAAAATTCACACAGTTGTATAAACAAACGCGCTTGGACATCTTCAAAAAGCATTTGGATTGCAATGGTAACCAAGGGAACAACTTCTTAGACAGGATCATTCCTGGTGACGAAACATCGATCAATCATTACGAGCCGGAGAGTAAACGGCAGAGTATGGAATAGAAACACGCCGTGCATGAAAACGTTCGAGACCCAACCGTCCGCAGGAAAACTGATGGCTCAAATGGCTCTGAGTACTATGGGACTTAACTTCTGAGGTCATCAGTCCCTTAAAGCTTAGAACTACTCAAACCTAACTAACTTAAGGACATCACACACATCTATGTCCGAGGCAGGATTCGAACCTGCGACAGTATCGGTCGCGCGGCTCCAGACTGTAGCGCCTAGAACCGCTCGGCCACTCCGGCCGGCGAAAACTGATGCTTACGGTTTTTTTGGGACGCAGAAGTTCCAGTACTGGAACATTATGGGGAAAGGGGCACAACAATAAACAGTGTACGTTACAATGAGACGCTTACTGCCAGGCTAAAGCCTGCAATTCGAAGCAAACGCCGAGGATTGCTGTCAACAGGTGGTGTCAGGTTACCTTAGCCCGCCCGGTTAGCCGATCGGTCTGACGCACGGCTTTCCGGGCGGGAAGGAGCGCCTGGTCCCCGGCGGACCTGTGTCGAGGTCCGATGAACCGGCCAGTCTGTGGATGGTTTTTAGGCGGTTTTCCATCTGCCTCGGCGAATGCGGGCTGGTGCCCCTTATTCCGCCTCAGTTACACTATGTCGGCGATTGCTGCGCAAGCAAGTTCTCCACGTACGCGTACACCACCGTTACTCTACCACGCAAACATAGGGTCTGGTGTGAGACGTTCCCTGGGGGGGGGGGGGGGGGTGTCCACCGGGGGTTCGGTGTGGGGCGGCGGAGCGGTGAAGTGGACTGCGGTAGTCGTCGTGCGGTTGTGGACCACTGGCGGCTGCGGCAGGGACGGAGCCTCTCCGTCGTTTCTAGGTCCCCGTTTAACATAGAATACAATACAATACAGGTTACCTTCCATTCGGGAAGTGGATGCAGTCAGCGACTGTATGTCCTTTTTAGATTTTATCACGCAAATCCAGATTTCGGCTAGTTGCTAGCCATTTTCAATGCACTATTTTTTATTCTGAATGGATCTGATTCCCTGTTGTTCGGGCGTCAGTAACTAGCCGAATCTGGATTTGCATAATAATATTTAAAAAGGACAACTGATTGCTGCACTCTATAATTTATAAAAAAAAAAGTGTTGAGTTGTTGCACGACAACGCCTGTCCGCAAACTGCTGCCCACACTGCTGGAACGTTCCAGAAACTCAAATTTGAAGTACTGGATCATCCTACATATAGTCCAGACCTTGCACCTTCTATCATTTGTTTGGTCCACTCAGGCATTAAGGAGTCGTCGATTTGCCTCGGACGAAGCAGTGAAAATAGCGGTGCATTCCTGGCTCGCAGCTCAACCAAGGACCTTCTTTTATGAGGGCATCGGGAAGCTTGTATAACGATGGCAATTTCACATTTGCAATGGCATATCTCACGGTTACATTTACCTGTCAAATTGCAGTGTTTTATCACTTAAATGTGTTAAGTAGACGAATGTATTCGAGAAGTTTCATTACTGTAAATTAACTATTTTTTGCTGTTTCGATTTTATTTCCGTCAGTGATTGAAGTGGGGACTGTATTGAAACGGGTCAATAAATAAAAATCGTTGCATTTAAAAAAAATAGTATAAATTTTTTGAACACATCTCGCATGCGAAGAGATGTATTCAGGAAACCAGTAACTAAGAAACCCATGACGAAAATGGAACGTGTGAAAGTCATGAATCCTACCCGGTGGGATTGATCTTAGTTTAGGGTGAACAGGCGTAATCAGACACAACTTGTTGTACTTGTATTAAAAAAAGGCTCTGAGCACTATGGGACTTAACAGCTATGGTCATCAGTCCCCTAGAACTCAGAACTACTTAAACCTAACTAACCTAAGGACATCACACAACACCCAGTCATCACGAGGCAGAGATAATCCCTGACCCCGCCGGGAATCGAACCCGGGAACCCGGGCGCGGGAAGCGAGAACGCTACCGCACGACCACGAGCTGCGGACTGTACCCGTATTTTAGGCTTGTGTTACTGGTCAGCTGGAAGTGTCTGGAGCCCTCCACCATTTCTCTCCCCGTTGAACTACGTCGCGCTACTGAAGCACTAGGCGGGTAATCCACATGTACTTGGCCAGTATAACATTTTCCAAATAGGCCGCAGCACGATTTCTGACGGGCGTACAGAAATTCAGCAAACAATTCGGACAGAAATAACAGTTAAAGCCCGATGTAATTGGAAATTCCGTTTCCCGGATTACCTCACCGATTAATTTCACAGTAGGATATTTTAATCCGCCATTTATGGCTACGCAAATAAGGGCCGATATCGGTAAACAATATTAAAACATGGCGCGTACGCTCGGGTTGTGGGTAACCTGCATAGAACGCGAAAGTCCTAAATTTCGTCGATAGGGAAACTGCAAAACATTTCAGTTAAATCTCTGTATTTTTCTCAAATTACTAGACCAGGTCTTTCAGAAACCCTTCGTCGTTAAGGAGGCCGGCCGGAGTGTCCGAGCGGTTCTAGGCGCTACAGTCCGGAACCGCGTGCCCGCTACAGTCGCAGGTTCGAATCCTGCCTCGGGCATGGATGTGTGTGACGTCCTTAGGTTAGTTAGGCTTAAGTAGTTCTAAGTCCTAGGGGACACCTCAGAAGTTAAGTCCCATAGTGATCAGAGCCTCGTTAAGGAGTAGAACTACAAACCCTTGCTGTTGTCGAAGTAGTAGTAGCAGTTGTTGTTGTTGTTGTTGTTGTTGTCGTCGTCTTCGGTCCGAAGACTGGCCGGATTCAGCTCTTAATGCTACTTTGTCCTGTGTAAGCCTCCTCATCTTTGGATAACAACGACATCCTACAGCAGAAAGTGGACCAAAATGATATAGCGGGACAAAACGACGTAGTGGATGTTTTTTTTTTAATTTTGCGACTGACAGTATCATAATCTTTGGCTTATTTGATTGCTTGTGGTGGCTACACTTAACCCACAAGCCATTAAGGGGCTCCGGAGAGGCTCAAAATCATGAAAAGATCAATTTTTACTTTTTTGCGTTTTCTGAATCTGCAGACTATTACCTTTTAATAGATATATAATTTATTCAATTCCGAAGACTACAACTATTTTTAAATTTTTTTTTTGAAATGTGTTCTACATGGGCGTGACCCACTGTGGCGCTGTTAAACTGCTGTCAAATGGTGTTATTATTAACGTCCGTGTTCATCAGGTACATTTTAGTGATGTGAGATAAAGTATGTGTTGTGGCTAACCTGTGATGGTTCAATATATATCGCTGGTGTGATTGTCGATTGTTTCATGTTTATTTACTCTGTCGTTATCTCGAAAATATTCGTAATTAATTCTGTTTCTTGAGTCTCTGTTTTGTTGAAGTATAATAATGAGTAAAAGTAAAGTTATTAGAAATCCACTAAAGGCTTTTAAGAAAAGGAGAAATGTTGGAAAGGCAAACGTATGTGTTATTACTGTAAACAATAAAGACGATAACCAAGTGAGTGAACCTAACCTCTCAAGTACACCTGCCCATAGCAGTCAAAGTGGGAAAGAAAATACTTCACAGAAGAAGCTTGGTTCAATGAGTGAAAACTATGAATGTTTTATGGGCGAATCGGATGTGAATCAAATATTTGATATGTCGGTTCTCAAAGGAATTTTTTCAAACTGTGTAAGATGTATTCATTGTAGTGAAGTTGGTCTGGAACTCTCCATAATAAAGCACGTAGGACTTGCTAGTGAAATACAACTGAAATGTGATAAGTGTTCATACATGACCACCTTTTGGAACAGTGTTACAGTAACTGCAACTGAAGAAAATGGTAGCAAAATCTACGAACACAACAACGAGCGATGCTTGCTTTAGACAAGGAACGCCTTCGGGCTGCAGACAGGGCTGTAAAGAGTCTAGAAATACAAGCAAGAGTAAACAGGAGGAGGAACAAGAGGAAGCTGGAGGAGGAGTTTGCAGAGGATGAAGGTAATCCATCCTATGGACCTGGAATGCACTAAAAAGTTAATCCAATCTTTGTCGCTCGATTCCCAAAACTTTTATTTTCTCATACTAATTACATGTTTTCTAAGGATCTTCCAAACATATTTGTTTCAAACTTTCAGTAAATGTTACACAGTACCTTCTGCATAATTTAACACAGCCTTTTTCCAAAAAACTGTATATTTTTGAATATATAAATAAAAAATTGCAAAAAAATGTTGTGAATTTTCATTACAATTGAAAAAAAAATCATCTTTAATAACTGAACTAAAATTTTGTAACATCCCTGTGTTAAGTAGTAGCCCATATTCCAATAAATAATCTGTAAAAAGTTCAACTTCCTACCTCAAATACTTTGTGAGGAAAGATGTAATTTATAAGCGTTATTTTAACTTTGCAAGTATAGGGCGTTCCGGAGCCCCTTAATCTTTGCCTTCTTCCATTTCGTGACGTAAGGAAAACAACTTTCGGAGTCAACGAAACCGATCTTTCTGTTAGAGAACTTTTAAAATCGTGCATTACTATTTTCGATTGAGATTTATCATCAGTGAGAGAGACGGCCTTAAATCTGTGGCAATATTTTTATTTTATGTTTTATAGTTGTCTTGGCTTTGACGGCAGACCAGGCTTGTGCAGAAGACAGCAAAATGACACAGGACCAGTTCGTTTTTGCACTACTCGATCACATACCTAATCGACTCCAAAAATGTGTCTGTTAGTAAAAAGCCTATTGGAAATTCAGCAGATATAAACGTTAGCACTGATGAAGAGGAGGACCCAGCGTCTATTAACTGTTGCGAGTCACTCAGCCAAAGAAAGTATGGTTGAAGCTTCTCGGATTTCAGCCATGCTGGTTTGGACTTTAGAGCGTACAAAAAAGTTTCCATTTGTGTTGTGTCAATAATATAATGATTGTGTAATTATCTGAATTGAAAATATTATTCATGAACTGAATACTGCTAAGTCTTAATTTTGAATAAGATTCTACGTTCCTGCAAATATTTTGCCATAAATTTCGGTAGATTTTACTAGTACACGTTATTAATTTGTTAGCATCGTAGTTCTAACACTTAATGAAGATATAATACATGTTTATGTACAATTCTTCCATGACATTTTTGGTCCAGCATCCGTGGTAGTATATCGAAAGAAAAATTCTTCGTTGGAGGGGAACAATACTATTTTTTGATGCGCTTCGACATTCTGGGGCATCATCAAAAAATTTGCAATATATTACAATTTTTCGATGATGCCCTAAGGGCTTACCACATCAATAAGAATATTCTTCCCCTCCAATGGACACTCTTTTTCTTTCCAAATATATGTTTATGCTTACACTAACAATTTAACAGTAAAAATAAAGGAATAACTCTGCTAAGAGGAAAGGGTTGTCCATTCTGCCCCACCGAGTAACCCAAAATGACGCACTCACAACATTTTTGAAATTGTGAATTCATAGCGAAAGTGGTTATTTTATACTGATTTCTTTATGCATATGCAAATTTAGAAACTTCAGTCTACTGCTGGGGGTTCCCAAACTTTTCATCTCACGTAACACTTGGAAAACGCTTGTACTTTGGTGGAACACCTTTTTTATTTTGAAAGTCAATAAAAATTTTAAAAAATATGACAAACTTGTTTTATTCAGTAATTATTCCAGTTGTACATCATATCTAATAACACAGACACCTAAATAAAATTTCTTATAAAATGAGACATAACGTTGAAAAAAAATGCCATGTTTTTCGCGGAGCTCTTATTTACTTCCCGGCACACAGTTTGCGAAACATTGGTCATAAAACTAGATTTGTGTAATTTGAACTAGCACAGATGAGCTGTGAAAGAAAATTAACGTTTTATTTTGTTGTTTTGAACCCCCCTTTCCGCCATCCAGTTGAACGTCCTTACTGTAGTCAAGCTTTCGTTTCCCTCTACAATTTATGCGCTTAACACTTTCCTCCATAACCAAACTGACGATTTCTTCTTGCATCAAGACGTATACCATCAATCTGACCCTTCTATTAGTCAAATTATGCCGTAAATTTCTCTTCTCCTCACTTCTGTTGACTCACGTTTCATGAATTACCCGATTTGTATATTTGTTGTGTCGAATTGTTTGAGCTTTTCCTTAGAAGATTTGACGAATTCAAGCTTCAATGAAATTGTGCGAAACCCATCAGCAAAAGAATTATGCTAAAGCATAAAGGGTGGAAAAATATCAGTGATCAGATTCACTGATAACAATGCTGTCGTTATTGTGGTCTTCAGTCCTGAGACTGGTTTGATGCAGCTCTCCATGCTGCTCTATCCTGTGCAAGCTTCTTCATCTCCCAGTGCCTACTGCAACCTACATCCTTCTGAATCTGTTTAGTGTATTCATCTCTCTATACGATTTTTACTCTCCACGCTTCCCTCCAGTACTAAATTGGTGATGTCTTGATGCCGCAGCACGTGTCCTACCAACCACTCCCTTCTTCTAGCCAAGTTGTGCCACAAAGTCCTCTTCTCCCCAGTGCTATTCAGTAGTTACGTGATACCCACCTCGATAGCTGAATAAAAAACTGAGTGGAAGGATCAACCACCGAACTTGAACAGGATGTCTTGCGGCGTCCGCAACGACCGAACACAACGATCAACAATGGGCAAAATGCAAAAAAAAAAAAAAAAAAAAAAAAAAAAAGGTCAGCGCGACAGAATGCCATGCAAAGGGGACTGGGTTCGATTCCCGGATGGGTCGGATATTTTCTCCGCTCAGGGACTTCGTGTGGCGTTATCATCATCATCATCTCCTTCCCATCGACGCACAAGTCGCGGAAGTGGCGTCGACTAAAAAGACTTGCACCAGTCGACCAGTCTACCCGACGCGAGGACCTAGCCACACGACATTTCATTTCAGTTACGTGATCTACCCATTGAATCGTGAGCATTATTCTCTTGCACCACAAGAATAATTCGGAGTAGGTATTAAAATTCATGGAGAAGAAGTAAAAACTTTGAGGTTCGCCGATGACATTGTAATTCTGTCAGAGACAGCAAAGGACTTGGAAGAGCAGTTGAACGGAATGGATGGTGTCTTGAAGGGAGGATATAAGATGAACATCAACAAAAGCAAAACGAGGATAATGGAATGTAGTCGAATTATGTTGGGTGATGTTGAGGGTATTAGATTAGGAAACGAGACACTTAAAGTAGTAAAGGAGTTTTGCTATTTAGGGAGTAAAATAACCGATGATGGTCGAAGTAGAGAGGATATAAAATGTAGACTGGCAATGGCAAGGAAAGCGTTTCTGAAGAAGAAAAATTTGTTAACATCGAGTATAGATTTAAGTGTCAGGAAGTCGTTTCTGAAAGTATTTGTATGGAGCGTAGCCATGTATGGAAGTGAAACATGGACGATAACTAGTTTGAACAAGAAGAGAAGAGAAGCATTCGAAATGTGGTGCTACAGAAGAATGCTGAAGATAAGGTGGGTAGATCACGTAACTAATGAGGAGGTATTGAATAGGATTGGGGAGAAGAGAAGTTTGTGGCACAACTTGACTAGAAGAAGGGATCGTTTGGTAGGACATGTTTTGAGGCATCAAGGGATCACAAATTTAGCATTGGAGGGCAGCGTGGAGGGTAAAAATCGTAGAGGGAGACCAAGAGATGAATACACTAAGCAGATTCAGAAGGATGTAGGTTGCAGTAGGTACTGGGAGATGAAGAAGCTTGCACAGGATAGAGTAGCATGGAGAGCTGCATCAAACCAGTCTCAGAACTGAAGACCACAACAACAACAACAACACCACATTTCGAAAGCTACTATTCTTTTATTGTCTGAACATTTATCGGCCATGTTTCATTTCCGTACATGGCTACACTCCATACAAATACTTTCAGAAAAGACTTCCTGACACTTAAATCTATACTCGATGTTAACAAATTTCTCTTCTTCAGAAACGCTCTCCTTGCCATTGCCAGTCTACATTTTATATCCTCAGTTATTTTGCTCCCCAAATAACAAAACTCATGTACTACTTTAACTGTGTCATTCCCTAGTCTAATTCCCTCAGCATCATCTTATTGAACAATAACAGTGCTGTCCTTGGTGCAAGTTTAGAAGAATTACCGGATGTGTTGAACGGATTGAACATTCAGAGGAGTACAGAATATGGTTTGAGAGTAAATCGAAGAAAGGCCAGATTAATGAGAAAAAGAAGAAATGAGAACTTAAAATAAGAATTTGTGATCACCAAGTAGATGAAGTTAAAGAATCCTGCCACGTAGGCAGCAAAGTAACGCATGACGGACGGAGCAAGGAGGACATCAAAAGCAGACTTGCAGAAGTAAAAAGGGCATTGTTGCCGAGGAGAAGTCTGTTAGTACCAATCATAGATCCTAAATTGAGGAAGACATTCGTGAGAATGTACCTTTGGATAACAATATTGTGTGGTAATGAAACATGGACTGTGGGAAAAATCAGGAACAGAAAAGAATCGAGGCAATTGAGATGTGGTGCTACACAAAATGTGGAATATTAAGTGGACTGATAAAGTAAGGAATGTGGAGGATCTGCGCAGAATCGAAGAGGAAAAGAACACGTGGAAAACACTGATACAAAGAAGGGACAGGATGACAGGACATGCGTTAAAACATCATTGAGTAACTTACGTAGCACCAGAGAGCGTAAAATCGAGGAAAGTTTAAATGGAATACATCCAGTAAATAATTGAAAAGGCTGATACAGCAGAGGAATTCGTCGCGAGCCTCATCAAACCATTCAGAAGGCTAATCAACAGAAGACTGTAAGCGATGGAATATATACCAGCCTTACAAAAAACAGGTCAGGAAATTTTTGCAGAAGAAACGAAAAAGAATGTCAGTTGTAAAAGAAGTCATACTCTCAAAGATTGACGATGTTTTACACAAGCTCCAAGCGTAACACGAACTTCAACACACACTAGTGGCAAGAGACAATCGCTGCCTTCACTGTGAGATAGCAACGGCAATGTTAGCGATGACAAGTGCCACTAAAGCGGAGTCACTGAACACGGTTTTCCGAAATTCTTTCCCCGATGAAGACGCAGTACGTATTCCAGAATTCCAACCGAGAATGCGTGACAACACGAGTGCCACTGTATACAGAATCAACTCAAATCACTTAATAAAGGAAAGCCTTCCGGTGCAGACTGTCTACCAGTTAGGTTCCGTACATACTTGTGAAAAGCTCAATTTTTAGCTAATGGCGTGTACCTAAAGATTGGGAAGTTGCACAGTTACATAAGAAAGGAGATCTATTGACACTGATGTACAGTAGGGTTTTGGAACGTATACTGTGTATCGTTTTTGTCAAACAGAAATGGCTGTGTATTAACACTGTATTTGAAATTCTGAGGGAAGCAGGGACAAAATATCTTAGAAGATAGGATAAGGAAAGGCAGATCTACATTTCTAGCATTTATAGAGAAAGCTTCTGACAGTGTTGACTGGAATACTCTCTTTCAAATTCTGAAGGTGGCAGGGGTCAATTACAGGGAGCGAAAGGCTATTTACAATTTATAAAGAAACCAGATGGCAGTTATAAGAGTCGAGCGGCATGAAAGGGAAGCAGTGGCTGGGAAGGGAGTGAGACAGGGTTGTAGCCTCTCCCCGATGTTATTCAATCTGTATATTGAACAAGGAGTAAAGGAAACCAAAGAAAAATTTGGAGTAGGAATTAAAGTCCAGGTAGAAGAAATGAAACCTTTGAGGTTTGCCGATGATATTGTAATTCTGTCAGAGGCGGCAAAGACCTTGGAAGAACAGTTTAACGGAATGGACATTGTCTTGAAGGGAATATATAAAATGAAGACCAACAAAAGCAAAATAAGCATAGTAGAATGTAGTCGAATGAACTCAGGTACGTTTAGCTACTTGCGCAGCAAAATAACTGATGATGGACGAAGTAGAGAGAATACAAAATCTAGAATGGCAATGGCAAGGAAGAAGAGGAATTTGTTAAAATCGAGTACAGATTTGTCAGGAAGTCTTTTCTGACAGCATTTGTATGGAGTGTAGCCATGTATGGAATTCAGACATGGACGATAAACGAGTTTAGATAAAAAGAGAATAGAGGCTTTCGAATGTGGTGCTACAGAAGAATTATGAATATTAGACGAGTCGAATGGCTGAAATGGCTGTAAGCACTATGGGACTTAACATCTGAGGTCATCAGTCCCCTAGACTTAGAACTACTTAGACCTAACTAACTAAAGGACATCACACACATCCATGCCCGAGGCAGGATTCGAACCTGCGACCGTAGCAGCAGCGCGGTACCGGACTGAAGCGCTTAGACGAGTCAATGACGTAACTAATGAGGTAGTGAATAGAAGTGGCGAGGCAAGAAATTTGTGGCACAGCGTAACAAAAAGAAAGGATCGATTGGTAGGACACATTCTGAGGCATCACGGGATCACCACTTTAGAACTAGAAAATGGCTCTGAGCACTATGGGACTCAACTGCTGTGGTCATAACTCCCCTAGAACTTAGAACTACTTAAACCTAACTAACCTAAGGACAGCACACAACACCCAGCCATCACGAGGCAGAGAAAATCCCTGACCCCGCCGGGAATCGAACCCGGGAACCCGGGCGTGGGAAGCGAGAACGCTACCGCACGACCACGAGATGCGGGCTTTAGAACTAGAGGGAAGAATGGGGCGTAAAAATCGTAGAAGTAGACAAAGAGATAAATGCAGTAAACAGATTCAGAAAGATGAGGGTTGTTGTAGGTATTCCGAGGTAAAGAGGCTTTCACAGGATAGAGTAGCATGGAGAGCTGCATCAATCCAGTTTTCGGACTGAAGACCACAACAACAACAACAACAACAACAAGATGAAGTGAATGTTATCAACAGAGGATCTCAAGTTGATAGCATATTTCTAGATTTCCAGACGGCTTTTGACACCAACTGCTCACAAGGAGGCTGTAGTCAAATTGCGTGTCTATGGAGGATCGTCTCAGTTGTGCGACTGGATTCCTGATTTCCTGTCAGAAAGGTCACAATACGTTATAATTGCTGGGAAGACGTCTAGTGGGACAAAGAGAACTGATATCTAGCGTTTCCAAAGCTAGCGATACGGGCTCTCTGCTGTTCTGAATTTACGTAAACGATTTAGGAGAACTCGATCTCCGATGTATGAAACGCCTGTCAATGTCTCTGCTGTCATGTCTCCTGAACTATTGTGTCATACAACGGTAAATTTTTACAAGTAGATTCAGTGGTGAAACTTCCTGGCAGATTAAAACTGTGTGCCGGAACGAGACTCGAATTCGGCACCTTTGCCTTTCGCGGGCAAGTGCTCTACCAACTGAGCTACCGAAGCACGACTCACGCCCCGTCCTCACAGCTTTACTTCTGCCAGTACCTCGTCTCCTACCTTCCAAACTTTACAGCAGCTCTCCTACGACCCTTTCAGAACTAGCACTCCTGAAAGAAAGGATATTGCGGATACATGGCTTAGCCACAGCCTGGGGGATGTTTCCACAATGAGATTTTCACTCTCCAGCGGAGTGTGCGCTGATACGAAACTTCCTGGCAGATTAAAACTGTGTCTCCACAATATCCTTTCTTTCAGGAGTGTTAGTTCTGCAAGGTTCGCAGGAGAGCTTCTGTAAAATTTGGAAGGCAGGAGACAAGGTACTGGCAGAAGGAAAGCTGTGAGGACGGGGCGTGAGTCGTGCTTGGGTAGCTCAGTTGGTAGTGCACTTGCCCGCGAAAGGCAAAGGTCCCAAGTTCGAGTCTCGGTCCGGTACACAGTTTTAATCTGCCAGGAAGTTTCATATCAGCGCACACTCCGCTGCAGAGTGAAAATCTCATTCCAGATTCAGTGGTACTTGTGGATGCTGCCTACAAATGTGCTGCGAATATAATAGCAAAGAAGTAATAAATTAAAATGTCGTGTCCGATGCTAAAGTTTTACTGCAAGGTGTACAACTTTGCTTCCCCCGTTTGCCGATGGGTGGCGACAACGGTAAGTAGCGGTCGAAAGAAACAGATCGCAGACGTCAGGCAGTTAGCTAGGACCTCGGCCAACACAACCCTCATTTGAACATGACTCGATTTGTGTCTGCATTATAAAGTTGTTCTTGATTGAAAATGTCAGTTTACGAGTCTAATTCTCGTCTTTTGCAGGAGGTGTTACAGTTTTGTTTCAATAGGAAGAAGACAGCGGCTGAGACTCATCGAATGCTCCCAAGAACGTTTGGTAAGCACGCTATTAAGCTGGGTTTACACTAGCAAGTCGCTTGCAGAAGTTATTGCTGCAAGTTATTTCTAGCCGCTTGCAGCTGTGTTTACACAGCAGCGCAAGAATCAAGCAAGATTCTTCCGCAAGTTCTTTGGCAAGAAACTTGCGTCAAGAACTTGCTGATACTGTTTAGTGTTTACATATGCTTTCAGTACCACTACGAGTGTCAGCCGAAGTGTAAAATGACAAGTAGGCGGGTGAGATACGCTGCAGCTCTTGTAATTGTAATGCAAAACGTGGAAAACAAAAAGAGAAGTATTTTGGTTAGAGAGTAGATAATGAGAAGATCGCAAAATGGTGCCTGTAATAACCTTTTGCAAGAACTTAGTATCGAGAGCATGGATACTTTTGCAGAATGTCCTCAAATGATTCTGAGTATTTGTTGATGTTAATAGCGCCCGTCATATCAAAACGAGACACAAACTTCGGTACTGCTATTTTAGCAAAGGAACGTTTGCTAGTCACTCAATGATTTGTAGCTACCGGTGAGCTAGGAATAAAATAGGCATTTCATTTATTTATGTGAAACATACAACCAAAAAATTTTGAATTTCGAAATCTTTTCTTTGTAGGAGACTCATACAAGTCCCTAATATACTTGTTTCATATTCCTGTCTGCACGATTTCTCTGATCGTACCCGATGTATGTAGAGCCTTTTTTAAAATCTTGAAAAGGGAAAATTATTTGAAGGTATGTGAAAACACAACAATGAAATTAAATTTTTATTAAAATAAACTGCATTTTACAGAATGATATGCTTATAAAAATGTTTTTTTTTCTAATGCTCATAAAATGGAAAGTAACAACCTAAGTAAATAGAACATGTAATAATTACACATCGTCTTTTTCTAGACTCCTAAAACAACAAGCGAGTGGATGCAGTGGTTCAAATGGCTCTGAGCACTATGGGACTCAACTGCTGAGGTCATTAGTCCCCTAGAACTTAGAACTAGTTAAACCTAACTAACCTAAGGACATCACAAACATCCATGCCCGAGGCAGGATTCGAACCTGCGACCGTAGCGGTCCTGCGGTTCCAGACTGCAGGGATGCAGTGGCAAAGGGGTTGTGTCTTCAAGTTATGTTACTGTCTCTGTACTTCTTTTATAGATGTGTCGAACATCGACGAGATTTCATTTAAAGCGCTCATCTTCTTCACTCTATCCTTAAAGTCTCGGCTATGCACGTTCAATATTTCGGGGTAGCTCTCCACGGCTTCAATAAAATGTTCTGTATCCTGCTTCGTCCATTCCCGTTTCTCCTCCATTTCTGAAATCTGTTTGCATATAATACGTAAGATGGTTGCATATGGTTCAAATGGCTCTGAGCACTATGGGACTCAACTGCTGTGGTCATCAGTCCCCTAGAACTTGGAACTACTTAAACCTAACTAACCTAAGGACATCACACACATCCATGCCCGAGGCAGGATTCGAACCCGCGACCGTAGCAGTCGCACGGTTCCGAACTGCGCGCCTAGAACCGCGAGACCACCGCGGCCGGCAATGGTTGCATAAAATTAAGTCACCACATTAAGTAAAATGTTAAATATGAATGTTATTCAGACGACATACATACTATAACTTGCGCTTCCTACTTGCAGGAAATAGAAATAAATCCTAAAAGCTGCAAGTTACTTGCAGATACTTGTCGCGTGGTGGTCACACTGGAAGCGGAAAACGTGCAGCAAGTCACTTCCGCAATAAATTGCTACACTCGCAAGTCGACTTGGCGATATGTTTACACTCGCAAATCGCGCGGCAAGTTCCTCCGCGCAAGTAAATTGCTGCAATAACTTGCTAGTGTAAACCGAGCATTAGTGAAAGAACGTGTCGTGAGTGGTTTCAACGCTTCAAGAACGGTGATTTTAACGCCGTAGACCGGTATAGTAGTGGAAGACAGAAAGTTTTCGAAGATGCAGAATTGGAGACATTGCTGAGACAAGACTCGCGTCCAACTCAAGAACTGGCACAATTAGTGGGAGTGACACAGAAAGCCATTCCAGAATGTCTCAAGGCTATGGGCACGATTCAGAAAGAAGGAACTTGGATCCACTGTCAGCTGAAACCGGGAGACGTTGAACGGCGTTTGTGTGTTTGTGAACAGTTGCTTCAGAGGCGAAAACGGAAGTGATTTCTGCATCGCATTGTGACCGGGGGACGAAAAATGGGTTCATTACTATAACCCTAAAAGCAAAAACTCATGGGGATATCCCGACCATGCTTCCACGTCGACGGCCAAACCGAATATTCACGGCTGCAACATCATGTTCATCATCTGGTGGGATCAGATCGACGTCGTGTACCATGACGTGTTAAAACCAAGTGAAAAAATCACAGATGCTCGTTGTCGAACGCAGTTAATGCGTTTGATCAGAGAATTAGAAGACAAACTGTCGCAATACAGCGGCAATTCCTTAAGTTCTTCAACTTCCTGATCACCAATTCTTACGTTACGTGTAAGGCTATTCTCATTTCGGCACGACAACGCTCGACCCCACGTCGCAAAAGAAGTCAAAACGCACTTGGAACCGGCCGCGGTGGCCGTTCGGTTCTAGGCGCTCCAGTCCGGAACCGCGCTGCTGCTACGGTCGCAGGTTCGAATCCTGCCTCGGTCATGGGTGTGTGTGATGTCCTTAGGTTAGTTAGCTTTAAGCAGTTCTAAGTTCTAGGGGACTAATGACCACAGCAGTTGAGTCCCATAGTGCTCAGAGCCATTTGAACCATTTTGAACGCACTTGGAAACGTTGAAATGGGAAGTCCTTCCCCCTCCCCCGTATTCTCCAGACACTGCTCCCTCTGACTATCACGTGTTTAGATCAATGGCCCATGGCCTGGCTGACAAACACTTCCGGTCTCATGCAGAGGCCACAAATTGGATCGGTTCGTGGATCGCTTCAAAAGATGAACAATTTTTTCGACTCGCGATTCGTACACTGCCCGAAACATGGGCGAAAGTAGTGGACAGCGATGGAAAATACTTTGAATGATACACGTGTAACCAATTTGTTTCATTAAAGCCTCAAATGTTGGGGAAAAAACGGCGGACCGGCCGCGGTGGCCGAGCGGTTCTAGGCGCTCCAGTCGGGAGCCGCGCTGCTGCTACGGTCGCAGGTTCGAATCCTGCCTCGGGCATGGGTGTGTGTGATGTCCTTAGGTTAGTTAGGTTTAAGCAGTTCTAATTTCTAGGGGACTGATGACCTCCGATGTTAAGTCCCATACTGCTCATAGCCATTTGAACCATTTGAACCAAAAAACGTCTTTTACATGAGTCGCGAAAATGAAGTAAGCGATAAACTTTTTCTCCTTTCATATTTCTTTTCTCTCCAATTATGCGCGGAACCTTCTTATTCCTTACCTTATCAGTGCACCTAATTTTCAAGATTCCTCTGTAGCACCACATGTCAGCGATAAAATGTTTGCAGTTATGTCTAAAGCCCGTTGGAATTCACGAAGTGCTCTCATTTTGAAATACTGTATGAATATAGTGTGGGGAATTTCCGCGTCGTGAGTTACACTTTCTGAAGACAGTTTGTAATTTTAATACAGGGTGTTTCAAAAATGACCGGTATATTTGAAACGGCAATAAAAACTAAACGAGCAGCGATAGAAATACACCGTGTGGGAAACTCTATAGTACGATATTTTCCACATATCCACCATGCGTAGCAATAATATGGCGTAGTCTCTGAATGAAATTACCCGAAACCTTTGACAACGTGTCTGGCGGAATGGCTTCACATGCAGATGAGATGTACTGCTGCAGCTGTTCAATTGTTTCTGGATTCTGGCGGTACACCCGGTCTTTCAAGTGTCCCCACAGAAAGAAGTCACAGGGGTTCATGTCTGGCGAATAGGGAGGCCAATCCACGCCGCCTCCTGTATGTTTCGGATAGCCCAAAGCAATCACACGATCATCGAAATATTCATTCAGGAAATTAAAGACGTCGGCCGTGCGATGTGGCCGGGCACCATCTTGCATAAACCACGAGGTGTTCGCAGTGTCGTCTAAGGCACTTTGTACCGCCACAAATTCACGAAGAATGTCCAGATAGCGTGATGCAGTAATCGTTTCGGATCTGAAAAATGGGCCAATGATTCCTTTGGAAGAAATGGCGGCCCACACCAGTACTTTTTGAGGATGCAGGGACGATGGGACTGCAACATGGGGCTTTTCGGTTCCCCATATGCGCCAGTTCTGTTTA
The DNA here is from genome assembly GCF_023898315.1 of Schistocerca nitens. Lineage (NCBI taxonomy): Eukaryota > Metazoa > Arthropoda > Insecta > Orthoptera > Acrididae > Schistocerca > Schistocerca nitens. Next base: position 162,558,524 of record NC_064624.1, on the reverse strand, counting down.
TTGACGAAGCCGTCCAGGTAAAAATAAGCTTCGTCAGTAAACCAAATGCTGCCCACATACATATCGCCGTCATCAATCCTGTGCACTATATCATTAGCGAATGTCTCTCGTGCAGCAATGGTAGCGGCGCTGAGGGGTTGCCGCGTTTGAATTTTGTACGGATAGAGGTGTAAACTCTGGCGCACGAGACGATACGTGGACGTTGGCGTCATTTGGACCGCAGCTGCAACACGGCGAACGGAAACCCGAGGCCGCTGTCGGATCACCTGCTGCACTAGCTGCGCGTTGCCCTCTGTGGTTGCCGTACGTGGTCGCCCTACCTTTCCGGCACGTTCATCCGTCACGTTCCCAGTCCGTTGAAATTTTTCAAACAGATTCTTTACTGTATCGCTTTTCGGTCCTTTGGTTACATTAAACCTCCGTCGAAAACTTCGTCTTGTTGCAACAACACTGTGTTCTAGGCGGTGGAATTCCAACACCAGAAAAATCCTCTGTTCTAAGGAATAAACCATGTTGTCTACAGCACACTTGCACGTTGTGAACAGCACACGCTTACAGCAGAAAGACGACGTACAGAATGGCGCACCCACAGACTGCGTTGTCTTCTATATCTTTCACATCACTTGCAGCGCCATCTGTTGTTGAAAATTGTAACTACTGTAATTTCGAAAGTTTGTCCGCCTGAAAATGTACTGTTGTCCCAAGCATATTGCAACAAACGGTGTATTTCTATCGCTGCTCGTTTAGTTTTTATTGCCGTTTCAAATATACCGGTCATTTTTGAAACACCCTGTACTTGACGTATTGTGTTGAACCTTTGACGCATTGTTGTACAGTCACGAAGAGGCTCGCACGGGACACATCAGTACGGAGAGGTGCATCAAGCAAGTGTTCCGAGCGAAGACCGCAACAACAACAACAACAACGGAGAAAGCACGGCAGCTGTACAAGTTGGCCCTGGCGATGGAAGGCCGTACCCCATTGGGTAGTAGGGTGAGGGAGGCGGGGGAGGGAGAGTTGTTTGCGGCCGCTGTGAGCGTGTAGCGAAGCAATATCGACCACCGCCTGTATGAGAACACGGGGTGTAATCCCTTGCCTCGTGCGGGCTTTGTGTTGATGTGGACGCTGGAACGCTGGCCTGGTTACCACAGCATTTGTGTGTGCGTGCGTGTGCGCGAGTGTTTGAAAGGCGGTTACGTGGTATACTGTTCCCCTACCAAACAGCCGGTTCATAAAATGCCAGTGTGCCGCAGGGCGGCATTATGAACTACGACATCCACGTATTGTAGCCACATTGTACTGTCTACCGTCATTGCCTCGCAGAATTAATTATTCGGAGATTCGACTGAGGATACGGCGATTCTAGCGGTCGACAATAGTATCAGTGGCGTAAAAATTTTGTGTACAGACACTCGTGTAGAACACAGGAACTGGTACTGAGATACCAAAGAAAAATCGGAAAAGCTGATCTTCATTTTCAAATGTACGAGGCGTGTTTTTAAGTAAGTACCGTTTTGAAATTAAAAAAAGACGTGCTAAGATATCTGAATAATTTAATTTTTACATGAAAGCCTGTACATTAGTCTACTTTTCTACATAATTTCCGTCAATATTGAGGCACTTGTCATAACGTTGTACCAGTTCCTGAATACCCTCCTCATAGACGTCTGCCGCCTGACTTGTTAACCACTGCATCACCACTGTCTACATCTACATCTACATCCATACTCCGCAAGCCACCTGACGGTGTGTGGCGGAGGGTACCCTGAGTACCTCTATCGGTTCTCCCTTCTATTCCAGTCTCGTATTGTTCGTGGAAAGAAGGATGGCTCAAATGGTTCAAATGGCTCTGAGCACTATGGGACTTAACAGCTTTGGTCATCAGTCCCCTAGAACTTGGAACTACTTAAACCTAACTAACCTAAGGACATCACACACATTCATGCCCGAGGCAGGATTCGAACCTGCGACCGTAGCAGTCTGGAAAGAAGGATTGTCTGCATGCTTCTGTGTGGGTTCTAATCTCTCTGATTTTATCCTCATGGTCTTTTCGCGAGATATACGTAGGAGGGAGCAATATACTGCTGGACTCGTCGGTGAAGGTACTGAGCGTCTCTCCTGCAGAGTCTTCCACTGCAGTTTATCTATCATCTCCGTAACGCTTTCGCGATTACTAAATGATCCTGTAACGAAGCGCGCTGCTCTCCGTTGGATCTTCTCTATCTCTTCTATCAACCCTATCTGGTACGGATCGCACACTTCTGAGCAGTATTCAAGCAGTGGGCGAACACGCGTACTGTAACCTACTTCCTTTTTTTTTTCGGATTGCATTTCCTTAGGATTTCTCGAATGAATCTCAGTCTGGCATGTGCTTTACCGACGATCAACTTTATATGACCATTCCATTTTAAATCACTCCTAATGCGTACTCCAAGATAATTTATGGAATTAACTGCTTCCAGTTTCTGACCTGCTATTTTGTAGCTAAATGATAAGGGATCTATCTTTCTATGCATTCGCAGCACACTACACTTGTCTACATTGAGATTCAATTGCTATTCCCTGCACCATGCGTCAATTCGCTGCAGATCCTCCTGCATTTCAGTACAATTTTCCATTGTTACAACCTCTCGATACACCACAGCATCATCTGCAAAAAGCCTCAGTGAACTTCCGATGCCATCCACCAGGTCATTTATATATACTGTGAACAGCAACGGTCCCATGACACTCCCCTATGGCACACCTGAAATCACTCTTACTTCGGAAGACTTCTCTCCATTGAGAATGACATGCTGCGTTCTGTTATCTAGGAACTCCTCAATCCAATCACACAATTGGTCTGATAGTCCATATCCTCCTACTTTGTTCATTAAACGACTATGGGGAACTGTATCGAACGCCTTGCGGAAGTCAAGAAACACGGCATCTACCTGGGAACCCGTGTCTATGGCCCTCTTGAGTCTCGTGGACGAATAGCGCGAGCTGGGTTTCACACGACCGTCTTTTTCGAAACCCATGCTGATTCCTACAGAGTAGATTTCTAGTATCCAGGAAAGTCATTATACTCGAACATAATACGTGTTCCAAAATTCTACAACTGTTTTGACTTTGTCATCGTCTTGAAGACGCTGACCGCCCAGGTGTTTCTTCAAGTGCAGGAACAGATGGTAGTCACTGGGCGCAAGATCGGGGCTGTACGGAGGATGATCTAGAGTTTCCCATAGAAAAGATGTGATGTGATCTTTGGTCTGATTCGCCACGTGCGGACGTGCATTGTCTTGCAGCAAACCGATGCCCTTGCTCAACTTCCATGGACTGTTGCTTTGATTCTGGTGTGACGTAGGCCACCCATGTTTCATCGCCCATAATAATGTTTTCTCCGTACACTACACAGATATCACGATGAATATCGATCGCTTTTAGGCCTTTAGCAGTAAGAAATCTTATAACAGCCTGTACTTCACAGTCGGTGGGACTCACGATTATCGGAGGCATCTTAAAGACTCAGTAGACAACGTAAACCAGGAAGAATCAGACTGTAACGGCGTCAGTGGGTAGGTTAAGGTACGTAAAAATAAAATTATTGAGATATAGAATTATGAACAGTCGACCAGTTGCAATGGGTAAAGAAATCTTTACCTAGGTTTCAACAAATTTAAATTTGTCTTCTTCAGAAGGTGGCAATTTTACATTAGTATGGACTGATGTATCATCGCCGTTTTTACAAATGTCTGCATATATCCATTTGTCCAAATTAAAATATAGCCCTAAAAATAGGGTTTGTCATGTAAATATAAATGACAAACCCTATTTTTAGGGCTATATTTTAATTTGGACAAATGGATATATGCAGACATTTGTAAAAACGGCGATGATACATCAGTCCATACTAATGTAAAATTGCCACCTTCTGAAGAAGACAAATTTAAATTTGTTGAAACCTGGGTAAAGATTTCTTTACCCATTGCAACTGGTCGACTGTTCATAATTCTATTACGTGGAACCGTTGCTGTTGTGCAGCTATGTTTAAAATTATTGAGCTATGTTAGTGCGCCTTTTTTTAATTTCAAAACACGCCTCGTACCTTACGAAAGGAGGATCCCAACATTATTGCACAACAACTGCCATCGGATAAGAGATAGAAAAGGCGTCAGACAAAGAAATAGAGAAGGAAAGAGACACTGAACGAGGAAGAGTGAGAGACTGGGCTCAAGGAAAAGTAAATGGAACAGAACGACACAAAGACCTCTTGTAGAAATATGAAAGGGTCGCGGAGTAAAGGATGGAAATGGAGAGAGAGAGAGAGAGAGAGAGAGAGAGAGAGAGAGAGGACAATTTCTAAGCAGTGCACGGCAAAGATCGAAATAGCTGTCGGGGGAGGAGAATATGCTACAAGAATACAGCAATTTCTGATCAACAGACAGAGAGATGCCGAATGAAATGCGTTTGAATACTATGAGGACCATGTCTTCAACGTTGAACGACTTTTTTTGCCTTTCTTTGAGTCATCAGTCTTCTGAATGCATTTACGAAGTGCGGCTAGAAAAAAACCGGACTGATGCTGGAAAAAACATTTATTTACAATTATTTACAATTTCATGTTATCTCCTTCAATGTACTCTCCTCCTCGGTCTCTACACCGCTCCATACGAATTTTCCACTGTTCATAGCAATGCTGCAGATCATTTTCGGTAAGTCCATACATTACTTCCGTCGCTTTTTCTTTTACTGCTTCAACAGTCTCAAATCTAGTTCCTTTCAAAGCTGACTTGACTTTAGGGAAAAGAAAAAAGTCACAGGGGGCCAAATCAGGTGAGTAGGGTGGATGATCTAAGATGGGAATGTTGTGTTTTGCCAAAAACGTCTTCACTGACAACGCACTGTGAGCTGGGGCATTGTCTTGGTGAAGGATCCGTGACTTTTTTCTCCACAAATCGTTCCGTTTTCTCCGTACTCGCTCACGTAGGGTAACCAGGACGCTAATGTAGTAATGCTGATTCACTGTTTGTCCCTCTGGTACCCAATCAATGTGCACAATCCCTTAGATGTCAAAAAAAAAAAAAAAAAAAAACAATCATCATTGCCTTGAATTTCGATTTTGACATTCGTGCTTTTTTTTGTCGTGGAGAACCAGGAGTTTTCCAATGCATCGATTGGCGTTTAGTTTCGGGATCCTAAGTAAAAAACCACGATTCATCGCAAATGGTTCAAATGGCTCTGAGCACTACGGGACTCAACTGCTGTGGTCATTAGTCCCCTAGAACTTGGAACTACTTAAACCTAACTAACCTAACGACATCACAAACATCCATGCCCGTGGCAGGATTCGAACCTGCTACCGTAGCCATCACGCGGTTCCAGACTGTAGCGCCTGTAACCGCTCGGCCACCCCGGCCGGCTCAGTTTAGTTCCTTTGTTCGTTTGTTTCGTTTTTGTCACTGTTGAAATGCTAACCATTAAAGAACGTGTGTTTTTAGTCGAACAAGTGTTCAAAGCTGGCGGTAAGCACTCAGTTCCAGTTCGTCAAACATTTAATTCACTTTTCCCGGAGACAACACTCCCACATCGCGATGCTGTGCGAGATCTGATTGTTATTGTGGTCTTCAATCCTGAGACTGGTTTGATGCAGCTCTCCGTGCTACTCTATCCTGTGCAAGCTTCTTCATCTCCCAGTACCTACTGCAACCTACATCCTTCTGAATCTGCTTAGTGTATGCATCTCTTGGTCTCCCCCTACGATTTTTACCCTCCACGCTGCCCTCCAATACTAAATTGGTGATCCCTTGATGCCTCACAACATGTCCTACCAACCGATCCCTTCTTCTGGTCAAGTTGTGCCACAAACTCCTCTTCTCCCCAATCCTATTCAGAACCTCCTCATTAGTTACGTGATCTACCCATCTAATCTTCAGCATTCTTCTGTAGCACCACATTTCGAAAGCTTCTTGTCCAAACTATTTATCGTCCATGTTTCACTTCCATACATGGCTACACTCCATACAAATACTTTCAGAAAAGACTTCCTGACGCTTAAATCTATACTCGATGTTAACAAATTTCCCTTCTTAAGAAACGCTTTCCTTGCCATTGCCAGTCTACATTTTATATCCTCTCTACTTCGACCATCATTTATTTTGTTCCCCAACTAGCAAAACTCCTTTACTACTTTAAGTGTCTTATTTCCTAATCTAATACCCTCAACATCACCCGACTTATTTCGACTACATTCCATTATCCTCGTTTTGCTTTTGTTGATGTTCATCTTATATCCTCCTTTCAAGACACTGTCCATTCCGTTCAACTGCTGTTCCAAGTCCTTTGCTGTCTCTGACAGAATTACAATGTCATCGGCGAACCTCAAAGTTTTTATTTCTTCTCCGTGGATTTTAATACCTACTCTGAATTTTTCTTTTGTTTCCTTTACTGCTTGCTCAATATACAGATTGAATAACATCGGGGAGAGGCTATAACCCTGTCTTACTCCCTTCCCAACCACTGCTTCCCTTTCATGCCCCTCGACTCTTAGAACTGCCATCTGGTTTCTGTACAAATTGTAAATAGCCTTTCGCTCCCTGTATTTTACCCCTGCCACCTTTGGAATTTGAAAGAGAGTATTCCAGTCAACATTGTCAAAAGCTTTCTCTAAGTCTACAAATGCTAGAAACGTAGGTTTGCCTTTCCTTAATCTTTCTTCTAAGATAAGTCGTAAGGTCAGTATTGCCTCACGTGTTCCAGTATTTCTACGGAATCCAAACTGATCTTCCCCGAGGTCGGCTTCTACTAGTTTTTCCATTCGTCTGTAAAGAATTCGTGTTAGTATTTTGCAGCTGTGGCTTATTAAACTGATTGTTCGGTAATTCTCACATCTGTGAACACCTGCTTTCTTTGGGATTGGAATTATTATATTCTTCTTGAAGTCTGAGGGTATTTCGGCTGTCTCATACATCTTGCTCACCAGATGGTAGAGTTTTGTCAGGACTGGCTCTCCCAAGGCCGTCAGTAGTTCAAATGGAATGTTGTCTACTCCGGGGGCCTTTTCAAATTTCGGAGTACGGGTTCAGTGACAGATGCACCGAGAAGTGGTCGTCCTAGCGTTTTGTCTGAGGATAAACTACTCGATACTTCCGACAAAATGTCCACGAGTCAGAACAAGTCAGTAAGAAAAGTCGCCCAGGAAATCGATGTTAGTGTCGGAAAGGCCCACGCAGCTGTAAGGAAAACTTGAGAACTTTTCCCATACAAAGTGACAGTCGTGCAAGAACTGAAAAATACTGATCATGGCAAGAGACTGCATTATTGTCAGTGGTTCAAAAATTTCGTTCAACAAAATGGAAGGGATATTCTAAATGAAACGTTTTTCACTGATGAGGCATGGCTTCATTTGTCCGAGTACATGAACTCCTAAAATTCTCGTATGTGGAGTACTGCAAATCCGTAGTCTATTCATGAGGAACCACTTCATTCTGTGAAAATAGGAGTTCGCATTGCAATTTCTAGACGTCGGATTATGGGTCCCATATTTTTCAAGGAAACAAACGCACAACGATACTGCAGTGATATTCTGTACCCATTCATAGGAAAACTCGTGTTAAGTGAAATACTGAACGGTTATTTTCAACAAGATGGTGCAGCCGCGCATACAGCTCGCGTTTCAATGTCACTGCTTGCTGATGTTTTTGGTGATCGCATAATCTCACAGGGACTTTGGCCTCCACGTTCGCCTGACCCAACACCACCTGACTTTTTCTTCTGGGGTGCAGCGAAAAGCAACTGTCTATAAAAACCGTCCAAAATCCGTCGATGAATTGAAAACTCCAATATCCACTTTCAGTGCTTCTGTTACAGAAGAAATGTTACAGCTTGTGTTTGAAAACATGATTATACGAACTGAATTGTGTATTCAACAATAGGGGAGACACTTTCAACATTTAATGTGAAAACTTGTAAGTAAAAATGAATATTCAATAAATTAATAACTTGTATTTTACTGAGTTTCATTTCGGTACATTCACTGCGGCATACGGCATGCGCGGCTAACAATCATACGGCGCTGCGGAGAGACTTTTTGAACAGTCCATTTTATAATTTCTGTCTTCCTCTAAGTTTTTACGCTGTGTAGCTCCCTCTAGTATCCTGGAAACCATTCCCTGATGTGTTAACAGATCTCATATCATCCTGTCCCTTCTCTTTGTCAGTCTTTTCCACATCCACTACTGGCCATTAAAATTGCTACACCACGAAGATGACGTACTACAGACGCGAAATTTAACCTACAGGAAGAAGATGCTGTGATACGCAAATGATTAGCATTTCATTCAGCTACAACGTCCTGACATGAGGAAAGTTTCCAACCGATTTCTCATACACCAACAGCAGTTGACCGGCGTTGCCTGGTGAAACGTGGTTGTGATGCCTCGTGTAAGGAGGAGAAATGCGTACCATCACGTTTCCGACTTTGATAAAGGTCGGATTGTAGCCTATCGCGATTGCGGTTTATCGTATCGCGACATTGCTGCTCGCGTTGGTCGAGATCCAATGACTGTTAGCAGAATATGGAATCTGTAGGTTCAGGAGGGTAATACGGAACGCCGTGCTGGCTCACCACGGCCTCGTATCACTGGCAGTCGAGATGACAGGCGTCTTATCCGCATGGCTGTAACGGATCGTGCAGCCACGTCTCGATCCCTGAGTCAACAGATGGGGACGTTTGGAAGACAACTACCATCTGCACGAACAGTTCGACGACGTTTGCAGCAGCACAGACTATCAGCTCGGAGACCGTGGCTGAAGTTACCCTTGACGCTGCATCACAGACAGAAGCGCCTGCGATGGTGTACTCGACGACGAACCTGGGTGCACGAATGGCAAAACGTCATTTTTTGGATGAATACAGGTTCTGTTTACAGCATCATGATGGTCGCATCCGTGTTTGGCGACATCGCGGTGAACGCACATTGGAAGTGTGTCATCCGGCGTCATGGTATGGGGTGCCATTGGTTACACCTCTTGTTCGCACTGACGGCACTTTGAAAGTGGACGTTACATTTAAGATGTGTTACGACCCGTGGCTCTACCCTTCATTCGATCCCTGATAAACCCTACATTTCAGCAGGATAATGCACGACCGCATGTTGCAGGTCCTGTACGGGTCTTTCTGGATACAGAAAATGTTCGACTGCTGCCCTAGCCAGCACATTCTGCAGATCTCTCACCAACTGAAAACGTCTGGTCAGTGGCGGCCGAGCAACTGGCTCGTCACAATACGCCAGTCACTACTCTTGATGAACTGTGGTATCGTGTTGAAGCTGCATAGGCAGCTGTACCTGTACACGCCATCCAAGCTCGGTTTGACTCAATGCCCTGGCGTATCAAGGCCGTTATTACGTCCAGAGGTGCTCGTTCTGGATACTGATTTCTCAGGATCTATGCACACAAATTGCGTAAAAATGTAATCACATTACAGTTCTAGTAATATTTGTCCAATGAATACCCGTTTATCATCTGCATTTCTTCTTGGTGTAGCAATTTTAATGTCCAGTAGTGTATTTCTTTTCTCTCCAATTCTGCGGATGACGTACTCATTTCTTACAGTATGAGTCCACCTAATTTTCAACATTCCTCTGTAGCATCACACCTCCAATGCTTCGATTCTCTTCTCTTCTGCTTTTCCCACAGTACATGACTCACTGCCGTACCCAAAGCAAGTACCAATAACGTCCAATAAGTGAGCACGTGTACGACCGTTTCCTTTTTTTTTTCCTCAGCAGTTATTGTTAGCGGTGTTATGTATATTGTGTGCGGTCAAAAAATACTCGTCTTCTTGCAACGTGACGTAGATAAGCCTATAATATTGCTCATCTGCGTGGGACCCATACGAAGCAGTACTGAACGTGTATAAAGAGGCACGGCACGAATGGTCACAGTTTATTTATTTATTTATTTATTTATTTGTGATTCACGAGGGAGCCTCACTGAATGCTGAAAAACCCTCACTTGACAGACTCTTGCAGGTACACGCTGACCAATTGTCTGCTTCTTCGTGCGACCTAAATGTAACGGAATTCTTTTAGCAGGGTGTATACGCATGTGGAGCAGCGCACACTTTTTATTGTTTAATGTAAATTGCAGCTTTTGAAACTGTGCAGATGTCTTGTCTAAATCGTAATTCGTTCCGATCTTCTGATGACTTTGCTACACGGTAGACAATAACATCATCTGCAGACAATCTAAGAGGCTGCTGGAATCAATATTACTAAATGACACACCAGCCTCATGGTTATCGCGTAATTTTAAATGATTATAAATGATTGATTGAACATGAAACGATAGCCCTGTCGTTATTCTTATTGTGAGAAATAGTTTTGAAAAATAGAAATGATAAATCTTTTCTCTTTTATGTATTTTAACAGTCACGGCTGATTTTTGTCAGCCGGCCGGAGTGGCCATGCGGTTCTAGGCGCTGCAGTCTGGAGCCGCGTGACCGCTACAGTCGCAGGTTCGAATCCTGCCTCGGGCATGGATGTGTGTGATGTCCTTAGGTTAGTTAGGTGTAAGTAGTTCTAAGTTCTAGGGGACTGATGACCAAAGCAGTTAAGTCCTATAGTGCTCAGAGCCATTTGAACCATTTGATTTTTGTCAGGGTGCTATCACCAACAATAGCATAAATATCCCAACGTGAAGATATCCGTCTTACTCACGATGGATTAAAATCTTTTTAACTATTACGCGACAGTACATTTAAACAATTCTTAATTACACTTTCTGAGGGTCTGGATGTTCCAGGATAGCTGCCTATGTGCAATGGCAGCGTAAGCATTTATCGATATTATTTATAGAAACTGTACCTCTGACCTACTATGAATTGAAAAATAATGCGGAAAGCCGTTTCCAGATTATTAAAATTATTCTTTTTGTACTTCTAATATTACATAACTGTTGGAAGAAGTTATATAATTTTTCCTATTAATGGCGTCTCTACAAAACTGAGCATACACAGAAATGGCCAGGGCAACATTTAATTATTACGTACTGGCTTCAAATGGTTCAAATGGCTCTGAGCACTATGCGACTTAACTTCTGAGATCATCAGTCGCCTAGAACTTAGAACTAATTAAACCTAACTAACCTAAGGATATCACACACATCCATGCCCGAGGCAGGATTCGAACCTGCGACCATAGCGGTCGCTCGGTTCCAGACTGTAGCGCCTAGAACCGCACGGCCACTCCGGCCGGCTATTACGTACTGAATCATATACAGGATAGGTACTAGTTACTCACAAAAATACGCACTACAATTATTAATCTCATATGTATTCAACAAAATTATATTCCTACTAGAGATAAGTGTATCAGTTACAGACCGTGAAAATTTAACGTCCGTCAGTGAAGACCGCAGAATCGACAAGACAATGAAAGAAAAACCACTCATCCTTCTTCTACAGAAAAACACAGATAACAATATTTGTAATTCTGATGGCACAGATAACTCTTCTCCATTGTTAAGTCTCTGCAGTTATTTCTACTATTTTTTACCAGAGGCAATGCTGAACAAGCTGCCTATATAACGGCTTCCAGGGGTAACGAAAGTTTGATTTTCAGTATTTCATGCAGTTACATACCACGTTAAAAATTTAAAACACTCGTACTCTACTCATTAAGAGGCACTGCATAACTTTGCGTTAAAGGTTCAACACAATACAGGGCTATTACAAATGATTCAAGCGATTTCATAAATTCACTGTAGCTCCATTCATTGACATATGGTCACGACACACTACAGATACGTAGAAAAACTCATAAAGTTTTGTTCGGCTGAAGCCGCACTTCAGGTTTCTGCCGCCAGAGCGCTCGAGAGCGCAGTGAGACAAAATGGCGACAGGAGCCGAGAAAGCGTATGTCGTGCTTGAAATGCACTCACATCAGTCAGTCTTAACAGTGCAACGACACATCAGGACGAAGTTCAACAAAGATCCACCAACTGCTAACTCCATTCGGCGATGGTATGCGCAGTTTAAAGCTTCTGGATGCCTCTGTAAGGGGAAATCAACGGGTCGGCCTACAGTGAGCGAAGAAACGGTTGAACGCGTGCGGGCAAATTTCACGCGTAGCCCGCGGAAGTCGACGAATAAAGCAAGCAGGGAGCTAAACGTACCACAGCCGACGGTTTGGAAAATCTTACGGAAAAGGCTAAAGCAGAAGCCTTACCGTTTACAATTGCTACAAGCCCTGACACCCGATGACAAAGTCAAACGCTTTGAATTTTCGGCGCGGTTGCAACAGCTCGTGGAAGAGGATGCGTTCAGTGCGAAACTTGTTTTCAGTGATGAAGCAACATTTTTTCTTAATGGTGAAGTGAACAGATACAATGTGCGAATCTGGGAGGTAGAGAATCCTCACGCATTCGTGCAGCAAATTCGCAATTCACCAAAAGTTAACGTGTTTTGTGCAATCTCACGGTTTAAAGTTTACGGCCCCTTTTTCTTCTGCGAAAAAAAACGTTACAGGACACGTGTATCTGGACATGCTGGAAAATTGGCTCGTGTCACAACTGGAGACCGACAGCGCCGACTTCATCTTTCAACAGGATGGTGCTCCACCGCACTTCCATCACGATGTTCGGCATTTCTTAAACAGGAGATTGGAAAACCGATGGATTGGTCGTGGTGGAGATCATGATCAGCAATTCGTGTCCTGGCCTCCACGCTCTCCCGACTTAACCCCATGCGATTTCTTTCTGTGGGGTTATGTGAAAGATTCAGTGTTTAAACCTCCTCTACCAAGAAACGTGCCAGAACTGCGAGCTCGCATCAACGATGCTTTCGAACTCATTGATTGATGGGGACATGCTGCGCCGAGTGTGGGAGGAACTCGATTATCGGCTTGATGTCTGCCGAATCACTAAAGGGGCACATATCGAACATTTGTGAATGCCTAAAAAAACTTTTTGAGTTTTTGTATGTGTGTGCAAAGAATTGCGAAAATATCTCAAATAATAAAGTTATTGTAGAGCTGTGAAATCGCTTTAATCATTTGTAATAACATTGTGTGTCGAGTATTAAAATCAGAAACTTGTGTATACCGACAGTTCGACAAGAAAGTCTACGTCATCGTTTCAAATGTAACGTCTGCACCGACATATCTCGTACTTGTCTCGAATCTGTAATCAGAGCGCTTTTGCACACTGGTATAGGTAAACAGTGTGAGAGTTGAATGTTTTGTTTTGTCGGTTGAAGTTTGATATTAGTGCAAAATATCTGAAGCGTCAGGGGTCAGTGTTCCTTGCAAATCCAGAGGAACCAGAGCTTTCGTATGGAGCTTGTGCTAAAATTCTTGGAAAGTCAAAGCCATTTGCTGCGAAGTGAATAAAACGACATATACAGGTTGGATACGTGGATAATTTAGCGGAGAGAGGGCTAAGGTGTTGAGCTATAACCGACAATTTCGGCGATTGCATTACATATTAGGTAATTGTGCTATTAATAATATCATGTATTTTCATGTAAAAATATATTACTAATAGGATCTTTTATTTCGTACAGATAACGGCGTACACTTTCTTGTGGAACTGGCTGTGTGTATTGATGATGATGATGATGATGATGATGATGATGATTGGTTTGTGAAGCGCCCAACTGCGCGGTTATCAGTGCCCGTACAATGTCCCAGCCGGCCGCGGTGGTCTCGCGGTTCTAGGCGCGCAGTCCGGAACCGTGCGACTGCTACGGTCGCAGGTTCGAATCCTGCCTCGGGCATGGATGTGTGTGATGTCCTTAGGTTAGTTAGGTTTAAGTAGTTCTAAGTTCTAGGGGACTGATGACCACAGCAGTTGAGTCCCATAGTGCTCAGAGCCATTTGAACCATTTTTTTGAACAATGTCCCAATTTTTACACAGTCCAATTTTAGCCACGTTCATGATGAAATGATGAGGACAACGCAAGCACCCAGTCATCTCGAGGCAGGTGAAAATCTGTATTGAGGAAGCGTAACACACGAGTGCAAAAAAAGACCCACACTATATTTACCCAGTATTTCAAAATGACAACGCTTAGTGACTTTCAACGGCCTCCAGACATAACTGCAAACTTTTTCTCGCTGACAACCCTCACAGAGTGATGAAAGGAGAAAAAGTTTATCGATTATTACATTTTCGCGATTCATGTAATAAAACTTTAACATCGGACGCGACATTTTGATTTATTACTTATTTGCTATTATATTCACAGCACATTTTGCACAAAGCATCCACATGTACCACTCAACCTACCTGTAAAAATTTGCCATTCTGCATGTTCAGGAGACATGGCGTCAGAGACATTGAGAGGCGTTTCATACATCGGAGTTAGAGTTCTTCAGGAATTGAGAGCAGGTTGTCTCAAAATCGTTCTCGTAGATTCAGAAGAGCAGAGGGCCCATATCGCTAGCCTTGGGAACGCAAGATATCACTTCTCTTTGTCCCACTATACGTCTTCCCATCAATTACAAAGTAGAGTGACCTTTCTTACAGGAAATCAGGAATCCACTCGCAGAATTGAGACGATTCTCCATTGGCACGCAATTTGACTACACCCTGTTTGTGAGCAGCCTTCTGGAAATCTAGAAATATGGTATCAACTTGAGATCCTCCGTTCATAACATTCACTTCGTTGAGTTAATGTCGTTGTTGTTGACTTCAGTCCTGAGACTGGTTTGATGCAGCTCTCTATGCTACTCTATCCTGTGCAAGCCTCTTCATCTCGCAGTACCTACTGCAACCTACATCCTTCTGAATCTGCTTACTGCATTCATCTCTTGGTCTCCCTATACAATTTTTACCTCTCTCGTTTCCCTCCAGTACTAAACTGGTGGTCCTTTGATATCTTCGAATGTATCCTACCAACCCATCCCTTCTTTTCGTTCTCCTTCTGCCACAAATTTCTTGTCTCCCATATTATATCCTGAACCCCCTCATTAGTTACGTGATCTATCCATCTAATCTTCAGCATTCTTCTGCCGCACCACATTTCGAAAGCTTCTATTCTCTTCTTGTCTAAACTATTTATCGTCCATGTTTCACTTCCATACATGGCTACACTCCATACAAATGCTTTCAGAAACGACTTCCTGACACTTAAATCAATACTCGATGTTAACAAATTTCTCTTCTTCAGAAACGCTTTCCTTGCCATTGCCAGTCTACATTTTATATCCTCTCTACTTCGACCATCATCAGTTATTTTGCTGCCCAAATAGCAAAACTCCTTTACTACTTTAAGTGTCTCATTTCCTAATCTAATTCCCTCAGCATCACCCGACTTAATTCGACTACATTCCGTTATCCTTGTTTTGCTTTGGTTCATGTTCATCTTATATCCTCCTTTAGAGACACTGTCCATTCCGTTTAACTGCTCTTCCAAATCCTTTGCTGTCTGACAGAATTACAATGTCATCGGCAAACCTCAAAGTTTTTATTTCTTCTCCATGGATTTTAATGCCTACTCCAAACTTCTCTTTTGTTTCCTTTGCTGCTTTACTGTTGATTATTTCATGATTAAAACAGCGAATCTACGGTAACTAGATATGCGCTCATTCGTGCCCAAGTGGGTCGTTAGCTAAAAACGACATTCGGGCCTGAATATAATTTTCAGTCAATGAAAGTGAATGAGTATAGCTTTATCTGAAGTAAAAAAAAATCAGAATTTAGAATATTTTCATGTACCAGTGAGAATAGTTGCGCTCCCCTTTTTTTATCGCCTATCGCGTCTTTATATTGCTATAGCTTCCCTGAGCAAGCGGGCGTGTTAGCTTCTCTCTACGGCAAGACATTTCCGTATCGGCGAATTTCACTCTGTGATGGGCCTCACACAGTGCGTCTTCTTCATTTATCTGTTGCTATCAAATTTCGTGGTTACACCGAGTTTGATGGAAGTTATGTCATTTTCACGTCACTTCACAGAAAGCTTACGTCGCTCTCTGATGTGTTACGCGTCAGTCGGCAAGACCCAGCGGATCCGGGAGCACCTCTGAAGATGAAAGACGCAACTGTGGCCGAAACGCCAGGACCACGAGCACGACCACACAAGCCACAACATTCACCTGCAGCTAAGCCAAGCGTTCGTGAAACCCTTCCGCGCATGTGCAGGGAATGAGACGTTGTTCGACTTCCTGCCAACACACGCTTTTTTCTTGTTGTTTAAACGCGGTAGAGGAACTCTCGCTGAAATTAAGTTTGAGCAGGCTTTTCTTTCCTACCCCAGATTTCACTTTTCATTTTTACGTGCGAGGGCAGTGATGTTGATATTACCTCGGAAAGATGTTTGAAGAGCGTGCAGTGCGATGTAAACAAAGGGGAAATTTTCACAGGCCTCGTGTATGAGTTATTTCTCGCAAGTGTGACGCTGAAAATACAGGCGCCTGTTGTTACTGGCTACGCTCATACTCTCCTCATATACGAGGGTTGTTTTTTAAGTAAGGGCCGTTTTTATTTTTAAAAACAGATACAAATACTTTTGTAAAAAAACTTTTATTTTCTGATTCTACACACTTTTACCTATTTTTCTACATACACTCCTGGAAATTGAAATAAGAACACCGTGAATTCATTTTCCCAGGAAGGGGAAACTTTATTGACACATTGCTGGGGTCAGATACATCACATGACCACACTGACAGAACCACAGGCACATAGACACAGGCAACAGAGCATGCACAATGTCGGCACTAGTACAGTGTATATCCACCTTTCGCAGCAATGCAGGCTGCTATCCTCCCATGGAGACGATCGTAGAGATGCTGGATGTAATCCTGTGGAACGGCTTGCCATGCCATTTCCACCTGGCGCCTCAGTTGGACCAGCGTTCGTGCCGGACGTGCAGACCGCGTGAGACGACGCTTCATCCAGTCCCAAACATGCTCAATGGGGGACAGATCCGGAGATCTTGCTGGCCAGGGTAGTTGACTTACACCTTCTAGAGCACGTTGGGTGGCACGGGATACATGCGGACGTGCATTGTCCTGTTGGAACAGCACGTTCCCTTGCCGGTCTAGGAATGGTAGAACGATGGGTTCGATGACGGTTTGGATGTACCGTGCACTATTCAGTGTCCCCTCGACGATCACCAGTGGTGTACGGCCAGTGTAGGAGATCGCTCCCCACACCATGATGCCGGGTGTTGGCCCTGTGTGCCTCGGTCGTATGCAGTCCTGATTGTGGCGCTCACCTGCACGGCGCCAAACACGCATACGACCATCATTGGCACCGAGGCAGAAGCGACTCTCATCGCTGAAGACGACACGTCTCCATTCGTCCCTCCATTCACGCCTGTCGCGACACCACTGGAGGCGGGCTGCACGATGTTGGGGCGTGAGCGGAAGACGGCCTAACGGTGTGCGGGACCGTAGCCCAGCTTCATGGAGACGGTTGCGAATGGTCCTCGCCGATACCCCAGGAGCAACAGTGTCCCTAATTTGC
Source organism: Schistocerca nitens (assembly GCF_023898315.1). NCBI lineage: Eukaryota > Metazoa > Arthropoda > Insecta > Orthoptera > Acrididae > Schistocerca > Schistocerca nitens. Next base: position 162,541,073 of record NC_064624.1, on the reverse strand, counting down.
TGGGAAGTGGCGGTGCGGTCCCCTACGGCACTGCGTAGGATCCTACGGTCTTGGCGTGCATCCGTGCGTCGCTGCGGTCCGGTCCCAGGTCGACGGGCACGTGCACCTTCCGCCGACCACTGGCGACAACATCGATGTACTGTGGAGACCTCACGCCCCACGTGTTGAGCAATTCGGCGGTACGTCCACCCGGCCTCCCGCATGTCCACTATACGCCCTCGCTCAAAGTCCGTCAACTGCACATACGGTTCACGTCCACGCTGTCGCGGCATGCTACCAGTGTTAAAGACTGCGATGGAGCTCCGTATGCCACGGCAAACTGGCTGACACTGACGGCGGCGGTGCACAAATGCTGCGCAGCTAGCGCCATTCGACGGCCAACACCGCGGTTCCTGGTGTGTCCGCTGTGCCGTGCGTGTGATCATTGCTTGTACAGCCCTCTCGCAGTGTCCGCAGCAAGTATGGTGGGTCTGACACACCGGTGTCAATGTGTTCTTTTTTCCATTTCCAGGAGTGTAGTTGCCTTGTTTATTTAAGCACTTGTCATACCGTACAACTAAGTTTTTAATTCCCTCTTCAAAGAATTCAGCCGCCTGCTCCGACAGCCAAGAGTTCACGGCCGCTTTCACTTCACCGTCGTCATTGAAGCGCTGCCCGCCAAGATGGTGTTTCAGGTACCGGAGAAGGTGAAAATCGCTAGGAACGAGGTCGGGGCTGTATGGTGCACGGTCCAAAACTTCCCAGCCAAAAGAATCAATCAAATCCCAAGTCTTTTGAGAGGTGTTGGGGGATTGGGTTGTTTTGGGGAAGGAGACCAGACAACGAGGTCATCGGTCTCACCGGATTAGGGAAGGGTGGGGAAGGAAGTCGACCGTGCCCTTGGAAAGGAACCATCCCGGCATTTGCCTGGAGCGATTTAGGGAAATCACGGAGAACCTAAATCAGGATGGCCGGACGCGGGATCGAACCGTCGTCCTCCCGAATGCGAGTCCAGTGTCTAACCACTGCGCCACCTCGCTCGGTTTGAGAGGTGTGAGGCCTAGCGTTATCGTGCAGGAGCGAAACTCCTTTTGTCAGCATGCCGCGCCTTTTGTTTTGAATTGCTCTGCGGAGCTTCTTTAGTGTTGCGCAGTAGGCATCTGAGTTGCTTGTCTTTCCTCGTGGCATAAAGTCCACTAGCTAAACGCCGCGCCGGTCCCAGAACACAGTTGCCATAATCTTGCGCTTTGACAGCGTCTGTTTGGCTTTGACCTTGACGGATGAGGTTGTGTGTCGCCATTCCATCGATTGTCGCTCGCTTTCGGGAGTGATATGGGATACCCACGTTTCATCTCCAGTGACAATTTGACTCAACATGTCATCCCCTTCTTCCTCGTAACGAATCAAAAAGTCCAATGAAGTGGCAAATCTCTTCCCTTTGTGGTCCTCTGTGAGGAGTCTGGGTACCCACCGAGAACACAGTTTCTTAAAGTTTACGTTTTCAGACACAATTTTGTACAAAACCGATCTTGAAACTTGTGGAAATTCCAAGGAAAGAGTGGAAATTGTGAATCTTCTGTCCTCACGAATCTTTGTTTCGACTGCAGCCACCAAATTATCAGTGATCACAGAGGGCCGGCCTGAGCGTTCTTCGTCACGGACGTTTTGACGGCCATTTTTAAACTCTCTAACCCATTGACGCACTTTACCTTCACTCATTGCATTCGAGCCATATACTTCTGTTAACTGACGATGAATTTCTGCAGCTGATAGGCTTCTCGCGGTCAACAAACGTATCACTGACCGTATCTCACACGCGGCGGGCGATTCAATAATCGTAAACATTATAAAGTAGCACAGTGATGCGTACACGTCAGCTACAGAGCTGCAACTTGCGTCAGTGTGAGCGGGAAGGATGCCGGCAAGTGGCGCGGTGGCTTGTTGCGGCGTCCGCGCGAACTACGGGACTATACGCGCGAACGGCCCTTACTTAAAAAACAACCCTCGTATAAACCGTATTGCTTAGTAATCTACTTCCCACATTTCCCTTTACTAGTGTACTCTAATACAAAAACAAGATGCACTACCAAGAAGTTATGCAGAGTGGTCACAATCTGATATTCGCACGGGTATCGGCGGGAAATGAAAAATTCTGTAGCGACAGGTAGATGAATGAAATTATAATGAAATCTAGACCTTTAGCTGCTTACAGGCGTTGATAAATATCATCGGGGACAGTTGAAAAATGTGTGCCACGTACGGACGGGACTCGAACACGGGACCTTCTCCTTACATGGCAGCACTCTATCCACCCCCCCTTCTCTTTTTTTCCTTTTTTAAGGTACAATAATCCTTATTGAACAAGCTAACAGTACATATATATACAGAATGCAACAGTTCTTCTAGGTACAATTTAACCTTTTTAGTTTAACAAAAATCTAAAAAACATTAAATACAACAAAATATAACACTGTTTTTTTTTTTTTTTGTCGATGCATGAGAACGTGGATAAGTGTGTTGCATCATGTGACGGGTAGACATGGCACACCCCAACTTTGAGGTGGTTCAAGGAAGACGCTGCGGAGATAACCTGCAAAAGTTTGTCGGTAAGATGCTTTTCGGGTGAGGGTGATATGCGCGGTCACAACTTTGTACCAGAAGTCGAGGTCAGTATGCGGACCACTCTGAAAGAGGTATTCTAAAGCCTGTGCTCGAAACCAGATGAGTACATGGTGCTTAGCAAGAGGGTAGTGAAATGTCTGGGGCAACAACAGGAAATCTGGGGTTACTGTAGTTTGCGGGGCACGGAGGTAAAAGCCCACGATTCGTCGTATGAGGAGCCGAACGTTTCGTCTGAGGGGCACGTAAGACGGTGCTCGTCGGTGTATTCGAACTGACAGTGAGGGCAGAGTGGGGAGGTGGCCAGTCCTATGCGATAAAGTCGACTATTAGTAGCTAGACTAAAACGTACCACAGTGCAGGCACAGACGACGGTGAAAAGGGGGTATTCACACACCCCCAGATGGCCGGGGTGACCGAGCGGTTCTAGGCGCTACACTCTGGAGCCGCTACGGTCGCAGGTTCGAATGCTGCCTCGGGCATGGATGTGTGTGATGTCCTTTACGATAGTTAGGTTTAAGTAGTTCTAACGGACGTATGACCTCATATGTTAAGTCCCATAGCCCTCAGAGCCATTTGAACCACTTTGCTTGCGTGTTGCTGCTCGCAGTGTCGCCGAGACGAAGAGCAGCGAGTTGAGTGTTTGGGGAAGGCGAAACTAATTAGCCTTCCTGCACTTCTTATTATTAATTTCTGCATTCTACACTCCTGGAAATTGAAATAAGAACACCGTGAATTCATTGTCCCAGGAAGGGGAAACTTTATTGACACTTTGCTGGGGTCAGATACATCACATGATCACACTGACAGAACCACAGGCACATAGACACAGGCAACAGAGCATGCACAATGTCGGCACTAGTACAGTGTATATCCACCTTTCGCAGCAATGCAGGCTGCTATTCTCCCATGGAGACGATCGTAGAGATGCTGGATGTAGTCCTGTGGAACGGCTTGCCATGCCATTTCCACCTGGCGCCTCAGTTGGACCAGCGTTCGTGCTGGACGTGCAGACCGCGTGAGACGACGCTTCATCCAGTCCCAAACATGCTCAATGGGGGACAGATCCGGAGATCTTGCTGGCCAGGGTAGTTGACTTACACCTTCAAGAGCACGTTGGGTGGCACGGGATACATGCGGACGTGCATTGTCCTGTTGGAACAGCAAGTTCCCTTGCCGGTCTAGGAATGGTAGAACGATGGGTTCGATGACGGTTTGGATGTACCGTGCACTATTCAGTGTCCCCTCGACGATCACCAGTGGTGTACGGCCAGTGTAGGAGATCGCTCCCCACACCATGATGCCGGGTGTTGGCCCTGTGTGCCTCGGTCGTATGCAGTCCTGATTGTGGCGCTCACCTGCACGGCGCCAAACACGCATACGACCATCATTGGCACCAAGGCAGAAGCGACTCTCATCGCTGAAGACGACACGTCTCCATTCGTCCCTCCATTCACGCCTGTCGCGACACCACTGGAGGCGGGCTGCACGATGTTGGGGCGTGAGCGGAAGACGGGCTAACGGTGTGCGGGACCGTAGCCCAGCTTCATGGAGACGGTTGCGAATGGTGCTCGCCGATACCCTAGGAGCAACAGTGTCCCTAATTTGCTGGGAAGTGGCGGTGCGGTCCCCTACGGCACTGCGTAGGATCCTACGGTCTTGGCGTGCATCCGTGCGTCGCTGCGGTCCGGTCCCAGGTCGACGGGCACGTGCACCTTCCGCCGACCACTGGCGACAACATCGATGTACTGTGGAGACCTCACGCCCCACGTGTTGAGCAATTCGGCGGTACGTCCACCCGGCCTCCCGCATGCCCACTATACGCCCTCGCTCAAAGTCCGTCAACTGCACATACGGTTCACGTCCACGCTGTCGCGGCATGCTACCAGTGTTAAACACTGCGATGGAGCTCCGTATGCCACGGCAAACTGGCTGACACTGACGGCGGCGGTGCACAAATGCTGCGCAGCTAGCGCCATTCGACGGCCAACACCGCGGTTCCTGGTGTGTCCGCTGTGCCGTGCGTGTGATCATTGCTTGTACAGCCCTCTCGCAGTGTCCGCAGCAAGTATGGTGGGTCTGACACACCGGTGTCAATGTGTTCTTTTTTCCATTTCCAGGAGTGTATATGTTATTACTTGTGAAGTCCAACCAGTGGCATTTTTCCTTCCTAGTGGCGGCCAACGCCCCAGTTACCTGCCCTGGAGCTTAGTATAGATTACGGCAGTGTACTTTTCCTCGCCTTTCCGCTACTGTTCGGTAAGGCGTGTAGTTCGACAGCTTCCTTGATTTTTGGGCCAGCTCTGGTATTGGTAGCAGTGGTTCCTTTCTGCTTCTGGGTGCGCTAAACACTGGAGTCTGAAGACCTGGTGCTGACCACCGGTTCCAGCTTGGGTTTGTTATTCCATCGTTGCATTGGTCATCGGACGTTAGGTAGATTAGACAGATGGTTATTGGTCATGCGTTTAAACTGCCACTAGTCTGAGTTACTATCTCGTGAAGTGAATGCATCTCTTGGCTGCCTGTCTCATCGCTTGCAAAGTTTTGAGGGACTTTTCCAGGTCGATCCTTGGAGCAACATCTGCACCCTCCCGCCTCCCCCCCCCCCTGTCCTTGGTTTGTTCAGATTTGGTGATTACTTAAAAAAATAAACTGTAATTCCAGGTTTGAAGATGTTTAACTGGTTCTTAAAAGATTGCTATTCAGGCCTCCAGCCGTGAAACAGTTTTTAAATTATTACTATTCGGGCCTTCAGCCGAGAAATAGTTTTGAATTTGTTGTCATTAAGGCCTTCAGCCGTGGGTGTTCCTTGTCTTAAAAAATTTAATTAGACAATTGTATTCTAGCACTGACGTTTTGATGACTGTTCTTTTAAAAACATTTTAATAACTGTGACTGCAGTTTGAAGATGTTTAACTAGTTCTTAAGATTGCTATTCAGGCCTCCAGCCGTGAAACAGTTTTTAAATTATTACTATTGGGGCCTTCAGCCGAGAAATAGTTTTGAATTCGTTGTCATTAAGGCCTTCAGCCGTGGAATACTTCTTAATTTATTGTCACTTTTTATTTGTTGTTGTTTCCAAATAAAGTGTACCTGATTGAAAAATAAACTAACCAACACTAACTGATTACGACCCCGTTCACAATCGCAACTCAGTCCTGCCTTCTTTGCTACCAGTGAAACGTCCCCTTACAACAATTATACGAGACTGTGCTTAAACTGACACACAATATTTTTTAGCGCAACGCAGTCTGACTTTCAAAAATCCCTACAAAAGAATGGCCCTGACTAACGTTAACCTATACCTTTCACAAATCACTTACCTCACAAAAGTCTTCGTTACTCGAACTACTGCAATACAGCGAGCGCCACTACTGCCAGCTAAATAAAAGATTCAAACTGCTGAAGGCACTAACTACTGATAGGCATAGTTAGCAAATGAAAGATTTTGATAGAGAACAAACAATGTATTTACCTTACTAGTGTTCAAAAGTCATAATGTATATAGCAGTTCATGACATCCAGTCTTACAAATCTCAAAACTCCGCCATCTCTCTCCGCACATCCACCACTGCTGGCGGCTCACCTCCAACTGCGCAACGCTACGCGCTGTTCACATCCAGCTGCCCAACACTACAATGGCCAACAACAATGCAAACCAGCCACAGACTGCACACAGCACAGCCAGTGATTTTCATACAGAGCGCTACGTAACGTTGCCAATAAGAAAACAAACAGCCTACTTACACCAGGTCTCAGATACGTCGATGATATTCTAGGCCCCGCTTTGTTGCCGTTCTTGGCAAGCCACCCTCGGCTTACATTTCAGCAAGATAATTGCTGCCCGCACACGGCGGAGGTTCTACTGCTTGTCTCCGTGCTTGCCAAACCCTACTATGGCCAGCAAGGTCGCTGGATCTCTCCCCAATTGAAAACGTTCGGAGCCCTGCAACCAACTCGGGATGTTACCTAACGCGCCAATTGGACAGAATGTGGCACGATATTTCCCAGGACGACATCCACCAACTCCATCAGTGAGTACCAAACAGAATAACTGCTTGCCGGCCGAAGTGGCCGCGCGGTTCTGGCGCTGCAGTCTGGAACCGCGAGACCGCTACGGTCGCAGGTTCGAATCCTGCATCGGGCATGGATGTGTGTGATGTCCTTAGGTTAGTTAGGTTTAACTAGTTCTAAGTTCTAGGGGACTAATAACCTCAGCAGTTGAGTCCCATAGTGCTCAGAGCCATTTGAACCATTTTTAGAATAACTGCTTGCACAAGGGCCGCAGTTGAACCAACGCGTCATTGACTTGCTCAGTTCGTGAAGCTCTTTCTCTTGAATGAATCATCCAATTTTTCTGAAATGGTAATAATACATCTACCAATTTGCGTCCCATTCGGATCGTTCCTTCGTGGTGCGTCGTTTCTTTTGTTTTAGAGTTTATGTTCTTGTGCTAACGAATCGTTGGAAGCAGCTCTCCGCGCTAGTGCATCCTGTGCAAGCCTCTTGTTAGTACGGAACTACACAATCTACATCCAATTGAACATGTTTGTTGTAATCATACCTTGCTCTCTCTCTCTCTCCCTCTGTCTCTCTACAATCCACCCTTGCCCTCCCCATATTCTTCCATCCATTATCAGACTGACCATGCCTTGGTACCTAAGACTCGTCCCAATAACAGAGCCTTCATTTTACTCAGCTTGTACGGTAAATTTCTTTTCTCCGCCTACAACCACTCGGCCACAACGGACGGCTTAGTTACATCGTCAACTCGTCTAATAACCAGCATTTTTCTGTAGCACCACATTTCAAAAGCGCCTGTTCTCGTCTGAACTGTTTATCGTATGCGTTTCGTCTTCGCACAAAGCTATACTTCAGACAAATACACTACTGGCCATTAAAATTGCTACACCACGAAGTTGACGTGCTACAGACGTGAAATTTAACCGACAGGAAGAAGATGACGTGATATGCAAATGATTAGCTTTTCAGAGCATCCACACAAGGTTGGCGCTGGTGGCGACACCTACAACATGCTCACATGAGGAGAGTTTCCAACAGATTTCTCATGCACAAACAGCAGCTGACCGCCGTTGCCTGGTGAAACGTTGTTTTGATGCCTCGTGTAAGGAGGAGAAATGCCTACCATCACGTTTCCGACTAGGATAAAGGTCGGATTGTAGCCTATCTCGATTGCGACTTATCGAATCGCGACATTGCTGCTCGCGTTGGTCGAAATCCAATGAATCTGTGGTTTCAGGAGGGTAATACGGAACGCCGTGCTGGATCCCAACGGCCTCGTATCACTAGCAGTCGAGATGACAGGCATCTTATCCGCATGGCTGTAACGGATCGTGCAGCCACGTCTCGATCCCTCAGTCAACAGATGGGGACGTTTGCAAGACAACAACCATCTGCACGAACAGTTCGACGACGTTTGCTGCAGCACGGAGACCATGGCTGCGGTTACTCTTGACGCTGCATCACAGACAGCAGCGCCTGCGATGGTGTACTCAACGTCGAACCTGGGTGTACGAATGGCAAAACGTCATGTTTTCGGATGGATCCGGTTCTGTTTACAGCATCATGATGGTCGCATCCGTGTTTGGCGACATCGCGGTGAACACACATTGGAAGCATGTATTCGTCATCGCCATACTGGCGTATCACCCGGCGTGATGGTATGGAGTGCCATTGGTTACACGTTTCGGTCACCTCTTGTTCACATTGACGGCACTTTGAACAGTGGACGTTACATTTCAGATGTGTTACGATCCGTGGCTCTACCCTTCATTCGATCCCAGTGAAACCCTACATTTCAGCAGGATAATGCACGACCGCATGTTGCTGGTCCTGTACGGGCCTTTCTGGATACAGAAAATGTTCGACTGCTGCCCGGGCCAGCACATTATCCACATCTCTCACCAATTGAAAACGCCTGGTCAATGGTGTCCAATGAATACCCGTTTATCATCTGCATTTCTTCTTGGTGTAGCAATTTTGATGGCCAGTAGTGTACCTCCACAAAAGACTTGCTAATACTTAACTTGACGGTACATTTGATACTAACAGTTTTCTTCCGATTTTCTTTTCTTTTACGAGCCTGCGTTTTGAATCGTCTCTATTTCGGCCATCGTCATTTATTTTGCTACACAAATACTGCTGCAACCACGACTATTTCTGTAAGGATTTGGAAAGGCAAACCTACGTTTCTTAGCATTTGTAGACTTAGAGAAAGCTTTTGACAATGTTGACTGGAATACTCTCTTTCAAATTCTGAAGGTGGCAGGGGTAAAATACAGGGAGCGAAAGGCTATTTACAATTTGTACAGAAACCAGATGGCAGTTATAAGAGTCGAGGGGCACGAAAGGGAAGCAGTGGTTGGGAAAGGAGTGAGACAGGGTTGTAGCCTCTCCCCGATGTTATTCAATCTGTATATTGAGCAAGCAGTAAAGGAAACAAAAGAAAAATTCGGAGTAGGTATTAAAATCCATGGAGAAGAAATAAAAACTTTGAGGTTCGCCGATGACATTGTAATTCTGTCAGAGACAGCAAAGGACTTGGAAGAGCAGTTGAACGGAATGTATCGTGTCTTGAAGGGAGGATATAAGATGAACATCAACAAAAGCAAAACGAGGATAATGGAATGTAGTCGAATTAAGTCGGGTGATGTTGAGGGTATTAGATTAGGAAATGAGACACTTAAAGTACTAAAGGAGTTTTGCTATTTGGGGAGCAAAATAACTGATGATGGTCGAAGTAGAGAGGATATAAAATGTAGACTGGCAATGGCAAGGAAAGCGTTTCTGAAGAAGAGAAATTTGTTAACATCGAGTATAGATTTAAGTGTCGGGAAGTCATTTCTGAAAGTATTTGTATGGAGTGTAGCCATGTATGGAAGTGAAACATGGACGGTAAATAGTTTGGACGAGAATAGAAGCTTTCGAAATGTGGTGCTACAGAAGAATGCTGAAGATTAGATGGGTAGATAACTAATGAGGAGGTACTGAATAGGATTGGGGAGAAGAGGAGTTTGTGGCACAACTTGACCAGAAGAAGGGATCGGTTGGTAGGACATGTTCTGAGGCATCAAGGGATCACCAATTTAGTACTGGAGGGCAGCGTGGAGGGTAAAAATCGTAGGGGGAGACCAAGAGATGAATACACGAAGCAGATTCAGAAGGATGTAGGTTGCAGTAGGTACTGGGAGATAAAGAAGCTTGCACAGGATAGAGTAGCATGGAGAGCTGCATCAAACCAGTCTCAGGACTGAAGACCACAACAACAACACATTCCTCTTGAAGTCTGAGTGTATTTCGCCTGTCTCATATGTCTTGCACATCAAGTGCAGTGGTTTTGCTATGGACCTTAAAACTATGAAGGAATTTCGCTTACTCCTGGAACCTTATAATGGCGTTGGTCTTTCAGTTCTGTGTCAAATTCTTGTCGTAAAATCGCAGTGACGTTTGCTGGACAACACATTACTAATACCATTGTAATTAACAAGTATCGAAATGTAATTTAATAGGTTCTATTTCGTGTGTCGGTAATATAATCTGAGATAGCTTGCAATTCATTTAGTAATTTCCGATAAAACCAACTTTTTTTGTTTTGAGATCCGCTAGAAGCGGAAGCTACGAAATTGAAATTTTTGTAAGAAAAGACATCAAACTGATATTCCTGTTATAATAATTTCTTTGTTTCAGGATTTATTGACAAAATCAAAATTTTGGATTCTGCTGAAAACGTTAGTCACAAACATGAAATTTTAATAGCATGTGTAGTTTTAATATCATGTGCAGTTACGTATAAAAACAGCATCCTGAAGTCATTGTTGTAATATAGTACTTTTGGGGGGGGGGGATCAGTTAGCAAAATGTAAGTTTTTGATTCCGTTAGAAATGGGAATGGAAGTAGTAATGTATGAATAGTTGAATATATGAAAGACATCGTACTGCGGTACCTGGTACCTACGAAACTGTGTAGAATTTTGTAAATAAGCAGATTAGTAAGTGAAATTCTAGAAGCTCCTCGATTTTATAAATCGTAGTACCCGTATTTATTCGAGTAAAGACACAGTTTCGCCGACAACCATCTTCTCCGTAGAAAAACTGACATTATTATAGAATAGCAATTCGGAAAATTTCAAATGCGAATTTTGTTCAGCGCAAGGGGTCTTCTTAGTCTCTTGTCAAAAGCCGTTCGCACTTACGAGCGTCGTACGAGGTGTTCCAAAGAAGCGCATGCAGTTTGTCTGTACGAGTTGTGGCTGTGTTTGTTAACGAAATTTACTGATCGTCTGACCCTTAAAGGCGGTATAAAGTGACTTTTATGTCAACGTATCTCAGTATCACGTATAACGCTCAAGCTTTTGCGTGCTGCCTCGTTTGAATAGTCGCTTTACGAGTGGATTTCTAGAACTTTCCACTTTTTGCGCGAGTAAACATATTACTTAACTATCCTGCCAATAGCATCAGTAAAGACTTTCAAACACTTAAATCTGTTAGTTTATATTCAGTTTTCGCCCATTATCAGTTATTTTGTTGCCCAAACGCAAAACCAATCGTTTCCTCATCTAATTCCCTCAGCATCGCTTGCTTGAATTCTACTGATTTCCATTACTTCTGTTTAACTTCTATTGATGGTTATCTTATAAACTCATTTCAAGATAATACCAACTCCGTTCGTCTGCTGTTCCAATTCTTTTGCCACCTCTCACGGAATTACAATGTTGTTGAGAATCTTCGAAGTTTTTATTTCTTCTCTTTGGTTTCCTTTACTGCTTGCTCTACGTACACATTGAATAGCTTCGGTGAACAGATTGCAACCATTTCTCATACCCTTCTCAACTAGAGCTTCCCTTTCATATACTTCGACCCTTACAACAACAGGCTGATTTCTGTAGAAGTTAACATTTCTCTCCACTGTATTTTATCCCTACTAGCTTCTGAATTGCAAAGAGTGTACTCCTCTTTACAATGTCAAAAGCGTTCTCTAAGTTTAGTTCGTATAAACACAAGTTTGCCTTACATCACAGTACCTCCTAAAATAACTGCTAAGCCGAGTGCTGCCTCGCGTGTTCCTACATTTATCCCAAAAGTTTGCCAGAGGTTGAAAATACCGCTACATTGTAAGGTTATTTTATTTAACACACGACCGGTTTCGGGCTCTTATACCACCCCCCCCCCCCTTGAAAGACCTAAGTCGAAACAAGGCCCCGGGAGTAGACAACATTTCATTAGAACCACTGACAGCCTTGGGACAGCCAGTCCTGACAAAACTCTACCATCAGGTGAGCAAGATGTATGAGACAGGCGAAATGCCCTCAGACTTCAAGAAGAATATAGTAATTCCAATCCCAAAGAAAGCAGGTGTTGACCGATGTGAAAATTACCGGACTATCGGTTTAATAAGCCACGGCTGCAAAATATTAACGCGAATTCTTAACAGACGAATGGAAAAACTGGTAGAAGCCGAACTCGCGGAAGATCATTTTGGATTCCGTAGAAATGTTAAAACACGTGAGGCAATATTGACCCTACGGCTTATCTTACAAGGGAACCTCCCCATCGCACCCCCCTCAGATTTAGTTATAAGTTGGCACAGTGGATAGGCCTTGAAAAACTGAACACAGATCAATCGAGAAAACAGGAAGAAGTTGTGTGGAACTATGAAAAAAATAAGCAAAATATACAAACTGAGTAGTCCATGCGCAAGATATGCAACTTCAAGGACAATGTGGGTTCAGTAGCGCCGTGGTTCCGTGGTTAGCGTGAGCAGCTGCGGAACGAGAGGTCCTTGGTTCAAGTTTTCCCTCGGGGGAAAAATTTATTTCTTTTTTTTTTCGCAAAGTTATGCTCTGTCCGTTCGTTCATTGACGTCTCTGTTCACTGTAATAAGTTTAGTGTCTGTGTTTTGCGACCGCACTGCAAAACCGTGCGATTAGTAGACGAAAGGACGTGCCTCTCCAATGGGAACCGATAACATTTGATCGCAAGGTCATAGGTCAACCGATCCCTCCACAGGAAAACACGTCTGATATATTCTATACGTCACTGGTGACGGCATGTGCGTCACATAATTCTCTGAAAATAAAAAATTAAAATTTTCACTCGAGGAAGATTTGAACCAAGAACTTTTCATTCCGTAGCTGCTCACGCTAACCACGAGACCACGGCGCTCGTAAGCTCAGTTCGTCCTAACGTTGCATATCTTACACATGCACTACTCAGTTTGTATATTTTGCTTATTTTTTTCATAGTTCCACACAACTTCTTCCTGTTTTCTCGATTGATCTGTGTTCAGTTTGTCAAGACCTATCCACTGTGCCAACTTATAACTAAATCTGAGAGGGATGCGATGGGGAGGTTCCCTTGTTAGAAGCAAGATTAACAAAAGGCAAACCTACGCTTCTAGCATTTGTAGACTTAGAGAAAGCTTTTGACAATGTTGATTGGAATACTCTCCTTCAAATTCTGAAGGTGGCAGGGGTAAAATACAGGGAGCGAAAGGCTATTTACAATTTGTACAGAAACCAGATGGTAGTTATAAGAGTAGAGGAGCATGAAAGGGAAGCAGTGGTTTGGAAGGGAGTGAGACAAGGTTGTAGCCTCTCCCCGATGTTATTCAATCTATATATTGAGCAAGCAGTAAAGGAAACAAAAGAAAAATGTGGAGTAGGTATTAAAATTCATGGAGAAGAAATAAAAATTTGAGCTTCGCCGATGACATTGTAATTCTGTCAGAGACAGCAAAGGACTTGGAAGAGCAGTTGAGCGGAATGGACAGTGTCTTGAAAGGAGGATATAAGATGAACATCGACAAAAGGAAAACGAGGATAATGTAATGTAGTCGAGTTAACTCGGGTGATGCTGAGGGAATTAGATTAGGAAATGAGACACTTAAAGTAGTAAAGGAGTTTTGCTATTTGGGAAGCAAAATAACTGATGATGGTCGAAGTAGAGAGGATATAAAATGCAGACTGGCAATGGAAAGGAAAGCGTTTCTGAAGAAGAGAAATTTGTTAACATCGAATATAGATTTAAGTGTCAGGAAGTCGTTTCTGAGAGTATTTGTATGGAGTGTAGCCATGTATGGAAGTGAAACATGGACGATAAATAGTTTGGACAAGAAGAGAATAGAAGCTTTGGAAATGTGGTGCTACAGAAGAATGCTGAAGATTAGATGGGTAGATCACGTAACTAATGAGGTATTGAATAGAATTGGGGAGAAGAGGAGTTTGTGGCCCAACTTGAATAGAAGAAGGGATCGGTTGGTAGGACATGTTCTGAGGCATCAAGGGATCACGAATTTAATATTGGAGGGCAGCGTGGAGGGTAAAAGTCGTAGAGGCAGACCAAGTAGGTACTGGGAGATGAAGAAGCTTGCACAGGATAGAGTAGTATGGAGAGCTCCATCAATTAGTCTCAGGACTGAAGACCGCAACTACAACAACAACAATAATTCATTCTTGTAACGAGTCATGCGATAGTTACGAAGTATTTCTTCTGTTACTGATGAGGGGAAGACGTACAAAAATGTTCCGGGAAACTCAAGAATACAGAAATACAAGTTAGTGAGGAATGAATTAAACAGATAGTGCAGGGAAGCTAAGACGAAACGACTGCAGGGAAAATAATGTGAAGACATCGAAAAAGTAATGATTGTCGGAAGGACACACTCAGCATACAGGAAAGTTAAAACAACCTCCGGTGACATTGAAAGCAACAGTGGTAACATTAAGAGAGCAATGGGAATTCCACTGCCGGCTGGAGTGGCCGAGCGGTTCTAGGCGCTACAGTCTTCAACTGCGCGACCGCTACGGTCGCAGGTTCGAACCCTGCCTCGGGCACGGATGTGTGTGATGTCCTTAGGTTAGTTAGGTTTAAGTAGTTCTTAGTTCTAGGGGACTGATGACCTCAGATGTTAAGTCCCATAGTGCTCAGAGCCATTTGAACCATTTAATTCTGAAGACTGCAGGAGCTGACAGGTGCGTGAATTACCGCGCAGCACAATCAGCTTAACAGCTCAAGCATCAAAGTTGCTTACAAGAATAATATACAGAAGAATCGAAAAGAAAACTGAGGATACGCTAGATGACGATCAATTTGGCTTTAGGAAAAGTAAAGGCCAAAGAGAGGCAATTCAGACGTTGCGGTTACAAATGGATACAAGACTAAAGAAAAATTAAGACACGTTCATAGGATTTGACGATGTGGAAAAAGAGTTCGACAATGTGAAATGGTGCAAGACGTCCGAAATTCTGAAGAGTGTAGGGGTAAGCTATATGGAGAGACGGGTCATATGCAAAATATACAACAGAAAAGAGGAAATAATAAGAGTGGACGACCAAGAACGAAGTGCTCGTATTAAAAGGGGTGTAGCCTTTCCCCCCTACTGTTTAATCTGTACATCGAGGAAGAGATGATGGAAATAAAAGAAACGTTCAGGAGTGGAATTAAAATTCAAGGTGAAAGGATATCAATGATACGATTCGCTGATGACATTGCTAGCCTGAGTGATAGTGAAGAAGAATTAAATGAACTGCTGAACGGAATGAACAGTCTAATGAGTACACAGTATGGTTTGAGAGTAAATCGGAGAAAGACGAAGGTAATGAGAAGTAGTAGAAATGAGAACAGCGAGAAACTTAACATCAGGATTGATGGTTACGAAGTCAATGAAGTTAAGGAATTCTGCTACCTAGGCAGTAAAATAGCCAATGGCGGACGGAGCAAGGAGGACATGAAAAGCGGACCAGCTGTGGCAAAAAAGACATTCCTGGCCAAGAGAAGTCTACCGAGGAAAAAATTTCTGAGAATGTACGTCTGCAGTACATCATTGTATGGTAGTGAAACATGGACTGTGGGAAAACCGGAACAGAAGAGAATCGAAGCATTTGAGATGAGGTGCTATAGACGAATGTTAAAAATTAGGTGGACTGATAAGGTAAGGAATGAGGAGATTCTACGCAGAATCGGGGAAGAAAGGAACATGTGGAAAACACTGATAAGGAGAAGGGATAGGATGATACGACGTTTTTTAAGACATGAGGGAATGATTTCCATGTTACTGGAGGGAGCTGTAGAGGGCAAAAACTGTAGAGGAGGACAGAGATTGGAATACATCCAGCAAATAACTGAGGACGCAGGTTGCAACTGCTAGTCTCAGACAAAGAGGTTGGTACAGGATTGGAATTCGTAGCGGGTCGCATCAAACCAGTCAGAAGAGTGATGAAAAAAAAAGTAAAGAACTTTTGAGGCGATTCATGTTGTGATTCGGTTTTTGAGATACCCTGTATTTAATAGCTGAAAGCATAGAAGAGAGCAGTGAACTATCGGAATAAATCTGTTTTCCTACAAAAAATACCTTCTGATGCACCAGTTTTTCAATTTGGCTTTTGAGCCACACTGCATATTATAGACAAAATCCCTTAAGGGGACAGAACTCTTTCGCAAATACGTGTATTCTTGTTCATAAAGAAAATAACTTGTTGATGTACCTGTTTTGCTATGACTTTTTGAGACACACAGTAGGTTATAGCTGGAGGCCTATAAGACGGCGAATAATTATTTTTTCGTACATTAACTAACTCCTAAGGTTCAAAAATGGCTCTGAGCACTATGGGACTCAACTGCTGTGGTTATCAGTCCCCTAGAACTTAGAACTACTTAAACCTAACCTAAGGACAACACACACATCCATGCCCGAGGCAGGATTCGAACCTGCGACCGTAGCAGTCGCACGGATCCGGACTGCGCGCCTAGAACCGCGAGACCACCGCGGCCGGCTAACTCCTAAGGCCCTTTGCGTTTTGATGCGACTTTTTACACACACACACACACACACAGAATAACTTTGGCGAAGCCAATAAGGAGGCAGTGAACTTTGCGAAAAAATGTTTTCATACAGTAAATAACTTTTGAGGTACCTTGTTTTGTGACGTGACTTTCGAGACACGCTGTATATTTCAGCCGGAAGCCATTGGGATGCAGGGATCGTTCGAGAACAAATCTGTTCCCATACAGAAGATAATTTTTGATGCAACTGTTTTGCAGTGTCAATTTTGGGACGCAATTTGCGTTAATGCGGAAAGCCCATATGAAGGGAGTAATCGTTTTCCGAATAAATCTGTCTTCATGCACTAAATAAATTTTTAGGTTCCTTGTGATGAGATTTGACTTTTGAGTCACATTCCGTATTTTACCGATAAACCAATAGATAAACATGAAGTGTTTGTGAATAAATTTATTTTAATGTAGTAAGTAACTTTCGAGGCATCATTTGTTGTGATGTCACTTTTGGGACACAATGTCGGTGGTGCATATGAAGTCAGTGAACATTAGTAAAGAATTTCTTACAGTAAATAACTTTTGAGGTGTATTGTGATGTGACATTTGAGAAACACTGTATATCTTAGCTAGATCACCATACGTACTGAAAATAACTTAAGATGCACCCGCTTTGCTATGTGAATTTTGAACGTTTGAGGCATTCTGTAGATTATATTTGGAAGCTCATTTGAAGGCATTGACTGTTTGGAAGTAAATCTTTTTTATATAGTGAATAATTTTGACACAGCTTACGTTTTGATGTGGCTTTTTAGACACATTGCACTATTTACGCGAAGCCAGTATGATGGGAGTGAAATTCGTGAATAAATTCAGTTTCATGCTGTAAATGACTTTTTATGCTCCTTTTGTCTGTAATTTGACTTTTAAATCACACTGGACTATTCGCAAATACATCTGATTTCACACACTGCATATTTCAGCCGGAAGCCAGGCAGAGATAGTTTGAGAATAAATAACTTTTGATGCATCTGTTTTGCGATGTGACTTTTGAGACGCACTGTATGTTGTACCTGAAAAGTCGTATGAAGGCAGTGACCGTTCCGCGATAAATCATTCTTCACCCGGTAGATAATAAAGAACAGTCTATTGAACACAAAATATGGACCGAGAGTAAATCGAAGAAAGACGAAACTAATGAGAAGTGGCAGTAATGTGAACAGCGAGAAACTTAACATCAGGATTGGGGATCACGAAGTAGACAAAGTTAAGTGATTCTGCAACTTAGACAGCAAAATAACGGATGGAGCAAGGAGAACATAAAAAAAAGGGCATTCCGTACCGAGAGAAGTGTGCTAGCATCAAACATCAGCCTTAATTTGAGGAAGAAATTTCTGAGAATATCCGTTTTGAACACAGCATTATATGTTAGTGCGTCATGGACTGTGGGAAAACCGGAACAGAAGAGAATCGAATCCTTTTCTCTAGTATGTCCTGCAAATAGTTACGACATGTTTTGGTTCAACTTTTTAATAGTTAAACAAAATTTTATTTTTCCTGGTAGTCTGCATTTTGCTGCGTCAAGAATTTGTGCTGGTAATATGGGCCCCAAGGTAGTTTGAAATAAAAAGAAACAAAAATTTGAAAAAACAATTTTATTTAATTTTTGTGTATAATGAAAGAAAGATTCACTCTGAACATTGTTAATTAGTGTACTGGTGGGATGATTTTCACAGCCTATGCCTAGTCTATTCACAATAGTCACACACATAAGCATCTTTTTACACGTTACAAGTAATCCTCTTTCAGCTGCAGATAATTCACCAACTTGCCTTTTTCCCCTCAGGCCGATGACACGACACTAAGACCTGACTCGTCTGCCGGCTGGGGTGGTAGAGAGGTTCTAGGCGCTACAGTCTGGAACCGCGCGACCGCTACGGTCGCAGGTTCGAATCCTGTCTCAGGCATGGATGTGTGTGATGTCCTTAGGTTAGTTAGGTTTAAGTAGTTCTAAGTTCTAGGGGACTGATGACCTCAGCAGTTAAGTCCCATAGTGCTCAGAGCCATTTTTTGACTCGTCTACATTAAAAACTCTGGCCGCAGGATATTTGTAGTTACTGAACGCAGCTTCAAGTAAACTGAAGAAATTGTCGACAGCACGTGAAATCGAAGTTGCGGATGACTTCAAAATAGACAGAATATTTTTGTGCCGTGACATAAAATGGTCAAACCAAGTTCGACCAGAAACTTTGCCCTTTACAAATGGATGAGGGATTTTATTTCTTGTTCAAAGCTGGTAGGCCATGCGCCTGACGTCATTTCTGGTAAGGCTGTATAATTTGGGTTCCATAACGAGAAGATATTTAACCAGTTCGTCCTCAAGTCCCTGTGGTAAAACCGGTGGACGGCCCAGTTTAATACTAACTATTTCTTCGACCGGTTTTTCGATTCGTGAAAGCCTTTGGAGCGTAGAACGGGGGACAGAGTACGCTTTAACCGCTTTTTTCAACACCATTTCTTTCTCTTTAATAGCTACAATAGCATTTGACAAATTTGCTTTGTCCCACGATTGCCGTTTCGATTTTTTTGGTGGTACAAGATGTCTTCGAGGCATCTGAAACATAAAGAGTAGCAATATTTGTAAATAGTCCCATAAAATCTGATTGATTTTACGGGGCCCATAATACCAACCTTACCTTAGTTTTAGTAATAACATTTTAGAAATTTGAGTTTTATTCAAAGAAACACTAACCTTTCAAACTTTTGATGACCGAAAAAATTCACAGCACAACTACTCACAAACCATGACACCTACTACTTCTGCGCACTCTACAGTGAAGTTTGGCAACTAGTTCTAGTAGTTCATGTGCTCTCCGCTGGAATTCGTGGCCTGTACTCCCAATTATGTAGGGGGCCCATAATACCAGCAGGGGCCCATTTTTCCACCTTTGCCTCTATTGAAAACTCTGATGATAAGAAGGGACAGGACAATTGGACACCTGTTAAGAAATCAGGGATGACTTACATGGTGGGAACTGTAGAGGGTAAAAACTGTAGAGGCAGACACAGATTGAAATATATGCAGCGATTAATTGAGGACGTAGGTTGCATTTGTTACTCTGGGCTGAAAAGGTTGGCACAGGAGAGCAATTCGTGGTGGGGCGCATCAAAATAAACTTGAAAGGCTTTTGAGGTACCTTGTGTTTTGATACGTGTTTTTAGATACACTGTACCATCTAACTGAAACCAATGAAAATCCAGGGAGCTTTGTGAAAAAATTTCCTTCATGCTGCAAATAACTTTTCAGGCACCTTCTGTTCGTGATGTCATCTTTGAGACATACTGTGCGTTTTAAACAAACTGCACTATATGGATGAAGGCAATAAAAAGACAGTGAACTTCACGCATAAATTTGTTTTCATACTCTAAAAAAACTTTTGAGGCACCTTGTATTTGTGATGTGACATTTGGGACGTAATATGCTTTTTAGACACATTCCCCTATCTAGTTGAAGCCAACAAGAAGGCAGTAAGCTTCAAACATAAATTTATTTTTAAACTATAAATAACTTTTGAGGCACCCTGTGTCTGTAATGACACTTTTGGGACCCACTATGCTTTCTAGACACATTGCACCATCTAGTTGAAGCCAATAAGAAGGCAGTAAACTTCCCCCATAAATTTGTTTTCATAGAATAAAATACTTCATAGGCATCTTATGTTTGTGTAGCGACTTTTGGGACCCACTATGCCCTTTAGACACACTGTACCATCTAGTGGAAGCCAATAAGAAAACAGCAAATATTGTGCATAAATTTACTTTTATGCTGTAAATAACCTTTGAGTCACCGTGTGTTGCTGATGAGACTTTTTGGACCCACTATGCTTTTTAGACACACTGCACTACCTATTTGAACCCAATAAGAAGCAGTTAACTTCCCACATAAACTTCCAACATAAATTTTTTATACTATAAATAACTTTTGAGGCACCTTATGTTTTGATGAGACTTTTGGGACACATTTTGCTTTTTCGACACACTGCAGCTTCTAGTTGAAGCCAATAAGAAAGAAGTAAACCTTACACATAAGGTTTTATTTGTACTATAAATAACTTTTGAGGCACCTTGTGTTTGTGATGTGATATTTGGGACACACTATGCTTTTTAGACACGTCGCCCTATCCACTTGAAGCCAACAAGAAGGCAGTAACCTTCGCACATAAATTTATTTCTAAACTATAAATAACTTTTGAGGCACCTTGTGTTTGTAATGAGACTTTTCGCACCCACTATGCTTTGTAGACACACTACACTATCTAGTTGAAATCAATAACAAGGTAGTAAACTCCATACATTAATTTATTTCTATACTGTAAGTAATTTTTGAGGCACCCTGTGTTTGTGATGAGACCTTTGGGACCCACATGCTTTTTAGACACATTGTACCATCTAGTTGAAGCCAATATGAAGGCAGTAAAATTTGCTCATAAATTTATTTTTACACTATAAATAACCTTTGAGTGACCCTGTGTTCCTGATGAGACTTTTGGGACACATTATGCTTTTTAGACACACTGCACCATCTAGTTGAAACCAATAAGAAAGAAGTGAACCTCGCACATAAATTTTTATTTGTACTATAAATAACTTATGGGACACCTTGTGTTTGTGAAGTGACTTTTGAGACACACTGTGCTATAGCCGAATGCCCAAGTGAACTCAAAAATCGTTCGTAAGCAAGTCTGGTGTTATCCTGTAACTAAGTAGATGCATCTTGTCTGACGTGGCAGAGTTTCGAGTCTGGCTGTATACTGCAGACGAAAGCTCATATGAAGTCGGTGAAGGCTGGCATCAGCTCTGTTTTCGAGCACCGTAGGAGAGTAGTAGCAGGCAGTTGTTTAATTAACAGACGTTGACCCCATTCGGGGAGCTGATAAGTCCCAAATCCGCGAACTACCCCCAGGCGCGCTGGCGTCCTATTCGTGCAGTTAACCGGCTCTATTTATCCCGACATGTCCGCCACAGCAGCCACAAACAGTCGCGCTGCGAACTGCGCAAATACGCGCAGCTTCTGTTGGCGACGACGGTAAACACACGTCCGCGCCCAAAACTAATTGGCAAACCCGCCGGAATTATGGCGGTCCAAATGAGTTGTCCCAGCGGCCGCCGCAAGGTCCACAAACACCTGATGACAACACAGCGGTCGCCGTTCGAAACGTTCGCTTACCTACGTCATACGATGCACGGGCCACCACTGAAAATTACCGAACATTCTGCGCTTTAACCGAAGGTAACTCTTGCAACTGCACCGTGGTTTTGTTGATTTTTTACTGCTTTGAATGTCTGATCCTCCACTTAACCTTTTCCTAAGGCCGGTATTTCTTTGACAAAGAAATATGACCAAATATTCGTGAGATTTCTTTGACAAAGGTCATTGACGTGGCACTCAAAAGGGGTATTACGCTACCGTCATATTTTTCGTCAAATTTCAAGATGGCGGTCGACAACTTGTTATTACGCGCTACAGTTGCTAGTACCGTAACTGCATTGTATGTGTATTTGGAGGAAAATCGGCAGAAAAAAAGGAAACATACTTGGATGAAGCTCTAGGCATTACGTCGAGATAATAAAAGGATTCAGAAACAGCTGCAAGTGGAGGAAGTCTAGTCTTAATTTATATAGATTACTTACGAATGGATGAGAGTTTATTTCAGTATGCCGCGCGGGATTAGCCGAGTGGTCTTGGACGCTGCAGTCATGGACTGTGCGGCTGGTCCCGGCGGAGGTTCGAGTCCTCTCTCGGGCATGGGTGTGTGTGTGTGTTTGTCCTTAGGATAATTTAGGTTAAGTAGTGTGTAAGCTTAGGGACATGACCTTAGCAGCTAAGTCCCATAAGATTTCAAACACATTTGAACATTTTTTTAAATTTCAGTATTTGGTCATTAAAGCGCCTTCTCATATTACAAAACAGAATACCCTCTTCAGAAATGCTGTATGTGCAGAAGACAGGCAAAACTGTGACACTACGATTTCTTCATACATGAGAGAGCTACTCTAGTTTACAGCACAGCACTCGAATATCACATTGCACATTAAACAAAATAATTACAGAAAGGTGTGAAGCGATTTATAAAGCACTGAAGGGGGAATATGTGAAGGTAAATAAATTTTTAGTACACTATATGGGCAATAAGAACTATTTTTAATTTTGAATAATTTACTTAAGGAAATCAGTATTACAACAAGTATAAAATTAATAAAAAGTACGAAACAGATGAAGCACTTTTTAACTTGCGGCATCCAGAGTTCAGAAATAGACTAAGTACAATCTTGGCCATTAAAACTGCTACACCGAGAAGAAATGCACATGATAAGCGGGTATTCATTGGACAAATATATTATACTACAACTGACATGTGATTACATTTTCACGCAATTTGGATGCATAGATCCTGAGAAATCAGTACCCAGAGCAACCACCTCTGGCCATAATAACAGCCTTGATACGACTGGGCATTCAGTCAAACAGAGCTTGGATGGCGTGTACAGGTACAGCTGCCCATGCAGCTTCAACACGATACCACAGTTCATTAAGAGCAGTGACTGGCGTATTGTGACGAGCCAGTTGCTCGGCCAGCATTGACCAGACGTTTTCAATTGGTGAGATATATGGAGAATGTGCTGGCTAGGGCAGCAGTCGAACATTTTCTGTATCCAGAAAGGCCCGTACAGGACCTGAAACATGCGGTCGTGCGTTATCCTGATGAAATGTAGGGTTTCGCAGGGATCGAATGAAGGGTAGAGCCACGGGTTGAATCTGAAATGTAACGTCCCCTGTTCAAAGGGCCGTCAGTGCGAACAAGAGGTGACCGAGACGTGTAACCAATGGCACCCCAGTCCATCACGCGGGGTGATACGCCAGAATGGCGATGACGAATACATCCTTCCAATGTGTGTTCACCGCGATGTCGCCAAACACGGATGCGACCATCATGATGCTGTAAACAGAACCTGGATCCATCCGAAAAAAATGACGTTTTGCCATTCGTGCACCCAGGTTCGTCGTTGAGTACACCATCGCAGGCGCTCCTGTCTGTGATGCAGCGTCAAAGGCAACCGCAGTCACGGTCTCCGAACTGATAGTCCGTGCTGCTGCAAACGTCTTCGAACTGTTCGTGCAGGTGGTTGCTGTCTTGCAAACATCCCATCTCTTGACTCAGGGATCGAGACGTGGCTGCACGATCCGTTACAGCCGTGCGGATAAGATGCCTGTCATCTCGACTGCTAGTGATACGAGGCCTTTGGGATCCAGCACGGCGTTCCGTATTCCCCCCTGAACTCACCGATTCCATATTCTGCTAACAGTCATTGGATCTCGACCGACGCGAGCAGCAATGTCGCGATACGATAAACCGCAATCGCCATAGGCTACAATCCGACCTTTATCAAAGTCGGAAACGTGATGGTACGCATTTCTCCTCCTTACACAAGGCATCACAACAACGTTGTACCAGGCAACGCCGATCAACTGCTGTCTGTGTATGAGAAATCGGTTGGAAACTTTCCTCATGTCAGCACGCTGTAGGTGTCGCCACCGGCCCCAACCTTGTGTGAATGCTCTGAAAAGCTAATCATTTGCATATCACCGCATCTTCTTCCTGTTGGTTAAATATCGCATCTGTAGCTCGTCGTCTTGGTGGTGTAGCAATTTTAATGGCCAGTAGTGTAAAATTGGAAGCTAAGAAAGAATTTTTTGCCTCTATTCCGGCTTGCTGCCTGGGTGTTTCCAGATTTAGATAGCTGTGATTGTGGGCATGAAGTCGCAAATTCCACCTGCCCATCAACACACTATCAATAGCATACACTGTGCCCCTTGTTCACCCTCCACGCTAGTCCAAACAAGTTTATTAAAAAAAAATGGTCGATGAAACAAACCAACTTCGAAGCCATCTTTACAAACACACTACAGCGACGTCAGATAGCTGCAGTGACCCAAGCGCTTGAACCAGTTACATTTCACATTGCAGTGAACAGAAGACGAACGACTTTCATCATCAAATCTACGGCGAGGCCTTGAACGTAATCGTGTTTACTTCACGACAGGCGAGATTTGACAGTTTCATATCACACCATCAAATTTCTTTGACATAAATATTTGACATATCAACTTTGATAAAGAAATACACTGTGCAATCAAAAGTATCCGGACACTCGCCAAAAATACAGTCCTGGAAATGGAAAAAAGAACACATTGACACCGGTGTGTCAGACCCACCATACTTGCTCCGGACACTGCGAGAGGGCTGTACAAGCAATGATCACACGCACGGCACAGCGGACACACCAGGAACCGCGGTGTTGGCCGTCGAATGGCGCTAGCTGCGCAGCATTTGTGCACCGCCGCCGTCAGTGTCAGCCAGTTTGCCTTGGCATACGGAGCTCCATCGCAGTCTTTAACACTGGTAGCATGCCGCGACAGCGTGGACGTGAACCGTATGTGCAGTTGACGGACTTTGAGCGAGGGCGTATAGTGGGCATGCGGGAGGCCGGGTGGACGTACCGCCAGTGGTCGGCGGAAGGTGCACGTGCCCGTCGACCTGGGACCGGACCGCAGCGACGCACGGATGCACGCCAAGACCGTAGGATCCTACGCAGTGCCGTAGGGGACCGCACCGCCACTTCCCAGCAAATTAGGGACACTGTTGCTCCTGGGGTATCGGCGAGGACCATTCGCAACCGTCTCCGTGAAGCTGGGCTACGGTCCCGCACACCGTTAGGCCGTCTTCCGCTCACGCCCCAACATCGTGCAGCCCGCCTCCAGTGGTGTCGCGACAGGCGTGAATGGAGGGACGAATGGAGACGTGTCGTCTTCAGCGATGAGAGTCGCTTCTGCCTCGGTGCCAATGATGGTCGTATGCGTGTTTGGCGCCGTGCAGGTGAGCGCCACAATCAGGACTGCATACGACCGAGGCACACAGGGCCAACACCCGGCATCATGGTGTGGGGAGCGATCTCCTACACTGGCCGTACACCACTGGTGATCGTCGAGGGGACACTGAATAGTGCACGGTACATCCAAACCGTCATCGAACCCATCGTTCTACCATTCCTAGACCGGCAAGGGAACTTGCTGTTCCAACAGGACAATGCACGTCCGCATGTATCCCGTGCCACCCAACGTGCTCTAGAAGGTGTAAGTCAACTACCCTGGCCAGCAAGATCTCCGGATCTGTCCCCCATTGAGCATGTTTGGGACTGGATGAAGCGTCGTCTCACGCGGTCTGCACGTCCAGCACGAATGCTGGTCCAACTGAGGCGCCAGGTGGAAATGGCATGGCAAGCCGTTCCACAGGACTACCTCCAGCATCTCTACGATCGTCTCCATGGGAGAATAGCAGCCTGCATTGCTGCGAAAGGTGGATATACACTGTACTAGTGCCGACATTGTGCATGCTCTGTTGCCTGTGTCTATGTGCCTGTGGTTCTGTCAGTGTGACCATGTGATGTATCTGACCCCAGGAATGTGTCAATAAAGTTTCCCCTTCCTGGGACAATGAATTCACGGTGTTCTTATTTCAATTTCCAGGAGTGTATAAGTTTTTGTCATTAGCTGCATTGTGCTGCCACCTACTGCCAGGTACTCCATATCAGCGACTTCAGTAGTCATTCCACATCGTGAGAGAGCGGAATGGAGCGTTCCGCTGAACTCTGGGACTGCGAACGTGGTCACGTTATCGGGTGACACTTGTGTCATACGTCTGTACGAGAGATTTCCACACTCCTAAACATCCCTGGGTCCACTGTTTCCGATGTGATAGTGAAGTGCAAAGGTGAAGGGACACGTACAGCCCAAAAGCGTACAGGCTGACCTCGTCTGTTAACTGACAGAGACCGCCGACAGTTCAAGAGGGTCGTAATGTGTAATAGGCAGACATCTGTCCAGACCATCACACAGCAGTTCCAACAGCATCAGGGTCCACTGCAGGTACTATGACAGTTAGGCGGGAGATGAGAAAACTTGGATTTCATGGTCGAGCGGCTGCTCAAAAGCCACACATCACGCTGGTAAAAGCGACACGACGCCTCACTTGTTATAACGAGCGCAAACATTGGACGATTGAACAGTAGAAAAACGTTGTGTGGAGTGACGAATCACGGTACACAATGTGGCGATCCGATGGCAGGGTGTGGCTATGGCGAGTGCACGGTGAACGTCATCTCCCAGCGTGTGTAGTGCTAACAGTAAAATTCGGAGGTGGTGGTGTCATGGTGTGGTCGTGTTTTTCGTGGAGGGGTTTGCACCCCTTGTTGTTTTTCGTGGCACTATCACAGCACAGGCCTACTTTGATGTTTTAAGCACCTTCATGCTTCCCTCTGTCGAACACGAATTCTGGGATGGCGATTGCATCTTTCAACACGATCGAGCACCTGTTCATAATGCACGGCCTGTGACGGAGTGGTTATACGGCAAAAACATCCCTGTAATGGACTGGCCTGCACAGAGTTCTGACCTGAACTTTACAGAACAACTTCGGGATGTTTTCGAACGCCGACATCGTGGCGGGCCTCACCGACTGACATCGATTCATCTCCTCAGTGCAGCACTCCGTGAAGAATGGGCGGCTATTCCCCAAGAAGCCTTCCAGCACCTGACTGAACGTGTGTCTGCGAGAGTGGAAGCTAAGGGTGGGCCAACACCATATTGAATTCCAGCATTACCGATGGAGGGCGCTCGAACTTCTCAGTCATTTTCAGCTGGGTGTCCGGAACTTCTGATCACATAGTGTATGATAGTGAATGCCGACCTAACGGGAACGTCTTTTACGTATTTGCAAAATGGACGGATATGTGACTATTTCGTTTTTGGGTGTGAGTCTAACTGGCCCTATGCTCCCTGTCACGACTTCGTCATCGGTCACAATTTTGCCACATTTCGATACAGAGTTTCGTTGTAGGAACTGGTAAAACACCACGTTTCCATCTTCCATAAGACTCGCCAATCTTGCATTGTATGGGTTCCTTTACGACTCACATCTTTCGCCGGCCGCTGTGGCCGAGCGGTTCTAGGCGCTTCAGTCCGGAACCGCGCTGCTGCTACAGTCGCAGGTTCGAATCCTGCTTCTTTCATGGATGTGTGTGATGTCCGTAGGTTAGTTGGGTTTAAGTACACTGCTGGCCACCGTAAATGCAACACCTAGAAAGACATGAGGTAGCACAACAAAATTTATTTTGTAGATAACATGTTGACCAAGTATCAAGTGATTACGTTTACAGACGTCTGTGACATGTTGTTCCTGCCAGAATCAGTAGCCAGAGTAGCCGCCATTGTTGGAGATCACCGCTGCCACACGTCTCGGCATTGAGTCAAAGAGACGTTGGATGGGTTCCTGGGGTACAGCAGCCCAAGCAGCTTCCACACGTTGCCAAAGATCATCCGGTGTGGCAGCTGGGGATGTAATCTGGGTCACTCGTTGAGCAACCGTGGACCACATGTTTTCTATCGGCGAAAGATCCGGAGAGCGAGCCGGCCAGGGAAGCAATTCAATCTTGTTATTGACGAAGAACCTTTGGACAATGCGTGCCACGTGTGGTCGCGCATTATCCTGTTGAAATATGGCTGTGGCCGAGCCCGGAAGGTAAGGAAGGACAGCTGGCTCCAGCACCTCGGATATGTAGCGCCGGCTATTTAAAGTACCGGCAATGCGTGCTAGAGGCGTGCGAGAGTAATATCCAATACCGCCCCATACCATAATACCCGGTGCAAGACCAGTGTGGCGGTGCATAATGCAGCTGTCCAGCATCCTCTCTCCACGGTGTCTCCACACTCGAATCCGACCATCGTGGTGCTGCAGACAGAAGCGTGCCTCGTCAGTAAAGACAACGTCATTCCATTCTGCCGTCCACATCCGTCTGTCATCACACCAATGGCGACGGAGACGTCTGTGGTCCTGCGTCAATGGTAGACGAAGCACTGGACGCCTTGCGGACAGACCACTCTGCTGTAAACGGCGTCGAATGGTACGCGCAGACACTGGATGATGCGTTACAGACGCAATGTGCTGTGCTACGGTTCGGGATGTCACTGAGCGATCCGTCACTGCCATGCGCACAATTTGCCTATCAGCACGTGCAGTGGTGCACCGAGGTGAATGCTATCGACCACGTCGGTCCGTCGTACCCTCCTGCATCCGACGGTCACATATCCGCATTACAGTTGTTTGGTTCCGTCCAACACGACTAGCGATTTCTGTGTATGATAATCCACAATCTCGGTAAGCCACTATCCTTCCTCTGTAGAACTCGGATACTTGATCAAAAGATGTTCGCTGTTGTCTACGAGGCATAACCGATCGTCTTGTGAAACAACCACAAGGTAAACACACGTGCCAAACGTACACTCGTCGAAATCGCCAAGCCTTAAATGGCGCTATGAGGTGGCGCCACAGGCGCACGTGATGTGCGTCTGCGCTGAAATTCTAATCAGTTGCAAATCTCATCGCTGCAAACCCATGGTGTAAATTTCACTTGATTCGGATGCTTCCTTCAGGATGTTGCATTTACGGTGGCCAGCAGTGTAGTTCACAAGTTCTGGGGGACTGATGACCTCAGATTTTAAGTTCCATAGTACTCAGAGGCATTTGAACCATTTTTTGACATATTTCCTCCATTCTTCTGCGAAATTTATTCTGACCTGTTTCGTGTAAGACGAGGGATCTGTTCCGCCTCTTACAATTTTTCATTCAATCAGCCTTGCAACCATTTTGATGCGGCTCGTCACTAATTTGTGTCCTGTGCCAACCTCTTCATCTCACAGTATCACTTCCGCCCCACGTCATTACGAGGAGCTTTCAGTAAGTACGAGGTGCATTCAAGTTCTAAGGACTCCGATTTTTTTTTCTCCGGACTGGAAAGAGATAGAAACATGCGCATTGTTTTGAAATGAGGCCACGTTCATTGTCAATACGTCCCAGAGATGGCAGCACCGTACGGCACATGGAATTTTACCGCCAGCGGCGAGAATGAGAACTGTTTTAAATACTTAAAATGGCGACGTTTTCCTTACTTGATCAGCGTGCAATCATTTGTTTTCTGAATTTGCGTGGTGTGAAACCAATTGAAATTCATCGACAGTTGAAGGAGACCTGTGGTGATGGAGTTATGGATGTGTCGAAAGTGCGTTCGTGGGTGTGACAGTTTAATGAAGGCAGAACATCGTGTGACAACAAACCGAAACAACCTCGGGCTCGCACGAGCCGGTCCGACGACACGATCGAAAAAGTGGAGAGAATTGTTTTGGGGGATCGCCGAATGACTGTCGAACAGATCGCCTCAAGAGTTGGCATTTCTGTGAGTTCTGTGCACACAATCCTGCATGACGACCTGAAAATGCGAAAAGTGTCATGCAGGTGGGTGCCACGAATGCTGACGGACGACCACACGGCTGCCCGTGTGGCATGTTGCCGAGCAATGTTGACGCGCAACGACTGCACGAATGGGACTTTCTTTTCGTCGGTTGTGACAATGGATGAGACGTGGATGCCATTTTTCAATCCAGGATCAAAGCGCCAGTCAGCTCAATGGAAGCACACAGATTCACCGCAACGAAAAAAATTTCGGGTAACCGCCAGTGCTGAAAAAATGATGGTGTCCATGTTCTGGGACAGCGAGGGCGTAATCCTTACCCATTGCGTTCCAAAGGGCACTACGGTAGCAGGTGCATCCTACGAAAATGTTTTGAAGAACAAATTCCTTCCTGCACTGCAACAAAAACGTCCGGGACGTGCTGTTTCACCGAGACAACGCACCCGCACATCGAGCTAACGTTACGCAACAGTTTCTTCGTGATAACAACTTTGAAGTGATTCCTCATGCTCCCTACTCACCTGACCTGGCTCCTAGTGACTTTTGGCTTTTTCCAACAATGAAAGACACTCTCTGTGGCCGCACATTCACCAGCCGTGCTGCTATTGCCTCAGCGATTTTCCAGTGGTCAAAACAGACTCCTAAAGAAGCCTTCGCCGCTGCCATGGAATCGTGGCGTCAGCGTTGTGAAAAATGTGTACGTCTGCAGGGCGATTACGTCGAGAAGTAACGCCAGTTTCATCGATTTCGGGTGAGTAGTTAATTATAAAAATATCGGAGGCCTTAGAACTTGAATGCACCTCGTAATGCAACACTATTTTTCCTCTGCCAGTTTCGGTTGCAAAAAATTTGTGGAATTTGTTATGGGACATTGCCAAATATTCCAGCTTCAGGCCGTATAGATTTTGCGATAGGTAGCAGAGCTATACGTAGCGTTCAAAACGGCTTCTGTAACGAAGGAACATTCCATGCTGAGAGCTGACAATGAGTTCCTTTTGGCGAAAAACCAGAGAATCGCAGATATTCATAGGTGCTTGCAGGGTGTCTACGGAGACCTGGCAGTGAACAAAAGCAAGGTGAGTCGTAGGGCGAGGCGTCTGTCATCACAACAAGGTCGCGCAAACCTCTCCGAATGCCCGAGTTCCGGCCAGTCGCACACAGCTCTGACTTGTGGAATGTTGGACTTCAGGGCGTACGTCGCCACAAAAATGCAAATGAACTTCTCCATGACAACGTAAGGCCTCAGACATGTCTGCGCTCCCGAGGGGCTCACAAAACTTCACTGGACTTTTCTTCCTCACCCACCCTACAGTTCGAATTTCGCACCTTCCGACTTCCATGTGTTTGGCTCGATGAAGGATCCGTTGCACAAGAAGCAGTACGTGGATGATTGGGAGGTTGTCGATGCAGGAAGATTTGGCTACGACCTCGACCACTAGAATGGTACCATGCGGGTATACAGGCCCTCCCATTACTTTGGTGTAAGACCGTCGCATTGAACGGAGATTACGATGGAAAATAGCATTTTGTAGCCAAAAGAGTGGGAATAATATTCTTTCTTCTTGTAGTGTTCAACCCTGAGGTTGGTTTGCAGCAGAGCGCCATTCCTCTCTTCTGTCTGCCTTCCTCTTATCTTCCACGTATGTGTTACATCCAACGTCATTCATGATCTGTTGCATGTATGATATCCTTAGTCGCCCCCGCCGATTCCTTCCCTCAGTAGCTCCTTCTGCTATTGTTCCAATGATGTTGTTGTGTCGTAGGATGTGCCCTACATGTTTGTCTCTTCTTGTTTGGATGTGCCTCCACAGAGATCTGGTTTCCTGCACTCTTCTAAGCACCTCTTCATTTGTTACTTTGTCTCTCCAGCTGATCTTCGTCATCCTTGTATAGCACCATATCTCCAGGGCCTGTAGCCGTCTTCTCTCTTCTCTTCCCCTTGTCCAAGTTTCACATCCGTATAGGGCCACACTCCAAACGAAAGCTTTCATGATACGTTTCCTTATTTTCAGACTGATATTGTAGCTGGTGAGTAAGTTCCTTCTCCGATTAAATGCAATTTCGGCCTTTTCTATTCTGGTCGCAATTTCTTTCCGGCTTCTACCATCTCTTGTGATTTTGCTTCCCGGGTAAGTAAATTCCTCTATCACTTCCAGCTCCTCTCTTCCAATTCTCATTCTCACAGGTTCATATTCTGCTCCTGTACTGCATACCATCACTTTAGTCTTTTTCTTGTTTGTTCTCATCCCATACTGATTGCATAGAATTTTAGTCCATCGTTCTGAGGACTTCATCTAGATCTTCTCTTGTCTCATAGCAATATCATCTGCATAATGTGGCATGTCTATCTTCTGCCCATTAATTTTGATCCCCACCTCAGTAGTTTCTCGAACTTGGTCTATAGCTTCCTGGAGGTAAGCATTGAATATAAGAGGAGAGAGAGCACATGCTTGCCTTACCCCTTTTCTAATATTTGCTTCCCGTTCATGGTGACAGTTCCTAACTAGTGCCACCTCATTCTTATAGCAACTGAGTATCACACGGATGTCTTTGTACTTTATTCCATTTTTCCTCAGCACTCTGGAAATAATACGGCGTATTGAAATACTGAATAAAATCAACTTGCTTGCATTACTCACTGAATTCCCCTCTTATCTGTCGGATGTATCCCCATCTCTCTGTTGAGTTTTCACTCTCTAGAGCTGCCTCTGGTACCATGCTATTTATTGATTGCTGTCTTAACACATGTCCTATCGTTCTCCCCCATCTTCTTGTCAGTGTTTTCCAAATATTCCTGCGCAGAACCTCCTCATTGCTTACCCTATCAGTCCACCTAATTTCCAACATCTTTCTGTAGCACAATTTTTCAAACGGTTCGATTCTCTTCCGTTCTTGTTGCCCCACAGTCCATGATTCGCTATCATGCAGTGTTGTGCTGCAAGCGTACATTGTCAGAAATGTCTTCCTCAGATTAATGTCGATGTTTGATGGAATACTACAAGACCTTTTGTTTGAAGGGTTCTCGGGTGACCAACCGGATACGTTCGTCGAATGCCGACAATTTTATTTATTTAGCATATGGCGTTTACAGGGTGTTTCAAAAATGACCGGTATATTTGAAACGGCAATACAAACTAAACTAGCAGCGATAGAAATACACCATTTGTTGCAATATGCTTGGGACAACAGTACATTTTCGGGCAGACAAACTTTCGAAATTACAGTAGTTACAATTGTCAACAACAGATGGCGCTGCGGTCTGGGAAACTCTATAGTACGTTATTTTCCACATATCCACCATGCGTAGCAATAATATGGCGTAGTCTCTGAATGAAATTACCCGAAACCTTTGACAACGTGTCTGGCGGAATGGCTTCACATGCAGATGAGATGTACTGCTTCAGCTGTTCAATTGTTTCTGGATTCTGGCGGTACACCTGGGCTTTCAAGTGTCCCCACAGAACAGAAGCTTCGTCAGTAAACCAAATGCTGCCCACATGCATATCGCCGTTATCAATCCTGTGCACTATATCGTTAGCGAATGTCTCTCGTGCAGCAATGGTAGCGGCGCTGAGGGGTTGCCGCGTTTGAATTTTTTATGGATAGAGGTGTAAACTCTGGCGCATGAGACGATACGTGGACGTTGGCGTCATTTGGACCGCAGCTGCAACACGGCGAACGGAAACCAGAGGCCGCTGTCGGATCACCTGCTGCACTAGCTGCGCGTTGCCCTCTGTGGTTGCCGTACGCGGTCGCCCTACCTTTCCGGCACGTTCATCCGTCACGTTCCCAGTCCGTTGAAATTTTTCAAACAGATCCGTTATTGTATCGCTTTTCGGTCCTTTGGTTACATTAAACCTCCGTTGAAAACTTCGTCTTGTTGCAACAACACTGTGTTCTAGGCGATGGAATTCCAACACCAGAAAAATCCTCTGTTCTAAGGAATAAACCATGTTGTCTACAGCACACTTGCACGTTGTGAACAGCACACGCTTACAGCAGAAAGACGACGTACAGAATGGCGCACCCACAGACTGCGTTGTTTTCTATATCTTTCACATCACCTGCAGCGCCATCTGTTGTTGAAAATTGTAACTACTGTAATTTCGAAAGTTTGTCCGCCTGAAAATGTACTGTTGTTCCAAGCATATTGCAACAAACGGTGTATTTCTATCGCTGCTCGTTTAGTTTTTATTGGCGTTTCAAATATACCGGTCATTTTTGAAACACCCTGTAAGTACATTTCAGTATTGCATCACGTTATTCTACATTACATGTATTCACAGACAAACATCTTGTCCTTGTATATATTCAATGGATTTGTGGGGTACCATGAGGAATTCTTCAAAGTCCCCACTGAACACTCCGGCACTGCATTCTTCTCTGATGTGTTGGATGGTCTGCTTAGGCGCGCCACAGTCACATGCTGGCGAAGACAGCAGTCCCTATTTGAAGAGTGAGCCTGCACATCTTCCATGCACAGTTCTTAGTTGTTGTTGGTTCAGAGTTGAGCAGATCTTACGGGGCTGATCAAACCCAGGAACTGCCTCAGTAATACAAGGCATTAGGTGGCAAGTTGTTGGGGCATTTTGGAGCCATTCTGTTCTCCAAGTGTTGATGTCAGCTCCAGTGAGGCTGTTAAGAGCAAGGGGAGTATATCTTGAACGAAGCCTCTTGATAGATGAGCCCTATGCTGTATCGTTCATAACGATTGGTGTAGTAGGCTAGTCCCGGTAGTGACGTTATTTTCGGTTCTTTATCGAAATATCCTATTCATTAAGCTTCTGAGACCTCTTACCGAATCCTGCCTCGGGCCTGGATGTGTGTGATGTCCTTAGGTTAGTTAGGTTTAAGTAGTTCTAAGTTCTAAGTGACTGATGACCTCAGCTGCTACGTCCCATAGTGCTCAGAGCCATTTTGAGACCTGTTACCGAACGGTCCTCCCACCGATTTTACGACAATTGTACCGAGAGGTTTTGGATTTCGGTCTGGCCCTGTCGATCGGTGAGCTGTGGTGTATGTACACCTATAATTTGTTATTTTAAACACATTTAGCGGTTTTAACTTTGGATTTAGTGATTGTGTTACTAAAGAATCGCCAGAGGACGCATCCAGTTGGAAAGTGAGTTCATAATAGGCTATTTTCCCCTTTGTTAGATATATGGTTCGGTTAGGTTGTTGTTGTGAATGATTACATAATGCGTGTTATTTTTTATGCAAATAAGAGTTTAAAGATCACTAAATATCAACACATCGGCTCTGCTTACGTATATTACACGAGTGTGAACTGACGTTAATAGTCACTTTGTGTACTTTTTCCCACAAACGGTTTAGTTAGTAATTATAGAAACGTGTTTACAACTTTCAAGTAACAATGGAAAGCAATTATGTGAAGCCTGATATTGCAAACCTTCGAAACTATCACGCATTTTTGACTTACACAGCATGGTTTGGCAACGAAGTGAGCCTACGTTCCTCGCAAAAATAGTACAAGAATTGAGCTATGCGCTACTGTTGATTGGCGTGGCTAAATGGTTACCGTACGGGACTGCAATACGAAAGGACACGGGTGCGAGCACGGATGCGCACATTTTTTTTTTCCTCTTCATAAATGCAACATGTTCTGACACAATGTTATTCGTGTAAGTGAAGATTTTTCTGCAGTATTTGTTATTACTTACATGGCTCTTCCTCAGTAATGATTTCGTGATTTCTGTGTGTTTAAAAATCGAAATATGAAATTGCTGGAGTGAAACAAACGACAGTGACCTTAATATTTTTTCTTGATAGAAATAATTCACCATTTTTTCCGAATATGTAGCGATTTCCGAGTATGCGGTTAGACAGGAAACTAAGAGCACAACTTAAAATACTGGAAATGTAACTAGCAGCATTCATCTTCGTAATCATGCTTGTCACAAGTATTTATCTGCGATCCAATCCTCAACAACAGTAGACAGAGATGAAAGATCTTTACCGTAATATTTTTAAACTGTAGCACCATATACGAAACATTTTCATTCATGAGATGCATATTATAAACTTCGACGAATTGCAGGAGCTCTCCAAAATGCGTATTTTCATTTTTGTTTTTAATACTCAAATCGTTGACGTATCGTATAGGGAAGTGGGCTACTTAATCATTTGGATCTCTTGGAGCGAGTTATAACTACATTCTGTTTATCCTCTTATTCGTTGAAACTCTCAGAATCAATTTTTCGGGTGTTTTTATAGATGCATTAGTACATTGTGGTACTACACACTATTCCTAACTCATTTTCCGAAACGTAAAATCCAAAACACGATGTCAGTGTGAATGAGAATGAGCTGACATAATGCGGATTTACGACAATCTGCAGAAAACAGTCATATACGCTATCTTTTCGGTACTTGGAAGAATAGCGTGCCTGTGTCGTCTGCTAGCCGCTTAGTGCTCATTGCGCTGTGCGCATTGCAGTGCGCATGCGCGGATCTGCCGCCGCTTGCTTTTGATTGGCTTGCGCGACGCGAACCGACAACAGCGCTTCGGTTCTCTAGACCGGAACGGTATCTCTTCCGAAATGCATACTGAATAACTCAGGTCCTCTAATTCGAGTACTAGACCGTTTGGTGCTATTGAGTACCGAAACGATCGGCACAATAGTGGAAAGATACAGAATAGCCGGCCGAAGTGGCCGTGCGGTTAAAGGCGCTGCAGTCTGGAACCGCAAGACCGCTACGGTCGCAGGTTCGAATCCTGCCTCGGGCATGGATGTTTGTGATGTCC
This sequence comes from Schistocerca nitens, assembly GCF_023898315.1. Lineage (NCBI taxonomy): Eukaryota > Metazoa > Arthropoda > Insecta > Orthoptera > Acrididae > Schistocerca > Schistocerca nitens. The sequence goes on along the minus strand of NC_064624.1, from coordinate 162,504,556 downwards.
TTAGGTTAGTTAGGTTTAACTAGTTCTAAGTTCTAGGGGACTAATGACCTCAGCAGTTGAGTCCCATAGTGCTCAGAGCCATACAGAATAGGCACCTAGGTATATCGATATGTACCGGTAGTTCAGGGTTTGCTTCGATCTTGTTGTATTCCTTGACCAAGGCTGTTTCTCGTCGTATATTTGGGGGTGGTATATGACTCAGATAGACTGAGATAAAAGAAATTATTCAGGTAGTGAAGGGAGACGAAAATTTAATAGTCATGGGTGACTGGAATTCGTCAGTAGCAAAAGGGAGAGAAGGAAACATAGTAGGTGGATATGGATTGGGGGGGGGGGGGGGGGAAGAAATGAAAGAGGAAGCCGCCTTGTAGAATTTTGCACAGAGCATAACTTAATCATAACTAACACTTGGTTCAAGAATCATAAAAGAAAGTTGTAAACCTGGAAGAATCCTGGAGATACTAAAAGGTATCAGATAGATTATATAATGGTAAGACAGAGATTTAGGAACCAGGTTTTAAATTGTAAGACATTTCCAGGGGCAGATGTGGATTCTGACCACAATCTATTGGTTATGAACTGCAGATTGAAACTGAAGAAACTGCAAAAAGGTGGGAATTTAAGGAGATGGGACCTGGATAAACTGAAAGAACCAGAGGTTGTAGAGAGTTTCAGAGAGAACAATTGACAGGAATGGGAGAAAGAAATACAGTAGAAGAAGAATGGGTAGCTCTGAGGGATGAAGTAGTGAAGGCAGCAGACGATCAAGTAGGTAAAAAGACGAGGGCTAATAGAAATCCTTGGGTAACAGAAGAAATATTGAAATTAATTGATGAAAGGAGAAAATATAAAAATGCAGTAAATGAAGCAGGCAAAAAGGAATACAAACATCTCCAAAATGATATCGACAGGAAGTGTAAAATGGCTAAGCAGGGATGGCTAGAGGACAAATGTAAGGATGTAGAGGCTTGTCTCACTAGGGGTAAGATAGATACTGCCTACAGGAAAATTAAAGAGACCTTTGGAGAGAAGAGAACCACTTGTATGAATATCAAGAGCTCAGATGGCAACCCAGTTCTAAGCAAAGAAGGGAAGGCAGAAAGGTGGAAGGAGTATATAGAGGGTTTATGCAAGGGCGATGTACTTGAGGACAATATTATGGAAATGGAAGAGGATGTAGATGAAGACGAAATGGGAGATAAGATACTGCGTGAAGAGTTTGACAGAGCACTGAAAGACCTGAGTCGAAACAAGGCCCCCGGAGTAGACAATATTCCATTGGAACTACTGACGGCCTCGGGAGAGCCAGTCCTGACAAAACTCTACCATCTGGTGAGCAAGATGTATGAAACAGGCGAAATCCCCTCAGACTTCAAGAAGAATATAATAATTCCAATCCCAAAGAAAGCAGGTGTTGACAGATGTGAAAATTACCGAACTATCAGTATAATAAGTCACAGCTGCAAAATACTAACGCGAATTATTTACAGACGAATGGAAAAACTGGTAGAAGCGGACCTCGGGGAAGATCAGTTTGGATTCCGTAGAAGTGTTGGAACACGTGAGGCAATACTAACCTTACGACTTATCTTAGAAGAAAGATTAACAAAAGGCAAACCTACGTTTCTAGCATTTGTAGACTTAGAGAAAGCTTTTGACAATGTTAACTGGAATACTTTCTTTCAAATTCTGAAGGTGGCGGGGGTAAAATACAGGGAGCGAAAGGCTATTTACAATTTGTGCAGAAACCAGATGGCAGTTATAAGAGTCGAGGGGCATGAAAGGGAAGCAGTGGTTGGGAAAGGAGTGAGACAGGGTTGTAGCCTCTCCCAGATGTTATTCAATCTGTATATTGAGCAAGCAGTAAAGGAAACAAAAGAAAAATTCGGAGTAGGTATTAAAATTCATGGAGAAGAAGTAAAAACTTTGAGGTTCGCCGATGACATTGTAATTCTGTCAGAGGCAGCAAAGGACTTGGAAGAGCAGTTGAACGGAATGGGCAATGTCCTGAAAGGAGAATATAAGATGAACATCAACAAAAGCAAAACGAGGATAATGGAATGTAGTCAAATTAAATCGGGTGATGCTGAGGGGATTAGATTAGGAAATGAGACACTTAAAGTAGTAAAGGAGTTTTGCTATTTAGGGAGTAAAATAACTGACGATGGTCGAAGTAGAGAGGATATAAAATGTAGACTGGCAATGGCAAGGAAAGCGTTTCTGAAGAAGAGAAATTTGTTAACATCGAGTATAGATTTAAGTGTCAGGAAGTCGTTTCTGAAAGTATTTGTATGGATTGTAGCCATGTATGGAAGTGAAACATGGACGATAACCAGTTTGGACAAGAAGAGAATAGAAGCTTTCGAAATGTGGTGCTACAGAAGAATGCTGAAGATAAGGTGGGTAGATCACGTAACTAATGAGGAGGTATTGAATAGGATTGGGGAGAAGAGAAGTTTGTGGCACAACTTGACTAGAAGAAGGGATCGGTTGGTAGGACATGTTTTGAGGCATCAAGGGATCACAAATTTAGCATTGGAGGGCAGCGTGGAGGGTAAAAATCGTAGAGGGAGACCAAGAGATGAATACGCTAAGCAGATTCAGAAGGATGTAGGTTTGCAGTAGGTACTGGGAGATGAAGAAGCTTGCACAGGATAAAGTAGCATGGAGAGCTGCATCAAACCAGTCTCAGGACTGAAGACCACAACAACAACAACATATGACTCAGGACAGGTAACCATACGTTAGGTGTAGACCTAACGGTTCCTTAAATAATGCGCACGGTGTTGTTGAGTTCGACATCGATTTGTTCACATGACTACTGCCTAGTCATACGGGTGCCCAGTACTCCGCTGCAGAGTATACCGGGCTCAACGCAGACGTCCTCAGAGTAGTTGCCGTTGATCCCCAGGTGGTTCCGCAGAGTTTGTGGATGAGATTTTTTCTTGTTCACACCCTGGCAGCTGCTTTTGTAAGGTGTGATTTAAATGACAAAGTTCTGTCTAACGTGACCCCTAAGTACCTTGGCTCCTTTTTGTGGCTGAGGCGTTTGTCTTCAAGGTATACTTCCAGAGCTCTGTCGGCTTCTCTGTTGTTGAGGTGCCGCAGGGAAGTGTTGTAGGTCCGCTGTTGTTTTCTGTCTACATAAATGATCTTTTGGATAGGGTGGATAGCAATGTGCGGCTGTTTGCTGATGATGCTGTGGTGTACGGGAAGGTGTCGTCGTTGAGTGACTGTAGGAGGATACAAGATGACTTGGACAGGATTTGTGATTGGTGTAAAGAATGGCAGCTAACTCTAAATATAGATAAATGTAAATCAATGCAGATGAATAGGAAAAAGAATCCCGTAATGTTTGAATACTCCATTAGCAGTGTAGCGCTTGACACAGCCACGTCCGTCGATTAAATATTTGGGCGTAACATTGCAGAGCGATATGAAGTGGGACAAGCATGTAATGGCAGTTGTGGGGAAGGCGGATAGTCGTCTTCGGTTCGTTGGTAGAATTTTGGGAAGATGTGGTTCATCTGTAAAGGAGACCGCTTATGAAACACTAATACGACCTATTCTTGAGTACTCCTCGAGCGTTTGGGATCCCTATCAGGTCGGATTGAGGGAGGACATAGAAGCAGTTCAGAGGCGAACTGCTAGATTTGTTACTGGTAGGTTTGATCATCACACGAGTGTTACGGAAATGCTTCAGGAACTCGGGTGGGAGTCTCTAGAGGAAAGGAGGCGTTCTTTTCGTGAATCGCTACTGAGGAAATATAGAGAACCAGCATTTGAGGCTGACTGCAGTACAATTTTACTGCCGCCAACTTACATTTCGCGGAAAGACCACAAAGACAACATAAGAGAGATTAGGGCTCGTACAGAAGCTTATGGGCAGTCATTCTTCCCTCGTTCTGTTTGGGAGTGGAACAGGGAGAGAAAGATGCTAGTTGTGGTACGAGGTACCCTCCGACACGCACCGTATGGTGGATTGCGGAGTATGTATGTAGATATAGATGTAGATTGAGGTGCAAGCAAGTTACTTCTGTCTTCGTGGGGTTAGGCCTAAGCCTCCGTTTACGGAAGTATGCTACCAGGGCAGACACATCGGATGTCAGGGTTTCTTCCACTGTATCAAAATCAGTGTGCCTCGTTGCAATGGCCCAGTCATCAGCGTAGCCAAATTTCGTACGAGCTGTTTCTGGCATGTCAGCAATGTATAGGCTGAAAAGCAGTGGGGCTAATACCGTGCCTTGAGGTAAGCCATTTTGAAGGAATTTCTGGCTACTGACTTTGTTTCCCATGACGACCGAGAATCCTCTGTTACCAATCATGTTACCAATAAGCTTTGCCTAATGATAGCGGAACGGTTATTCGCCGAAGTATCGTGGGCATTCGACGATCGTATCCGGCTGGACACCTTGAAATAGCATATATGCCCAGAAAGCCTTAGATCACTATATCTCTTGGTCAGAAATGCCGTCATTGGCTGTGCTAATCTGCTCTGTACGTGTCCTACCGACAGTAGATCTCAAACTTATTTCATTTTCATGTATTTCCAGAAGGCTTTTGACATCGTACGTCACAAATGGCGTCTAATCTGACTGCGTGCCTATGGATTAACGTCTCAGTTCTACCACTGGATTTCGGTGCTTCCTGTCAGAAAGGTCAGAGTTCGTAGTTGCTGACAGGAAGTCATCGAGAAAAACACAAGTGATATCTGGCGTTGGCCAGGAGGGTGTTATAGGCCCTTTTTTCTTCGTTGTCACTATAAACAGTTTAGCAGACAGTTCGAGCTGCCATCTTGGACTGTATGCAGATGATGCTATCGTTTACCTGCTAACGAAGTCCTCAGGAGATCAAAAGCAGTTGCAAAACGATTTAAACACGATGTATGTATGGTGGAAAAAGTAACAGATCACTGTAGCATGTCTTCGACATGAGCACTGAAAGCGATCCGTTAAGTTTCCGGTACACGATAAATGACACAAGTCTCAAGGCTGTCAGTACGACTACATACCTAGGGATTACAAATACGAATATCGTAATTTGGATCCGTGACATAGAAAATGTTGGGGGAAACCAAAGACTGCGTTTTATTGGCAAAGCTCTTAGAAGACATAGCAAATATGCGTCTGCATCTACGTCATACTCCGCAAACCACCTAATGGTCTGTGGCAGAGGGTGCTTCTAGTACCACGAAGTGATACCTTCCCCTCCCAGCCCCCCTACCCTGACCCACTCGCGAATGGAGCGTGAGAGGAATGATTCTCGGTAAGCCTCTATATTAGCTCTAATTTCCCGAATATTCTTATCACAGTCGTTCGCGAGATGCATAAGGGACGAAGTAATACAGGGTGTTTCAAAAATGACCGGTATATTTGAAACGGCAATAAAAACTAAACGAGCAGCGATAGAAATACACCGTTTGTGGCAATATGCTTGGGACAACAGTACATTTTCAGGCAGACAAACTTTCGAAATTACAGTAGTTACAATTTTCAACAACAGATGGCGCTGCGGTCTGGGAATCTCTATAGTACGATATTTTCCACATATCCACCATGCGTAGCAATAATATGGCGTAGTCTCTGAATGAAATTACCCGAAACCTTTGACAACGTGTCTGGCGGAATGGCTTCACATGCAGATGAGATGTACTGCTTCAGCTGTTCAATTGTTTCTGGATTCTGGCGGTACACCTGGTCTTTCAAGTGTCCCCACAGAAAGACGTCACAGGGGTTCATGTCTGGCGAATAGGGAGGCCAATCCACGCCGCCTCCTGTATGTTTCGGATAGCCCAAAGCAATCACACGATCATCGAAATATTCATTCAGGAAATTAAAGACGTCGGCCGTGCGATGTGGCCGGGCACCATCTTGCATAAACCACGAGGTGTTCGCAGTGTCGTCTAAGGCAGTGTGTACCGCCACAAATTCACGAAGAATGTCCAGATAGCGTGATGCAGTAATCGTTTCGGATCTGAAAAATGGGCCAATGATTCCTTTGGAAGAAATGGCGGCCCAGACCAGTACTTTTTGAGGATGCAGGGACGATGGGACTGCAACATGGGGCTTTTCGGTTGCCCATATGCGCCAGTTCTGTTTATTGACGAAGCCGTCCAAGTAAAAATAAGCTTCGTCAGTAAACCAAATGCTGCCCACATGCATATCGCCGTCATCAATCCTGTGCACTACATCGTTAGCGATTGTCTCTCGTGCAGCAATGGTAGCGGCGCTGAGGGGTTGCCGCATTTGAATTTTGTACGGATAGAGGTGTAAACTCTGGCGCACGAGACGATACGTGGACGTTGGCGTCATTTGGACCGCAACTGCAACACGGCGAACGGAAACCCGAGGCCGCTGTCGGATCACCTGCTGCACTAGCTGCGCGTTGCCCTCTGTGGTTGCCGTACGCGGTCGCCCTAGTTTTCCAGCACGTTCATCCGTCACGTTCCCAGTCCGTTGAAATTTTTCAAACAGATCCTTTATTGTATCGCTTTTCGGTCCTTTGGTTACATTAAACCTCCGTTGAAAACTTCGTCTTGTTGCAACAACACTGTGTTCTAGGCGGTGGAATTCCAACACCAGAAAACTCCTCTGTTCTAAGGAATAAACCACGTTGTCTACAGCACACTTGCACGTTGTGAACAGCACACGCTTACAGCAGAAAGACGACGTACAGAATGGCGCACCCACAGACTGCGTTGTCTCTATATCGTTCACATCACTTGCAGCGCCATCTGTTGTTGAAAATTGTAACTACTGTAATTTCGAAAGTTTGTCCGCCTGAAAATGTACAGTTGTCCCAAGCATATTGCAAGAAACGGTGTATTTCTATCGCTGCTCGTTTAGTTTTTATTGCCGTTTCAAATATACCGGTCATTTTTGAAACACCCTGTATGTTCAAAATGTTTCATCTGAGTTGATCAGTCCCCTAGGACTTAGAACTACTTAAACCTAACTAACCTAAGGACATCACACACATCCATGCCCGAGGCAGGATCCGAACCTGCGACTTTAGCAGTCGCGCAGTTCCGGACTGAAGCGCCTAGAACCGCTCGGCCACACCGGCCGGCAAGTGCTCTGTCCTGAAAGTGCTCTTTCGAAATGTCAACAGTAACGCTCTCAGTGATGCACAACGGCTCTCTTGTAGCTTCTGCCACTGGAGTTCGTTGAGTGTCTTTGTAGCGCTGTCGTGACGAAACATGCAGCTCTTCTTTGGACCTTCTCTGCCTCTTCTGCCTGGTAAGGGTGCCAGACATGAACAATACTCAAAAATCGCTCTAACAAGCTCCTTATAAGCATCACTGTCGTGGTTGCGTTACATTTCCTTAAGATTATTCTTATGAATGTCAGTGTGACGTCTGCTTTACCCACTATTTGTTCTATGTGGTCATTCCACTCAACGTCGTTCTGGATACTTACTCCTAGATATTTTACGATTGATACTGCTTCCAGGAAATTGTCATCAATAGTGTAGTTGTACAGCATTGGCTTTCTTTTCCTACGTATGCACAATATGTCACATTTATTTACGCTCAGTATCAACTGCCACAGACTTCACCATTTATCAACAGACCGTAGGCCGCTCTGACAATCGGTACTGCCTTCTGGTATTGTTACTTTGTTACAGCGAAGAGTCTCAAAGAGCGCCATAAGCTTTCTACTAGATCATTTACGTATATACATGGTGTACGAAAAAGGAACATGCGATTTTAAAAAATCATAAGTATTATGAAACTTGAAATATGTGCGCGAACAACGTACTGTTGGAAAGAGCAAACTCTTTGAGTTTAACATGGTTCCAGCTAGGTAGCAGCAGTATTCGCCCACTTCAGTTCTTGTAAAAATTGTGTCGGAACAACAGAAAGCGTTTTGTGTTCTACAGTGCGGGTCGGTAATAACTCTTCAGCTTGACTTTCGTACTAGGTGAGGTGTGGATCCTCCGACGGCACAGAGCATTAGACGATGGCGTGAACAATTCCGAGAAACAGGTTGTTTGTGTAAAGGCCATCCCCGAGTGTCTGACACAGACGTCGAACGCATCCGCCATGGTTTCACAAGGAGTCCCCAGAAATCAGTTCGCCGTGCAGTTCGACAGCTCAACATGCCACCGATGTCCGTCTGGCGTGTGTTGCGTAGACGTTTACACATGAAACCGTACAAAATTCAGCCACTGCAAGCTCTTCGTGAAGGTGACACAACAACGTGTGGAGTTCTGTAATTTCGTTCTTGGCAAGATGGAGGATGACAGTTTTCTTCCACGCTCAGTGTTTAGCGACGAGGCGACATTCCATTTAATTGGAAAGGCGAACCGTCATAATGTGAGAATATGGGGTACAGAAAAACCACACGAAGTTTTACAACATGAGAGGGAATCCAAAATTTAATGTGTTTTATACAGTTTCAAGGGAGAAGGTGTACGGTCCATTTTTCTTTGCCGAGAACAGTTTTACAGGAAGCACATATGTCGATATGCTTGAGAACTCTCTTTTCCCACAGATGGAGACTGATTCGAACGACTTCATTTACCAGCAGTATGGGGTACCGCCGCACTGGCATCTGGAAGTGCGGGAATTTTTAAATGAAAGGATTACTGAATGGTGGATCGGTCGCAGTGCACCAAATGATTGAGCTTTGCATTACTGGCCTCCAAAGTCTCCGGACGTGACTCTATGTGTTTATTTCCTGAGGGGGTTTATAAAAGACTCTGTTTATGTTCCTCCGTTACCAACAACAATGAATGAATTGACGCATCGCATAACAGCAGCTGTGGAAGCTTTAAGGGGCTCCGGAACGCCCTATACTTGCAATGTTAAAATAACGCTTATAAATTACATCTTACCTCACAAACTATTTGAGGTAGGAAGTTGACCTTTTTACAGATTATTTATTGGAATATGGGCTACAACTTAACACAGGGATTTTACAAAATTTTAGTTCAGTTATTAAAGATGATTATTTTTTCAATTGTAATGAAAATTCACAACATTTTTTTGCAATTTTTTTATATATTAAAAATATATAGTTTTTTTGGAAAAATGCTGTGTTAAATTATGCAGAAGGTACTGTGTAACATTTAGTGAAAGTTTGAAACAAATATGTTTGGAAGATCCTTAGAAAACATGTAATTAGTATGAGAAAATAAAAGTTTTGGGAATCGAGCGACAAAGATTGGATTAACTTTTTAGTGCATTCCAGGTCCATAGGATGGATTATCTTCATCCTCTGCAAACTCCTCCTCCAGCTTCCTCTTGTTCCTCCTCCTGTTTACTCTTGCTTGTATTTCTAGACTCTTTACAGCCCTGTCTGCACCCCGAAGGCGTCCCTTGTCTAAAGCAAGCATCGCTCGTACCATGTTAGAACCTATCTTCATTCCCATATTTCTAAATACCTTGGCTTTCCAACATTTCTCCTTTTCTTAAAAGCCTTCAGAGGATTTCTAATAACTTTACTTTTACTCATTATTATACTTCAATAAAACAGAGACTCAAGAAACAGAATTAATTACGAATATTTTCGAGATAACGACAGAGTAAATAAACATGAAACAATCGACAATCACAACAGCTATATACACTCCTGGAAATGGAAAAAAGAACACATTGACACCGGTGTGTCAGACCCACCATACTTGCTCCGGACACTGCGAGAGGGCTGTACAAGCAATGATCACACGCACGGCACAGCGGACACACCAGGAACCGCGGTGTTGGCCGTCGAATGGCGCTAGCTGCGCAGCATTTGTGCACCGCCGCCGTCAGGGTCAGCCAGTTTGCCGTGGCATACGGAGCTCCATCGCAATCTTTAACACTGGTAGCATGCCGCGACAGCGTGGACGTGAACCGTATGTGCAGTTGACGGACTTTGAGCGAGGGCGTATAGTGGGCATGCGGGAGGCCGGGTGGACGTACCGCCGAATTGCTCAACACGTGGGGCGTGAGGTCTCCACAGTACATCGATGTTGTCGCCAGTGGTCGGCGGAAGGTGCACGTGCCCGTCGACCTGGGACCGGACCGCAGCGACGCACGGATGCACGCCAAGACCGTAGGATCCTACACAGTGTCGTAGGGGACCGCACCGCCACTTCCCAGCAAATTAGGGACACTGTTGCTCCTGGGGTATCGGCGAGGACCATTCGCAACCGTCTCCATGAAGCTGGGCTACGGTCCCGCACACCGTTAGGCCGTCTTCCGCTCACGCCCCAACATCGTGCAGCCCGCCTCCAGTGGTGTCGCGACAGGCGTGAATGGAGGGACGAATGGAGACGTGTCGTCTTCAGCGATGAGAGTCGCTTCTGCCTTGGTGCCAATGATGGTCGTATGCGTGTTTGACGCCGTGCAAGTGAGCGCCACAATCAGGACTGCATACGACCGAGGCACACAGGGCCAACACCCGGCATCATGGTGTGGGGAGCGATCTCCTACACTGGCCGTACACCACTGGTGATCGTCGAGGGGACACTGAATAGTGCACGGTACATCCAAACCGTCATCGAACCCATCGTTCTACCATTCCTAGACCGGGAAGGGAACTTGCTGTTCCAACAGGACAATGCACGTCCGCATACATCCCGTGCCACCCAACGTGCTCTAGAAGGTGTAAGTCAACTACCCTGGCCAGCAAGATCTCCGGATCTGTCCCCCATTGAGCATGTTTGGGACTGGATGAAGCGTCGTCTCACGCGGTCTGCACGTCCAGCACGAACGCTGGTCCAACTGAGGCGCCAGGTGGAAATGGCATGGCAAGCCGTTCCACAGGACTACATGCAGCATCTCTACGATCGTCTCCATGGGAGAATAGCAGCCTGCATTGCTGCGAAAGGTGGATATACACTGTACTAGTGCCGACATTGTGCATGCTCTGTTGCCTGTGTCTATGTGCCTGTGGTTCTGTCGGTGTGATCATGTGATGTATCTGACCGCAGGAATGTGTCAATAAAGTTTCCCCTTCCTGGGACAAGAATTCACGGTGTTCTTATTTCAATTCCCAGGAGTGTACATAACATTATGTTCTTCTTTTAGTTCAGTAGACTCGGGATATGTATGTTATTACTCCCTGAAAATTTGAATACTCTACTCGCAGTGGTTTCTGTGATTTAGGGGAAAATGCATCAGAAAATGTAAATTTTTAGGAACGGCTTTTAAAGTTTCAAAAGGCTGTACCTCACATAATATACGCTTAATTTGTTATTTTAGTCGCTCAGAAGCTGCCTGCACCATATATCACCCTCTTTATCTTTTTCCAAGTTTTTTTTCTTCTTTCTGGATCCCTTAGTGGCCAACTGTGCTGCATACTCTGCTTTATCAATGCGAATCTTGTCCATCCGTTCAAGTCTGCTGATGCAGCTTGCTCCAGTATTAATTCCCATCTGCTGCAGCACTTTCATGCTGCCAGTGTTGCCCTCATTAAAAGCAATAACAGCAGCAATGACCCCACTTTAAGTGTCTTCATTCCAACAAAAACATTTTTTAGTAAGCGAGTCCATATAAGGTTATTGAACGAATCATTGGGATTTTGAGTCTGACCATGCAGACACTTCTTCAGTAATTTAGGATTTGCCACGTTTCTGTAAATAGGTTTTATGATATCCATGACTGCTGCTGGGAAATAATGTTTATGGCTGTATGAACTGTTTTACTGGGCACCATGAATCATCAGTTGATAGTCTCTGGAAGAACGTAGCCTATACTGCCTGCTTCATTTTCAACAAATCCTCAGTATTACTTCTAATGGCTTTCCCATTACACTGCTGTAGTTCATCAATCACTTTGTCTGTCAGCCTGTCTCTTATGCTTTTACCATCAGAAAGTTTCGTGTCTCTCAGACTTTGTTTAAACTTCCTCAACCTGCTGCCCATCCTCTTCTGGAGATGACCTCTATAACACAGCAATCCACAGCCTTCTATATAAAAAATTACTGATTTTTGTTAGATCTTGAAGTAATTCACGTAAAAATTTGAACATTTTCAACCCGTGTAGATCATATTTAAAAACATAAACTAAAATACGTCCCATGTTAGTTTATAAGTGAAATATATACCATTTTATTCGGAAAATTGCAAATTTTATATTGAGATAACAATCCTAAAATATGAAAAAAAATTCCGTTCTGACATCCCTTAAGTGAGATGGAAGGCAATTTTATTCGTATTCTGTCAATGCTATTTTACCCTTTGAATAGGTACACTTTTCAAAAGAACTGTAAGTGATAGAACAATGAAATTTTTACTGCATATATGCCTCAATTTACAAGTAAAATGAACATAATACCTCCCATGGTTTTGAAGAAAAAAATTATTCTTTCACTAGTAAAATTTAACTTTATTTGGTACATTAATTGTTATAAAACAGTGTCTGATTGTTTGGTGGTTCTCAATTTATTGGTAATAATTTATTACCACCTGTAGTACAAATTGACCAAATTTCATGTTTCTAACACCATTAGTTTAAAATAATGGTACCTGAAAGTAAAAAAAAAATGTAGTTTTGATAAAAATACATTTAAAGTTTAATATTGCAATTCTAGTATAGTAATTGATGAGAATGACTTACCATGCTGAGCATCATCTTCATCATACTGATCTTCTTTTCTTCTCTTGGTCGCTCTTCTTTTCTGCATTTTAAAGTGGCAATATCTGCTTTGCGGATTCTCTCTTTATCTATTTGCACTGAGGATTTTGCAGTATTCTCATTATATTTTATGCCCAATAATTCCATAACATCCAGTTTTCTAATTACACCATCATTTAAGCATAAAATAGTATCATAAACACCAAATTTGAGGGTTGTAAGTTAACATATTCAGTTTTCGGTAACCGGTTCCAAGTGACAGAATTCGCACATTCATTTAAATTTTGGGTTTTCCCATGAAGACATTTCTTCAACAAGGTATCTTTACAAAGGTTTCTAAATATTGAAAGGTCTCTGTTGGATTCCTTTCATGTTTAATTTCTTAAATCTGTTGTCATTTACGGCATAAATTCCTCGTCTAAATTTACTGTGGCGTTTCTGACTATCTGGGAGGAGACTGAGTATTGGAACGTGTTACTTTTACACATAAACAAGAACGATCTGTCACACCACTACACTTTAAAACATAGTTTATATGTAATTCATGTCACACAGTCTCATACGGAACCTACATCCGCTTTCTTTTATATACTGTATATGATAAGATACTGTCATCCCCCTTCCCTTCTGTGTGAGAGGATGAATGAGCAAACGTATTTCTAGTTGCATGCTTGATGGTAGCAGACAAGCCTGTCTGCTAGAGAACAGTAGGACCAACGTCGGAACAGGTAGCTACGCTTTCTAAAAGCAAAGAGGTTTCTATTCTTAGTATGGTCCTGTCTGTCCGTTGTCATGTTGGTATAGGAAGCTGCCCTTCTGGCCACTTCCGCTTGTATTTGTGAGCCACCCTCAGGAAGCACGCTCGGTAGTAGCGCAGGTCAGTTGGTCCGCGGCGAGCGTCTGAAGTGGTAAGATCTCCGGCTAAGCGCGTGTCTGCTAAGTCCGTAGGACAATGGATTTGTTAAGTTCAGCCTAACTGAGAATTTAATCACCTTTATTTCGGGTTTAGCTCTAAAATATCTAAGGTTATCTTAAATTGCAGCGCAGTGTAATTCTCGTGTGAAGTTCAGATTATTTTCCGGTAGTTGCTTTGTCACTACTTTATGAGTAAAGTGGAACCACGTGTTGATCAGTAACTCTAACTAAGATCAATCTTAAATCCGAATGTGTGTGAGATTATAACGTCTCGTCTTGACAATATTTTTCAATATAGCAACTTTTCTTTATGTTCAACCCACGTGGGATGTACTTTGCGAGACCAGTACCACGTGCTTATATAACTGTTTGACCCGTCAGGTTAACAGTAAGACGTTAGTAACCAGTTCGAGGTTTTTATTTTGTAAATTGCTTTTCGATCTAATTTATTTTAATTATCAGAATTATTGTGGAGTTACACTCTTTGTGTAAACCAAGTTGACCACGTGAAGCATGTGGTGTAATCATCAAAGTAGCCCTCAGCTATTCTTTTCGGGAAGATTTCACAAAGAGTTAATATGAATTTAGTATACCAGTGTGTGGTAATTACATGACGGACAGGATTGTGCTACGAACGTAATTTCTTTGGGTGAAAATTTGAATCTGTTGGTAGTGGTTATCTTTCTCTTGCATACGTTTCAACATTCTTTGTGTGTTGTTTTATGAATGCAGTGTTGTATGCAGTCTCCCAATCTTGGCTCCATATTTGATGTGTTCCGTAACATTGCACATTTTCACAACCCTAAATAAGGCACCAGTTTAGGAATAAAGTTTAATATGCTGAAATTTCAATGATCAATCTTAAAAATAAATTTCCAAATATAAACTGATTTCTTTCTTTTTATTTAAATTCTCTTTTTTATATATATATTACCGGTTGTTGTATGACTATTAAAAGATTATAATTAATGTTAGTCTGTTTGGGAATTTAGTAAACCTAGACTAAAGTGCGCGTCATATATCTTGGCGGCCGAGTTTAGGTTCGTTCTGCGCATCTGACGTCACAAAACACAGTCAGCCAATGAACAGAGAACGACGTTGCCAGATCTCGACTGCAGTGCAGAGCACGGACGAGTGTCTTCAGTTTCAGAAACGTTCAGTCATAAATAAAGTAATAGAACAAGAGCAATGTCTTGATAGCAGACTTTCTTTTATAGAAAGTTTGGAAAAAGCATTCTTTACACCAATTGCTTCATATTCTATTAATTAATTAAACCAAACAAGCAATAAGACTCCTAATTCACGCGATAGCAAGGAAAGGTACTTCGACGAAGCGTGAGTAATTCATAGTCATACCAACAGTGTTTATAAGTAGTTGCGTGAGGTGTTAGAGTCCTTATGGAGTTACACTGTTCGATGAGCAGATGTAGTGGAATGTTTATGGTGTTGGGCTGCCAAGTGAAAGGTTATAAGTTCAAACCTTGTGCAGTGCTTAATATTTTCTTTATTTAAAAACAATATTGGAGTGACTTACTTCACGAATTTTATTTGTTTGAATGAAATTTCTAGTGCTTTGCCTCTTCATTAACTTTTTCGCTGCTGCAGACACGTGCTGCCGCATTCCGCGCTGTGCGCGATTTTGTCATCACTGCACTTCTCGCCTGTGCAGACACATGGTGTTCCCACTGCTTTGACACACTTATCATTCGATTTCACAAAAACTATTTGGCCAAAAAATTTGATTTTTACACGTCTTCTTGACTGATACCTTCCCCCCATAAATGACTTTTGTTTTGATGTGCAGCATTAAATGTAGTAAACCATTGCACGAAATTTTGAAGAGTTTGCAGAGGTAAAAGTCCATAGCGTATACTTTCCGTATGGTCGATTTTAGTTGCCATAATGTTGAGAATGAAATGTGGACAAGATACCTAAATTTCATATAATATTTACTGTATAACAATATCTCATTTAATTTAAGTACCACATAGGTGTCGTATGTAATATTGAGAAATATTCCGTCTTTCGCGACTGTAATAAAATATTTATTTACACAGGGCGCGTTTGGGTTTATTTTAAAGCACTTCCATCGGTGAAAGGTATGGCACAATGTTGAGAATGAAATGTGGACAAGATACCTATATATTTCATTTAATTTAAGTACCACATAAGTGTCGTATGTAATATTGAGAAATATTCCACCTTTCGCGACTGTAACAAAAGTTTTACTTACACTGGGCACGTTCTATTTCTTGTTTTTGTTCCACAGTCGCAGTTTTACCAATGGTATTGAAATATATCCCTCTTCTGCAACTGTAATAAGCGGCTTATTTAGACCAGACGCGTTTCTCTCTTTTGAAGCATCATAAGAGGACTGTATTTTGTGTCCTCCATTGCCAAGTCACCTTTCGTAGTTTTGTGCTGCGGTAGTACAGTATTCAACGTTTGTGTTGGCTCATCAGTGTTTTAGCAAATAAATGCTGTTTGTGTGTGCCACACACAAAATTATATTTGACATAGCTCTGAGCACTTCACTGACAGACGGTATATTCAAGTCCTAATGTTTTTGTAAGTCCACAGTTTTGTTTAATGTATTTTGTCTACTTCCATTTGATTGATTGAAGTGATTTAAAATAAAGCCAAACGTGCCCAGTGTAAGTAAAACTTTTGTTACAGTCGCGAAAGGTGGAAAATTTCTCAATATTACATACGACACTTATGTGGTACTTAAATTAAATGAAATATATAGGTATCTTGTCCACATTTCATTCTCAACATTGTGGCAACAAAAATCGACCATACGGAAAGTATACTCTATGGACTTTTACCTCTGCAAACTCTTCAAAATTTCGTGCAATGGTTTACTATATTTAATGCTGCATAATAACTGCGTTGAACATCGAAACAAAATTAAGTCATTTATGGGGGGAAGGTATCAGTCAAGAAGATAGGTAAAAATCTAATTTTTGAGCCAAATAGTTTTTGTGGAATCGAATGATACAGAGTGTCAAAGCAGTCGGAACTCGATGTGTCTGCACAGGCGAGCAGTGCAGTGACAAAATCGCCCACAGCGCCGAATGCAGGGAGCACGTCTTTGTAGCAGCGAAAGGGTTAATGCGGCCGTGGTGGCTTTACTTCATGAACTGCGCGTTCCCCCCTAAACGTAGGCTTGCGAACTATGCTATACTATGGCGCTGCTTCTCTTGGCGCGTGCGTCGTGTGCAACTGGCAACGCAGCAATCTCCCGCGTCTAGGCGGGCATGCACGAGCCGCCAAGATAAAAGAATTGAACTATAGATACCTGGTGAAACAGTTGCTCAATAATGCAAGGTTAACTTCCCCAGACAGCTCACAGCGTTTAACCCGCTTTTATGGTCTTGTCTAGCAGTACCGCTACCATAGCAAATCAAAGTAAAAAACTTACAATATTTAATTTCATTCATTACTGATGCAGGTAAAGAATGCCATGCATTTTCATTTGTGGAAAGCTTATGGAAAAAGATAGCCCATACAGCTTTTTTCATGTTTTCTAAATTCCCTACATTTCTTCATATGGCCAAGCCATAATAATTCTGTAATCTATTTCACCGTTTGTCAGGCGACCATTACCACCTACCTTCTTACCATCTTCCAATACTATTTTTGACTTTTCTTTCAATAATCTTATCAACCTGGACCCCATTCTCTTCTGGACATGGCCAATACACTTGAATTTACAAGTGGTGACATTAGGATCATAGGGTTGTTCTGTAGATACCAGCCTTGCTGTCACCGTCCTCAGACTGCACAGAGCGTTAAGAAAACCATGACCTCACGAAAGAATTGTCGTATTTATATAAAACAAAAACTGTTTCACGCAGGAAAGACCATGCATTTCAGATATGCTAAAATCTAATTTTTGAAGCCGACTTGCCTTCCGTCGCCCAAGGGGAGCCGGAGGTGCCTATGCTGCCCATGTTAAAATCACTAAGTTTGAGGAACATTTATGAATGAACTACCAAATATAAAAATTTGATTTTTTTTTACATATAGAGTGGTTTAGTATTGCAGTTATGACAGACGGAGTTTGGAGTATCTTTTCTACTTTCCTTCCAATTATTTTTTTATTAATGACCCAAATTTTTTTACAAATAATTGATTTATAATTAAACTGAAATGAAACTACTACTGAACATATTGCCAAATGGCTGTGTTACAATGTACGTTTGATCACTAGGAGTGCTGTATAAAAATTTCATCTCTCTAGCTTGAGTGGATTTTGAGAAAATGTTCCTTATATTCGAAAAATTCTAATTTATGGGAAATGGCTATCAAAGTTTCTCAATACATTCCTGCACTATAGGATGGATTATCAGGGTCTTCTTCTTCATCCTCCAAAAGCTTCCTCTTCTGTCTTCTTTTCTGGCCTGTTGTTCCATCATACTTCATATGCCTTTCTCTTCTTTCGGCTCCTCTTATCCTTTCTCTGTCAATATTTCTTAGTGCTCGTACAGTGTTCATCCCAGCTGTAAATCCTAATGCCTTCAGAACTTCACACTTCACACCGTTCCCTTGGTTGTAGGTTGCTATTGCATCATAAATGCCAAAGTGCAGTGTTTTTATGCATACAAACACCCTTTTAGGAATCACTTTCCAAATCAAATTATTTACGCTCTCATTAGGATTCTGCGTCTTTCCGTGTAGACATTTGTGTAACAACTCTGGCTGTGCTAAGTCACGAAAAATTGGTTTTATTGCATTTATCACAGCTTTTGGCAAACCATGTTTGTGATCATAGTCCTTTTTTGCATTATATTTGCACCAGGAATCTTTTGGGTACAGGCTGTGTTGAGGGTATTCATTGGAAGAGGCAGTATGAAATAACAATGCCCACACTGCTTTTCGCATGTCACTAACATTACTAGTATTTTGCCTTATAGCATACCCATAGTATTGAAAGGCGTATGTACCCGTTGGCAGCGATGATGAGGCATTGTAGAATCTCTGACCAGAGCAGTTGCGCTCGAAGCGCAGTGCAGTACAGTAGTCTGTTGGAAGTAGTAGCCGAGTGAGGTAGCGAGCAGTCAGTCTGTTGGGAGCAGTAGCCGAGTTATGTAGCGGAGAGCAGTCTGTCGGTAGTGGTAGCGCAGAGCAGTCGGCGGGCGTCGGCACCGCAATGGTCGAGATTCAGGACAAGGTATATTATTAAGCAGCATCGCGCTCAGCTAGTAATGTAAATTAAATGTAATGAACTTTAAAGAATCGCCCCAATAATAATTTTGATTTAAAAGCAATTTTTTAACAAAGAATCATTCGATTTCCTTCCATTTCCTTTAAACAAAAAAAATCAATTAACTTCAAAAAAATTAGTTATTGGGATACATCTGCTGCAAGCTGTGGCGCAGAATAAGAGCAGAATTTTGACATGCAGTTATATTAAGGTAAGAAATTAATTCTGATTTTTGCACAGGGCCAAAGACCGACATTTCGGTTAAGCTGAGTTTTGATTGTCACTGTAGTTCCATTGTCATGGGATCATGTTTCATTATTTTATGCGAACTTATACTTGCGTCAGATTGCTAATTTTGTTTAATTGTCATTGTCATTAATATTTTTGCGGGGAGCTTACACTTAGCTCTAGGTACATTTCCATTTGAGTAACATTAGACTTTCATTTTGCGGGAAGGTTACACTTGGCTCCATTTCTATTAAGTATTGTCATTTCAAAATTTCTGTGGGGAGGTTACACTTGGCGACATCCAGTCCAGGATCGTATTTCGTGAGAATCTTTTGTAAAACAGTCAGATATCTGCTCTTATTTGCTTAAATATAATTAGAATTTGGCGCAACGCTTTTTCTAATTTGTGACTTTCTTTCCTCAGATCATCGGCAATCCGTTGCTCTGTTGTATTTGTGTGTTGATTTTGCATTGTGCTTATTTGTTTTGTGATTAATTGTGACTATTGTGAAAATGCCGCGAAAGACTGTGAATAGTGTATCGCGACGTATCATGAACGAAATGACCGAATTAAATAACTTCACCAATAGTACTAGTGACACGCAGTGCAATGATGACAATCCTGCGTTCACTGACAATCAATGCGTTCCAACGACTAATGATGACTTTTGCCTTAATGATGAACAAGCGAACTCAATTGTCTCCACTGTTAATTTGACGACAATTGATGACGCGGGGGGCTCTATTGTAATGAGCGCTGCCCAGTTTAATACACCCGGTTTGAAAAATTCAAATAATGTACAGACAAATTTGTCTAGTGAAAATGAGCGGGATACACAAAGTGCGACGGATTTATTTAATTCCGAAATAATATCTGACAGTGTACATCCGACTGACAAACCTTTTTGTGAATCTCAGAATAACCAAATGGTTACGGAAAATGAGACAATTCCAGATCCACCATTAAACAGCACAGTGAATAAAGTAGGTAATGTTACCTCGGATCAATTGATGGCATTATTGCTACAAGTTCTTGAAAAACAAGACAACACTTCCAACAGTTTAATGAAAAATTAGACAACAATGATGAAAATCTCAAACAACTTAATGAACAGGTCAGACAACAGAGTGAAAAATTAGACAACAATTCCAGGCAGCTTAGTGAACAAATTAGAGCCGTTGCCGCGCAATGTCATGACACTAAGGTACAGTTACGCGTTCAAATTGAGGCTTGTTCAAAGAAAAGTAGCGAAGAAATTAGATCTGTTGCGCAAGAATTAAGGGAAATGCAAACAGCTACAACCGAAACACTTAGAGCGGAAATTAGTACAGTCGCTAAACAATGCTCTGAAAAAGCTACACAATTACGCGACGAGTTTAAAGCAATGACGGTAGAACTTTCGCGCACAATGGATGAAAAGATAGACGCAAAATTCGAACAACAGAACACTCAGATTAACGAACGTCTTAGTCTTCACATACAAAACAGTGATACGCGTTTCCGCAAATTTATTGAGGATCAAAATAAAGTAAAACGTCAAGTAATGGAAACAATCACTGCTCAGAGACAGGAAGACAAACGTAAAATGTTTGCGAAGGCAAAAACGTATGTAGACAACAATATTGCTACAGTGTCCGACAAAGTTAATACCATCGAACAGTCAAACACAGAATTACGTGACGAAATTTCTGATCTGAAATCGAAAACAGACACAAACATAACAGATTTTCAAACAGTGACCGACAGACTCGAACAATTAGAACTAACACAGGATTCCGATGTCGTGAAAGCTGATGTTAAAAAACTGAACGAAACTACACGTAAGTTGCAGAAACAGATTAACGCCTCTGATTCTAAAACCGATGATCAGGTTAAAATACTGACTGAAAAATGTGATGAATTGGCCAGTCGTATTGACGTCATCGAAAGTACTAATGACAGCAAATCAGACGACATTTCACCGGTTTTATTTAGTCAAACAACTGAATTTCAAAATTTATAGCAGACAATTAATGAAATCGATTCGTCTGATAACACGTTGCGTAGAAAACTGTCAAGTTTACAGCAGGAAGTAACAGAGATGAAAAATATTTCGGTTAATAACGCATCACAGCAGACGCCACTTTGCGAACATTTGTCAGATTCGCGCAACGCGTGCAATTTGGGTAATCTACAAAGAGCACCCGACTTTGATTCCGAACAATCACAGTTCAACAGATTCTCTTACAACCATGAACCTGTTCCATCACACAGAGACGATAATTTCGATTACAAACATTTTCTGTCAGTGAGAAAGTTTAAAATATTTAAAAACGACAGAACACAGATTCATCCGCTAGATTGGATACAACAATTTAGCTTTGCTTTTCCACCGACTTGGCCTGTTACGCACAAACTTGAATTTATTTGCAGTTTTTTGGAAGGCGAACCGGCAACTCGTATGAGACCGATCGCGAGGCAATGTTACTCGGTAGAGGAATTTCAGAATGCTTTTCTATCAGCGTATTGGTCGAAGACGACACAGCGCGGAATTAAAGATCAGTTAATTAGCTTACCAAATTATGAGAACACAAATTTTTCCAGTGTCACGCAATTTTTTGAGCACATGGTCCAGCAGAACCAGTACCTAAGTGAACCCTATAGTGAATCTGCACTTATTCAATTATGTATCTCTAAATTACCACGATCATTAAGAGTGTCACTTCTCACGGGTCAATAGAAAGAAAATATTTCAGCATTCAGGGATCTGTTGCAGCTTTTAGAAGTGCAGCAATCTGATTATTCCTTTGTAAACAAAAATTTTTCGTATAACAACCAAGGCCAACAAACGTACAGCAATTATGATCAGACACGTAATTTCAATGGTAGAAGTGATAGACGCTTTAGGACTGACAACCACCAGAACTTTGGTAACAGACAAAATTCTAATCATCGGTATCGTCAAAATTATGAGCAACAGGAACCACATTTTGGTAACAATAGACGTTTTCCGCCACAACAACATGAAAGTCAGCCGGTTAGCATACCTAACCAACAATGGAATGCACAAGGTCAACCAGGCTTTAATGTTTCGCCGCGTGCACGTGTAGTCCCTGATACAACAAATAGTAACGCACGGCAGCAAGGAAATAACTACGTACAGAGAAGACAGTATTACAATTCCTATCGCAATGCACCGTATAGGAATGAGTATCACGACAGACGTAAAAATGATGAGCACAATTATCAGCGTACGTTTAATAACAGTCGGTCATACCAACAGCAAAATTGTCCACAAGAACCTATTCTCATGAATGAACCCGACAGTAGGTATCATCCAGAGCGTAATGCGTCTGGAAGAAGTAATAGAACTGTTCAAATTGTACAAATGCCACAACATCCTCCTGATAATAATAACACGTCAGATAGAATCTGACTAGATACAGTACAGGACGCATCTTCCAATAACACAAGCACTACTTTTGACACGCAAAATGTTGTTCACGAAAATGTTATTACTTTCGACGACATTCGAGACACTCTTTTACAGGAAAAACCAGTTATTCAGAAAATCATTTCACATCCTGTCATCGAAATTAAAATTGGTTCATCGAAATTTTCAGCAGTAATCGATTCCGGATCACCTATGTCAGTAATAAATGAGGAAACTTTTAATGAGTGCAACAAAGAGAATACCTATCCCACATTACCTTTAGGCAAAACCAAAGTGAAAGGAGCAGTATCAAGTAAAGGTGTAGACGTTAAATTACAGACACATTTGTCATTTTGTATTGGAGGTCATACTTTTCATTCAAATTTTTGGATTGTTCCCTTGTTGACAACAGACGTTATTTTAGGCATGAACTTTCTGGTACAACACGACGCAGTGGTTGATTTTCAAAATTCCTATTTAATGTTGAAGGACGAAAATGTGCAATTGGCTTTAGAATTTCAGCATTCACTATCAGCAGAAGAACAAACAATTAACCGCACAGAGGTCATTTCCGCAACACGTAACATAGACTGTAAGCGCGCATTGTTCACAGACACGTACGTACATAACTATAATACTTCAGACGAAGCTGACTACGACGTAATGCAGATGATTTCCGATAAGGTTAAACAAAGCAGTGCAAATACAGACGACGAACGAACGCAATTACACAAAATTCTTTTGCAGCAAGCTCCAGTTTTCGACAACATTCCTGGTACTATGTCCGGCTTTATGTATGAATTTCAAGTCAAACAGCACGACACATTTAAAGCAAAGCATTATCCTATTCCGTATATTCATAGAGAACAAGTTACAAAAGAATTGCAGGATATGCTCGATCAAGGAATTATTGAACCAGCAGTTAGTCCGTACATAAACCCGCTACATATTGTTAAGAAAAAAGATGGCTCACTTCGCCTTGTACTTGATTCACGTCACATTAATGACATTATTATTAATGAAACAGATCGACCACAGACATTAGAAGAACTACTACAGAAATTTCATGGTACTGCTATTTATTCTACGTTAGATTTGAAATCGGGATTTTGGCAAATTCAACTTCATCCAAATTGCAGAAAATATACAGCTTTTCTCTGTTTTGGTGACTGTTATCAATTTTGCAAATTACCATTCGGCTTAACTATTTCTTCTGCAGCTTTTATTCGCGGTTTGAACACAATACTTCCGACAGAACTTAAATACAGAATCACGACGTACGTAGATGACATTCTTATCGCAGAAGCTAACTGGACTGAACACAATCTGATTTTAGAACAACTGTTGCAAACCTTTCATGCACAAGGACTTACAATTAATCTCAGTAAATCGCATTTTGGCAAAATTTCTATAAAATTTCTTGGACACGTAATTTCAGCAGAAGGCATCGCGCCTGATCCAGAAAAACTTCAAGCTTTACGTGACATTACTGTTCCTACAACGAAGAAACAATTACGCAGTTTTTTGGGCTTAATTAACTTTTTTCGCAAATTTATTCATCACTCTGCTTTAGACACGCCTAGATTATGCCAATTAACAGGTAAAAATACTATTTGGTCTTGGGATAAGCAAGCACATTCTGAATTCGTGAACCTGAAACATGCTTTGTTGAATGCTCCACTTTTATCGCACCCAGATCTTACTCGAAATTTTTCTATTGCCACCGACAGTTCTAACACAGCTTTAGGCGTACATATTTTCCAGGAAATTGAAGAAGATGGCTCAACAGTAATTAAAAACATCGCATTTGCAAGCCGCATTTTGTCACCTGCTGAACGAAATTATTCCGTTACTGAACTAGAAACATTATGTGTTGTATGGGCTTTTACGAGATTTCGGCACTTTCTTTATGGCAGACACACGACCGTTTACACAGATCACAGAGCTATTCAATTCTTACTTTCGGCTAAATTCACTCACGACAGGTTGATGGAAACTTTATTTGCAGGAATTTAATTTTACGATTGTTCACATTCCCGGCACACAAAATGTTATAGCAGACGCACTTTCTCGTTCTCTCAGCAACAATCAGAAAGACGTAGCAACCAACTTCTGCAAAGCAAATTTCAGCGTTATGTACATTCAGCAAGTAGCATTTGAAAATTTTATTTCGTCGTCATTACAGGACATAGCAAAAGAGCAAAGTAAAGACAATGTGTGGAAAGAAATTAAACACCTTTGGCACGATAAGAATAATGTTACAATTAGGAACCACTACACTGTACGCAATGACATTCTGTTTCGCCGCTCTCATCCAGACAGCATCAATTGGTTATTATGCATTCCTGACGAACTTGTTAACAAATTAATCTGGTACACTCATTTAAGCTACGCACATTACGGAGCGAGAAAATGTTTTCTTATACTGAGACAGAACTGTTACTTTACAAATATGGAAAAACGTATACGACGAGTTTTAGCGTCATGTAAAATTTGCCAGAAAGCTAAGTCAGACACAACTTCACACATTCCTCCATTATATCCCATTATACCTGTTAAATTAAGACATATGGCCGCAGTAGACATTTTTGGTCCAATTCCGAGAACTAACAGAGGTTTTTGCTACATCTTTGTCGCTGTTGAACTCACTTCAAAATTTGTTACCTTCACTCCGTTACGCAAAGCTACTGCTAAAACTGTTTCAAAAGCATTTGTAAAGCATTTTTTATTTCATGTAGGGCATGTGATGAAAGTAATTTCTGACAATGGACCACAATTTCGTTCTGCTATATGGACACGCATGTTACGAGCTAGAAACATTTCTCCGATCTATATATCCAAGTACCACGCTTCTTCGAACCCTTGTGAACGATTAATGAAAGAAATTGGTAAACTGTGTAGAATATACTGCCACAAAAGACATGTTAATTGGGACACACACATACACTCATTCGAAGATGTAATTAATTCCATTCCAAATGAATCCACTATGCTATCTCCGTCTGTAATACTGAAAAACGTTGAACCACCAAACAAAATTAAAGAATTAGTAACATTTCCTACATCTCGTCGATTACGACACCACGAAATAATTGACATTGCGCTGAACAACATCAAACGTGCCGCAGAGCGCCGGAGAAGACAGCAAAAACAGGTTTGTAGACGCCGAGACTTTCACGTTGGACAGAAGATATTAGTACGTACACACTATTTATCCAGCAAATTAAAAGGTAAGTGCAGTAAATTTGAACTTCTGTACGCAGGTCCATATCAGATTCGCAGTATTCCTCACCCCAATGTTGTACACGTCGAAACTTTGAGAACCAGAAAATCGAAAGGCAATCACCATATCTCCAATGTTAAACCGTTTATTGAATGAGCATACTTTATGATTTATCACACTGTAATACATTTTCCAGATATTTATGTGAACAATTATTGATGATTATCGTATTTTTTCTTGGCAAGTGCCCGGCAAGGTAAGGTTAGCAGGTCGCTCTTCTTGTCGTTACACATCAGACCGTGCATATTTTCCAGATGAACTTACACTTTTTTATGGCCACTTATGCAATTATAATTATATGACTAATTACTGATGATGATTATCGTATTTTTTCTTGGCAAGTGCCCGGCAAGGTAAGGTTAACAGGTCGCTTTTCTTGTCGTTACACATCAGACTGTGGACATTTTTCATTTTTTTGTGTGTACGATTGTTTTCAAGTTTTGTTTGTATGCACTGTGAACTAGTTAAGGTATAACACACACCATTTGACTTTGACATTTTGCCCTATGATATCTCAACATCGTGACTGTTTTACATTTTTCTTTTTTTGCTGCTGCATTATGATATTCTCTGTACACTTTTTGCCTTTGAACACTGTCTATGCTTTTGACATATTACGTTTTTCTGTCATGTTATGCTGTATGCTTAATTGTGTCACCATTAACCAGTCATTATTTAATGGGTATATGATTTAAATGCAAGACATTAATCCTTGTTCATCAATTTCAGAAAGAAATGATGCGTAAAGGAAAACAGAATGGGAATTTCACCTATGGAATAAACGAAAGAAGATGCAATAACTTTATGAAGAAGAGTAAATGGATTAGGATTAACAAGAATTAACACGAATATACTATACACATCGTAGAATAGCAGTCGTAACTAATTTTTTCTTTCAGAATACGAAGCGATTGATGCAAGCTGTCAGACAGAACTACACATCTTAGTTTTAAGTGATGAAATATGCTAGAGATAAGGAACAGTTGTGTGATGAATAATGAAGTGATTTTTGCAGATGATTATGAATGCTGATGAAGAATAATGATGAAGAATATGCTACTATGAATAATGAAGTTTTTTTCTTTTCAGGTGATGATAATAGTGAAGTTATGATAATATGGATAATGAAGTGATGGATAATGAAGTTTTTCTTTACAGATGAGGATAATGTTGAAGTTATGAATTTATGCTATGTAGTTATTTAAGTATTTGTTGCAGTTTGCTTGACAGCAGGTGTTTTATTGCATAGTAGGATGACTGAAAGTTTTGGAAAGGACAGCTATGGAACACATTTTTTATACACATTTCACTACCTGTTAATTCGAAGTTCACTACTTTTCAGCATAGTCTGCGTTTCTTCTTTCAGCTCAATAATCCATTTTGTATTTTTTCCAGGAGAATCTTTTCATGATATTTACTAAACTTGTTACTTACTATACCTGTTCTAGTACTTGCATTTTATTTTTTTTCCCATTTGTGTCTATCATTTACACATGTGATCACATATACTACCTTGTGTCACAACCTTGCTACAGCTGACTCATGACGAATGACGTTACACATTTTTCATTTATAGGAACAACCTAGAAGCAATTTTTTCTCTTATTTCTTCTTGCTTTCCCTTATAATTACCCAAAGCAATGCATTGCTAGCACAAAAAAAATGTATTACCAGTCTCATATAATGTCACTAGTTTATGATAATTGTCAATAATACTGATCAGCTCTGAATAGTATGTCACTTTAATAATGACTTCTTAATTATCTGAATAATAATGCTTTGTAACTGGCTAATAACTGCCACTGTTCATTGTAATGAGACTACTTATTATGCCCATGATTATTAATGCTATGATTGTAATTTTATAACTGGCTAGTAATTACCACTGTTCATTGTAATGAGACTACTTATTATGCCCATGATTATTAATGCTATGATTGTAATTTTATAACTGGCTAGTAATTGCCACTGTCTATTGTAATGAGACTACTTATTATGCCCATGATTATTAATGCTATGATTGTAATTGTGTAACTGAACAAAGATTGCCGCTGTTTATTGTAATACGACTACCCATGATGGCAAATTTAATTTTATGAACATTATTCTGTAATACTAAAATACTTGGTACAGAAATGTTCAATAACTAGGCTATGGATGCCGCAAACTACTTATGTAATCACTACTCAAGACTTGTGTGTTAGTTAATGTCCTTCACCTTCTGACCTAACTACCTGAAAATATTGTAACATCCATTTGTCTTGTCCATCCTCATTATCATGGAGCACTATATTTGGTTTTTGCACTAATTCTACGTTGGTGTGCCTCTTAAGAGCGTGGTGTTGACACGACATGCTGTCCACCACCGTAAGCGATGAAGACGTTATTATGGTCCCACTGTTTTGTGTACCTGGTATACTGCCAAATGATAGCATGGAATATTACTACGACGTTTCAGTGTCTTGATACGCTGATAAATACTTCTGGGAACGGAACTGCAGATTGTATCACTTAGTGTTGTGATTCTGTGGAAAGATATGGACCTTCAGTGCAGCTGTGTGCAAACTAAAGTGCTACAACCATGATGCAATCCTTTCCTTTCCTATCCTAATAGTGAAAATCATTTTAACTAACATCATTTATGTTAATGGCCTATACATTTTTCTCGATTTGTTGAACTCCAGTGCGAGTACACTTGTGTCACTTGTCGACATGATTTTCTGCCATTGTTTATTTATTGTGAAAATACTAAAGACATTTTTCGATTTGTTCTGAAGTGCAGTATGTGTGCACTCTTGTCATCTATATTGTATATACTTTTTGTGATTTGATGATTTTTCTACCCTTGCGTTTATTTGTTATAAAAATGTTCAAAAATTTTTCTGTGCATGTGCACTTATGTGAATATGTTTTCAACGGAACTTCAGTGCCTGTGCACTCTTCTCAATTTTTGATATGATTTGTGTTCATTCTGCATACCTTTTATGATTTATGTCATTTGTTCCTCATTGTATATACATTTCGTCTTTTGCTGATATGTTCTCCACTGCAGTGCATGTGCACTCATGTCCCTTGTCAACATGATTTTGTTAAAAAAAAAAAAAATGCTATAGAATCTTACAGTGCGTGTGCACTTACATTTTTCTGATTTGCTGATACGCTCTCTACTCATTGTACTTATATTTTGTCTTGTCTGTAATGTTTTGTAATCGGTGCATGCGCACAACATTTAATTCATGTATTACATCCAAATATTTTGTAAATGTTAATTAATTAAAAGAAAAATTTGTTACGATGGCAAGTCCAAATGACTCACCATCGCTGCCAAATGTTTTGCCCCCCAGTGGAGGGTTATGAAAGGCGTATGTACCCGTTGGCAGCGATGATGAGGCATTGTAGAATCTCTGACCAGAGCAGTTGCGCTCGAAGCGCAGTGCAGTACAGTAGTCTGTTGGAAGTAGTAGCCGAGTGAGGTAGCGAGCAGTCAGTCTGTTGGGAGCAGTAGCCGAGTTATGTAGCGGAGAGCAGTCTGTCGGTAGTGGTAGCGCAGAGCAGTCGGCGGGCGTCGGCACCGCAATGGTCGAGATTCAGGACAAGGTATATTATTAAGCAGCATCGCGCTCAGCTAGTAATGTAAATTAAATGTAATGAACTTTAAAGAATCGCCCCAATAATAATTTTGATTTAAAAGCAATTTTTTAACAAAGAATCATTCGATTTCCTTCCATTTCCTTTAAACAAAAAAAATCAATTAACTTCAAAAAAATTAGTTATTGGGATACATCTGCTGCAAGCTGTGGCGCAGAATAAGAGCAGAATTTTGACATGCAGTTATATTAAGGTAAGAAATTAATTCTGATTTTTGCACAGGGCCAAAGACCGACATTTCGGTTAAGCTGAGTTTTGATTGTCACTGTAGTTCCATTGTCATGGGATCATGTTTCATTATTTTATGCGAACTTATACTTGCGTCAGATTGCTAATTTTGTTTAATTGTCATTGTCATTAATATTTTTGCGGGGAGCTTACACTTAGCTCTAGGTACATTTCCATTTGAGTAACATTAGACTTTCATTTTGTGGGAAGGTTACAGTATGTCTGTAGACGTTCAATCACCTCATCAGTAAGCCTGCCTCTCCCTCCTATTGTCTTTCCACCACTGAGCTTACTTGAACCCAAAGTTTGATTGAGCCTTCGAAGCCGAAACGGTAAACAGCGCTCTTAGCGCTTCATTTGTCACAGAAAACAATGTAGCCAATCCTTGCACACTCGCTGTATGCGTAACATAAGGCGCTGTATGCGTAACAGGCCGAGAAAATCCCAAGCAGTTCGCCAGGAAGTCACGAGAGGGTGTTAGATGCATTCAGCGGCCGCCCATTTCCGCTGCAGGCGTGGGGGAAAATGGTTCAAATGGCTCTGAGCACTATGGGACTCAACTGCTGAGGTCATAAGTCCCCTAGAACTTAGAACTACTTAAACCTAACTAACCTAAGGACAACACACACATCCATGCCCGAGGCAGGATTCGAACCTGCGACCGTATCGGGAGCGCGATTCCAGACTGTAGCGCCAGAACCGCTCGGCCACCAGCGGCCGGCGTGGGGGAAAATGGCAATAACTCCACTTCTAGGGCGAGTAGAACAATAATTCAAAGTTTACATTAAAGAGGAAAGTTTCCAATTAATTTTCGGTAGCAAAACAAAAAATTAAAAAAGAAATCGTAATTTTTTGGATTTGACCACCTCCGGCTCCCCTTAAGGGGCTCCGGAACGCCCTGTACTTGCAATGTTAAAATAACGCTTATAAATTACATCTTTCCTCACAAAGTATTTGAGGTAGGAAGTTGAACTTTTTACAGATTATTTATTGGAATATGGGCTACAACTTAACACAGGGATTTTACAAAATTTTAGTTCAGTTATTAAAGATGATTTTTTTTCAATTGTAATGAAAATTCAAAACATTTTTTTGCAATTTTTTAGTTATATATTCAAAAATATACAGTTTTTTGGAAAAAGGCTGTGTTAAATTATGCAGAAGGTACTGTGTAACATTTAGTGAAAGTTTGAAACAAATATGTTTGGAAGATCCTTAGAAAACATGTAATTAGTATGAGAAAATAAAAGTTTTGGGAATCGAGCGACAAAGATTGGATTAACTTTTTAGTGCATTCCAGGTTCATAGGATGGATTATCTTCATCCTCTGCAAACTCCTCCTCCAGCTTCCTCTTGTTCCTCCTCCTGTTTACTCTTGCTTGTATTTCTAGACTCTTTACAGCCCTGTCTGCAGCCTGAAGGCGTTCCTTGTCTAAAGCAAGCATCGCTCGTACCATGTTAGAACCTATCTTCATTCCCATATTTCTAAATACCTTGGCTTTCCAACATTTCTCCTTTTCTTAAAAGCCTTCAGAGGATTTCTAATAACTTTACTTTTACTCATTATTATACTTCAACAAAACAGAGACTCAAGAAACACAATTAATTACGAATATTTTCGAGATAACGACAGAGTAAATAAACATAAAACAATCGACAATCACACCAGCGATATATATTGAACCATCACAGGTTAGCCACAACACATACTTTATCTCACATCACTAAAATGTACCTGATGAACACGGACGTTAATGATAACACCATTTGACAGCAGTTTAACAGCGCCACAGTGGGTCACGCCCATGTAGAACACATTTCAAAAAAAATTTAAAAATAGTTGTAGTCTTCGGAATTGAATAAATTATATATCTATTAAAAGGTAATAGTCTGGAGATTCAGAAAACGCAAAAAAGTAAAAATTTAACTTTACATGATTTTGAGCCTTTCCGGAGCCCCTTAAGGAGGGCCATTACAAGACGAATGTTGACAGTTTCAGGACAAGTGGATGATTTATTCAAGAGTAAGAGCTGAACAGATTAAACAAGTTAGTGCACTGTGGCCCATGTGCAAGCAGATATTCGGCTTGGTATTCACTGATGGAGTTCTCGGATGTGCTCGTGAGGGATACTGTACTGGATTCTATCCAACTGGCACGTTAGGTCGTCAAAATCCCGTGATGGTTGGAGGGCTCCCCTTAAGTTTCAACATTTACACTGCCTCTTACATTTGTTCAGCGCGAGCAGAGTCGCACTTAGCGAGGCCGCCTGTAGGCAGTTGTGGTCCACCCCCCCCCCCCCCCCGGGTGAGTTGGCTACGCACAGCGCTTGCAGTGTGTGTGTGTGTGTGTGTGTGTGTGTGTGTGTGTGTGTGTGTGTGTACGTGCGCGCGAGCTCGCGTGGGACGTTAAAATCGACGGCGACGCGACAAACAAGGGCTTTGCAGCCCAATCAACAAAACCGAATTAAGGGGCTCCTCTCTGTGTGTGACGGCGGGGCAGAGTGGGGGGGCGTGGCTTTGAGATTGACCACTAGATGGTCTGGCGAGCGCGCTAACAGACGAGCAAAGGGTGTCTACCTGTCAGCGTTTACACGAGACACGACTTCCCGGAAAGCGAGCTTCGGAAACATACACTACTGGTCATTAAAATTGCCACACCACGAAGAAATGGAGATGATAAACAGGTATTCATTCGACAAATATATTATACTAGAACTGACACGTGATTACATTTTCACCCAATTTGGCTGCATAGATCCTGAGAAATCAATATCCAGAACAACCACCTATGGCCGTAATAACGGCCTTGATACGCCTGGGCATTGAGTCAAACTGAGCTTGGATGGCGTGTACAGGTACAGCTGCCCATGCAGCTTCAACACGATACCATAGTTCATCGAGAGTGGCGTATTGTGACGAGCCAGTTGCTCGGCCACCATTGACCAGGCGTTTTCAAATGGTGAGAATGTGCTGTCCAGGGCAGCAGTCGAACATTTTCTGTGTCCAGAAAGGCCCGTACAGGACCTGCAACATGCGGTCGTCCGTTATCCTGCTGAAATGTAGGGATCGAATGAAGGGTAGAGCCATGGGTCGTAACCCATCAGAAATGTAACGTCCACTGTTCAAAGTGCCGTCAATGCGAACAAGAGGTGACCGAGTCGTTTAACCAATGGCACCCCATACCATCACGCCGGGTGATACGCCAGCACGGCGATGACTAATACACGCTTCCAAAGTGCGTTCACCGCAATGTCGCCAAACAGGGATGCGACCATCATGATGCTGTAAACAGAACCTGGATTCATCCGAAAAAATGACGTTTTGCCATTCGTGTACCCAGATTCGTCGTCGAGTACACCATCGCAGGCGCTCCTGTCTGTGATGCAGCGTCGAGGGTAACCGCAGCCACGGTCTCCGAGCTGATAGTCCGTGCTGCTGCAAACGTCGTCGAACTGTTCGTGCAGATGGTTGGTGTCGTGCAAACGTTCCCATCTGTTGACTCAGGGATCGAGACGTGGCTGTACGATCCGTCACAGCCATGCGGATAAGATGCCTGTCATCTCGACTGCTCGTTATACGAGGCCGTTGGGCTCCAGCACGGCGTTCCGTATTACGCTCCTGAACCCACAGATTCTATATTCTGCTAAGTCATTGGATCTCTACCAACGCGAGCCGCAATGTCGCGATACGATAAACCGAAATCGCGATAGGCTACAATCCGACTTTTATCAAAGTCGAAAACGTGACGGTACGCATTTCTCCTCCTTACACGAGGCATCACAACAACGTTTCACCAGGCAACGCCGATCAACTGCTGTTTGTGTATGAGAAATCGGTTGGAAACTTTGCTCATGTCAGCACGTTGTAGGTGTCGCCACCGGCGCCAACTTTGTGTGAATGCTCTGAAAAGCGTATCACAGCATCTTCTTCCTGTCGGTTCAATTTGGCGCCTATAGCACATCATATTCGTGGTGTAGCAATTTTAATGGCGAGTAGTGCCTTACCTTTATCGCGTTTAGACGTAAGCAAAGACTGATGTTGCGTATGTAATCTCACCGGATGCAAAGTTAAATCTCCCCAGTCCATACGCACAGATGAACTGCTAAGCCTTTTCAGGTGCCGCAGCGACTGAGCACGTGCTCAACCGCAGGTGAGCGTAAGGCAGTAGCTGCTTCAAGCGGACATTGTGGGTAAAGATGGGTAAATGTAAGGAGGTGACCGAGTGGCAAGCGGGTTTGGCCGTGGCCGTGGCTATACCGTATGTGAAGCTGATGGATTCGTTGGTGTTTTGCGGCAGACAGTTCATCGTGTCTAGAAGCAGTCGTTGCAACACATGTGGCCACGAAACACGACGTCAGAAACTTCCTGGCAGATTAAAACTGTGTGCCCGACCGAGACTCGAACTCGGGACCTTTGCCTTTCGCGGGCAAGTGCTCTACCATCTGAGCTACCGAAGCACGACTCACGCCCGGTCGTCACAGCTTTACTTCTGCCAGTATCTCGTCTCCTACCTTCCAAACTTTACAGAAGCTCTCCTGCGAACTTTGCAGGACTAGCACTCCTGAAAGAAAGGATATTGCGGAGACATGGCTTAGCCACAGCCTGGGGGATGTTTCCAGAATGAGATTTTCACTCTGCAGCGGAGTGTGCGCTGATATGAAACTTACTGGCAGATTAAAACTGTGTGCCCGACCGAGACTCGAACTCGGGACCTTTGCCTTTCGCGGGCAAGTGCTCTACCATCTGAGCTACCGAAGCACGACTCACGCCCGGTCGTCACAGCTTTACTTCTGCCAGTATCTCGTCTCCTACCTTCCAAACTTTACAGAAGCTCTCCTGCGAACTTTGCAGGACTAGCACTCCTGAAAGAAAGGATATTGCGGAGACATGGCTTAGCCACAGCCTGGGGGATGTTTCCAGAATGAGATTTTCACTCTGCAGCGGAGTGTGCGCTGATATGAAACTTACTGGCAGATTAAAACTGTGTGCCCGACCGAGACTCGAACTCGGGACCTTTGCCTTTCGCGGGCAAGTGCTCTACCAACTGAGCTACCGAAGCACGACTCACGCCCGGTCCTCGCAGCTTTACTTCTGCCAGTATCTCGTCTCCTACCTTCCAAACTTTACAGAAGCTCTCCTGGTCCCGAGTTCGAGTCTCGGTCGGGCACACAGTTTTAATCTGTCAGGAAGTTTCATATCAGCGCACACTCCGCTGCAGAGTGAAAATCTCATTCTGGACGACGTCAGAACTGCGGTCAGGTGAGGAACCGGATCGATTTTCACGGCTTGCCAATCAGAATCGCTTCCAGACCCGACAGAAGTCGATGCAGGCAGTGGATCAATGTCCGTTCCAGCCTGTTCGCGAGGGAACATTGCGACAGGAGTTGTAGTCAAAAAATGGTTCAAATGGCTCTGAGCACTATGGGACTCAACTGCTGAGGTCATAAGTCCCCTAGAACTTAGAACTACTTAAACCTAACTAACCTAAGGACAACACACACATCCATGCCCGAGGCAGGATTCGAACCTGCGACCGTAGCCGTCGCGCGGTTCCAGACTGTAGCGCCAGAACCGCTCGGCCACCAGCGGCCGGCAGTTGTAGTCGGTCACCTCTCAAGAGGCCATTCCTTACGCGGGCGCAGCTTGAAGGAATTGAACTCATGAATCCTGCTGGGCTGTTGATAAATGCGTAACAGTACGAGGGGGTGGGGATCTCTTCTGAACAGCACGTTGCAAGGCATCGCACATATGTTCAGTAATGTTCATGTCTGGGGAGTTTGGTGGCCAGCGGAAGTGTTTCAACTACGAAGAGTGCTCCTGGAGCCACTCCGTAGCAATTCTGGAAGTGTTGGGTATCGCGTTGTCCTGCTGGAATTGCCCAAGTCCTTCGGAATGCAGAATGGAGATGAATGGATGCAGGTGATCAGACAGGGTGCTTACGTGTCACCTGTCAGACTCGTATCTGGACGTATCAGGGGTCCCATATCACTCCAGCTGCACACGATCCACACCATTACGGAGCCTCCACCAGCTTGAACAGTTCCCTGCTGACATGCAGGGTCCATGGATTCATGAGGTCTCCATACCCGTACACGTCCATCTGCTCAATACAATTTGAAACGAGCCCCGTCCGACCGGGCAACATCAACCCAATGTCTGTCTTGACGGGCCCAGGCGAGGCGTAAAGCTTTGTGTCGTGTATTCATCAAGGATGCACGATTGGGCCTTCGGCTCCGAAAGACGGTATCGATGATGTTTCGTTGAATGTTTCGCACGCTGGAACTTGTTGATGGCCAGCATTGAAATCTGCAGGATTGTCTTAACGTGCCACAGCAATGCCTCTGCGACGTGCATGGCGTCGCTGGCGGCGCAGTGTAACTGTGTATCGCAGTTTCAACGCGATTGATATTGACTTGGCTGGGCAGTTTAATAAGCAGCAATTGATTGGAGGTCCAAATGTTTTTCGTGGACTCCATCTGAACTTCACTTGTGATGTTCAGGCTGTGTTTGGAGGTAGTACATGGCTCACACTCGCTGTTGTGTGGGGCAATCAAGCAGATTATGGTGGCCTTGAAGCATTTCCAGGTGCTAGTATTTTGGCTTGGAAGACATGGAGTATTGGTGAGACTACAGGACTGTTGGCTAAACAGCCTTATGGTACGCTTGTTCCAAGCATGCCATTTGTTTTGACTACTAGAAAGAAGAAAAAGTTAAATGCTGATGAGTACCTGTTTGTATGGGCCAAAGTGGGGAATGGCAATTGTAAAATAAAGATCAACGGTGATTCTCTTCAGTCGTCGTTGGTTCTGTTCTTGTAGGATCTTTTTCCGGCCGCAGCGATGTCGGAGATTTGATGTTTTGCCGCATGGCTGATTTCATGGTACACTCGTGAAATGGTCGTACGCGTAGATCCCCACTTCATTACTACCTGCTACCTCGGAGATGCTGTGTTGCTTAAATATTGATAACCTGCCATTGTAGCAGCAGTAAACGATCTAACAACCAAGCCATAACTTGTTGTTATTGGTTGGAACTTAAAATGTTGGTTGGAACTTAAAATGTGGCGACTATTTAATCACAACCGATACAAAAGAGTTACATGTTTGCACCACTTACTGTCCTTCAGAGCCGGTCGCGGTGGCCGAGCGGTTCTAGACGCGTCAGTCCGGAACCGCGCGACTGCTACGGTCGCAGGTTCGAATCCTGCCTCGGGCATGGATGTGTGTGATGTCCTTAGTTTAGTTAGGTTTAAGTAGTTCTAAGTTCTATGGGACTGATGACCTCAGATGTTAAGTCCCGCCCGCCGCGGTGGTCTAGCGGTTCTGGCGCTGCAGTCCGGAACCGCGGTACTGCTACGGTCGCAGGTTCGAATCCTGCGTCGGGCATGGGTGTGTGTGATGTCCTTAGGTTAGTTAGGTTTAAGTAGTTCTAAGTTCTAGGGGACTTATGACCTAAGATGTTGAGTCCCATAGTGCTCAGAGCCATTTGAACCATTTTTTTGTTAAGTCCCATAGAACTCAGAGCCATTTGAACCACTTTCTCCTTCAGAGTAGTCCCCAGCGTTGTGTAGAACCAGTTGCCAGCGATGTGGAAGGCGTAGTATACCGTTAGCAGAGCCTGTTGTGTTGATGGTGCGAATGGAGCGGTCTACTGCCTGTCGAATCTCTGGAACAGTTCTGAAGCGAATGCTACGAGGTGGTTCCTTCGTCTTTGGAATCAAATCAAAGTCACAAGGACTGAAGTCGGGGGAGTACGGTGGATGGTACAGTACTTCGCAGTCCCATCCACCGAACAGAGCACCCACAGCTTGCGCTGTATACGCCCGCACATTGTCGTGCAAAATGATGTGTGGGTTGCGCAGAAAGTGTCGCCGCTGCTTTCGCAAACCTGGTCGCAGGTGATGCTCCAAAAGCGAACAGTAATACCGTGCGTTGACGGTCTGCCGTGGAGGAACGTAATGCTTTAGGGTAACACCATCACAGTCGTACACGAGAATCACCACAACTTTAGACCGCTCCATTCGCACCATCAACAGAACAGCCTCTGCTGACGGTATACTACGGCTTCCACATCGCTGGCAACGGGTTCTATACAACGCCGGTGACTAATTTGAAGGACAGTATCAGGTGCAAACATGTAACTCATTTGTGTCGGTTGTGAAGAAATAGTTGCCACTATTTAAGTTCCAACCCTCGTATACAGGATGTTACAAAAAGGTACGGCCAAACTTTCAAGAAACACTCCTCACACACAAATAAAGAAAAGATGTTATGTGGACATGTGTCCGGAAACGCTTAATCTCCATGTTAGAGCGCATTTCAGTTTCGTCAGTATGTACTGTACTTCCTCGATTCACCGGCAGTTGGCCCAATTGAAGGAAGGTAATGTTGACTTTGGTGCTCGTGTTGACATGCGACTCATTGCTCTACAGTACTAGCATCAAGCACATCAGTACGTAGCATCAAAAGGTTAGTGTTCATCACGAACGTGGTTTTGCAGTCAGTGCAATGTTTACAAATGCGGAGTTGGCAGATGCCCATTTGATGTATTGATTAGCACGGAGCAATAGCCGTGGCGCGGTACGTTTGTATCGAGACAGATTTCCAGAACGAAGGTGTCCCGACGGGTTCGAAGGAATTGGTTCAAATGGCTCTGAGCACTATGAGACTTAACTTCTGAGGTCATCAGTCCCCTAGAACTTAGAACTACTTACGCCTAACTAACCTAAGGACAGCACACACATCCATGCCCGAGGCAGGATTCGAACCTGCGACCGTAGCGGTCGCGCGGTTCCAGACTGTAGCGCCTAGAACCGCTCGGCTACCCCGGCAGGCTCGAAGCAATTGATCGGCGTCTTAGGGAACACGGAACATTCCAGCCTATGACTCGCGACTGGGGAAGACCTAGAACGACGAGGACACCTGCAATGGACGAGGCAATTCTTCGTGCAGTTGACGATAACCCTAATGTCAGCGTCAGAGAAGTTGCTGCTGTACAAGGTAACGTTGACCACGTCACTGTATGGAGAGTGCTACGGGAGAACCAGTTGTTTCCGTACCGTGTACAGCGTGTGCACGCACTATCGGCAGCTGATTGGCCTCCACAGGTACACTTCTGCAAATGGTTCATCCGACAGTGTGTCAATCCTCATTTCAGTGCAAATGTTCTCTTTACGGATGAGGCTTCATTCCGACGTGATCAAATTGTAAATTTTCACAATCAACATGTGTGGGCTGACGAGAATCCGCACGCAATTGTGCAATCACGTCATCAACACAGATTTTCTGTGAACGTTTGGGCAGGAATTGTTGCTGATGTCTCGATTGGGCCCCACGTTCTTCCACCTACGCACAATGGAGCACGTTATCACGATGTCATACTGGATACTCTACCTCTGCTGCTAGAACATGTGCCTTTACAAGTACGACACAACATGTGGTTCATGCACGATGGAGCTCCTGCACTTTTCAGTCGAAGTGTTCGTACGCTTATCAACACCAGATTCGGTGACCGACGGATTGGTAGAGGCGGACCAATTCCGTGGCCTCCACGCTCTCCTGACCTCAACCCTCTTGACTTTCATTTATGGGGGGCATTTGAAAGCTCTTGTCTACGCAACCCCGGTAGCTAATGTAGAGACTCTTCGTGCTCGTATTGTGGACGGCTGTGATAGGAAGTTTGGCCGTACCGTTTTGTAACACCCTGTATAGGCGTTACCGACCGCAGCGCCGTATTCTGCCTGTTTACACACCTCTCTATTTGAATACACATGGCTTTTAGGCGCCTTAGTGTATAAAGGTTCGATTTCTACCGATTGAGGTACCACAAACACCTACGATACAGTATGGCCCGAGCTTTCAATCAGTGTCAAGTGAAACGCGATGTCTTGCGACAGCACCCGCATAGTCGGCAGAGAACCGCGCACAGAACCCCCACTGTGAACCACACAACGGCGAGAGCTCATGCATTTGCGCGTGGCCGGCGGTCAGTCCGTCTGCTGATTGGTCTCGCCATCGACCTCACGCTCCAATAGCTGCGTAGTTCTTGCCAGCGCCGCGATAGCGGCGTCTCGCGTACCAGTAGTGTGGTAAGCTTTCTAACGTCCCCCGAGTGCTCTCGTTCCGTCTGGGCTTTAATCGGCAGCTCCTGATTGGTTTCAGACACACGCGGGAGCCGGCAGTAACAGGATCCACAGGGGTATCGATCCTGAAGATTTGCGCGACCGTGACGGCAGAAGCGACTCGAATACTCGATAATTGGGAGATAGCGCAGTTTCGACAGCTGCTTCTTCAGAGACGCGCTTACAGCGAAATATCGGTAGGTTTGTGTAGCTGTGTGTGTGTGTGTGTGTGTGTGTGTGTGTGTGTGTGTGTGCGTGAACGAAAGAGAGAGAGAGACAGAGAGAGAGAGAGGGGGGGGGCGGTAGGGGGCGGAGTATGAGGGCGGGGTGCCGAGAGGGGTAGAGAGAGAGGCAGAATGGGACCGAAAGAAACTGAGAGAGAAAAGGAAATAGTGACAGAGAAGTAGTGTGTGTGTGTGTGTGTGT
Organism: Schistocerca nitens; assembly: GCF_023898315.1. NCBI lineage: Eukaryota > Metazoa > Arthropoda > Insecta > Orthoptera > Acrididae > Schistocerca > Schistocerca nitens. Next base: position 162,464,521 of record NC_064624.1, on the reverse strand, counting down.
GTGTGTGTGTGTGTGCGTGAACGAAAGAGAGAGAGAGACAGAGAGAGAGAGGGGGGGCGGTAGGGGGCGGAGTATGAGGGCGGGGTGCCGAGAGGGGTAGAGAGAGAGGCAGAATGGGACCGAAAGAAACTGAGAGAGAAAAGGAAATAGTGACAGAGAAGTAGTGTGTGTGTGTGTGTGTGTGTGTGTGTGTGTGTGTGAGAGAGAGAGAGAGAGAGAGAGAGAGAGAGAGAGAGGGGGGGCGAGGGAGGAAGGAATAAATTGTGGACCTGTCCCAGGGACTCGTATTATGGTGTGCATTGTGAGGATAGTGGATTCCACACGTGCAACTGTGAGGGACCAACGTATGAAATACATTCCAGTTATTAATATTGCAACACCAGGAAGATGGGTCGCAACTAAGGTCAGACTGGCATGAAGTGTGCTACATTCTCGTAATTGTCCTACGCTAATGGTAAGCAATCTTCGCAACAGCACAAAATAGGCGACTGTAAAGCGACCTAGATTCTGTATATAAGGAAAGGTTGGTTGGTTTTGGGGAAGGAGACCAGACAGCGTGGTCATCGGTCTCATCAGATTAGGGAAGGATGGGGAAGGAAGTCGGCCGTGCCCTTTCAGAGGAACCATCCCGGCATTTGCCTGGAGTGATTTAGGGAAATCACGGAAAACCTAAATCAGGATGGCCGGACGCGGGATTGAACCGTCGTCCTCCGGAATGCGAGTCCAGTGTCTAACCACCGCGCCACCTCGCTCGGTATATATAAGGAAAGACTAAGCAGTGCGTTTCCGATTCAGAAGTCGCATCTGAATGTTTTGTCTGTGGAGATATAGTGTTACGCCTCGTATTAACACAGAATCTGAACGCCATGCACGATCTCAGTGGCCCTACGTGGCTAGCACCAGAGAGGACACACATACTGTACACTCAGATGTGGAGCATCCTACAACTACACTCCGTACATATAGACATAAAATGGGCTCGTTTGCAGCGAGGCAAGTATCCACACAGACAGTGTGAAGCCTCCTGGAGAAGAAGCATGGACTGTGAGTCTCGTTTCCGAGTAAAGCATCATGATGGATGTACCTGTGTGGGGGCTCTGATGAGACTACGCTCTCCATGGTAATATGGTCTCAGCACCTGGTGTGATGTTATGGGGTGGTACTGGGTACAGAATACGATAACCTTTATACACTGCTGGCCACCGTAAATGCAACACCAAGAAAGACAAGAGGTAGCACAACACAATTTATTTTGTAGATAACATGTTGACCAAGTATCAAATGATTACGTTTACAGACGTCTGTGACATGTGGTTCCTGCCAGAATCAGTAGCCAGAGTAGCCGCCATTGTTGGAGATCACCGCTGCCACACGTCTCGGCATTGAGTCAAAGAGACGTTGGATGTGTTCCTGGGGTACAGCAGCCCAAGCAGCTTCCACAAGTTGCCAAAGATCATCTGGTGTAGCAGCTGGGGATGTAATCTGGGTCACTCGTTGAGCAACCGTGGACCACATGTTTTCTGTCGGCGAAAGATCCGGAGAGCGAGCCGGCCAGGGAAGCAATTCAATCTGGTTATTGACGAAGAACCTTTGGACAATGCGTGCCACGTGTGGTCGCGCATTATCCTGTTGAAATATGGCTGTGGCCGAGCCCTGAAGGTAAGGAAGGACAACTGGCTCCAGCACCTCGGATATGTAGCGCCGGCTATTTAAAGTACCGGCAATGCGTACTAGAGGCGTGCGAGAGTAATATCCAATACCGGCCCATACCGTAATACCCGGTGCAAGACCAGTGTGGCGGTGCATAATGCAGCTGTCCAGCATCCTCTCTCCACGGTGTCTCCACACTCGAATCCGACCATCGTGGTGCTGCAGACAGAAGCGTGCCTCGTCAGTAAAGACAACGTCATTCCATTCTGCCGTCCACATCCGTCTGTCATCACACCATTGGCGACGGAGACGTCTGTGGTTCTGCGACAATGGTAGACGAAGCAATGGACGTCTTGCGGACAGACCACTCTGCTGTAAACGGCGTCGAATGGTACGCGCAGACACTGGATGATGCGTTACAGACGCAATGTGCTGTGCTATGGTTCGGGATGTCACTGAGCGATCCGTCACTGCCATGCGCACAATTTGCCTATCAGCACGTGCAGTGGTGCACCGAGGTGAATGCGATCGACCACGTCGGTCCGTCGTACCCTCCTGCATCCGACGGTCACATATCCACATTACAGTTGTTTGGTTTCGTCCAACACGAGTAGCGATTTCTCTGTATGATAATCCACAATCTCGGTGAGCCACTATCCTTCCTCTGTCGAACTCGGATACTTGATCAAAAGATGCTCGCTGTCGTCTACGGGGCATAACCGATCGTATTGTGAAACAACCACAAGGTAAACACACGTGCCGAACGTACACTCGTCGAAATCGCCAAGCCTTAAATGGCGCTATGAGGTGGCGCCACAGGCGCGCGTGATGTGCGTCTGCGCTGAAATTCTAATCAGTTGCATATCTCATCGCTGCAAACTCATGGTGTAAATTTCACTTGATTCGGATGCTTCCTTCAGGGTGTTGCATTTACGGTGGCCAGCAGTGTATATTGCAGCCATCGTATTTCTGACCTGTTGAGGCTACTGGCTATGTCCCATCCGGGTGGCCTCTGTTACGTCATATTTCAACAAGATGACGCCAGATCACACAGTGACCGTGCTATCCTGACTTAGTAACTTTGACAAAGAGGATGAAGGACTGCTGCCCTGGCCGCCACATCCTACAAACCTCCAAGCCACAGGTGATACCTGATCACGGGTTGTCATGACACTGTCACACCCTCACTTATCTGTTTGTGGAGGCGCCAAGGAGAATGAATGTCGCTAAGTTGCATTCAGCATTGTCATGTGTACCAGGAACCCAGCTGATGGTATGGGGTGCCATTCAGTACACAAGACAATAACGTGTGGCTTACGTTGCTGCTAATTTGGAGAGTAGGTTTTACATTTGTGATACACAGGGTGTTACAAAAAGGTACGTCCAAACTTTCAGGAAACATTCCTCACACACAAAGAAAGAAAGTATGTTATGTGGACATGTGTCCGGAAACGCTTACTTTCCATGTTAGAGCTGATTTTATTACTTCTCTTCAAATCATATTAATCATGGAATGGAAACACACAGCAACAGAACGTACCAGCGTGACTTCAAACACTTTGTTACAGGAAATGTTCAAAATGTCCTCCGTTAGCGAGGATACATGCATCCACCCTCCGTCGCATGGAATCCCTGATGCGCTGATGCAGCCCTGGAGAATGTCGTATTGTATCACGGCCGTCCACAATACGAGCACGAAGAGTCTCTACATTTGGTACCGGGGTTGCGTAGACAAGAGCTTTCAAATGCCCCCACAAATGAAAGTCAAGAGGGTTGAGGTCAGGAGAGCGTGGAGGCCACGGAATTGGTCCGCCTCTACCAATCCATCGGTCACCGAATCTGTTGTTGAGAAGCGTACGAACACTTCGACTGAAAAGTGCAGGAGCTCCATCGTGCATGAACCACATGTTGTGTCATACTTGTAAAGGTACATGTTCTAGCAGCACAGGCAGAGTACCCCGTATGAAATCATGATAACGTGCTCCATTGAGCGTAGGTGGAAGAACATGGGGCCCAATCTAGACATCACCAAACGTTCACAGAAAATCTGTGTTGATGACGTGATTGCACAATTGCATGCGGATTCTCGTCAGCCCAGACATGTTCATTGTGAAAATTTACAATTTGATCACGTTGGAATGAAGGCTCATCCGTAAAGAGAACATTTGCACTGAAATGAGGATTGACACATTGTTGGATGAAGCATTGGCAGAAGTGTACCCGTGGAGGCCAGTCAGCTGCTGATAGTGCCAGCACACGCTGTACACGGTACGGAAACAACTGGTTCTCCCGTAGCACTCTCCATACAGTGACGTGGTCAACGTTACCTTGTACAGCAGCAACTTCTCTGACGCTGACATTAGGGTTATCGTCAACTGCACGAAGAAGTGCCTCGTCCATTGCAGGTGTCCTCGTCGTTCTAGGTCTTCCCCAGTCACGAGTCATAGACTGGAATCTTCCGTGCTCGCTAAGACGCCGATCAATTGCTTCGAACGTCTCCCTGACGGGACACCTTCGTTCTGGAAATCTGTCTCGATACAAATGTACCGCGCCACGGCTATTGCCCCGTGCTAATCCATACATCAAATGGGCATCTGCCAACTCCGCATTTGTAAACATTGCACTGACTGCAAAACCACGTTCGTGATGAACACTAACCTGTTGGTGCTACGTACTGACGTGCTTCATGCTAGTACTGTAGAGCAATGAGTCGCATGTCAACACAAGCACCGACGTCAACATTACCTTCCTTCAATTGGGCCAACTGGCGGTGAATCGAGGAAGTACAGTACATACTGACGAAACTATAATGAGCTCTAACATGGAAATTAAGCGTTTCCGGACACATGTCCACATAACATCTTTTCTTTATTTGTGTGTGAGGAATGTTTCCTGAAAGTTTGGCCGTACCTTTTTCTAACACCCTGTATTAAGAGTGATTACTTTCCCTATCTACCGTATCTATAAGATATGTTTCAACAAGATAACACACGATCTCGTGATGTGCGTGCTGTTCTGACCTAGCCGTGTCGACACAGAAGATGTCAGACTGCCACCCTGGCCAGCACATTCTCCAACCAATTGGAGACACCTGGTCACGTGTTGCCAAGAGATGGTCACACCACTATTTACCTGGCTGTGGAAATTCCAGAGAGTAGCTCGGTATGGGCTTCTGTTGAACTTCGAGAAAATACCTTCAACGAGGAGTCAAGCAGTATATTGCTCCCTCCTACGTATATCTCGCGAACATGAGAATAAAATCAGAGAGATTAGAGCCCACACAGAGGCATACCGACAATCTTTCTTTCCACGAACAATGCGAGACTGGAATAGAATGGAGGGCCGGTAGAGGTGCTCAAAGTGGCTTGCGGAGTATGGATGTCACTGCAGAACGAATGTTGCTAGGTTGCATTCGTCGTCGTTATACGGATGGCATGAGGCGCCATTCGGTACACAAGACGATCACCTGTGGTTCACATCACTGCTGATTTGGAGAGCAGCGTTATACGAGGGCCGTTCAATAAGTAATGCAACACATTTTTTTTCTCGGCCAATTTTGGTTGAAAAAACCGGAAATGTCTTGTGGAATATTTCAAACATTCCCGCTTCGTCTCGTATAGTTTCATTGACTTCCGACAGGTGGCAGCCCTGTACGGAGCTGTTAAAATGGCGTCTGTAACGGATGTGCGTTGCAAACAACGGGCGGTGATCGAGTTTCTTTTGGCGGAAAACCAGGGCATCTCAGATATTCATAAGCGCTTGCAGAATGTCTACGGTGATCTGGCAGTGGACAAAAGCACGGTGAGTCGTTGGCCAAAGCGTGTCTCATCATCGCCGCAAGGTCAAGCGAGACTGTCTGATCTCCCGCGTGCGGACCGGCCGTGCACAGCTGTGACTCCTGCAATGGCGGAGCGTGCGAACACACTCGTTCGAGATGATCGACGGATCACCATCAAACAACACAGTGCTCAACTTGACATCTCTGTTGGTAGTGCTGTCACAATTGTTCACCAGTTGGGATATTCAAAGGTTTGTTCCCGCTGGGTCCCTCGTCTAACCGAACACCATAAAGAGCAAAGGAGAACCATCTGTGCGGAATTGCTTGCTCGTCATGTGGCTGAGGGTGACAATTTCTTGTCAAAGATTGTTACAGGCGATGAAACATGGGTTCATCACTTCGAACCTGAAACAAAACGGCAATCAATGGAGTGGCGCCACACCCACTCCCCTACCAAGAAAAAGTTTAAAGCCATACCCTCAGCCGGTAAAGTCGTGGTTACAGTCTTCTGGGACGCTGAAGGGGTTATTCTGTTCGATGTCCTTGCCCGTGGTCAAACGATCAAGTCTGAAGTGTATTGTGCTACTCTTCAGAAATTGAAGAAACGACTTCAGCGTGTTCGTAGGCACAAAAATCAGAACGAACTTCTCCTTCTTCATGACAACGCAAGACCTCACACAAGTCTTCGCACCCGAGAGGAGCTCACAAAACTTCAGTGGACTGTTCTTCCTCATGCACCCTACAGCCTCGATCTCGCACCGTCGGATTTCCATACGTTTGGCCCAATGAAGGACGCAATCCGTGGGACGCACTACGCGGATGATGAAGAAGTTATTGATGCAGTACGACGTTGGCTCCGACATCGAGCAGTGGAATGGTACCGTGCAGGCATACAGGCCCTCATTTCAAGGTGGCGTAAGGCCATAGCATTGAATGGAGATTACGTTGAAAAATAGTGTTGTGTAGCTAAAAGATTGGGGAATAACCTGGTGTATTTCAATGCTGAATAAAACAACCCCTGTTGCAGAAAAAAATGTGTTGCATTACTTATTGAACTGCCCTCGTATTTGTGAATCGTTAAGGCTGGTGGCCGTCCGAATTTTAGATAACTGCATGATGTTATTTTTCAACAAGATAACGCCAAACTGCATGCTGCCCTTGCTGTCCCGAACCACTTCTGCACAGAGGGTGTTGGCCTGTTTGACTTGATCAGTGCTCTTCCATATTTCTCACTCACTGGAGCCATCCAATCACATGTTGACGAGAAACTGTCATTGCACAATTTTCCATGCACTCCAAACTGTTGTTTGACATTCTTACTGCACCTGGTATTTTAATGGCCAATAGCATGACTTGTCCAGAATGAAATTTTCACTCTGCAGCGGAGTGTGCGCTGATTTGAATCTTCCTGGCAGATTAAAACTGTGTGCCGGACCGAGACTCGAACTCGGGACCTTTGCCTTTCGCGGGAAAGTGCTCTACCAACTGAGCTACCCAAGCACGACTCACGCCACGTCCTCACAGCTTGACGTCCGCCAGTAAGGCAAAGGTCCCGAGCTCGAGTCTCGGTCCGGCATGCAGTTTTAATCTGCCAGGAAGTAGCATGACTTGTGATTGCTTTCTATTAGGTTACAGCATAAACGTATTTTTTCCCCTTTTGGGACTGAATCCATATCTGACTGTAGGTCCCATCTACCATGTGTAGTTTTACCACAGAGCGGCTTCGTTACGAACTACACTGTTATGAAAAGCGTGTAATTGCAGTTAATTGTAATTTACGATTTCAGCATGAACAGAGATTCTGTTGATGTGAAAACGAAAACACGTCTTTAGTACGCTGGGGTCACACGCACATTCGCTCATACACTGGTGGCCACCGTAAATGCAACACCAAGAAAGACAAGAGGTAGCACAACAAAATTTATTTTGTAGATAACATGTTGACCAAGTATCAAATGATTACGTTTACAGACGTCTGTGACATGTGGTTCCTGCCAGAATCAGTAGCCAGAGTAGCCGCCATTGTTGGAGATCACCGCTGCGACACGTCTCGGCATTGAGTCAAAGAGACGTTGGATGTGTTCCTGGGGTACAGCAGCCCAAACAGCTTCCACACGTTGCCAAAGATCATCTGGTGTGGCAGCTGGGGATGTAATCTGGGTCACTCGTTGAGCAACCGTGGACCACATGTTTTCTATCGGCGAAAGATCCGGAGAGCGAGCCGGCCAGGGAAGCAATTCAATCTGGTTATTGACGAAGAACCTTTGGACAATGCGTGCCGCGTGTGGTCGCGCATTATCCTGTTGAAATATGGCTGTGGCCGAGCCCTGAAGGTAAGAAAGGACAACTGGCTCCAGCACCTCGGATATGTAGCGCCGGCTATTTAAAGTACCGGCAATGCGTACTAGAGGCGTGCGAGAGTAATATCCAATACCGCCCCATACCATAATACCCGGTGCAAGACCAGTGTGGCGGTGCATAATGCATCTGTCCAGCATCCTCTCTCCACGGTGTCTCCACACTCGAATGCGACCGTCGTGGTGCTGCAGACAGAAGCGTGCCTCGTCAGTAAAGACAACGTCATTCCATTCTGCCGTCCACATCCGTCTGTCATCACACCATTGGCGACGGAGACGCTGTGGTTCTGCGTCAATGGTAGACGAAGGAATGGACGTCTTGCGGACAGACCACTCTGCTGTAAACGGCGTCGAATGGTACGCGCAGACACTGGATGATGCGTTACAGACGCAATGTGCTGTGCTACGGTTCGGGATGTCACTGAGCGATCCGTCACTGCCATGCGCACAATTTGCCTATCAGCACGTGCAGTGGTGCACCGAGGTGAATGCGATCGACCACGTCGGTCCGTCGTACCCTCCTGCATCCGACGGTCACGTATCCGCATTACAGTTGTTTGGTTTCGTCCAACACGACTAGCGATTTCTCTGTATGATAATCCACAATCTCGGTAAGCCACTATCCTTCCTCTGTCGAACTCGGATACTTGATCGAACGATGTTCGCTGTTGTCTACGAGGCATAACTGATCGTCTTGTGAAACAACCACAAGGTAAACACACGTGCCGAACGTACACTCGTCGAAATCGCCAAGCCTTAAATGGCGCTATGAGGTGGCGCCACAGGCGCGCGTGATGTGCGTCTGCGCTGAAATTCTAATCAGTTGCATATCTCATCGCTGCAAACCCATGGTGTAAATTTCACTTGATTCGGATGCTTCCTTCAGGGTGTTGCATTTACGGTGGCCAGCAGTGTATTTTCCCTCTGTCTTGTACCTGGAGGATCCAGTGCAGTTTTTTCTGCGATCGTTGTGATGTTTTGGCGAAAGCGCTTGACTCATTATTCACGAAGCCAGCGGCCTTACCGCAGTGGTAACATGTGTTCATACCAGATGACCGAAGTCGAATGCTGTTCGGCTTGGCTAGGACGTGGATGGGTCACCACCATCTGGTCTGCCGAGTGCTGTTGACAAGCGGGCTGCACTCAGCCTTTGTGAGGCAAACTGAAGAGCTACTTGAGTGAGAAGTAGCGGCTCCGGTCACGAAACCCTCCGCATCCGCATCCGGTGCCGCCCTAAGGGCCGAGGATGACACGGCGGCCGGTCGGTGGCGTTGCGCTTTCAAGGCCTGCTCTGACTGTGATTGTTTTTTTATTATTATTATTATTCACTGACATAAAGCAACAGAAAGCAAAAAAAAAATCAAGGTCTTGTTAAATCCTCAGGCTCATGAACCAGCCAAATTTCTCCAACTTTTGCAGCATGTTGAGCACAACAGAAATACAGTGCGGATCCTTCTAAGATGCGTGACAAATCACTAACAATCCTCTTCAATTATATCTAAGACCCCTCTCACTGATGGATCATCATTTTCTTGCCTGAGAGGTCCAACAAATTCGCCTATTTTCAATTTCGATTCTGACAGACGAGGAAACTTCTCAGATAGTTGGCTTTTCTCCATCTTCAGATAAAGCTTTCAGGAAATGTTACATTCCGACCAACTCAATGTGGCGAGACTAGAGGTAGGCGTAGACGTGTACACTATGCGATCAAAAGTATCCGGACATCCCCAGAACATACGTTTTTTATATTAGGGGCATTGTGCTGCCACCTACTGCCAGGTACTCAATATCAGGCACCTCAGTAGTCATTAGATATCGTGAGAGAGCAGAATGGGGCGCTCCGAGGAACGCACGGGCTTCGAACGTGGTCAGGTGATTGGGTGTCACTTGTGTCATACGTCTGTACGCGAGATTTCCACACTCCTAAACATCCCTAGATCCACTGTTTCCGATGTGATAGTGGAAACGTGTAGGGACACGTACAGCACATTATCTGTTGACCGATTGAGACCGCCGACAATTGGATGTGTGTGTGTGTGTGTGTGTGTGTGTGTGTGTGTGTGTGTGTGTGAAATCTTATGGGACTTAACTGCTAAGGTCATCAGTCCCTTAGCTTACACACTACTTAACCTAAATTATTCTAAGGACAAACACACACACACCCATGCCGGAGAGAGGACTCTGCCGGGACCAGCCGCACAGCCCATGACTGCAGCGCGGACAGTTTAAGAGGGTCGTAATGTGTAATAGCCACACATGTATCCGGACCATCATACAGGAATTCCAAACTGCATCAGCATCCACTGCAAATACTATGACAGGTGGGAAGTGAGAAAACTTGGATTTCATGGTCCAGCGACTTCCCATAAGTCACTCGACGCTCGCTTGGTGTAAGGAGCGTAAACATTGGACGATTGAACGGTGGAAAAATTTTGTGTGTAGTTACGAATCACGGTACACGATGTGGCGATCCGATGGCAGGGTGTGGGTATGGCGAATGCACGGTGAACGTCATCTGCCAGCGTGTGTAGTGCCAACAGTAAAATTCGGAGGCGGTGGTGTTACGGCAGGGCTTAACAACTGGCCGGTTTTGAGCGCGAGTACTCGCGTCTGCTCAGGCAAGTGCTCGCGAGCAGCTGCAAGGTCGTGGAGTGGGGAGGGAGGGGAGGGAGGGGAAACTCGCGCGCACGTTTGAATAGGGCCGCAGCGTGCCTATTGAATTCGCGCCGACTGGGTAACGTTAAAAGTACTGCGATCAGCTCTTAACAGTCACTTCGCTGGTTAAGAATCATGTGAAGTCGCCGTTGTGTAACCCCAACTGTGCTTTCGCAGTTCTACCCCCATTGGGAGGAATTGTATCTGTTTACTGAAAAAGATGGTGTTGCAAAATGTTTAGTATGTCACAAAACGCTGAATTCTTTTAGGAAATTTAATTTGCAGCGACATTGTATGTCGTACCACGCGAAAGACTACGGAAGTGGTAAATGTGATGGACGAGTTCGTGCACAGGAAGTTATTAAACTTAAAAGGAAGCTATCCGAAGAAGATCTGGACGACGAAGAAAAATCAACTGAGGCAGCTCTGAGTGGGTTACAAAATTGCTTTGCTTTTAGCAAAATCCCTGCGCCCCTTAACTGATGGCGATTTAATAAAAGAATGTTTGGTAGTTGCAGCGGAACATTTGTGTCCATCTCAAGCTGAACAGTTTCGGATTGTGCCATTATATAACATGACCATTATGCGTCGCATACAGGACAGGCAGACGACGTCCAGAGCCAGCTTGCAAATATCTGTTAAGATTTTATGGCGTATTCTCTAGCTCTGGACGAAAGTGTTGATATCACTGGAACAGCGCAGCTTGCCATATTTATTAGAGGTGTTAACAGAGATCTTCAGGTGAGGGAGGAGCTCCTCGATGTAGTAGCCATGAAGAACACTACAACCGGAGGTGATATTTTAAGTAGTGTTGAAGAAAGTGTTGAAAATATAGGATTGTCGTGGAATTCTTTAGTTTCAGTGTCTACAGATGGTAGAGGCATACACTAAGCTAGTAAAATTATGTGGCACGTGTACATTCTCCTTTATTTGTTTCATTTGTCGCAGTAATAATTCGTGAGTGATATCCCTGCAGGTGGCCGCGGATTTACATTGACTGGCGGCAGCTGTTGTGTGCCCCACGTGGCTCTCCCCACTCTCCGCTCTGGTCCGGTAGTAGGGGTAGCGTGCTCGCGCTGCTCCGTGCTCGCGCCTTGCTGCTCACAGCTTGCTCCGCGAGCACGTATGTTGTGAAGCCCTGTGTTACGGTGTAGTCGTGTTTTTCATGCATCCCTTGTTTTGCGTGGCACTATCACAGCACAGGCCTACATTGATGTTTTAAGCACCTTCTTGCTTCCCACTGTTGAAGAGCAGATCGGGCTCCTGTTGATAACGCACGGCCTGTGGCGGAGTGGTTACACGACAATAACATCGGCGTAACGGATTTCCCTGCACAGAGTTCTGACCTGAATCCTACAGAACACCTTTGGGATGTTTTGGAACGCCGACTTCTTGCCAGGCCTCACCGACCGTCATCGAACCTCTCCTCAGTGCAGCACTCCGTGAAGAATGGGCTGTCATTCCCCAAGACACCTTCCAGCACCTGATTGAACGTAAACGTGCGAGAGTGGAAGCTGTCATCAAGGCTAAGGGTGGGCCAATACCATATTGAATTCCAGCATTACCAATGGAGGGCGCCACGAATTTGTAAATCATTTCAGCCAGGTGTTCGGATACTTTTGATCACATACTGTACATCGGTATGTTCTGCAGACGTGATTAGCATCTGAATCGTGTCGGCGCGCGAGTTCAAGGTCAACATCGATATCGGAGCGCAACGCCACCTACCGGTATAATGTGTCTGCGGCTCTGGTTGTCGCTGTTAACCGAAGGTAATGCATCAGTGTGACGTGAGCAGACATGCAGAACGCCTCGCACACGTTTGTGCGAACCATACCGCCAAATCAGTGAGTATGAAAGAGGGCGCGTTATTGGCACGAAGGAATGTGATGCATCCATCGGGGAAACTGCTGCTCGTGTGTGCGAGCTAACATTCCAAAGATGTTCGGGCTGACATGCGGTTCTTATTCGTCGAAATATCTTGGCTCAAACTCGTCTAGGCATTGAACCGCACGTGTCGCATTGTTGTTGTTGTTGTTGTTGTGGTCTTCAGTCCTGAGACTGGTTTGATGCAGCTCTCCATGCTACTCTATCCTGTGCAAGCTTCTTCATCTCCCAGTACCTACTGCAACCTACATCCTTCTGAATCTGCTTAGTGTATTGATCTCTTGGTCTCCCTCTACGATTTTTACCCTCCACGCTGCCCTCCAATGCTAAATTTGTGATCCCTTGATGCCTCAAAACATGTCCTACCAACTGATCCCTTCTTCTAGTCAAGTTGTGCCACAAACTTCTCTTCTCTCCAATCCTATTCAATACCTCCTCATTCTAGGCGCGCAGTCCGGAACCGTGCGACTGCTACGGTCGCAGGTTCGAATCCTGCCTCGGGCATGGATGTGTGTGATGTCCTTAGGTTAGTTAGGTTTAAGTAGTTCTAAGTTCTAGGGGACTGATAACCACAGCAGTTGAGTCCCATAGTGCTCAGAGCCATTTGAACCATACCTCCTCATTAGTTACGTGATCTACCCACCTTATCTTCAGCATTCTTCTGTAGCACCACATTTCGAAAGCTTCTTACTCGGGTTAAAATGGACCGTTTACCAATTGCGGAAAAGGTCGACATCGTGTTGATGCATGGCTATTGTGATCAAAATGCACAACGGGCGTGTGCTATGTATGCTGCTCGGTATCCTGGACGACATCATCCAAGTGTCCTGACCGTTCGCCGGATAGTTACGTTATTTGAGGAAGCAGGAAGTGCTCAGCCACGTGTGAAACGTCAACCACGACCTGCAACAAAGTAGGTGTTTTAGCTGCTGTCGCGGCTAATCCGCACATCAGTAGCAGACAAACTGCGCGAGAATCGGGAATCTCAAAAACGTCGGTGTTGAGAATGCTACATCAACATCGATTGCACCCGTACCATATTTCTATGCACCAGGAATTGCATGGCGACGAATTTGAACGTCGTGTACAGTTGTGCCACTGGGCACAAGAGAAATTACGGGACGATAACAGATTTTTTGCACGCGTTCTATTTAGCGACGAAGTCCGCCCCCGGTAGCTGAGTGGTCAGCGCGACAGACTGTCAATCTTAAGGGCCCGGGAACGATTCCCGGCTGGGTCGGAGATTTTCTCCGGTCAGGGACTGGGTGTTGTGTTGTCCTAATCATCATCATTTCATCCCCATCGACGCGCAAGTCGCCGAAGTGGCGTCAAATCGAAAGACTTGCACCAGGCGAACGGTCTACACGACGGGAGGCCCTCGTCACACGACATTTCATTTCATTTAGCGACGAAGCGTCTTTGAATAAAAGCGGTAACGTAAACCGGCATAATATGAACTATTGGACAACCGAAAATCCACGATGGCTACGACAACTGCAACATCAGCGACCTTGGCGGGTTAATGTATGGTGCGGCATTGTGGGAGGAAGGATAATTGGCCCCCATTTTATCGATGGCAATCCAAATGGTGCAACGTATGCTGATTTCCTACGTAATGTTCTACCGATGTTACTACAAGATGCTTCACTGCATGGCAGAATGGCGATGTACTTCCAACATGATGGATGTCCGGCACATAGCTCGCGTGCGGTTCAAGCGGTATTGAATGGCATATTTCATGACAGGTGGATTGGTCGTCGAAGCACCATACCGTGGCCCGCACGTTCACCGAATTTGACGTCCCCGGATTTCTTTCTGTGGGAAAAGTTGAAGGACATTTGCTATCGTGATCCACCGACAACGCCTGACAATATGCGTCAGCGCATTACCAATGCATGTGCGAACATTACGGAAGGCGAACTACTCGCTGTTGAGAGGAATGTCGTTACACGTATTGCCAAATACATTGAGGTAAGTTCACAAAGGTACATGTATAACAACCGAAATAAAATGTTCATATGTACCTACGTTCCGTCTTTTAATTTAAAAAACCTACCTGTTACCAACTGTTCGTCTAAAATTGTGAGCCATATGTTTGTGACTATTACAGCGCCATCTGTCACAAAGCGAAAAAGTGGTACAACTAAAACATTTATATTTCTTTAAGTACTACACGAATATGTAATAAAATTGGGGGTTCCTATTTAAAAAAACGCAGTTGATATCCGTTTGACCTATGGCAGCGCCATCTAGTGGGCCAACCATAGCACCATCTGGTTTCCCCCTTCAAGCTAGACGAGTTTAGTTCTTTGTAGTTTTTTCGTTTGACGCTTATTTCGTGAGATATTTGGCCCGGTCACGATGAATGGACCACCTGGTATATCCCATCCATCTTCACTCTTGAGATTATTACATCTATATAAGAAAGATAAGAAAGATATCTGGTGAAATATATCAACATTATCGAAACATGCTCTCCTCCCATTACATTTTTTCTTTTCGGAATTGTTCTTCCTGCATTGTTTATGTATTCACTCCCTTGAACACAGGCTCTTTCAGTTACCTCACTTTTGTATTCAGCTTCATTTCTCACACCCCTCTTTCGTTTCGTGGTGTTCTCCACTATTACAGAGCTTATAAGACAAAGCTATCAACCTGCACCTTCTAATCACATAAGATAACCAAGACCAAGAATCTTCTGTTCTGTCTGAAACTCAGCCACCGCTCCAACAGTGACAAATCTTATTACTTGAATAAACAGACCATACAGCACTGCCAACAGAATCAGCAGTGTTGCCACATGAAGATCAGAAACACCAGAATGCAGGGTTACGTGGTTCATAAACCTAACACAAACTTACCACACACAAAAAACGTAGACAGCTAGATGGAAATTACGTCGTTTGTACACAGAAGGCCTGGACATAAATAACCCAGAAAAAAAGTTGAAATGTGTGTGAAATCTTATGGGACTTAGCTGCTGAGGTCACGAGTCCCTACGCTTACACACTACTTAACCTAAATTATCCTAAGGACAAATAAACACCCCCATGCCCAAGAGAGGGCTCGAACCTCCGCCGGGACCAGCCGCACAGTCCATGACTGCAGCGCCTCAGACCGCTCGGCTGATCCCGCGTGGCTAAATACCTCATTTTGTATAACATGTTGAGTTACGCTGTTTCTGAAATGACCGATACAACTATGTGAATCTGTCCCATGACTTGCGCTCTTTTCCAGTGGCTAAGTACCTTTCGTCGCCCGAGTGATCTACGACGAACTCCTGCTACAATATGGAATCAACAGCTGTCTTACAGACGATAAACTGTTGCAAAGTCATTGTAATGCCTGTGTGTGTGTGTGTGTGTGTGCGCGTGCGTGCGTGCGCAGCTAAGCAACGGAAAGGACAGAACTTTGGTCAGCGTAACCATCCGATGACAAATGAAGCTGTAGCTTCCATATGGCGGAAAGCACTGGCGACGAATTTTCACTATCACTCCGACGCGCGACGATATATCAAGGAGAACACATGGGTGTCCCATGTGCCACACTCCCGCTGATAAAACTCCCGGCCGTTGTGACAAATGTTCGCTCTTCTCCGCTAACGGCCAACCCCTGCCCCGTTTAGAAAATGAAAAACGTTGCGCCGGTACTTCCGAAGGTGCAGCTATCGCCAGCTCAGAGATAAAACCCTACACGGTAATTTTAGGTCAATACGAATTTCCAAAACTTGTCTCTTTTGATCACTGACGTAATGGTGGTGCCTGCTGCTACGTCACTTCTCGTCGCGCAGTTCGAATTTAATTTTTTTAATGCGTTATTCGTGGTCATATTTTCATTGTTTTCGATGTGATTTTTGAAATTTTTTCTTGTCTGTAACGAAAAAATACAGCCCCTTCGGTGTCGTCAAAATTTTTAGATCGCGTGGATTTATCAATCTTTTTCCTTTACTCTATACAGGGTGGTCCATTGATCGTGACCGGGCCAAATGTCTCACGAAATAACCGTCAAACGAAAAAACTATAAAGACCAGATGGCGCTATGGTTGGCCCGCTAGATGGCGCTGCCATATATATATATATATATATATATATATATATATATATATATATATATATATATATATATATACTGGAAATGGAAAAAAGAACACATTGACACCGGTGTGTCAGACCCACCATACTTGCTCCAGACACTGCGAGAGGGCTGTACAAGCAATGATCACACGCACGGCACAGCGGACACACCAGGAACCGCGGTGTTGGCCGTCGAATGGCGCTAGCTGCGCAGCATTTGTGCACCGCCGCCGTCAGTGTCAGCCAGTTTGCCGTGGCATACGGAGCTCCATCGCAGTCTTTAACACTGGTAGCATGCCGCGACAGCGTGGACGTGAACCGTATGTGCAGTTGACACGGACTTTGAGCGAGGGCGTATAGTGGGCATGCGGGAGGCCGGGTGGACGTACCGCCGAATTGCTCAACACGTGGGGCGTGAGGTCTCCACAGTACATCGATGTTGTCGCCAGTGGTCGGCGGAAGGTGCACGTGCCCGTCGACCTGGGACCGGACCGCAGCGACGCACGGATGCACGCCAAGACCGTAGGATCCTACGCAGTGCCGTAGGGGACCGCACCGCCACTTCCCAGCAAATTAGGGACACTGTTGCTCCTGGGGTATCGGCGAGGACCATTCGCAACCGTCTCCATGAAGCTGGGCTACGGTCCCGCACACCGTTAGGCCGTCTTCCGCTCACGCCCCAACATCGTGCAGCCCGCCTCCAGTGGTGTCGCGACAGGCGTGAATGGAGGGACGAATGGAGACGTGACGTCTTCAGCGCTGAGAGTCGCTTCTGCCATGGTGCCAATGATGGTCGTATGCGTGTTTGGCGCCGTGCAGGTGAGCGCCACAATCAGGACTGCATACGACCGAGGCACACAGGGCCAACACCCGGCATCATGGTGTGGGGAGCGATCTCCTACACTGGCCGTACACCACTGGTGATCGTCGAGGGGACACTGAATAGTGCACGGTACATCCAAACCGTCATCGAACCCATCGTTCTACCATTCCTAGACCGGCAAGGGAACTTGCTGTTCCAACAGGACAATGCACGTCCGCATGTATCCCGTGCCACCCAACGTGCTCTAGAAGGTGTAAGTCAACTACCCTGGCCAGCAAGATCTCCGGATCTGTCCCCCATTGAGCATGTTTGGGACTGGATGAAGCGTCGTCTCACGCGGTCTGCACGTCCAGCACGAACGCTGGTCCAACTGAGGCGCCAGGTGGAAATGGCATGGCAAGCCGTTCCACAGGACTACATCCAGCATCTCTACGATCGTCTCCATGGGAGAATAGCAGCCTGCATTGCTGCGAAAGGTGGATATACACTGTACTAGTGCCGACATTGTGCATGCTCTGTTGCCTGTGTCTATGTGCCTGTGGTTCTGTCAGTGTGATCATGTGATGTATCTGACCCCAGGAATGTGTCAATAAAGTTTCCCCTTCCTGGGACAATGAATTCACGGTGTTCTTATTTCAATTTCCAGGAGTGTATATCGAAATTAGGTGACCTGTGTGTGTGTGTGGTGCCAACTCTTTCTAGCGACCTACCATGGCCTCATTACTTCCATGCCACGAAGCGTAGTCGCTGTTATTCGTGCGAAAGGTGGACATCCCGGCTAATTAGGTAGGTGGTGGTAATGTTCTGGCTGATCGGTGTATATTATTTAATACTAGCTGCAGTGTCCGACGTTACGGCGGATGTTTAATATCTGCCACACAGAGTGACGGCCCTGTGCCGTGTTTATAGCCACAGTAAATGGAAGCCACATGGGAAACAGCAGTCGCTTTAAATCAAAGGCCATATTTGAATCGCTGGGTATCAAGGGAATGCGAGGGATGAATACGTCTTCAGCTGTAGCATACCCTGTCAAGATTTCTGCCGCTATTGTGTTCGGCAGTAGCTTCTTCACGGCGAGCCCTGTTGCGCTGCGTATGTAACAACGGCAACTAACCAATAAATAAGGTTTTGCGATCATGTTTCTGTCGAATTCTGGACCTTTTCCATCTCCTGCGATCCACCGACGTCTGACGGCACTATCTACAAGAAGGGTACTACCACTCAAATTTATTGTTGTGATAGGGATTACAGTTACTGTACCACGACACATTTCGTTTGCTGGGCGTTTCATGCTTGATTAATTTTCTTCATTGTCTCATCTGAACATAGATATTTAAAGTAAATCGGCAAAAAAGCTTTGAAGGAAATCGCTCAAATACTTTTCGAGATGTTTGTTAACAATGTTTTTCCTTTAAATGTTTCCATAATATGTATAGTGAAAAATATATAGCTCATGTTTGTCCAAATATTCGTTTGGGATGGTATAGAAATTTCAAGTGCGTTGACCGAGAGCTTTCAGAGATTTTTGGTAACAACCTTCCCCATATACACTCCTGGAAATTGAAATAAGAACACCGTGAATTCATTGTCCCAGGAAGGGGAAACTTTATTGACACATTCCTGGGGTCAGATACATCACATGATCACACTGACAGAACCACAGGCACATAGACACAGGCAACAGAGCATGCACAATGTCGGCACTAGTACAGTGTATATCCACCTTTCGCAGCAATGCAGGCTGCTATTCTCCCATGGAGACGATCGTAGAGATGCTGGATGTAGTCCTGTGGAACGGCTTGCCATGCCATTTCCACCTGGCGCCTCAGTTGGACCAGCGTTCGTGCTGGACGTGCAGACCGCGTGAGACGACGCTTCATCCAGTCCCAAACATGCTCAATGGGGGACAGATCCGGAGATCTTGCTGGCCAGGGTAGTTGACTTACACCTTCTAGAGCACGTTGGGTGGCACGGGATACATGCGGACGTGCATTGTCCTGTTGGAACAGCAAGTTCCCTTGCCGGTCTAGGAATGGTAGAACGATGGGTTCGATGACGGTTTGGATGTACCGTGCACTATTCAGTGTCCCCTCGACGATCACCAGTGGTGTACGGCCAGTGTAGGAGATCGCTCCCCACACCATGATGCCGGGTGTTGGCCCTGTGTGCCTCGGTCGTATGCAGTCCTGATTGTGGCGCTCACCTGCACGGCGCCAAACACGCATACGACCATCATTGGCACCATGGCAGAAGCGACTCTCAGCGCTGAAGACGTCACGTCTCCATTCGTCCCTCCATTCACGCCTGTCGCGACACCACTGGAGGCGGGCTGCACGATGTTGGGGCGTGAGCGGAAGACGGCCTAACGGTGTGCGGGACCGTAGCCCAGCTTCATGGAGACGGTTGCGAATGGTCCTCGCCGATACCCCAGGAGCAACAGTGTCCCTAATTTGCTGGGAAGTGGCGGTGCGGTCCCCTACGGCACTGCGTAGGATCCTACGGTCTTGGCGTGCATCCGTGCGTCGCTGCGGTCCGGTCCCAGGTCGACGGGCACGTGCACCTTCCGCCGACCACTGGCGACAACATCGATGTACTGTGGAGACCTAACGCCCCACGTGTTGAGCAATTCGGCGGTACGTCCACCCGGCCTCCCGCGTGCCCACTATACGTCCTCGCTCAAAGTCCGTCAACTGCACATACGGTTCACGTCCACGCTGTCGCGGCATGCTACCCAGTGTTAAAGACTGCGATGGAGCTCCGTATGCCACGGCAAACTGGCTGACACTGACGGCGGCGGTGCACAAATGCTGCGCAGCTAGCGCCATTCGACGGCCAACACCGCGGTTCCTGGTGTGTCCGCTGTGCCGTGCGTGTGATCATTGCTTGTACAGCCCTCTCGCAGTGTCCGGAGCAAGTATGGTGGGTCTGACACACCGGTATCAATGTGTTCTTTTTTCCATTTCCAGGAGTGTATTACAGGAAGGGGAGGTGTGGGGGAGATATCTGACGCCACGTTCAATCACATCCCAGATATATCGGATCAGCTACAGAGGGACCAGCATGTCAATTGGAACCTGTCAGTGTGTTCCTCGAACTGCTCCATCAAACTACTGGCCTTGAGACATGGCGCATTATCTTGCTGAAAAACGCCATTGCCATCTGGAAACGTGACCGTCACGAAAGGGTGTACGTGGTCTGCAACCAGTGTATGATACTCCTCGGCTGTCATCGTGCCTCGCACGAGCCCCACTGGACTCACGAGCATAATGGAGCCACTACCAGCTTATATGTGTACCTCAGTACAGGTATCAAGGAGTTCTTCTCCTGGAAGACGACGGATTCGTGTCCTCCCATCAGCACGATGAAGAAGGTATCGGGATTCATCAGACCGTGCAACCTTCTGCCATTGCGCCCACATCCAGTGCCGATGGTCGCGTGCCCACTTCATTTGTAGTTGTCTATGTCGTGATGTTGACATTGGTACATGCACAGCTCGTCGGCTGCAGAGGACCATCGTTAGAGTGTTCTGCGCAGTGTGTGTTCAGACGCACATGTACTGTGCCCAGCATTAAAGTCTGATGCTAGTTCCACAACAGTCCTGCCTACAATGTCCGACATCTGTAATCAGCGGTGGCCAACCAGCATCACGACATGTGGGCATGTGTTCACCTCGGTTTCCCCACGTCTTGAGGATACTCACCGCAGCACTCCTCGAACACCCGACAAGTCGTGCGGTTATGGAAATGTTCGTGCCGACCCTGCAGGCCACAACAACCTGCCCTCGGTCAGACTCAGCTAGATCGCACACCTTCCCCATCCTACACGCGGACAATACGCTCACTGATACTAGACTACTGCCCATTAAAATTGCTATACCAAGAAGAAATGCAGATCATAAACGGGTATTCATTGGACAAATATATTATACTAGAACTGGCATGTGATTACATTTTCACGCAATTTGGGTGCATAGATTCTGAGAAATCAGTACCCAGAACAACCACCTCCGGCCGTAATAACGGCCTTGAAATGCCTGGGCATTGAGTCAAACAGAGCTCGGATGGCGTGTACAGGTACAGCTGCCCATGCAGCTTCAACACGATACCACAGTTCATCAAGAGTAGTGACTGGCGTGTTGTGACGAGCCAGTTGCTCGGCGACCAGACGTTTTCAGTTGGTGAGAAATCTGGAGAATGTGCTTGCCAGGGCAGCAGTCGAACATTTTCTGTATCCAGAAAGGCCCGTACAGGACCTGCAACATGCGGTCGTGCATTATCCTGCTGAAGAACAGGGTTTTGCAGGAATCGAATGAAGGATAGAGCCACGGATCGTAGCACATCTGAAATGTAACGTCCACTGTTCAAAGTGCCGTCAATGCGGTGACCGAGACGTGTAACCATGGCATCCCATAACATCACGCCGGGTATTCGCCAGTATGGCGATGACGAATACACGCTTCCAATGTGCGTTCACCGCGATGTCGCCAAACACGGATGCGACCATCACCATG
This sequence comes from Schistocerca nitens, assembly GCF_023898315.1. Lineage (NCBI taxonomy): Eukaryota > Metazoa > Arthropoda > Insecta > Orthoptera > Acrididae > Schistocerca > Schistocerca nitens. Next base: position 162,442,788 of record NC_064624.1, on the reverse strand, counting down.
CTGTGAATAGAACCTGGATTCATCCGAAAAAATGACTTTTTACCATTTGTGCACCCAGGTTCGTCGTCGAGTACACCATCGCAGGCGCTCCTGTCTGTGATGCAGCGTCAAGGGTAACCGCAGCCGTGGTCTCCGAGCTGATAGTCCGTGCTGCTGCAAACGCCGTCGAACTGTTCGTGCAGATGGTTGTTGTCCTGTAAACGTCCCCATCTGTTGACTCAGGGATCTAGACGTGGCTGCACGATCCGTTACAGCCATGCGGATAAGATGCCTGTCATCTCGACTGCTAGTGATACGAGGCCGTTGGGATCCAGCACGGCGTTCCGTATTACCCTCCTGAACTCACCGATTCCATATTCTGCTAACAGTCATTGGATCTCGACCAACCGAGCAGCAATGTCGCGATACGATAAACCGCAATCGCGATAGGCTACAATCCGACCTTTACCAAAGTCGGAAACGTGATGGTACGCATTTCTCCCCCTTACACGAGGCATCACAACAACGTTTCACCAGGCAACGCCGGTCAACTGCTGTTCGTGTATGAGAAATCGGTTGGAAACTTTCCTCATGTCAGCACGTTGTAGGTGTCGCCACCGGCGCCAACCTTGTGTGAATGCTCTGCAAAGCTAATCATTTGCATATCACAGCATCTTCTTCCTGAAGGTTAAATTTCGCGTCTGTAGCACGTCACCTTCGTGGTGTAGCAATTTTAATGGCTAGTAGTGTACATTCGCGGTGCGTGTGTCTAACAGTCTTTCGTGGCCAGGTGACGCTGCTGTCGGCTGGACGGGTTTATATCGATAGTAGGTCGCTGCTCATGATGTCCTGGCTGACCAGTATTCAGATTGCTGGTGTTCTCCAAACTGCTTCTTGGGCCATCGTCGATGGCATCTGAACGACGCAGTTACAAATAAAATGACGTTCATCTTTGAGAGATGTTTACATGTATATTTCTGAGAGTTTCGAAAATTGTTCACCTGTTAAAATTTTTAAAGTCTTAACGTTTTCATTTTAAGGGTGAACTTTTCATAAGGAGTAATACTATTTTTATTGAATGAATGTTTATTTCTGTTGTCTTTTTGTGAGAACTTAAAAGTGACTACTCCTGTTCCCTCGGTCCGTGGTCTGAACGTAGCGGCGACTTGAGCGCTTATTATTTCTGCGGCGGCCGCGTTTGTTAGGTGGGTTCACCGCGCCGCAAACTCGCTCTAAAAGTTTCCCAATTAAAGTTGCTTTGCTGTTGCTGTTGCTCCCCCCCCCCCCCCTCCTTTGCCCTCCCCCCCCCCCCCTCCCGCACTGTGTGCCACGCCGTGGAACTGTTGCGCTGACCTCCGCTCTTGTTTCGCTTCTAATGCGTCCGATTTCTTTGTCTCCGCAATTATATTTCCGTATAAAAGCGAGTGGTGCTCTACAATGAAATTATAAGTAAGCGGAAAGCCACAACTAGTGGGGTAGACCGGTTCATCAGCGATAGCAGAGAGAGAACTGCGAAGTGACTGTGGATAGCTAAAAGAATAACAGGGAAGAGAAGGAATATTTATAAACAGTCGCAAGTATCTGGTCTTTGGCCTACTAAGTGGAGAGAGATGTGCATAATTGTAGGCCTATATCGACGTCAGTCTGTAGTAGGATTACGGAACACTTTTTATCACCGAAACATTGTGTGACGTTAGTGCAGAATCAAAATCTGGTCTCTGTAAAATAAAATGGTTTCCGTAAATAGATAGCTTGCGAAATTCAGTTAGCTTGGTTCATCTGTTATACGATGATCAACATAAGTTTTGCATATTGCTTTGTTGTCAATACTGGACACAGAAGAAAAAGCTCATTTCGTTCTGTCGCGTGCAGTCGTAAGGAAACAAAAGTAAACAATATAAACACATTTCCACTTGATTATCACAAAAAAGCCTTAGAAAAGATTCCCCTATATGCACTACAGTTTCTTTTCACTATTATGTTGAATTACACATTGTTTATGAACCAATTCAAAAAATGGTTCAAATGGCTCTGAGCACTATGGGACTCAACGGCTGAGGTCATTAGTCCCTAGAACTTAGAACTAGTTAAACCTAACTAACCTAAGGACATCACAAACATCCATGCTCGAGGCAGGATTCGAACCTGCGACCGTAGCGGTCCTGCGGTTCTAGACTGCAGCGCCTTTAACCGCACGGCCACTTCGGCCGGCTATGAACCAATTGAACCTCTTCGTAGCTGCAGACATTTCTGAATGCGGTTAGGCGTACTCCTTACGAAATTGTCCAGATATGTTGTTGTTGTTGTGGTCTTCAGTCCTGAGACTGGTTTGATGCAGCTCTCCATGCTACTCTATCCTGTGCAAGCTTCTTCATCTCCCAGTACCTACTGCAACCTACATCCTTCTGAATCCGCTTAGTGTATTCATCTCTTGGTCTCCCTCTACGATTTTTACCCTCCACGCTGCCCTCCAATACTAAATTGGTGATCCCTTGATGCCTCAGAACATGTCCTACCAACCGATCCCGTCTTCTGGTCAAGTTGTGCCACAAACTCCTCTTCTCCCCAATCCTATTCAATACCTCCTCATTAGTTACGTGATCTACCCACCTTATCTTCAGCATTCTTCTGTAGCACCACATTTCGAAAGCTTCTATTCTCTTCTTGTCCAAACTATTTATCGTCCATGTTTCACTTCCATACATGGCTACACTCCATACGAATACTTTCAGAAATGACTTCCTGACACTTAAATCAGTACTGGATGTTAACAAATTTCTCTTCTTCAGAAACGCTTTCCTTGCCATTGCCAGTCTACATTTTATATCCTCTCTACTTCGACCATTATCAGTTATTTTGCTCCCCAAATAGCAAAACTCCTTTACTACTTTATGTGCCTCATTTCCTAATCTAATTCCCTCAGCATCACCCGACTTAATTAGACTACATTCCATTATCCTTGTTTTGCTTTTGTCGATGTTCATCTTATATCCTCCTTTCAAGACACTGTCCATTCCATTCAACTGCTCTTCCAAGTCCTTTGCTGTCTCTGACAGAATTACAATGTCATCGGCGAACCTCAAAGTTTTTATTTCTTCTCCATGGATTTTAATACCTACTCCGAATTTTTCTTTTGTTTCCTTTACTGCTTGCTCAATATACAGATTGAATAACATCGGGGAGAGGTTACAACCCTGTCTTACTCCATTCCCAACCACTGCTTCCCTTTCATGTCCCTCGACTCTTACAACTGCCATCTGGTTTCTGTACAAATTGTAAATAGCCTTTCGCTCCCTGTATTTTACCCCTCCCACCTTTAGAATTTGAAAGAGAGTATTCTAGTCAACATTGTCAAAAGCTTTCTCTAAGTCTACAAATACTAGAAACGTAGGTTTGCCTTTCCTTAATCTTTCTTCTAAGATAAGTCGTAAGGTCAGTATTGCCCAACGTGTTCCAGTGTTTCTACGGAATCCAAACTGATCTTCCCCGAGGTTGGCTTCTACTAGTTTTTCCATTCGTCTGTAAACAATTCGTGTTAGTATTTTGCAGCTGTGACTTATTAAACTGATAGTTCGGTAATTTTCACATCTGTCAGCACCTGCTTTCTTTGGGATTGGAATTATTATATTCTTCTTGAAGTCTGAGGGTATTTCGCCTGTTTCATACATCTTGCTCACCAGATGGTAGAGTTTTGTCAGGACTGGCTCTCCCAAGGCCGTCAGTAGTTCCAATGGAATATTGTCTACTCCGGGGCCTTGTTTCGACTCAGGTCTTTCAGTGCTCTGTCAAACTCTTCACGCAGTATCATATCTCCCATTTCATCTTCATCTACATCCTCTTCCATTTCCATAATATTGTCCTCAAGTACATCGCCCTTGTATAGACCCTCTATATACTCCTTCCACCTTTCTGCTTTCTCTTCTTTGCTTAGAACTGGGTTTCCATCTGAGCTCTTGATATTCATACAAGTGGTTCTCTTCTCTCCAAAGGTCTCTTTAATTTTCCTGTAGGCAGTATCTATCTTACCCCTAGTGAGATAGGCCTCTACATCCTTACATTTGTCCTCTAGCCATCCCTGCTTAGCCATTTTGCACTTCCTGTCGATCTCATTTTTGAGACGTTTGTATTCCTTTTTGCCTGCTTCATTTACTGCATTTTTATATTTTCTCCTTTCATCAATTAAATTCAATATTTCTTCAGTTACCCAAGGATTTCTACTAGCCCTCGCCTTTTTACCTACTTGATCCTCTGCTGCCTTCACTACTTCATCCCTCAAAGCTACCCATTCTTCTTCTACTGTATTTCTTTCCCCCATTCCTGTCAATTGTTCCCTTATGCTCTCCCTGAAACTCTGTATAACCTCTGGTTCTTTTAGTTTATCCAGGTGCCATCTCCTTAAATTCCCACCTTTTTGCAATTTCTTCAGTTTTAATCTACAGGTCATAACCAATAGATTGTGGTCAGAGTCCACATCTGCCCCTGGAAATGTCTTACAATTTAAAACCTGGTTCCTAAATCTCCGTCTTACCATCATATAATCTATCTGATACCTTTTAGTATCTCCAGGGTTCTTCCATGTATACAACCTTCTTTCATTATTCTTAAACCAAGTGTTAGTTATGATTATGTTGTGCTCTGTGCAAAATTCTACCAGGCGGCTTCCTCTTTCATTTCTTAGCCCCAATCCATATTCACCTACTATGTTTCCTTCTCTCCCTTTTCCTACACTCGAATTCCAGTCACCATGACTATTAAATTTTCGTCTCCCTTCACAATCTGAATAATTTCTTTTATTTCATCATACATTTCTTCAATTTCTTCGTCATCTGCAGAGCTAGTTGGCATATAAACTTGTGCTACTGTAGTAGGTGTGGGCTTCTTATCTATCTTGGGCACAATAATGCGTTCACTATGTTGTTTGTAGTAGCTTACCTGCATTCCTATTTTCCTATTCATTATTAAACCTACTCCTGCATTACCCCTATTTGATGTTGTGTTTATAACCCTTGTCCAGATAATCCTCTGAGATAGTGCCCCATGCCTCTCTGATATCCTGTAAGGTCTACAGTGGGACAGGACGATTGCAAACTTCTCGTTTTAGCATGGCCCATGCATTCCCAATAGAGTTGACATCTGGAGAATGTGAGGCTACTCAAACCGAGTGGTTCTATGCTCCACTAGTAAGCTGTTCAAAAGATTTTGATCATAGGGACGAGTTCTGTCGTCCATCACCGTAAATCCATGTTCACCAAATGGAGCCACAACTTATGCAAGGATTTCATCGTGATATATATCACACCTGTCATCCTCTCGTGTATTGGCATAAGCGATTCCCAGTGGCTAAACATGTTTCTACCCCAAAACATGACTGCACCATCTTGACGTGGTCTATGATATTGTTGTTGAGGTTGTGCTCCTTGCCTCCGTAGGCAAATATTAGTACTGTTAGCGTTGTATCAAAAAAGAGCATTATGTCCCACTGCTGCCTAGTCCACAAAGAGTGTCTGCATGCCAGTGCAACCCGAGACCCTCTCCAAATCCTGTTTAAAGGAAGGCCCTTGAGCGGTCTTTTTGCATTAGCTCCTGCTCCTGGAGCCTATTCCCTATCGTTTGTGTTGACACCTGCTCACCTATAGTTCTTTGGAACTACTGCTGTAGACATGTAGCAATGGGTTCATGGTTTATATGTGCTGTTACAGGCAAATATTGGTCCTGCACACCAGCTGCTTTTTTCTGTAGCCGCTTCTGTGACGGTCATCAACTGATCCTGTCGCCAGAAGCTTGTCCCACATTCTAGAGACAACACTTTGACTGAGAGCAACATTCACTGTGGCTTCCACCTGTCCCATTTGCTGCCTTACTGTGTGACTATACTGTAAACACACACTGTTAAAATGGTTCAAATAACCCTGAGCACATCTGAAGTCATCAGTTCCCCAGATTAGAACTACTTAAACATAACTAGCCTAAGGACGTCACACACATCCATGCCCGAGGCAGGATTCGAACCTGCGACTGTAGCAGCAGCGCGGTTCCGGACTGAAGCGCCTATAACCCCCGGCCACAGCGGCCGGCCAGAGACACTGTATTCCAATATGGGTTCTCTAGTGGACATGAGGAAGAATGTGGTGGGTGTGTGTCCACATATGGTTCCTGATCACAGAATAACAAGATTTATTGATCAGCTGTAATACACTGTCTGTCTGCTGGCTGTCTGGGCGAGGTTTGCTTCCACCCGTAATACTTTTGGGGGCGACAAAGGTGGCAGGCAGATGCTCATAAGTGCGCCCACTGCTGCGAATATAACTGCACTGGCGTAACTGGAATTCTTTGTCTCACAAGGGGAGGCCGCCAATTGTGAAATTCAGATTCGATTCATACTGCGCATAATAAAAGCTCATGGCCAGAGGTGTAATGTGGCAAAGCACCAAGATGCACTTCTCAGCCGTTGTCGAGAAAATCGACAGTTAAAAGAAACCGTTGCGGTGAAATACTCTCTACGATTAATAATTTTCTACACCGTCGTGGCGCAGCGGTCAGCGCTCGGGTTCGTATTCCGGTCGCCGGATCGAATCTCGCCCCGTGCAACCTTTTTTTTAGTATTTGTTCTTTGTAATATATATATATATATATATATATATATATATATATATATATATATATATATATATATATATAAATTCCCGGCGCCCCCCCCGTGGAAAAACTGGCGACTTCGAACACCATTGTGTTTTCCGCAAACAAAGTTGTATTTCACTAATGTTATTAATTGTCTTCATAATGTCAACCACGTATAGTTACCTGAAGATGTAGAAACGATATTCCGAAACGAATACGTATAGCGTAAGTCAAACGTTCGAATTAGAATAGACACCCCACGAACACAAATTTGCTGTGGCAGGTATGAAATATAAACTCCGTCACTCGCTCGTTACACTTGAAGGACAGATGTTGAATGGGCCGAAACGAGCCGCCGCATAACAGCGTAGTTGCCTGCTAACATCGAAAGAAGGTAGATGCGGTCCCTAGTGCAACTTATAACATCGTCGAAAATCAGTGCGGACGTGAGAGCTTTGGTACACCCTGTTAAACAAACGGAAAAATGGAGGCGGTACAATTGGAGAGCGATCCGCCTTCACCAACATGCATAAGCAATTAATAGTTTATATATATATATGTATATATATATATATATATATATATATATATATATATATATATATAATTTGAATTACAAAAAACTAATAATAAAAAAAAATTGCATGGCGCGAGATTCGATTCGGTGACCTTCAGATTACGAACCCGAGCGCTTACCGCTGCGCCACGACACTGTAGAAAATTATTAATCGTAGAAATGGTTTCTTTAAACTGTCGATTTTCTCGACAACGGCTGATAAGTGCATCTTGGTGCTTTGCAACATTACACCTCTGGCCATGAGCTTTTATTATGCGCAGTATGAATCGAATCTGAATTTCACAATTGGCGGCCTCCCCTTGTCAGTAGTGGTGCTAAGGCCGTTCTGGGTCATACCGCGGTGGCTGGATCCACGCTCCGCTGGTGGCTGGGAGGTGTGGCAGCAGGAAAGGTCAGTGAGTGCCTGTCTCAGCGACCATCCCCGGCGGCAGCTGTCTGGCGTCAGTGACCAGTGTCCCCGGCTCTGGCCCCGATCACGGTGTTTGTGGAGGCAGTGTCCCAGGGCAACGGCAACAGTGCGTTAGCACAGTGCACCCCGTGTGATGACTCCTATTACAGGCAGCTGGCTGCTGGCAGCGTCTGACAATAATGACGGTGATGACTACAGTAGCGTTGTCACTCTGGCAGCTCCAAGGTGATGACCTACATTATGATGGAGATTATTACGATGTCATCGATGACAGTGAAGACTCCAAACAGGTGGTGGCTCTCAGCGAACTAGGTGGTGCAGTGGTTAGCACACTGGACTCGCATTTCGTAGGACGATGGTTCAAAACTGCATCCGGCCATCCTGCTTCAGGTTTTGTGTGACTTCCCTAAATCGCTTCAGGCAAATGTCAGGATGGTTCCTTTTAAAAGGCATGGCTGATTTCCATCCTTCCCTAAAACCGAGCTCGTGCTCCATCGCTAATGACCTCGATGTCAATGGGACGTTAAATAATCTTCTCCTCCTCCCACCGTCTGATGGACAAGCTGACTGCTGGTCCTTAAATATGGCTTTTGCCGCTGTTGTCTGCAGTTCTTCCTCCCCAGTAGGTCGGTGGAATGGTGGTATATTCTGGTGTTGCTCGGCTGGTGAAACTGACCCGATTACCACCGTAGATGTTAACATCCTGGTTTTCCGGTGAGCTGCTTCTCGTCACGTCCTCTGCTGCTCGGAGCCACAGTGTTCCCCTTCATGTTGCTTAACTCGGCACTCCACTGACTCACTTGTCACAGTACCATACCACTGTGCAGCGAAACAGCATATAACATGCATACGACTTCTGGCCAATATTCCTTCATATTTTAAGAAACTTCATTACCGTAAAACTCCTACCTTTAACTAACTTAATCAGTAATAATTCGACCCTCTACCGTATGGAATCTCTGTACGTTCTCGTCGTCTAAACCATCATCAAGCACCACAGCTCTCGTAATGAGACACAGCACAAGCATTGCAGTGCTTACAAGTGGAATAGTTGACACATACTTGTAAGAGGTCCGAGCAGATGTAATTTCGGTGTGTTGCTCACGCGCTGCCTGCGATTTGTAAGGTATAAGAGAATCTCAGACCAGAGGCCAGTGTTCACTGCAGCAGGAACTGTGTAGCTCTAGCAGTAAGTTGTTGCTAGTCTGCAGTCTGCTCTGGTCTGGTCTGGTGGATCATGTTGGCTGGGCCGGTCGTGGTGCAGCGATGCCGGAGCCTGAGTATTATTGTATAAGGTAAAAAGCAGCCTCGCGCATATGTAGTATTGTTGTCTCAAGTCCCATGTAAATGTTCTAAAAATCTCCTAATAATAATCTTTCTCATAAAAAGTAACTTTTAACAACCATTCATTTCGATTTAAAGAATTTACTAATTTCTCCAATCCATGATCATCCCGATTATTGCAAAAGAAAAAATCAGTTGTTTCCTTTCATAAATGACAAATCTATCGGCCAGCATTGCACAGGGCTGTGCCAGGAAAATTTATTGTAAGAGCAGATATATCCGGCGACTTCATTGAGCTAAGAATTTTTCTTTTTTTTATTCAGAATGAACTTTCAGGGCCATGACGCAGCACTGCTGACGTCCAAAATTTACCACGTTACATTCACAGTCAATTATTGAAAAATTATAAGTGAGCGACAAGTTAATTGAGAGGTTAGTTACATTCTATTATTACCAGGTTACTGAATTTATTTTTTGTTGGGACGTTACACTGAATGTGAACGACATAATTATAATTTTTACTGTTGAGAAGTTTAGGAATTTGTCTGTTTTGAGGTTACACTAAATTAGAACAAATTTCGTGGGGAGGTTACATACTTCACATACTGCCTCCCTCAAAGCAGAATCTAGGACTGTTTCCACTAGAATTACTTTACAAATACACCAGTGTACTGACTATAACATATATATGGATCAGAACATTCCATATTAAACTTTCATCAATACACAGCATTTGTTTTGACCACCGCACCTAGAGCAGCGTAGACATTTGTGCCCAGGTTGCTCTCGTGTTGACTCGCTTCCAGAAGCCGTTCAATACAGTTTTGCTCTGTCGTTTGGGGAACGAAACACAAGCTTACCGAATATCAGACGAGTTCTGTGACTGCTTGCAGCACTGTCTTGCAAACAGAAACCAACACGTATCACGTCAGTCTGGAGGCTTCTGTGTGGCCATTGTCACTCAACTTAAAATCTTGTGGACTGTCCGGCCACGTCATCTTTCTTGTAAACGATCACCGTTTCGACCCCCTGCTAGGAGCTTCTTCAGAATCTTGTGACGTCCACGGTTGACTGAACACTATCAGAGACCAGGGTCGTGTTTTCTTATAGAGGGACAGTTCTCCAACACTTATGGCGGAGAAGTGGGATTATAACGTAAAATTCCTGTGGCTGCCATTGGTAGGCCATTGTCATAGGACAGCGGGGGAAGTATTTCCACTCTAATGCTGAACAGAAGTGTGGGTTTACTAGCTAAGTTGTGGCCAAAGAAAGGAGCGAGACATTAAGCCATAAAATTGTTTGAGCACCTACCAGCCATACAAAGAATGTAATTGGATAATAGTAGTATCTTCAAAAACAGATATCATAGCTGTTCGACAACTGATTCCACTTCAAAGAGCAAGAATTTATCAGTGTGTAAGTGTGTAGTAATATGGCTCGTGTGTGTGTGTGTGTGTGTGTGTGTGTGTCTGATTTTGATAGGCAGAGAGAGAGAGAGAGAGAGACAGATGGCTATAAAACGACCTTGTTCTGTCAAGAATTGTAATATTGCACTACGTAAACTCCCCAAATGTTTTTAAAAAAATGGCTTAGAATATTAGAGGATTCCCGAGCGCTTCTGAGTTGTAAACACTATTACCTTATTAGTGTACTAGTCAGTAGGTCAATGCATAGCGTAATACTATTCTAGATATAGAGTTGCTAGTTGTTCCTATCTTGCAATTTCTATACTGTTATTTGCTTTTATTTAAATTTATATAAACAAAAATGTAGATGTTCGGTTGTTGAAAATCGTGTGTCTCTGAATGTTCGTGGCATATTGACATTTTGACACAACGTTGCATTCTAACAAAGGCGTGTTTCAGGTACCTTTTTCTTTAGTATATGATTATAATATATCTATATGTAACATTTAGAGATTTTTGTAACAATATTTCCTTATTATTAAATTTATAAAAAGTATGTATTACATATATCAAAAAATAGGTGTATAAAAAGACACGCGTATTCCAATTCAACGTTGTGTCAAAATTTCAAAGCATTGGTCAAAAACTTTCGGAGATTTGCGATTAGGAACATTATAACTTCTATCTATGAGTACAAACGTGGATCTCCGTTTCTTCGAAACCTCAAATCTCTGAAAGTTCTTCTCGGATTGCTTTGGAAGTCTGACACAGCATTTTTGGAATACTCACGTGTTTTATATACCTACTGGAACGCATCTGGTATATATGTAGTCTATATGTAATAACAGAGGAATCGTTATACAATGTAAATGTTGGTTTGTTCAAAATCGTTAATCTCCAAAAGTCCTTGACTGATTGCTTTGAAATTTTAAGTGTTGAATTCCAATATGGGCTTGTTTTTAGTGCCTAACTCTTAAATATACGTATATTTAAATACGTAAAATATACACATACATATAGTGAATGTGATATATAAAGCGAAAACATTATGACCAAAATCTCAAAATGAACGTTGGCAATTTATTTTAAATTTTTACACATTACAGTAATAAACATTTAGGCACATATACACCATATACTTATATATAAATATATAAATATGTGTATAAAACATACAATAGGGAAACGTTGTTAGAAAACAGCTTGTTCATTTAAAATTAAAATACTACTACAGAATCTGCAGTAACAATAAGCAAGGCTCAAAGTGATAGAGAACGGGGAAGAAGAGATGGAATGGGAGGAAAGGGACATGGAAAACGGGATGGAAGAGATGGACAAAAAGAACGGGCAGTAGGAGATGGGGAGAGGGAGAGAGAGAGAGAGGGGGGGAGGGGAGGGGGGGGAGTGGACAGAGAGGGGGGAGGGGAGATGGAGAGAGACAAGGGAGACGAAGAAGGTAGGGTGTATACCCAGTACCCATGCATAGTAGAAACGTGTGCTTTCCCTTTTCTTTCTTTTCCATTTGGGCACACTGAACCACAGCAAAGCCTGGCTGGATACAACTAGTTCCATATATATTGACAAATGGAAACGCTGCTTAACAAATAATCACAGTTTTAGTAAAAATAAAATAAATAATCGTGTGAAAATGGGAGACTATCCATAATAAATTAAAATATGATGCAAAAATGTGAAACATCAAATAGGAAACGAAATTTTTTTTTCCTGGGGTCTGAACTGATACTATTGGTCCATATATTTTTTTTACACAAAAATATATTTATCATGTCAGTATCAAATTTCAATTCATTTTCATATCGGCAATCGTTAAACATAAACAGAAGACACTTTTACTAAGAAAATTATGATAGAATGTTTGTTAATTAACATTTCCAGTCGTTAGTAAACATGCAGTTTAAATTACAGTGAAAAAACGTTGCTAGTGGGCTCAGGCTCGGAGCAATATTTAAATAAGGCTAAAACCGCTTTGTACTAGGCAGCGATCAAAAATCTTCTTATTTCTATTGTTGAGAATTGCATTGTGTTGTATTAAGAATTCCGTGTGAGAGCAGTAACCGTCAAATGCCGTAACCATGAAGAAACTCGAAGAGGGCGAGCTCTTGTGAGCAGATACGTTACAACGGTAGTATATTCTGTGATTCCACACCCCACAGCAAGGGGTAGCAATCCTGACCCACGGAACGTGCTGAAAAATATGCAGTTCTGTTGTTTCCTAACATATAGACACTTAGATTTCCCATAACAGCATAGAGTGTTGTGTAATTCGGTTGATGCGCTAAATTAACGAAACGTTAAATGAATTCTGAGGACATTTTTTTCATTTTCAGGTAAATGGTGTTGCGATCGCCGTGTTTCTAGCTGCGCCGTATCTTGTGGTAAGTGTGGCTGTATTGCTCGCGCGTGCGTTGTTTCGTGGAGACATACACACGCACTGCGTTTGTTACAGTCGTTCCTGACTACAGTACTGAGCCTTTGTCGTGTTATCAGCACAAATCTCTTCTACCAAAAATGGTTGTCAAGTACGTAGCAGAGGAAATCGTGCCACAACTTAAGTGCTATTTAATTTTATTTCTTATCCGTAGTTGTTTAGTGAGCTTACCACCATATTACATAAATGATGGTCCAAACAGGCCACATAGTGACTGATAATAGATCGGTATACTACACCGGGCTAGCTTGCAAACAATAGTACAATTCTTCAACAGTGCCGAGGGGAGAATGAGGGAGTGAACAGTACAATTACACTCATTTATTTGAAATGAAAATGCTTCGTGCTTTGACTTGTATAGGGTAACAAATATTCACTATGATTTCCTAATGTTAATGTAAAATTATTGGCCGAGCAGTTCTGGCGCTACAGTCTGGAACCGCGCGACCGCTACGGTCGCAGGTTCGAATCCTGCCTCGGGCATGGATGTGTGTGTGTTGTCCTTAGGTTAGTTAGGTTTAAGTAGTTCTAAGTTCTAGGCGACTTATGACCTCAGCAGTTGAGTCTCATAGTGCCCAGAGCCATTTGAGCCATTTTTTTGTAAAATTATTAACCGCCAACTATCTTATTAGTCTTTTTTTTAATTTTCAAATAAAACTGTGCATTTGCTTTGGTTCCACAAAACCATCTCTGAATGAGTTCTGCTGCTCACTGTGTATTCTCCGTACGTCAGAGCATTGTCAGCAAATTACTCACTACTGAACACCATTGTTGACATAACTAATATGTACAAGTTAATGACGCTACGACGGCAAATGTTTTAGGAGCAGCATAAATGAATGAACTTCAGCTTGTGTCCCACAATGATTCAATTATCCAAATTTTGATTCTACTGTACTTCACTAAAGTGAAATACATTTATGCCACGAAACGTCTTGCCAGACATAGGAAATTATTATTGATAAATAATACACTCCTGGAAATGGAAAAAAGAACACATTGACACCGGTGTGTCAGACCCACCATACTGGCTCCGGACACTGCGAGAGGGCTGTACAAGCAATGATCACACGCACGGCACAGCGGACACACCAGGAACCGCGGTGTTGGCCGTCGAATGGCGCTAGCTGCGCAGCATTTGTGCACCGCCGCCGTCAGTGTCAGCCAGTTTGCCGTGGCATACGGAGCTCCATCGCAGTCTTTAACACTGGTAGCATGCCGCGACAGCGTGGTCGTGAACCGTGTGTGCAGTTGACGGACTTTGAGCGAGGCGAGGCGTATAGTGGGCATGCGGGAGGCCGGGTGGACGTACCGCCGAATTGCTCAACACGTGGGGCGTGAGGTCTCCACAGTACATCGATGTTGTCGCCAGTGGTCGGCGGAAGGTGCACGTGCCCGTCGACCTGGGACCGGACCGCAGCGACGCACGGATGCACGCCAAGACCGTAGGATCCTACGCAGTGCCGTAGGGGACCGCACCGCCACTTCCCAGCAAATTAGGGACACTGTTGCTCCTGGGGTATCGGCGAGGACCATTCGCAACCGTCTCCATGAAGCTGGGCTACGGTCCCGCACACCGTTAGGCCGTCTTCCGCTCACGCCCCAACATCGTGCAGCCCGCCTCCAGTGGTGTCGCGACAGGCATGAATGGAGGGACGAATGGAGACGTGTCGTCTTCAGCGATGAGAGTCGCTTCTGCCTCGGTGCCAATGATGGTCGTATGCGTGTTTGGCGCCGTGCAGGTGAGCGCCACGATCAGGACTGCATACGACCGAGGCACACAGGGCCAACACCCGGCATCATGGTGTGGGGAGCGATCTCCTACACTGGCCGTACACCACTGGTGATCGTCGAGGGGACACTGAATAGTGCACGGTACATCCAAACCGTCATCGAACCCATCGTTCTACCATTCCTAGACCGGCAAGGGAACTTGCTGTTCCAACAGGACAATGCACGTCCGCATGTATCCCGTGCCACCCAACGTGCTCTAGAAGGTGTAACTCAACTACCCTGGCCAGCGAGATCTCCGGATCTGTCCCCCACTGAGCATGTTTGGGACTGGATGAAGCGTCGTGTCACGCGGTCTGCACGTCCAGCACGAACGCTGGTCCAACTGAGGCGCCAGGTGGAAATGGCATGGCAAGCCGTTCCACAGGACTACATCCAGCATCTCTACGATCGTCTCCATGGGAGAATAGCAGCCTGCATTGCTGCGAAAGGTGGATATACACTGTACTAGTGCCGACATTGTGCATGCTCTGTTGCCTGTGTCTATGTGCCTGTGGTTCTGTCAGTGTGATCATGTGATGTATCTGACCCCAGGAATGTGTCAATAAAGTTTCCCCTTCCTGGGACAATGAATTGACGGTGTTCTTATTTCAATTTCCAGGAGTGTATAAATAATGGCGTCATCACCAAACAAAGTACATGTGAGCCGTATTGCGGCTTGTATTGGTGCCGTTGGTATAGTCTGTAAACTCAAGAGCGAGCAGCGCTTTTGGTGGGGGAAGTGGCCTTCCCCGGAAGAACCCTGCCACTGGCCTACAGGGCCATCCAAAATCAGTTGCACGTTACCTGTATAGAGGTGTAGTTCGGCGTGCAGTGATATACGTCGTTTCTGTTCGTGGGATCTTAGTTGCCAATTCAGTCAGTTTTTGTGTACTCACTGATATACTGTACTTCAGTATCCGGAAGTGATGGATAATGGACCTGCATTGCAAGAAAATGTGCAGAATACGAGGGAGATATTTGCGCAGAACGAACGTTCGATCGTCTCTAACGTTATTACAGCTCGTGTTAAGGAGGCTACACAAAAAGAGCTGTTGGCTAATGTTACCAGTCCCAATCAAAGGGCTGCAGTTTATGCAAACGTCAGCCTCGCCAAAATAGGACGCATAAGGAAGGGACGCGAAAACAAGTTGCACGGTTTACTGGAATCGCCGCGAAGAAAAACTAATAATTTAGGGAGGAGACGCATCGTTACAGACAGTTTCACAAAATCGGTCATTCGACAAACGATGGAGGACTTTTACATAAGCCAAGAAATAATGCCCACATTACGGAAATTACTTACTGGCGTGAAGCAAAAAATACATTTGCGTTGCAGAAAGATGTTTTACACAAGACATTGCGTGAAATGGGATTTACCTTGAAATACTTTTCAGACATGTTTACGAAGACAATGACAAAAAAAGCAGTGCGAATCGAACTAATACAACACACGTAATTATACATTTCTGGTTACTTTTTAAACACTCTTCGTGTTGCAAGAATTGTTAAGTTTTAATGCAGCCCTTCAAAGAAAACTTCTATCTTTTAGTAGAAACACAAAAGACAACAAGCCTTAAATTCTACAGACTGATTGCACTATATCCGGTTCGTCTTACGAATAGAGGAACATACATTCATATGAATAGGCATTCGGTTCTATGTTTGTAGTAGAATCCTGACTTCCGTTCTTATGTTAATATTATTTACTCTATAACCGCTGCTCGTGGTCTCGCGGTAGCGTTCTCGCTTCCCGAGCACGAGGTCCCGGGTTCGATTCCCGGCGGGGTCAGGGATTTCTCTTGCCTCCAGATGACTGGGTGTTGTTGTGTCGTCTTCATCATCATCATTCATTCCCATTACGGTCGGAGGAAGGCAACGGCAAACCACCTCAACTAGGACCTTGCCTAGTACGGCGGTGCGGGTCTCCCGCATCGTCCACCTACGCTCCGTCACGGAGTACGGGACTTCATCATCATCATCAATGTTTTGTTTCGAAGAAGCTATCCTCTTTTGTTTTCCTTATACTCTTAACGCGTTTGTCTAAAAATAAACGCAGACGGGGCGTGTCTGTACACGGCGTCGCCACAGATTTAAAGCGCGCGCCGCGGCAGGGACTGTACTGCGTTGTGGAGCAGCCTGTAGGAGCGCCCTGTGACGTAGCAGGGTAGGCAGAGTGGGGACTCGCGCGCTCGCTCGTTCAGTTTACGGACAGACTATAGGCTGGCATCGTGTAACAGGGATAGTGGCGTCTCGCTTTCTTCTTCTGTGTAGAGTCACCATTACGTTTGCTAGCGTTGTCTGTCCGCGTGTGGCAGCAGCAGATATCGGTATCTAGTACAGTCGTACTATCTTTGAAAGGACGTCAGGGTGTGTCGGGGAATTTGGTTGGCACGAAGCAGCAGTGAGGTGCGTAGCAGGAAATAGAGAACATTCTCTATTTCTTGGCTCTGAGCACTATGGGACTTAACATCTGTGGTCATCAGTCCCCTAGAACTACTTAAACCTAACTAACCTAAGGACATCACACACATCCATGCCCGAGGCAGGATTCGAACCTGCGACCGTAGCGGTCGCTCGGTTCCAGACTGACGCGCCTAGAACCGCTCGGCCACACCGGCCGGCTCTCTATTTCTTACAAGAGAAATAAACAGCACAGTACGTGTAGACTTGTACGCATGTTAGCTGTAGATACGCTGGAAAACAGAAATGCTAGATAAAGCGGTAGACAAGTTTCCTTTCATATCTTCTTAAGCTGGCTTCTCTGACTTCAGGCTACCTATCTTAAATTGTTCAGTGGAGCATTCTTTATGTTCTGCTACATTTCTTCATGTTCTTACGGAAACACCCTATATTACGGAAACGCCCCGTATCCAGAGTGAGTCACTAACTATTGCCACCAAGAATACCTACGAATGTATGGTAGGAGTTGAAACGTTTTTGGAATAAAAGTTGCATGGGATAACGGGGGTAATAATATGACGTTGGTTTTTTGCTGCTAGGTGGGGTCGCGTCAGAAGGTCAACTTTTTTTTTTTTTAATTGGATTCTATAATTTGGTACTTATTCTCTGGTAGCGGCTATCGAGACGAATCCAATGATGTGTAACACATGGTGGCACGAACGTTTATTGTCAGAAGGTCTTCGAAATGATGACCATTGGTATCAATGCAGTCCTTCAATCTTCTTATCATGGATTAAGTGGTACGCCTTATCACATACACACTTATTGAAGTACAAGCTCTGACAATTCTCCCTCGCACATCTTCAAGTACAGTTGCAACGTCTTTGTAAACAATGTGTTTTACGAATCCCCACAAGAAAAAATCCAGAGGTGTCAAGTGTGGCGCACGAGCCCGCCACGACACATCTCCTCCGCGTCCAATCCAACGTTGCGGGAATTGCGCCTGCAACTCATTTACAGCTAGAGCGAAAAATGTGCCGGACACCCATCGTGTTGATACCACATTCTGTTCCTTTTTCCTAAAGCTATTTCTTCCAGTAACAGACCTAATGTTTGTTGCAGAAATGTGGTGTACTTCCAACCATTAAGATTTCCTTCGATGAAATAGCAGCCTATAATTCTGTCTTCCAGAATCCCACACGATACATTCACCGCAGCCAACATGGATCTTCAGTTGCCTAATAATGCATGCTATGCTAATTAACATTTCCATGTTTCGTGAACGTAGCCTTGTCAGTAAATAAACTCAAATTAATAAATGTGTTATCCCCCTGAATCTGAAGTTGAGCCCATCAGCAGAATTCAATGCGACGCATACAATCCGTACCAGTTAATTGTTGGTGGAGACCGATAAGGTAAGGATCATGTTTATGGCGATGACACGAACAACACTACACTGGCTCATGGCATATTCCCTTGCGATTTGACGCGAACTGACACATCTCGAAGTACAGTGGCAAGAGCACCAATTTCCGTTTCCTCGTTAGTAACTTTCCTTTGCCAGATACGTTACCGATGCGTTAAAGATCCAGTGGTTCTCAGTTTATCATACACATATTTAAATGTACGACGTGTAGGGTGAGTACGTCGAGGATATCTGTTCAGCGTGCCGGCCGCGGTGGTCTGGCGGTTCTAGGCGCTGAGTCCGGAACCGCGAGACTGCTACGGTCGCAGGTTCGAATCCTGCCTCGGGCATGGATGTGTATGATGTCAGCTTAGTTAGGTTTAACTAGTTCTAAGTTCTAGGGGACTGATGACCACAGATGTTAAGTCCCATAGTGCTCAGAGCCATTTGAACCATTTTTTTTACCGTTCGTATTAGTCAAAGCGGACCTCGGGGAAGATCAGTTTGGATTCCGTAGAAAGGTTGGAACACGTGAGGCAATACTAACCTTACGACTTATCTTAGACGAAAGATTAAGAAAAGGCAAACCTACGTTTCTAGCATTTGTAGACTTAGAGAAAGCTTTTGACAATGTTAACTGGAATACTCTCTTTCAAATTCTGAAGGTGGCAGGGGTAAAATACAGGGAGCGAAAGGCTATTTACAATTTGTACAGAAACCAGATGGCAGTTATAAGAGTCGAGGGGCATGAAAGGGAAGCAGTGGTTGGGAAGGGAGTGAGACAGGGTTGTAGCCTCTCCCCGATGTTATTCAATCTCTATATTGAGCAAGCAGTAAAGGAAACAAAAGAAAAATTCGGAGTAGGTATTAAAATTCATGGAGAAGAAGTAAAAACTTTGAGGTTCGCCGATGACATTGTAATTCTGTCAGAGACAGCAAAGGACTTGGAAGAGCAGTTGAACGGAATGGACAGTGTCTTGAAAGGAGGATATAAGATGAACATCAACAATAGCAAAACGAGGATAATGGAATGTAGTCAAATTAAATCGGGTGATGCTGAGGGAATTAGATTAGGAAATGAGACACTTAAAGTAGTAAAGGAGTTTTGCTATTTACGGAGTAAAATAATTGATGATGGTCGAAGTAGAGAGGATATAAAATGTAGACTGGCAATGGCAAGGAAAACGTTTCTGAAGAAGAGAAATTTGTTAACGTCGAGTATAGATTTAAGTGTCAGGAAGTCGTTTCTGAAAGTATTTGTATGGAGTGTAGCCATGTATGGAAGTGAAACATGGACGATAACCAGTTTGGACAAGAAGAGAATAGAAGCTTTCGAAATGTGGTGCTACAGAAGAATGCTGAAGATAAGGTGGGTAGATCACGTAACTAATGAGGAGGTATTGAATAGGATTGGGGAGAAAAGTATGTGGCACAACTTGACCAGAAGAAGGGATCGGTTGGTAGGACATGTTTTGAGGCATCAAGGGATCACCAATTTAGTATTGGAGGGCAGCGTGGAGGGTAAAAATCGTAGAGGGAGACCAAGAGATGAATACACTAAGCAGAGGGATGTAGGTTGCAGTAGGTACTGGGAGATGAAGAAGCTTACACAGGATAGAGTAGCATTGAGAGCTGCATCAAACCAGTCTCAGGACTGAAGACCACAACAACAACATTAGTCAAATATTTTTTATTCCAGTCTCTGATCACAATATGAGTTCTTGAGACGATGACCGGTTTCAGTGAGGAATGACCATCCTCAGATCTTTTTTACTCCATGTCCTAAAGTGATAAGGCCATACTGGCATCGTCAAAACATATAAATCAGGACAGTACAGAACCATGTGACGATGCTGTGCTGATTATATGTTTTGACGATGCCATTATTGCCTTGTCACTTTAGGACATGGAGTAAAAAAGATCTGAGGATGGTCATTCCTCACTGAAACCGGTCATCGTCTCAAGAATTCATATTGTGATCAAAGACTGGAATAAAAAGACATTTGACAGTATTGGATCACAGTTTGTATACGCGACCGTGTCGCAGTTGGTGAAAGGTTCCTATTAGTGTTGTATTGCGAAACCGTCGAATGGTGTCTACATGTCAATGGCACGTTAGATGGATACCATGTACTCGGCGAATATTTACTATTTGCAGATATGCGAGGGAGAATTGTCAGAGCGTGCGCTTCAATAAGTGCCGAAGTGATGAGGAATGCCACTCAATCCATGATACGAAGATTTCAGCACTGCATTGATACCAATGGTCATCACTTCGAATACCTTCTGTAAATGCCACTTTTTTTACCTTCGTAAACCTTCAAAGACCTTGATGTTGCACATCATTGGATTCGTATCGATAGCCGCTATCATATCCGTAACCTCAACCTTGTTGATAAGGTAACCTGAATCCACCCAGCTTTCGCTCCCATACAACGAAGTTGGTCGAAAGATTGAACGGTGCACAGATAACTTAGTCTTGGTACTGACTTCCTTCTTGCAGAAGAGAGTAGATCGTAGCTGAGCGCTCACTGCATTAGCTTTGCTACACCTCGCTTCCAGTTCTTTCACTATGTTGCCATCCTGTGAGAATATGCATCCTAAGTACTTGAAACCGTCCACCTGTTCTTTGTTCCTCCTATTTGGCACTCAATCCGTTTATATCTCTTTCCCACTGACATTACTTTCGTTTTGGAGATGGTAATCTTCATACCATAGTCCTTACATTTCTGATCTAGCTCTGAAATAATACTTTGCAAACTTTCAATCGAATCTGCCATCACAACTAAGTCATCCGCATATGCGAGACTGCTTAATTTGTGTCCACGTATCTTAATCTCACCCAGCCAGTCTACTGTTTTCAACATATGATCCATAAATAATATGAACAACAGTGGAGACAGGTTGCAGCCTTGTCTTACCCCTGAAACTACTCTGAACCATGAACTCAATTTACTGTCAACTCTAACAGCTGCCTGACTATCTATGTAAAGACCATTAATTGCTTGCAAAAGTTTGCCTCCTATTCCATAATCTCGTAGAACAGACAATAACTTCCTCCTAGGAACCCGGTCATATGCCTTTTCTAGATCTATAAAGCATAGATACAATTCCCTGTTCCACTCGTAACACTTCCCCATTATTGGCCGTAAGCTAAAGATCTGGTCCTGACAACCTCTTAGAGGCCTAAACCCACACTAATTTTAATCCAATTTGTCCTCAACTAATACTCGCACTTTCCTTTCAACAATACCTGAGAAGATTTTACCGACAACGCTGATTAAAGAGATACCTCTGTAGTTGTTACAATCTTTTCTGTTTTCATGTTTAAAGATTGGTGTGATTACTGCTTTTTTCCAGTCTGATGGAACCTGTCCCGACTCCCACGCCATTTCAATTATCCTGTGTAGCCATTTAAGACCTGACATTCCACTGTATTTGATGAGGTCCGACTTAATTTCATCCACCCCAGCCGCTTCATTGCACTGCAATCTGTTGACCATTTTCGCCGGCCGAAGTGGCCGCGCGGTTCTGGCGCTGCAGTCTGGAACCGCGAGACCGCTACGGTCGCAGGTTCGAATCCTGCCTCGGGCATGGATGTGTGTGATGTCTTTAGGTTAGTTAGGTTTAACTAGTTCTAAGTTCTAGGGGACTAATGACCTCAGCAGTTGAGTCCCATAGTGCTCAGAGCCATTTTTTTTTGACCATTTTCTCCACTTCTTCAAATGTGATGCTATTCCCATCATCATTCCTATCCCATTGTACATCGAAATCTGAAACATTAACAAAACAAATGTTAGGCGAAATTCGTTTAAGTTCAGTTCCTTTCTTCCTTTATTTCGTTTTTGTCACTGTTAAATGCTCACCATTGAAGAATGTGTGTTTTTAGTCGAACAAGCTGGCGGTAAATACATCGTTTCCGTAAGTCAAACGTTTCATTCAGTTTTCCCGAAGACTACACTCCCACATCGCGATACTGTGCGAGATTTGATTAACAAATTTCGAAGTACGGGTTCAGTGACAGATGCACCGAGAAGTGGTCGTCCTAGCGTTTTGTCTGAGGATAAACTACTCGATATTTCCGATAAAATGTCCACGAGTCCGAACAAGTCAGTAAATCGATGTCAGTGTCGGAACGTCCCACATAGCTGTAAGGAAAAAATTAGAACTTTTCTCATACAAAGTGACAGTTGAGCAAGAACTGAAAAATACAGATCATGGAGAGAGACTGCATTATTGTCAATCGTTCAATAATTTCGATCAATATACTGGAAGGGATATTCTTAATGAACCGTTTTTCACTGATGAGGCGTGGTTTCATTTATCCGGGCACATGAATTCGCAAAATTCTCGTATGTGGAGTACTGCAAATCCATTGTGTATTCATGAGGAACCACGCCATTCTATGAAAATAGGAGTTTGGATTGCAATTTCTAGACGTCGGATTGTGGATCCCATATTTTTCAACGGAACAATAAACGCACAACGATACTCCAGTGATATTCTGTGCCCATTCCTAGGAGAACTTGTGTTAAGTGAAATACTGATCGGTTGTTTTCAACAAGATGGTGCAGCCGCGCATACAGCTCGCGTTTCAATGTCACTGCTTGCTGATGTTTTTGGTGATCGCATAACTTCACAGGGACTTTGGCCTCCACGATCGCCTGACTTTTTCTTCTGGGGTGCAGCGAAAGCAACTGTCTATAAAAACCGTTCAAAATCCATCGATGAATTGAAAACTGCAATATCCACTTTCACTGTTTCTGTTACAGAAGAAATGTTACAGCTTGTGTGTGAAAACATGATTATACGAACTGAATTGTGTATTCAACAATAGGGGAGACGCTTTCAACATTTAATGTGAAAACTTGTAAGTAAAAATGAATATTCAATAAATTAATAACTTGTATTTCACTGGGTTTCATTTCGGTATATTCATTGTGGCATACGGCACGCGCGGCTAACAATAATACGGCACTGCGGAGAGACTTTTTGAACACCCCGTACATATTTAGAAAAATAGGCATTTTTGGACCCCTCCTTTTTGTCCGAAAAAAACACGTCAACAAAAAAAAAGTCGGCTATGATGAACTGAAGAGAACTCAATCTGCTTCGCGAGAGACCAAAAATCATTGAGATCCGATGAAAATTGTAGCGTGGGGTGACGGCAACCGTGCCAAAATAACATGGTTTCGAGAAAAATGCGTTTAAAGTTTGACAAGTATGTATCGTATAAAAAAAGGGAAAAAGCTTGAAACTTACGGGATTTCATCGAGCCCTGGTCCATAATAACTATCGCCTCGTATAGCGCATGGCCGCTTTCTGCTCCTTTGACCTGACGAGTTCTCGTTTTCTTCCCCAAAGCCCTTTTCGTCCCTGAGCACATAGCCGGTGGCGTCTCTATCTTCAAGGGCACCAAGGGCATTTGTAACGTGCATTAATGCAATATGGCCTACACTGAAGAGACATACGGCCAAATTTGAAGCATTGTCGACAGTTTCGTTTCGGCTGGATGTTATTTCTGGAGGGTATCTCCAAATGAGACGATTGTAACTTGCGTAAAACGCTCGAGCAAATCACGTTTACTCTGACCGCCGGCACGGTAGCTCAGCGTGTTCCGTCACAGGGTTAGCTGCCGTCAGTAACAAAAGAACTGCGTGAACGGATCAACAAAGAAGAACGGACGTCCGCTCCGAACAAATGCAACGACAATTAAGGAACAAAATGCGATCAACAAAAAAAAGAAGATCGGTATAAATATGGAGGGTGAGCGCGGAACTGGTTCTCTGACGCCGAGACGTACCATGCACCGTCAGCTTCAAACGCTCACAGAATCGATACTTTTTGGAGCTCGTGCTTAATATTTTGCCGAACAGCTCTTAATTGTATAGACATTCGGTTGTTGTTGTTGTTGTGGTCTTCAGTCCTGAGACTGTTTTGATGCAGCTCTCCATGCTACTCTATCCTGTGCAAGCTTCTGCATCTCCCAGTACCTACTGCAACCTACATCCTTCTGAATCTGCTTAGTGTATTCATCTCTTAGTCTCCCTCTACGATTTTTACCCTCCACGCTGCCCTCCAATGCTAAATTTGTGATCCCTTGATCCCTCAAAACATGTCCTACCAACCGATCCATTCTTCTAGTCAAGTTGTGCAACAAACTTCTCTTCTCCCCAATCCTATTCAATACCTCCTCATTAGTTACGTGATCTACCCACCTTATCTTCAGCATTCTTCTGTAGCACCACATTTCGAAAGCTTCTATTCTCTTCTTGTCCATACTAGTTATCGTCCATGTTTCACTTCCATAAATGGCTACACTCCATACAAATACTTTCAGAAACGACCTCCTGACACTTAAATCTATACTCGATGTTAACAAATTTCTCTTCTTCAGAAACGATTTCCTTGTCATTGCCAGTCCACATTTTATATCCTCTCTACTTCGACCATCATCAGTTATTTTACTCCCTAAATAGCAAAACTCCTTTATTACTTTAAGTGTCTCATTTCCTAATCTAATTCCCTCAGCATCACCCGCTTTAATTTGACTACATTCCATTATCCTCGTTTTGATTTTGTTGATGTTCATCTTATATCCTCCTTTCAAGACACTGTCCATTCCGTTCAACTGCTCTTCCAAGTCCTTTGCTGTCTCTGACAGAATTACAATGTCATCGGTGAACCTCAAAGTTTTTACTTCTTCTCCATGAATTTTAATACCTACTCCGAATTTTTCTTTTGTTTCCTTTACTGCTTGCTCAATATACAGATTGAATAACATCGGGGAGAGGCTACAATCCTGTCTCACTCCTTTCCCAACCACTGCTTCCCTTTCATGCCCCTCGACTCTTATAACTGCCGTCTGGTTTCTGTACGAACTGTAAATAGCCTTTCGCTCGCTGTATTTTACCCCGCCACCTTAGACATTCGGTATCCGTAATAAAAAAATTCGAGTTTTACGTTCCCAATGAACGCAGCGAATTCTACATCTACATGGATGCTCTGCAAATCACGTCCAAGAGCCTGGCAGAGGGTTCATCGAACAACCTTCAAAAATCTCTGTTATTGCAATCTCGTATAGCGAGCGGAAAGAATGAACACCTATATCTTTCCGTACGAGCTCTGATATCCCTAATTTTATCTAAGTGATCGTTCCTCCCTATGTAGATCGGTGTCAACAAAATATTATCACATTCGGCGGATAAAGTTGGTGATTGGAATTTAGTGAGAAGATTCCGTCGCTACGAAAAACGCCTTTCTTTTAATGACGTCCAGCCCAAATCCTGTATCATTTCTGTGACACTCTCTCCCATATTTCGCGATAATACAAAACGTGCTGCCTTTCTTTGAACTTTTTCGATGTACTCCGTCAGTCCTATCTGGTAAGGATCCCACACCGCGCAGCAGTATTCTAAAAGAGGACGGACAAGCTTAATGTAGGCAGTCTCCTTAGTAGGACTGTTACAATTTCTAAGTGTCCTCCCAATAAAACGCAGTCTTTGGTTAGCCTTCCCCACAACATTTTCTGTGTGTTCTTTCCAATATAAGTTGTTCGTAACTGTAATACCTAGGTATTTAGTTGAATTTACGAAGTTTAGATTAGACTGATTTATCGTGTAACCGAAGTTTAACGAGTTCCATTTAGCACTCATGTGGATGACCTCACAATTTTCGTTATTTAGGGTCAACTGCCACTTTTCGCACCATTCAGATATCTTTTCTATATCGTTTTGCAGTTTGTTTGGATCTTCTGATGAATTTATTAGTAGATAAACGGCACCGTCATCTGCAAACAACCTAAGACGGCTGCTGACATTGTCTCCCAAATCGTTTATATAGATAAGGAACGGCAAAGAGCCTATAACACTACCTTGGGGAACGCCAGAAATCACTCCTGTTTTATTCGATGACTTTCCGTCAGTTCCTACGAACTGTGACCTCTCTAAGAGGAAATCACAAATCCAGTCACATATCTGAGACGATATTCCCCTATATTTCCTAAGTAGGTTGTTTAGGTTTTCATGCTGGTAACGCCACGTAGCGCTCTGTATGAAAATCACTGGCTGTGCTGTGTGCAGTCTTAGGCTGGTTTGCATTGTTGGAATATTCGCTAGTGTAGTGTTGGGCAGTTGGCTGTTAACATCGCGTAGCGTTGCGCAGTTGGAGGTGAGCCGCCAGCAGTGGTGGATGTTGGGAGAGAAATGGCGGAGTTTTGAGAGTGGATGATCTGGACGTGTGTCCATCAGAGACAGTAAATTTGTAAGATTGGATGCCATGAACTGCTATATATATTATGACTTTTGAACACTATTCAGGTAAATACATTGTTTGTTCTCTATCAAAATCTTTCATTTGCTAACTGTGCCTATCAGTAGTTAGTGCCTTCAGTAGTTAGAACCTTTTATTTAGCTGGCAGTATTGGCGCTCGCTGTATTGCAGTAGTTCGAGTAACGAAGATTTTTGTGAGGTAAGTGATTCATGAAAGGTATAGGTTACTGTTAGTCAGGGCCACTCTTTTGTAGGGATTATTGGAAGTCAGATTGCGTTGCGCTAAAAATATTGTGTGTCAGTTTAAGCACAGTCGTTTATAATTTTTCTAAGGGGACGTGTCGTAATTTCACTACGAGCCGCTTTTGTGGTCAGGGTCAAAAGCCTTCCGGAAATCCAGAAATACGGAATCGATCTGAGATCCCTTGTGAATAGCACTCAGCACTTCATGTGAATAAAGAGCTAGTTGTGTTTCACAGGAACGATGTTTTCTAAACCCATGTTGACTGTATGTTAATAGACCGTTTGCTTTGAGGTAATTCATAATGTTCGAACACAATACATGTTGTAAAATCGTGCTGCATGGATATGGGCCTGTAATTTAGTGGATTACTGCTACTACCTTTCTTGAATATTGGTGTGACCTGTGCAACTTTCCAGTCTTTGGGTACGGATCTTTCGTCGAGCGAACGGTTGGGTTGGGGTTGGGTTGTTTGGGGAAGGAGACCAGACAGCGAGGTCATCGGTCTCATCGGATTAGGGAAGGACGGGGAAGGAAGTCGGCCGTGCCCTTTCAAAGGAACCATCCCGGCATTTGCCTGGAGCGATTTAGGGAAATCACGGAAAACCTAAATCAGGATGGCCGGACGCGGGATTGAACCGTCGTCCTCCCGAATGCGAGTCCAGTGTCTAACCACTGCACCAAGCGAACGGTTGTATATGATTGTTAAGTATGGAGCTAATGCATCAGCGTACTCAGAAAGGAACCTAATTGGTATACAGTCTGGTCCAGAAGACTTACTTTTAATTAAGTGATTTAAGTTGCTTCACTAGTCCGAGGATATTTACCTCTACGTTGCTCATGTTGGCAGCTGTTCTCGATTCTTCTACCTGTAGCGTCCGAATAAAATGTAAAGTTTACGGACTTAAGTGCAGTCCAAAACAACATGAACCTTACGGCGCCTGTTCTAGTTGTGGCGGACGAAGTCTGAAGCTCGAACACCCACAGGACGCGGGTGTGCTAGGTGTAGAAGTATGAAACAGGAATTTGGTTGTAATCATTACCCGTCTGTTGTTTGAAACTGATAAATAATGTTTTATTCAAAATAATCTCCAATGCTGTTCATACATTTGTCGACCTCTCCGGCAGGCTATGAAAGCCACGCCAAAAAAACTGTTCTTCTTTCAAAGCGAACCACTCAGCGAACCATTTCCGTACATTTTCATACGAATTGAAGCGTTGTTCAGCGAGAGCGCGTCTCAGAGATGCAAATACACTCCTGGAAATGTAAAAAAGAACACATTGACACCGGTGTGTCAGACCCACCATACTTGCTCCGGACACTGCGAGAGGGCTGTACAAGCAATGATCACACGCAAGGCACAGCGGACACACCAGGAACCGCGGTGTTGGCCGTCGAATGGCGATAGCTGCGCAGCATTTGTGCACCGCCGCCGTCAGTGTCAGCCAGTTTTCCGTGGCATACGGAGCTCCATCGCAGTCTTTAACACTGGTAGCATGCCGCGACAGCGTGGACGTGAACCGTATGTGCAGTTGACGGACTTTGAGCGAGGGCGTATAGTGGGCATGCGGGAGGCCGGGTGGACGTACCGCCGAATTGCTCAACACGTGGCGCGTGAGGTCTCCAAAGTACATCGATGTTGTCGCCAGTGGTCGGCGGAAGGGCCCGTCGACCTGGGCCCGGACCGCAGCGACGCACGGATGGACGCCAAGACCGTAGGATCCTACGCAGTGCCGTAGGGGACCGCACCGCCACTTCCCAGCAAATTAGGGACACTCTTGCTCCTGGGGTATCGGCGAGGACCATTCGCAACCGTCTCCATGAAGCTGGGCTACGGTCCCGCACACCGTTAGGCCGTCTTCCGCTCACGCCCCAACATCGTGCAGCCCGCCTCCAGTGGTGTCGCGACAGGCGTGAATGGAGGGACGAATGGAGACGTGTCGTCTTCAGCGATGAGAGTCGCTTCTGCCTTGGTGCCAATGATGGTCGTATGCGTGTTTGGCGCCGTGCAGGTGAGCGCCACAATCAGGACTGCATACGACCGAGGCACACACGGCCAACACCCGGCATCATGGTGTGGGGAGCGATCTCCTACACTGGCCGTACACCACTGGTGATCGTCGAGGGGACACTGAATAGTGCACGGTACATCCAAACCGTCATCGAACCCATCGTTCTCCCATTCCTAGACCGGCAAGGGAACTTGCTGTTCCAACAGGACAACGCACGTCCGCATGTATCCCGTGCCACCCAACGTGCTCTAGAAGGTGTAAGTCAACTACCCTGGCCAGCAAGATCTCCGGATCTGTCCCCCATTGAGCATGTTTGGGACTGGATGAAGCGTCGTCTCACGCGGTCTGCACGTCCGGCACGAACGCTGGTCCAACTGAGGCGCCAGGTGGAAATGGCATGGCAAGCCGTTTCACAGGACTACATCCAGCATCTCTACGATCGTCTCCATGGGAGAATAGCAGCCTGCATTGCTGCGAAAGGTGGATATACACTGTACTAGTGCCGACATTTTGCGTGCTCTGTTGCCTGTGTCTATGTGCCTGTGGTTCTGTCAGTGTGATCATGTGATGTATCTGACCCCAGGAATGTGTCAATAAAGTTTCCCCTTCCTGGGACAATGAATTCACGGTGTTCTTATTTCCATTTCCAGGAGTGTAGATGAGAATCGGACGGAACCAAGTCTGGAGAATAAGCCGCATGCCCTAGTATTTTTCAACTGAATGTCTCGACCGTTTCCCTGACCCGTTTTGCTGTGTGTGATGGGGCGTTATCATGGAGCAATATGACTTTGTGCTGCCTTTTTCATATCCCGGTCGTTTTTGAATTAATGGTCCATTTAAATCGATAATTTGCTGTTGGTAGCTATCAGTGTTAATGATTTCACCAGGTTTTAGCAGCTTATAACAGATGACACCCTTATGATCCTACTGTCTGCAACTTTCCCATAGCTTTCAACCGAAGAGAAACGGCTCTCTGCGTCACATTCAATTGTTCCCAGAGTTCCTGTTGACTTTGAGTATCATATTTATCTAGTAATGCCTCCAACCCGTTGTCTCCGAAGTTTTTCGGTGGTTCGCCGCGCTCGTCGTTTCTCACGTCAAAATCAACACTTTCGAATTTTTTGAACCACTGGAAACACTGTGTTTACGCAAAGCATGTTCGCCGAAAGCTTCGACAAGCATTCGATGCGATTCTGCAGTAATTTCTTTCAAATGATTACAGAAAACGAATGCTGTCCTCCAATTGTACACTCACGCTCATAAATTAAGAATAATGCTGATACATGGTGAAACAATGCTCTAGTGGGCGGATTTAAATCACCTCGGGGTATGACCATGCGGTGCATTTGACCTGCGGTCGTCGCACGGTGGCGCTGGCAGCAGTCCACATACGCAGAGCATGTCAGAGTACGGTGAAGCGAGTAAGTGTGCAGACGTTTACAGACATGCTAATGGTGAAAATGACTCATAGAAGACATATTGATGACGTTATGAGTGGCAGAATAGTAGGGCGACTGGAGGCTGGTCAAACACAGCAGGTTGTAGCACGGGCCCTCTGTGTGCCACAGCGTGTGATCTCAAGATTATGGCAACGATTCCAGCAGACGGGGAACTTGTCCAGGCGCTACAGTACGGGACGTCCACAGTGTACAACGCCACAAGAAGATCGATATGTCACTATCAGTGTCCGCAGACGGCCACGGAGTACAGCAGGTAGCCTCGCTCGGGACCTTACCGCAGCCACTGGAACAGTTGTCTCCAGACACACAGTCTACAGACGACTGAACAGACACGGTTTATTCGCCCGGAGACCTGCAAGCTGCATTCCACTGACCCCTGGTCACAGGAGAGTCCGTAAAGCCTGGTGTCAAGAACACAGTACACCGTCATTGGAACAGTGGTCCCAGGTTATGTTCACGGACGAGTCCAGTGATTCTCGCCGGGTTTTCATCTGGCGTGAACCAGGAGCCCAGATACCAACCCCTTAATGTCCTTGAAAGGGACCTGTATGGAGGTCGTGGTGTGATGGTGTGGGGTGGGATTATGATTGGTGCACGTACACCCCTGCATGTCTTTGACAGAGGAACTGTAACAGGTCAGGTGTATCGGGGCGTCATTTTGCACCAGTATGTCCGCCTTTTCAGGGGTGCAGTGGATCCCACCTTCCTCCTCGTAGATGATAACGCCCCACCGAGCTACCATGCTGGAGGAGTACCATGAAACAGAAGATATCGGGTGAATGGAGTGGCCTGCCTGTTCTCCAGACCTAAACCCCATCGAGCAAGTCTGGCATGCTCTCGATGGACGTATCGCTGCACGTCTTCAAACACCTACGACACTTCAGGAACTCCGTGAGGCACTGGTGCAAGAATGGGAGGCTATACCCCAGCAGCTGCTCCACCACCTGATCCAGAGTATGCCAACCCGTTGTGCGGCCTGTGTACGTGTGCACGGTGATCATATCCCATATTGATGTCGGGCTAAATGCGCAGGAAACAGTGGCGTTTTGTATCACGTGTGTTTCGGGACGGTTTTCTCAACTTATCACCAATACCGTGGACTTACAAATCTGTGTCGTGTGTGTTCCCCATGTGCCTACGCTATTAGCGCCAGTTTTGTGTAGTGCCACGTCGTGTGGCACCACATTCTGCAATTATCCTTAATTTATGAGCATGCGTGTAGTTCGTAGGCAGAGAATTCGACGTGTTAATGGGTTTGAAACAGATACCGATGTAAGGAAGTTGGGTTACTGTGCGCTGACATTCGTCGTCAGCCTTCAGATGGCGCGCAGACGCGGCCTCATGGACCCTACAACGACGGCTAGCACCATCTAAAGGGAAATTCCGGTTTCATACTTCCGTACTTCTACACCTGGTACGTCCGGTTGGTGAGCTTTGCCCATTCAGCCATATCACTAGTGAGGAAGAGCTATTACGATACGAACGTAACGACAACGCCCACCGAGTCTCCGAGAGGACAAAACATTCGACGCGGTTGGTAACCGAACCCGCTCCTCTTTGCTGAGTACACATTTGTAGATGTTCATTCTTTTCACGTTCGCAAGTGTTGCCACCGGCAGTACGTAGCATCTTGGACCGCCAAAAAGCACGGAAGTCATTGGTTTAGTTATATTCCACTCCACAACTGAATATTATTACTGTTATTTTGCATGGTAGCTCAAATGGTTCAAATGGCTCTGAGCACTATGGGACTTAACATCGGAGGTCATCAGTCCCCTAGAACTTAGAACTACTTAAACCTAACTAACCTAAGGACATCACACACATCCATGCCAGAGGCAGAATTCGAACCTGCGACCGTAGCGGTCGCGCGGTACAAGGCTGTAGCGCCTAGAACCGCTCGGTCACACCGGCCGGCGGCAGACTCTTGTAGGTACACGACAACTAACCCTAGAAAGCCTACTTACAAAGTTCCAAGAAGCAGTATTGAGTGACGAATGTAGAAATGTATGAGGGGAATAACATAGCCGTTGGCGAATCTAGTGTAGTACGCATTTCTGCCGCTAGGCGTGTGCAACGCAACTGGTTGCCAGTTCAGTGCCACCTATGTTGTCGACCTCGTTTTTCTGTTCATCATCAGTTTTTGATAGTACTGTTTTGTTCTTCTTCATTTTTTGTGATGGTAACTTGAAGTGAAGAACGTACAGCAGGGAAATTTTGCTTTCTACGAGGGCAGTTCAATAAGTAATGCAACACATTTTTTTCTCGGCCAATTTTGGTTGAAAAAACCGGAAATTTCTTGTGGAATATTTTCAAACATTCCCGCTTCGTCTCGCATAGTTTCATTGACTTCCGACAGGTGGCAGCGCTGTACGGAGCTGTTAAAATGGCGTCTGTAACGGATGTGCGTTGCAAACAACGGGCAGTGATCGAGTTTCTTTTGGCGGAAAACCAGGGCATCTCATATATTCATAGGCGCTTGCAGAATGTCTACGGTGATCTGGCAGTGGACAAAAGCACGGTGAGTCGTTGGGCAAAGCGTGTGTCATCATCGCCGCAAGGTCAAGCGAGACTGTCTGATCTCCCGCGTGCGGGCCGGCCGTGCACAGCTGTGACTCCTGCAATGGCGGAGCGTGTGAACACACTCGTTCGAGATGATCGACGGATCACCGTCAAACAACTCAGTGCTCAACTTGACATCTCTGTTGGTAGTGCTGTCACAATTGTTCACCAGTTGGGATATTCAAAGGTTTGTTCCCGCTGGGTCCCTCGTTGTCTAACCGAACACCATAAAGAGCAAAGGAGAACCATCTGTGCGGAATTGCTTGCTCGTCATGTGGCTGAGGGTGACAATTTCTTGTCAAAGATTGTTACAGGCGATGAAACGTGGGTTCATCACTTCGAACCTGAAACAAAACTGCAATCAATGGAGTGGCGCCACACCCACTCCCCTACCAAGAAAAAGTTTAAAGCCATACCCTCAGCCGGTAAAGTCACGGTTACAGTCTTCTGGGACGCTGAAGGGGTTATTCTGTTCGATGTCCTTCCCCATGGTCAAACGATCAACTCTGAAGTGTATTGTGCTACTCTTCAGAAATTGAAGAAACCACTTCAGCGTGTTCGCAGGCACAAAAATCTGAACGAACTTCTCCTTCTTCATGACAACGCAAGACCTCACACAAGTCTTCGCACTCGAGACGAGCTCACAAAACTTCAGTGGACTGTTCTTCCTCATGCACCCTACAGCCCCGATCTCGCACCGTCGGATTTCCATATGTTTGGCCCAATGAAGGACGCAATCCGTGGGAGGCACTACGCGGATGATGAAGAAGTTATTGATGCAGTACGACGTTGGCTCCGACATCGACCAGTGGAATGGTACCGTGCAGGCATACAGCCCCTCATTTCAAGGTGGCGTAAGGCCGTAGCATTGAATGGAGATTACGTTGAAAAATAGTGTTGTGTAGCTATAAGATTGGGGAATAACCTGGTGTATTTCAATGCTGAATAAAACAACCCCTGTTTCAGAAAAAAAAATGTGTTGCATTACTTATTGAACTGCCCTCGCACTCGGTAAAAATGCTGCTGAAATTGTTGTCATATTGAAAACAGCTTACCAAGATGGCGCTATGGGAAAAAATTAAATGTGCGAGTGGTTTTCTCGATTTAAAAATGGCGACATGCCGATTGTACACAAACCTGTTCCTGGACGTCCATCAAGTTCCCGAATCGACGAAAACATTTTTAAAAAAGTCGAGAGCTTGCGATAACATACCGTTTTAAGAAGTTGTAAGAAGACTGCGCAGCAGTGTTCGTCAAAAAAGACCCGATTTGGGGCAGACAGGAGACTGGTACTTCCACCACAATAACGCACCTGCACACTCTGTTAGGCAGTTTTTGGCTAAAAATGGCACAGTTCCGCTACCCGACGCACCTTACTCGCCAGACCTGGCTCCATGGGACTTTTTCTCATTCCAATGAATGAAAAGGGGCACGAAAGACACCACATTGGTAACAGTGAAGAAGTTGAGAAAAAACGAGGGAGAAGCTGTCAGCCACTTCTAAGGATGACTACAAAAAACGTTTCGATCAGTGAAATCACTAGTGGGACAAATGTATTAGTTGTCATGGAGACTACTTTTAAGGATATAAGATTGTTTTGTAAACAGATTGAAAATATATAGCATTTAAACAATAATTCCGGTTTTTTGGGTTCCACCTCGTACAACAGCGGCCTACGCAATCTGAGCGGATAAGAAATTAATCACCCTAGTGAAATTATTACAAGCAACACTTAAGGGGCTCCGGAAAGGCTCAAAATCATGAAAAGTTCAATTTTTACTTTTTTGCGTTTTCTGAATCTGCAGACCATTACCTTTTAATAGATATATAATTTATTCAGTTCCGAAGATTACAACTATTTTTAAATCTTTTTTGAAATGTGTTCTACATGGGCGTGACCCACTGTGACGCTGTCAAACTGCTGTCAAATGGTGTTATTATTAACGTCCGTGTTCATCAGGTACATTTTAGTGATGTGAGATAAAGTATGTGTTGTGGCTAACCTGTGATGGTTCAATATATATCGCTGGTGTGATTGTCGATTGTTTCATGTTTATTTACTCTGTCGTTATCTCTGTTTTGTTGAAGTATAATAATGAGTAAAAGTAAAGTTATTAGAAATCCTCTGAAGGCTTTTAAGAAAAGGAGAAATGTTGGAAAGCCAAAGGTATTTAGAAATATGGGACTGAAGATAGGTTCTAACATGGTACGAGCGATGCTTGCTTTAGACAAGGAACACCTTCGGGCTGCAAACAGGGCTGTAAAGAGTCTAGAAATACAAGCAAGAGTAAACAGGAGGAGGAACAAGAGGAAGCTGGAGGAGGAGTTTGCAGAGGATGAAGATAATCCATCCTACGGACCTGGAATGCACTAAAAAGTTAATCCAATCTTTGTCGGTCGATTCCCAAAACTTTTATTTTCTCATACTAATTACATGTTTTATAAGGATCTTCCAAACATATTTGTTTCAAACTTTCAGTAAATGTTACACAGTACCTTCTGCATAATTTAACACAGCCTTTTCCCAAAAAAACTGTATATTTTTGAATATATTAATAAAAAATTCCAAAAAATGTTGTGAATTTTCATTACAAGTGAAAAAAAAATCATCTTTAATAACCGAACTAAAATTTTGTAAAATCCCTGTGTTAAGTTGTAGCCCATATTCCCATAAATAATCTGTCAAAAGTTCAACTTCCTAACTCCAATACTTTGTGAGGAAAGATGTAATTTATAAGCGTTATTTTAACATTGCAAGTATAGGGCGTTCCGGAGCCTCTTAATACAGTTTAGTTGCGCCCCTGGACGTGGTAACGGCCGCGCGGAGTGGCCGCGCGGTTTAAGGCGCCATGTCACGGACTACGCAGCCCCTCCCGGCGGAGGTTCGAGTCCTCCCTCGGGCATGGGTGTATGTGTTGTGGTTAACATAGTTTTAGTAGTGTGTAAGTAAAGGGACCGATGACCTAAGCAGTTTGGTCCCTTAGGAATTCACACACACATATACACACTACTTGTCATTGGCTTTCCAGTTTCATTCGCAAATACAGCGAGTGAAAACGACTGACTGTAACCTTCTGTATGAGCTCTAGTTTCTCCTATCTTATCTTCGTGGTCCTTAAGTACAGGGTATGTTGGAGACAGTAGAATCGTTCGGCAGTCACCTTCAAATGTCGATTCTCTAAAATTCCTCAATAATGTTTCTCGAAAAAGAACGTCACCTTTCTTCTAGAGATTCCCATTCGAGTTCTCGAACCGTCTCCGTAACAATCACGTGTTGTTCGAACGTACTGGTAAAAATAAATCTAGCAGCCCCCTCTGAAATGCTTCGATGTCTTCCTGCAATCCGACCTGGTGCGGATCCCAAACACTCGAGCACTACTCAAGAACAGGTCGCACAAGCTGTCCCCTTTACAGGTGAACTACTCTTTTTCTAAAACCATTGGGGGAAGTGGCAACAAAACGACTATTCACGTTGGTGTGTAGAATATATGAGTCTGGCGACATACCATCTGACTTTCGTGAAAGCATCATCCACACAATTCCTAAGACGGCAAGAGCTGACAAGTGCGAGAATTATCGCACAATCAGCTTAACAGCTCATGCATCGAAGCTGCTTACAAGAATAATATACAGAAGAATGGAAAAGAAAATTGAGAATGCGCTAGGTGACGATCAGTTTGGCTTTAGGAAAAGTAAAGGGACGAGAGACACAATTCTGACGTTACGGCTAATAATGGAAGCAAGGCTAAAGAAAAATCAAGACACTTTCATAGGATTTGTCGACCTGGAGAAAAGCGTTCGACAGTATAAAATGGTGCAAGCTGTTCGAGATTCTGAAAAAAGTAGGGGTAAGCTATAGGGAGAGACGTGTCATATATAATATGTACAACAACCAAGAGGGAATAATAAGAGTGGACGATCAAGAACGAAGTGCTCGTATTAAGAAGGGTGTAAGACAAGGCTGTAGCCTTTCGCCCCTACTCTTCAATCTGTACATCGAGGAAGCAATGATGGAAATAAAAGAAAGGTTCAGGAGTGGAATTAAAATACAAGGTGAAAGGATATCAATGATACGATTCGCTGATGACATTGCTATCCTGAGTGAAAGTGAAGAAGAATTAAATGATCTGCTGAACGGAATGAACACTCTAATGAGTACACAGTATGGTTTGAGAGTAAATCGGAGAAAGACGAAGGTAATGACAAGTAATAGAAATGAGAACAACGAGAAACTTAACATCAGGAATGATGGTCACGAAGTCAATGAAGTTAAGGAATTCTGCTACCTAGGCAGTAAAATAACCAATGACTCGCTATGGCAAAAAAGGCATTTCTGGCCAAGAGAAGTCTACTAATATCAAATACCGGCCTTAATTTGAGGAAGAAAATTTCTGATGATGTAGGTCTGGAATACAGCATTGTATGGTAGTGAAACATTGACTGTGGGAAAACCGGAACAGAAGAGAATCGAAGCATTTGAGATGTGGTGCTATAGACGAATGTTGAAAATTAGGTGGACTGATAAGGTAAGGAATGAGGAGGTTCTACGCAGAATCGGAGAGGAAAGGAATATGTGGAAAACACTGATAAGGAGAAGGGACAGGATGATAGGACATCTGCTAAGACATGAGGGAATGACTTGCATGGTACTAGAGGGAGCTGTAGAGGGCAAAAACTGTAGAGCAAGACAGAGATTGGAATACGTCAAGCAAATAATTGAGGACGTAGGTTGCAAGTGCTACTCTGAGATGAAGAGGTTAGCACAGGAAAGGAATTCTTGGCGGGCCGCATCAAACCAGTCAGTAGACTGATGTCAAAAAACACCAAAAAAAACCCTCTGTCCTAAAGTTCTCCCAATAAACCGAAGTCGACCATTTGCCTTCCCTACCATAGTTCTCACATGCTTGTTCCATCTCACATCGCTTTGCAAATTTATGCCCAGATATTTATACCACTTGACTGTGTCAACCAGCACACTAGTAATAGTCCGAGCATTACAGGTTTGTTCTTCCTACCCAATCGCATTATTATTTTTTTTTTCAGAGTTAGGGCTAGCTGCCATTCACCACACCAACTGAAAATTTTCTCTAAGTCGTCTTGTGTCTTCCTACTGTCACTTAACTACTACACCCTACCATACACCACGGCATCGTGAGCATACAACCACATCCTGTCTGCCAAATCATTTACTTTTTTTTTGTCATCAGTCTACTGACTGGTTTGATCCGGCCTGCCACGAATTGCTATCCTGTGCTAACCTCTTCATCTCAGAGTAGCATTTGCAACCTAAGTCCTCAATTATTTGCTTGACGTATTCCAATCTCTGTCTTCCTCTACAGTTTTTGCCCTGTACAGCTCCCTCTAGTACCATGGAAGTCATTCCCTCATGTCTTAGCAGATGTCCTATCATCCTGTCCCTTCTCCTTATCAGTGTTTTCCACATATTCCTTTCCTCTCCGAGTCTGCGTAGAACCTCCTCACTCCTTACCTTATCAGTCCGCCTAATTTTCAACATTCGTCTATAGCACCACATCTCAAATGCTTCGATTCTCTTCTGTTCCGGTTTTCCCACAGTCCATGTTTCACTACCATACAATGCTGTATTCCAGACCTACATCCTCAGAAATTTCTTCCTCAAATTATGGCCGGTATTTGAGATTAGTAGACTTCTCTTGGCCAGAAATGCCTTTTTTGCCATAGCGAGTCTGCTTTTGATGTCCTCCTTGCTCCGTCCGTCATTGGTTATTTTACTGCCTACGTAGCAGAATTCCTTAACTTGATTGACTTCGTGACCATCAATCCTGATGTTAAGTTTCTCGCTGTTCTCATTTCTACTACTTCTCGTTACCTTCGTCTTTCTCCATACTGTGTACTCATTAGACTGTTCATTCCGTTCAGCAGATCATTTAATTCTTCTTCACTTTCACTCAGGATAGCAATGTCATCAGCGAATCGTATCATTGATATCCTTTCACCTTGTATTTTAATTCCACTCCTGAACCTTTCTTTTATTTCCATCATTGCTTCCTCGATGTACAGATTGAAGAGTAAGGGCGAAAGGCTACAGCCTTGTCTTACACCCTTCTTAATACGAGCACTTCGTTCTTGATCGTCCACTCTTATTATTCCCTCTTGGTTGTTGTACATATTTTATATGACCGATCTCTCCCTATAGCTTACCCCTACTTTTTTCAGAATCTCGAACAGCTTGCACCATTTTATATTGTCGAACGCTTTTTCCAGGTCGACAAATCCTATGAAAGTGTCTTGATTTTTCTTTAGCCTTGCTTCCATTGTTAGCCGTAACGTCAGAATTGCCTCTCTCGTCCCTTTACTTTTCCTAAAGCCAAACTGATCGTCACCTAGCGCATTTTCAATTTTCTTTTCCATTCTTCTGTATATTATTATTGTGAGCAGCTTCGATGCATGACCTGTTAAGCTGGTTGTGCGATAATTCTCGCACTTGTCAGCTCTTTCCGTCTTCGGAATTGTGTGGATGATGCTTTTCCGAAAGTCAGATGGTATGTCGCCAGACTCATATATTCTACACACCAACGTGAATAGTCGTTTTGTTGCCACTTCCGCCAATCATTTACGTACATAGAGAAAACAGCGGTCCTATCACACTACCCCGAGGCGCTCCTGACGGTACCCTCACCTCCGATGAACACTCGCCGTCCAGGACAACGCACTGGCTTCTATTACTTAAGGAATCGTCGCGCCACTCACGTATCTGTGAACTTATTCCATGTGGTCGTACTTTCGCTAACAGCCTGCAGTGGGGCACCGTTTCAGACACTTTCCGGTAGCCTACAGATACGGAATTTGCCTGTTGCCCTTCATCCGTAGTTCCCAATACATCTGTGACCTGGTAGTCAAGCGAAGGCAGGATTCGGTTACGATTGTGGACGGGGCTGTATTCCGTTACTATTGGTTGCCTTTTACAGTTACACACAATGTTTTTTAAACAAGTAGTTCCAGACTCAACAATAAATAAAAAAAATGCCACACGTTATTAATGAAAGAATAAACAACTGCATAAATAATAGTGTTTTCAGTGAGTTACAATTTAGCAAATCGCCATTAAATACAGATACAGCAGATGATGTTTTAAAAGCAAGCCACTGTGATCTGGGCAGAAGGCGTTACACGCCAAGAATGGCAATAAATTAACAATTGTTTAAGAACTCGTTGCAATTTACAACTTAGAGGTATTGAAATATTAAAGGTAAGGCGCCACAAACACAGCAGAAGGCATCAGACGCCAGGAATGGCAGTAAATAAGGTTTTAAGGCTCATTGCTAAAATACAAGTACCAAATTAGAATTTTAATGCAAATAACCACAATTATGGCTGAAGGCGTTACACGCCAGGAACGGCAATAATACAGGGTGATTCAAAAAGAATACCACAACTTTAAAAATGTGTATTTAATGAAAGAAACATAATATAACCTTCCGTTATACATCATTACAAAGAGTATTTAAAAAGGTTTTTTTTTCACTCAAAAACAAGTTCAGAGATGTTCAATATGGCCCCCTCCAGACACTCGAGCAATATCAACCCGATACTCCAACTCGTTCCACACTCTCTGTAGCATATCAGGCGTAACAGTTTGGATAGCTGCTGTTATTTCTCGTTTCAAATCATCAATGGTGGCTGGGAGAGGTGGCCGAAACACCATATCCTTAACATACCCCCATAAGAAAAAATCGCAGGGGGTAAGATCAGGGCTTCTTGGAGGCCAGTGGTGAAGTGCTCTGTCACGGGCTGCCTGGCGGCCGATCCATCGCCTCGGGTAGTTGACGTTCAGGTTTCATAACTAACCTTTTTCGTAGGACTCTCCATACAGTTGATTGTGGAATTTGCAGCTCTCTGCTAGCTCTGCGAGTCGATTTCCCTGGGCTGCGAACAAATGCTTGCTGGATGCGTGCTACATTTTCATCACTCGTTCTCGGCCGTCCAGAACTTTTCCCTTTGCACAAACACCCATTCTCTGTAAACTATTTATACCAACGTTTAATACGCCACCTATCAGGAGGTTTAACACCATACTTCGTTCGAAATGCAGGCCGAACAACTGTCGTCGATTCACTTCTGCCGTACTCAATAACACAAAAAGCTTTCTGTTGAGCGGTCGCCATCTTAGCATCAACTGACGCTGACGCCTAGTCAACAGCGCCTCAAGCGAACAAATGTACAACTAAATGAAACTTTATAGCTCCCTTAATTCGCCGACAGATAGTGCTTAGCTCTGCCTTTTGTCGTTGCAGAATTTTAAATTCCTAAAGTTGTGGTATTCTTTTTGAATCACCCTGTATAAAAGAATTTTGAAACCTGCTGTAAATTCGCAAATACAATAGCAAAATTAAAAACAAAAAAAAGGGCAAGCAACTGATCCAGACGGTGCTCCAGGAATCCAGCTCTGAGTAGGTCCGGCAACCAAAAATTTCGCGAGTGATGAGATAGACAGCCAAGATGGTAACTCAGACTAGTGGCAGTCTAACGAATGACTAATAATAATCTTGCTGAAGCTACCTGACGTCCGATAAACCAAATGCAACTATGAACGATACGCCAAAGCCGTAACTGGCGGTCAGCACTACGTCCCCAGAATACTGCGTTTAGAGCGCACGAAATGAGAAACGAATCACTACCATCAGAGTGGAAGAATCACCAACGGGCCTACAATCAAGAAAGCTGTCCAAACTACACGCCTCATCGGACAACAGCGGCAAGGCGAGGAAACGTACACTGCCGTTACATACACTAACCCCCAGGGCAGGTAAGAGGGGCGTTAGCGACCACCAGGCAAGAAAAATTACCGCTGGTTGAACTTAACAAACAGTAACAAGCTGAAAGCAGTAAATAGTAATAAGAAGTCGAGGAAAGCTAATCAGATCCACCTTCCCCCAGCACTCCACTCGTCGCTCTTCGCCTCAGCAACACTACGAGCAGCAACAGCAACCACATGCCAAGTTTGTTTTCTTTGCCGATGATACAAACATTGCAATAAATAGCAAATCAAGTGTAGTCTTACAAGGGAACCTCCCCATCGCACCCCCCTCAGATTTAGTTATAAGCTGGCACAGTGGATAGGCCTTGAAAAACTGAACACAGATCAATTGAGAAAACAGGAAGAAGTTGTGTGGAACTGTGAAAAAATAAGCAAAATATACAAATTGAGTAGTTCATGGGAAGATAGGCAATATCAAGGATATTTGGATCGCAGGAGCGCCTTGGTCTCGTGGTAACGCGAGCAGCCGCGCAAGGAAAGGTCCTTGGTTCAAATCTTCCATCGAGTGAAAAGTTTAATTTTTTATTTTCTGTTTATGTGACAAACTCTTATGTTTTCATCACTTTTTGGGAGTGATTATCACATCTACAAGAAAACCTAAATCGGGCAAGGTAGAAGAATCTTTTTACCCATTCGCCAAGTGTACAAGTTAGCTGGGTCGACAACATATTCCTGTCATGTGACGCACATGCCGTCACCAGTGTCGTATAGAATATATCAGATGTGTTTTCTTGTGGAGGAATCGGTTGACGTATGACCTTGCGATCAAATGTTTTCGGTTCCCATTGGAGAGGCACGTCCTTTCGTCTACTAATCGCACGGTTTTGAGATGCGGTCGCAAAACACAGACACTAAACTTATTACAGTGAACAGAGACGTGAATGAACGAACGGACAGATAATAACTATGCAAAAATAAAGAAAGTAAAATTTTCACTCGAGGGAAGACTTGAACCAAGGACCTCTCGTTCCGCAGCAGTTCGCGTTACCACGGGACCACACCGCTCCTGTGCTGAGATCGTTCATTATGTTGCCCATGGACTACTCAGTTTGTATATTTTGCTTATTTTTTCACAGTTCCACACAACTTCTTCGTGTTTTCTCAATTGATCTGTGTTCAGTTTATCAAGGCCTATCCACTGTGCCAACTTATAACTAAATCTGAGGGGGGTGCGATGGGGAGGTTCCCTTGTTAGGAAGATCAGCCAATAAAATATTTGTGGACATTAATCACTGGTTCCTAGCCAATTCTTTGTCACTAAACTTTGAAAAAACACACTACATGCAGTTCAGAACTTGTAAGGGGTGTCCCAAGAGTATATGTCTAACATACGATGACAAGAAGATAGAAGAAGTGGAGAGTGTTAAATTCTTGGGATTACAGCTTGATAATAAATTCAATTGGGAGGAGCACACCACAGAACTGCTGTTTGCAATGCGAATTTTGTCAGACATAGGGGATATAAAAATGAAAAAGCTGGCATACTATGCTTACTTTCATTCCATAATGTCATATGGGATTATTTTTTGGGGTAATTCATCAAGCCAAGCTTAAGTTTTCCGGGCACAAAAACGTGCAGTAAGAGTTATATGTGGTGTGAACTCAAGAACATCCTGCAGAAGCCTGTTTAGGGAACTAGGGATACAAAGTGTTGTGTCTAGCTCATACAGCATAGACACAATGAGGTAGCGAGGTGCACGCTAAACTAACGCAGACGGGCGTGAAGTCTGAAACAGGATACTGGATGAAAACTATAAAGAAAAGAAGGGAGCTTCTTTTATACTTAACTTTAATGAATCCTTGGAATACATCTCTCTTGAATATTCGTTAGCTATAAGCACTGATACAAATGGCGCCTTGCTAGGTAGTAGCTATGGACTAGCTGAAGGCCATTCAATCTGTCTCTCGGCAAATGAGAGGAAAGCTTCGTACGTCTGGTCGCAAGCTATGTCGTCCGTACAACTGGGGCGAGGTCATGTCCGTGTCTTGTGACCTGCCATGTGGTGGCGCTAGGATTGCGATTACACAGTGGCGACACGCGGGTCCGACATGTACTACAGGACCGCGGCCGATTTAAGTTACCACCTAGCAAGTGTGGTGTCTGGCGGTGACACCACACAAAGTACTGCTTCCCAATATATTTATTCCTTAATGAATTTTGTCATTAAAAATATATCACTTTTTCAAACCAACAGCTCAATTCATGGAATCAATACTAGAAATAAGAATAATCTTCACAAGGATTTAAAGTCACTTAGTCTTGTACAAAAAGGTGTGCATTATTCAGGAACACACATTTTCAATAACTTGCCAGCAGCCATAAAAAGCTTAACAACCAATGAAATTCAGTTTAAGAGAAGCCTAAAGGATTTATTGGTGGCCAACTCCTTCTACTCCATTGATGAATTTCTTACAAGGGAACCTCCCCATCGCACCCCCCTCAGATTTAGTTATAAGTTGGCACAGTGGATAGGCCTTGATAAACTGAACACAGATTAATTGAGAAAACAGGAAGAAGTTGTGTGGAAATGTGAAAAAATAAGCAGAATATACAAACTGAGTAGTCCATGCGACATATAGGGAACATCTAGGAGGACATAAGCTCAGGAGCGCCGTGGCCCCGTGGTATCGTGAGCAGCTGCGGAAGTAGAGGACCTTGGTTCAAGTCTTCCCTCGAGTGAAAATTTTACTTTCTTTATTTTTGCATAGTTATTATCTGTCCGTTCGTTCATTGACGTCTCTGTTCACTGTGATAAGTTTAGTGTCTGTGTTTTGCGACCGCATCGCAAAATATTTTGCTTATTTTTCACAGTTCCACACAACTTCTTCCTGTTTTCTCAATTGATCTGTGTTCAGTTTTTCAAGGCCTATCCACTGTGCCAACTTATAACTAAATCTGAGGGGGGTGCGATGGGGAGGTTCCCTTGTTAGTAAAACCAACTGATTTGTATATAAGTACAACATAACTTCTGCACCATTTCAGTGCAGTAATGTGTTCATTGTAAATAAGTATTACAGTAGTTGTATTACCTTATAAATAAATAAAAACTTTTTTATTTTAAATTCAGTGCATTAGTATTTGTAAAATGACTTTTAGTGTTCATTAAAAAATGACGATCATTCCACTTGGGACCTGTGGTATGGTAC
Source organism: Schistocerca nitens (assembly GCF_023898315.1). Classification (NCBI taxonomy): domain Eukaryota; kingdom Metazoa; phylum Arthropoda; class Insecta; order Orthoptera; family Acrididae; genus Schistocerca; species Schistocerca nitens. Next base: position 162,397,997 of record NC_064624.1, on the reverse strand, counting down.
ATTAGCTTATTTGTTTTAGTTGTAAATATTTGTCATGTATTGTTGTTTTTCTGACATGTTCCACATCCTGGAGGACCTCCTCGCTACGCATCAATTGGAATGAAAGTAAATCTATAATCTAATCTAACACGAACCCAAGTCACTCTAGAATAGTGAGATGTCACCGTGGTGGAGGTTTCTCTACTTGGGTCGAAATGCACTCATCTTAAACCTTGCTATATCCGGTTTACGACGAGGTAGCGCGCCCTCGCGACCACAGCCCTTCGATCCGGCAGTCCATGTGCACGGCCAGCGGCGCCGGCGTGTGCTCGCGCTGCGCGGTCCTGCCTCCTCCTCAGTCCCTCAACCGAATTCACAGACTCACACGACCCGGAATAACAACGACGTCGCCCCAAAGACAGGGCAACAGTTACTACATATACACTCCTGGAAATTGAAATAAGAACACCGTGAATTCATTGTCCCAGGAAGGGGAAACTTTATTGACACATTCCTGGGGTCAGATACATCACATGATCACACTGACAGAACCACAGGCACATAGACACAGGCAACAGAGCATGCACAATGTCGGCACTAGTACAGTGTATATCCACCTTTCGCAGCAATGCAGGCTGCTATTCTCCCACGGAGACGATCGTAGAGATGCTGGATGTAGTCCTGTGGAACGGCTTGCCATGCCATTTCCACCTGGCGCCTCAGTTGGACCAGCGTTCGTGCTGGACGTGCAGACCGCGTGAGACGACGCTTCATCCAGTCCCAAACATGCTCAATGGGGGACAGATCCGGAGATCTTGCTGGCCAGGGTAGTTGACTTACACCTTCTAGAGCACGTTGGGTGGCACGGGGTACATGCGGACGTGCATTGTCCTGTTGGAACAGCAAGTTCCCTTGCCGGTCTAGGAATGGTAGAACGATGGGTTCGATGACGGTTTGGATGTACCGTGCACTATTCAGTGTCCCCTCGACGATCACCAGTGGTGTACGGCCAGTGTAGGAGATCGCTCCCCACACCGTGATGCCGGGTGTTGGCCCTGTGTGCCTCGGTCGTATGCAGTCCTGATTGTGGCGCTCACCTGCACGGCGCCAAACACGCATACGACCATCATTGGCACCAAGGCAGAAGCGACTCTCACCGCTGAAGACGACACGTCTCCATTCGTCCCTCCATTCACGCCTGTCGCGACACCACTGGAGGCGGGCTGCACGATGTTGGGGCGTGAGCGGAAGACGGCCTAACGGTGTGCGGGACCGTAGCCCAGCTTCATGGAGACGGTTGCGAATGGTCCTCGCCGATACCCCAGGAGCAAAAGTGTCCCTAATTTGCTGGGAAGTGGCGATGCGGTCCCCTACGGCACTGCGTAGGATCCTACGGTCTTGGAGTGCAACCGTGCGTCGCTGCGGTCCGGTCCCAGGTCGACGGGCACGTGCACCTTCCGCCGACCACTGGCGACAACATCGATGTACTGTGGAGACCTCACGCCCCACGTGTTGAGCAATTCGGCGGTACGTCCACCCGGCCTCCCGCATGCCCACTATACGCCCTCGCTCAAAGTCCGTCAACTGCACATACGGTTCACGTCCAAGCTGTCGCGGCATGCTACCAGTGTTAAAGACTGCGATGGAGCTCCGTATGCCACGGCAAACTGGCTGACACTGACGGCGGCGGTGCACAAATGCTGCGCAGCTAGCGCCATTCGACGGCCAACACCGCGGTTCCTGGTGTGTCCGCTGTGCCGTGCGTGTGATCATTGCTTGTACAGCCCTCTCGCAGTGTCCGGAGCAAGTATGGTGGGTCTGACACACCGGTGTCAATGTGTTCTTTTTTCCATTTCCAGGAGTGTAGATAACCGCCGCTGCTGGAACTCTTGCGAAACCGAGTGGCGCCAGTCAGCATGAGAAGAAGGCAAACAACCGCAACCATGACAACTAAACGATACCAAAAAAAAAAATGGTTCAAGTGGCTCTGAGCACTATGGGACTCAACATCTTAGGTCATAAGTCCCCTAGAACTTAGAACTACTTACACCTAACTAACCTAAGGACATCACACACACCTATGCCCGAGGCAGGATTCGAACCTGCGACCGTAGCAGTCTCGCGGTTCCGGACTGCAGCGCCAGAACCGCACGGCCACCGCGGCCGGCTAAACGATACCGTCAGGCCTCGAACATAGGGAGGAAAGCTACAAACAGCACCAACGCGAGCCGCAGCATGGCTCAATATACAGGTTGTTACAAAAAGGTACGGCCAGACTTTCAGGAAACATTCCTCACACACAAATAAAGAAAAGATGTAATGTGGACACGTGTCCGGAAACGCTTAATTTCCATGTTAGAGCTCGTTTTAGTTTCTACCACCTACGCTCAATGGAGCACGTTAACATGATTTCATACGGGATACTCTACCTGTGCTGCTAGAACATGTGCCTTTACAAGTACGACACAACATGTGGTTCATGCACGATGGAGCTCCTGCCCATTTCAGTTGAAGTGTTCGTACGTTTCTCAACAACAGATTCGGTGACCGACGGATTGGTAGAGGCGGACCAATTCCGTGGCCTCCACGCTCTCCTGACCTCAACCCTCTTGACTTTCATTTATGGGGGCATTTGAAAGCTCTCGTCTACGCAACCCCGGTAGCAAATGTAGAGACTCTTCGTGCTCGTATTGTGGACGGCTGTGATACAATACGCCATTCTCCAGGGCTGCATCAGCGCATCAGGGATTCCATGCGACGGAGGGTGGATGCGTGTATCCTGGCTAACAGAGGACATTTTGAACATTTCCTGTAACTAAGTGTTTGAAGTCACGCTGGTACGTTCTGTTGCTGTGTGTTTCCATTCCATGATTAATGTGATTTGAAGAGAAGTAATAAAATGAGCTCTAACATGGAAATTAAGCGTTTCCGCACACACATCCACATAACATCTTTTCTTTATTTGTGTGTGAGGAATGTTTCCTGAAAGTTTGGCCGTACCTTTTTGTAACACGCTGTGTATGGGATTCTTCCCGCAGTTTCCCATTATGACATATTTTTCATTACATACTTTCACAGTGAGCTCATCACTCCCATATAGACCGCGAATACCAGATGGAACGATCGCACCTTGATACAGGAGTGTCTAGGAAGTCTACCTACCTGTGCTCCATAGATCAGTGGAACGGGAAGACGGCCTAATAACTGGCACAATGGTAAAGTACTCCGAGCCACGCACTTCACAGTGCTTTGCATAGTACGGATACGAGGCTCAGACGGTTCTGCGACCGTGTAGGCTGCAGATTCCTCGACTTGCGGCAAAGGGTGGTTGGGTTTCGGGTTCCGCTGAATAGGTCACGTGTCCACTATACGCAGGAGGCGGGTACACGGGTAGCAGGGGCTGTGTGGCGCGGACTGGGCGCTTTTTTAGGTTATAGCATCTCGGGAGAACACAAGAAGGGCTTGCGCCACAAAGGGTGCACGCTGAACACAGGAAGAAGGTAGATACAGGAACCACTGGTATAACAGTTGTACATTGTCGTAGCTGTGTTGGGAAAGTACCAGAGCTCCAAGCGCTAACAGAAAGCACTGATGCTCAAAGCGTTGTAGGCACTGAAAGCTGGCTAAAGCCGCATATAAGCTCAGCCGAAATTTTTGCGAAGAACCTAACGGTGTTCCGAAAGGATAGGCTAAAAAATGTTGGCGGTGCCGAGTTTGTTGCTGTCAGAAGTAGTTTAACTTGTCGCGAAACTGAAGTAGATACTTCCTGTGAGTCAATATGGGCAGAGGTCATTGTTGGTAACCGGAATAAAATAATGATTGGATCCTTTTACCGACCTCGCAGTTCAGATGATACAGTTGCTGAAAGGTTCAAGGAAAACTTGAGTTTGATTTCAAACACGTACCCGACTCATACGATAATAGTTGGTGGTGCCTTTAATTTACCCTCGGTATGTTGGGGAAAATACATGTTCAATTCCGGAGGTACGCATAAAATATCATCCAAAATCATGCTAAACGCGTTCTCTGAAAATTATTTCGAGCAGTTAGTTCATGAGCCCACGCGAATACTAAACGGTTGTGAAGACACACTTGACCTCTTAGCAACAAATAATGCTGAGTTAATAACGAGCATCAAAACCGATACAGGGATCAGTGAACACAGGGTTGTCGTAGCGAGATTGAATATTGTAATCCCCAAATCCTCGAAAAGTAAACGAAAATTATACCTTTTCAAAAAGCAGATAAAAATTCACTTGACGGCTTCCTGAGAGAAAACCTCCACTCATTCCAAATTAATATTATAAGTGTAGACCAGATGTGGTTTCAATTCAAATAAACAACATCGGCTGCAATTGAGAGATTTTACCAAATAAAATAATGACGGATCTGATCATCCTTGCTACACAAAACGGGTTAGAGCACTGTTACAGAAACAACGAAACAAACATCCCAAATTTAAACAGACGCAAAATTCCCAAGATTGGCGAGCTTTTACAGAAGCTCGAAATTTAGCGGGGACTTCAATGCGAGATGCTTATAACAGTTTCCTCAAAGAAACTGTCTCGAAACCTGCAAGAAAATCCAAAGTGACTCTGGTCGCATGTGAAGTGTGCTAGGGGCAAGACACAATGGAAATACAATCGAAGACAGAGTTTCCAAAACAGAGTTACTAAACACAGCCTTCCGAAATGCCTTCACAAAATAAGACGAAGTAAATATTCCAGAATTCGAATCAAGAACAGTTGCCGAGTAACGTAGAAGAAAATATCCTTGGAGAAGTGAAGCAACTTAAATCAATAAAAGCTTCTGGTCCAGGCTGTATACCAGTTATGTTCCTTTCGGAGTATGCTGATACAATAGCTCCATAATTAACGATCATATACAACCGTTCGCTTGACGAAAGATCCGTACCCAAAGACTGGAAAGTTGCACAGGTCACACCAATATTCAAGGAAGGTAGTAGGAGTAATTCACTAAATTACAGGCCCATATCGTTAACGTTGATATGCAGCAGGATTATGGAACGTATATTGTGTTCCAACGAAATGGTCTATTGACACACAGTCAGAATCAGTTTAGAAAAAGTCGTTCCTGTGAAACACAACTAGCTCTTTATTCACATGAAGTGTTGAGTGCTATTGACAAAGGTATTTCAGATCGATTCAGTACTTCTGGATTTCCGGAAGTCTTTTGACACGGTACCCCACAAGCGGCTTGTAGTGAAATTGCGTGCTTACGTAATATCGTCTCAGTTACGTGACTGGATGCGTGATTTCCTGTCAGAGAGGTCACAGTTCGTAGTTAACAGACGGAAACCCATCAAGCAAAACAGAAGTGATTTCAGGTGTTCCCCAATGTAGTGTTATAGGCCCCTTGCTGTTCCTTATCTATATAAACGTTTTGCGAGACAATCTGATCAGCCGTCTTAGGTTGATTGCAGGTGACGCTGTCGTTTATCAACTTATAAAGTCATCAGAAGATCAAAATAAACTGCAAAACGATTTACAAAAGATATCTGAATCCTGCGAAAATTGGCAGTTGACCCTAAATAACGAAAAGTGTGAGGTCATCCACATGAGTGCTAAAAGGAATCCGTTAAACTTCGGTTACACGATAAATCTGTTCAATCTAAGAGCCGTAAATTCAACTAAATACTCAGGAATTACAGTTACGAACATCTTATATTGGATTGTTGTGGCGAAGGCTAACCAAAGGCAGCATTTTATTGGCAGGACACTTAGAAAATGTGACAGATCTACTAAGGAGACTGCCTACACTACGCTTGTCCGTCCTCTTTTAGAATACTGTTGCGCGGTGTGGGATCCCTACCAGATAGGATTCACGGAGTACATCGAAAAAGTTCAAAGAAAGGCAGCACGTTTTGTATTATCCAGAAATATGGGAGAGAGAGTCGCTGAAATGATACAGGATTTGGGCTGGACACCATTAAAAGAAAGGCGTATTTCGTTGCGACGGAATCTTATCACGAAATTCCGATCAACAACTTTCTCCTCCGAATGCGGAAATTTTTTGTTGACACCGACCTACATAGGGAGGAACGGTCACCAAGATAAAATAAGGGAAATCAGAACTCGTAGGGAAAGATACAGGTGTTCATTCTTTCAGCGCGCTATACGAGATTGCAATAATAGAGAATTGTGAAGGTGGTTCGATGAACCCTCTGCCAGGCACTTAAATGTTAATTGCGGACTATCCATGTAGATGTAGATGTAGTCGAATGAGGATATACAGGGTGTTACAAAAAGTTACGGCCAAACTTTCAGGAAACATTCCTCACACACAAATAAAGAAAAGATGTTATGGGGACATGTGTCCGGAAACGCTTAATTTCCATGTTAGAGCTCATTTTAGTTTCTACCACCTACGCTCAATGGAGCACGTTATCATGATTTCATACGGGATACTCTACCTGTGCTGCTAGAACATGTGTCTTTACAAGTACTACGCAACATGTGGTTCATGCACGATGGAGCTCCTGCACTATTCAGTCGAAGTGTTCGTACGCTTCTCAACAACAGATTCGGTGACCGATGGATTGGTAGAGGCGGACCAATTCCATGACCACCACGCTCTCCTGACCTCAACCCTCTCGACTTTCATTTGTGGGGGTATTTGAAAGCTCTCGTCAACGCAACCTCGGTACCAAATGTAGAGACTCTTCGTGCTCGTGTTGTAGACGGCTGTGATACAATACTCCATTCTCCAGGGCTGCATCAGCGCATCAGGGATTCCATGCGACGGAGGGTGGATGCATGTATCCTCGCTAACGGAGGACATTTTGAACATTTCCTGTAACAAAGTGTTTGAAGTCACGCTGGTACGTTCTGTTGCTGTGTGTTTCTATTCCATGATTAATGTGCTTTGAAGAGAGGAATGTTGTGTGTGAGGAATTTTTCCTGAAAGTTTGGCCGTACCTTTTTGTAACACCCTGTAGAACAGTATTTCCAGTGTATGTGTCAACCACTTTTGCCATGAATGGATACTCTATTAACAATACATCGAGCCGTGTGCTGCGCAGCGCGAATGAGATGACATCCAAACCACCCTGTACTTCTGTCATTCCATATTCGTCTGGTGTTAAATGTTGACGACCCATCGGAATGGGGCAGTCCACCAGAGTTACGGTTTCACACACCAAACCAAAAAACCAGTACAGAAAGTACGAAAATGACCCTACAGTCTCAAAATGTTCCGCGAACCAATTTATTATCTTTGCCTTCGTTATTAGTTGATTTATCAGCAGGTTTATTGAAGAACTGCCGTTTACTTCTCTCTCTGTATACAATTCGTGTGGGTCTAAAGCCAGACGTCGCAAATTAATTTCTTACCAGTGTAGACGCAGGTACGGGAGAAATTATTAAACGGAGCGACTTTGTCCACTGAAATTTGTTTCAGCACACACAGCCATGTTTGGCGATTTCACCAGACCGATTAATTAAACGCGATGACGCCTGGTTTCATATTGAAAAATTTGTTCACTCGAAAAGGCGGTGCTGTTCTGTCAAAACGAGTTATTCAAGCGAGCAAGGACAGAGACGCACAGAGCTACATTGACACACAGAGGGAATATGACTAATTGCAACGTAATCGAGGATTGGCTTTTTTATAGTTAGCTTTTTTCCTTCCATTCTTTTGATTCCAATTAATAACTAGAATTTGTTTCGGGACTGCGTGACACAAAAGAGTTTGACGTGGAGACAAAATTGTATTACTTTTGAAATGAAATTAGTTGCGATGTTAATAAACAATTTTTTCGTATCGATTTCCACACAAAACGAAATTATCTCGATAGAGACTAGCGAAAAAAATTTCGAGCAGTCTCAATTAGACTACTATACTGTTTCTTATCGCAGATGTAATTCAGGGTGACAAGTATGTAACTACACTCCTGGAAATTTAAATAAGAACACCGTGAATTCATTGTCCCAGGAAGGGGAAACTTTATTGACACATTCCTGGGGTCAGATACATCACATGATCACACTGACAGAACCACAGGCACATAGACACAGGCAACAGAGCATGCACAATGTCGGCACTAGTACAGTGTATATCCACCTTTCGCAGCAATGCAGGCTGCTATTCTCCCATGGAGACGATCGTAGAGATGCTGGATGTAGTCCTGTGGAACGGCTTGCCATGCCATTTCCACCTGGCGCCTCAGTTGGACCAGCGTTCGTGCTGGACGTGCAGACCGCGTGAGACGACGCTTCATCCAGTCCCAAACATGCTCAATGGGGGACAGATCCGGAGATCTTGCTGGCCAGGGTAGTTGACTTACACCTTCTAGAGCACGTTGGGTGGCACGGGATACATGCGGACGTGCATTGTCCTGCTGGAACAGCAAGTTCCCTTGCCGGTCTAGGAATGGTAGAACGATGGGTTCGATGACGGTTTGGATGTACCGTGCACTATTCAGTGTCCCCTCGACGATCACCAGTGGTGTACGGCCAGTGTAGGAGATCGCTCCCCACACCATGATGCCGGGTGTTGGGCCTGTGTGCCTCGGTCGTATGCAGTCCTGATTGTGGCGCTCACCTGCACGGCGCCAAACACGCATACGACCATCATTGGCACCAAGGCAGAAGCGACTCTCATCGCTGAAGACGACACGTCTCCATTCGTCCCTCCATTCACGCCTGTCGCGACACCACTGGAGGCGGGCTGCACGATGTTGGGGCGTGAGCGGAAGACGGCCTAACGGTGTGCGGGACCGTAGCCCAGCTTCGTGGAGACGGTTGCGAATGGTCCTCGCCGATACCCCAGGAGCAACAGTGTCCCTAATTTGCTGGGAAGTGGCGGTGCGGTCCCCTACGGCACTGCGTAGGATCCTACGGTCTTGGCGTGCATCCGTGCGTCGCTGCGGTCCGGTCCCAGGTCGACGGGCACGTGCACCTTCCGCCGACCACTGGCGACAACATCGATGTACTGTGGAGACCTCACGCCCCACGTGTTGAGCAATTCGGCGGTACGTCCACCCGGCCTCCCGCATGCCCACTATACGCCCTCGCTCAAAGTCCGTCAACTGCACATACGGTTCACGTCCACGCTGTCGCGGCATGCTACCAGTGTTAAAGCCTGCGATGGAGCTCCGTATGCCACGGCAAACTGGCTGACACTGACGGCGGCGGTGCACAAATGCTGTGCAGCTAGCGCCATTCGACGGCCAACACCGCGGTTCCTGGTGTGTCCGCTGTGCCGTGCGTGTGATCATTGCTTGTACAGCCCTCTCGCAGTGTGCGGAGCAAGTATGGTGGGTCTGACACACCGGTGTCAATGTGTTCTTTTTTCCATTTCCAGGAGTGTATATGAAAAAAAGTAAATTAGTTACGAACTACGCTGTGGACACACTTTATTCAGCATGTAAACGTCACTACAGATATTCGTATTTAGGTTGTGACACGTTCGATACGCCTGCCACCATTGGCGATGATGTGGCGGAGACGAATAGCGAAATTCTGCATGAGCCGCTGCAGTGCCGGAACATGTATGCTGTAGATGACCTCCTGAGTAGCTGTTTTCAGCTCAGCAATGGTTTTGGGGTTATTGCTGTACACCTTGTCTTTAAGGGGCTCCGGAAAGGCTCAAAATCATGAAAAGTTCAATTTTTACTTTTTTGCGTTTTCTGAATCTGCAGACTATTACCTTTTAATAGATATATAATTTATTCAATTCCGAAGACTACAACTATTTTTAATATTTTTTTTGAAATGTGTTCTACATGGGCGTGACCCACTGTGGCGCTGTTAAACTGCTGTCAAATGGTGTTATTATTAACGTCCGTGTTCATCAGGTACATTTTAGTGATGTGAGATAAAGTATGTGTTGTGGCTAACCTGTGATGGTTCAATATATATCGCTGGTGTGATTGTCGATTGTTTCATGTTTATTTACTCTGTCGTTATCTCGAAAATATTCGTAATTAATTCTGTTTCTTGAGTCTCTGTTTTGTTGAAGTATAATAATGAGTAAAAGTAAAGTTATTAACAAATCCTCTGAAGGCTTTTAAGAAAAGGAGAAATGTTGGAAAGCCAAGGTATTTAGAAATATGGGAATGAAGATAGGTTCTAACATGGTACGAGCAATGCTTGCTTTAGACAAGGAACGCCTTCGGGCTGCAGACAGGGCTGTAAAGAGTCTAGAAATACAAGCAAGAGTAAACAGGAGGAGGAACAAGAGGAAGCTGGAGGAGGAGTTTGCAGAGGATGAAGATAATCCATCCTATGGACCTGGAATGCACTAAAAAGTTAATCCAATCTTTGTCGCTCGATTCCCAAAACTTTTATTTTCTCAAACTAATTACATGTTTTCTAAGGATCTTCCAAACATATCTGTTTCAAACTTTCAGTAAATGTTACACAGTACCTTCTGCAAAATTTGACACAGCCTTTTTCCAAAAAACTGTATATTTTTGAATATATAAATAAAAAATTGCAAAAAAATGTTGTGGATTTTCATTACAATTGAAAAAAAAATCATCTTTAATAACTGAACTAAAATTTTGTAAAATCCCTGTGTTAAGTTGTAGCCCATATTCCAATAAATAATCTGTAAAAAGTTCAACTTCCTACCTCAAATACTTTGCGAGGAAAGATGTAATTTATAAGCGTTATTTTAACATTGCAAGTATAGGGCCTTCCGGAGCCCCTTAATATACCCACGCAAAAAGGGAGTCGCCTGTGTTCAGATCGTCAGAATATGGCGGCCAATCGAGGCCCATACCAGTGGCCTCTGGGTACCCCAGAGCCAGAATGCGGTCCCCAAAGTCCTCCACCAGGACATCAAACACTCTCTGCTTCGATAGGGTCGACCTCCGTCTTTCATGAACCACATCTTGTTGCAATCAGGGGATAATAGTGAAACGTCCCCTTAGAAATATTTATGAATAATTGTGCTGATAAACCTCTACGTTATTTGATTTTCAAACAGCTGAGCAAAACTGAACGTACTCAGACATTACTCTCTTTACTTATTCTGATCAACACTAAACTGACACACAATATTTTTTAGCGCAACGCAATCTGACTTTCAAAAATCCGTACAAACGAATGGCCCTGACTAACAATAACCTATACCTTTCACATATCACTTACCTCACAAAAATCTTCGTTACTAAAACTACTGCAATACAGCGAGCGCCACTACTGCCAGCTAAATAGAGGATTCAAACTACTGAAGGCACTAACTACTGATGGGCATAGTTAGCAGATGAAAGATTTTAATAGAGAACAAACAATGTATTTACCTTAATAGTGTTCAAAAGTCATTATATATATATATATATATATATATATATATATATATATATATACTCCTGGAAATGGAAAAAAGAACACATTGACACCGGTGTGTCAGACCCACCATACTTGCTCCGGACACTGCGAGAGGGCTGTACAAGCAATGATCACATGCACGGCACAGCGGACACACCAGGAACCGCGGTGTTGGCCGTCGAATGGCGCTAGCTGCGCAGCATTTGTGCACCGCCGCCGTGTCAGCCAGTTTGCCGTGGCATACGGAGCTCCATCGCAGTCTTTAACACTGGTAGCATGCCGCGACAGCGTGGACGTGAACCGTATGTGCAGTTGATGGACTTTGAGCGAGGGCGTATAGTGGGCATGCGGGAGGCCGGGTGGACGTACCGCCGAATTGCTCAACACGTGGGGCGTGAGGTCTCCACAGTACATCGATGTTGTCGCCAGTGGTCGGCGGAAGGTGCACGTGCCCGTCGACCTGGGACCGGACCGCAGCGACGCACGGATGCACGCCAAGACCGTAGGATCCTACGCAGTGCCGTAGGGGACCGCACCGCCACTTCCCAGCAAATTAGGGACACTGTTGCTCCTGGGGTATCGGCGAGGACCATTCGCAACCGTCTCCACGAAGCTGGGCTACGGTCCCGCACACCGTTAGGCCGTCTTCCGCTCACGCCCCAACATCGTGCGTGTTTGGCGCCGTGCAGGTGAGCGCCACAATCAGGACTACATACGACCGAGGCACACAGGGCCAACACCCGGCATCATGGTGTGGGGAGCGATCTCCTACACTGGCCGTACACCACTGGTGATCGTCGAGGGGACACTGAATAGTGCACGGTACATCCAAACCGTCATCGAACCCATCGTTCTACCATTCCTAGACCGGAAAGGGAACTTGCTGTTCCAACAGGACAATGCACGTCCGCATGTATCCCGTGCCACCCAACGTGCTCTAGAAGGTGTAAGTCAACTACCCTGGCCAGCAAGATCTCCGGATCTGTCCCCCATTGAGCATGTTTGGGACTGGATGAAGCGTCGTCTCACGCGGTCTGCACGTCCAGCACGAACGCTGGTCCAACTGAGGCGCCAGGTGGAAATGGCATGGCAAGCCGTTCCACAGGACTACATCCAGCATCTCTGCGATCGTCTCCATGGGAGAATAGCAGCCTGCATTGCTGCGAAAGGTGGATATACACTGTACTAGTGCCGACATTGTGCATGCTCTGTTGCCTGTGTCTATGTCTATGTGCCTGTGGTTCTGTCAGTGTGATCATGTGATGTATCTGACCCCAGGAATGTGTCAATAAAGTTTCCCCTTCCTGGGACAATGAATTCACGGTGTTCTTATTTCAATTTCCAGGAGTATATATATATATATATATATATATATATATATATATATATATATATATATATATATATCAGTCCTTGACATCCAGTCTTACAAATTTACTGTCTCTGATGGACACACGTCCAGATCATCCGCTGTCAAAACTCCGCCATCTCTCTCCCCACATCCACCACTGCTGGCGGCTCACCTCCAACTGCGCAACGCTACGCGCTGTTAACAGCCAATTGCCCAACACTACAATAGCATATTCCAACAATGCAAACCAGCCACAGACTGCACACAGCACAGCCAGTGATTTTTATACAGAGCGCTACGTGGCGTTACCAACATAAAAACCTATACAGCCTACTTACAATGGGTATGAAATCGTCTTCCAAAACCTTCACGTACCGTTCGGCAGTAACCGTGCTATCAAGGAATATCGCACCGATTACCCCGTGACTGGACGTCGCACACCACACAGTCAGCCGTTGAGGGTGAAGACACTTCTCGACCGTGAAATGCGGATTCTCAGTCCCCCAAATGCGCCAATTATGCTTATTGGCGGACCGACCAAAATTAAAGAGGGCTTAGTCGCTAGACCAAGCGATGCATGCGCATACTAGTCCCCATCGTGCCCAGCGGCCAACAGTGCAGTTCGAAAGCCCTAACGCAAACCGTTCAGACGTCACGACGATCTTATTCCATATAGTTCAATAATTGTCTGTATCACAAACTGCGACATCGTCGCGAAAAAACACAGTGACCCGTATATGTAATAAGTTTCCTTTAATTTACGTCTATGGTCGCAATCTTTTCTGCTTAACAGATTACCGGTTTCGGTCTTTAATGACCATCATCAGATCTGTCTCAGATCTGTCTGTTTTTAGGACTTTGTTTTTATGAGACAGATCTGATGATGGTCGTTAAAGACCGAAACCGGTAATCTGTTAAACATAAAAGATTGCGACCATAGACGCAAATTAAAGGAAATTGTCTGCATAATAGGACCTGTGGCCGCATTAAACCGAAATTATGTCTTTCGCGTCGCAGTTCAAACCTACTTGGGACAGTTTCGCCAATCTTGCTATCGAATTTCAACAAAAACTAAAAAAGAAAAAAATTTTAAGCTTCCTGTATGTTCGAGGATCTTCACAACGTACTGGAGGTGACAAAAATATCGAAACACAAGACGCCACCGTGCCTAATATGGTGTAGGAAAACCGCTGGCGTCCAAAACAACTTCAAGTCGTCTAGGAATGGGTAAATACAGGTTCCCATTCTTTCTTCAAAATATACACAAGAAAATAAGTTTTGTGTCACCTCGCTTCCTAGAGTTCAGGACCTGTACAGAAAATTGGAATAGAAATAAAGATAAACATTTTGTACGCTCTTTTTATTGCTCATAAAAACCACACATTGCATGTTGTACCACCATACAGCGAGAACTTCACAGATGGTGGTCCAGATTGCTGTACACACTGGTACCTCTAATACCCAGTAGCACTTCATCTTGCATTGATGCACGCCTGTATTCGTCGTGACATACTATCCACAAGTTCATCAAGGCACTGTCGGTGCAGATTGTCCCACTCCTCTACGGCGATTCGGCGTAGATCCCTCAGAATGTTTGGTGGGTCACGTCGTCCATAAACAGCCCTTTTCAATCCATCCCAGGCATGTTGTATAGGGTTCATGTCTGGGGAACATGCTGGCCACTCTAGACAAGCTATGTCGTTGTGCTGAAGGAATTCATTCACAAGATGTGCACGATGGGGGCGCGAATTGTCGTTCATGAAGACGAATGCCTCGCCAATATGCTGCCGGTATGGTTGCACTATCGGTCGGGGGATGGCATTCACGTATCGTACAGCCGTTACGGCGCCATGACCACCAGCGACATACGTCGGCCCACTTAATGCCACCTTGCTGCACTCGCTAGACAGTTTGTCTAATGCGTTCGGCCAGACTGGGTTGCCTCCAAACACGTCTCTGACGATTGTCTGGTCGAAGGCATATGCGACACTAGTCGGTGAAAAGAACATGATGCGAATGCCGAGCGGTCCATTCCGCATGTTGTTGGGCCCATCTGTAGCGCGCTGCTTGGTATCGTGGTTGCAAAGACGGACCTCGACACGGATTTCAGGAGTGAAGTTGCACATCACGCAGCCTATTGCACGGAGTTTGAGTCGTAACACGACGTCCTGTGGCTAGACGAAAAGCATTATTCAACATGGTGGCGTTGCTGTCAGGGTTCCTCCGAGCCATAATCCATACGTAGCGGTCATCCACTGCAGTAGTAGCCCTTGGGCGGCCAGAGACAGGCATGTCATCGACAGTTCCTGTCTCTCTCTGTATCTCCTCCATGTCTGAACAACATCGCTTTGGTTCACTCCGAGACACCAGGACACTTCCCTTGCTGAGGGCCCATCCTGGCACTAACAATGCGGACGCATTCGAACCGCGGTACTGACCGTCTAGCATGGTTGAAACACAAACACGAGCCGTGTACCTCCTTCCTGACGGAATGACTGGAACTGAGCGGCTGTCGGACCCCCTCAGTCTAATGGGCGCTGCTCATGAATGGTTGTTTACATCTTTGGGTGCGTTTAGTGGCATCTCTGGATAATCGAAGGGAGTGTGTGTGTGATACAATATCCACAGTCAACGTCTATCTTCAGGAGCTCTGGGAACTGTGCTGAGGCAAAACGTTTTTTGATGTGTGTACATGGCAAGGTAGGGTAACGATAATTGAGTTGGATAGCGATGATGAATCCTTCTCAGAGTTGACCACAAAGGCTCAGTAATGTTGACATCTGGTGCCTGTATTCATAACGGGAAAGTGGCCCAACGGTTCTAGGCGCTTCAGTCTGGAACCGAGCGGCCGCTACGGTCGCAGGTTCGAATCCTACCTCGGCCATGGATGTGTGTGATGTCCTTAGGTTAGTTAGGTTTAAGTAGTTCTAAATTCTAGGGGACTGATGACCACAGCAGTTGAGTCCCATAGTGCTCAGAGCCATTTGAACCATTTGAAAAATGTGAAGGCTTCGAAAAAGATATGATTGTCGGAAGGACAGGCTCAGCATACAGGAAAGTCAAAACAACCTTTGGTGACATTAAAAGCAACGGTGGTAACATTAAGAGTGCAACGGGAATTCCACTGTTAAATGCAGAGGAGAGAGCAGATAGGTGGAAAGAATACACTGAAAGCCTCTATGAGGGTGAAGATTTGTCTGATGTGATAGAAGAAGAAACAGGAGTCGATATAGAAGAGGTAGGGGATCCAGTATTAGAATCTGAATTTAAAAGAGCTTTGGAGGACTTAAGGTCAAATAAGGCAGAAGGGATAGATAACATTCCATCAGAATTTCTAAAATCACTGGGGGAAATGGCAACAAAACGACTATTCACATTGGTGTGTAGAATATATGAGTCTGGCGACATACCATCTGACTTTCGGAAAAGCATCATCCACACAATTCCGAAGACGGCAAGAACTGACAAGTGCGAGAATTATCGTACAATCAGCTTAACAGCTCATGCATCGAAGCTGCTTACAAGAATAATATACAGAAGAATGGAAAAGAAAATTGAAAATGCGCTAGGTGACGATCAGTTTGGCTTTAGGAAAAGTAAAGGGACGAGAGAGGCAATCCTGACGTTACGGCTAATAATGGAAGCAAGGCTAAAGAAAAATCAAGACACTTTCATAGGATTTGTCGACCTGGAAAAAGCGTTCGACAATATAAAATGGTGCAAGCTGTTCGAGATTCAGAAAAGAGTAGGGGTAAGCTATACGGAGAGACGGGTCATATACAATATGTACAACAACCAAGAGGGAATAATAAGAGTGGACGATCAAGAACGAAGTGCTCGTATTAAGAAGGGTGTAAGACAAGGCTGTAGCCTTTCGCCCCTGCTCTTCAATCTGTACATCGAGGAAGCAATGATGGAAATAAAAGAAAGGTTCAGGAGTGGAATTAAAATACAAGGTGAAAGGATATCAATGATACGATTCGCTGATGACATTGCTATCCTGAGTGAAAGTGAAGAAGAATTAAATGATCTGCTGAACGGAATGAACAGTCTAATGAGTACACAGTATGGTTTGAGAGTAAATCGGAGAAAGACGAAGGTAACGAGAAGTAGTAGAAATGAGAACAGCGAGAAACTTAACATCAGGATTGATGGTCACGAAGTCAATGAAGTTAAGGAATTCTGCTACCTAGCCAGTGAAATAACCAATGACGGACGGAGCAAGGAGGACATCAAAAGCAGACTCGCTATGGCAAAAAAGGCATTTCTGGCCAAGAGAAGTTTACTAATATCAAATACCGGCCTTAATTTGAGGAAGAAATTTCTGAGAATGTACGTCTGGAGTACAGCATTGTATGGTAGTGAAACATGGATTGTGGGAAAACCAGAACAGAAGAGAATCGAAGCATTTGAGATGTGGTGCTATAGACGAATGTTGAAAATAGGTGGACTGATAAGGTAAGGAATGAAGAGGTTCTACGCAGAATCGGAGAGGAAAGGAATATGTGGAAAACACTGATGAGAAGGGACAGGATGATAGGACATCTGCTAAGACATGAGGGAATGACTTCCATGGCGCTAGAGGGAGCTGTAGAGGGCAAAAACTGTAGAGGAAGACAGAAATTGGAATACGTCAAGCAAATAATTGAGGACGTAGGTTGCAAGTGCTACTCTGAGATGAAGAGGTTAGCACAGGAAAGGAATTCGTGGCGGGCCGCATCAAACCAGTCAGTAGAGTGATGACCAAAAAAAAACTAGGGGACTGATGACCACAGCAGTTAAGTCCCATAGTGCTCTGAGCCATTTGAACCAGAATGTTTTGGTCCCCACATCGTGCTCCACGTTCCCTTCAGGTACGGATCTCCCGCGAATCACTCTCCAGACCAAATCGAGACTCATATGTGAAAAGAACATTGGTCCACTCTTCGACTGTCCAGGTCGCATGTTGACGAGTCCACTGTACACTCTCACAGGAGATTTCCAACAATAAAGTCCCCCCTGCTGGAGCCTTCTGTACACAGTCTGCCCCGATACAACACGTCCAGAGGATGCTGCGAAGTCCATGACCGTTGCTATGCAGTACTAAGGCGGTACTGTCGTGCCCTTACAGCCAAATAACGGCTCCCTCCATCGGGTCGGCCGTGCCCAGGTCCTCTGGATACTGTTTCGTTGTCTCTATAAACAGTTGCCACATCCTAGAAGCCTTCCACTGCAGCGAGTATGGTAGGCGTCTTCTCTGTGCCACACTGCACCGTCTCTGGCTGTCTACACACCGACTGTGGGTGTGAGGCTACCCGGCAAAAAATGTTCCGTTTGATAGGTGCCCTGACGTCATCGACAGCGTGGTTGTCCATTGATCAGAATTCCGTCTTCCGTGCAGAGCACGATATACACTCCTGGAAATTGAAATAAGAACACCGTGAATTCATTGTCCCAGGAAGGGGAAACTTTATTGACACATTCCTGGGGTCAGATACATCACATGATCACACTGACAGAACCACAGGCACATAGACACAGGCAACAGAGCATGCACAATGTCGGCACTAGTACAGTGTATATCCACCTTTCGCAGCAATGCAGGCTGCTATTCTCCCATGGAGACGATCGTAGAGATGCTGGATGTAGTCCTGTGGAATGGCTTGCCATGCCATTTCCACCTGGCGCCTCAGTTGGACCAGCGTTCGTGCTGGACGTGCAGACCGCGTGAGACGACGCTTCATCCAGTCCTAAACATGCTCAATGGGGGACAGATCCGGAGATCTTGCTGGCCAGGGTAGTTGACTTACACCTTCTAGAGCACGTTGGGTGGTACGGCATACATGCGGATGTGCATTGTCCTGTTGGAACAGCAAGTTCCCTTGCCGGTCTAGGAATGGTAGAACGATGGGTTCGATGACGGTTCAGTGTCCCCTCGACGATCACCAGTGGTGTACGGCCAGTGTAGGAGATCGCTCCCCACGCCGTGATGCCGGGTGTTGGCCCTGTGTGCCTCGGTCGTATGCAGTCCTGATTGTGGCGATCACCTGCACGGCGCCAAACACGCATACGACCATCATTGGCACCGAGGCAGAAGCGACTCTCATCGCTGAAGACGACACGTCTCCATTCGTCCCTCCATTCACGCCTGTCGCGACACCACTGGAGGCGGGCTGCACGATGTTGGGGCGTGAGCGGAAGACGGCCTAACGGTGTGCGGGACCGTAGCCCAGCTTCATGAAGACGGTTGCGAATGGTCCTCGCCGATACCCCAGGAGCAACAGTGTCCCTAATTTGCTGGGAAGTGGCGGTGTGGTCCCCTACGGCACTGCGTAGGATCCTACGGTCTTGGCGTGCATCCGTGCGTCGCTGCGGTCCGGTCCCAGGTCGACGGGCACGTGCACCTTCCGCCGACCACTGGCGACAACATCGATGTACTGTGGAGACCTCACGCCCCACGTGTTGAGCAATTCGGCGGTACGTCCACCCGGCCTCCCGCATGCCCACTATACGCCCTCGCTCGAAGTCCGTCAACTGCACATACGGTTCACGTCCACGCTGTCGCGGCATGCTACCAGTGTTAAAGACTGCGATGGAGCTCCGTATGCCACGGCAAACTGGCTGACACTGACGGCGGCGGTGCACAAATGCTGCGCAGCTAGCGCCATTCGACGGCCAACACCGCGGTTCCTGGTGTGTCCGCTGTGCCGTGCGCGTGATCATTGCTTGTACAGCCCTCTCGCAGTGTCCGGAGCAAGTATGGTGGGTCTGACACACCGGTGTCAATGTGTTCTTTTTTCCATTTCCAGGAGTGTATGAACATTTGTTCACAGTTTGAGAGATTATATTATGAATTAGACATTGGACGCAGAAATCGCGTTTTGTTGATTTGATTTTTGACACCAGTGTAGAAAAACTACATCCATCTGACTGCGCTGAAGTTCTGTTTGGTAGGGAGGAAGTTAATCTTTTTTTACTACGTGACCACTCTGAAATTCACAATTAAGTGCCTGGCAGAAGGTTCATCGAAACACTTTCACGTTATTTCTCTACTGTTCCACACATTGGCACTTGCACTCATTGTTGGATTATTCGTTAGTGTAGTGCTGGGCAGTTACATGTGAACAGCGCGTAGCGTTGCGCAGTTGCAGGTGACCCGCCAGCAGTGGCGGATGTGGAGACAGAGATGACAAAGTTTTGAGAGCGGACGATCTGGGCGTGTGTCCGTCAGAAAAAGGAAATTCGTCAAAATAGATGTCAAGTATATATATATAGCGTTTGACAATGTTGACTGGAATACTCTCTTCCAAATTCTGAAGGTGGCAGGGGTAAAATACAGGGAGCGAAAGGCTATTTACAATTTGTACAGAAACCAGATGGCAGTTACAAGAGTCGAGGGGTATGAAAGGGAAGCAGTGGTTGGGAAAGGAGTGAGACAGGGTTGTAGCCTCTCCCCGATGTTATTCAATCTGTATATTGAGCAAGCAGTAAAGGAAACAAAAGAAAAGTTCGGAGTAGGTATTAAAATCCACGGAGAAGAAATAAAAACTTTGAGGTTCGCCAATGACATTGTAATTCTGTCAGAGACAGCAAAGGACTTGGAAGTGCAGCTGAACGAAATGGACAGCGTCGTGAAAGGAGGATATAACATGAACATCAACAAAAGCAAGTCGAGTATAATGGAATGTAGTTGAATTATATCGGGTGAGGCTGAGGGAATTCGATTAGGAAATGAGACACTTAAAGTAGTAAAGGAGTTTTGCTAATTGGGGAGCAAAATAACTGATAATGGTCGAAGTAGAGAGGATATAAAATTTAGACTGGCAATGGCAAGGAAAGCGTTTCTGAAGAAGAGAAATTTGTTAACATCGAATATAGATTTAAGTGTCAGGAAGTCATTTCTGATTGTATTTATATGGAGTGTAGCCGTGTATGGAAGTGAAACATGGATGATAAATAGTCTGGACAAGAAGAGAATAGAAGTTTCGAAATGTGGTGCTACAAAAGAATCCTGAAGATTACATGGGTAGATCACATAACTAATGAGGAGGTATTGAATACAATTGGGGAGAAGAGGAGTTTGTGGCACAACTTGACTAGAAGAAGGGATCGGTTGGTAGGACATGTTCTGTGGCATCAAGGGATCACCAATTTAGTATTGGAGGATAGTGTGGAGGGTAAAAATCGTAAAGAGAGACCAAGAGATGAATACACTAAGCAGATTCAAAAGGATGTAGGTTGCAGTAGGTACTGGGAGATGAAGGAGCTTGCACAGGATAGATTAGCATGGAGAGCTGCATCAAACGAGTCTCATGACTGAAGACCACAACAAACAATATATATATATATATATATATATATATATATATATATATATATATATATACACTTTTGAACACTATTAAGGTAAATACATTGTTTGTTATCTATTAAAATCTTTCAGCTGCTAACTATATGCCTATCAGTAGTTAGTGCCTTCAGTAGTTAGAATGTTTTATGTAGCTGGCGGTATTGGCGCTCGCTGTATTGCAGTAGTTCGAGTAAGGAACATTTTTGTGAGGTAAGTGATTCATGAAAGGTATAGGTTATTGTTAGTGAGGGCCATTCTTTTTTATAGATTATTAAAAGTCAGATTGCGTTGCGCTAAAATATTGTGTGTCAGTTTAGAAATGATCAGAATAAGTAAAGAGAAAACTCAGTACATTCAATTTACTCAGCTGTTTCTGTATCAAATAACGTAGAAGTTTACCAGGACAGTCATTCTTTACATCAAAGGGGAAGTTTCAAAATTAATAAATGGGTCATCCTTCTGAATATGAAGTTGAGCCCATCGGCAGAATTCAATGCGAAGCATACAATCCATTCCAGTTAATTCTTGGTGGAGGCTGATATGGTAAGGGTGATGTTTATGGCGATGCAGAACACGAACAACACTACTCTGGCTCATGCCAGATTCCCTTGCGATTTGACGCGAACTAACACAAGGATCTCGAATCGCAGTGGCAAGAGTCTCAATTTCCGTTTCTTCGGAAGTAACCTTCCTTTGCCGGATATGTTTCCGATGCGTTAAAGATACAGTTGTTCTCAATTTATCATACTCACATGTAGGGTGAGCACGTTGAGGATATATTTCAGCCTATAAGTCTCTAGCTTTCACTTAATTCCGTTGGCACTCCCTGTAAATGAGAAGCATATCGACTTCTTCTTCGAAGCAATACATCATTCCCATTCGCTTAATTCGACGATAGTAGTCTTACCTATCCTATTAGTATTGTACTGCGAAACCGTCAAAAGGTGTTTACATGCCCATGGCACGTTCGATGGATACGCCGTATTCGGCGTATGTTTGTATTTGCACGATATACGGGAGACAATTGTCAGAGCACGTGCTTCGATAAGTGGCGAAGTGATAAGGAATACCAGTCAATCAATGATAAGAAGATTGCAGCACTGCATTGATACCAATGGTCAACACTTCGAACACCTTCTCTAAATGGACGTTCATGCCACCATCGTGACCGTCGTTGACTCTCAAAGACCTTACTGTAAAAAAAAAAAAAAAAAAGGTTCAAGTGGCTCTGAGTACTATGGGACTTAACATCTGTGGTCATCAGTCCCCTAGAACTTAGAACTACTTAAACCTAACTAACCTAAGGACATCACACAACACCCAGTCATCACGAGGCAGCGAAAATCCCTGACCCCGCCGGGAATCGAACCCGGGAACCCGGGCGTGGGAAGCGAGAACGCTACCGCACGACCACGAGCTGCGGACTTACTGTTACACATCGTTGAATTTGTCTCGATAGTCGATGTAAGAAAATAAGTGCCAAACTTCAGCATCCCATTAAAAGAAAAAAAAAGTTGACCTTAATATCTCTGACGCGACCCAACGTAGCAACAAAAAATCAGCGTCATATTACGGCCCCCGTTTTCTCATGCTACATTTGTCCTACAAATTTTTCAGTTACTATAATAGTTTCGGAGTTTTTCTACGTGGCACTAGTTAGTGACTCACCCTGTACAGTGTTTTCATTAACTGTACGGAGTAACATTTTTCTTCTCGCAGCAACCTTCCGAAACCGTCAACAAATATTTTCCTCGTAACCTATCACGCGGGTTAATACATTCCTCTGGAATACGGGGAAAAAAAATAAAACTTGTTTTTATGTCAGTACAGATGACGCACGAAATTAAAATTACTCCGAATCGGAAAACGCGGGTCTTTCATTATCAGGACGCAAATATATACTGGACAGCTGTCATAAATATTCATTGCCTGCGTGCGTGTTTGCGCCTCCGGCAGACAGTGTACGGATTTTTCGTCATTAGCAACGTGCGCTCGCGGACTGCCTGTAAAGCTGGTAATACAATATCTGCAGAATACACGGCGCTGACCTGTCGCTGTCGTCTGCTGCAGAACATTTTGCGATGTTTGCTGAGAACTGCACGCTCTGTCGATACACTGGGAACACGCATTACACACTGTTAACTCATAGTCCATTACAAAACACAGTACGATCATAAGGTGAGTCCCGGTGGGTACCAGTAAAACTACGAAAAATATCAAACTCCCATGTATAAACCAACTTGGAACTACTGGTTACGTTACAACTGAATTAATGTGATCAAAAGTATCCGGACACTCCCAGAAACACGTTTATAATATTAGCTGCATTGTGCTGACACCTACTGCCAGGTGCTCCATATCGGCGACCTCAGTAGCCATCAGACATCGTGACAGAGCAGAATGGGGAACTCACGGACTTCGAACGTGGTTGGGGTTGGTTGTTTGGGGAAGAAGACCAGACATCGAGGTCATCGGTCTCATCGGATGAGAGAAGGAGGGGGAAGGAAATCGGCCATGCCCTTTCAAAGGAACCATCCCGGCATTTGCCTAGAGCGATTTAGGGAAATCACGGAAAACCTAAGTCAGGGATTGAACCGTCGTCCTACCGAATGCGAGTCCAGTGTCTAACCACTGCGCCACCTCGCTCGGTCGAACGTGGTCCGGTGATTGGGTGTCACTTGTGTCATACGTGTGTACGCGACATTTCCACACTCGTACACATCCCTAGGTCCACTGTTTCCGATGTGATAGTGAAGTGGAGACGTGAAGGGACACGTACAGAAGAAAAACGTACAGGCAGACCTCGTCTGTTGAGTGACAGAGACCGCCGATAGCTGAAGAGGGTCGTAATGTGTAATAGGCAGACATGTATCCAGACCATCACACAGGAATTCCACACTACATCAGGATCCACAGTTAGGTGGGACGTGAGGAAACTTGGATTTCTTGGCCGACCGGCTGCTCATAAGCAACACGTCACGCCAGTAAATGCCAAGCGACGCCTCGCTTGGTGTAAGGAGCGTAAACGTTGGACGATTGAACAGTGGAGAAACGTTGTGTGGAGTGACGAATCACGGTACACAATGTGGCGATCCGATGGCAGGGTGCGGGTATGGTGAATGCCCGGTGAACGTCATCTAACAGCGTGTGTAGTGCCAACAGTAAAATTCGAAGGTGGTGGTCTTGTGGTGTGGTCCATGGAGGGGGCTTGCACCCCTTGTTGTTTTGCTTGGCACTATCACAGCGCAGGCCTACAATGACGTTTGAAGCACCTTCTTGTTTCCCACTGTTGAAGAGCAATTCTCGAATGGCGACTGCATCTTTCAACACGATCGAGCACCTGTTCATAATGCACGGCCTGTGGCGGAGTGGTTACACGACAACAACATCCGTGTAATGGACTGGCCTGCACAGAGTCCTGACCTGAATCCTACAGAACACCTTTGGGATGTTTTGGAACGTCGACTTCGTGCCAGGCCTCACCGACCGACATCGATACCTCTCCTCAGCGCAGCACTCCGTGAAGAATGGGCTGCTATTCCCCAAGAAACCTTCCAGCACCTGACTGGACGTATGCCTGCGAGAGTGGAAGCTGTCATCAAGGCTAAGGGTGGGCCAACACAATTCCAGCATTACCAATGGAGTGCGCCACAAACATGTAAGTCATTTTCAGTCAGGAGTCCTGATACTTTTGACAATACAGTGCATTTGATAGTAAGCACATAAAGTTTAGAGAAGGTTTGATATTACATTTAAGGGGCTCCGGAACGCCCTATACTTGCAATGTTAAAATAACGCTTATAAATTACATCTTTCCTCACAAAGTATTTGAGGTAGGAAGTTGAACTTTTTACAGATTATTTATTGGAATATGGGCTACAACTTAACACAGGGATTTTACAAAATTTTAGTTCAGTTATTAAAGATGATTTTTTTTCAATTGTAATGAAAATTCACAATATTTTTTTGCAATTTTTTATTTATATATTCAAAAATATACAGTTTTTTGGAAAAAGGCTGTGTTAAATTATGCAGAAGGTACTGTGTAACATTTACTGAAAGTTTGAAACAAATATGTTTGGAAGATCCTTAGAAAACATGTAATTAGTATGAGAAAATAAAAGTTTTGGGAATCGAGCGACAAAGATTGGATTAACTTTTTAGTGCATTCCAGGTCCATAGGATGGATTATCTTCATCCTCTGCAAACTCCTCCTCCAGCTTCCTCTTGTTCCTCCTCCTGTTTACTCTTGCTTGTATTTCTAGACTCTTTACAGCCCTGTCTGCAGCCCGAAGGCGTTCCTTGTCTAAAGCAAGCATCGCTCGTACCATGTTAGAACCTATCTTCATTCCCATATTTCTAAATACCTTGCACCTTACAATGTTGCCATCATTGAAAGTCGCAACAGCATCATACACACCAAAGTGAAGTGTTTCTATTCCAACAAATACAGTCTTGGGGATTCTCGACCATATAACACTATTTACACTTTCATTGGGTTTTGAGTTTTTCCGTGAATACACTTTTTCAACAGTTCAGGTGCTGCTAAGTCTCTGAAAATAGGTTTTATACTTTATCTCACATCACTAAAATGTACCTGATGAACACGGACGTTAATAAAAACACCATTTGACAGCAGTTTAACAGCGCCACAGTGGGTCACGCCCATGTAGAACACATTTCAAAAAAAATTTAAAAATAGTTCTAGTCTTCGGAATTGAATAAATTTTATATCTATTAAAAGGTAATAGTCTGCAGATTCAGAAAACGCAAAAAAGTAAAAATTGAACTTTTCATGATTTTGAGCCTTTCCGGAGCCCCTTAAAGTTTGTTCGAAGAAACTTAGTGCCCTCATTATGGAACACTGGATGAATAATTTGCTCTCCAATTCAACAAAAAGCTGGTTTTTCACGCGTCCCAGTGTTCACGACGTCATATAGCGTCAACTGTGTGTAGTTCAGTAACATAATTTTGCAGGTCAAGATGACAGTTATTGAACCATATAAAAATTACTTAAATTAGTTTCAAACTACGGCGCGCACGCGCTTTATTGAACATTTAACGTCACTACAGATATTCGGATTTAGGTTATGACATGTTCCACACGCCTGCCGTCATTGGTGATGGTGTGGTGCAGACGAACAGCGATATTCTGCATGACCCGCTGAAATTTCGGAACAACTATACTGTCGATGACCTCCTGAATGTCTGTTTTCAGCTCAGCAATGGTTTTGGGGTTAATGCTGTACACCTTGTCTTTAATATAGCCACGCAAAAAGGAGTCGCATGTGTTCTGATCCGGAGAATATGGCGGCCAATCGAGGCCCGTGCCAGTGGCCTCTGGGTACCCCAGAGCCAGAAAACGGTCCCTAAACACTCGGTTGCGAGAGTTCCGGAACCTGTACAGAAAATTGGGGTGAAGGTCAACAAAAACATCATTTCTGGCCTTTTTATTGCTCATGAAAACCACACATTGCATGTTGTACCGGAACTGTAGCGACACCTTCAGAGGTCGTTGTCCAGATCGCTGTACACCCCGGTACCTCTAACACCCGGCAGCACGTCCTCTTGCACTGATGCATACCTGTATTCGTCGTGGCATACTATCCACAAGTTCATCATGCCACTGTTGGTCCAGATTGTCCCACTCCTCAACGGCGATTCGGCGCAGATCCCTCAGAGAGGTTGGTGGGTCACGTCGTCCATAAATAGCCCTTTTCAATCTATCCCGGGCGATTTCGTTATCCTGAAGGAAGTCATCCACAAGTTCATCATGCCACTGTTGGTCCAGATTGTCCCACTCCTCAACGGCGATTCGGCGCAGATCCCTCAGAGAGGTTGGTGGGTCACGTCGTCCATAAATAACCCTTTTCAATCTATCCCGGGCGATGTCGTTATCCTGAAGGAAGTCATCCACAAGTTCATCATGCCACTGTTGGTCCAGATTGTCCCACTCCTCAACGGCGATTCGGCGCAGATCCCTCAGAGAGGTTGGTGGGTCACGTCGTCCATAAATAGCCCTTTTCAATCTATCCCGGGCGGTGTCGTTATCCTGAAGGAAGTCATTCACAAGATGTGCACAATGGGGACGCGAATTGTCGTCCATGAAGACGAATGCCTCACGAATATGCTGTCGATATGGATGCACTATCGGTCGGAGGATGGCATTCACTTTTTGTACAGCCGTTACGGCGCCTCCCATTACCACCAGCGGCGTACGTCGGCCCCACATAATTCCACCTCAAAACAGCTGCACTCGCTGGACAGTGTGTCTAAAGCGTTCAGCCTGAACGGGTTGCCTCCAAACACGTCTCCGACGATTGTCTGGTTGAAGGCAGCATATGCGACACTCATCAGTGAAGAGAACGTTATGCCAATGCTGAGTGGTCCATTCGGCTTGTTGCTAGGCCCATCTGTACTGCGTTGCACGGTGTCGTGATTGCAAAGATGGGCCTTGGGTCTGGAGTGAAATTGCCCTTCATGCAGCCTATTGCGCACAGTTTGAGTCGTAACACGACGTCTTGTTACCACACGAAATGCTTTATTCAACATGATGGCGTTGCTGTCAGGGTTCTCCCGAGCCCTAATCCGTAGGTAGCAATCATACACTGAAGTAATAGCCCCTGAGCGGTCAGAGAGAGGCGTGTCATTAACAGTTCCTGCCTCTCTATATCTCCTCCATGTCCGAACAACATCGCTTTGGCTCACCCTGAGACGCCTGGACACTTCCCTTGTTGAGACCCCTTCCTGGCACAAAGTAACAATGCGGACGCGATCGAACCGCGGTATTGCCTTCTAGGCATGTACCTCCTTCCTTGGGGAATGACTGGAACTGATCGGCTGTCGGATCCCTACGTCTAATAGGCGCTGCTCATGCATGGTTGTTTACATCTTTGGGCGAGTTTCGTGTCATTTCTGAACAGTCAGAGGGACTGTGTCTGTGATACGATGTCCACAGTCAACGTCTATCTTCAGAACTTCTGGGAACTGGGGTGATCCAAAACTCTTTTTGATCTGTGTAGATGTAGGTAAAGAATGGGATACGTCAGTTTGTCAGAAAAAAAAGCAGAGTATGATTTACAGTAATTTTCCATCTACAGCAGAGTGGACGCTGATGTGAAACTTCTTGGCAGATTTAGACTGTGTGGGAGTGGAGCCTGCGAGATGAGGTGCTTTCTGGCGGTAGCGAGGCCGTGAGGGCGGGCCGTGAGTCGCAGTTGGACAGCTCACACAGTAGAGCAAGTGTCCCGAAAAGCCAGACTCCCTGGTTCCAGATCCTGACAAGCACACAGTTTTAATCTGCCACGAAGTTTCAGCACAGTATGAAGAACCGGAAGGCCTTCATGAAAGGTATGAAGCTCGAGCGGATGCAGTAGCAGAACGCTGTAGCCAAACAAACGGCTCAGCTATTCTTTGATTACCGCGGAGCGCGCTGATTGGTTGAGTGGGCAGTTCCCCCGCAAGAGGGGAGCCCGTATCGATTGGCTGCGCGCTAATAGCCTAATTGGTGCTCGAGCGGCCATTGTGGTGTGACGTAATTGGTGCTCACGTCGCTGCCACTGGAGGACATTACCACCGGAGCACCCAGCTACCCGGCATGCTACGACCTCCACTCAACCGCACGAAAGAACTCGCTTAAAATGCGTCCAACCTACAGACTTTCAATTCGTTATAACAGAAAATAAGTTTAGTGGCGTCCATTGTTTGCGTTCGGTAATGGCGTTTATTACAACTCTGTTAACAGGAAAGTTTCCTCACTGTGCTACGAAAAGGATTTGTGAGCGATTGTTCCAGATACCCTTGTTGTTGTTGTCTTCAGTCCTGAGACTGGTTGGATGCAGCTCTCCATGCTACTCTATCCTGTGCAAGCTTCTTCATCTCCCAGTACCTACTGCAACCTCCATCCTTCTGAATCTGCTTAGTGTATTCATCTCTTGGTCTCCCTCTACGATTTGTACCCCCCACGCTGCCCTCCAATATCAAATTGGTGATCCCTTGATGCCTCAGAACATGTCCTACCAACCGATCCCTTCTTCTAGTCAAGTTGTGCCACAAACTTCTCCCCAATCCTATTCAATACCTCCTTATTAGTTATGTGATTTACCCATCTAATCTTCAGCATTCTTCTGTAGCAACACATTTCGAAAGCTTCTATACTCTTCTTGACCAAACTATTTATCGTCCATGTTTCACTTCCATACATGGCTACACTCCATACAAATACTTTCAGAAACGTCTTCCTGACACTTAAATCTATACTCGATGTTAACAAATTTCTCTTCTTCAGAGACGCTTTCCTTGCCATTGCCAGTCTACATTTTATATCCTGTCTACTTCGACCGTCATCAGTTATTTTGCTCCCCAAATAGCAAAACTCCTCTACTACTTTAAGTGTCTCATTTGCTAATCTAATTCCCTCAGAATCACCCGACTTAATTCGACTACATTCCATTATCCTCGTTTTGCTTTTGTTGATGTTCATCTTATATCCTCCTTTCAAGACACTGTCCATTCCGTTCAACTGCTCTTCCAAGTCCTTTGCTGTCTCTGACAGAATTACAATGTCATCGGCGAACCTCAAAGTTTTTATTTCTTCTCCATGGATTTTAATACCTACTCCGAATTTTTCTTTTGTTTCCTTCACTGCTTGCTCCATATACAGATTGAATAGCATCGGGGAGAGGTTACAACCCTGTCTCACTCCCTTCCCAACCACTGCTTCCCTTTCGTGTCCCTCGACTCTTATAACTGTCATCTGGTTTCTGGACAAATTGTAAATAGCCTTTCGCTAGCTGTATTTTACCCCAGCCACCTTCAGAATTTGAAAGAGAGTATTCCAGTCAACATCGTCAAAAGCTTTCTCTATGTCTACAAATGCTACAAACGTAGGTTTGCCTTTCCTTAATCTAGCTTCTAAGATAAGTCGTAGGGTCAGTATTGCCTCACGTGTTCCAATATTTCTACGGAATCCAAACTGATCTTACCCGAGGTCGGCTTCTACCAGATGCCCTATCTGACATCAACCTTTGTGGCAATTACACTGAGCCCACAAAATTAATGCACCTATACAGATGGCGGTAGTATCGCATACAGAAGGTAGGAATTGTCAGTACATTGTCAGAACTGTCATTTCTACTCAGGTGATTCATGTGAACAGGTTTTCAGGTGATTATTGGCACACGACATGAATTAACAGGCATTCAACACGAAATGGTAGTCGGAGCTAGACAAGTGGGACATTCCACTTCGGATGTTGTTCAGTATACCAAGACCCACAGTGGTGAAGAGTCTGCTGAGAATACTAGATTTCAGGCGTTACCTCTCGTCATGGACGACACACTAGCCGATGGCCTTCACTTAACGACCGAGAGCAGCGGCGTTTGCGTAGAGTTGTCAGTGATAACAGACAAGTAACACTGCGTGAAATAATCAATGTGGACCGAACGACGAACGTATGCGTTAGGATAGTGCTCCGGAATTTAGCTATGGTAGCAGACGTCCCATGCGGGTGGCTTCGCTAACACCACATTGCCTCCAGCGCCTCTCCTGGGCTCATGACCATCCCACTGGACGCTAGACGACTGGAAAACCGTGACCCGGTCAGATGAGTCCACATTTCAGTTGGTAAGAGCCGATGGTAGGATTCGGCTGTGGCAGGGACCTCACGAAGCCATGGACCCAGGTTGTACACAAGGCATTATGCAAGTTGGTGGTGCCGACATAATGGTGTGGGTTGTGTTTACATGGAATGCTCTGGGTCCTTTTTTATTTTCGGCTACTTGGAGGCCATTTGAAGCCATTTATGGACTTGTGTTCCCAAACGGGTGTAATTTTTATGGATGACAATGAGCTCTGTCACTGGGCCACAGTTGTTCGCAACTTGTTTCAAGAACATTCTGGATTGTTCGAGGGAATGGTTGGACCACCCAGGTCGCCTGACATACGACGTGCATTCAAGTTCTAAGGCCTCCGATTTCTTTCTAATTAACTACTCACCCGAAATCGATGAAACTGGCGTTACTTATCGACGTAATCGCCCTGCAGACGTACACATTTTTCACAACGCTGACGCCATGATTCCGTGGCAGCGGCGAAGGCTTCTTTAGGAGTCTGTTTTGACCACTGGAAAATCGCTGAGGCAATAGCAGCACGGCTGGTGAATGTGCGGCCACGGAGAGTGTCTTTCATTGTTGGAAAAAGCCAAAAGTCACTAGGAGCCAGGTCAGGTGAGTAGGGAGCATGAGGAATCACTTCAAAGTTGTTATCACGAAGAAACTGTTGCGTAACGTTAGCTCGATGTGCGGTGCGTTGTCTCGGTGAAACAGCACACACGCAGCCCTTCCCGGACGTTTTTGTTGCAGTGCAGGAAGGAATTTGTTCTTCAAAACATTTTCGTAGGATGCACCTATTACCGTAGTGCCCTTTGGAACGCAATGGGTAAGGATTACGCCCTCGTTGTCCCAGAACATGGACACCATCATTTTTTCAGCACTGGCGGTTACCCAAAATTTTTTTGGTGGCGGTGAATCTGTGTGCTTCCATTGAGCTGACTGGCGCTTTGTTTCTGGATTGAAAAATGGCATCCACGTCTCATCCATTGTCACAACCGACGGAAAGAAAGTCCCATTCGTGCTGTCGTTGCACGTCAACATTGCTCGGCACCGTGCCACCCGGGCAGCCGTGTGGTCGTCCGTCAGCATTCGTGGCACCCACCTGGATGACACTTTTCGCATTTTCAGGTCGTCGTGCAGGATTGTGTGCACAGAACCCAGAGAAATGCCAACTCTTGAGGCGATCTGTTCAACAGTCATTCGGCGATCCCCCAAAACAATTCTCTCCACTTTCTCAATCGTGTCGTCAGACCGGCTCGTGCGAGGCCGAGGTTGTTTCGGTTTGTTGTCACACGATGTTCTGCCTTCATTAAACTGTCGCACCCACGAACGCACTTTCGACACATCCGTAACTCCATCACCACATGTCTCCTTCAACTGTCGATGAATTTCAATTGGTTTCACACCACGCAAATTCAGAAAGCGAATGATTACACACTGTTCAAGTAAGGAAAACGTCGCCATTTTAAGTATTTAAAACAGTTCTCATTCTCGCCGCTGCCAGTAAAATTCCATCTGCCGTACGGTGCTGCCATCTCTGGGACATATTGACAACAAAAAAAAAACAATGCGCATGTTTCTATCTCTTTCCAGTCCGGGGAAAAAAAATCTCAGAGGCCTTAGAACTTGAATGCACCTCGTAAATCCCATCGATCATATATGGAACAATCGGAAGGTCAGTTCGGGCACAAAATCCTCCACCATGAACACATCCGCATGGACGGCTATAGAGTCAGCATGGCTCAATGTTTATTCAGAGGACTTTCAAGGACTTGTTGAGCCCATGCCACGTCGAGTTGTTGTACGACACTGGGCAGGAGGTGGTCCGACACGATATTAGGAGGTGTCCTGTGACTTTTGTCTTTTCGGTGTATTGACTTAGCACCGGCCTATGACACCACACGTCTACATGATCTAAGCCGGCCAGAGTGACCGAGCGGTTCTAGGCGCTACAGTCTGGAACCGCTACGGTCGCAGGTTCGAATCCTGCCTCAGGCATGGATGTGTGTGATGTCCTCAGGTTAGTTAGGTTTAATTAGTTCTAAGTTCTATGGGACCGATGACCTCAGATGTTAAGTCCCATAGAGCCAATGGAACCATTTTGAATGCCGGTAAATGCGAAGCGACGCCTCGCTTGGCGCAAGGAGCGTAAACATTGGACGATTGAACAGTGGAAAAACGTCGTGGAATGACGAATCACGGTACACAGTGTGGCGATCCGGTTGCAGGGTGTGAGTATGGCGAATGCCCGGTGAACGTCATCTGCCAGGGTGTGTAGTGCCAACAGTAAATTTTGGAGGCTGTAGTGTTATGATGTGGTCGTGTTTTTCATGGAGGGGGCTTGCACCCCTTGTTGTTCTGCGTGACACTATCACAGCACAGGTCTACATTGATGTTTTAAGCACCTTCTTGCTTCATACTGTTAAAGAGTAATTCGGGGATGGTTATTGCATCTTTCAACACGATCGAGCACCTGTTCATAATACACGGCCTGTGGCGGAGTGGTTACACGACAATAACATCCCTGTAGTCGACTGGCCTCCAGAGAGTCCTGACCTGAATCATATAGAACACCTTTGGGATGTTTTGGAACGCCGACTTCGTGCCAGACCTCAGCGACCGGCATCGATACTTCTCCTTAGGGCAGCTCTCCGTGAAGAATGGGCTGACATTCCCCAGGAAACCTTCCTGCACCTGGTTGAACTTATGTCTGCGACAGTGAAAGCTGACATGAAGGGTAAGGGTGGGCCAACACGATACTGAATTCCACCATTACCAATAGAGGGCGCCACGAACTTGTAAGTCATTTTCAACCAGGTATCCGGATACTTTTGATCACATAGTACGAGGGCAGTTCAATAAGTAATGCAACACATTTTTTTCCTGAAACAGGGGTTGTTTTATTCAGCATTGAAATACACCAGGTTATTCCCCAATCTTTTAGCTACACAACACTATTTTTCAACGTAATCTCCATTCAATGCTACGGCCTTACGCCACCTTGAAATGAGGGCCTGTATGCCTGCACGGTACCATTCCACTGGTCGATGTCGGAGCCAACGTCGTACTGCATCAATAACTTCTTCATCATCCGCGTAGTGCGTCCCACGGATTGCGTCCTTCATTGGGCCAAACATATGGAAATCCGACGGTGCGAGATCGGGGCTGTAGGGTGCATGAGGAAGAACAGTCCACTGAAGTTTTGTGAGCTCCTCTCGAGTGCGAAGACTTGTGTGAGGTCTTGCGTTGTCACGAAGAAGGAGAAGTTCGTTCTGATTTTTGTGCCTACGAACACGCTGAAGTCGTTTCTTCAATTTCTGAAGAGTAGCACAATACACTTCAGAGTTGATCGTTTGACCATGGGGAAGGACATCGAGCAGAATAACCCCTTCAGCGTCCCAGAAGACTGTAACCGTGACTTTACCGGCTGAGGGTATGGCTTTAAACTTTTTCTTGGTAGGGGAGTGGGTGTGCCGCCACTCCATTAATTGCCGTTTTGTTTCAGGTTCGAAGTGATGAACCCATGTTTCATCGCCTGTAACAATCTTTGACAAGAAATTGTCACCCTCAGCCACATGAGGAGCAAGCAATTCCGCACAGATGGTTCTCCTTTGCTCTTTATGGTGTTCGGTTAGACAACGAGGGACCCAGCGGGAACAAACCTTTGAATATCCCAACTGGTGAACAATTGTGACAGCACTACCAACAGAGATGTCAAGTTGAGCACTGAGTTGTTTGACGGTGATCCGTCGATCATCTCGAACGAGTGTGTTCGCACGCTCCGCCATTGCAGGAGTCACAGCTGTGCACGGCCGGCCCGCACGTGGGAGATCAGACAGTCTTGCTTGACCTTGCGGCGATGATGACACACGCTTTGCCCAACGACTCACCGTGCTTTTGTCCACTGCCAGATCACCATAGACATTCTGCAAGCGCCTATGAATATCTGAGATGCCCTGGTTTTCCGCCAAAAGAAACTCGATCACTGCCCGTTGTTTGCAACGCACATCCGTTACAGACGCCATTTTAACAGCTCCGTACAGGGCTGCCACCTGTCGGAAGTCAATGAAACTAGACGAAGCGGGAATGTTTGAAAATATTCCACAAGAAATTTCCGGTTTTTTCAACCAAAATTGGCCGAGAAACAAAATGTGTTGCATTACTTATTGAACTGCCCTCGTATATGAGCGAAAATGGGAAAAATTCTATTACGCTGAAGACTTGGCAACACCCACACAATCTAAGGCAGTATTCCTACATTTTGGGAAATTGTTTGACGCGGTGTGCCGCTGCCCCCTTTAAGGAAGGTACGACTGTATGGAATGGGTTCACAGATATGTGCGCGGCTCGAAGACTTCTTAAACAATAGAATGAACTTCGTCCTCTTCGACGGCGAGTGTTCATCAGAGACGAGGACATCGTCAGGAGTGGCGCAGGGAAGTGTGATAGGACCGCTGGTGTTCTCTGTATACATAAATGTATGTGGCAGACAGGGTGGGCAGGAAACTGCTGTTGTTTGTTGACGATGCCGTGCTGTAGGGTAAGGTGACGAAGTTGAGTGACTGTAGGAGGGTACAAGACGACTTAGACAAAATTTCCTTTTAGTCTGATGATTGGCAGGTAGCCCTAAATATGGAAAAATGTAAGTTGATGCGTTGTTGTTGTTGTGGTCTTCAGTCTTGAGACTGGTTTGATGCAGCTCTCCATGCTACTCTATCCTGTGCAAGCTTCTTCATCTCCCAGTACCTACTGCAGCCTACATCCTTCTGAATCTGCTTGGTGCATTCATCTCTTGGTCTCCCTCTACGATTTTTACCCTCCACGCTGCCCTCCAATGCTAAATTTGTGATCCTTGATGCCTCAAAACATGTTCTACCAACCGATCCCTTCTTCTAGTCAAGTTGTGCCACAAACTTCTCTTCTACCCAATCCTATTCAATACCTCCTCATTAGTTACGTGATCTACCCACCTTATCTTCAGCATTCTTCTGTAGCACCACGTTTCGAAAGCTTCTATTCTCTTCTTGTTCAAACTGGTTATCGTCCATGTTACACCACTCGAAAATAATGATGGGGTGCGATTGTCGAGCAGTTACACCTTGTTGTTGTTGTTGTTGTTGTTGTTGTGGTCGTAAGTCCAGAAACTGGTTTGATGCAGCTCTCCATGCTACTCTATCGTGTGCAAGCTTCTTCATCTCCCAGTACCTACTGCAGCCTACATCCTTCTGACTCTGCTTGGTGTATTCATCTCTTGGTCTCCCCCTACGATTTTTACCCTCCACGCTGCCCTCCATTACTAAATTGGTGATCCCTTGATGCCTCAGAACATGTCCTACCAACCGGTCCCTTCTTCTAGTCAAGTTGTGCCACAAACTTCTCTTCTCCCCAATCCTATTCAATACCTCCTCATTAGTTACGTGATCTACCCACCTTATCTTCAGCATTCTTCTGTAGCAATACATTTCGAAAGCTTCTATTCTCTTCTTGTCTAAACTATTTATCGCCCACGTTTCACTTCCATACATGGCTACACGCCATACATATACTTTCAGAAACGACTTCCTGATACTTAAATCAATAGTCGATGTTAAAAAATTTC
Organism: Schistocerca nitens; assembly: GCF_023898315.1. Classification (NCBI taxonomy): domain Eukaryota; kingdom Metazoa; phylum Arthropoda; class Insecta; order Orthoptera; family Acrididae; genus Schistocerca; species Schistocerca nitens. The sequence continues at coordinate 162,361,831 of NC_064624.1, read as the reverse complement.
TCTTCTTCAGAAACGCTTTCCTTGATGCGTATGAGTAGGAAAAACAAATCCGTAATGTTCGGATACAGCATTACTAGTGTCCTGATGGCACACTCATGTTGCTTAAATATCTGGGCGTAGCGTTGCAGAGCCACGTGAGGTAGAACGAGCATGTGAGAACTGTCGTAGGGAAGGCGAATGGTCGACTTTGGTTTATTGGGAGAATTTTGAGAAAGTTTGGTTCACCTGTAAAGGAGACCGCATATAGGACGCTGGTGGGTCCTCTTTTTAGATACCGTTCGAGTGTTTGGAATCCGTACCAAGTGGGATTAGAACAACACATCGTCACACTTCAGAGGTGGGCTGCAAGATTTGTTTCTGGTAGTTTCGAACAACGCGTAAGTGTTACGGAGATGCTACGGGAACTCAAGTGGGAATCCCTGGAGGAAAGGGACGTTCTTTTCGAGAAACGCTACTGAGAAAACTTAGAGAACCGTCATTTGAAGGTGACTGCCGAACGATTCTACTGCCACTAACATACACTGTGCGTAAGGACCACGAAGGTAGGATACTAGAAAATAAGGCTCTTACAGACAGAGGCATATAGATAGTCGTTTTTCTCTCGCTCTGATTGCGAGTGGAACAGGAAAGGAAATGACTAGCAGTGGTACTGGGTACCTTCCAGTATGCAGCGTACTGTCTACTGCGAAGTATCTATGTACAGTCGTGGACAAAACGAGCGAGACCCCTCGCCTTTTCGTTATGCTGATCCGCACGGCTTTAAAGTCTGCTACACAGCATAACAGGCAAGGCGACGAAGTGCTACCAACATACTATGCACAGGCGTGAAATTGACAAACTATCTGAACTTTTTTAGACTGTTTTCCATAATTTGTAAGACTATATTAATGCTGATTAGTGTGTTAAATACAACACGTAAATATAAGACAGAACTGAAAGAAGAAACGCTAATTTGTATGAAACGGACGAATAAAAATGAATTTCAACTTATCCAGATAACATAACTGTTTCAGTAAGACGAAGAACCCCAGACCGTTACGAAGTAGCAAAATATTATCCGCATTCGGCCGCGAAACGGTCTGTGTCAACGTTCAGACCAGTCATACTGGATTACCATTGCTGACCTACCATGAAAGTGTGCAAATTTAGCAATGCGTGAAGATTCATAACAAAATTCACTTAAACATCATTCAGTGCCACACTTAAGTCAATTCCATTATTGACAGAAGCGGTAAAAGTAGGCAGTAACATGTATGAAATTCTACAAGAGAGTCATATTGACATCCACAGAGCGCCAGTACAGAATAAAGGTAGCGATAAAACGTATTGGGGGCGCGAGAATTTCTTAAAATTGCTTTACTGATATTCTACCTGCCTCCATAGAGATTAGAACCGAAAACAAATCAGACCTTCCTTTCACTATGCTAGCAGACAACCTAGGCAAACAGCCCTCTATTATTACCCCAGACATGAACATGCCGGCAATTTCGCAATGAAAATCTGCAGTTTCTGTTGCATAGAGCTTTCTGGACTCAAAAACATGAATTTTCTTCCTTTATGTCACCACTTATGTGACAATCATTCGGGATGATTATCGAAATAACAAATTACTGTTATTAGAGAGTAAATTTTGTAGGATAATTCTGCACCACCTCAGGAAATAAACGGCTGCATAGCTGCCAAACGTATTCTACACTGTTTCGAATTCTCCTCTAGACTCGCCACAGCCAGAAAACGTTCATTAGCCGAAGTGTTTCTTAAGCTAGCTAGCAATGGGAATGTTCGTACTTCTAAAACGCGGTGGCATTAATACTGGGATGTGAATTACCACGTGTATAGGCAAATGGATTCTATTTGCATTCCTGTAAACGTGACTTGGATCGAAAGCGTAGCTACGATTAATATGCTGATGTATCGACTCCAACTAGAACATTTCGAATAAAGAGTAGCGGGTGTTATTTATGCGGCCCTTATCTTCAGTAGCTGTCGTAGCTGATTTCGTTGTTAGGATTTCGTCACTTAAATCGGTAAAAACGGAACCCTACTAGTCTCACTTTCTTGACCGTCTATCGGTCTACCCAACCCTTAAAACCCGTTTACCTCCAGAACGGATGGACATAATAAGCGGAAATGTATCGCACTTCTTGCTGTAACCGGTCCCTTGGTGGTGTAAAAAAGTGAGCTTCTATGTCAACGCAATCTAAAGATACGATGGTTTATGTAAAGAAAATTTACGCGAAACGTCAAAAAATGGCTTCAAGAACTATGCGACCTAACTGCTTAGGTCATCAGTCCCTAGACCTGGAACTACTTAAACCTAGCTAGCCTAAGGGCATCACAGACATCTATGCCCGAGGTAGAATTCCAACCTGCGACTGAAGCAGCCGTCCGGATCGTGACTGAAGCGCCTGGAACCGCTCGGCCACCGCACCCGGCGAAACCCTACTCACCTCATGTATAATGATAATGTATACTGTCTAGTGAGGATAAACTGTATTCGCCAGCAACTCAGATCGTTTGATCACGGAACTTTTACGAAGCTACATTCGAACTTTGTTCGAAGTCGTCTGCAATATCCATTTATAAACACCCTAGGAACGTCGTATGCGATATCCACTTCTGAAGACGCTGGCAGATACTGCAGTACTATAACAAGTAGGTGGGAATTTATTGTTATTGGTCCATGCATGACACTTTATTTGAATATCACACTTCGGTCTAAAGTTATGAGTCTGATTGAGTATCGAAGATAATTCGCTAAACATTCTACCCACCAGCAATAACAAGTATTCCAGAAACAACTCCGCAGGACAGCTCGTGGATGCGACGCGATCATAACAGCTTACTCTCGAGAGTTTCCTCGCGCTGCAGCGGCTACCGGCCACCCGCCAGACGCCACCCGCTGCCTGAAATCCGGGGCCGCCCATGTGAACGCAGCGCCGCGCTTTCAGTGTATGTATCAACTGTCATTTTCGAATTTGAGGTTCTAGTTATCGACTTGCAGTTAAGCACTGGATTTTGCATACTTGACAATCATGAAATACAGTTAAGCATTGCAAAGTTGAGTCCCAAGTGGAAGTAGGTGTAGCATCTGCAACATAACGTTTACTTTTGGTATAACAGAGGGGTGAATGCAGAGGAGGCAGCTAGAAAGATTTGAACTGTGTTTGGAGCGAGTGCTTTTGGGAAAAATACGCCAGAAAAAGATATTGGTGTTTTAACAAAGATCGTTCTGGCATGAATGATTTTCCACATTAAGGAAGTCTCGACTGCTGATATATGTGATAGATTACCATTTTACCATCATGCGACATTTGCATTCAACAGGCAAAGTTCAGAAGTGTGGTGTAGGAGTACTGCGTGCTCTAATTCGAAACAACAAAAATCAACGGAGTGACTATTATTGAACGTCATCAGGTCACTCATCGAGCATTCCTATGCAGAACTGTTACTGGTGACGTGTTATGATGCCTTTATCGTTAACTTCCTAAGAAGAAATGAAAGGCTGAGCCCCACCAAAAGACGTAAACTCGAGGAAAGAGTAGTGTGAACATAATATCTTACATCTGATAAATCCAAAAGTGTGTTTTGGGCTACGAATTCTGCCCCCAGGGTGTGTGCAACACAGCTGGAATTTGTTGCCAACAACTGAGACACCTTTCGGTCACAGTGTAAGAAAATCGAGCAACAAAACTACATCACCTGTGCTACTGCATGATAACGCACTATGTTGATTTGAGAAACATAACTATCCAGGAGATTGATAGGAAAGTCGTCTCTCAGGCACTTGTATTGATAGGGAAGTCCTCTCTCAAGCACTTATCCCTCTCGTCATATGTTTGTAAAATTTTACCTTTCCCACTCTTGATCGATCAACCGTCAAGGCAATTCATTTCTAGACGGAAATACTGTTTAAACTACTCTGAATTAACGACATCGTTAGAAGCAGTAGGTTTCTACAGGCGTAGAATTTGTAAACAACTTTAGCATTGTCATATCGTTTTAGATATCGTGAAAGAAAATTCTGCTGCTAATTAATTTCTCTTTGATAATTACTGTTGCGTTTAGTAAACTAATGGAAAATGCAATTAAAATATTCACTGTACTAATACAAATTAAATTCAGCTTACTACAGAAACATCACGACGGAAGTCTATCTTAATAAAGCATTAAGTTTCTGTGAGACGATTGAGCCTATTTTAACACGAATTAGTAGGATATTACAGACTTTACACTTCGAAAAGATCTGTATTTATTTCATTTCCTGTACCATTCGTAAGTATTATCAAAATGTGACATTTCATAGATAAAATTATGTGTTCACAACAACAACAAAAATGTCGTCAGAAAACAAAAGTGGCGTTATGAATCTGGCAGTACCGTAAGGTTTTCGCTCTGACACTAAGAGTTACTGAAAGTAGCAAGACGAATTTTGCTCGAGCGTTGTCTTACGAGTCCCTTATTAAGTTTTTATCTGCCTGCTTGTAGATGTGCTACAAAAGAATTAAAAATCTGGCTTTCAGCAACTCTCGAAAGGCGAACAAAAGCAGCTTGCACCTGGTTACTAAGCATGTTACGTGGGAACTGGTTTTTTCTTAAAGTGGGAAGACATCCTTTTGTGGTTCAATTGGCAAATGTCAGTCAGACGTGTGACGTTAGTCTAACCGTTTCGGTGTGTTGAATTTGTACCAATGATTTTTCTACAGGTTTTTTCTGTCCCAAATAGAGAGTTGAAGTCTCCCATTAGTATCTTCACATCATCTTGGTGAATTTTGCTCATGGTATTTTCGAGTGTGTTCCAGAATTTTTCAACATTGTCGGTGTTTTTCTTATTTTCGATGTTGGTGGGTTCAAATGGTTCAAATGGCTCTGAGCACTATGGGACTTAACTGCTGTGGTAGCGGTCGCGCGGTTCCAGACTGTAGCGCCTAGAACCTCTCGGACACTCCGGCCGTCGATGTTGGTGGGGACACGTGCATTGATGAGTGTATATGTTTTACTGGGGCTCTGAATGACCATAGTCATAAGTCGCTTGTTGACGGGCCAGCCGCGGTGGCCGAGCGGTTCTTGGCTCTTCAGTCCGGAACCGCGCGACTGCTACGGTCGTAGGTTCGAATCCAGCCTTGGGCATGAATTTGTGTGATGTCCTTAGATTAGTTAGGTATAAGTAGTTCTAAGTTCTAGGAGACTGATGACCTCCACTGTTGCGTCCCATAGTGCTCAGAGGCAATGGAACCTTTTGATTGTCGATCGGTGTGATTTCTTTGACAGAGTTGATAGATCGGTGTTCGAGAAACGCAATGCCGAAGATTGGTACGCCTTTCGCTACCTTTTGTTGTATTCTGCTCTTGAAGATGCAATGGTTTCCCTAATGCACGGTTTCATTGTCAGTTAGTCGTGGTTCTTGAAGTGCAAGGATGAGAATTTTTTGTCGGTCCATTTCTTTTGTGAGATTATTTAGTTTTCGTGTTTGGATCAAGGTATCGATGTTTACTTTTAAATGCATGTTTTTTGCTTGTAGGGAAATTTACCAGAGATCTTCGATATTCTCTGTCGTGCTAACCTGGACTCCCCAGAATCCGAAAATCCAACTGCCGCCTGTCGACAGCCGGGTTGTGTACCACCTGGGATAAAGTTGACTTTGCTTGCATAGTTTACGTTTGCTTGTGTTTCATTGGTTGTGCTTGGGTGATACCAGGACCGGACAGGACCAGAGGGTGTTGAAGCCTTTGAAAGCAAATATTTTCAGCCAAGCTCATTGAGCTAACAGACGGTGACCAGAGTAGCGGTAATTTTCACTCAGACGTGTCTGGATTTTGCGTTCAACGGATTGAGTAGCCGTTCAGGATTGTGTTAGTATTTGGTTCACCCCTAGTATTTGATTTCCTCGGTGCCACCCATATGGGGGAGGGTTTCCACTATCCGCCACACACGATTATTATTATTATTATTATTATTGTCATTATGTCTCAGCAAATCCGATATGGTGTATCTTCCCACCACTGAAATAGATGTGTATTGTTCGATTCAGTATTTCCATCACTTAAATGTGGTTTATAATTACGTTACATTGCTACTAGTAGCCATTTTCTCACTTTTTCTTAGACAGTTGCTACCTGTTACTCCATCATAGGAATTTATGTGCGAAGCATTGTTGCAATACAGACGTTCAAATTATCCGATTTCTGTAATTTCATTTCGATACCTGATCGTTCTAATCGGATTCAGCCAGGTAGTCTTAATGTGGATATCCGACCACGACTGTCATCATATGTTAGACTGTGTAAACCACATTCTTTATCGGACTGTTGAATATAGATCACTTATCTATGACAGGACCTGAATTCTTGAACACTGTGGAAAATAATAATCCGATGTGCTTATTACAAATACGTTATTTCAATATAAATATGTGAACTAACGAGATAACAGTTTATTTACAGGAGCAGAACTAAAGTTCAAATGTTCAAATGTGTGTGAAATCGTATGGGACTTAACTGCTAAGGTCATCAGTACCTAAGCTTACACACTACTTAACCTAAATCATCCTAAGGGCAAACACACACACCCATGCCCGAGGGAGGACTCGAACCTCCGCCGGGATCAGCCACGCAGCTCATGACTGCAGCGCCCCTGACCGCTCGGCTAATCCCGCGCGGCTACTAAAAGTATGCTCGTCCACAAAACCCATGTGGACAATTATCTGATAATCGGTCAAGCTTTGCTTTGTCGCAGCTTTTTAGGATACAAGTCCATTTACTTTCAGGGGTCTCCTTACAATTCTTGCAATGCAAGGTAATTGAAAAATCTCATCCACTCGACGCCAACTGAGGAACTGACTGGTGCATGTGTTGTTCAACACACAGTAGTTGTCACCCTCACTGGAATCAATGAGTGTGTGCGTGTGTGTGTGTGTGTGTGTGTTTGTGTGTGTGTGAGTGTGTGTGTGTGTGTGTGTGAGTGAGTTTTCGTGTTCATGCTCAATCTGAATCAATACTATTAACATTAGACAGACAACCGGCTATAAATATTGCATCAAATATGACTGTAAAGTATGTTAATGCGATGGGAAGTTACAAACTGAATTTTCACCCAACCCACGTCCTGCATATTACGTTAAGTAAGATGTATTAACTCCATAGTATCGTTAGCAGAGAGTGCGCTCTTGTTGTCGAGGCCTGCGACAAGCGCAGCGATCAGCAGTGCCCAATGCCGCCGCGATTTCTTTATGCTGACTGAGCGTGGACACTGCAGCAGATGCTTCGCCATAAACAGAAAGAAATCACCTTGGCTCTGACTGCAGTGAGCGGATATCACTGCCTGCGTGTTCTTATAGTAACCAACGTGAGACTCTACTCACAGGTGCCATGGAGCAATTGCAACGAGTATCATGTCATTAGTCATGAGAATATTAACCAGTGATGAAATGTCCACTCTATTTGAATCCTAAGCAAATAGGAACCTTCTCACAAAGGAATGTGAGGTGATATCAAAATTTATCCAACATACAAAAATTAACTGCAGGACTTTCATGTATGCAGTAGTAGCACACAAGGAAATATTATGTCTTGGAAGCGTATATTTCATTTCCTCTTGTCATATTAACGTCCTTGTTTTAGAATGAAGTGAGAAAATTAACACGAAAAACTTAAGTTCCTGAGAAGCATATAAGTCATTTACTCTTCTCATATCATAGCTTTTGTTTTAGTATGAGGTAAAAAAATAAACAGTTTACGGCTCTGAAACATAATATGACACCAGATTCTTATCGTAGGCGCTATCGGAAACGCAAAAAGCAGGGAGCTGTCCATTCTTTTGTCCTAAAGTCTGTTTCCTTTCATGCATTACTCACGCTAGGAGGTTCTTATTTAAGGACTTGTGGGCATCAAGTTCTTCAGCAGAACAAGCCTTATGTTATTGTGCTAATTACGGCATGGAAAAAATGCAAAAAAAGACGAGTTCCCGTAGAGCAGTGAGGATATTTGCACATGTCTGTATTCAGCAATGACTGCCAGCTGCCACAGCACTTCACAGAATCCTTGCGGCAGGCAACATAACTGTGCGTGCACTTCAGACTTCATTCAGTAAGACGTCAGGAGATGGTTGGAAACGTCTAATTAACGTTGCTTTCCGAGTCGTATTCAATCCAGAATGAGGTGTTATTAAGGTAGTTGAACGTTCTAGCAATTACACTTCTATAATTCCCATATGAGCATTCCGATAGCCAAAAGAACCCGTTAGTGTGAAAACATCTGGAACTGCATTAACATCAAACTGCGAGAACTCGAGACAATACGTGGACTCTTCTCTTCGCTAGGTGACCTATTACTGATATTTAGGATTCTCTCCGTCCTAGGCGTAATGGAAATGGAACTTCAGAGGCGCTTTCCGATATTCTTGACAAACATGAGAAACTTGTAATCACTGCGAGTTACAACTGCGTGATGATAATGGTTCAGGTTGTCAGTAGTTGTGGTGGTGTTATGCTGTCAAACAGCTTACAGCAACGTTAATGGTGGCGCTCATAATTTAGCGCTGACTACCTACTTATGTAGAGATAGTGTTGTGGCGTCGTCGCTTGACTTTATTTGGCCTCAGCTTGAGTAATCCAACTTAACGAACATAGTACTACATTCGCGGGTGCTAATGATACAGTATGACTACAGAGATCATCGTGCGGATATTACATTAATTCTGCAATGAATTGCTTAAAAAATATTACCCTCAGCTATGCAGGTGGAATGACTCATTACGCAGGTACTCTATGTTGCACTTGGTTAAGTGATTAGTTCGCTGCAATCCTGCTTCTACTGCTTGTAAATACTTGTATACTTCAAAAATGGTTCAAATGGCTCTGGGCGCTATGGGACTTAACGTCTGAGGTCATCAGTCCGCTAGAACTTAGAACTACTTAAACCTAACTAACCTAAGGACATCAGACACGTCCATGCCCGAAACTGGAGTCGAACCTGAGACCGTAACTGTCGCGGGGTTCCAGACTGTAGCGCCTAGAACCGCTCGGCCACACTGGCCGGCATACTTGTATACTGACCATACGTTATTTGACTAAATATGAACTACAATCTAATTCGCATGTATATGACATGGGTTAGCGCCGGCACAAAGGTATGACTAAGGATTGGATGCCGTTGGAGTCCCGTTATTTTGATGGCAAGACAAAAGTTCGCAAATCACCTCTATCGCCTCAAAAAATATCGAAGGACCGACGTCCACACTGTCACAGCGCGTTGAAATACAGCAACGACGGCAGATGAAAATTTGTGACCGACTGAGCTTCGAACCTAGACCTCCTGCTTACTTGACAGACGTGCTGACCACTGCACTATTTTTTTTTTAAAAAGTTTGAGAAGACTTTCCGCACCAGGTAGGCGGAGGCAAAGAGGGCAGGGGTCGAAAATCCGAGGCCTGGCCACAATGCCTCCCCCATACCTGTCACTGAGCAGCTGCATTATTCACATGTATTCCATGTTTGCTACTCATATATTCCTTTAAATTGTAGAACAAAATTGAAGTAGTAATTAAGGTAAAATAAATTACAGATTGTCGCCTCCAATGGCGTGCGTTCCTTGTGGAACATAACTTATAACAGTGAACAGGGTGACGGAAAAATACATAACAAACATTCATTCAGAAATATATTCACAATTTAAGTTATTATGCACTGGGTGCATATGAGGTCTGTACGGAAGCCATATATTTTTCAACAAATGAAAAAAATTTCGGAGCCGGAGGGGTTTTGCCAAATTAGAACAGTTCTGATTTTAGAACCAACGTAAAGGAATATTCCAGGAATAAAAAAAAGTGGAAGAATAGTGTTCTTCTTCTAATAAAAAAAACTGTCCACCTCTCCGTAGCCCACATAAAACAATAGATAAAAAAATTTGAAACCGTTCGTTATATTTGTTATTCTTCTTCAGCGTAAAATGTTCTTCTGCAATATAAAACATGTACTCTTCTAAGTTCTAAGTTTATACCCAGAAGCCACGAATAACTGTTATTCTTTGCGGACGGGTAACTTTTCCAGTCGGGTTGTAAAGCTTCAGTTACCGGTATATGACTTTCTGCGGTTCTGTTGATAGTGCTAATTTATTCCTAGTCCAGTTCCAAATTCTGAGTCTATTTTCACGTAAGAAGGTGTGCGCTACAGTTTCTACAAGCCGACATTTGTCGCAGTATGGAGATGCTCTCAATTTGATTTTTCAAAGTCGTTCCGCTGTGGGTATGGTTTCGTTTACAACGTCGTACCATGCGGCACTGACTCTAGTTGGTAGAATTTTATTGTTGATATTTTTCCAGACGTTCCTCCAGTTTTTTGTAGGTCAGTGTAGACGAAGTCTGGTAATATAATCATAGACGGTTCTAGTGTTGGTCTGTTATGGTGGAAGTCTTATACAGCCTTAATCGCCATAGTACTTTCGGACGTAATCTAGGTTGGCGTGCAACATTAACAAGAGCGTTCCTATCACCAGGATCTAACGAGAGGAACAGAAATTTCGTGATGCCTGTCTTAGTGGCGTGTATTAGTTTAATAGCACGTCTTTAATTCCAAATCCTCTGTCTTTCCTCTGCAAAGTCGCCGTGTGGAAGGCTACTTTGAAGATATTTTGTTTCTACACGTACCAAGAGGCTACAGCCAATATTTTATGTGCAGTGACCTGCAGTATCGGTAAGACTGCTGCGACATGACAAATTTTGCTATGTATCTATATATTTATAAACTGAATTTTCTGCAGTCAGTCTAACGATCGCATTTCATGGGCCTTCAACAAGGTTCCGATGACATTAAGTTTCCGCTCCCAATTGTTCGTCGCCATGTGGTTGGGGTTCGCCCTTAATGACAATCCGAGTTGGAGTCTCTCTTCAGTTACATCCAACCAGTGCGCACCTATTGCACTATTGTAAGAACCGGGATGCAGTATTTTGGATTTAAAATTTAGTAAATTTGTGGTAAGATCTTATGAGAACAAGCCCCCCCCCCCCCCCCCGGCCATTATTCCACTCGCTCGCCCCCACACTGTATTCCCGCGTGGGTTCGGACGATGTCGTGCGTCTAGCACTGAAAACTTTAGATGAGCCGCCGAGACCCAAATAATTATACAGGATGTTTCAGGAGAAATAGTAAATATTTTAGGAGGTGGTAGTATAGACAAATTGCAGAAGAAATGCCAAATAACATGTGTCCAATTTTTATTTCGTACATACAGCTGGGTTAATGCATTTCCGCTTCGTATGTTGGTCCTTACAGGACCCAGTTGTCTACACTTCCTTGAAAATGACATCCAGCGTTATTGGAAGAGGTTCATTTGGCTACAGGAATGCCTATGTTCCTCCAGCATGACGGGGCTCCTGCAAATTCTAGTCGTCAGGTGACACATTATCCAAACCTAACATTTTCTGGAAGATGGATCATTAGATATGGGCACTTTCCTTGGCCTTCAAGGTCCCTGGACGTTCTCTCTTTGGATTTTTGCCTGCGGGGATGGTTAAAGGCGAAGTCTACATAGAAAAAGTAAACCTTAGAGCCGATTTGTTCGTTCGGATTATGAATAGTGCAGCACTCATAAAAGAACGCAAAGACGACCTCAGAAGAGCTACACGTGGTGTTATCAAGAGAAGTCAAATGTGCATTGAAGTTGGAGAGGAATTTTTGAAATCAACTTTGAACGTCCTCATTTGCCTGTGATTTGAGTTTGTTAGGGTTACGTACTAACAGCTGTATCTTTGTCCTCAAGTTCTTCTTGTTAGATCCTGGGGATAGGAACGAACCTGTTAATGTAGCATGCCAGCCTAGATTTCGTCCAAAAGTACTATGGCAATTGGATCTGCATAAGACTTCCACCAGCACACACCAACACTAGAACCGTCTATGACTATATTACCAGACATCGTCTTCACAAACCAATTCCGGTAAATTAACCTACAAAAAACTGGAGGAACGTCTGGAAAAATATCAACAATAAAATTCTACCAAGTAGAGTCAGTGCCGCATGGTGCGACGTTGTAAACGAAACCATACCCACAGCGGAACGGTTATGAAAAATCAAATTGAGACCATCTCCTTACTGCGACAAATGTTGGCTTGTAGAAACTGTAGCGCACACCTTCTTATGTGAAAATAGACTCAGAATTTGGAACTGTACTAGGAATAAATTAGCACTATCAACAGAACCGCAGAAAGTCATATACCGATAACTGAAGCTTTACAGCCGGCCGCGGTGGTCTAGTGGTTCTAGGCGCGTAGTCCGGAACCGCGGGACTGCTACGGTCGCAGGTTCGAATCCTGCCTCGGTCATGGATGTGAGTGATGTCCTTAGGTTAGTTAGGTTTAAGTAGTTGTAAGTTCTAGGGGACTGATGACCACAGAAGTTAAGTCCCATAGTGCTCAGAACCATTTGAACCATTTTGAAGCTTTACAACCCGACTGGAAAAGTTACCCGTCCACAAAGAATAACAGTTATTCGTGGCTTCTGGGTATAAACTTAGAACTTAGAAGAGTACATGTTTTATATTGCAGAAGAACATTTTACGCTGAAGAAGAATAACAAATATAACGAACGGTTTCAAATTTTTTTATCTATTGTTTTATGTGGGCTACGGAGAGGTGGACAGTTTTTTTTATTAGAAGAAGAACACTATTCTTCCACTTTTTTTTATTCCTGGAATATTCCTTTACGTTGGTTCTAAAATCAGAACTGTTCTAATTTGGCAAAACCCCTCCGGCTCCGAAATTTTTTTCATTTGTTGAAAAATATATGGCTTCCGTACAGACCTCATATGCACCCAGTGCATAATAACTTAAATTGTGAATATATTTCTGAATGAATGTTTGTTATGTATTTTTCCGTCACCCTGTTCACTGTTATAAGTTATGTTCCACAAGGAACGCACGCCATTGGAGGCGACAATCTGTAATTTATTTTACCTTAATTACTACTTCAATTTTGTTCTACAATTTAAAGGAATATATGAGTAGCAATCATGGAATACATGTGAATAATGCAGCTGCTCAGTGACAGGTATGGGGGAGGCATTATGGCCAGGCCTCGGATTTTCGACCCCTGCCCTCTTTGCCTCCGCCTACCTGGTGCGGAAAGTCTTCTCAAACTTTTTTTTAAAAAAAATAGTGCAGTGGTCAGCACGTCTGTCAAGTAAGCAGGAGTTCTAGGTTCGAAGCTCAGTCGGTCACAAATTTTCATCTGCCGTCGTTGCTGTATTTCAACGCGCTGTGACAGTGTGGACGTCGGTCCTTCGATATTTTTTGAGGCGATAGAGGTGATTTGCGAACTTTTGTCTTGCCATCAAAATAACGGGACTCCAACGGCATCCAATCCTTAGTCATACCTTTGTGCCGGCGCTAACCCATGTCATATACATGCGAATTAGATTGTAGTTCATATTTAGTCAAATAACGTATGGTCAGTATACAAGTATGCCGGCCAGTGTGGCCGAGCGGTTCTAGGCGCTACAGTCTGGAACCCCGCGACAGTTACGGTCTCAGGTTCGACTCCAGTTTCGGGCATGGACGTGTCTGATGTCCTTAGGTTAGTTAGGTTTAAGTAGTTCTAAGTTCTAGCGGACTGATGACCTCAGACGTTAAGTCCCATAGCGCCCAGAGCCATTTGAACCATTTTTGAAGTATACAAGTATTTACAAGCAGAAGAAGCAGGATTGCAGCGAACTAATCACTTAACCAAGTGCAACATAGAGTACCTGCGTAATGAGTCATTCCACCTGCATAGCTGAGGGTAATATTTTTTAAGCAATTCATTGCAGAATTAATGTAATATCCGCACGATGATCTCTGTAGTCATACTGTATCATTAGCAGCCCGCGAATGTAGTACTATGTTCGTTAAGTTGGATTACTCAAGCTGAGGCCAAATAAAGTCAAGCGACGACGCCACAACACTATCTCTACATAAGTAGGTAGTCAGCGCTAAATTATGAGCGCCACCATTAACGTTGCTGTAAGCTGTTTGACAGCATAACACCACCACAACTACTGACAACCTGAACCATTATCATCACGCAGTTGTAACTCGCAGTGATTACAAGTTTCTCATGTTTGTCAAGAATATCGGAAAGCGCCTCTGAAGTTCCATTTCCATTACGCCTAGGACGGAGAGAATCCTAAATATCAGTAATAGGTCACCTAGCGAAGAGAAGAGTCCACGTATTGTCTCGAGTTCTCGCAGTTTGATGTTAATGCAGTTCCAGATGTTTTCACACTAACGGGTTCTTTTGGCTATCGGAATGCTCATATGGGAATTATAGAAGTGTAATTGCTAGAACGTTCAACTACCTTAATAACACCTCATTCTGGATTGAATACGACTCGGAAAGCAACGTTAATTAGACGTTTCCAACCATCTCCTGACGTCTTACTGAATGAAGTCTGAAGTGCACGCACAGTTATGTTGCCTGCCGCAAGGATTCTGTGAAGTGCTGTGGCAGCTGGCAGTCATTGCTGAATACAGACATGTGCAAATATCCTCACTGCTCTACGGGAACTCGTCTTTTTTTGCATTTTTTCCATGCCGTAATTAGCACAATAACATAAGGCTTGTTCTGCTGAAGAACTTGATGCCCACAAGTCCTTAAATAAGAACCTCCTAGCGTGAGTAATGCATGAAAGGAAACAGACTTTAGGACAAAAGAATGGACAGCTCCCTGCTTTTTGCGTTTCCGATAGCGCCTACGATAAGAATCTGGTGTCATATTATGTTTCAGAGCCGTAAACTGTTTATTTTTTTACCTCATACTAAAACAAAAGCTATGATATGAGAAGAGTAAATGACTTATATGCTTCTCAGGAACTTAAGTTTTTCGTGTTAATTTTCTCACTTCATTCTAAAACAAGGACGTTAATATGACAAGAGGAAATGAAATATACGCTTCCAAGACATAATATTTCCTTGTGTGCTACTACTGCATACATGAAAGTCCTGCAGTTAATTTTTGTATGTTGGATAAATTTTGATATCACCTCACATTCCTTTGTGAGAAGGTTCCTATTTGCTTAGGATTCAAATAGAGTGGACATTTCATCACTGGTTAATATTCTCATGACTAATGACATGATACTCGTTGCAATTGCTCCATGGCACCTGTGAGTAGAGTCTCACGTTGGTTACTATAAGAACACGCAGGCAGTGATATCCGCTCACTGCAGTCAGAGCCAAGGTGATTTCTTTCTGTTTATGGCGAAGCATCTGCTGCAGTGTCCACGCTCAGCCAACATAAACAAATCGCGGCGGCATTGGGCACTGCTGATCGCTGCGCTTGTCGCAGGCCTCGACAACAAGAGCGCACTCTCTGCTAACGATACTATGGAGTTAATACATCTTACTTAACGTAATATGCAGGACGTGGGTTGGGTGAAAATTCAGTTTGTAACTTCCCATCGCATTAACATACTTTACAGTCATATTTGATGCAATATTTATAGCCGGTTGTCTGTCTAATGTTAATAGTATTGATTCAGATTGAGCATGAACACGAAAACTCACTCACACACACACACACACACACTCACACACACACAAACACACACACACACACACACACGCACACACTCATTGATTCCAGTGAGGGTGACAACTACTGTGTGTTGAACAACACATGCACCAGTCAGTTCCTCAGTTGGCGTCGAGTGGATGAGATTTTTCAATTACCTTGCATTGCAAGAATTGTAAGGAGACCCCTGAAAGTAAATGGACTTGTATCCTAAAAAGCTGCGACAAAGCAAAGCTTGACCGATTATCAGATAATTGTCCACATGGGTTTTGTGGACGAGCATACTTTTAGTAGCCGCGCGGGATTAGCCGAGCGGTCAGGGGCGCTGCAGTCATGAGCTGCGTGGCTGATCCCGGCGGAGGTTCGAGTCCTCCCTCGGGCATGGGTGTGTGTGTTTGCCCTTAGGATGATTTAGGTTAAGTAGTGTGTAAGCTTAGGTACTGATGACCTTAGCAGTTAAGTCCCATACGATTTCACACACATTTGAACATTTGAACTTTAGTTCTGCTCCTGTAAATAAACTGTTATCTCGTTAGTTCACATATTTATATTGAAATAACGTATTTGTAATAAGCACATCGGATTATTATTTTCCACAGTGTTCAAGAATTCAGGTCCTGTCATAGATAAGTGATCTATATTCAACAGTCCGATAAAGAATGTGGTTTACACAGTCTAACATATGATGACAGTCGTGGTCGGATATCCACATTAAGACTACCTGGCTGAATCCGATTAGAACGATCAGGTATCGAAATGAAATTACAGAAATCGGATAATTTGAACGTCTGTATTGCAACAATGCTTCGCACATAAATTCCTATGATGGAGTAACAGGTAGCAACTGTCTAAGAAAAAGTGAGAAAATGGCTACTAGTAGCAATGTAACGTAATTATAAACCACATTTAAGTGATGGAAATACTGAATCGAACAATACACATCTATTTCAGTGGTGGGAAGATACACCATATCGGATTTGCTGAGACATAATGACAATAATAATAATAATAATAATCGTGTGTGGCGGATAGTGGAAACCCTCCCCCATATGAGTGGCACCGAGGAAATCAAATACTAGGGGTGAACCAAATACTAACACAATCCTGAACGGCTACTCAATCCGTTGAACGCAAAATCCAGACACGTCTGAGTGAAAATCACCGCTACTCTGGTCACCGTCTGTTAGCTCAATGAGCTTGGCTGAAAATATTTGCTTTCAAAGGCTTCAACACCCTCTGGTCCTGTCCGGTCCTGGTATCACCCAAGCACAACCAATGAAACACAAGCAAACGTAAACTATGCAAGCAAAGTCAACTTTATCCCAGGTGGTACACAACCCGGCTGTCGACAGGCGGCAGTTGGATTTTCGGATTCTGGGGAGTCCAGGTTAGCACGACAGAGAATATCGAAGATCTCTGGTAAATTTCCCTACAAGCAAAAAACATGCATTTAAAAGTAAACATCGATACCTTGATCCAAACACGAAAACTAAATAATCTCACAAAAGAAATGGACCGACAAAAAATTCTCATCCTTGCACTTCAAGAACCACGACTAACTGACAATGAAACCGTGCATTAGGGAAACCATTGCATCTTCAAGAGCAGAATACAACAAAAGGTAGCGAAAGGCGTACCAATCTTCGGCATTGCATTTCTCGAACACCGATCTATCAACTCTGTCAATGAAATCACACCGATCGGCAATCAAAAGGTTCCAATGGCTCTGAGCACTATGGGACGTAACAGTGGAGGTCATCAGTCTCGTAGAACTTAGAACTACTTATACCTAACTAATCTAAGGACATCACACAAATTCATACCCAAGGCTGGATTCGAACCTACGACCGTAGCAGTCGCGCGGTTCCGGACTGAAGAGCCAAGAACCGCTCGGCCACCGCGGCTGGCCCGTCAACAAGCGACTTATGACTATGGTCATTCAGAGCCCCAGTAAAACATATACACTCATCAATGCACGTGTCCCCACCAACATCGACGGCCGGAGTGTCCGAGAGGTTCTAGGCGCTACAGTCTGGAACCGCGCGACCGCTACCACAGCAGTTAAGTCCCATAGTGCTCAGAGCCATTTGAACCATTTGAACCCACCAACATCGAAAATAAGAAAAACACCGACAATGTTGAAAAATTCTGGAACACACTCGAAAATACCATGAGCAAAATTCACCAAGATGATGTGAAGATACTAATGGGAGACTTCAACTCTCTATTTGGGACAGAAAAAACCTGTAGAAAAATCATTGGTACAAATTCAACACACCGAAACGGTTAGACTAACGTCACACGTCTGACTGACATTTGCCAATTGAACCACAAAAGGATGTCTTCCCACTTTAAGAAAAAACCAGTTCCCACGTAACATGCTTAGTAACCAGGTGCAAGCTGCTTTTGTTCGCCTTTCGAGAGTTGCTGAAAGCCAGATTTTTAATTCTTTTGTAGCACATCTACAAGCAGGCAGATAAAAACTTAATAAGGGACTCGTAAGACAACGCTCGAGCAAAATTCGTCTTGCTACTTTCAGTAACTCTTAGTGTCAGAGCGAAAACCTTACGGTACTGCCAGATTCATAACGCCACTTTTGTTTTCTGACGACATTTTTGTTGTTGTTGTGAACACATAATTTTATCTATGAAATGTCACATTTTGATAATACTTACGAATGGTACAGGAAATGAAATAAATACAGATCTTTTCGAAGTGTAAAGTCTGTAATATCCTACTAATTCGTGTTAAAATAGGCTCAATCGTCTCACAGAAACTTAATGCTTTATTAAGATAGACTTCCGTCGTGATGTTTCTGTAGTAAGCTGAATTTAATTTGTATTAGTACAGTGAATATTTTAATTGCATTTTCCATTAGTTTACTAAACGCAACAGTAATTATCAAAGAGAAATTAATTAGCAGCAGAATTTTCTTTCACGATATCTAAAACGATATGACAATGCTAAAGTTGTTTACAAATTCTACGCCTGTAGAAACCTACTGTTTCTAACGATGTCATTAATTCAGAGTAGTTTAAACAGTATTTTCGTCTAGAAATGAATTGCCTTGACGGTTGATCGATCAAGAGTGGGAAAGGTAAAATTTTACAAATATATGACGAGAGGGATAAGTGCTTGAGAGAGGACTTCCCTATCAATACAAGTGACTGAGAGACGACTTTCCTATCAATCTCCTGGATAGTTTTGTTTCTCAAATCAACATAGTGCGTTATCATGCAGTAGTACAGGTGATGTAGTTTTGTTGCTCGATTTTCTTACACTGTGACCGAAAGGTGTCTCAGTTGTTGGCAACAAATTCCAGCTGTGTTGCACACACCCTGGGGGCAGAATTCGTAGCCCAAAACACACTTTTGGATTTATCAGATGTAAAATATTTTGTTCACACTACTCTCTCCTCGAGTTTACGTCTTTTGGTGGGGCTCAGCCTTTCATTTCTTCTTAGGAAGTTAACGCTAAAGGCATCATAACACGTCACCAGTAACAGTTCTGCATAGGAATGCTCGATGAGTGACCTGATGACGTTCAATAATAGTTACTCCGTTGATTTTTGTTGTTTTGAATTAGAGCATGCAGTACTCCTGCACCAGACTTCTGAACATTGCCTGTTGAATGCAAATTCAAGTGGTTCATTATTATGTTAGTAAATTCACTCGATATTTTTATGTCCTTTAAATTACATTTGCTACATGATTCGCATTGAAGACGTAGGAAATGTATGTTATTTGGTCCGGGAAGCACGTTCCAACAGAAACTGATGCTTACATTGACATTTATGTTGCGAATTAGTCGTCTTATCCATCACATGGATAACGAGGATGCTCCGTTTTGCTACAGTTGTTTCATAGCTAACAAGGGAACCTTCCCATCGCACCCTCCTCAGATTTAGTTATAAGTTGACACAGTAGATAGGCCTTGAAAACTGAACACAGATCATTCGAGAAAACAGGAAGAAGTTGTGTGGACCTATGAAAAATATAATCAAACTTAACAAACTGAGTAGTCCATGCGGATGATAAGCAACATCAAGGATAGCTTGAGCTCGGGAGCGCCGTTGTCGCGTGGTTAGCGTGAGGAGCTGCAGAACGAGAGGTCGTTGGTTCAAGTCTTCCGTCGGGTGAGTTGTTTGATTTTTTTATTTTCAGACAATCACCACCACACGTACTGTTTATCAACAAATGTAGGAAATAATCATACAGATGTTCGATAATCGTTCGATCCCTTAAGGAACTTTCCGATGCCTTACTGTTCGGAAAATATTCATTGACATTGTTATTGAAGTCACGAGCTATTTTTGCTGGATTCATATTGCCCACGCAATGCATCTCACGTATTTAATACACCCTCGTCCAAAGTAGCGAACCGTTAACTGCCAGCCAGGGAGCCTCGTTAGCAGGAATACTCTCTCTTCCGTGCGCTGTAGTCGACTGACGTCATGTCTTTCGATGTTTGTTTAGGTGTAGCGTCATCATACTACGGCGCGGTTACCTCGCATCGGACGGACGGACGGACAGATAATAATTGTCTGAAAATAAAAATTAAACTTTTCACTCGAGGGAAAATTTGAAGGAAGGACCTCTCGTTCCGCAGCTGCTTACGCTAACCACGGGATCACGGCGCTCCTGAGCTCACCCTATCCTTGATGTTCCTATCTTGCGCATGGACTACTCAGTTTGTATATTTTGCTTATTTTTTTCATAGTTCCACACAACTTCTTCCTGTTTTCTCGATTGATCTGTGTTCAGTTTTTCAAGGCCTATCCACTGTATCAACTTATTACTAAATCTGAGGGCGGTGCGATGGGGAAGTTCCCTTGTTAGTGTATTGTGTGTTGGTGGCGTTGCCACTTTACATACTGTGCATGTAACTCACAATAAATGCGTTGGATGCCTCCTGTGATCAGTTTACTTGAAAAACGTTTGTTGTCATCGTAATTTATGTAACTGGCTCTCCGACTTCCAATTTGACAATTTGTGGAAAAATTGTTTACCTTGTTAGTCCTAGTTTCAAACATTGTCGGATAGGAAACGTAGGCATGAAGGAGTCTGTAAAAGCAATTAATCGCTATTATAGCAAACTTTTGAATCCACTGGACACTTGAATTCTATATATTGATTCTGAGAGTTTTGTTATTTCTCTTGTTATTTACTGTCCCAATGTCATCCGTGAGAATAAAATTAAAGGCAGTTGGATTAGGTTCCTGATCTAAATACGCTATTCCACAAATTAAAAACTTCCAGTTATTCTTCATATCTTGAAACTTACTACCGTTGACTTTCACTGAAGGAAAGATACATAATAATAAAATGAGATCAAAGATTAGAATGTCAAAGCATAGTGTGAATGGTTAAAATGAAATGAACTAAAAATCATCTTCTTGTCTAAAACACTTTACTCTTCCAGAGAACTTCGGTACCTCTCAAAATTTTTTCAGCTCTGATGTTTAGCCACATGTGGAAAAATTGTGGGTCTCATGATGCAGCACTGTTTAGCCGTCACAAAGTAAAGCCTCAAAAATCAGTAAATAAAACTATTCTTGTACAGTTGCTCCGAATCGCATATACCAACCGCCATTTGCTGCGACAACGACTCAAAGTCTATTGGGTATTTGATTTTGCTCTGCTTTTTCGGGCCTCCTTACCTCTCCTTCTAGCCCAACCTTTGTTCTGCAATTACGTCTTCATCGGCGAGCTTCTCCTCAATATTTTTATTTTGTGCTGAACTGTTTTGTACCCTTCTTGCATACACACGTGTGTCACGTATTTTATAGAGACTGAATGAATATATAAGGTGAGTATTTCTTCTCTTATCAAATTAAATATTACATATCTTGCTGTGAATTAATTTGTTTGTCCCCATTCCACTTACTGCGTTTACTTGAAATTATATAAAATATAATTCTGTAAAAAAAAATCGCGTATAGCCTCCTTTGGCTTCCACAACAGCTGGAAGTCTGTTGGGCATTGAGCCCACAACTCGAGCCACAGAACTAGGAGATTCAAGTAACTCATTCCAAGCTTCATGAATTTGCTGATTTGTCGTGCGTTGACAAATGGGTGGTTCTCACTGAAACGGCGTATCTGCTGATCCTGAGCTGCTGTTGTTTTGCGGCGACGGCCATGAGGCCTCCCATTCAGGTTACCACTCTCTTCCTTTCGTCTGATCCACCTGGCTACCGTCGACTTGTGAAAACCCATAGTTCTTGCTATGTCGGCATTTGAAGATCCCTCTGCATTGAGTTGTATTATAGCGCCCTTGTCTGCCTCAGCCAGATGGGCCATTTAGCGTTGACTGAATGATTCGTCGCGGTTAATATTGGCTGCGGAAACAGCGCTGGCAGGAAACAGACTGCCTCCTCCACGATGGCAGCCACAACGCAGTGGCCAAGTATGTGTAACACGGAAATCGATGGCATAAAAGAGAGATCGCAAGCCCGTACCCGTGTCATTACATAGTGGAGAAACTTAGAATCTCTAATTTTTCTCAGAAGGGACTGGTCCAGTCTTGTCATGTCTTATCCTGATAAATATTACATGAAATGAAATGTTTACGTTTTGCATATGCGTCAGGCCTGACGCAAGAAACATTTCTGAAATATCTGAGGCAACCTGAAGAACATTTCGTGAATTTTATCTGTAGAAGGTTGCCTTATAAGAAGGAAAACGTGTTTATCCCCGCTCGCCGTGTTTCCAGGTGGCGCAGTTTACTCGGAGGCATACATAATTCTCGCCGGGCGTAAGAAGCGACTCGACGAGCGAGGGGAACTCGCCAAATGTCGTAGGCTGATTGTCCCGAAACTTTGCTCAGTGAAGGAGAGGACAAAATAAGCGAACATGTGTTTCGGCTTATCTGCAGACACTCGACCGTTTCCAAGAAAAATACGGTCAAAGTTATCAACGCGCTGTTGCTCTAGTATAGATACCTTCTGCAGCCGAGAACGCAATTGAAGCGGTGGCTCAGTGGCTACCGTCGTTCCTTCTTAACATTGATTCCCGTGTTCGAGACCATATTGGGTTGTTTATTATTTTATTTTCCTGCCTCTCTATCAGAATTATCTACGAATGTAGATGTTGTCATTATTCGCCAATTAACTTTATGTGTAATTAATGAATTAAAAAGTAATAAACGAATGAGACAAGCTGATCTAAAATCATCTGGGCTGCCTCATGTATCGTTATAACCAAATATTTTATAAATGTTAATCTACATTCAGATCCGATGATGGCACCTTTAGTGTGTTGAAACCGATTATCCAGTAAACAATATTTAAGCGATCTTGGCTTCTGAATTATTTCTACAACAGAGTGATCGCCCCACTACGCACTGTGTGTTCCCTTTTTAACTTATTTCTTTACACAGTAAATTAACTGACGAATAACGACAACAGTGTTTCATCATAAATTGGAATAAACATTCGTAGATAATTCAGAGAGTGAGGGAAAAAAAAGGAAATACCGGGTTCAAAAATGGCTCTGAGCACTATGGGACTCAACTGCTGTGGTCATAAGTCCCCTAGAACTTAGAACTACTTAAACCTAACTAACCTAAGGACATCACACACATCCATGCCCGAGGCAGGATTCGAACCTGCGACCGTAGCAGTCACACGGTTCCGGACTGCGCGCCTAGAACCGCGAGACCACCGCGGCCGGCGAAATACCGGGTTTCGAACTCGCAGCGCAAAGTTCCGAAGTCGCTATGGTAGCCGCAGAGCCACCGCTTCAGTTGAATCCTTACCCGCTAAGAGGTATCTACACTATAGCAACAACTCATTGAACACTTTGACCGTCGTTTTCTCAGAAGCGGTAGAGTGTAAGCAGATAAGCCGAGACACGTGTTCGCTTATTTTGTCCCCGCTTTCACTGAGCGAAGTTTCAGCAAGATCAGGGTATTTCCTCGGGAACTTACACAGGAAGAAACCATAGTAATAATGTAATTCAAGGCACGCAAGAAAAAATTTAAGTGGTCCTTTTTCCCGCACACTGTTAATGAGTGGGACGGTAGAGAAATAACCCTAACCTTCTGCCAGGCACGTAAGTCCGGATTGCCAAGAAATCCTGTTGATGTAGTCATGTAGATGTAACAACGAAATTATGTTTTAATTACGACATGTGACTTTCATTTGATTTAAACATCGAAGTTGTTTGCTGTTTATTTACTTCTTGTTCAATAGTTTCAGCCATATACAAATACCTAGGCGCGTTAAATTGATATTGAAATAAAGTGTCATGCGTGGACCAATAACAATAAATTCCCACCTACTTGTTATAGTACTGCAGTATCTGCCAGCGTCTTCAGAAGTGGATATCGCATACGACGTTCCTAGGGTGTTTATAAATGGATATTGCAGACGACTTCGAAAAAAGTTTGTATGTAGCTTCGTAAAAGTTCCGTGATCAAACGATCTGAGTTGCTGGCGAATACAGTTTATCCTAGCTAGACAGTATATATTATCATTATACATGAGGTGAGTAGGGTTTCGCCGGGTTGCGGTGGCCGAGCGGTTCCAGGCGCTTTAAAAAAAAATGGCTCTGAGCACTATGGGACTTAACATCTATGGTCATCAGTCCCCTAGAACTTAGAACTACTTAAACCTAACTAACCTAAGGACAGCACACAACACCCAGCCATCACGAGGCAGAGAAAATCCCTGACCCCGCCGGGAATCGAACCCGGGAACCCGGGCGTGGGAAGCGAGAACGCTACCGCATGACCACGAGATGCGGGCCCAGGCGCTTTAGTGACGAACCGCACGGCTGCTTCAGTCGCAGGTTGGAATTCTACCTCGGCCATGGATGTCTGTGATGCCCTTAGGCTAGCTAGGTTTAAGTAGTTCTAGGTGTAGGGGCTGATGACCTAAGCAGTTAGGTCGCACAGTTCTTGAAGCCATTTTTTGTCCTTTCGTGTAAATTTTCTTTACATAAACCGTCGTATCTTTTGATTGCGTTGACATAGAAGCTCACTTTTTTACTCCACCAAGGGACCGGTTACCGCAAGAAGTGCGATACATTTCCGCTTATTATGTCCATCCGTTCTGGAGGTAAACGGGTTTTAAGGGTTGGGTAGACCGACAGACGGTCAAGAAAGTGAGACTAGTAGGGTTCCGTTTTTACCGGTTTAGGTGACGAAATCCTAACAACGAAAACACTGAAGATGAGGGCCGCATAAATAACACCCGCTACTCTTTATTCGAAATGTTCTAGTTGCTGTCGATACATAAGCATATTAATCGTAGCAACGTTTTCGATCCAAATCACGTTTACAGGAATGCAAATAGAATGTATTTGCCTATACACGTGGTAATTCACATCCCAGTATTAATGCCACCGCGTTTTAGAACTGCGAACATTCTCATTGCTAGCTAGCTTAAGAAACACTTCGGGTAATGAACGTTTTCTGTCTGTGGCGAGTCTAGTGGAGAATTCGAAAAAATGCAGAATACGTTTGGCAGCTATGTAGCCGTTTATTTCCTGGGGTGGTGCAGAATTATCCTACAAAATTTACTCTCTAATAACAGTAATTTGTTATTTCGATAATCATCCGGAATGATTGTCACATAAGTGGTGACATAAAGGAAGAAAATTCATGTTTTTGAGTCCAGAAAGCTCTATGCAACAGAAACTGCAGATTTTCATTGCGAAATTGCTTGCTTGTTCATGTCTGGGGTAATAATAGAGGGCTGTTTGCCTGGGTTGTCTGCTAGCATAGTGAAAGGAAGGTCTGATTTGTTTTCGGTTCTAATCTCTATGGAGGCAGGTAGAATATCAGTAAAGCAATTTTAAGAAATTCTCGCGCACCCAATACGTTTTATCGCTACCTTTATTCTGTACTGGCGCTCTGTGGATGTCAATATGACACTCTTGTAGAATTTCATACATGTTACTGCCTACTTTTACCGCTTCTGTCAATAATGGAATTGACTTAAGCGTGGCACTGAATGATTTTTAACTGAATTTCGTTATGAATCTTCACGCATTGCTAAATTTGCACACTTTCATGGTAGGTCAGCAACGGTAATCCAGTATGACTGGTCTGAACGTTGACACAGACCGTTTCGCGGCCGAATGCGGATATTATTTTGCTACTTCGTAACGATCTGGGGTTCTTTGTCTTACTGAAACAGTTAAGTCATCTCGATAAGTTGAAATTCATTTTTATTTGTCCAGTTCATACCAATTAGCGTTACTTCTTTCAGTTCTGTCTTATATTTACGTGTTGTATTTAACACACTAATCAGCATTAATATAGTGTTACAAATTATGGAAAACAGTCTAAAAAAGTTCAGATAGTTTGTCAATTTCACGCCTGTGCATAGTATGTTGGTAGCACTTCGTCGCCTTGCCTGTTATGCTGTGTAGCAGACTTTAAAGCCGTGCGGATCAGCATAACGAAAAGGCGAGGGGTCTCGCTCGTTTTGTCCACGACTGTACATGTAAATGTTGATGCAGATATAGGTATAGGGACTGCGAGCAAGGCGAGCGAATACTCACTAGGAACCTAGATACCATAAATATACTATGTGATCAAAGGTGTCCGGACACCTGGCTGAAAATCACTTAAAAAGTTCGTGGCGCCCTCCATCTTTAATACTGGAATTCAATATGGTGTTGGCCCTCCGTTAGCCTTGATGACAGCTTCCACTCTCGCAGGCATACATCCAGTCAGGTGCTGGAAGGTTTCTTGGGGAATGGAATCTCATTCTTCATGAAGTGCTGCACTGAGGAGCCGGCCACAGTGGCCGAGCGGTTCTAGGCGCTACAGTCTGGAACCGTGCGACCGCTACGGTCGCAGGTTCGAATCCTGCCTCGGGCATGGATGTGTGTGATGTCCTTAGGCTAGTTAGGTTTAAGTGATGACCACAGCAGTTGAGTCCCATGGTGCTCAGAGCCATTTGAACCATTTTTGCATTGTGGAGAGGTATCTACGTCGGTCGGTGAGGCCTGGTACAAAGTCGGCGGTCCAAAACATCCGTAAGGTGTTCTGTAGGATTCAGGTCAGGACTCTGTACAGGCCAGTCCATTACAGGGATGTTATCGTCGTGTAACCACTTTGACACAGGCCGTGCATTATGAACAGGTGCTCGATCGTGTTCAGAGATGGGATCGCCATCCCCGAATTGCTCTTCAACGGTGGGAAGCAAGAAGGTGCTTAAAACATCAATCTACCGGGTGATCAAAAAGTCAGGATAAATTTGAAAACTTAGTAAACCACAGAATAATGTAGATAGAGAGGTAAAAATTGACTCACATTCTTGAAATGACATGGCGTTTTATTAGAACCAAAAAAAAAGTTCGCAAAATGTCCGACAGATGGCGCTGGACAGCAAACCGTCAGTGACTGCGCATGGCAATCGTGTATAAAAGGATAAAAGGAGCTGTTCAAAATGGTTCAAATGGCTCTGAGCACTACGCGACTTAACTTCTGAGGTCATCAGTCGCCTAGAACTTAGAACTAATTAAACCTAACTAATCTAAGGACATCACACACATCCATGCCCGAGGCAGGATTCGAACCTGCGACCGTAGCGGCCGCACGGCCACACCGGCCGGCTAAAAGGAGCTGTAATGAGAGAGAGAGAATCAGATGCGGCAGTAGTCGCAGCATGTTGACGTTACCTGAAAAGGCGCTTTTAGTGAAGCTGTATTATCAGTATGAGGAATGTGCTAGTTCAGCGTTACGATCCTATCGCCATAGCAATGGGATTCGAAAGGGTAAAGCTCCGTTGACAAATGCAGCTGTGGCGAGAATGATTTCGGAGTTCGAAGCCACGGGTTGTTTAGACGATAGACCCCGTAGTGGCCGACCGAGCACAAGGCGTAATGCTGCTAAGACAGTTCAGGAAGAAATGGAGACTGTAGCGGGTTCGTCTACGCACGGGGAAGTCAGCGCTTTTGCAGTCGTACGTCGCACCGCATTCCATACACTACTGTTTGGTCGGCACTTAGGCGTACCCTCCGATGCTGTCCGTACAAAATGCATCGGCATCGTGAACTGTTACCTGGCGATTTAGTGAAGCGGAGGGCATTTGCGGTGTGGGCGTTTCAAAAGATGCCGGAAGATGACGATTGGTTGAATAACGTGTTGTGGACCGACGAAGCTCATTTCACGCTCTGAGGGTCTGTCAACGCCCACAACTGCAGAATTTGGGCTACCGAAAATCATAGAACTGTCGTGGAAACTCCATTGCACGACGAGAAAGTCACGATATGGGTTGGATTTACCACATCTACCGTTATCGGGCCTTTTTTCTTCGAGGAAATGCGTGATTCTGGTTTTGTAACTGCTACCGTGACGGGTGAGAGATGCGCCGATATGTTACAGAATCGCATCATCCCCAGCCTGGCTGATAAACACCTGCTGGAACGTACGATGTTTATGCAGGATGGCGCTCCACCCCATATTGCTAGACGCGTGAAAGATCTCTTGCGCGCGTCGTTTGGTGATGATCGTGTGCTCAGCCGACACTTTCATCATGCTTGGCCTCCCAGGTCCCCAGACCTCAGTCCGTGCGATTATTGGCTTTGGGGTTACCTGAAGTCGCAAGTGTATCGTGATCGACCGACATCTCTAGGGATGCCGAAAGACAACATCCGACGCCAATGCCTCACCATAACTCCGGACATGCTTTCCAGTGCTGTTCACAACATCATTCCTCGACTACAGCTACTGTTGAGGAATGATGGTGGACATATTGAGCATTTCCTGTAAAGAACATCATCTTTGCTTTGTCTTACTTTGTTATGCTAATTATTGCTATTTTGATCAGATGAAGCGCCATCTCTCGGACATTTTTTAAACTTTTTTTTTTCTAATAAAACCCCATGTCATTCCAAGAACGTGTGTCAATTTGTACCTCTGTATCTACATTATTCCGTGATTTATTCAGTTTTCAAATTCTTACTGACTTTTTAATCACCCGGTAGCTCTGTGCGGTGATAGTGTCACGCAAAACAACAAGGGGTGCAAGCCCCCTCCATGGCAAGGTCCCGAGTTCGAGTCTCGCTCCGGCACACAGTTGTAATCTGCTAGGAAGTTTCATCGCCGTGACTATTGTTTATCTGTCGATATCGACAGATAAAAAATATTCATGGCTATGCATTAAAGCATGTTCCTTGTCACACAGAGCATTATGCTAGAAATAGTGATGCAACTTTGAGTAAACCATCTGATGATGATCGTGAAAAGGATCGAAAACTGGTTCGTGGAATATTAAATCTCTATTCAAAAAAGTGACTGGTTGCAGTTTCATGGATCTACATTCAATTAACAGTCACCAGTTCTAAAATACCCATAACGGATAAGCTTAATCCATTGAGGTTCTGTTTAATATCATTTTAAACCTCGACATAAGCTCCAGCATTCTCTAAGAATTTCCTTTAAACAAACGTACGTGCGATACTGCTGCCTGAGACACGTCACACATTACTGCTTCCAATTCATGCACGTGCCGCGGTTTTCTCTCATGAGCCTCTTACTCACCCAACCCCCACAGAAAAAATCGTGAGGAGTTAAATCAGGGCTGCGGGTAGGCCATTCGTGTGCACCACATCTTCGAGTCCATTGACCAGGGGTATGGTCGTGCAGGTATTGACGGACATCGTCTGCAAAATGTGCGGGTCCTCCATTCTCCGCGAAGTGAGGCTGTAGGTTGTTCCAATTTTAAATTAGTGGTCCCACTTGACCATGCAGCATTTCCAGCTTTCTTTTGCTATTCTACATCTACATCCATACTCCGCAAGCCACCTGACGGTGTGTGGCGGAGGGTACCTTGAGTACCTCTATCGGTTTTCCCTTCTATTCCAGTCTCGTATTGTTCGTGGAAAGAAAGATTGTCGGTATGCCTCTTTTTGGGCTCTAATCTCTCTGATTTTATCCTCATGGCCTCTTCGCGAGATATACGTAGGAGGGAGCAATATACTGCTCGACTCTTCGGTGAAGGTATGTTCTCGAAACTTCAACAAAAAGCCCGTACCGAGCTACTGAGCGTCTCTCCTGCACAGTCTTCCACTGGAGTTTATCTATCATCCCCGTAACGCTTTCGCGACTACTAAATGATCCTGTAACGAAGCGCGCTGCTCTCCGTTGTATCTTCTCTATCTCCTCTATCAACCCTATCTGGTACGGATCCCACACCGGTGAGCAGTATTCAAGTAGTGGGCGAACAATCGTACTGTAACCTAGTTCCTTTCTTTTCCGATTGCATTTCCTTAGGATTCTTCCAATGAATCTCAGTCTGGCGTCTGCTTTACCGACGATCAACTTTATATGATCATTCCATTTTAAATCACTCCCAATGCGTATTCCCACATAATTTATCGAATTAACTGCTTCCAGTTGCTGACCTGCTATGCTGTAGCTAAATGATAAAGGATATTTCTTTCTATGTATTCGCAGCACATTTCACTTGTCTACATTGAGATTGAGGTGCTATTCGCTGCACCAGGCGTCAATTCGCTGCAGATCCTCCTGCATTTCAGTACAATTTTCCATCGTTCCAGCCTCTCGATACACCACAGCATCATCCTCAAAAAGCGTCAGTGACGTTCCGATGTTGTCCACAAGGTCAGTTATATACATTGTGAATAGCAACGGTCCTACGACACTCCTTTGCGGCACACCTGAAATCACTCTTACTTCGGAAGACTTCTCTCCATTGAGAACGACATGCTGCTTTCTGTCATCTAGGAACTCTTCAATCCAATCACACAATTGGTCTGATAGTCCATATGCTCTTACTTTGTTCATTAAACGACTGTGTTCCACAGAAATAAAGGACCGACAACTTCAGACGGCATGATACAGCACCGTACTGCCACCTTCGCATGCTCCTGTGCTTTTTCAACAGATTTGTGTGCGTTTTCAGCTGCCCATAATGGCAGTCATGCCTTTTTTTTACAAATGCTCCAATGTGGGAAATGTGGTATCCCCGTCAGCACAGTAGTGTCTTGTACTGTAGCGAAGTAAGGGAAAGGATGTTATTATTGTGGCTGATATCACCTTTCTACAACACAAATGCACATGTGGATTTATTTATTTGTAGTGGCTACTTAACTGAATAGAGTCCATCTTTGTGGTACAAGCTCATCAGTGACACTCCTCTTGCAGACAATATTGGTAATCTTGCTGTTACAAACTTCAGCATCACTGCTAGTCCTGCTATGGGCACCAATCTGGTGGCGATCTAGTGTCATAGCCCCAGTGAGTCAATGAGCCCCCCCCCCCCCCCCGGTCAGTGGCAGCAAGCTACACTACTGGCCATTAAAATTGCTACACCAAGGAGAAATGCAGATGATAAACGGGTATTCGTTGGACAAATGTATTATACTAGAACTGACATGTGATTACATTTTCACGCCATTTGGGTGGATAGATCCTGAGAAATCAGTACCCAGAACAGCCACCTCTGGCCGACATAACGGCCTTGATACGCCTAGGCATTGAGTCAAACAGGTACAGCTGCCCATGCAGCTACACGATACCACAGTTCATCGAGAGTAGTGACTCGCGTATTGTGACGAGCCAGTTGCTCGGCCACCATTGACCAGACGTTTTCCGTTGGTGACAAATCTGGAGAATGTGCTGGCCAGGGCGGCAGTCGAACATTTTCTGTATGTAGAAAGGCCCGTACAGGACCTGCAACATGCGGTCGTGCATTATCCTGCTGAAAAGTAGGGTTTCGCAGGGATCGAATGCAGGGTACAGCGACGGGTCGTAACACATCGAAATGTAACGTCCACTGTTCAAAGTGCCGTCAATGCGAACAAGAAGTGACCGAGACGTGTGACCAATGGCACCCCATACCATCACGCCGGGTGATACGCCAATATGGCGATGACGAATACACGCTTCCAACCTGTGCGTTCACCGTGATGTCGCCAAACACGGATGCGACCATCATGATGCTATAAACAGAACCTGGATTCATCCGAAAAAATGACGTTTTGGCATTCGTGCACCCAGATTCCTCATCGAGTACACCATCGCAGGCGCTCCTTTCTGTGATGCAGCGTCAAGGGTAACCGCAACCATGGTCTCCGAGCTGATAGTCCGTGCTGCTGCAAACTTCGTCGAACTGTTCGTGCAGATGGTTGTCGTCTTGTAAACGTCCCCATCTGTTGACTCAGGAATCGAGACGTGGCTGCACGATCCGTTACAGCCGTGCGGATAAGATGCCTGTCATCTCGACTGCTCGTCATACGAGGCCGTTAGGATCCAGCACGGCGTTCCGTATTACCCTCCTGAACCCACCGATTCCATATTCTGCTAACAGTCATTGGATCTCGACCAACGCGAGCAGCAGTGTCGCGATACGATAAACCGCAATCGCGATAGGCTACAATCCGACCTTTATCAAAGTCGGAAACGTGATGGCACGCATTTCTCCTACTTACACGAGGCATCACAACAACGTTTCACCAGGCAACGCCGGTCAACTGCTGTTTGTGTATGAGAAATCGGTTGGAAACTTTCCTCATGTCAGCATGTAGGTGTCGCCACCGGCGCCAACTTTGCGTGAATGCTCTGAAAAGCTAATCATTTGCATATCACAGCATCTTCTTCCTGTCGGCTAAATTTCGCGTCTGTAGCACGTCATCTTCGTGGTGCAGCAGTTTTAATGTTTCACAGAGGAAGACCGCACTGCAGTTCCTTATCTAAATCCTCGCACAAACGAAAAAATGGCTGACATCGAAATAAGTGTCCAGGGAATAGAAAAGCAACTGGAATCACTCAACCGAGGAAAGTCCACTGGACCTGACGGGATTCCAATTCGATTCTACACAGAGTACGCGAAAGAACTTGCCCCCCTTATAACAGCCGTGTACCGCAAGTCTCTAGAGGAACGGAAGGTTCCAAATGATTGGAAAAGAGCACAGGTAGTCCCAGTCTTCAAGAAGGGTCGTCGAGCGGATGCGCAAAACTATAGACCTATATCTCTGACGTCGATCTGTTGTAGAATTTTAGAACATGTTTTTTGCTCGAGTATCATGTCGTTTTTGGAAACCCAGAATCTACTATGTAGGAATCCGGAAACAGCGATCGTGTGAGACCCAACTCGCTTTATTTGTTCATGAGACCCAGAAAATATTAGATACAGGCTCCCAGGTAGATGCTATTTTTCTTGACTTCCGGAAGGCATTCGATACAGTTCCGCACTGTCGCCTGATAAACAAAGTAAGAGCCTACGGAATATCAGACCAGCTGTGTGGCTGGATTGAAGAGTTTTTAGCAAACAGAACACAGCATGTTGTTATCAATGGAGAGACGTCTACAGACGTTAAAGTAACCTCTGGCGTGCCACAGGGGAGTGTTATGGGACCATTGCTTTTCACAATATATATAAATGACCTAGTAGATAGTGTCGGAAGTCCCATGCGGCTTTTCGCGGATGATGCTGTAGTATACAGAGAAGTTGCAGCATTAGAAAATTGTAGCGAAATGCAGGAAGATCTGCAGCGGATAGGCACTTGGTGCAGGGAGTGGCAACTGACCCTTAACATAGACAAATGTAATGTATGGCGAATACATAGAAAGAAGGATCCTTTATTGTATGATTATATGTTAGCGGAACAAACACTGGTAGCAGTTACTTCTGTAAAATATCTGGGAGTATGCATGCGGAACGATTTGAAGTGGAACGATCATATAAAATTAATTGTTGGTAAGGCGGGTACCAGGTTGAGATTCATTGGGAGAGTTCTTAGAAAATGTAGACCATCAACAAAGGAGGTGGCTTACAAAACACTCGTTCGACCTATACTTGAGTATTGCTCATCAGTGTGGGATCTGTACCAGATCGGGTTGACGGAGGAGATAGAGAAGATCCAAAGAAGAGCGGCGCGTTTCGTCACAGGGTTATTTGGCAACCGTGATAGCGTTACGGAGATGTTTAACAAACTCAAGTGGCAGACTCTGCAAGTGAGGCGCTCTGCATCGCGGTGTAGCTTGCTCGCCAGGTTTCGAGAGGGTGCGTTTCTGGATGAGGTATCGAGTATATTGCTTCCCCCTACTTATACCTTCCGAGGAGATCACGAATGTAAAATTAGAGAGATTAGAGCGCGCACGGAGGCTTTCAGATAGTCGTTCTTCCCGCGAACCATACGCGACTGGAACAGGAAAGGGAGGTAATGACAGTGGCACGTAAAGTGCCCTCCGCCACACACCATTGGGTGGCTTGCGGAGTATAAATGTAGATGTAGATGTAGTGTAAATACATGCTGTCGAGAAGGCGTTGGCGGCGCGTTTCTTGTCGGTGTGTCTCTGGCCTCTCACATGACAGGCGCACTTGATCCATGGCCTACTATCGATCTTCGCACTACATCTTTGCAGACCGTTGTGCTAGCGACAGCTTACGCCAGCACAGAAAAAAGGCCAATCATCATTCCAACCCAAGAAAATATCTCTACACTCCATTCTTCTGTCAACTCATTGGGAAACAATTGCTGCACACAATGTAGCTTCCAGAGTGTAAAAGTAACATCTTTCTTAGGAATCGTTGCACTCGTGTGATGTGGAAGACCACTTTCACGAGATCCTCGACGCAGTCATTTCTTAGGGCTCCTCATGAACTTTTCAGAAACTCTGTCAACATTCTCTAGTGTCCTCCAAGTCTAGAGTCTACTTGATCTTCCCACACTAGCGACACGCCCTGTTGCCACTAGCTTGGAATGACAGTTTTCAAACCGTTTCTGCAGCCAGTGCTGCACAGGTCTGGCCCCCACCACCTCTGAGCTCACAGCACAGATGCCCAGACCTCATAACGAGACCGAGTGAGGTGGCGTAGTGGTTAGCACACTGGACTCGCATTCGGGAGGATGACGGTTCAAACTGGCATCCGGCTATCCTGAATTAGGTTTTCCGTGACTTCCCTAAATCAGTTCAGGCAAATGCTGCGATGATTCCTCAGAAAGGTCACAACTTCCTTCCCCATCCTTCCTCAATCCAATCGGACTGATGTCCTCACTGTTTGGTCCCCTGCCCTAAATCAACCGATCAACCTCATAACGAGCTGCTGTTGTGGTCCATTCTTCGACAGCCCACACAGGCGGAATTTTCCAACAAAAACAAACTAAAAAAAGACGTCAAACGCAAACTGAAGGAGTGCTCCTCCTAACAAAAGTAGCGCTAAGAAAACTGGTCCATAATGTAAAGAAATTTTAGTATTTTCAACATTGCAGCCCAGTCAGCAATCGTGATAATGTAATATATAAGGAACTATCAGCCTCGATTGTGGTAATGAAACCAACCTTTACCTAGGTTTTAGCCCAAATAATTGAGCCTTCTTCGGAAGATATATCTGAATCTATAATTTGTCTAAGAGGGTATGGTCTAGAAATATGTGACCTTGCCTATTCAGGCTGTTTTAGTTTTATTTCTAGATCATGCCCTCTTAGAACCCAATCTTTACCTAGGTTTCAGCCCAAATAATTGAGTCTTCTTCAGAAGATACACGTGAATCTATAATTTGTCTAAGAGGGTATGGTCTAGAAATATGTGACTACACCTATTCAGGCTGTTTTGGTTTTATTTCTAGACCATGCCCTCTTAGACAAACTATAGATTCATATATATTTTCTGAAGAAGGCTCAATTACTTGGGCTGAAACCTAGGTAAAGGTTGGGTTCTAAGAGGGCATGGTCTAGAAACAAAACTAAAACAGCCTGAATAGGCGTTGAAAGTATCTAACCAATATTGTATCCTTTTATTCTGTGAAAGTATCAGTGATTAGATTGTTCTAAATTAATTATTCAGCAAACCTGCATCTGACTGCGTCTGTGAACTTGTTTCTTGCACTCCTCCATTTTGCTAGAAATGCAACATGTATTTGACTCAGCAATCAAGTTTAAGAGAATAATGCCGTTTGTGCAACGGCATAAAGATGGTACTGGAAAATTAAGTTTTGGCCCTGATGTTTACTTGGTTCTTTCATTGGTTCAAATGGCTCTGAGCACTATGGGACTCAACTGCTGTGGTCATCAGTCCCCTAGAACTTAGAACTACTAAAACCTAACTAACCTAAGGACATCACACACAGCCATGCCCGAGGCAGGATTCGAACCTGCGACTGTAGCAGTCGCACGGTTCTTTCATTGGTGGGTAATTTTAGTTTACTACTCATTTTCATATTCAATACAAGCAAAGGATGTGGATTATGATTCAGGCTGTTAGATTTAAACACAATGTTGATCTCAATATATATATATCGTTAAAATTTTAAGCTATACACAAAACCTACTACTTCAAACATTTTCGTAGCACGGATCACTTACTGCGTCAAACCTTGGACATACAAATCGTAACTCTGAACATAAAATCAATTTGGAACGATTATATATCTTCTCTCATTTACATGCTAAAGTTTGCTCAGGGGCAGCGGCCTACCTTAACGCTGTCACCACACGTTTGCTTCCTCCGGGCACATAGCTGCGACTCTTTGGTTTTTTTACTGCATGCGCCCAGCTCTCTTAACCATCAAAGATCAACCTACTCAAAGATATTATACTCGTTCCACCTTGCGGTTGGCAACTACCGACTATTATCTGGAGGTGCCCTGATCAGACCTTAGCACATACCTTTCAGCGTAGTCACTGTTTTAGTTTTATTTCCAGACCATGCCCTCTTAGACAAACTATAGATTCAGGTATATTTTCTGAAGAAGGCTCAATCATTTGAGCTGAAAACTAGGTAAAGGTTTGTTTCATTACCGCAGTCGTGGCTGATAGTTTCTTAAATAAAAGAAATTTTAACCGTTTATAAACAGGGAGTGACTTATGAGGCAGTCAGTAGAACATTTGCGCCCACGCAGCCCTCACGCGTGCGTCTGTGACGCCACACCGCCACACGCCGTCGACCACCCCACCCCCCTCCCCCTAGTCCTGCGTACATGTTTCCGCGCGTAATGACGTCAGTCCCAACGCAATTAAGCCGCGGGACCGCGGGTCAACACCGCCCGTGTTTGCCTCGTGGCGGCAGTCGGAAAAGCGGCCTAAACGCCAAACCGGCCCCAGTGCCGAATGCCACCGGCTCTCCACACTCTGTCAGCCCGCTGAGCTGAGACGCGTCCACTGGCTCTCCGTTGTTTCGCTGTTGGTATACTTTCCGGGATGTGAGGTCGTGGTCCAAGAACTTTTCTGCTCCTTGCGTTTCGTCCAGGACTGCGCTGGACTTCCTCAGAGGCGCTGCTCCGCTGAGTCTTGCCGACTGACAAGGGAACCTCCCCATCGCACCCCCCTCAGATTTAGTTATAAGTTGGCACAGTGGATAGGCCTTGAAAAACTGAACACAGATCAATCGAGAAAACAGGAAGAAGTTGTGTGGAACTATGAAAAAAATAAGCAAAATATACAAACTGAGTAGTGCATGGGACACACATGCAACATCAAGGAAAACGGGAGTCCAGGAGCGCCGTGGTCCCGTGGTAGCGTGAGCAGCTGCGGAACGACAGGACCTGGGTTCAAATCTTCTCTCGAGTGAATAGTTTAATTTTTTATTTTCAGATAATTATGAAAGTTCAGGCACTCACACATGATCAACTTCGCTCTCCAAAATTCCAGGACATGTTCAGATTTGCTTGGACATATACAGGATTTGACGGTCTACGCACGGAAACATTTGAAAACGTAAAAAAAACATATGTTTTGACAGAGCACAGGGAAAACTGTGCGACTGTGAAACTGTTACATTCATTTGTTGCAGTTTATGTGACAAACATGTTTTCATCACTTTCTTTTGAGTGATTATCACATCCACAACGAAACCTAAATCGGGCAAGGTAGAAGAATCTTTTTACCCATTCGCCAAGTGTGCAAGTTAGGTGGGTCGACAACATATTCCTGTCATGTGACGCACGTGCCGTCACCAGCGTCGTAAAGAATATATCTGACTTTTCCTGTGGAGGAATTGGTTGACCTATGACCTTGCGATCAAATATTTTCGGTTCCTATTGGAGAGGCACGTCCTTTCGTCTACTAATCGCACGGTTTTTCGGTGCGGTCGCAAAACACAGACACTAAACTTATTACAGTGAACAGAGACGTCAGTGAATGAACGGACAGATCGTAACTTTGCGAAAATAAAGAAAGTAAAATTTTCACTCGAGGGAGGATTCGAACCAAGGATCTCTTGTTCCGCAGTTGCTCACTCTAACCACGAGACCACGGCGCTCATCAGCTAACATTGTCCTTTATGTTGCCTATCTTCCACATGGACTACTCAGTTTGTATATTTTGCTTATTTTTTCATAGTTCCACACAACTTCTTCCTGTTTTCTCGATTGATCTGTGTTCAGTTTTTCAAGCCCTATCCACTGTGTCAATTTATAACTAAATCTGAGGGGGGGGGGGGCGATGGGGAGGTTCCCTTGTGAGCAGCGGAGCAGCGCCTCTGAGGAAGTCCAGCGCAGTCCTGGACGAAACGTAAGGAGCAGAAAAGTTCTTGGACCACGACCTCACATCCCGGAAAGTATATCAACAGCCATGTCACCCGGTCGTGAAAGCCTTCATTCTACAATCAGAAGACTCTCCGTTGTTTCACCTCTCTGTCACCCCGTTCACGTCCTCCACAGCAGACTTCACGCCACAGCCAGCGTCACAGTAGAGATCGATCACGCACAGTATTTCACTGACATTCTACCTGTGGATGTGCGGTTCGAATCTCGAGCACAGGAACAAAAGTGCGTAACCGGTGCCTCATCCCATTTCTGATAATTGACTCCGTGACCTAGACCTAGGCTATATTTGGCTTCGTGGATGCCTCGTTTCAATAGTAAGGAATTTCCGTCGATCGGTTATCAAGTGGAAAGAAAATGTTTTTCTATACGCCTCTGTTTCCCTGGCAACGGCTTTGCCGCAGTGGATACACCGGTTCCCGTCAGATGACCGAAGTGAAGCGCTGTCGAGTGTGGCTGGCACTTGGATGGGTGACCATCCGGGCCGCCATGCGCTGTTGCCATTTTTCGGGGTGCACTCAGCCTCGTGATGCCAATTGAGGAGCTACTCGACCGAATAGTAGCGGCTCCGGTCACAGAAAACCATCATATCGACCGGGAGAGCGGTGTGCTGACCACACGCCCCTCCTATCCGCATCATCCACTGAGGATGACACGGCGGTCGGATGGACCCAGGTAGGCCACTCCTGGCCTGAAGACGGAGTGCTTCTTTTCTGTTTGCCAGCTAATATCTGCATCGGTATTATAATGAGATAT
Organism: Schistocerca nitens; assembly: GCF_023898315.1. NCBI lineage: Eukaryota > Metazoa > Arthropoda > Insecta > Orthoptera > Acrididae > Schistocerca > Schistocerca nitens. The sequence continues at coordinate 162,323,077 of NC_064624.1, read as the reverse complement.
GCGGTAGTTCCAGTTCCAGCACATTTGATTATGGCAATTCAGTCTCTACACAAAATCAGTAATATTACATCCGTACTGTAAGATATGGACCAGAATCAACTAATATTAACCAAGGAGTTACCCCACTGTCACCCATTTTTTTCAATGTTTATATTGGCGTTGCGATTCACAAATGATTCATTATATCAATGACATACGTGTAAGTGAGAAAAATTGGCAAAAAAATTTTAGTATCTCTTCATTTAGTACATTGTAGTGAAATTTCAATTCCTGAGTATTACATTCCAGTTCCACTCCTGACTGCGACAAAAAAGTTGAAAAAAGCTTGCACAGGCAGACACTCCTTTCTTGTTCTGTATTTCCTCATATTACGCTGAAGAGCTAAAGAAACTGGTACACATTGAGAGACACCCACATGCCTTTCTCATACTGTGGCATCAAGCAGTCAGGCCTGCAAGATGAGTGGTTTGCCAAGCGAGTGTATTCTTCCTTAATTTATCGAGTAACATGAATTCTCGTATCTTACTATTTAGTTACAAATTATCCTCCTGTATGAATACTACGCAACGGAAACGCATATCTGACTATCAGTGAATTACAGAACTCTGACTGTACACTACGCACTGGTAATACCACATTTTCTTTTTGTCTTTTATTTAACGGCTTTTATTAACACGTGGCCACCGCACTGAATGTGAATGGCGCACACATTATAAATTCGGGGCATCATGACAACATGCAATTCAATGGAAAAGTCCACCAATCTTTTTCTTTTCACTATATTATTTATTCCAAAACACACAAATTCTATAACCTACACAATATCACATGAGAAATTCCGCCCAGTGGGCCTGGCTTTACATTAGTGAATCTCTATATTATGGTCTCGTAATTATTTTTGACACTACAGTGCACTTTCTGGATAGGATGGTGGATCTTTTATTATACCTCACACTTCGACTCTCACAATCATCACGGAGCTTTCCTCCAGATCGAGCGATGCAGAAGGAGCAAGCATAACCCACAAATCTTTTGAAACTACCTTGCTACTCCCCCATGCAAACCACACATACCCAAATTACATGACATACACCACACAACAATATGAAATACTACACAAAGAATGGTTACAACCTTATCACTTTCAGCTTTCCCACTTCAATCAATATTTATCCCAGTTTCACACGACACTGCCCCACTTTGTAATTCTACTTTCCTACTGTGAACTCTGGAGATAAATGCACGTCTTCCTGTGCAATGCAAGCCAAGTGGCGTTGCTGGATAGACGGCCGACTCACCTTGATTCTCTCTCAGAGTTTAAATCTAGCGTCACACGGAATCATATCATGCAGTTTAATATTATGCACACACGCGAGTCCTCAACTGATACCATGGACGAGTACTTCTCTTTGTCCTTTGTCTCATACACAGATTGAGACTCACACAGTACTCACCACGTGGAAGTACTCGTCTCTAATTTCAAGTCCTGCACACGTAATTTCTTAAATATTTCAACTTATGATACACATGCTATTTCTTAAATATTTCAACTTATTGTACACACGCTAGTAATTCAGCTTAACTTAAGCACACGGAAGTATCTCAACTTATAGCTACACGTGGTTTCATTGTGACCGTTGGTCACTTCCGAAGATTACTACAATCCCCTTAATATTACCTGCCTGACATTTAATTCTCCCCACAACAGTTCCTGAGATAGAGAAATTATTAATTCAAACTACTCTTAAATATTCCACGTGCATACCATGCCTCCACTCTTTCGTCATTACGGAGCACAACAAAAACAGGTCTTAACAGCAGAAGATCCAGCGGCAGAGTGCTGAAATATGGCCGTTCTCTAGGTCCTCTCCCATCTCTGTTGAGGTGGGGGAAACACCTTGGTACCCTATTGGTCAGCCACATTTCAGGCCTCAAAGCTCTGGTAACTTCCATCTCTTTGGTCCCACCAAAGGTGGCCAAAGGGTCGACTCAAAGATGATCATATATCCACATTCACTATCTGCGGTTAGCAGACGACCATACATTCATTCATTTCACAGATCTCACCAAACTGGATGTAGGGATTTACATTGTGGGAGTGCACATGTGATCAATTAAATAAATAAATTGTCATTCTTTCCCACACTGGTATCCGGCTTCGCTGTATTAATTGAAATTGAGTTATTTTTACACAAAAAATGTGTTGTTCTGACAAAAATGATGAAGTAAGTTGTACCTATTTTGAATGTCGGGCGGTACTGTACCCTTTCAACCTGCCTGACATCGTGTAGGGTCCCCAGGAGCTCGCAGAAGTGTCGCAGCACAACGTGGCGTGGACTCCACTAATCTCTGAAGTAGGGCTGGAGGGAATTGACACCATGAATCCTGCAGAGCTGTCTATAAATCCATAAGATTACGAGGGGGTGGAGATCTTTTCTGAATAGCACGTCACAAGGCACGCCAGATCTGCTCACAAACGTTCACGTCTGGGGAGTTTGGTAGCCAGCGGAATTTATTAAACTCAGAAGAGTATTCCTGGAGCCACTCTGCAGCAATTCTGCTGCATTTGCCAAAGACCGTCGGAATGCACAATGGACAGCTGGCCGCAGTGGCCGAGCAGTTCTAGGCACTTCAGTCCGGAAGCGCGCTGGTGCTACGGTCGCGAGTTCGAATCCTGCCTCCGGCATGGATGTGTGTAATGTGCTTAAGGGGCTCCGGAAAGGCTCAAAATCATGAAAAGTTCAAATTTTACTTTTTTGCGTTTTCTGAATCTGCAGACTATTAGCTTTTAATAGATATATAATTTATTCAATTCCGCAGACTACAACTATTTTTAAATTTTTTTTGAAATGTGTTCTACATGGGCGTGACCCACTGTGGCGCTGTTAAACTGCTGTCAAATGGTGTTATTATTAACGTCCGTGTTCATCAGGTACATTTTAGTGATGTGAGATAAAGTATGTGTTGTGGCTAACCTGTGATGGTTCAGTATATATCGCTGGTGTGATTGTCGATTGTTTCATGTTTATTTACTCTGTCGTTATCTCGGAAATATTCGTAATTAATTCTGCTTCTTGAGTCTCTGTTTTGTTGAAGTATAATAATGAGTAAAAGTAAAGTTATTAGAAATCCTCTGAAGGCTTTTAAGAAAAGGAGAAATGTTGGAAAGCCAAAGGTATTTAGAAATATGGGAATGAAGATAGGTTCTAACATGGTACGAGCGATGCTTGCTTTAGACAAGGAACGCCTTCGGGGTGCAGACAGGGCTGTAAAGAGTCTAGAAATACAAGCAAGAGTAAACAGGAGGAGGAACAAGAGGAAGCTGGAGGAGGAGTTTGCAGAGGATGAAGATAATCCATCCTATGGACCTGGAATGCACTAAAAAGTTAATCCAATCTTTGTCGCTCGATTCCCAAAACTTTTATTTTCTCATACTAATTACATGTTTTCTAAGGATCTTCCAAACATATTTGTTTCAAACTTTCAGTAAATGTTACACAGCACCTTCTGCATAATTTAACACAGCCTTTTTCCAAAAAACTGAATATTTTTGAATATATAAATAAAAAATTGCAAAAAAATGTTGTGAATTTTCATTACAATTGAAAAAAATCATCTTTAATAACTGAACTAAAATTTTGTAAAATCCCTGTGTTACGTTGTAGCCCATATTCCAATAAATAATCTGTAAAAAGTTCAACTTCCTACCTCAAATACTTTGTGAGGAAAGATGTAATTTATAAGCGTTATTTTAACATTGCAAGTATAGGGCGTTCCGGAGCCCCTTCAGTTAGTTAGGTTGAATTAGTTCTAAGACTAGGGGACTGATGACCTTAGATGTTAAGTCCCATAGTGCTTAGAGCCATTTGAACCATTTTAACAGTGTGATGGGATGGCTGTGTCCGTACAATGCTCCAACACAGAGACGGCCAGACGTCGGTCTTCACGCGGTGCTGTAAAGCGCTGGCGAATCGATCTTGTTCAACTCGCGTCTTGTACTGACTTGTCTCCCTGTAGCGCGTCCACAACCCCGTGGGTGACAGAGGCACTGGGATGTGCAGCAACGCGACTCTAGTCCTCCCTTTCTGGATCAAACAGGTCAGCTTTGCATTTTTCTCTGCCTTAAGTCCTCACATTGCCTATATGCTTGGTTTAGTACAACGACCGCAAGTGACAACTGCCATCTGTGTAGCTCACCAGAAAACACTGGGACACAGGTATTCGCTTCTTACCGAGGGGTCACCTGACGCTCTTATATATAACACAGCCAACAGACGGCGTATGAATAATTGTTGCCTACAATGACGGCGAATATCTGAAGCAGTGCAGTAAGACCACAGGTAGCTTGTTTATCAAAATACAGGGTGATTCAAAAAGAATACCACAACTTTACGACTTTAAAACTCTGCAACGACAAAAGGCAGAGCTAAGCACTATCTGTCGGCGAATTAAGGGAGCTATAAAGTTTCATTTAGTTGTACATTTGTTCGCTTGAGGCGCTGTTGACTAGGCGTCAGCGTCAGTTGATGCTAAGATGGCGACCGCTCAACAGAAAGCTTTTTGTGTTATTGAGTACGGCAGAAGTGAATCGACGACAGTTGTTCAGCGTGCATTTCGAACAGAGTATGGTGTTAAACTTCCTGATAGGTGGTGTATTAAACGTTGGTATAAACAGTTTACAGAGAATGGGTGTTTGTGCAAAGGGAAAAGTTATGGACGGCCGAGAGCTAGCAGCTGCAAATTCCACAATCAACTGTATGGAGAGTCCTACGAAAAAGGTTAGTTATGAAACCTTATCGTCTGAAATTGGTTCAAGCACTGTCTGCAGCTGATAAGATTAAAAGAATCGATTTCTGTGATTTTATCTTTGCTCAAATGGAAACAGATGAATCTTTCGTTTCAAAGATTGTGTTTAGTGATGAAGCGCCGGCCGCGGTGGTCTCGCGGTTCTAGGCGCGCAGTCCGGAACCATGCGACTGCTACGGTCGCAGGTTCGAATCCTGCCTCGGGCATGGATATGTGTGATGTCCTTAGGTTAGTTAGGTTTAAGTAGTTCTAAGTTCTAGGGGACTGATGACCACAGCAGTTTAGTCCCATAGTGCTCAGAGCCATTTAGTGATGAAGCAACTTTCCACACTAACGGGAAAGTCAACCGTCACAATGTCTGTATATGGGGCACTGAGAATCCGCGGGAAACAACTCAGTATGAACGTGACTCGCCTAAGGTGAACGTTTTCTGTGCCATTTCAGCCAATAAAGTTTTTGGTCCCTTTTTCTTCGAAGGTGCTACTTACTGTAACTGGACTACAGTATCTGGAGATGTTAGAGAATTGGCTGTTCCCTCAGCTCGAACAAGAAGCACAACAATTCATATTTCAGCAGGATGGAGCGCCACCACATTGGCACTTATCTGTCCGTAACTACCTGAACGTCAACTACCCGAGGCGATGGATCGGCCGCCAGGCAGCCCGTGACAGAGCACTTCATTACTGTCCTCCAGGAATCCCTGATCTTACCCCCTGCGATTTTTTCTTATGGGGGTATGTTAAGGATATGGTGTTTCGGCCACCTCTCCCAGCCACCATTGATGATTTGAAACGAGAAATAACAGCAGCTATCCAAACTGTTACGCCTGATATGCTACAGAGAGTGTGGAACGAGTTGGAGTATCGGGTTGATATTGCTCGTGTGTCTGGAGGGGGCCATATTGAACATCTCTGAACTGGTTTTTGAGTGAAAAAAAACCTTTTTAAATACTCTTTGTAATGATGTATAACAGAAGGTTATATTATGTTTCTTTCATTAAATACACATTTTTAAAGTTGTGGTATTCTTTTTGAATCACCCTGTATATTCAACATACCAGACGTCAATACACGTGTTCCCCCACTCTTTCGAACAGTGTCTACCAGAAGCAACAACGGCCCTAATGTACTTCCTTGTAGTATACCACGACTAATTTATTCCAACTCTGATAAATATTTCCTTTGCTGAAATTGTATTTCAGCAGCGCGTTTGCTGTTTCGCAGGTATAATTTCACGATTCTAAGAGCTGCTCTTCTAGTTACATAGTGATGCAGTTTTACTTATTAAACTGTCATTCTCAACCAGGCCGAAAGCTTTCGCCCACGATATTTGAATAAGGAAATCTCGTTTGTTCCTGGTTTTTCTCACACTCAGCCACCATAGCCAAACTCGACTTGCCCAGTAAACCACTCGACCTTTATTCCGAACAGAATGTCTGGAACTGCTTGGATTGGGTTGTTTTTGGGGGAGGAGACCAGACAGCGAGGTCATCGGTCTCATCGGATTAGGGAAGGACGGGGAAGGAAGTCGGCCATGCCCTTTCAGATTAGATTAGATTGTATTAGATTAATACAAGTTCCATGGATCATGAATACGATATTTCGTAATGATGTGGAACGAGTCGAATTTTCCAATACATGACATAATTAGGTTAATTTAACAACATACTTAGGTTAATATAACAACTTTATTTTTTGTGTTTTTTGTTTTTCTTTATTTTTTTATTTTTATTTTTCTTTTTTTTAATATTTTTTTTTCTTAATTTATATCTAAAAATTCCTCTATGGAGTAGAAGGAGTTGTCATTCAGAAATTCTTTTAATTTCTTCTTAAATACTTGTTGGTTATCTGTCAGACTTTTGATACTATTTGGTAAGTGACCAAAGACTTTAGTGCCAGTATAATTCACCCCTTTCTGTGCCACAGTTAGATTTAATCTTGAATAGTGAAGATCATCCTTTCTCCTAGTATTGTATTTATGCACACTGCTATTACTTTTGAATTGGGTTTGGTTGTTAATAACAAATTTCATAAGAGAGTATATATACTGAGAAGCTACTGTGAATATCCCTAGATCCTTAAATAAATGTCTGCAGGATGATCTTGGGTGGACTCCAACTATTATTCTGATTACACGCTTTTGTGCAATAAATACTTTATTCCTCAGTGATGAATTACCCCAAAATATGATGCCATATGAAAGCAATGAGTGAAAATAGGCGTAGTAAGCTAATTTACTAAGATGTTTATCACCAAAATTTGCAATGACCCTTATTGCATAAGTAGCTGAATTCAAACGTTTCAGCAGATCATCAATGTGTCTCTTCCAATTTAATCTCTCATCAATGGACACACCTAAAAATTTGGAATATTCTACCTTAGCTATATTCTTCTGATTAAGGTCTATATTTATTAATGGCGTCATACCATTCACTGTACGGAACTGTGTCTTATCAAAATTCAGTAAGAGTCCATTTACAAGGAACCACGTAGTAATTTTCTGAAAGACAGTATTGACAATTTCATCAGTTAATTCTTGTTTGTCTGGTGTGATTACTATACTTGTATCGTCAGCAAAGAGAACTAACTTTGCCTCTTCATGAATATAGAATGGCAAGTCATTAATATATAATAAGAACAACAAAGGACCCAAGACTGACCCTTGTGGAACCCCATTCTTGATCTTTGCATGTTATGAGAACTACTTATTTCAACTTTCTGCACTCTTCCAGTTAGGTACGAATTAAACCATTTCAAAGGAATCATGTCAGCATTTGCCTGGAGCGATTTAGGGAAATCACGGAAAACCTAAATCAGGATGGCCGGACGCGGGTTTGAACCGTCGTCCTCCCGAATGCGAGTCCAGTGTCTAACCACTGCGCCACCTCGCTCGGTAAACGGCTCGGAACAGTGGTGATACGAAGCAATCAGCCTCACACTCTGGAATCTGTACAGAATGGAAATATCAAAGAAGGGTCGCTTTGGCTGCATATTGGAGGATGCTCCTGCACACTCTTCACCCACGAGAGGCACTATTATCAAGGCTGGAGGCATCTTACCCGGTATTACTGTCATGTCTCTTGAGGATTACTAATTTGTGTCTCGTATAGTTACCCTGCCTACAGGTAACCAGTTCAACACTTGACTCAAGAATAAAATTACATGTCTGATCTGTGCCTCTGTTCGCCATAACAGGCTGCGAGCGACACTCATGCCGACATGTGCACTACGTTTCCCTCAAACGACTGTACAACCGGTGGCCATGGGCAATTCGCCCTTATATTAGAACATTTTTCTCCATGTGGTATTGACTAGGCGTAAATCATCAGGATAAGTGCGAGCAGCATAAAATGGCTGGTCCAATTGGCTCTGAGCTCTATGGGACCTAACGTCTGAGGTCATCAGTCCCCTAGAACTTAGAACTACTTAAACCTAACTAACATAAGGACGTCACACACATCCATGCCCGAGGCAGGATTCGAACCTGCGACCGTAGCGGTCGCACGGTTCCATACTGTAGCGCCTAGAACCGCTCGGCCACACCGGCCGGCAGTGCGAGCAGCACCACACTTTATATATACGGTTGTTACACCACAGTTTAATACTTTAAATAATTGGTTTTGAGTTATTATGAGTAATGTAAAGCATATATTCATAATATGTAAATCTTTGATCTACTTTAAATAATGCAAAAGATTTGTGACATGTTTATTCTTTGCAAGTTAAGTTCTTTGTATTATATGGAGGAGAGTAGCATTTAATTATGTTTATTTGTGTTAGCTTCTTAGTATGCTTAAATGATTTTTTAAAATATGTTTGTTGGTTACATTATAACTGGTTCATGCATAGGGATTTTGCATTATACACTATTGGCCATTAAAATTGCTACAACAAGAAGAAATGCAGATGATAAACGGGTATTCATTGGACAAATATATTATACTAGAACTGACAAATGATTACATTTTCACGCAATTTGGGTGACAGATCCCGAGAAATCAGTAACTAGTACAACCACCTCTGGCCGTATTAACGGCCTTGATACGCCTGGGCATTGAGTCAAACAGAGCTTGGATGGCGTGTACAGGTACAGCTGCTCATGCAGCTTCAGCACGATACCACAGTTCATCAAGAGTAGCGACTGGCGTATTGTGACGAGCCAGTTGCTCGGCCACCATTGACCAGACGTTCTCAGTTGGTGAGAGATCTGGAGAATGTGTTGGCCAGGGCAACAGTCGATCATTTTCTGTATCCAGAAAGGCCCGTACGGGACCTGCAACATGCGGTCGTGCATTATCCTGCTGAAATGTAGGGTTTCGCAGGGATCGAATGAGGGGTAGAGCCACGGGTCGTAACACATCTGAAATGTAACGTCTACTGTTCAGAGTACCGTCAATGCGAACAAGAGGTGACCGAGACGTGTAACCAATAGCGCCCCATACCATCACGCCGGGTGATACGCCAGTATGGCGATGACGAATACACGCTTCCAATGTGCGTTCACCGCGATGTCACCCAACAGGGATGCGACCATCATGATGCTGTAAACAGAACCTGGATTCACGTTTTGCCATTCGTGCACCCAGGTTCGTCGTCGAGTACACCATCGCAGGCGCTCCTGTCTGTTATGCAGCGTCAAGAGTAACCGCAGCCACGGTCTCCGAGCTGATAGTCCGAGCTGCTGCAAACGTCGTCGAACTGTTCGTGCAGATGGTTGTTGTCTTGCAAACGTCCCCATCTGTTGACTCAGGGATCGAGTCGTGGCTGCACGATCCGTTACAGCCATGCTTATAAGATGCCTGTCATCACGACTGCTAGTGATACGAGGCCGTCGGGATCCAGCACGGCGTTCCGTATTACCCTCCTGAAGCCACCGATTCCATATTCTGCTAAGAGTCATTGGATCTCGGCCAACGCGAGCAGCAATGTCGCGATACGATAAACCGCAATCGCGATAGTCTACAATCCGTCCTTTATCAAAGTCGGAAACGTGATTGGCACGCATTTCTCCTACTTACACGAGGCATCACAACAACGTTTCACCAGGCAACGCCGGTCAACTGCTGTTTGTGTACGAGAAATCGGTCGCAAACTTTCCTCATGCCAGCACGTTGTAGGTGTCGCCACCGGCGCCAACCTTGTGTGAATGCTCTGAAAAGCTAATCATTTGCATATCACAGCATCTTCTTCCTGTCGGTTAAATTTCGCGTCTGTAGCAAGTCATCTTCGTGGTGTAGTAATTCTAATGGCCAGTAGTGTATAACCACCTGGTACGATAATGTGCGGTAACCTCAGACATTTCGTAGTCGATGCAGTTTTCTATGAAGCAGTACTATCTAAAAAAAAAAATTGCAGAGATGTTCATCCACGTCTCATTGGCTTGGTGCATAAGTTCATCCCATTTTTCCAAAAGTTTATTAAACGCAACAAATATACATGACAGAGACTTTAGTCATCAATAATATACAGGGCGTACCAAAAAGAATCATCTTATTTTAAAAAATCATAACTATTATGTTATTTGAGATATGTGCATGAACAACGTACTGTTGGAAAGAGCAAACTCTCGAGTCTTACACATGGTTCCCACTAGGTAGCAGCACTGTGCGCCCACTTCAGCAGTTATGGTAAAAATAGTGTCGGGACAACAGAAAGCGTTTTGTGTTCCACGTTTTGCTCAGTGCGGGTCAGTAATAACTGTTCAGCGTGACTTTTTGTACCAGGTATGGAGTGGATACTCCAACAGCACACAGCATTAGACGATGATACGAACAAATCTGAGAAACAGGGGCCGGCCGCGGTGGTCCAGCGGTTCTAGGCGCTCAGTCCGGAACCGCGCAACTGCTACGGTCGCAGGTTCGAATCCTGCCTCGGGCATGGATGTGTGTGATGTCCTTAGGTTAGTTAGGTGTAAGTAGTTCTAAGTTCTAGGGGACTGATGACCACAGATGTTAAGTCCCATAGTGCTCGGAGCCATTTGAACCATTTTTTTTGGGAAACAGGTTGTTTGAGTAAAGGCAAATCGCCGAGCCGTCCCCGAGTGTCTGACACAGACGTCGAAAGCATCCGCCATAGTTTCACAAGGAGTCCGTAGAAATCCGTTCGCCGTGCAGCTCGACAGCTCAACATGCCCCCGATGTCCGTCTGGCGTGTGTTGCGCCGAAGTTTGCACACGAAACCGTACAAAGTTCAGCTACTGCAAGCTCTTCATGAAGGTGACAACAACGTATGGAGTTCTGTAATCTCTTTCTTGGCAAGGTGAAAGATGACAGATTTCTTCCACGCTTGGTGGTTAGTGACGAGGCAACATTCCATTTAAATGGAAAGGTGAACAGTTATCATCTGAGAAAATGGGGTACGGAACAACCAGATGAAGTTGCACAACATGAGAGAGACTCTCCAAATTTGATGTGTTTTGTGCAGGTGTATGGTCTATTTTACTTTGCCGAGAACACTGTTACAGGAAGCACATCTCGATATGCTTGAGAACTGTCTTTTCCCACAGTTGGGGACTGATTCGAACGACTTCATCTACCAACAGGATGGGGCACCGCCACACTGGCACCTGGAAGTGCGGCAATTTTTAAATCAAAGGATTACTGAACGATGGATCGGTAGCACTGTCCCAAATGATTCAGCCTTACATTACTGGTCTCCAAGATCACCGGTGTTGACTGTATGGGATTATTTCTTCTGGGGGTTTGCCAACAACAATGAAAGAGCTGAGACAACGCATAACAGCAGCTGTGGAAGCTGTAACTCGAGACATGGTCGGTGCACTGAGGGAACAACTTGAATACGGCACTGACATATGCCGTGCATTGGAAGGGCGGCATATTGAACATCTGTGAAAAGGTATAAAAGAAAACCTTTTGAGTTTTCCGTTCATACAAAAAAAAAATTTCATTGTGTATGTTGGAAATTTGTGGGTCTCCCGCATCGTTCCCCTACGCTCTGTAAAGAAGCATGGGACTTCATTTCCATTTCCTTATGGGACCAAACTGCTGAGGTCATCGGTCCGTAAGCTTACGCACTACTTAATCTACCTTAAACTAACTTACGCTAAGTACAACACACACACACACACACACACACACACACACACACACACACACACACACATTCACATGCCGGAGGGAGGATTCGAACCTCCGACGGGGGTAGCCCATTGTATATGTATATTAGTTGCAGATATATACACGGGTATTACAAATGATTGAAGCGATTTCATAAAATCACTGTAGCTCCATTCATTGACATATGGCCACGACACACTACAGATACGTAGAAAAACTCATAAAGTTTTGTTCGGCTGAAGCCGCACTTCGGGTTTCTGCCGCCAGACCGCTCGAGAGCGCAGTGAGACAAAATGGCGACAGGAGCCGAGAAAGCGTATGCCGTGCTCGAAATGCACTCACATCAGTCAGTCATAACAGTGCAACGACACTTCAGGACGAAGTTCAACAAAGATCCACCAACTGCTAACTCCATTCGGCGATGGTATGCGCAGTTTAAAGCTTTTGGATGCCTCTGTAAGGGGAAATCAACGGGTCGGCCTGCAGTGAGCGAAGAAACGGTTGAACGCGTGCGGGCAAGTTTCACGCGTAGCCCGCGAAAGTCGACGAATAAAGCAAGCAGGGAGCTAAACGTACCACAGCCGACGGTTTGGAAAATCTTACGGAAAAGGCTAAAGCAGAAGCCTTACCGTTTACAATTGCTACAAGCCCTGACACCCGACGACAAAGTCAAACGCTTTGAATTTTCGGCACGGTTGCAACAGCTCATGGAAGAGGATGCGTTCAGTGCGAAACTTGTTTTCAGTGATGAAGCAACATTTTTTCTTAATGGTGAAGTGAACAGACACAATGTGCGAATCTGGGCGGTAGAGGATCCTCACGCATTCGTGCAGCAAATTCGCAATTCACCAAAAGTTAACGTGTTTTGTGCAATCCCACGGTTTAAAGTTTACGGCCCCTTTTTCTTCTGCGAAAAAAACGTTACAGGACACGTGTATCTGGACATGCTGGAAAATTGGATAATGCCACAACTGGAGACCGACTGCGCCGACTTCATCTTTCAACCGGATGGTGCTCCCCCGCACTTCCATCATGATGTTCGGCATTTCTTAAACAGGAGATTGGAAAACCGATGGATCGGTCGTGGTGGAGATCATGATCAGCAATTCATGTCATGGCCTCCACGCTCTCCCGACTTAACCCCCTGCGATTTCTTTCTGTGGGGTTATGTGAAAGATTCAGTGTTTAAACCTCCTCTACCAAGAAACGTGCCAGAACTGCAAGCTCGCATCAACGATGCTTTCGAACTCATTGATGGGAACATGCTGCGCCGAGTATGGGAGGAACTCGATTATCGGCTTGATGTCTGCCGAATCACTAAAGGGGCACATATCAAACATTTGTGAATGCCTAAAAAAACTTTTGAGTTTTTGTATGTGTGTGCAAAGCATTGTGAAAATATCTCAAATAATAAAGTTATTGTAGAGCTGTGAAATCGCTTCAATGTAATAACCCTGTACATCTGCCAAATCGGATGATCCTTTTTGATACACCCTGTATTTTCCTTCCCTATTTACAACAGTCTGCGCCGACACTGTGGTAACTTTCCGACTCCGCGTCTGCGGAAATCACGTGGTACTGAAGCGAAGAATTCGTCGAGCCATGTTCGGAGCGCAATTTCATCCGGGAAGGAAGTTCCTTGGAGGTTGTTCGATAAGAGAGCGGAAAAGGTGAAGAATCTAATGACGCAGGATCAAGTGAATGAGGTGGGTGTGGAATAACTTCCCAACTCCTGTACAGTGTTTTTCGTCAGTCTGGTGGAATGCGAGCGCGCGTTACCGTGGAATAGCATCACTTCACGCAGTCTTCCTGGTGGTTGTTGTTGAATTGCGTCTGCAAGGTTCAAATGGTTCAAATGGCTCTGAGCACTATGGGACTGAACTTCTCAGGTCATCAGTCCCCTAGAACTTAGAAATATTTAAACCTAACTAACCTAGGGACATCACACACATCCATGCCCGAGGCAGGATTAGAACCTGCGACCGTAGCGGTCACGCGGTTCCAAACTGAAGCGCTTACAAGGGAACCTCCCCATCGCACCCCCCTCAGATTTAGTTATAAGTTGCCACAGTGGATAGACCTTGAAAAACTGAACACAGGTCAATTGAGAAAACAGGAAGAAGTTGTGTGGAACTATGAAAAAATAAGCAAAATATACAAACTAAGTAGTCCATGCGCAAGATAGGCAACATCAAGGACCGACAGAACACAGGAGCGCTGTGGTCCCGTGGTTAGCGTGAGCAGCTGCGGAACAAGAGGTTCTTGGTTCAAGTCTTCCTTCGAGGAAAAAGTTTAATTTTTTATTTTCAGACAATTATCAAAGTTCAGGCACTAACACATAATGAACTTCGCTCTCCAAAATTCCAGGACATGTTCAGATTTGCTTGGACATACGGAGGATTTGACGGTCTACACACGGAAAAATTTGAAAACGTAAAAAACATATGTTTTGACAGAGCACAGCGAAAAGTGTGCGAGTGTGAGACTTTTGGATTCATTTGTTGCAGTTTATGTGACAAACTCCTATGTTTTCATCACTTTTTTGGGAGTAATTATCACATCCACAAGAAAACCTAAATCGGGCAACGTAGAAGAATCTTTTTACCCATTCGCCAAGTCTACAAGTTAGGTGGGTCGACAACATATTCCTGTCATGTGACGCACATGCCGTCACCAGTGTAGTATAGAATATATCAGACGTGTTTTCCTGTGGAGGAATCGGTTGACCTATGACCTTGCGATCAAAAATTTTCGGTTCCCATTGGAGAGGCACGTCCTTTCGTCTTCTAATCGCACGGTTTTGCGGTGCGGTCGCAACACAGACACTGAACTTGACAGACAGTGAACAGAGACGTAAATGAACGAATGGATAGATCATAACTTTGCTAAAATAAAAATTTTTCGCTTGAGGCGAGACCTGAACCGGAGACCTTTCGTTCCGCAGCTGCTCACGCTATCCATGGGACCACGGCGCTCCTTACTTTGGAAAGTCCATGATGTTGCATATCTTGGCGTGGACTACTGAGTTTGTATATTTTGCTTATTTTTTATAGTTCGACACAACTTCTTCCTGTTTTCTCGATTGATCTGTGTTCAGTTTTTCAAGGCCTATCCACTGTGCCAAGTTATAACTAAATCTGAAGGGGGTGCGATGGCGAGGTTCCCTTGTTAGATCCACACGGCCACACCGGCCGGCTAAGGTCTGCAAGGATTCTAGTTGTTGGCAGTAAATGTCAACAGTCACGGTTACACCTGTCGTTGTTCGACCACATACATTATCTTTTGTGGATGCGCGCAGGTCTTTGTACGGGGTGTTGTTGCTTTGTTTCGGCTCAACCATTCCTCTCTTTTCCCCATAATTCACCACAAAGACGGCATTAAATTTTCTCGTCGCCAGCAGGATTTTAGAACATATATTGTGTTCGAATATTACGAATTACCTCGAATAATCAGTTTGGATTCCGTAGAAATATTGGAACACGTGAGGCAATACTAACCTTACGGCTTATCTTAGAAGACAGATTAAGGAAAGGCAAACCTACGTTTCTAGCATTTGTAGACTTAGAGAAAGCTTTTGACAACGTTAACTGGAATACTCTCTTTCAAATTCTGAAGGTGGTAGGGGTAAAATACAGGGAGCGAAAGGCTATTTACAATTTGTACAGAAACCAGATGGCAGTTACAAGAGTCGAGGGGCATGAAAGGGAAGCAGTGGTTGGGAAAGGAGTGAGACAGGGTTGTAGCCTCTCCCCGATGTTATTCAATCTGTATATTGAGCAAGCAGTAAAGGAAACAAAAGAAAAATTCGGAGTAGGTATTAAAATTCATGGAGAAGAAGTAAAAACTTTGAGGTTCGCCGATGACATTGTAATTCTGTCAGACAGCAAAGGACTTGGAAGAGCAGTTGAACGGAATGGACAGTGTCTTGAAAGGAGGATATAAGATGAACATCAACAAAAGCAAAACGAGGATAATGGAATGTAGTCAAATTAAATCGGGTGATGCTGAGGAGATTAGATTAGGAAATGAGACACTTAAAGTAGTAAAGGAGTTTTGCTTTTTGGGGAGCAAAATAACTGATGACGGTCGAAGTAGAGAGGATGTAAAATGTAGACTGGCAATGGCAAGGAAATCGTTTCTGAAGAAGAGAAATTTGTTAACATCGAGTATAGATTTAAGTGTCAGGAAGTCGTTTCTGAAAGTATTTGTATGGAGTGTAGCCATGTATGGAAGTGAAACATGGACAGTAAATAGTTTGGACAAGAAGAGAATAGAAGCTTTCGAAATGTGGTGCTACAGAAGAATGCTGAAGATTAGATGGGTAGATCACGTAACTAATGAGGAGGTATTGAATAGGATTGGGGAGAAGAGAAGTTTGTGGCACAACTTGACCAGAAGAAGGGATCGGTTGGTAGGACATGTTCTGAGGCATCAAGGGATCACCAATTTAGTATTGGAGGGCATCGTGGAGGGTAAAAATCGTAGGGGGAGACCAAGAGATGAATACACTAAGCAGATTCAGAAGGATGTAGGCTGCAGTAGGTACTGGGAGATGAAGAAGCTTGCACAAGATAGAGTAGTATGGAGAGCTGTATCAAACCAGTCTCAGGACTGAAGACCACAACAACAACAACAACCTCGAATAAAACGGTCTATTGGCACACAGTCAACATGGGTTTAGGAAACATCGTTCCTGTGAAACACAACTAGCTCTTTATTCACATGAAGTGCTGTGTGCTATTGACAAGGGATTTCAGATCGATCCCGTATTTCTGGATTTCCGGAAGGCTTTTGACACTGTATTACACAAGCGGCTCGTTGTGAAATTGCGTGCTTATGGAATATCGTCTCGTTTATGTGACTGGATTTGTGATTTCGTGTCAGAGAAGTCACAGTTCGTAGTAATTGACGGAAAGTCATCGAGTAAAACAGAAGTGATTTCTGGCGTTCCCCAAGGTAGTGGTATAGCCCCTTTGCTGTTCCTTATCTACATAAACGATTTTGGAGAGCAGCCGTCTTCGGTTGTTTGCAGATCACGCTGACGTTTATCGACTAATAAAGTCATCAGAAGATCAAAACAAACTGCAAAACGATTTAGAAAAGATATCTGAATTGTGCGAAAAGTGGCAATTGACCCTAAATAACAAAAAGTGTGAGGTCATCAATATGAGTGCTAAAAGGAACTCTATAAACTTCGGTTACACGATAAATCAGTCTAATCTGAAAGCCGTAAATTCAACTAAATACCTAGGTATTACAGTAACCACGAACTTAAATTGGAAGGAACACATGGAAAATGTTGTGGAGAAGGCTAATCAAAGACTGCGTTTTATTGGCAGGACACTTGGAAAATGTAACAGACCTACTAAGGAGACTGCCTACGCTACACTTGTCCGTCCTCTTGTAGAATACTGCTGCGCGGTGTGGGATCCTTACCAGAAACGACTGACGGAGTACATCGAAATACTCATAGTTCAAAGAAATGCAGCACCGTTTGTATTATCGAGAAATATGGGAGTGAGTGTCACAGCAATGATACAGAATTTGGACTGGACATCATTAAAAGAAAGGCGTTTTTCGCTGCGACGGAATCTTCTCACGAACTTCCAATCACCAACTTTCTCCTCCAAATGCGAAAATATTTTGGTGACACCGACCTACATGGGGAAGAACGATCACCAAGATAAAATAAGGGAAATCAGAGCTCGTACGGAAAGAAATACAGTAGGTGTTCATTCTTTCCGCGCGCTATACTAGATTGGAATAACGGAGAATGCCTTGCCATGCACTTAAATGTGACTTGCAGAGTATCGATGTAGATGTAAATGGGTGTATTTGTTGGAACTACGAAGTATCCCAACACATGCATATTCTTATCTCATTAGAATTCCAAATACAAAAAAATTTTAGAAAAATACAAAATGATCTTGCCAGCATCAAGAACGTTAACTCTATCCTCTGATGGATAACGAAGTGCCAAACTCCGGAAAATACAGGGCTATTACAAATGATTGAAGCGATTTCATAAATTCACTGTAGCTCCATTCATTGACATATGGTCACGACACACTACAGATACATAGAAAAACTCATAAAGTTTTGTTCGGCTGAAGCCGCACTTCAGGTTTCTGCCGCCAGAGCGGTCGAGAGCGCAGTGAGACAAAATGGCGACAGGAGCCGAGAAAGCGTATGTCGTGCTTGAAATGCACTCACATCAGTCAGTCATAACAGTACAACGACACTTCAGGACGAAGTTCAACAAAGATCCACCAACTGCTAACTCCATTCGGCGATGGTATGCCCAGTTTAAAGCTTCTGGATGCCTCTGTAAGGGGAAATGAACGGGTCGGCCTGCAGTGAGCGAAGAAACGGTTGAACGCGTGCGGGCAAGTTTCACGCGTAGCCCGCGGAAGTCGACGAATAAAGCAAGCAGGGAGCTAAACGTACCACAGCCGACGGTTTGGAAAATCTTACGGATAAGGCTAAATCAGAAGCCTTACCGTTTACAATTGCTACGAGCCCTGACACCCGATGACAAAGTCAAACGCTTTGAATTTTCGGCGCGGTTGCAACAGCTCATGGAAGAGGATGCGTTCAGTGCGAAACTTGTTTTCAGTGATGAAGCAACATTTTTTCTTAATGGTGAAGTGAACAGACACAATGTGCGAATCTGGGCGGTAGAGAATCCTCACGCATTCGCGCAGCAAATTAGCAATTCACCAAAAGTTAACGTGTTTTGTGCAGTCTCACGGTTTAAAGTTTACGACCCCTTTTTCTTCTGCGAAAAAAACGTTACAGGACACGTGTATCTGGACATGCTGGAAAATTGGCTCACGCCACAACTGGAGACCGACAGCGCCGACTTCATCTTTCAACAGGATGGTGCTCCAGCGCACTTCCATCACGATGTTCGGCATTTCTTACACAGGAGATTGGAAAACAGATGGATCGGTCGTGGTGGAGATCATGATCAGCAATTCGTGTCATGGCCTCCACGCTCTCCCGACTTAACCCCATGCGATTTCTTTCTGTGGGGTTATGTGAAAGATTCAGTGTTTAAACCTCCTCTACCAAGAAACGTGCCAGAACTGCGAGCTCGCATCAACGATGCTTTCGAACTCATTGATGGGGACATGCTGCGCCGAGTGTGGGAGGAACTTGATTATCGGCTTGATGTCTGCCGAATCATTAAAGGGGCACATAGCGAACATTTGTGAATGCCTAAAAAAACTTTGAGTTTTTGTATGTGTATGCAAATCATTGTGAAAATATCTCAAATAATAAGGTTATTGTAGAGCTGTGAAATCGCTTCAATCATTTGTAATAACCTTGTATAAGATTTCGAACGAAAAACGGCGCTTTTATTAAGTGCCTTTCATACCTTCTTATCAGTTCTACATTAATGTCTGCCTGCGTGTTGTACATTTTTCAGAATTTTCTGACTTAGCTATTTAAAGAGTATAAAGCTATCGGAACTTCTCCGCAGCCCGCAGCTGTCCCCTTCAAAACGGCGGATCCTCTCAGTCGGCTGTTCCAGAACGCCAGCTGAGGCCGTAAAATGAAAATAGAGCATCGCGGCGCGACGGGAAAACTCTTTGGTCGAGATGGAGGAAGCCGCAGCCACATCTTTCCTTCTTTCTTTATTTCTTTTTTCTTTCTTGTCGGTAGCAAATATCGCAGGAAAAGACAGAGGGAGGAAGAGAGAGAGAGAGAGAGAGAGAATTTCTGTGACGCGACGCCAAGATAAACGCAGTTGCGAAAGTATAGCAGCTTGCGGCAGAACTGCTGGAGGAGTATCTTTGGCTCCGAGGTAATTCACACGTGGAACCATCTATCATCTCTGGCGCGCCGGAAGTGACGTAACACGAGCACGAGACTGGTCAGTGCCCAGAGGGATACGACGCAGTTCTCCAAAAGGCCACTCCTTTGATGATTAGGCATTTATGAGGAGCGTTAACAATATACACCTCTAGCAAGTATTTCGACGGAATCTCCAGTGGCTGAATACTATGGCATGTTGTCACTTCTGTGCCTCTTCTAGTCTCATTCACAAGAAGACGAATTTGTATGCGATAGTGCAAACAACATATGGTTGTCCATGAGGAAGGAAATCGCAGCTATCCGAGGAAAAACACAATAACATCAACCGTTTAGACCACGGTGAAGAACCATAAGTGAATGTGAAGTTGAATGTTGCCTCCTGGTGGTTAATAGCAAACATTTTATTTTATATATTATCTAAAAGGGAGATGAACGAATAAGATTTCTGAATGTTCATAACTACACAACACCAAAAACTACACAAGTTAACAGTTATGAGAAATATGCATTTTCCTCAAAAGAACTGTAGCAAGAATTCTACAAACACCAAAGAAATTTCTGTGTGGGCATTTTCTATGTCTACATCTACATACGTACCCCGCCAACCACGTTAAGGTGCGTGACGGAGGGTACCTTGTGCAACAACTGGTCATTTCCTCTCCTGTTCTACTCGCAAGTACAGTGAGGGAAAACGACTGTCTATATACCTCCGTATCAGCCATAATTTCACAAAGTAGGCTAATTACTCTATCTACACTTTCTTAGATTCTACATCTTCATCTATACTCTGCAGTCCACTTTACGGTGCGTGGTGGAGGGTACCCAGTGCCATTGTTAATAATTTCCTTTCTCGTTTCGCTCACAAATAGAACGAGGGAACAACGACAGACTATCTGACTCTGTATGAGCCCTAATTTGTCGTATCTTATCTTCGTGGACCTTACGCCAAATGCACGTCGGTGGCACTAGAATCGTTGTGCAGTTAGTTTCAAATGCCGGTTCGCTAGATTTTTGCAATAGCGTTCACTGAAAAGAATGTCGTCTTCTCCCCAGGGATTCCCACTTCAGTCCCCGAAGCATATCTTTAACAAAATGGTTCAAATGGCTCTGAGCACTATGGGACTTAACATCTATGGTCATCAGTCCCCTAGAACTTAGAACTACTTAAACCTAACTAACCTAACGACATCACACAACACCCAGCCATCACGAGGCAGAGAAAATCCCTGACCCCGCCGGGAATCGAACCCGGGAACCCGGGCGTGGGAAGCGAGAACGCTACCGCACGACCACGAGATGCGGGCATATATCTTTAACACTTGGGTGTTGTGAGAACTTGTTGTTTGTTGCTGAGGTCTTCAGTCCTGAGACTGGTTTGATGCAGCTCTCCATGCTACTCTATCCTGTGCAAGCTTCTTCATCTCCCAGTACCTACTGCAACCTACATCCTTCTGAATCTGTTAAGTGTATTCGTCTCTTGGTCTCCCTCTACTATTTTTACCCTCCACGCTGCCCTCCAATGCTAAATTTGTCATCCCTTGATGCCTCAGATTATGTCCTACCAACCGATCCCTTCTCCTAGCCAAGTTGTGCCACAAACTTCTCTTCTCCCCAATTCTATTCAATACCTCCTCATTAGTTATGTGATCTACCCATCTAATCTTCAGCATTCTTCTGTAACACCACATTTCAAAGCTTCTATTCTCTACTTGTCCAAACTATTTACCGTCCATGTTTCACTTCCATACATGGCTACACTCCATACAAATACTTTCAGAAATGACTTCCTGACACTTAAATCTATACTCGATGTTAACAAATTTCTCTTCTTCAGAAACGCTTTCCTTGCCATTGCCAGTCTACATTTTATATCCTCTCTACTTCGACCATCATCAGTTATTTTGCTCTCCAAATAGCAAAACTCCTTTACTACTTTAAGTGTCTCATTTCCTAATCTAATACCCTCAACATCACCCGACTTAATTCGACTACATTCCATTATCCTCGTTTTGCTTTTGTTGATGTTCATCTTATATCCTCCTTTCAAGACACCATCCATTCCGTTCAACTGCTCTTCCAAGTCCTTTGCTGTCTCTGACAGAATTACAATGTCATCGGCGAACCTCAAAGTTTTTATTTCTTCTCCATGGATTTTAATACCTACTCCGAATTTTTCTTTTGTTTCCTTTACTGTGTGAGAACTTACTGGTAACAACTCTAGCAGCCCGCCTTTGAATTTCTTCGATGACTTTCTTTAACCCGACCTGATACGGATCCGGTATACTCGAGCAGTAGAATAGTAGAATAGGTAGCACCAGTGTTGAACTATACGCAATAAAATCGTTATAACTTCTGAACCGTTTGCCCAACGACGTTCAACCTGCACGGTTGGGCGCAGGGTGTGGTGCAAATTAGTATGGTTTAGTTTAGCGACGAAGCCAACTTTCATTTGTATGGGTTTGTCAGTAAGCAAGACTGGCACATTTGGGGACTGATAATCCGCATTTCGAGATCGAGAAGTCTCTGTGTGGTGTGCAGTGTCCCAGTCGCGGTATAATCGATTCGATATTCTGTGTGGCACGGTGACTACCGAACGGTACATGAAGTTTTCGGAAGATGATTTCATCCACATTACCCAAAGTGACCCTGATTTCGACAAGATGTTGTTCATGCAAGACGGAGCTTGACCCTATCGAATCAGGAGAGTGTTTGATATCCTGGAGGAGCACTTTGGGGACCACATTTTGGCTCTGGGGTACCCACTGGCATGGGCCTCGATTGGCCGCCATATTCTACGGATCTGAACACAGGCGACTCCTTTTCCTGGGGCTGTATTAAAGACGAGGTGTACAGCAATGACCCCAAAACCATCGCTGAGCTGAAAACAGCCATTCAGGAGGTCATCGACAGCATCGATGTTCCGACATTTCAGCGGGTCATGAAGAATTTCGCCATTCGTCTGCGCCACACCATCGCCAATGACAGCAGGCATATGGAACATGTCAGAACCTAAATCCAAATATCTGTAGTGGCGTTTACATGCTGAATAAAGAGTGCGCACGGCCTATGCTGTAACTAATTTACGTTTTTTTGCGTGTAGTTCAAGAATTGTCAGCCTGTACATTATAAGAGCTTGTTAATCATTGTAGAAGTTGTAAGTAGGTTGCTGTTTAGGTTTTTATGTTGGTAACGCCACGTAGCGCTCTGTATGAAAATCGCTGACTGTACTGTGTGCTGTCTGTGGCTGGTTTGCATTGTTGGAATTTGCTGTTGTAGTGTTGGACAGTTGGATGTGGACAGCGCGTAGTGTTTGCACAGTTTGGAGGTGAGCCGCCAGCAGTGGTGGATGTGGGGAGAGAGATGGCAGAGTTTTGAGAGCGGACCATCTGGACGTTTGTCCATCAGAGACAGTAAATTTGTAAGACTGGATGCCATGAACTCATATATATATATATATATATATATATATATATATATATATAATGTCTTTTAAACACTATTAAGGTAAGTACATTGTTTGTTCTCTATCAAAATCTTTCATTTGCTAACTATGCCTATCAGTAGTTAGTGCCTTCAGTAGCTAGAATCTTTTATTTAGCTGGCAGTATTGGCTCGCTGTATTGCAGTAGTTCGAGTAGCGAAGATTTTTGTGAGGTAAGTGATTGAGGAAAGGTATAGGTTATTGTTAGTCAGGGCCATTCTTTTGTAGGGATTATTGAAAGTCAGGTTGCGTTGCGCTAAAAATATTGTGTGTCAGTTTAGTGATGATCAGAATAAGTAAAGAGAGAAATGTCTGAGTACGTTCAGTTTTGCTCCTCTGTTTCAAAATCAAATAACGTAATAGGTTTACCAGCACTGTCATTCTTAATTTTTCTCAGGGGACGTTCCAAAGTGTCGTTAACTGTGTTAAAATTCAAACTTTTTTAGTTATTTTTTTACTTAATTAAACTGAAATAACAGAGAAGTTGAAATTTCTACGTTTTTACTTAAATTGCTTAATGCAACTGAACCTTCCAAAACTGCTGAGTGAAACTGAACGTACTGTCACTTTGCTATTTTTTTTATCATTTCAACACTGACCTACAGAATTATTCCTGACAAATAAAGCTCAAACTTATTCTATTCATTAATGACGCACAATATACAAGCATAACGCAATTTGACTATTAATTAACACAAACGAATGGCCCCGAAGTAGAAGAAATCTTAACATAACGCATACATTTCATAAATCACTTACCTCACAGAAAAACTACAGCAAGTATACAGCCAGCTAAATAAAAAGATTCTAACCATTGTAGGCTCTAACTACTAATAGGCATGTGGTTAGCAAAGGAAAGATTTTGTTGCAGAGCAAACAGTGTATTTAGCACACCTTTACCTTAATCATGTGACATTCAGTTGCAAAAATTATATAATCATCAATAATTCCATTACCCACATTGTACAATCCATGTCCAAGCAACATTAAATCTCCGTGACAGACACACGTGCAGACCGCCCACTCGCGTTAACACTGCTTCTACCCCCCATCACTGCTAACTAACTTCTATCTGCGAGTCATTCCAGCCACAGTGTCTCTTACAGAGGGCGCACAGCGCAGTCAGAGATATTGTAATACGTGTATATTTCTATTGTTTATTGTCAAATCACAATTTATGAAAGATGTTCATATTTTATTAATAGGATTAAGTAGGATCTCCGGGCGGGGACTACTCAAGAGGACGTCGTTATCAGGAGAAAGAACGCCGTTCTACGGATCGGAGCGTGGAATGTCAGATCCCTTAATCGGGCAGGTAGGTTAGAAAATTTAAAAAGGGAAATGGATAGGTTCAAGCTAGGTATAGTGGGAATTAGTGAAGTACGGTGGCAGGAGGAACAAGACTTTTGGTCAGGTGATTACAGGGTTATAAATACAAAATCAAATAGGGGTAATGCAGGAGTAGGTTTAATAATGAATAAAAAAAATAGGAGTGCGGGTAAGCTACTACAAACAGCATAGTGAACGCATTATTGTGGCCAAGATAGACACAAAGCCCATGCCTACAACAGTAGTACAAGTTTATATGCCAACTAGCTCTGCAGATGATGAAGAAATTGATGAAATGTATGACGAGATAAAAGAAATTATTCAGGTAGTGAAGGGAGACGAAAATTTAATAGTCATGGGTGACTGGAATTCGTCAGTAGGAAAAGGGAGAGAAGGAAACATAGTAGGTGAATATGGATTGGGGGGAAAAAAGAGGAAGCCTCATTGTAGAATTTTGCACAGAGCATAACTTAATCATAGCTAACACTTGGTTCAAGAATCATAAAAGAAGGTTGTATACCTGGAAGAATCCTGGAGATACTAAAAGGTATCAGATAGATTATATAATGGTAAGACAGAGATTTAGGAACCAGGTTTTAAATTGTAAGACATTTCCAGGGGCAGATGTGGATTGTGACCACAATATATTGGTTATGAACTGCAGATTGAAACAGAAGAAACTTCAAAAAGGTGGGAACTTAAGGAGATGGGACCTGGATAAACTGAAAGAACCAGAGGTTGTAGAGAGTTTCAGGGAGAGCATAAGGGAACAATTGACAGGAATGGGGGAAAGAAATACAGTAGAAGAAGAATGGGTAGCTCTGAGGGATGAAGTAGTGAAGGCAGCAGAGGATCAAGTAGGTAAAAAGATGAGGGCTAGTAGAAATCCTTGGGTAACAAAAGAAATATTGAATTTAATTGATGAAAGGAGAAAATATAAAAATGCGGTAAATGAAGCAGGCAAAAGGGAATACAAACGTCTCAAAAATGAGATCGACAGAAAGTGCAAAATGGCTAAGCAGGGATGGCTAGAGGACAAATGTAAGGATGTAGGGGCTTGTCTTACTAGGAGTAAGATAGATACTGCCTACAGGAAAATTAAAGAGACCTTTGGAGAGAAGAGAACCACTTGTATGAATATCAAGAGCTCAGATGGCAACCCAGTTCTAAGCAAAGAAGGGAAGGCAGAAAGGTGGAAGGAGTATATAGAGGGTTTATACAAGGGCGATGTACTTGAGGACAATATTATGGAAATGGAAGAGGATGTAGATGAAATGGGAGATAAGATACTGCGTGAAGAGTTTGACAGAGCACTGAAAGACCTGAGCCGAAACAAGGCCCCGGGAGTAGACAACATTCCATTAGAACTACTGATGGCCTTGGAAGAACCAGTCATGACAAAACTCTACCATCTGGTGAGCAAGATGTATGAGACAGGCGAAATACCCACAGACTTCAAGAGGAATATAATAATTCCAATCCCAAAGAAAGCAGGTGTTGACAGATGTGAAAATTACCGAACTATCAGTTTAATAAGTCACAGCTGCAAAATACTAACGCGAATTCTTTACAGACGAATGGAAAAACTGGTAGAAGCGGACCTCGGGGAAGACCAGTTTGGATTCCGTAGAAATGTTGGAACACGTGAGGCAATACTAAACTTACGACTTATCTTAGAAGAAAGATTAAGAAAAGGCAAACCTACGATTCTAGCATTTGTAGACTTAGAGAAAGCTTTTGACAACGTTAACTGGAATACTCTCTTTCAAATTCTGAAGGTGGCAGGGGTAAAATACAGGGAGCGAAAGGCTATTTACAATTTGTACAGAAACCAGATGGCAGTTGTAAGAGTCGAGGGGCATGTAAGGGAAGCAGTGGTTGGGAAAGGAGTGAGACAGGGTTGTAGCCTCTCCCCGATGTTATTCAATCTGTATATTGAGCAAGCAGTAAAGGAAACAAAAGAAAAATTCGGAGTAGGTATTAAAATTCATGGAGAAGAAGTAAAAACTTTGAGGTTCACCGATGACATTGTAATTCTGTCAGAGACAGCAAAGGACTTGGAAGAGCAGTTGAACGGAATGGACAGTGTCTTGAAAGGAGGATATAAGATGAACATCAACAAAAGCAAAATGAGGATAATGGAATGTAGTCAAATTAAATCAGGTGATGCTGAGGGGATTAGATTAGGAAACGAGACACTTAAAGTAGTAAAGGAGTTTTGCTATTTAGGGAGTAAAATAACTGATGACGGTCGAAGTAGAGAGGATATAAAATGTAGACTGGCAATGGCAAGGAAATCGTTTCTGAAGAAGAGAAATTTGTTAACATCGAGTATAGATTTAAGTGTCAGGAAGTCGTTTCTGAAAGTATTTGTATGGAGTGTAGCCATGTACGGAAGTGAAACATGGACGATAAATAGTTTGGACAAGAAGAGAATAGAAGCTTTCGAAATGTGGTGCTACAGAAGAATGCTGAAGGTAAGGTGGGTAGATCACGTAACTAATGAGGAGGTATTGAATAGGATTGGGGAGAGGAGAAGTTTGTGGCACAACTTGGCTAGAAGAAGGGATCGGTTGGTAGGACATGTTTTGAGGCATCAAGGGATCACAAATTTAGCATTGGAGGGCAGCGTGGAGGGTAAAAATGGTAGAGGGAGACCAAGAGATGAATACACTAAGCAGATTCAGAAGGATGTAGGTTGCAGTAGGTACTGGGAGATGAAGAAGCTTGCACAGGATAGAGTAGCATGGAGAGCTGCATCAAACCAGTCTCAGGACTGAAGACCACAACAACAACAACAAGAAAAAGTGTAACTATGAATTACGTAACTTCAGTCAAATTAATTAAATAATAACGTCAGCTTTGGTAATAAATACAGCCACTTATTATGACAGCCCACCCGCAGCTAATAGAGTATAGTAAACCAGAGTAAGTATATTCATGTCGCAGTTCGATGTAGCAGACAGATGGCGATCGAGTAACAGTAAAAAAGGTAAGGAACAGTTTTGGGTTATGGCAGATAACGACTGAGGGCCACGACGACGACACATTCTATGTTTCGTCGAAATAATCAGAAAATCACTTTTAATAAGCAGCAATTAAATTTGTATGCGAAGATTGAGAAAGAGAAGTAATTTCAAAGGGAAGATTTCATTTGTTATCAAGCAAGAGATAGAAATCCTAAGGGAAGGTTTCATAGTTTATTGTAAAAGGGAAGGTTATCATTAACAAAAGAGGTATAGAGGAGACGGGAAGGTTTCTATATTAATGCAGTCTATAGCGCTGCATAGCACTGCCAACATACAAACACATAAACAGGCTACTTGCAGAATGATTATGTGCAGCATCAAATTTTACCGGGTCTAGTGTAGCAGGGGATACAACCCGTCGGCTTTGAACAATGACGTCACAAGTCGCCAGAGAGCATGTATTACAGAGATGAAAGAGCTGAGGAGAATGTTGAGAAACACAGGAATGCGAGAGAGATAAACTTTATTTAACATATGTAACGGCCAGTAGTATTTTCACGTTAACGATATCGCGTGTTTTTATCTTAGTATTTCTCTGCAAAATACAATGGAAAGAAATGAATGAAATTACTAGCAAAGAATACATCACGTTACATGTATGTCAGTTGTATCTCGAAAGTCTTTCGAACTGTATTGCTTAAGTGCAGTACGGGATACAAGTTCAGCGTACGTCGATTTCTTAGTTTCAACTAGCATTGCTGCCCTGTTGTTCACTTGAACTATGTATCCCCTGCTTCACTAAACCGCAAATGAAACACCCGATACAAATTAAAAGCTCATTCGAAGTGTGTTGCTTAAGTACAGTCCGGAATACGAGTTTGTCGTAAGTCGATTTCTTCGTTTTGACTAGCATTACTGTCCTGTTCTTCACCTGAACGATGTATCCTTTGCTTCAGTAAACCCTAAGTGGAACACGGGATACAAATTGTAGATGTGCTGTTTATTTCGTCTCCGCTATTACTAACAGTCCTTCCTTACGTACATATCAGTACTACTGATGACAGAAGGACCTACGTATGTAATATATGTATACCAGACTTCCATTGACCTGGATATATGTTCACTGGTACCGAATAGGTGGAAATACACGTACGTTACATTTGCAACCTGTTTCATTTTATATGTTTTGATTGTTTATTTAATCTTTGCGTTTCACTTGTTGAAAGGGAACTACACATTGATCTTGTCAAAAGCCGAGAAGCGATTCTTCTTATTGTTGTAGCTCCCTTCAGTAGCTCATAAGTGTTTTTTGGCTTTTTTAAAAAAAAATCTCACGAGATAGAATAAACTGATCGTAAGATACAGATGCTTCAGTAGCTGATAAGTGTTTTTTGGCTTTAAAAAAAAAATCTCACGAGATAGAATAAACTGATCCTATTTCATTAAGCAATCAAACTAAACTAAAACATAACAGCAAAAGCGAAAATGGTAAACTGAAAATAGAATAGATTACGAAGTCTTTTGCTGTTATGTTTTAGTTTAGTTTTTTTATTGATTGCTTAATGAAGTAGGATCAGTTTATTCTATCTCGTGAGATTATTTTAAAAAAAAAAAGCCAAAAAACACTTATCAGCTACTGAAGCATCTGTATCTTAGGATCAGTTTATTCTATCTCGTGAGATTTTTTTTTAAAAAAAGCCAAAAGACACTTATCAGCTACTGAAGCATATTGGTGGAATAAGAAAGTGAAATACGGCAAAATAGTGAAATATAGATAAATGATCGCTTTTAGATTCACATTCAATTATTTTAATGATAGCGCTTATTAGAACACAGTACTGCTTTATTATCTATGCCTCGAAGTGAAGACATTACTATCTATGACTAAGGAATGACGTCATTGTTCAAAGCCGACGGGTTGTATCCCCTGCTTCCCTAGACCCCATTTTACCTTGATCGCCCTTTAAGAAGACCACAGCTCCCTTTGATCGCTTTCTAGCAAAAATTGAAGTGGTCAGCTGAAAGACATTTCACTCACTGTACATGTTTTCCGCCTTGCATCATGAATAGGAACTATATTCATAGAGTTTTTAAAAATATATCAAAGCAATAATTCCGCGATTAACATCGGCCTGCGATAATGTTAGCCAGAGATGAGGCAGAGTGAACATCTCTGCCTACGTTCTTATGTTTCTCCCTTCCGTAGGGAAACAGACGGATAATTAATTATGAGTCTTCAGTTGTCTGCCATAATTAATAGACTGTTGAGAGCGAGTGTGTAACAAGGGTAGCGATCCCAAATTATCAAAAGCAGAAGCAAATTAACGGAGGACGCTATTGTAATAAACTTATTTATGGGACAGTTCTAATAGCCGTAATTAATCTTATATGAGAGAATCTGCGTAAGGCGCGAGAATTCTTACACGCCGCATACTGGAATATGTTGGGCAAGTCTAAAAGAGAAGAATAAATTTAAAGGTACATATACAGGGTGTTTCAAAAATGACCGGTATATTTGAAACGGTAATAAAAACTAAACGAGCAGCGATAGAAATACACCGTTTGTTGCAATATGCTTGGGACAACAGTACATTTTCAGGCAGACAAACTTTCGAAATTACAGTAGTTACAATTTTCAACAACAGATGGCGCTGCGGTCTGGGAAACTCTATAGTACGATATTTTCCACATATCCACCATGCGTAGCAATAATATGGCGTAGTCTCTGAATGAAATTACCCGAAACCTTTGACAACGTGTCTGGCGGAATGGCTTCACATGCAGAAGAGATGTACTGCTTCAGCTGTTCAATTGTTTCTGGATTCTGGCGGTACACCTGGTCTTTCAAGTGTCCCCACAGAAAGAAGTCAGAGGGGTTCATGTCTGGCGAATAGGGAGGCCAATCCACGCCGCCTCCTGTATGTTTCGGATAGCCCAAAGCAATCACACGATCATCGAAATATTCATTCAGGAAATTAAAGACGTCGGCCGTGCGATGTGGCCGGGCACCATCTTGCATAAACCACAAGGTGTTCGCAGTGTCGTCTAAGGCAGTTTGTACCGCCACAAATTCACGAAGAATGTCCAGATAGCGTGATGCAGTAATCGTTTCGGATCTGAAAAATGGGCCAATGATTCCTTTGGAAGAAATGGCGGCCCTGACCAGTACTTTTTGAGGATGCAGGGACGATGGGACTGCAACATGGGGCTTTTCGGTTCCCCATATGCGCCAGTTCTGTTTATTGACGAAGCCGTCCAGGTAAAAATAAGCTTCGTCAGTAAACCAAATGCTGCCCACATGCATATCGCCGTCATCAATCCTGTGCACTATATCGTTAGCGAATGTCTCTCGTGCAGCAATGGTAGCGGCGCTGAGGGGTTGCCGCGTTTGAATTTTGTACGGATAGAGGTGTAAACTCTGGCGCACGAGACGATACGTGGACGTTGGCGTCATTTGGACCGCAGCTGCAACACGGCGAACGGAAACCCGAGGCAGCTGTCGGATCACCTGCTGCACTAGCTGCGCGTTGCCCTCTGTGGTTGCCGTACTCGGTCGCCCTACCTTTCCGGCACGTTCATCCGTCACGTTCCCAGTCCGTTGAAATTTTTCAAACAGATCCTTTATTGTATCGCTTTTCGGTCCTTTGGTTACATTAAACCTCCGTTGAAAACTTCGTCTTGTTGCAACAACACTGTGTTCTAGGCGGTGGAATTCCAACACCAGAAAAATCCTCTGTCCTAAGGAATAAACCATGTTGTCTACAGCACACTTGCACGTTGTGAACAGCACACGCTTACAGCAGAAAGACGACGTACGGAATGGCGCACCCACAGACTGCGTTGTCTTCTATATCTGTCACATCACTTGCAGCGCCATCTGTTGTTGAAAATTGTAACTACTGTAATTTCGAAAGTTCGTCCGCCCGAAAATGTACTTTTGTCCCAAGCATATTGCAACAAACGGTGTATTTCTATCGCTGCTCGTTTAGTTTTTATTGCCGTTTCAAATATACCGGTCATTTTTGAAACACCCTGTAAAAGCTCATTATAAGACCTTGTCAAGTACTAACACCATCTACATTTTCCGCCCCCGGTATCTGAGTGGTCAGCGCGACAGAATGTCAATCCCAAGGGCCCGGGTTCGATTCCCGGCTGGGTCGGAATTGTCTCCACTCAGGGACCCCGTTGTGTTGTCCTAATCATCATCATTTCATCTCCATCGACGCGCAAGTCGTCGAAGTGGCGTCAAATCGAAAGACTGGCACCCGGCTAATGGTCTACCCGACGGGAGGCCCTCGTCACACGACATTTACATTTTATTAGTAACAGTCGTGCTCCCAGCTCCTGTGCTGACTCCGCAAATCAAGACGTTCTCCTTGTTTAACAGGCCATCCATTCAATGGTACGTGGTCCATAGTTAAATACTACATGCGGAGAGGTAGGCTCTTATCTCCACAGCGCTTCCAGCGAATCTTAGGCCTCACCACATTGCCCCGACTTTTGAGGCAATCAGTGTACGATGCCAACAATAATTCTGTTCTTTGCGTCTAACATCGTGACGTTGGGAACTGTTAATCCCTTAGTTGCTGGTGAAATTACTGCCACTAGCAACATTTTTTTTTTTTACTTTTATTCAAATTCTGTTTTCTTGTCAATTGAAATACTAATTAACCAGTATTCAAAAATATTCTGTTAATCAAAATAACCGCTTTTATTTTTAGTTACTCATCACATGGAAATTGGAATATTCAAGTTAAAATAATGTGTGGTACAAGAATGCGAAAAATGAAATAAAAAAATACTTTATTATTTCTAGATATCGAATAGTAGTACTACTATTGACTCTCTCAAATTTCATTTTTTTATTAATTAACTATTTACAAATAATTTTTTCTAAAATTATGATGCAATATTTGTTATTTAGCTTTTGTGTTTGTTAATGCATATGGAACTGCAGCAATAGGAAAGAGATTACTACCAGCAAGGTTGAATTACAAAGTCTTAAGTACCAATTAATAAAAACATTTTCACATAGTTACACCACATAAAATAAGGAAACTAAATTTATAATTATGGACACTACAACACATTGACACGGCGCAGTACGGGAAGGTGTGAAATTGAAGGACTGCAGGAGGATACAAGATGATTCAGCCGAAATTTGTGGTTCGTGTGGTGAGTGGCAGCTAGCTGTAATTGTAGAAAAATATAAGTTAGTGCGGATGAGAGGGAGAACAAATCCATAATGTTTGGATGCAGTATTAGAAGTGCCACGTTTGACACAGTCAGGTCGTTTAAATATCTGGGCGTAACGTTGCAAACCGATATGAAACGAAGCGACCGTGTGAGGATGGCGGTAAGGAAAGCGAATGGTCGACTTGGGTTTACTGGGAGGATCCTAGGAAAATGTGATTCATCTGTAAAGGAGACCGCATAAACTGGGCGACAATTATTGAACTGCATGTGTAAGTAGGCTGTTTAGGTTGTTTTATTGGTAACGCCACCTCTGTATGAAAATCACTGGCTGTGCTGTGTGCAGTCTGTGGCTGCTTTGCATTGTTGTAATACTCGCCATTGTAGTGTTAGGCAGCTGGCTGTGAACAGCGCGTAGCGTTGCGCAGTTGGAGGTGAGCCGCCAGCAGTGGTGGATGTGGGGAGAGAGATGGCGGAGTTTTGTAATTTGTCATGAACTGCTATATATATTATGACTATTAAGGTAAATACATTGTTTGTTCTCTATTAATATCTTTCATTTGCTAACTATCCCTATCAGTAGTTAGTGCCTTCCGTAGTTTGAATCTTTTATTTAGCTGGCAGTAGTGGCGCTCGCTGTATTGCAGTAGTTCGAGTAATGAAGATTTTTGTGAGGTAAGTGATTTGTGAAAGGTATAGTTTAATGTTACTCAGGGCCATTCTTTTGCAGGGATCTTTGATAGTCAGATTGCGTTGCGCTAAAAATATTGTGTGTCAGTTTAAGCACAGTCATGTATAATTGTACAAAGGGGACGTTTCATATGTCGACCCTTAGCCTAGGATACCTCACTGGAATCTTCTGTTTTTTTTCTTGTAGTTTGTGTAATTAGTGTAGCTATTGTTTATTGCTAGCGCGTAATTATAGAGAGAATTTCCTTTGTAGTTGCAGTCTTTCATTGTTGTACAGTAAAACAGGTGTGGCACGCATGTAGATTTGCACCAAGTATTTCGCTCCTGCAATTAACTAGATATTATTTTTAGTGCTATGTTAATATGTTCTCTTATTTTGCTCTTCAAATTGTGCTTTTCTGTGTTATCGTGTGAAATATTGTGACAATAATGGCGTGTGAAAAACGTAACACTAGGCTACAAAGTAAACTGAGAAATAATAGTGACGACGAGCGTAGCTTGCCAGCACCACTGTGTAATGAATTAACAGACATTAAAAGTAGTAATTTGGTAACTGTGCATAGGGAAATGGAGCGGGCGTCAAATAATGGCGTAGACAATGAAACAAGTAGTGAACAGGGAAGCATTATCGATCGATCGGTCGGCAACAGCTCGCCTCAGGAATCCGAAATGACACGACACGATCTCGCAAATACTGTAGATTCAGGTTTTGGGTCCCCACCGTTTTCTCAAATAAGTCAAGACACATTTTCCACTTGTCAAAATGTGAATGTTTCCGGTGCAAATTCACTGCCGAAAAGCACTGAGGAACATGTTCCAGACACCAGTGCATTGTTATTACAATTAATACAACAAATGGGACAAACACAGCAAGAGCTTCAAAAGTTAGACACAATGGAACAAAATCTTCGAAAGTTAGACACAGTGGAACAAAATCAGAGACAAACACAGCAACAGCTAGACATAATGGAACAAAATCAGAGACAAACACAGCAAAAGCTTCAAAAGTTAGACACCACACTTGAACAAACAATGTATTTACCTTAATAGTCATAATATATATAGCAGTTCATGACAAATAACAAAACTCTGCCATCTCTCTCCCCACATCCACCACTGCTGGCGGCTCACCTCCAACTGCGCAACCCTATGCGCTGTTCACAGCCAGCTGCCTAACACTACAATGGCGAGTATTACAACAATGCAAAGCAGCCACAGACTGCACACAGCACAGCCAGTGATTTTCATACAGAGGTGGCGTTACCAATAAAAAAACCTAAACAGCCTACTTACACATGAAAAAAAAAACCGACAATTAGCTACAAACTACAGCGTGCACACTCTTTATTTCAACATGTCAACGTCACTACAGAAATTCGGATTTAGGTTATGACGTGTTCGGTATGTTTGCTGTCATTGGCGATGGTGTGGCGCACACGAATGGCGAAATTCTTCATGACCCGCTGAAGTGTCGGAACATTGATGCTGTCGATGACCTCCAGAATGGCTGGTTTCAGCTCGGCGATGGTTTTGAGGTTATTGGTGTGCACCTTGTCTTTAGTATAGCCCCAGGAAAAGGAGTCACATGTGTTCAGATCCGTAGAATATGGCGGCCAATCGAGGCCCATGCCAGTGGCCTGTGGGTACCCTAGAGCCAGAATGCGAAGTATTCCTCCAGGGCATCAAACACTCTCCTGCTTCGATGGGGTCGAGCTCCGTCTTGTAGCTAATTAATGGAAGTGGCCATACCTATGCAATTTGATACAATTGAAATCTCACCCACTTCTCCCTCTGAAATTAGGAAAATAATAAACTTGCTTAAAAGCAAACACTCACATGGAATTGATGGCATTTCCAGCAAAATACTAAAAGCTTGTTCTCAACAGATAAGTAAGATTCTCAGCCACGTGTGTAATAGCTCTCTGGAACAGGGCATTTTCCCTGATAGACTGAAATATGCTATTGTTATACCTTTGCATAAAAAGGGGGATAGATCTGATGTCAACAATTACCGTCCAATCTCCCTTCTAACAGCTTTATCCAAAATTTTTGAGAAAGTAATGTATTCAAGAAGAGCTTCACATATCTGTAAAAATGAAGTACTAACAAAATGTCAGTTTGGTTTCCAGAAAGGTTTTTCAACAGAAAATGCCATATATGCTTTCACCAATCAAATTTTGAATGATCTGAATAACCGAACACCACCCATTGGGATTTTTTGTGATCTGTCAAAGGCTTTTGATTGTGTAAATCATGAAATTCTGCTAGACAAGCTCAAGTATTGTTGCATGAGTGGGATAGTGCACATTTGGTTTAATTCGTATCTAACTGGAAGAGTGCAGAAAGTTGAAATACGTAGTTCTCATAACATGCAAAGATCAGCACATTCCTCAAACTGGGGAACTATCAAGAATGGGGTTCCACAAGGGTCAGTCTTGGGTCCTTTGTTGTTCTTAATATATATTAATGACTTGCCATTCTATATTCATGAAGAGGCAAAGTTAGTTCTCTTTTCTGATGATACAAGTATAGTAATCACACCTGACAAACAAGAATTAACTGATGAAATTGTCAATACTGTCTTTCAGGAAATTACTAAGTGGTTCCTTGTAAATGGACTCTTACTGAATTTTGATAAGACACAGTACATACAGTTCCGTACAGTGAATGGTATGACGCCATTAATAAATATAGACCTTAATCAGAAGCATATAGCTAAGGTAGAATATTCCAAATTTTTAGGTGTGTCCATTGATGAGAGATTAAATTGGAAGAGACACATTGATGATCTGCTGAAACGTTTGAGTTCAGCTACTTATGCAATAAGGGTCATTGCAAATTTTGGTGATAAACATCTTAGTAAATGAGCTTACTACGCCTATTTTCACTCATTGCTTTCATATGGCATCATATTTTGGGGTAATTCATCACTGAGGAATAAAGTATTTATTGCACAAAAGCGTGTAATCAGAATAATAGCTGGAGTCCACCCAAGATCATCCTGCAGATATTTATTTAAGGATCTAGGGATATTCACAGTAGCTTCTCAGTATATATACTCTCTTATGAAATTTGTTATTAACAACCACCTGCAGATATTTATTTAAGGATCTAGGGATATTCACAGTAGCTTCTCAGTATATATACTCTCTTATGAAATTTGTTATTAACAACCAAACCCAATTCAAAAGTAATAGCAGTGTGCATAACTACAATACTAGGAGAAAGGATGATCTTCACTATTCAAGATTAAATCTAACTTTGGCACAGAAAGGGGTGAATTATACTGGCATTAAAGTCTTTGGTCTCTTACCAAATACAGTAGTATCAAAAGTCTGACAGATAACCAACAAGTATTTAAGAAGAAATTAAAAGAATTTCTGAATGACAACTCCTACTCCATAGAGGAATTTTTAGATATAAATTAAGAAAAAAAACAAAAAACAAAAAATATTTAAAAAAATAAATAAATAAAAAACACAAAAAATAAAAAAGTTGTTATATTAACTTAAGTATGTTGTTAAATTTACTTAATTATGTCATGTATTGGAAAATTTGACTCGTTCCACATCATTACGAAATATCGTATTCATGATCCATGGAACTAGTATTAATCTAATCTAATCTAATCTAACGGACCACATCTTATCGAAATCAGGGTCACTTTGGATAATGAGGATGAAATCATCTTCCAAAACCTTCACGTACCGTTCGGTAGTCACTGTGCCATCTGGGAATATCGCACAGCAGACAGTCACCAGTTGAGGGCGAAGAGACTTCTCGATCACGAAATGCGGATCTCAGTCCCCTAAGTGCGCCAAATTTGTTTATTGAAAGTGGGCTTCGTTGCCAAACCATACTAATTTCGATTATGCCTCGCGGCCAACCATGCAGTTTGAACGTCGTAACACAAACCGGTTTTGTTTGACATATTTCAACAACTGTCACCTGTACCTTCAGAAAACGCTTCGTAAATCTTAAATTTACGTGCGATGTGAACAAATTCCTCTTTTCAAAAATGCTTTTCTTTCTATGGCCACTCTGCATTTTACTTCCTCTCTAGTTCGGCCATAATCGGTTAGTTTGCTGCCGAAACTGCGCAACCCGTATGCCAGGTTTAATAAGTCACTTGTTGTTGTACGTCCATCACTACTGCCTGATTTGATCCCATTCCACTCCACTGTCCTTGCTTAAATTTTCTTTATCATTGAGAAATCTAAAATGTTTTGTAGCTCGTGTCCTTGGACTTACATTGCTTTTATAAATTTGCTGTACTTCTTCCATAATTTACTGACAGAATAATGTTGGTAGACTATCGTTAACAAATATGTCTGGAAAGGCTGCGCGCGGAATCGTTGTTTTGAGAGGCGGATATGGGGTGGGGGGGCGGGGGGGGGAGCCTTGTCTTGGTGCTCGGTTCTTATTTGAGCTAGGAACAGGTATGCAAGATTTTTTGTTTAGTGCAGACCAGCGGCCATTTATATAACCATTCCTTCATCTTACTATAGCTATGTTACAGTATATTAAACAAGGTCTGAACGGGGAAAAGCTGGCGCCCACGTAAGTTGTGCGAATCGATTAACTCCTTTTGCATGAGAGTTTAATTGGGCTAAAATTAATGCTCAGCTAATGATACCATTTGTTCGAATTTTGCGTGCAAAAATAGTCACCGTTAGATCATTGCTGGAGCGAGACTGATGGGTCAAATTTAGTCCAGGGCGATATAGGACCTTGTTCTAAGACAAGTTTGTACCGTACGAAGAAATGCTGCTTCGTCTGGATTAATACGAAATTGCACGAAGGTA
Source organism: Schistocerca nitens (assembly GCF_023898315.1). NCBI lineage: Eukaryota > Metazoa > Arthropoda > Insecta > Orthoptera > Acrididae > Schistocerca > Schistocerca nitens. The sequence goes on along the minus strand of NC_064624.1, from coordinate 162,284,908 downwards.
GCTAAATGGAGCAAGTGAAAATGGAACTTTTTTCATTCATTAATCATTATACGTTATTGAGGTACAGTGGGTTAAAATGGAGCTAAATTTCTTTCTTATGTCAGTTGAGTGCACGGAAACGGTTTAAAACGATTCGATTCAGATAGATTCAAAATGAGTGCTTACGGTTAAACTGAGAACTCTCTTAAAGAACCCTAGCTTAATTGGGATTTTACGTGCAAAAAACACGTTTTTGCGAGTTTCTTACATGCACCACTTCTAAGTTTCATACTTGTCCGAATCGGTTAGGATTTTGTAAGGAGGTAGACGAAAACCTGTAATTAATAGTTGTTTTGCGAAAGCTTTATCCGTTGCCACGATATAAGGAACATAGTTCCAAAGACAATATAAAAACCTATATCTCATCAGTCTTCAATAAAAATTGAAACAAATGAGCTCTCGGTCACAATTATTTTTAGTCTTATTGACCAGGTTTCAACACTTCTTGTTGTGACTTGGCAAGACAGCCAAGCCACTGTGAGGTAGCCGAAAGGCACGCGTTTAAGCTCACGCAGGCTGGCGTGAGGTCTGGAACAGGACACGGAATGAATACCAGCAAATAAAGTACGTAGCTTCTGGAATACTTAACTTTAATCCATAATTGGTGAACATCGGTCTGACGGTACATGCATCACAAGATAAATAGCAAATAATAATGGCGCCTTGCTAGGTCGTACCAAATGACGTAGCTGAAGGCTATGCTAACTATCGTCTCGGCTAATGAGAGCGTAATTTGAGGACGTCTCTCTAGACCTGCCGTGTGGCGGCGCTCGGTCTGCAATCACTGACAGTGGCGACACGTGGGTCCGACGTATACTACCGGACCGCGGCCGATTTAAAGGCTACCACCTAGCAAGTGTGGTGTCTGGCGGTGACACCACACTTCTAAGAGTGCCTTCGTTAATTTTTTTTTTTTTTTTTTTTTTTTTTTTTTTTTTTTTTTTCATCAGTCTACTGCATGGTTTGATGCGGCCCGCCACGAATTCCTCTCCTGTGCTAACCTCTTCATCTCAGAGTAGCACTTGCAACCTACGTCCTCAATTATTTGCTTGACGTATTCCAATCTCTGTCTTCCTCTACAGTTTTTGCCCTCTACAGCTACCTCTAGTACCATGGAAGTCATTCCCTCATGTCTTAGCAGATGTCCTATCATCCTGTCCCTTCTCCTTATCAGTGTTTTCCACATATTCCTTTCCTCTCCGAGTCTGCGTAGAACCTCCTCATTCCTTACCTTATCAGTCCACCTAATTTTCAACATTCGTCTATAGCACCACATCTCAAATGCTTCGATTCTCCTCCGGTCCGGTTTTCCCACAGTCCATGTTTCACTACCATACAATGCTGTACTCCAGACGTACATCTTCAGAAATTTCTTCCTCAAATTAAGGCCGGTATTTGATATTAGTAGACTTCTCTTGGCCAGAAATGCCTTTTTTTCCATAGCGAGTCTGCTTTTGATGTCCTCCTTGCTCCGTCCGTCATTGGTTATTTTACTGCCTAGGTAGCAGAATTCCTTAACTTCATTGACTTCGTGACCATCAATCCTGATGTTAAGTTTCTCGCTGTTCTCATTTCTACTACTTCTCATTACCTTCGTCTTTCTCCGATTTACTCTCAAACCATACTGTGTACTCATTAGACTGTTCATTCCGTTCAGCAGATCATTTAATTCTTCTTCACTTTCACTCAGGATAGCAATGTCATCAGCGAATCGTATCATTGATATCCTTTCACCTTGTGTTTTAATTCCACTCCTGAACCTTTCTTTTATTTCCATCATTGCTTCCTCGATGTACAGATTGAAGAGTAGGGGCGAAAGGCTACAGCCTTGTCTTACACCCTTCTTAATACGAGCACTTCGTTCTTGATCGTCCACTCGTATTATTCCCTCTTGGGAGTTGTACATATTGTATATGACCCGTCTCTCCTTATTGCTTACCCCTACTTTTTTCAGAATCTCGAACAGCTTGCATCATTTTATATTGTCGAACGCTTTTTCCAGGTCGACAAATCGTATGAAAGTGTCTCGATTTTTCTTTAGCCTTGCTTCCATTATTAGCCGTAACGTCCGAATTGCCTCTCTCGTCCCTTTACTTTTCCTAAAGCCAAACTGATCGTCACCTAGCGCATTCTCAATTTTCTTTTCCATTCTTCTGTATATTATTCTTGTAAGCAGCTTTGATGCATGAGCTGTTAAGCTGATTGTGCGATAATTCTCGCACTTGTCAGCTCTTGCCGTCTTCGGAATTGTGTGGATGATGCTTTTCCGAAAGTCAGATGGTATGTCGCCAGACTCATATATTCTACACACCAGCGTGAATAGTCGTTTTGTTGCCACTTCCCCCAATGATTTTAGAACTTCTGATGGAATGTTATCTATCCCTTCTGCCTTATTTGACCGTAAGTCCTCCAAAGCTCTTTTAAATTCCGATTCTAATATTGGATCCCCTGTATCTTCTAAATCGACTCGTGTTTCTTCTTCTATCACATCAGACAAATCTTCGCCCTCATAGAGGCTTTCAATGTATTCTTTCCACCTATCTGCTCTCTGCTCTGCATTTAACAGTGGAATTCCCGTTGCACTCTTAATGTTACCACCGTTGCTTTTAATGTCACCAAAGGTTGTTTTAACTTTCCTGTATGCTGAGTCTGTCCTTGCGACGATCATATTTTTTTCGATGTCTTCACATTTTTCCTGCAGCCATTTCGTCTTAGCTTCCCTGCACTTCCTATTTATTTCATTCCTCAGCGACTTGTATTTCTGTATTCCTGATTTTCCCGAAACATGTTTGTACTTCCTCCTTTCATCAATCAACTGAAGTATTTCTCTTGTTACCCATGGTTTCTTCGCAGCTACCTTCTTTGTACCTATGTTTTCCTTCCCAACTTCTGTGATAGCCCTTTTTAGAGATGTCCATTCCTCTTCAACTGTACTGCCTACTGCGCTATTCCTTATTGCTGTATCTATAGCGTTAGAGAACTTCAAACGTATCTCGTCATTCCTTAGTACTTCCGTATCCCACTTCTTTGCGTATTGATTCTTCCTGACTAATGTCTTGAACTTCAGCCTACTCTTCATCACTACTATATTGTCATCTTAGTCTATATCTGCTCCTTAATACGCCTTACAGTCCAGTATCTGATTTCGGAATCTCTGTCTGACCATGATGTAATCTAATTGAAATCTTCCCGTATCTCCCGGCCTTTTCCAAGTATACCTCCCCCTCTTGTGATTCTTGAACAGGGTATTCGCTATTACTAGCTGAAACTTGTTACAGAACTCAATTAGTCTTTCTCCTCTTTCATTCCTTGTCCCAAGCCCATATTCTCCTGTAATCTTTTCTTCTTCTCCTTCCCCTACAACTGCATTCCAGTCGCCCATGACTATTAGATTTTCGTCCCCTTTTACATACTGTATTACCCTTTCAATATCCTCATACACTTTCTCTATCTGTTCATCTTCAGCTTGCGACGTCGGCATGTATACCTGAACTATCGTTGTCGGTGTTGGTCTGCTGTCGATTCTGATTAGAACAACCCGGTCACTGAACTGTTCACAGTAACACACCCTCTGCCCTACCTTCCTATTCATAACGAATCCCACACCTGTTATACCATTTTCTGCTGCTGTTGATATTACCCGATACTCATCTGACCAGAAATCCTTCTTTCATTTCACTTCACTGACCCCTACTATATCTAGATTCAGCCTTTGCATTTCCCTTTTCAGATTTTCTAGTTTCCCTACCACGTTCAAGCTTCTGACATTCCACGCCCCGACTCGTAGAACGTTATCCTTTCGTTGATTATTCAATCTTTTTCTCATGGTAACCTCCCCCTTGGCAGTCCCCTCTAGACCGCGCGCGGACGGCATAAGGCTGACCTTGAGCAAGCGCCAGTGTATATGACGCAACTCAGTGCTTACGTCATGCTCTGCTCGAGCAAAAAAACTGTTCTCACTCTATGGCCTCCGGTCAATGTAGCGTACGTCTTGCGTTCAGAATCTAGCCGGTCAATGTTTAAATAAAAAAATTTTTTTTTAACAATTTAGTTTATTGACAAATCAAACATTACAATAATAAAACATTACATCTCCTTGAACAGTACAATCATTACCAATAGATCCACCACTTTTACACCATACATATACATGTTCAGAACTTTCAATTTTTCTACATACACGACTTCTCATCCGAATGGGGGCCTATTCCGGAATCTTTTGCCAATGAAGAGATCATCATGACACTTCTTCAATTACAGGCCACATGTCCTGTGGATACACGTTACGTGTCTTTAATGCAGTGGTTTCCATTGCCTTCTGCATCCTCATGTCGTTGATTATTGCTGATTCTTCCGCCTTTAGGGGCAATTTCCCACCCCTAGGACAAGACAGTGCCCTGAACCTCTATCCGCCCCTCCGTCCTCTTTGACAAGGCCGTTGGCACAATGAGGCTGACTTCTTTTGTCGGAAGTCTTCGGCTGCCAATGCTGATTATTTATCAAAATTTAGGCAGTGGCAGGGGTCGAACCCGGGACCGAAGACGTTTTGATTATGAATCAAAGACGGTACGCCTAGACCACGGTGTACCAGATTTAAAACAATTAAAATGGCGTATGACATACAAATTTATAGAAAAGACATTTTTTATATAAAAAGGGTACGTACTGACTAACAAAGACAGAGGCAGTAATTACATGTCACATATAAAATAATTAACAGGCCAGAAGGGCTTTAGTCACAAAATATATAAAAAGGAATCGGTGAAAGCGAGCCTTTGTGGGCTGCTCATAACTGTACATCCACAGGTTGCAACGGACTTTGTGATCAGTCTTCGCGGAAGTCAAAAAAAAATTCTTCGCTTGCCATGCTATGGCGATCTAACGCCAAAATTTTGGGTAGAGTAAAAGTTGGGAACCAGAATGAAAAATGGTGCTATCATAGCACAAAAAAGACGAGTGTGTCTTGGGCAGAGGAAGGACTGTAAAAAAAGGAACTAACTTTCCTTTTTTTAAATTTTATCCATATTTTGCAGCTTCAAACGTGACTGTATTCAATACACTGGACGTATGAATAAAAAACGCCTTCAGTCACTACTTTTCGTGTTTTATTAAGTACACGATGCATTTTTGGTAGTTAGGTTATGAATTTCCTAAGTCAGACGCGGAAAAGATGTGCGAAAAAGTGAAAAAGGAAAACAGTGTAAACTTACCAAATAATCCAAGAAAAGCGTTTTTAACGTTTTAGCAACAGCATACATTCCTTTCTCCATCGTTTTCGTACATATCGCTTTATACAAGAGGCACACTCGCACACACATGTTTGTAAATACTTCAGAGATGTTTCTGTACGTGGTGTGGTCAAAGATGAATTTATTCGTAGTACTGAAGATATAATATAAATAGCTCTGAGCACTATGGGACTCAACTGCTGAGGTCATTAGTCCCCTAGAACTTAGAACTAGTTAAACCTAACTAACCTAAGGACATCACAAACATCCATGCCCGAGGCAGGATTCGAACCTGCGACCGTAGCGGTATTGCGGTTCCAGACTGCAGCGCCTTTAACCGCACGGCCACTTCGGCCGGCGAAGATATAATTATTAAACAATTGACATATGGTGAAAACAATGGAGATATGCAGGAAATAACTTTAGACTGGGTCTTTAAAATTACTGAAATAGCTGTGGCTTGCGAAATCTGTTTGTTCATTTAACATAAGTTCTGTTTTTTTTGATTTTGTGGAGGTATATCTTCAGTTGCTCTAACAGATTTAGGTTCTTACCCTTGGGTTCAATGTGTAGTACTACCAAATTGTTTTCTAGATTATTGATGACATTTTTCGTTTCCAACATATGTTGTGTAGTGACTGATTTTTAGAAGTGGTTCACACGGAAAGCATTTGCGTGTTCTTGGAAACTGGTTTTGAAGTTTCTGCCTGTTTCCCCTACATAGTAGGCAGGACAATTGGGGCATGATACTTTGTACACTCCACTGTTGTTGTTGTTGTTGTTGTGGTCTTCAGTCCTGAGACTGGTTTGAAGCAGCTCTCCATGCTACTCTATCCTGTGCAAGCTTCTTCATCTCCCAGTACCTACTGCAGCCTACATGCTTCTGAATCTGCTTAGTGTATTCATCTCTTGGTCTCCCTCTACGATTTTTACCCTCCACGCTGCCCTCCAATGCTAAATTTGTGATCCCTTGATGCCTCAAAACATGTCCTACCAAACGATCCCTTCTTCTAGTCAAGTTGTGCCACAAACTTCTCTTCTCCCCAATCCTATTCAATACCTCCTCATTAGTTACGTGATCTACCCACCTTATCTTCAGCATTCTTCTGTAGCACTACATTTCGAAAGCTTCTATTCTCTTCTTGTCCAAACTAGTTATCGTCCACGTTTCACTTCCATACATGGCTACACTCCATACAAATACTTTCAGAAACGACTTCCTGACACTTAAATCTATACTCGACATTAACAAATTTCTCTTCTTCAGAAACGATTCAAGTAAAGGCAGAATACATGTTGTCGGTGTTGGTGTGCTGTTGATTCTGATGAGAAGACCACCACCACTGAACAGTTTATCACAGTAACTCACTCTCTGCCCCACCTTCCTGTTCATAACGAATCCTACTTCCGCTGTACCATTTTCTGTGTGTAAAACTCTTCAAACATTCGCAGTGTTTAATGTTGTTCCACAAAACATGGGACCCACAATCCGAGCTGCTGACGCGGCACACAACACTCCAAGAGGTTTCTCACTAATCATATAGGGATTGCTGTTGTGGGAGATTACATGCCCTGTCAGATGCAACCAGGCTTCATCACTCTTGAAATACAGGACCGGATCCAAAATTCCATTCTCAAATGTTCGACATAGCCAGTCACAGTAATTCACACGTCTCGCTGTATCTTCTTCTTTCCGTTCCTCACCACTTGTCACTTTGCGCATCTTCCTCCCTACACGGTGTAAAACAGTTCGGGAAGCCCTACGCGAAACGTTCACTGTTTGCGACAATTTACATGTCGACTTCTTTGGATTCCGGATCATTCGCGCTCGAATATCCGCGATCAAAGCAGATGTATGAACAGACGGGGCTAGATTCCTTCTTGCGCTTGCAGCTGACTTTAGTACACTACTTTGTAACGAAATCCTGTATACTGCTATTTTCTGGTATTTAATCGCCAGCCAAGAAAATTCTTTCCAAAAATGTCCGGTGTGCCCTTAACCCTTAGCTACTATGAATGTTGATGGGACACAATGACTAAGGAGGTGTCTCTCAGACAGCCATTTTATGTTTTTTTCGTATAAAACAACTATTTTTGTGAATATACACTGAAGCGCCAAAGAAACTCCTATAGGCATGCGTTATCAAATACAGAGAGATGTAAACAGGCAGAATACGGCGCTGCGGTCGGCAACGCCCTATATGAGGGAACAAGTGTCTGGGGCAGTTGTTAGATCGATTACTACTGCTACAATGGCAGGTTATCAAGATTTGAGTGAGTTTGGACGTGGTGTTGTAGTCGGAGCACGAGCGATGGGACACAGCATCTCCGAGGTAGCGACGAAGTGGGGATTTCCCCGTACGACTATTCCACGGGTGTACCGTGAGTATCATGAATCCGGTGAAAAGAAACTGCTATAGGCATGCGTTATCAAATACAGAGAGATGTAAACAGGCAGAATACGGCGCTGCGGTCGGCAACGCCCTATATGAGGGAACAAGTGTCTGGGGCAGTTGTTAGATCGATTACTACTGCTACAATGGCAGGTTATCAAGATTTGAGTGGACGTGGTGTTGTAGTCAGAGCACGAGCGATGGGACACAACATCTCCGAGGTAGCGACGAAGTGGGGATTTCCCCGTACGACTATTCCACGGGTGTACCGTGAGTATCATGAATCCGGTGAAAAGAAACTGCTATAGGCATGCGTTATCAAATACAGAGAGATGTAAACAGGCAGAATACGGCGCTGCGGTCGGCAACGCCCTATATGAGGGAACAAGTGTCTGGGGCAGTTGTTAGATCGATTACTACTGCTACAATGGCAGGTTATCAAGATTTGAGTGAGTTTGGACGTGGTGTTGTAGTCGGAGCACGAGCGATGGGACACAGCATCTCCGAGGTAGCGACGAAGTGGGGATTTCCCCGTACGACTATTCCACGGGTGTACCGTGAGTATCATGAATCCGGTGAAAAGAAACTGCTATAGGCATGCGTTATCAAATACAGAGAGATGTAAACAGGCAGAATACGGCGCTGCGGTCGGCAACGCCCTATATGAGGGAACAAGTGTCTGGGGCAGTTGTTAGATCGATTACTACTGCTACAATGGCAGGTTATCAAGATTTGAGTGGACGTGGTGTTGTAGTCAGAGCACGAGCGATGGGACACAACATCTCCGAGGTAGCGACGAAGTGGGGATTTCCCCGTACGACTATTCCACGGGTGTACCGTGAGTATCATGAATCCGGTGAAAAGAAACTGCTATAGGCATGCGTTATCAAATACAGAGAGATGTAAACAGGCAGAATACGGCGCTGCGGTCGGCAACGCCCTATATGAGGGAACAAGTGTCTGGGGCAGTTGTTAGATCGATTACTACTGCTACAATGGCAGGTTATCAAGATTTGAGTGAGTTTGGACGTGGTGTTGTAGTCGGAGCACGAGCGATGGGACACAGCATCTCCGAGGTAGCGACGAAGTGGGGATTTCCCCGTACGACTATTCCACGGGTGTACCGTGAGTATCATGAATCCGGTGAAAAGAAACTGCTATAGGCATGCGTTATCAAATACAGAGAGATGTAAACAGGCAGAATACGGCGCTGCGGTCGGCAACGCCCTATATGAGGGAACAAGTGTCTGGGGCAGTTGTTAGATCGATTACTACTGCTACAATGGCAGGTTATCAAGATTTGAGTGAGTTTGGACGTGGTGTTGTAGTCGGAGCACGAGCGATGGGACACAGCATCTCCGAGGTAGCGACGAAGTGGGGATTTCCCCGTACGACTATTCCATGGGTGTACCGTGAGTATCATGAATCCGGTGAAAAGAAACTGCTATAGGCATGCGTTATCAAATACAGAGAGATGTAAACAGGCAGAATACGGCGCTGCGGTCGGCAACGCCCTATATGAGGGAACAAGTGTCTGGGGCAGTTGTTAGATCGATTACTACTGCTACAATGGCAGGTTATCAAGATTTGAGTGAGTTTGGACGTGGTGTTGTAGTCGGAGCACGAGCGATGGGACACAGCATCTCCGAGGTAGCGACGAAATGGTGATTTCCCCGTACGACTATTCCTCGGGTGTACCGTGAGTATCATGAATCCGGTGAAAAGAAACTGCTATAGGCATGCGTTATCAAATACAGAGAGATGTAAACAGGCAGAATACGGCGCTGCGGTCGGCAACGCCCTATATGAGGGAACAAGTGTCTGGGGCAGTTGTTAGATCGATTACTACTGTTACAATGGCAGGTTATCAAGATTTGAGTGAGTTTGGACGTGGTGTTGTAGTCAGAGCACGAGCGATGGGACACAACATCTCCGAGGTAGCGACGAAGTGGTGATTCCCCGTACGACTATTCCACGGGTGTACCGTGAGTATCATGAATCCGGTGAAAAGAAACTGCTATAGGCATGCGTTATCAAATACAGAGAGATGTAAACAGGCAGAATACGGCGCTGCGGTCGGCAACGCCCTATATGAGGGAACAAGTGTCTGGGGCAGTTGTTAGATCGATTACTACTGCTACAATGGCAGGTTATCAAGATTTGACTGGACGTGGTGTTGTAGTCAGAGCACGAGCGATGGGACACAACATCTCCGAGGTAGCGACGAAGTGGGGATTTCCCCGTACGACTATTCCACGGGTGTACCGTGAGTATCATGAATCCGGTGAAAAGAAACTGCTATAGGCATGCGTTATCAAATACAGAGAGATGTAAACAGGCAGAATACGGCGCTTCGGTCGGCAACGCCCTATATGAGGGAACAAGTGTCTGGGGCAGTTGTTAGATCGATTACTACTGCTACAATGGCAGGTTATCAAGATTTGAGTGAGTTTGGACGTGGTGTTGTAGTCGGAGCACGAGCGATGGGACACAGCATCTCCGAGGTAGCGACGAAGTGGGGATTTCCCCGTACGACTATTCCACGGGTGTACCGTGAGTATCATGAATCCGGTGAAAAGAAACTGCTATAGGCATGCGTTATCAAATACAGAGAGATGTAAACAGGCAGAATACGGCGCTGCGGTCGGCAACGCCCTATGTGAGGGAACAAGTGTCTGGGGCAGTTGTTAGATCGATTACTACTGCTACAATGGCAGGTTATCAAGATTTGAGTGAGTTTGGACGTGGTGTTGTAGTCGGTGCACGAGCGATGGGACACAGCATCTCCGAGGTAGCGACGAAGTGGGGATTTCCCCGTACGACTATTCCACGGGTGTACCGTGAGTATCATGAATCCGGTGAAAAGAAACTGCTATAGGCATGCGTTATCAAATACAGAGAGATGTAAACAGGCAGAATACGGCGCTGCGGTCGGCAACGCCCTATATGAGGGAACAAGTGTCTGGGGCAGTTGTTAGATCGATTACTACTGCTACAATGGCAGGTTATCAAGATTTGAGTGAGTTTGGACGTGGTGTTGTAGTCGGAGCACGAGCGATGGGACACAGCATCTCCGAGGTAGCGACGAAGTGGGGATTTCCCCGTACGACTATTCCACGGGTGTACCGTGAGTATCATGAATCCGGTGAAAAGAAACTGCTATAGGCATGCGTTATCAAATACAGAGAGATGTAAACAGGCAGAATACGGCGCTGCGGTCGGCAACGCCCTATATGAGGGAACAAGTGTCTGGGGCAGTTGTTAGATCGATTACTACTGCTACAATGGCAGGTTATCAAGATTTGAGTGGACGTGGTGTTGTAGTCAGAGCACGAGCGATGGGACACAACATCTCCGAGGTAGCGACGAAGTGGGGATTTCCCCGTACGACTATTCCACGGGTGTACCGCGAGTATCATGAATCCGGTGAAAAGAAACTGCTATAGGCATGCGTTATCAAATACAGAGAGATGTAAACAGGCAGAATACGGCGCTGCGGTCGGCAACGCCCTATATGAGGGAACAAGTGTCTGGGGCAGTTGTTAGATCGATTACTACTGCTACAATGGCAGGTTATCAAGATTTGAGTGAGTTTGGACGTGGTGTTGTAGTCGGAGCACGAGCGATGGGACACAGCATCTCCGAGGTAGCGACGAAGTGGGGATTTCCCCGTACGACTATTCCACGGGTGTACCGTGAGTATCATGAATCCGGTGAAAAGAAACTGCTATAGGCATGCGTTATCAAATACAGAGAGATGTAAACAGGCAGAATACGGCGCTGCGGTCGGCAACGCCCTATATGAGGGAACAAGTGTCTGGGGCAGTTGTTAGATCGATTACTACTGCTACAATGGCAGGTTATCAAGATTTGAGTGAGTTTGGACGTGGTGTTGTAGTCAGAGCACGAGCGATGGGACACAACATCTCCGAGGTAGCGACGAAGTGGGGATTCCCCGTACGACTATTCCACGGGTGTACCGTGAGTATCATGAATCCGGTGAAAAGAAACTGCTATAGGCATGCGTTATCAAATACAGAGAGATGTAAACAGGCAGAATACGGCGCTGCGGTCGGCAACGCCCTATATGAGGGAACAAGTGTCTGGGGCAGTTGTTAGATCGATTACTACTGCTACAATGGCAGGTTATCAAGATTTGAGTGAGTTTGGACGTGGTGTTGTAGTCGGAGCACGAGCGATGGGACACAGCATCTCCGAGGTAGCGACGAAGTGGGGATTTCCCCGTACGACTATTCCACGGGTGTACCGTGAGTATCATGAATCCGGTGAAAAGAAACTGCTATAGGCATGCGTTATCAAATACAGAGAGATGTAAACAGGCAGAATACGGCGCTGCGGTCGGCAACGCCCTATATGAGGGAACAAGTGTCTGGGGCAGTTGTTAGATCGATTACTACTGCTACAATGGCAGGTTATCAAGATTTGAGTGAGTTTGGACCTGGTGTTGTAGTCGGAGCACGAGCGATGGGACACAGCATCTCCGAGGTAGCGACGAAGTGGGGATTTCCCCGTACGACTATTCCACGGGTGTACCGTGAGTATCATGAATCCGGTGAAAAGAAACTGCTATAGGCATGCGTTATCAAATACAGAGAGATGTAAACAGGCAGAATACGGCGCTGCGGTCGGCAACGCCCTATATGAGGGAACAAGTGTCTGGGGCAGTTGTTAGATCGATTACTACTGCTACAATGGCAGGTTATCAAGATTTGAGTGAGTTTGGACGTGGTGTTGTAGTCGGAGCACGAGCGATGGGACACAGCATCTCCGAGGTAGCGACGAAGTGGGGATTTCCCCGTACGACTATTCCACGGGTGTACCGTGAGTATCATGAATCCGGTGAAAAGAAACTGCTATAGGCATGCGTTATCAAATACAGAGAGATGTAAACAGGCAGAATACGGCGCTGCGGTCGGCAACGCCCGGTATGAGGGAACAAGTGTCTGGGGCAGTTGTTAGATCGATTACTACTGCTACAATGGCAGGTTATCAAGATTTGAGTGAGTTTGGACGTGGTGTTGTAGTCGGAGCACGAGCGATGGGACACAGCATCTCCGAGGTAGCGACGAAGTGGGGATTTCCCCGTACGACTATTCCACGGGTGTACCGTGCGTATCATGAATCCGGTGAAAAGAAACTGCTATAGGCATGCGTTATCAAATACAGAGAGATGTAAACAGGCAGAATACGGCGCTGCGGTCGGCAACGCCCTATATGAGGGAACAAGTGTCTGGGGCAGTTGTTAGATCGATTACTACTGCTACAATGGCAGGTTATCAAGATTTGAGTGAGTTTGGACGTGGTGTTGTAGTCGGAGCACGAGCGATGGGACACAGCATCTCCGAGGTAGCGACGAAGTGGGGATTTCCCCGTACGACTATTCCACGGGTGTACCGTGAGTATCATGAATCCGGTGAAAAGAAACTGCTATAGGCATGCGTTATCAAATACAGAGAGATGTAAACAGGCAGAATACGGCGCTGCGGTCGGCAACGCCCTATATGAGGGAACAAGTGTCTGGGGCAGTTGTTAGATCGATTACTACTGCTACAATGGCAGGTTATCAAGATTTGAGTGAGTTTGGACGTGGTGTTGTAGTCGGAGCACGAGCGATGGGACACAGCATCTCCGAGGTAGCGACGAAGTGGGGATTTCCCCGTACGACTATTCCACGGGTGTACCGTGAGTATCATGAATCCGGTGAAAAGAAACTGCTATAGGCATGCGTTATCAAATACAGAGAGATGTAAACAGGCAGAATACGGCGCTGCGGTCGGCAACGCCCTATATGAGGGAACAAGTGTCTGGGGCAGTTGTTAGATCGATTACTACTGCTACAATGGCAGGTTATCAAGATTTGAGTGAGTTTGGACGTGGTGTTGTAGTCGGAGCACGAGCGATGGGACACAGCATCTCCGAGGTAGCGACGAAGTGGGGATTTCCCCGTACGACTATTCCACGGGTGTACCGTGAGTATCATGAATCCGGTGAAAAGAAACTGCTATAGGCATGCGTTATCAAATACAGAGAGATGTAAACAGGCAGAATACGGCGCTGCGGTCGGCAACGCCCTATATGAGGGAACAAGTGTCTGGGGCAGTTGTTAGATCGATTACTACTGCTACAATGGCAGGTTATCAAGATTTGAGTGAGTTTGGACGTGGTGTTGTAGTCGGAGCACGAGCGATGGGACACAGCATCTCCGAGGTAGCGACGAAGTGGGGATTTCCCCGTACGACTATTCCACGGGTGTACCGTGAGTATCATGAATCCGGTGAAAAGAAACTGCTATAGGCATGCGTTATCAAATACAGAGAGATGTAAACAGGCAGAATACGGCGCTGCGGTCGGCAACGCCCTATATGAGGGAACAAGTGTCTGGGGCAGTTGTTAGATCGATTACTACTGCTACAATGGCAGGTTATCAAGATTTGAGTGAGTTTGGACGTGGTGTTGTAGTCGGAGCACGAGCGATGGGACACAGCATCTCCGAGGTAGCGACGAAGTGGGGATTTCCCCGTACGACTATTCCACGGGTGTACCGTGCGTATCATGAATCCGGTGAAAAGAAACTGCTATAGGCATGCGTTATCAAATACAGAGAGATGTAAACAGGCAGAATACGGCGCTGCGGTCGGCAACGCCCTATATGAGGGAACAAGTGTCTGGGGCAGTTGTTAGATCGATTACTACTGCTACAATGGCAGGTTATCAAGATTTGAGTGAGTTTGGACGTGGTGTTGTAGTCGGAGCACGAGCGATGGGACACAGCATCTCCGAGGTAGCGACGAAGTGGGGATTTCCCCGTACGACTATTCCACGGGTGTACCGTGAGTATCATGAATCCGGTGAAAAGAAACTGCTATAGGCATGCGTTATCAAATACAGAGAGATGTAAACAGGCAGAATACGGCGCTGCGGTCGGCAACGCCCTATATGAGGGAACAAGTGTCTGGGGCAGTTGTTAGATCGATTACTACTGCTACAATGGCAGGTTATCAAGATTTGAGTGAGTTTGGACGTGGTGTTGTAGTCGGAGCACGAGCGATGGGACACAGCATCTCCGAGGTAGCGACGAAGTGGGGATTTCCCCGTACGACTATTCCACGGGTGTACCGTGAGTATCATGAATCCGGTGAAAAGAAACTGCTATAGGCATGCGTTATCAAATACAGAGAGATGTAAACAGGCAGAATACGGCGCTGCGGTCGGCAACGCCCTATATGAGGGAACAAGTGTCTGGGGCAGTTGTTAGATCGATTACTACTGCTACAATGGCAGGTTATCAAGATTTGAGTGAGTTTGGACGTGGTGTTGTAGTCGGAGCACGAGCGATGGGACACAGCATCTCCGAGGTAGCGACGAAGTGGGGATTTCCCCGTACGACTATTCCACGGGTGTACCGTGAGTATCATGAATCCGGTGAAAAGAAACTGCTATAGGCATGCGTTATCAAATACAGAGAGATGTAAACAGGCAGAATACGGCGCTGCGGTCGGCAACGCCCTATATGAGGGAACAAGTGTCTGGGGCAGTTGTTAGATCGATTACTACTGCTACAATGGCAGGTTATCAAGATTTGAGTGAGTTTGGACGTGGTGTTGTAGTCGGAGCACGAGCGATGGGACACAGCATCTCCGAGGTAGCGACGAAGTGGGGATTTCCCCGTACGACTATTCCACGGGTGTACCGTGAGTATCATGAATCCGGTGAAAAGAAACTGCTATAGGCATGCGTTATCAAATACAGAGAGATGTAAACAGGCAGAATACGGCGCTGCGGTCGGCAACGCCCTATATGAGGGAACAAGTGTCTGGGGCAGTTGTTAGATCGATTACTACTGCTACAATGGCAGGTTATCAAGATTTGAGTGAGTTTGGACTTGGTGTTGTAGTCGGAGCACGAGCGATGGGACACAGCATCTCCGAGGTAGCGACGAAGTGGGGATTTCCCCGTACGACTATTCCACAGGTGTACCGTGAGTATGATGAATCCGGTGAAAATCAAATCTCCATCACTGCGGCCGGAAAAAGATTCATGATAGAAACATGCACATTGTTTTAAAATGAGACCGCGTTCATTGTCAATACATCCCAGAGATGGCAGCACCGTACGGCAGATGGAATTTTACCGCCAGCGGCGAGAATGAGAACTGTTTTATATACCTAAAGTGGCGACGTTTTCCTTACTCGAACAGCGTGCAGTCATTCGTTTTCTGAATTTACGTGGTGTGAAACCTGATGTGTCGGCAGCTGGGCCAACACCTTGTACACTCCCGGAAATGGAAAAAAGAACACATTGACACCGGTGTGTCAGACCCACCATACTTGCTCCGGACACTGCGAGAGGGCTGTACAAGCAATGATCACACGCACGGCACAGCGGACACACCAGGAACCGCGGTGTTGGCCGTCGAATGGCGCTAGCTGCGCAGCATTTGTGCACCGCCGCCGTCAGTGTCAGCCAGTTTGCCGTGGCATACGGAGCTCCATCGCAGTCTTTAACACTGGTAGCATGCCGCGACAGCGTGGACGTGAACCGTATGTGCAGTTGACGGACTTTGAGCGAGGGCGTATAGTGGGCATGCGGGAGGCCGGGTGGACGTACCGCCGAATTGCTCAACACGTGGGGCGTGAGGTCTCCACAGTACATCGATGTTGTCGCCAGTGGTCGGCGGAAGGTGCACGTGCCCGTCGACCTGGGACCGGACCGCAGCGACGCACGGATGCACGCCAAGACCGTAGGATCCTACGCAGTGCCGTAGGGGACCGCACCGCCACTTCCCAGCAAATTAGGGACACTGTTGCTCCTGGGGTATCGGCGAGGACCATTCGCAACCGTCTCCATGAAGCTGGGCTACGGTCCCGCACACCGTTAGGCCGTCTTCCGCTCACGCCCCAACATCGTGCAGCCCGCCTCCAGTGGTGTCGCGACAGGCGTGAATGGAGGGACGAATGGAGACGTGTCGTCTTCAGCGAAGAGAGTCACTTCTGCCTTGGTGCCAATGATGGTCGTATGCGTGTTTGGCGCCGTGCAGGTGAGCGCCACAATCAGGACTGCATACGACCGAGGCACACAGGGCCAACACCCGGCATCATGGTGTGGGGAGCGATCTCCTACACTGGCCGTACACCACTGGTGATCGTCGAGGGGACACTGAATAGTGCACGGTACATCCAAACCGTCATCGAACGCATCGTTCTACCATTCCTAGACCGGCAAGGGAACTTGCTGTTCCAACAGGACAATGCACGTCCGCATGTATCCCGTGCCACCCAACGTGCTCTAGAAGGTGTAAGTCAACTACCCTGGCCAGCAAGATCTCCGGATCTGTCCCGCATTGAGCATGTTTGGGACTGGATGAAGCGTCGTCTCACGCGGTCTGCACGTCCAGCACGAACGCTGGTCCAACTGAGGCGCCAGGTGGAAATGGCATGGCAAGCCGTTCCACAGGACTACATCCAGCATCTCTACGATCGTCTCCATGGGAGAATAGCAGCCTGCATTGCTGCGAAAGGTGGATATACACTGTACTAGTGCCGACATTGTGCATGCTCTGTTGCCTATGTCTACGTGCCTGTGGTTCTGTCAGTGTGATCATGTGATGTATCTGACCCCAGGAATGTGTCAATAAAGTTTCCCCTTCCTGGGACAATGAATTCACGGTGTTCTTATTTCAATTTCCAGGAGTGTAGATAGAGGTGGCTTAAAGGGCACGCGAGACTAACGCAGACGGGCGTGAAGTACCGGAACAGGATACGTAATTAATGCTATGAAGAAAAGAACGGAGCTTCTCATATACTTATCTTTAATGTCTTCTGGTACATCTCTATGCTGAACACAAGTGAGACTCTAATTACAATCACTGTAAGGCTAATGGCGCCTTGCGAGTTCGTAGCCATTAACTTAGCTGAAGGCTATTGTGTCTCTCGGCTAATAAGAGAGAAAGGCTTCGTACGTCTAGTCGCTAGCTCTGTCGTCCGTACAACTGGGGCTGAGTTCGAGTCAGTCTCTCGAGACCTACCTTGTGGTGGAGCTAGGTTTGCGATCACACAGTGGCGACACGCGGGTCCGACATGTACTACAGGACCGCGGCCGATTTAAGCTACCACCTAGCACATGTGGTGTCTGGCTGTGACACCACAAAACCAATTGAAATTCATCGACATTTGAAGGAGACATGTGGTGATGGAGTTGCGGATGTGTCGAAAGTGCGTTCGTAGGTGCGACAGTTTAATGAAGGCAGAACATCATGTCACAAGAAGCCGAAACAACCTCGGGCTCGCACAAGCCGGTCTGACGACACAATCGAGAAAGTGGAGAGAATTGTTTTGGGGGATCGCCAAATGACTGTTGAACAGATCGCCTCCAGAGTTGGTATTTCTGTGGGTTCTGTGCACACAATCTTGCATGACGACATGAAAATGCGAAAAGTGTCATCCAGGTGGGTGCCACGAATGCTGACGGACGACCACATGGCTGCCCGTGTGGCACGTTGCCGAGCAATGTCGACGCGCGACGACAGCATTAATGGGACTTTCTTATCGTCGGTTGTGTCAGTGGATGAGACGTGGATGCCATTTATCAATCCAGAAACAAAGCGCCAGTCAGCTCAATGGAAGCACACAGATTCACCGCCACCAAAAAATTTCGGGTAATCGCCCGTGCTGAAAAAATGATGGTGTCCATGTTCTGTAACAGCGAGGGTGTAATCCTTACCCATTGCCTTCCAAAGGGCACTACGGTAACAGGTGCATCCAACGAGAATGTTTGGAAGAACAAACTCCTTCCTGCACTGCAACAAAAACGTCCGGGAAGGGCTGCGCGTGTGCTGTTTCACCCACACAACGCACCCGCACATCGAGCTAACGTTACGCAACAGTTTCTTCGTGATAACAACTTTTAAGTGATTCCTCATGCTCCCTACTCACCTGACCTGGCTCCTAGTGACTTTTGGCTTTTTCCAACAATGTAAGACACTCTCCGAGGCCGCACATTCACCAGCCGTGCTGGTATTGCCTCAGCGATTTTCCAGTGGTCAAAACAGACTCCTAAAGAAGCCTTCGCCGCTGCCATGGAATCGTGGAGTCAGCATTGTGAAAAATGTGTACGTCTGCAGGGCGATCACGTCGAGAAGTGACGCCAGTTATATCGATTTCGGGTGAGTAGTTAATTAGAAAAAAAATCGGAGGCCTTAGAAATTGAATGCACCTCGTACGTGACAGAAGTGCAACCCTTCCGGAAACTGCTGCAGATTTCAGTGGTAGGCTATCAGCAAATGTCAGTGTGCGAATCATTCAAAGAAACATTATCAATATGGGGTTTTGGAGCCGAAGGCGGATGAATGTGTACGGGTATGGAGACAACCTCATGAATCCATGGACCCTGCATGTCAGCAGGGACTGTTCAAGCTATTGGAGGCTCTGTAATGAGTGTATGCTGTTGGAGTGGTATGGGACCCCTGATATGTGTAGACACGATGTAGGGAAGCAGCCTACTCACGCCGTAGTAAATTCACATCAGTCTTTCCATTGTGTGCCAGCTAGTCTGCTGGAACTAGCTCTGACGTCATAAATGTTGCGCAATACTTTAAAGATTAAGTAAATAACCTAAAATGTTTCTAGCATGTCAGGAGTAATAGTAAGCCGGCCGAAGTGGCCGTGCGGTTAAAGGCGCTGCAGTCTGGAACCGGAAGACCGCTGCGGTCGCAGGTTCGAATCCTGCCTCGGGCATGGATGTTTGTGATGTCCTTAGGTTAGTTAGGTTTAACTAGTTCTAAGTTCTAGGGGACTAATGACCTCAGCAGTTGAGTCCCATACTGCTCAGAGCCATTTTTGAAGTAATACTAAATTAATATGTGTTGAATATCACTTCGATAACTTTAACCATTTTCGAAATTTTGACGTTTTTCTGTAAAAATCATTGGCGCAACAGAAAAGAGCTAGAGATTTAAATATTTATAATTAGATTCCTTTTTCATAATTACTTAATAGAAACAGTCTTCTGGATCTCACAATTTAAGATTTTAGTTGGAATTCAATATTTGCTGGTTTTTGTCTTAAAAATTGAGGAAGCAAGATAGATTAAGTAGGCTAATAAATAAGGCTAGGATGTTTATATTTAAGTAGAAGGGAGATCCGCTATAATCATAAAGATGTGAGAAGTTTCATTTGAATAACTATAAAACTATAGCGATAGCGTATCTCCAAAGGGCCAGTTCAGAGCTCGTCTACTGCGTGCAGTGTAATTAAATTAATTCTCTCGCCCAAAATATTTAACTTAGCTACGTCAAACTTCTATTGTGATTACTTACCTGTGTGCTGAATGCACATTTAAATTGAGAGCTTCATCGGCCATAAGCAAAAGAAGCTATGATTTATTCTGTAACCTAAAGTGGTGCATTACTAGTCCAGCGACTAGTCGGGAGAGCCGATTTGATCAGGCGTTCCCTTAGTCGTCCGCACCGCGGCTTTATATATAAGAACGCTGCGCGAGGAAGCAAAGCCCCAGTTCTCTCCAGACTCTGAATAGCACGCCATCTGTGTCGGGAGTCGCGTCGCGTCGGTATCACTGCTACAAACAGCCTCGGATGCCGTATTAAGTTACTCGAGATACACGTAACCATGAAATCATTATCGAGTGAAGTGTTAATTCTGGGTTGACTTTAATTATCTACAGTCTGCGTATGTCGTATTTTCACGTGCCGCCGCGGGACAGACATTCTACCATTATTTTAGCGTGTCGTTTGATGAACCTAATCATCAAATTATGGCGAGCATTCATTTAAATATTTAACTTGGACAGTTATAGTGGCATCAGCGCATTAGACTCTGAACTGCTCTGTTAGTCAGATTGTGTGGATTCTTTTGTTTTCATCTGTGACTTTCAGAATACAGAACGTTTTTTCACGACCGTTTTTGATTATAAATCCCAGACAATCTCCTAATTCCTCAGAGCTATAAGCTGTAACTATAAGTGTATTCTCAGATGAAGTGGGCACTAGGAATTCTAATTACAGGCTGCACGTTTTGCTAATCACTTTCTGGTTGCCAATATTGTAGTTAGAGAGCCAGTGTTGAGAACGGCGAAAGACAGCATAAATAACATTCTAAATAATAGGAACATTTAAAATCAATAACTCCACCCGCCGCCGCACATTCGGTTAATTGGCCGGGAAATGCAGTGTTTCTACATTCAAACATATTCATTTTATATAACAACATATTTTCCAACCAGCCGCCCCACAACGACTCTGACAGGTAACACGTGCACAAGCATCCTTTCTGATCATCTGCATTCATTCATGTCCATTGTGCATTCCGACGGACTCTGGCAATTCCAGCAGGACAATGCGACGCGCCACACGTCCAGAATTGATACAGAGTGGCTCCAGGAACACTTCCGCTAGCCACCAAACTCCCCAGACATGAAAATTACTGAGCATGTCTGGGATGCCTTGCAACGTGCTGTTCAGAAGAGATCTCCATTCCTTCGTGCTCTTACAGATTTATGGGCTGGCCTGCAGTATTCATGGTGCCCATTCCCTCCAGCACTACTTCGGACATTAGTCGAGTCCATGCCACGTCGTGTTATGGCACTTCTGCACGCTCGCGGGAGCCCTACACGATATTAGGCAGGTGTACCAGTTTCTTTGGCTCTGCAGTGTAGTTCCCTTCTTTTACGTTCCTAACTCTACCGAGGACATATTGGCCATTCTTTTTTTGCTGAAATAGGAGCGTTTTCATTCTGGTACTGAGATACACAAGAAAACGTAAGAGTCCTAAGATGGAACGCTGAAGGGCGCTACATTTATCGAGCTAGATATTATCTGGGGTATCGTTTTCCCCGCAGAACATATGAGTTATGTAAGAAGCGAGAACTGTCCCTTGCAACAAGTTGTAGGCTAAAAGCGCCATTCATCTCTGGACGGCAGAGGGACGGGAAAATAGCTTCCGTCACTCCCATTACCCGACTGCCGGTCCTTTTAGAAAAATACGACTCCTTGATGCTGGAAGCACAAAGACGAATCGAGAAGCACACCGACGCTTACAACATATGAAGAAAATAGTATTTGCCATGACGACAAATATAAAAATGTTTGTCCCTCGTCATGGTAGTTTGTTGACATATTTTTGCGGCTGTCGGACTCCATTTTATCTTTCTTGAGAGAACGCTCTTCGTTACTACCTACAGGGTGTTTCAAAAATGACCGGTATATTTGAAACGGCAATAAAAACTAAACGAGCAGTGATAGAAATACACCGTTTGATGCAATATGCTTGGGACGACAGTACATTTTCAGGCAGACAAACTTTCGAAATTACAGTAGTTACAATTTTCAACAACAGATGGCGCTGCAAGTGATGTGAAAGATATAGAAGACAACGCAGTCTGTGGGTGCGCCATTCTGTATGTCGTCTTTCTGCTGTAAGCGTGTGCTGTTCACAACGTGCAAATGTGCTGTAGACAACATGGTTTATTCCTTAGAACAGAGGATTTTTCTGGTGTTGGAATTCCACCGCCTAGAACACAGTGTTGTTGCAACAAGACGAAGTTTTCAACGGAGGTTTAATGTAACCAAAGGACCGAAAAGCGATACAATAAAGGATCTGTTTGAAAAATTTCAACGGACTGGGAACGTGACGGATGAACGTGCTGGAAAGGTAGGGCGACCGCGTACGGCAACCACAGAGGGCAACGCGCAGCTAGTGCAGCAGGTGATCCGACAGCGGCCTCGGGCTTCCGTTCGCCGTGTTGCAGCTGCGGTCCAAATGAGCCAACGTACACGTATCGTCTCATGCGCCAGAGTTTACACCTCTATCCATACAAAATTGAAACGCGGCAACCCCTCAGCGCCGCTACCATTGCTGCACGAGAGACATTCGCTAACGATATAGTACACAGGATTGATGACGGCGATATTTGGTTTACTGACGAAGCTTATTTTTACCTGGACGGCTTCGTCAATAAACAGAACTGGCGCGTATAGGGAACCGAAAAGCCCCATGTTGCAGTCCCATCGTCCCTGCATCCTCAAAAAGTACTGGTCTGGGCCGCCATTTCTTCCAAAGGAATCATTGGCCCATTTTTCAGATCCGAAACGATTACTGCATCACGCTATCTGGACATTCTTCGTGAATTTGTGGTGGTACAAACTGCCTTAGACGACACTGCGAACACCTCGTGGTTTATGCAAGATGGTGCCCGGCCACATCGCACGGCCGACGTCTTTAATTTCCTGAATGAATATTTCGATGATCGTGTGATTGCTTTGGGCTATCCGAAACATACAGGAGGCGGCGTGGATTGGCCTCCCTATTCGCCAGACATGAACCCCTGTGACTTCTTTCTGTGGGGACACATGAAAGACCAGGTGTACCGCCAGAATACAGAAACAATTGAACAGCTGTAGCAGTACATCTCATCTGCATGTGAAGCCATTCCGCCAGACACGTTGTCAAAGGTTTCGGGTAATTTCATTCAGAGACTACGCCATATTATTGCTACGCATGGTGGATATGAGGAAAATATCGTATCTTGACCATATTCCTAATACGCACATGTACAGTATCTCTTTGACTTTGTGAAATAGAAACTGTCGCATTGAAAGGATGACAGTAGGGCTACAAATTAATAGGGTTGGACTGTTTGGGGGAGGAGACCAGACAGCGAGGTCATCGGTCTCATCGGATGCCGCGCGGGATTAGCCGAGCGGTCTGAGGCACTGCAGTCATGGACTGTGCGGCTGGTCCCGGCAGAGGTTCGAGTCCTCCCTCGGGCATGGGTGTGTGTGTTGGTCCTTAGGATAATTTAGGTTAAGTAGTGTGTCAGCTTCGGGACTGGTGACCTTAGCAATTGAGTCCCATAAGATTTCACATACATTTGGTCTCATCGGACTAGGGAAGGTCGGGAAAGGAAGTCGGCCGTGCGCTTTCAAAGGAACCATCCCGGCATTTGCCTGGAGCGGTTTAGGGAAATCACGGAAAACCTAAATCAGGATGGCCGGACGCGGGATTGAACCGTCGTCCTCCCGAATGCGAGTCCAGTGTGCTAGCCACTGCGCCACCTCGCTCGGTACAGATTAATATTACATCGTTTTATTTATCCAGTTAGCACGTTACACTCTTCCCTAACAATGCCTAACCTCACATATACATGCGTCACCAGTCTAGCTCATTCCACATTCATGCTGTAGTAACCATAGCTACGGTTCCTATGAACAGTAATGCAAAGGGTATTCACTGACAACGGAAGCTGTTTTCTATATGTTTAAACTGCAGCATATTCGATAATGAATAAGCTGTTTGGTCCATAAATTTCATGAATAACTCCGCGCGCCTTCCCACCTTCCCACGAATAAACCTAGTCACTTTTACCCTACAGTGCGATGTACCACTTTCAGCTCTTATTAATTACACCCTTTAGCAGATTCTTCTTACTGCAGGACGGCTGTTATTGAACTTTCGCTACTGGACAGGGCGTGCATAAAAAACGAGTGATTGTGCTACAGCGACTCATTGTGGAGACTTTTGTAAGGGCGTACCAAAGAGGCAGAACGAATAAACCATTTAAAGAAACACAAAATCTTCAAATGTGTTGTGAAATCTTATGGGACTCAACTGCTAAGGTCATCAAAAAAAGCCGGCCGAAGTGGCCGTGCGGTTAAAGGCGCTGCAGTCTGGAACCGCAAGACCGCTACGGTAGCAGGTTCGAATCCTGCCTCGGGCATGGATGTTTGTGATGTCCTTAGGTTAGTTAGGTTTAACTAGTTCTAAGTTCTAGGGGACTAATGACCTCAGCAGTTGAGTCCCATAGTGCTCAGAGCCATTTGAACCATTTTAACCATCAAAAAAAATTGTTCAAATGTCTCTGAGCACTATGGGACTTAACAGCGGTGGTCATCAGTCCCCTAGAACTTAGAACTACTTAAACCTAACTAACCTAAGGACATCACACACATCCATGCCCGAGGAAAGATTCGAATCCGCGACCGTAGCAGTCGCGCGGTTCCGGACTGCGCGCCTAGAACCGCGAGACCACCACGGCGTGCTAAGGTCATCAGTCGCTAAGCTTACACACTACTTAACCTAAATTATCCTAACCTAAGGACAAACACACACAGCCATGCCCGAGGGAGGAGTCGAACCTCCGCCGGGACCAGCTGCACAGTACGAGGTGCATTCAAGTTCTAAGGCCTCAGATTTTTTTTCTAATTAACTGCTCACAAGAAATCGATGAAACTGGCGTTACTTCTCGGCGTAATCGCCCTGCAGACGTACACATTTTTCAGAACGCTGACGCCATGATTCCATGCCAGCGGCGAAGGCTTCTTTAGGAGTCTGTTTTGACCACTGGAAAATCGCTGAGGCAATAGCAGCACGGCTGGTGAATGTGCGGCCACGGAGAGTGTCTTCCGTTGTTGGACAAAGCCAAAAGTTACTAGGAGCCAGGTCAGGTGAGTAGGGAGCATGAGGAATCACTTCAAAGTTGTTATCACGAAGAAACTGTTGCGTAACGTTAGCTCGATGTGCGGGTGCGTTGTCTCGGTGAAACAGCATACGCGCAGCCGTTCCCGGACGTTTTTGTTGCAGTGCAGGAAGGAATTTGTTCTTCGAAACATTTTCGTAGGATGCACCTGTTACCGTAGTGCCCTTTGGAACGCAATCGGTAAGGATTACGCCCTCGCTGTCCCAGAACATGGATACCATCATTTTTTCAGCACTGGCGGTTACCCGAAATTTTTTTGGTGGCGGTGAATCTGTGTGCTTCCATTGAGCTGACTGGCGCTTTGTTTCTGGATTGAAAACTGGCATCCACGTCTCATCCACTGTCACAACCGACGAGAAGAAAGTCCCATTCGTGCTGTCATTGCGCTTCAACATTGCTCGGCAACGTGCCACACGGGCAGCCGTGTGGTCGTCCGTCAGCATTCGTGGCACCCACCTGGATGACACTTTTCGCATTTTCAGGTCGTCATGCAGGATTGTGTGCACAGAACCCACAGAAATGCCAACTCTGGAGGCGATCTGCTCAACAGTCATTCGGCGATCCCCCAAAACAATTCTCTCCACTTTCTCGATCGTGTCGTCAGACCAGCTTGTGCGAGTCCGAGGTTGTTTCGGTTTGTTGTCACACGATGTTCTGCCTTCATTAAACTGTCGCACCCACGAACGCACTTTCGACACATCCGTAACTCCATCACCACATGTCTCCTTCAACTGTCGATGAATTTCAATTGGTTTCACACCACGCAAATTCAGAAAACGAATGATTGCACACTGTTGAAGTAAGGAAAACGTCGCCATTTTAAGTATTTAAAACAGTTCTCATCCTCGCCACTGGCGGTAAAATTCCATCTGCCGTACGGTGCTGCCATCTCTGGGACGTATTGACAATGAACGCGGCCTCATTTTAAAACAATGCGCATGTTTCTATCTCTTCCCAGTCCGGAGAAAAAAAATCTGAGGCCTTAGAACTTGAATGCACCTCGTAATGGAGGCAGTTTGTGGAAAGTGTATGGTCTGCAGGGCCTGTGATCGCTAAATATCTGTCCATCTATCTATGTATCTATCTATCTATAGGCATCATAGTGGTCGACTACAAATGACAAATGAATCATACAACAATGTCTAAGGTGTACGTCTGACGTTAATCAAACTGTACAACTCAGTGTGCATGGGTGTACAGGTGTGATACTGGTACTTACGTAAGCTCATCCACCACGGCGAGGTCATATCACATCGGATGGGAAAAATCGGTTTTTAATTGTCCTGAGGCCAAAAACCACATGAAAAGCATCACTCACATCGGGGTTTAACTGTCCTGAGGCCAAAAACCGCATAAAACGCATCAATCAAATTTGATTATTACTTGCCGTGTGACTGGCGCAAACATCTTCACGTTCAACATCGTGTCCACCGTTTTCTGCAACGAGCTGAAATCGTGAAACAGCATGTTCCGTAACAGGTCGAAGTGTTTCCGGTGTCACGTGGAGAAAGTGTTGCGCAGTGCGTGCCTTCACTGCAATTAACACAATGCTGAACGCAACACCTTTCAGACAGCCCCACAGCCAGAAGTCACACGGATGGAGATCAGGTGATTGGGACAGCCAGGCAGTAGGGAAATGGCGTCTGATAGTTCTTACATTACCGAAATGGCGCTTCAGCAGTTGCTCAACTGGATTTTCAATGTGCGGAGGTGCGCCGTCTTGCATAAAAGTGAGCCCATCCACACACCCACGCTGTTGGAGAGCTGGAATGACGTGTTGTTGTTGTGGTCTTCAGTCCTGAGACTGGTTTGATGCAGCTCTCCATGCTACTCTATCCTGTGCAAGCTTCTTCATCTCCCAGTACCTACTGCAACCTACATCCTTCTGAATCTGCTTAGTGTATTCATCTCTTGGTCTCCCTCTACGATTTTTACCCTCCACGCTGCCCTCCAATGCTAAATTTGTGATCCCTTGATGCCTCAAAACATGTCCTACCAACCGATCCCTTCTTCTAGTCAAGTTGTGCCACAAACTTCTCTTCTCCCCAATCCTATTCAATACCTCCTCATTAGTTACGTGATCTACCCACCTTACCTTCAGCATTCTTCTGTAGCACCACATTTCGAAAGCTTCTATTCTCTTCTTGTCCAAACTAGTTATCGTCCATGTTTCACTTCCATACATGGCTACACTCCATACAAATACTTTCAGAAACGACTTCCTGACACTTAAATCTATACTCGACATTAACAAATTTCTCTTCTTCGGAAACGATTTCCTTGCCATTGCCAGTCTACATTTTATATCCTCTCTACTTCGACCATCATCAGTTATTTTACTCCCTAAATAGCAAAACTCCTTTACTACTTTAAGTGTCTCATTTCCTAATTTAATTCCCTCAGCATCACCAGATTTAATTTGACTACATTCCATTATCCTCGTTATGCTTTTGTTGATGTTCATGTTATATCCTCCTTTCAAGACACTGTCCATTCCGTTCAACTGCTCTTCCAAGTCCTTTGCTGTCTCTGACAGAATTACAATGTCATCGGCGAACCTAAAAGTTTTTACATCTTCTCCATGAATTTTAATACCTACTCGGAATTTTTCTTTTGTTTCCTTTACTGCTTGCTCAATATACAGATTGAATAACATCGGGGAGAGGCTACAACCCTGTCTCACTCCTTTCCCAACCACTGCTTCCCTTTCATGCCCCTCGACTCTTATAACTGCTACCTGGTTTCTGTACAAATTGTAAATAGCCTTTCGCTCCCTGTATTTTACCCCTGCCACCTTCAGAATTTGAAAGAGAGTATTCCAGTTAACGTTGTCAAAAGCTTTCTCTAAGTCTACAAATGCTAGAAACGTAGGTTTGCCTTTTCTTAACCTTTCTTCTAGGATAAGTCGTAAGGTTAGTATTGCCTCACGTGTTCCAACATTTCTACGGAATCCAAACTGATCTTCCCCGAGGTCCGCTTCTACCAGTTTTTCCATTCGTCTGTAAAGAATTCGCGTTAGTATTTTGCAGCCATGACTTATTAAACTGATAGTTCGGTAATTTTCACATGAATGACGTAATTGCACAAAAGACACTGATAGCGCTTAGCAGTGACGGTCCAGGTAACAGGACCGGAAGCTCCTGTCTCTTCGAAAAAATATGGCCCTGTGATAAATGATGCCGTAATGACCTTTTCAGGTTGAAGTGGTACTGGTTGATTTGCGTGTGGATTTTCCGGTTCCCATATTCGACAGTTCTGTGTATTGACATACCCTGTGAGATGGAGGCGGGCTTTGTCTGTCCATAAAATCTTCCACGGCCAGTCATTGTCCACTTCCATGCGAGCAAGAAACTCTAAAGCAGGGCTTCACAACATACGTGCTCGCGGAGCAAGCTGTGAGCAGCAAGGCGTGAGCACGGAGCAGCGCGAGCACGCTACCCCCACTACTGGACCAGAGCGGAGAGTGGGGAGAGTCACGTGGGGCACACAACAGCTGCCGCCAGTCGATGTAAATCCGCGGCCACCTGCAGGGATATCACTCACGAATTATTACTGCGACAAATGAAACAAATAAAGGAGAATGTACACGTGCCACATAATTTTATTAGCTTGGTGTATGCCTCTACCATCTGTAGACACTGAAACTAAAGAATTCCACGACAATCCTATATTTTCAACACTACTTAAAATATCACATCCGGTTGTAGTGTTCTTCATGGCTACTACATCGAGGGGCTCCTCCCTCACCTGAAGATCTCTATTAACACCTCTAATAAATATGGCAAGCTGCGCTGTTCCAGTGATATCAACACTTTCGTCCAGAGCTGGAGAATACGCCATAAAATCTTTACAGATATTTGCAAGCTGGCTCTGGACGTTGTCTGCCATGTCCTGTATGCGACGCATAATGGTCATGTTAGATAGTGGCACAATCCCAAACTGTTCAACTTGAGATGGACACAAGTGTTCCGCTGCAACTACCAAACATTCTTTTATTAAATCGCCATCAATTAAGGGGCGCAGGGATTTTTGCTAAAAGCAAAGCAATTTTGCAACCCACTCTGAGAGCTGCCTCAGTTGATTTTTCTTCGTCGTCCAGTTCTTCTTCGGATAGCTTCCTTTTAAGTTTAATAACTTCCTGTGCATGATCTGGTCAATCACATTTTCCACGTCCGTAGTCTTTCGCGTGGTACGACATATAATGTCGCTGCAAATTAAATTTCTTAAAAGAATTCAGCGTTTTGTGACATACTAAACATTTTGCAATACCATCTTTTTCAGTAAACAGATACAATTCCTCCCAATGGGGGTTGAACTGGGAAAGCACGGTTGGGGTTACACAACGGCGACTTGAGACGATTCTTAACCAGCGAAGTGACTGTTAAGAGCTGATCGTAGTACTTCAAACGTTACACAGTCGGCGCGAATTCAATAGGCACGCTGCGACCCTATTCAAACGTGCGCGCGCATTTCCCCTCCCTCCCCTCCCTCCCTCCCTACTCCGCGACCTTGCAGCTGCTCGCGAGCACGTGCCTGAGCAGACGCGAGTACTCGTGCTCAAAACCGACCAGTTGTTAAGCCCTGCTCTAAAGCGAAGATCTCTCATCCTGGCAGGTCAACAGGAAGGATTTGCGAAATACCTTATACATACAACCTGGTGAGGCTCTGAGCACTATGGGACTTGGCTTCTAAGGTCATCAGTGCCCTAGAACTCAGAACTACTTCAACCTAACTGACCTAAGGACATCACACACATCGATGCCCGAGGCAGGAGTCGAACCTGCGACCGTAGCAGCAGCGCGGTTCCGGACTGCAGCGCCTCGGTCACAGCGGCCGGCCATGAAGTCTTAACATCCGGCTCCTACACACAGTTGTACCGCTTACAGAACAGGGACCTAACACTTCTCTGGCGATTTTCTAGGAATTTCCAAAGTAGTGCATATTACTACTTTCACATTATGTTGTTTTAATGGCCTTCTAAAATTCTGCAAAGTTTGAAATGAATCCGTGATCCCAACCTCGTGGCCTCCTCTCGTTAGCAATTCAGCCAAGTAAACAGCATTTGGTGTGATATGTTCACTTCATGGTCTTTCAATTCCAAACATTAAAAATTTACAACAGATCGCTCTTCTCCTGATTGACACTGTCAACAATCTTCATTACAAGGGAACCTCCCCATCGCACCCCCCTCAGATTTAGTTATAAGTTGGCACAGGGATAGGCCTTGAAAAACTGAACACAGATCAATCGAGGAAACAGGAAGAAGTTGTGTGGAACTATGAAAAAAATAAGCAAAATATACAAACTGAGTAGTCCATGCGCAAGATAGGCAACATCAAGGAGAGTGTTGGCTTACGAGCGCCGTGGTCCCGTGGTTAGCGTGAGCAGCTGTGGAACGGGAGGTCCTTGGTTCAAATCTTCTCTCGGGTCAAAATTTTAATTTTTTATTTTCAGATAATTATAAAAGTTCAGGCACTCACACATAATCAACTTCGCTCTCCAAAATTCCAGGACATGTTCAGATTTGCTTGGACATATGCAGGATTTGACGGTCTAGACACGGAAACATTTGAAAACGTAAAAAACATATGTTTTGACAGAGCACAGGGAAAACTGTGCGACTCTGAAACTGTTGCATTCATTTGATGCAGTTTATGTGACAAACTCTTATGTTTTCATCACTTTTTTGGGAGTGATTATCACATCCACAAGAAAACCTAAATCGGGCAAGGTAGAAGAATCTTTTAACCCATTCGCCAAGTGTGCAATTTAGGTGGGTCGACAACATATTCCTGTAATGTGACGCACATGCCGTCACCAGTGTCGTAAAGAATATAGCAGACGTGTTTTCCTGTGGAGGAATCGGTTGACCTATGACCTTGCGATCAAATGTTTTCGGTTAACATTGGAGAGGCACGTCCTTTCGTCTACTAATCGCACGGTTTTTCGGTGCGGTCGCAAAACACAGACACTAAACTTATTACAGTGAACAGAGACGTCAATGAATGAACGGACAGATCGTAACTTTGCGAAAATAAAGAAAGTAAAATTTTCACTCAAGGGAGGACTCGAACCAAGGACCTTTCGTTCCGCAGTTGCTCAATCTAACCACCAGACCATGGCGCTCATCAGCTGACATTCTCCTTGATGTTGCTTATCTTGCACATGGACTACTCAGTTTGTATATTTTGCTTATTTTTTCATAGTTCCACACAACTTCTTCCTGTTTTCTCGATTGATCTGTGTTCAGTTTTTCAAGGCCTATCCACTGTGTCAATTTATAACTAAACCTGAGGGGGGTGCGATGGGGAGGTTCCCTTGTTAGCATTTCTAGTAAAGACTGAAGAGTATCAGAAATGATAGCAATTTTCCTGTCGTCTGTAATCCATGACAGATGGTAGCATTTCTACTACAGTTCACAAAACATGACGAACAGCAGCGAATGTACTACGATTGGTAACTTTCGCATACAGTAGCACATGATGTGAAATCGCTACCATTTTTCTGTCACTTCCTCTGGGTAAGAACTTGAAAATCCCTTCACGATACGAAACTACTTGCGTGACTACCAAGGAGAGCTCCCCAACGGTGGAATCTACTTTCTGAAACGAGATATGCGTTTTGTGAATATGAATTTAATTATAGTTATCTACTGTAATATTCAATTATTTGAAGATTCCGATCTATCAGAAAACAAGACAAAATTATCTATTTATATTGACTGTGCAATGGCGTGAAAATTATATTTTTCGTTACCAGATATGCAGATTTTTTCAACGGTAATCGTCACACAAACACTAAAAACATAAATAACTACTGCACTACGGACAAAATGATGCAGATGAAGATTTAAATAAAAAAAGGATTTATAATTAATTCAAGCAAAATGAAAACGGACATAATGAATGCAATAATGTGGACGAAAAAGCAGGATGATAAAACAAAACAAATTAAATCGAAATTAATAAATCAAATTAATGAAAAACACATAAACAAAGATTTCAAGTGGGGGAAGAGTGATAGGAAGAAAAATGAAAGCGAATAAATAAGTTGATATTAAGATTGCAATTATAAGTCAACAGAATGAAAATAAAGCACTATACTTAAATCAGTTAACTGAGTGAAAACGATGATCAAAATTATTTCAATTAAGATTTAAAAATAAAAAGAATTTACTGCATCTGGCGAGATCTTTTCTTTTTTGCCATTTTCTCAGCTACGAATTTTCAAAATAAACCACTTCGCAAGTCATTTTTTAATATGTATTTTTAAACTCTGTCTGCTTGGATCAAACTGGTAAGTTTAAGGTGGAAGACGTCAGTAGTGAAAGAAAACGAAACAGAGGCTCTCATGTTATTCAAGTAGACTAAAATCATTATAAGAAAGCAAAGGATTCGAACCCACAAGCTTCTCCATGTAAAGCAATTATGCTATCCATTACATCACTCAACCATATTGCATAATACAAATTTATTAATGCTATTGCGTATCACAGAAAATTTCGAAATTTTTTTCATCAGACTCTCGCAAATGAAAGCCCAGTAGGATGAATGGCTCCAGAGTTTGTTACCAGGGACCTTAACCTACGTAGCCGTATAGATGGTTTCAAAAAGTCGATCCCAGCGTTGGGGACCTCTCCTTGTAAGAAGAGGTCTTAATAAATACTTGAGCCTATATTCAGAATGGCCGATTTCACTCGGCTTCTGCTGTCTACAGCGCCCGATGTTGCCACTGTTAATGACTACAGATGTCAGTGACTGAATGACATAAATGGAGAGAAATATACACTACTGGCCATTAAAATTGCTACACCAAGAAGAAATGCAGATGATAAACGGGTATTCATTGGACAAATATATTATACCAGAACTGACATGTGATTACATTTTCACGCAATTTGCGTGCATAGATGCTGAGAAATCAGTACCCAGAACAACCACCTCTGGCCGTAATAACGGCCTTGATACGCTTAGGCATTGAGTCAAACAGAGCTTGGATGGCGTGTACAGGTACAGCTGCCCATACAGCTTCAACACGATACCACAGTTCATCAAGAGTAGTGACTGGCGTATTGTGATGAGCCAGTTGCTCGGCCACCATTAACCAGACGTTTTCAGTTGGTGAGAGATCTGGAGAATGTGCTGGCCAGGGCAGCAGTCGAGAATTTTCTGTATTCAGAAAGGCCCGTACGGGACCTGCAACATGCCGTAGTGCATTATCCTGCTGAAGTGTAGGGTTTCGCAGGAATCCAATGAAGGGTAGAGCCATGGGCCGTAACACATCTGAAATGTAACGTCCGCTGTTCAAAGTGCCGTCAATGCGAACACGAGGTGACCGAGACGTGTAACCAATGGCACTCCATACCATCACGACGGGTCATACGCCAGTATGGCGATGTCGAATACACGCTTCCAATGTGCGTTCACCGCGATTTCGCCAAACACGGATGCGACCATCATGATGCTGTAAACAGAACCTGTATTCATCTGAAAAAAGGACGTTTTGCCATTCGTGCACCCAGGTTCGTCGTCGAGTACACCATCGCAGGCGCTCCTGTCTGTGATGCAGCGTCAAGGGTAACCGCAGCCACGGTCTCGTAGCTGATAGTCCGTGCTGCTGCAAACGTCGTCGAACTGTTCGTGCAGATGGTTGTTGTCTTGCAGACGTCCCCATCTGTTGACTCAGGTATCGAGACGTGGCTGCACGATCCGTTACAGCCATGCGGATAAGATGGATGTAATCTCGACTGCTAGCGATACGAGGCCGTTGGGATCCAGCACGGCGTTCCGTATTATCCTCCTGAATCCATCGGTTCCATATTCTGCTAAGTCATTGGATCTCGACCAACGCGAGCAGCAATGTCGCGATGCGATAAACCGCAATCGCGATAGGCTACAATCCGACCATTATCAAAGTCGGAAACGTGATGGTATGCATTTCTCCTCCTTACACGAGGCATCACAAAACATTTCACCAGGTAACGCCGGTCAACTGCTGTTTGTGTATGAGAAATCGGTTGGAAACTTCCCTTATGTCAGCACGTTTTAGGTGTCGCCACCGGCGCCAGCCATGTGTGAATGCTCTGAAAAGCTAATCATTTGCATATCATAGCATATTCTTCCTGTCGGTTAAATTTCGCGTCTGTAGCACATCTTCGTGGTGCAGCATTTTTAATGGCCAGCAGTGTAATAAATACTTGAGGCTAAGTTCAGAACGGCCGACTTCACTCGGCTTCTGCTGCCTACAGCTCGCGATCTCGCCAGTGTTAATGACTTCAGATATCAGTGCCCGACTGAAAAACAAGGAGAGAAATATATAAAGTGTGAACTGGATACGGTGGAGAGGTGAGGGGTGTAAGGTTCAATATGAGAGTGAGAATGGTGGAAGAGATAGATGGGAGAGGGACTGACAGAAAGAGAGAGGGAGTGCGATTGAGAGGAAGAGCTATTAAAGAAAGAGAGAGGCAGTGGGGTGAAGAGTGAGAGTGAGAGAGGGCAAGGAAACATGGAAGGTGTGGATTAGGTACAGTGAAGACATGTGTGGTGGAAGGGTGATTGTGTGAAACAGAGTGAACGAGAATGGTATTAGAGATGGACGAGAGAGGGACTGATGGAAAGAGAGAGAGAGAGAGAGAGAGAGAGAGGGAATATGCGAAGGAGAAAGAGAGAGTTGCGAATGACGTCAGCAAGATAAGGCGAGGGGCAAGGGGTATGGAGTGGAGGGGGCAGTAGCCATTAATCAGCTTATTTCCGTGGCAGAGCGCTGGCCCAGAAACGTTCAGAGGTGGAGAGAAAAAGTGTATGTAAGAGGAAAGTAAGGGAAGGGAAAATTCTTTTTCCGGAGAGCTGAGGTGAGGCGAGGCCTGCCGGTGGCAGAACGGACGGACTGACGCGGGAAGGCTGCGACCTGTCAAGTATGTCAAAGAGGCCCTCCCGGGAGAAACAGGCCGCTGCGACAGGCGCGCAGTACCGTGCTGGACTCCGCTGGCGAGTGTCAGTGGAGCATGTCCGTAGAGAATTGCTGCTACATCTACAAGTCTGCTCAAAATTACTTTCTGAGTGACAGCCAGGAAGTCGGCGCTGGGAGGCCTACAGGCAGCCACCCCCGCACCACCCACGCGTGGTTGCCAGGCCTTCACCCCCCCAGCTGTAAAACACTTCCACCTTGCACTGTGCTACAGTTTGAGGCGGACTGCTATTCAAAAATGGTTCAAATGGCTCTGAGCACTATGGGACTTAACATCTGAGGTTGTCAGTCCCCTAGAACGTAGAACTACTTAAACCTAACTAACCTAAGGACATCACAAACACCCATGCCCGAAGCAGGATTCGAACTTGCGACCATAGCGGTCGCGCGATTCCAGACTGAAGCGCCTAGAACCGCTCGGTCACCGCGGCCGGCTTGACTGATTTATCGTGTAACTGAGGTTTAATGGATTCCTTTTAGCACTCATGCGGATAATCTCACACTTTTCGTCATTTTGGGGGCAACTGCCAATTTTCTCACCGAACAGATATCTTCTCTAAATCGTTTTGCAGTTCGTTTTGATCTTCCGATGACTTTGCTAATCGCTAAACGACAGCGTCATTTGTAAACAACTTAAGACGGCTGCTCAGATTGTCTCCCAAATCGTTAAGGAACAGCAAAGGGCCAATAGCACTAACATGTGGAACGCCATAAATGACTTCTGTTCTCAGAATGAGATTTTCACTCTGCAGCGGAGTGTGCGCTGATATGAAACTTCCTGGCAGATTAAAACTGTGTGCCCGACCGAGACTCGAACTCGGGACCTTTGCCTTTCGCGTGCAAGTGCTCTACCATCTGAGCTACCGAAGCACGACTCACGCCCGGTACTCACAGCTTTACTTCTGCCAGTATCTCGTCTCCCACCTTCCAAACTTTACAGAAGCTCTCCTGCGAACCATGCAGAACTAGCACTCCTGAAAGAAAGGATATAGCGGAGACATAGCTCAGTTGGTAGAGCACTTGCCCGCGAAAGGCAAAGGTCCCGAGTTCGAGTCTCGGTCGGGCACACAGTTTTAATCTGCCAGGAAGTTTCGTTTGACTTCTGTTTTAATCGATCACTTTCCCTCAAGTAGTGCGAACTGTGACCTCTCTGCTCTGACAGGAAATCACGAATCCAGTCACACAACTGAGACGATATTCCATAAGTACGCAATTACACTACAAGCCGCTTACACAAGTGGCAAGGAGAGAAACATTGAAGGTGTGGATTGGATACAGTGAAGAAATGTGAGGTGGAAGGGTGATTGTGTGAAAGAGAGTGAATGAGAATGGTGTTAGAGACGGACGAGAGAGGGACTGATGGAAAGAGGGTGCATGCGATTGAGAGGATGAGTTACTGAGATTGAAAGAAAGAGAGAGAGAGAGTATACGCGAAGGAGAGAGAGAGAGTTGCGAATGACGTCAGCAAGATAAGGCGAGGGGCAAGGTACAGTGTCAAAAGTGTTCTGGTAACCTAGAAGTACGGAATCAATTTGAAATCGCTTGTCAATAGCATTCAACACTTCATGCGAATAAAGAGCTAGTTGTGTTTCATAAGAACGATGTTTTCTAAATGCATATTGACTGTGTGTCAATACATTATTTTCTTCGAGATAATTCATAATGTTTCAACACAGTATATGTTCCATAATCCTGCTGCATATCGAAATTAACAATACGGGTCTGTAATTTAGTGGATTGCTCCTGCTGCCTTTCGTGAATATTGGTGTGACCTGTGCAACTTTCCACTCTTTGGGTACGGATATTTCGCCGGTTGTATATCATTGTTAGGCAATCTTGTCAAGATCTGATTGAATAATTCTGATGTTTCTTTCAGATAGTACTGCTTTATGGATAACTGCATCATCTGCGAAAAATTTGAGGTTCCTGTTAGTATTGTCTGCCAGACTTAAACCTAACTAACCTAAGGACATCTAACTAACCTAAGGACATCACAAACATCGATGCCCGAAGCAGGATTCGAACCTGCGACCCTAGCGGTCGCGCGGTTCCAGACTGAAGCGCCTAGTACCGCTCGGCCACACCGAACGGCGGACTGCTATTGTGTGGTGATTATTCCTTGCGCGCTCACAAGGCGACAGTGGAATTTTCGTAATTTTTTAGGGTTCTCTACCTCAGTTGGTAAAAACGTAACGCTTACAGGATCACTTCGTTGTCTCTCTGTATTTCCGACTGTTCAGAACCCTTTTGCTCATAAGCTGATATAATTATCAAGCTGAAGTTTACGTCACTTATTAAGATCCACGGTTCCTTGGCGATGTAAAAAAAAGTGAAGCTTCTAAGTTAATGCATTGGAAAGATATGGCCATTTAGGCCAAGTATTTTCATGCTCACAACTTATAGAAACCTAGAGGGTACATCACGTTCAGCAAGAATCATGAAATTTGCCGAGAAACAACGGGTTCACACAACAACCAAAGGAAAAAACTCCGAAAATCGTTAATTTGTAACTATATCACAGCGAAAAAGCTATATTTTTCCTTTGTTAGACCGTCCGACTGTTAAGTCTCTTCTTTCTCAGGAACGGGTTCAGTATCAAGCTAAAATTTATATCTCATACTCAGGTTTTAGTCTTTTGGTGTTGTAAAAATATTAAGCTCCTAAGTCAATGCAATCACTTATATGACTTATATTGATAGTTGCAAACTCATTCATCTGTTAACGTAAAGGAAAAAAAAATTAGGAAACGGTTAATCTGTAAATGTATCACACGAAAAAATATTTCTTTTCTCATTTGTCATCCGACTTTAGATTTGAATTAAAACGTTCTCGAATGTCTTGGAGTTCCTGGGACCCATATCTTGACAGTATCAGTGTAGATAACGGAAAAAAACATCGTCGAGATCTAGACTGCCGGAATGTATGAAGTCTCTATACATATTTCTGTTCATAACAGAAATTTAATTTCTTTGCCGCTTTTAGGCACTGAAATAACATCATAGGTATAACCCTCTGAAAAAGAGCACTAAGTGCCCGAAATCGGAAAAAAATTAAATTTCTTTTATGCATCTGCTTGCTTGTTATTTCGTTATATACAACTATACTTGCTGAGGGTGGATAAAATACTAATAATTCACAGTTTGTACCGAACTCTCAGTTCGCGAGTCCTATTGGCACCTGGCCAGATGTTATATTTATGGTACATGAAGTTCAGAACTCAAATATCAAAACCCAAGTCAGTTCGATTCAACTCTTAAACATTCTCGAGAATATCGATTTTGAATGTTTTCGTGCAATGGAGTGAAAAATGCATTTTTGTTACCACATGTGCAATTTGTTTTGCACCGCAATCGTCATACAGACATTTAAAACATAATATAAACACCTATTTTACTATGGACAAAACAACACAGATGCTCTCATAAGTAAAACGAAATTCAAGCAAAATCGGAAACGTATGTTGTTGCTGTGGTCTTCAGTCCTGAGACTGGTTTG
This sequence comes from Schistocerca nitens, assembly GCF_023898315.1. NCBI lineage: Eukaryota > Metazoa > Arthropoda > Insecta > Orthoptera > Acrididae > Schistocerca > Schistocerca nitens. The sequence continues at coordinate 162,246,279 of NC_064624.1, read as the reverse complement.
ATGCAGCTCTCCATGCTACTCTATCCTGTGCAAGCTTCTTCACCTCCCAGTACCTACTGCAGCCTACATCCTTCTGAATCTGCTTAGTGTATTCATCTCTTGGTCTCCCTCTACAATTTTTATCCTCCACGCTGCCCTCCATTGCTAAATTGGTGATCCCTTGATGTCTCAGAACATGTCCTACTAACCGATCCCTTCATCTAGTCAAGTTGTGCCACAAGCTCGTCTTCTCCCCAATTCTACTCAATACCTCCTCATTAGTTATGTGATCTACCCATCTAATCTTCAGCATTCTTCTGTAGCACCACATTTCGAAAGCTTCTATTCTCTTCTCGTCTAAACTATTTATCGTCCATGTTTCACTTCCATACATGGCTACACTCCATACAAATACTTTCAGAAACGACTTCCTGACATTTAAATCAATACTTCATGTTAACAAATTTCTCTTCTTCAGAAACAATTTCCTTGCCACTGCCAGTCTACATTTTATATCCTCACTACTTCGACCATCATCAGTTATTTTGCTCCCCAGATAGCAAAAGTCCTTTACTACTTTAAGTGTCTCATTTCCTAATCTAATACCCTCAGCATCACCCGACTTAATTCGACTACATTCCATTATCCTCGTTTTGCTTTTGTTGATGTTGACACGGAAACGTATATAATGAACTAAATAATCTGACGAAAAAACAGAGTGATAAAACAACATAAATTAAATCGATTTAATACACAAAATCAATTAAAAATACATAAATAAAGATTTCAAGTGGAGAAAGAATGATAGAAGAAAAATAAGGGAAAATGAAATAGTGACTTTATTATTAAATTTTTGTGACAAAGCAGTGAAATTAAGAAATTACATTTACACTAATTAGTTGAAGAAAAGTGATAAAGGCATTTTGATGTAGATTTAACATTAAGGAAACCTTGCTGCAACTGATGAGATTCGAAGCCGCAAGCACAAGCCTGCAAAGCTATTATCTCCTCTATTATACAACCCAACCACGGTATGTAGTGCAGCTTTTCTATCGCTGTCGAGTGTCACACAAAATTTCGAATTTTTGCTTTCGTCAGTTACTCGCAGCTGAGGCCCCAACAGGATGAATTGCTGCAGTGTGTGGTATCTGGGATCTTTGTCTACATCACCGTATAGACAGTTTCAAAAGGCCGATTGCACCGCTGGCGGCCTCCCCTGGTCACAAAGGATCTTTGTCACTGTGGTTGCGATTATGATTATGTTCGTAGATGAAACAGTGTGGTAAGATGTAATCGTGGTTCTAAAGTTGGCTTTCTGACACATATCGTACAGGGTCACCTCAAGAATAATGCATGCTAATGTGATTGTTCCAAAAGTTTTCAAACGAACTTCAACACACATCGCAGCGGTACTTCTACTATAAAAAGTTCGGTGTAGCCTACTACACTGTGTGATCAAAAACATCCAGACACCTGGCTCAAAATGATCTACATCTTCGTGGCGTCCTCAATCGGTAATGCTAGAATTCATTACATTGTTGGCCCACCCTTAGCTCTGACGACATGTTCCACTCTGGCAGGCATACGTTCGGTCAGGTGCTGGAAGGTTTCTTCGGGAATGGCCGCCCATTCTTCACGGTGTGGTGCACTGAGAAGAGGTATCGATGTCGGTCGTTGAAGCCTGGAACGAAGCTGGCGTTCCAAAACATCCCAAAGGTGTTTTATAGGATTCAAGTCAGGACTTTGTGCAGAGCAATTCACAACAGGGATGTTATTGTCGTGCATTTTGAACAGGTGCTCGATCGTATTGAAAGATGCAGTCGACATCCCCGAATTGCTCTTCAACAATGGGACGCAAGAAGGTGCTTAAAACATCATTGTAGGCCTATGCCGTCATAGTGTCACGCAAAACAACAAGCGGTGCAAGCCCCCTCCATGAAAAGACCACACCATAACACCACCGCCTCTGAATTTTACTGTTGCCACCACACAGGTCCGCAGATGACGTTCACCGGGCATTCGCCATACCGAGACCCAGCCATCGGGTCGCCACATTGTGTAGCGTGATTCGTCATCCACTCAACGTTTTTGCCACTGCATAATCCTCCAGTGTTTGCGCTCCTTAGCCGGCCGGAGTGGCCGAGTGGTTCTAGGCGCTACAGTCTGGAACGGCGCGACCGCTACGGTCGCAGGTTCGAATCCTGCCTCGGGCATGGATGTGTGTGATGTCCTTAGGTTAGTTAGGTTTAAGTAGTTCTAAGTTCTAGGGGACTGATGACCTCAGAAGTTCAGTCCCATAGTGCTGAGAGCCTTTTTGTTACGCTCCTTCCACCAAGCGAGGCGTCGTTTGGCATTTACCGGCGTGATGTGTGGCTTATGAACAGCCGCTCGACCATTAAATCGAAGTTTTCTGACCTCCCACCTAACTGTCATAGTACAGGGTGGCGCAGATGGATCGGGTGGTTTTGAAGTGGACTGTACGTCTGGAGGGGGGGAGCCAGGTGTTCGGCGACTTCGTCCCGTGGTGGGGGGGGGGGGGGGGGGGGACGGGAAGTTTCAGTTGCAGGCTGGCAGTCAGTCGCGATGGCTACGTGGTCCGTTGAGCATCGTGTTTTCGCAGTGGAAGAGTTCATACGCAATAACGAGTCAATTGTTGCTGTGACGCGTGCCTTTCGCCGGCGTTTCAACATCCCACCTCGCGGTAGTGTTCCTAAGCGAGATACGATATTGAGTTGGGTGCATAATTTCCGCACTACTGGTTCATGTGCTCCAAAATGGACGCCTAGACCGCCAACAATAACAACGCCTGAGAACGTGGAGCGTGTGAGACGCGATGTCACTGCGAGCCCACGTCGATCAACGAGACGTCGTGCTCAAGCTCTTGGAATGTCACGTCGGAGCCTTCAAAGGATTCTTAACGAAGAACTGAAATTCCACCCCTATAAAATCCTGTTGGTACAGAAGATTCTCCCAACAGACCATCTTCAAAGGCTTCAGTTTAGCCAACAGATGCTGGAGTTATTGGAAGATGTAAACCTGATTATCATGATGTCTGACGAGGCTCACTTTCACATTAACGGATACCTAAACAAGCAAAATTGCCGTTACTGGGCCGACACTAACCCAAGAGATCTACACCAACGGCCTCTCCATAGTGACAAAGTGACGGTTTGGTGTGGGGTTTCTAAGGTAGGGATAATTGGTCCTTACTTTTTTGAAAATGAAAGGGAGCAGGCGGTTACTGTTAATTCGCAGCGTTATGTGAACATGATTGAAGATTTTCTTCTCCCACAACTTGAAGAGAACAATTACGACATGGGCAATATGTGGTTCCAACAAGACGGGGCAACTGCACATACCGCTAGGATATCAATGCAAGCTGTACGCGCTCTGTTCCCTGGCCGTTTGATTTCCCGTAATGGAGATGTCCATTGGCCCCCTCGCTCGCCGGACCTCACGGTATGTGACTTTTTCTTATGGGGCTATTTAAAAGCAAGGGTCTACATGAACAAACCCCGGACCATTCAGGAGTTGAAGGCAGCAATTCACACCGAAATCACATCAATTCCTGGTGATGTGCTTGAGCGGGCAATGCGGAACGTTAAGGACCGACTCCAAGAATGCGTCGCTCGAGAAGGAGGGCATTTGATGGATGTAATTTTTAAAAACTAACATTACTATTTTTTTGTTAATAAACTTCCATTGTAACTACACGTTTTGCACTTTATTTCAATCCAATACCTTTACAATGGACAGTTTGACAAGTATTTTAAAACCACCCGATCCATCTGCGCCACCCTGTACTTGCAGTGGATCCTGATGCAGTTTTTAACTCCTGTTTGATGGTCTGGATAGATGTCTGCCTATTACACATTACGACTGTCTTCAACTGTCGGCGGTCTCTGTCAGTCAACAGACGAAGTCGGCCTGTACGCTTTAATGCTGTACGTGGCCCTTCACGTTTCCACTTCACTATCACATCGGAAACGGTGGAGTTAGCGATGTTTACGAGTGTGAAAAACTTGCGTACAGACGTATGACACAAGTTATACCCAGTCACCTGACCACGTTCAAAGTCCGTGAGTTCCGCGGAGCGCCCCATTCTGCTCTCTCACGATGTGTAATGACTACTGAGGTCGGTGATACGGAGTACCTGGCAGTTGGTAGCAGCAGAATGCATGTAATATGAAAAAGTATGCTTTTCGGGGTGTCCGGATACTTTTGATCACATAGTGCACTTACTCCGGTGCTAACCTCGGCGTGTGAATTCAAAGTAAGAGCAAGGCATAAAGACGCTGTAAGGATTACTGCTTTGTCATGAATGAAGATAGACTGTATTTTCTGTGCAAAGTGCATCGAGTCATCGAGTACATAAACAGATGGGAATCAAACCTCAAAAAAAAAAAAAAAAACCTAGCATATTAACATACGCAGCGCGAGGAAAAATTAGACCATGGCAGTACGGATTACACAACTGTATATACAGAAATGCTTCAGATGATAATAGTTGATACACACTATGATACATTGAAATATAAATGGCTCTGAGCACTATGGGACTTAACTTCTGAGGTCATCAGTCCCCTAGAACTTAGAACTACCTAAACCTAACTAACCTAAGGACATCGCACAACACCCAGTCATCACGAGGCAGAGAAAATCCCTGACCCCGCCGGGAATCGAACCCGGGAACCCGGGAGTGGGAAGCGAGAACGCTACCGCACGACCACGAGCTGCGGACATTGAAATATAAAAAATAAATAAAGTAAGTATGTGGCAGAATGCTCGCTTGCCATGAGCGAGGCTGGCTACGATTCCCAGCTGATGCAATTTCTTTGAGAGAAGTGCATATTCTACGAGCATTTCCGTCAAGCGTAAACTACATAAATACGGGAAAAAACCGCTACGGTCGCAGGTTCGAATCCTGCCTCGGGCATGGATGTGTGTGATGTCCTTAGGTTAGTTAGGTTTAAGTAGTTGTAAGTTCTAGGGGACTGATGACCTCACATGTTAAGTCCCATAGCGCTCAGGGCCATTTGACAATAGCGACTACAGAGTGTTCCCTCATAAGGATGCAAGGTGAGATCAGCCCTGACATAAAAGTGGCTTACCTCTTTCTCAGAAAGCTGGTTTTGTGTCTGGCGTTCTCGAAAGCCAATACAAATTAGCAGTTGCAGCAGCTAAACAAAATAATCTACTGTAATTTTTGTGGGGGGGGGGGGGGGGAGGGGGGAATCAGAAAGAATCTGTTGCTGCGTGTGGCGTAAGATGCAATGCACAAACGACGCAGTACTCAAAACATTACTGTGAACCAAGTAGGTGGGTTTTCTTCCTTAAAGAAAATCTTTCTTGAGAAATCAAACTCTGATTGTTCACAAAAAGACTGCACAGCGTAGAAAGACTCTAACAATTACAAAATTCTCTCATCACGCCTTTAAAATTCCTCCAAAATCTTCTCCATGGGTACAAAGAACGAGGAAGTATCATAAAAGAGTTTTCGTCTACATAATAAAGCATTCCAGGCAGTTTCTCCCAGGGATTCACATTCTCTGAACTGCTCACTGCTGTGCCTCAAATAAGAATGCCCCAGCACTACACAAATGACAGACTAGCAAGTCAGCCACAGATAAAACTAAACACGGAGTCAAGGATCTTATTCACTGTCCATGGCGTGCGCTCGTTCATCATTGTCCCAGAACAGTAAAGGTGAATTACCTGTGTGTGTGTGTGTGTGTGTGTGTGTGTGTGTGTGTGTGTGTGTGTGTGTGTGTGTGTGTGTGTGTCGCGTGACTAGGGCCTCCCGTCGGGTAGACCGTTCGCCTGGAGCAAGTCTTTCGATTTGACGCCACTTCGGCGACTTGCGCGTCGATGGGGATGAAATGATGATGATTCGGACAACACAACACCCTGAGCGGATAAAATCTCCGACCGAGCCGGGAATCGAACCCGGGTCCGTAGGTTTGACGTTCTGTCGCGCTAACCACTCAGCTACCGGAGGCGGGCGAATTACCTGTAATAGCCGAAAACTTACGATAACCTCACAGTATGAGTGTTCGTATCATGACTGTTGCAGTGCTGAGGTACAGAGGTGGGAGAATTATTACATTTGAAAAGGAACACATTTTTGAGTTCAGAGGTATTTATTCACCACATGAGTATACATTAGTATTTCGCGTGCATGCCTTTATTCCTAATGAGCAATTCGATATGTCTTGGCATTGTTGACATCTTCATCACACCGACCTACATAAGGAGGAACGATCACCACGATAAAATAAGGAAAGTCAGAGCTCGTACGGAAAGATATAGGTGTTCATTCTTCCTGAGCGCTATACGAGATTGGAATAATAGAGAATTGTGAAGGTGGTTCGATGAACCCTCTGCCAGGCACTTAAATGTGATTTGCAGAGTACCCATGTAGATGTACACTCCTGGAAATGGAAAAAAGAACACATTGACACCGGTGTGTCAGACCCACCATACTTGCTCCGGACACTGCGAGAGGGCTGTACAAGCAATGATCACACGCACGGCACAGCGGACACAACAGGAACCGCGGTGTTGGCCGTCGAATGGCGCTAGCTGCGCAGCATTTGTGCACCGCCGCCGTCAGTGTCAGCCAGTTTGCCGTGGCATACGGAGCTCCATCGCAGTCTTTAACACTGGTAGCATGCCGCGACAGCGTGGACGTGAACCGTATGTGCAGTTGACGGACTTTGAGCGAGGGCGTATAGTGGGCATGCGGGAGGCCGGGTGGACGTACCGCCGAATTGCTCAACACGTGGGGCGTGAGGTCTCCACAGTACATCGATGTTGTCGCCAGTGGTCGGCGGAAGGTGCACGTGCCCGTCGACCTGGGACCGGACCGCAGCGACGCACGGATGCACGCCAAGACCGTAGGATCCTACGCAGTGCCGTAGGGGACCGCACCGCCAGTTCCCAGCAAATTAGGGACACTGTTGCTCCTGGGGTATCGGCGAGGACCATTCGCAACCGTCTCCGTGAAGCTGGGCTACGGTCCCGCACACCGCTAGGCCGTCTTCCGCTCACGCCCCAACATCGTGCAGCCCGCCTCCAGTGGTGTCGCGACAGGCGTGAATGGAGGGACGAATGGAGACGTGTCGTCTTCAGCGATGAGAGTCGCTTCTGCCTTGGTGCCAATGATGGTCGTATGCGTGTTTGGCGCCGTGCAGGTGAGCGCCACAATCGGGACTGCATATGACCGAGGCACACAGGGCCAACACCCGGCATCATGGTGTGGGGAGCGATCTCCTACACTGGCCGTACACCACTGGTGATCGTCGAGGGGACACTGAATAGTGCACGGTACATCCAAACCGTCATCGAACCCATCGTCCTACCATTCCTAGACCGGCAAGGGAACTTGCTGTTCCAACAGGACAATGCACGTGCCACCCAACGTGCTCTAGAAGGTGTAAGTCAACTACCCTGGCCAGCAAGATCTCCGGATCTGTCCCCCATTGAGCATGTTTGGGACTGGATGAAGCGTCGTCTCACGCGGTCTGCACGTCCAGCACGAACGCTGGTCCAACTGAGGCGCCAGGTGGAAATGGCATGGCAAGCCGTTCCACAGGACTACATCCAGCATCTCTACGATCGTCTCCATGGGAGAATAGCAGCCTGCATTGCTGCGAAAGGTGGATATACACTGTACTAGTGCCGACATTGTGCTGCATGCTCTGTTGCCTGTGTCTATGTGCCTGTGGTTCTGTCAGTGTGATCATGTGATGTATCTGACCCCAGGAATGTGTCAATAAAGTTTCCCCTTCCTGGGACAATGAATTCACGGTGTTCTTATTTCAATTTCCAGGAGTGTAGAAGTAGATGATCCCATGCTTGGATAAGTATCTTGGTGTGCGGCAACTTCTGCTTAACAAATGGTTCAAATGGCTCCGAGTACTATCGAACTTGACATCTGAGGCCATCAGTCCCCTAGAACTTAGAACTACTTAAACCTGACTAACCTAAGGACATCACACACATTCATGCCCGACTCAGGATTCGAACCTACGACCGTAGCAGCAGCGTGGTTCCGGACTGAAGCGCCTAGAACCGCTCGGCCACCGCGGCCGGCTCTGCTTAACAACTGCCCACAAATTCTCAATAGGGTTCTTGTATGGACTATTCCCAGGCCATCGCAAAGTTTTTACATTGTTTTCAACTAAGAAGTGTCCAAGTGACACAGCTTTATGGCATCGTGCATGAACACAAAATTACCGCCAGGAAACCAGTCCTTCATCCGAGGTAAACGCCTGTTTTCCGAAACTTTCCTAACCGATTCATACAACATTACAGACGTGGGATATTTTACGGTTTACACTATAAAAAGCTCAGAAAATTATTCTTCCACCATTCTTTGGACGTACTGGCTATTTTCGTCATATATGGAGAATATAAACTAGTCAGAAAAGCAGATCTGAAAGGAAAAAAAAAGCAGTTTAATCATAAAAAGTCCATGATTTCAGATGCTATATGCTCGTATGAAAAGAAGAACAAGAAGAAAAAAGAAAATTTCTCCATGCCTGATTTAAATATTTAGTTGAAAAAAAAAATTCATCTTTCAAAAGAAACTTTCACATACAGATTCTCTGTTGGTTTAAATGAAGTTTATTTACCTTGCTCCAGTCCTCTCCAAACTGATTTCTAGCTTTCTGATTTAAATCTCTTTTCACTCACTGCAGTATAGGGTAAATTAAGTAAATAAAAATTACCTTCATTAAACAAATTACATAAGATAGAATTAAACTACCTGTAAGTTTTGCTTTTTTGCGTGGACGACGAACTTGAAACCCTGCACTAATAAGTTCTCTGAGAACTGTGGAGGTACAAACATCGACTCCAAAATTCTCCAGAGCCTTGCCCACATCTCGACTGGTAGCTGTTCAGTTGTTTTTCGCCATCTGGACACGTTAGCGTTCAGTTATAGGCGACACTTTGCTCTAGCGAACACAGTTCCCTCCACGTGCAGGACTGAAATTAAGTCCCTCTTCCGCTGCCTGGCAAATGCAGCTTGGATCTTTGTGAAATTTGTAATGTGTTTCCCACTTCTCGCTGTGAATACTGTGTTTCTTCAAGTAACAGTTTCGTAGTAGCAACTTTTGTTGTCGACCCATACGCAACAAATATCTGACAGGCAAAACAATCTTTAATAATAATGAAAATATTTATAATTTATGACTAAAATTCAAGAAGAGATAGTCATAAATTATTGCTTGATGATGTTGTTGTTGTTGTGCTCTTCAGTCCTGAGACTGGTTTGATGCAGCTCTCCATGCTACTCTATCCTGTGCAAGCTTCATCTCCCAGTACTTACTGCAACCTACATCCTTCTGAATCTGCTTAGTGTATTGATCTCTTGGTCTTCCTCTACGATGTTTACCCTCCACGCTGCCCTCCAATACTAAATTGGTGATCCCTTGATGCCTCAGAACATGTCCTACCAACCGATCCCTTCTTCTGGTCAAGTTGTGCCACAAACTTCTCTTCTCCCCAATCCTATTCAATACCTCCTCATTAGTTACGTGATCTACCCACCTTATCTTCAGCATTCTTCTGTAGCACCACATTTCGAAAGCTTCTATTCTCTTCTTGTCCAAACTATTTATCGTCCATGTTTCACTTCCATACATGGCTACACTCCATACAATTACTTTCAGAAAAGACTTCCTGACACTTAAATCTATAGTCGATGTTAACAAATTTCTCTTCTTCAGAAACGCTTCCCTTGCCATTGCCTGTCTACATTTTATATCCTCTCTACTTCGACCATCATCAGTTATTTTGCTCCCCAAATCGCAAAATTCCTTTACTACTTTAAGTGTCTCATTTCCTAATCTAATTCCCTCAGCATCACCCGACTTAATTCGACTACATTCCATTATCCTCGTTTTGCTTTTGATGATGTTCATCTTGTATCCTCTTTTCAAGACACTGTCCATTCCGTTCAGCTGCTCTTCCAAGTCCTTTACTGTCTCTGACAGAATTAAAATGTCATCGGCGAACCTCAAAGCTTTTATTACTTCTCCTTGGATTTTAATACCTACTCCGAATTTTTCTTTTCCTTCACTGCTTGCTCAATATACGGATTGAATAACATCGGGGAGAGGCTACAACCATGTCTTACTCCCTTCCCAACAACTGCTTGCTTCCGTTTCATGTCCCTCGACTCTTATAACTGCCATCTGGTTTCTGTACAAATTGTAAATAGCCTTTCGCTCCCTGTATTTTACCCCTGCCACCTTCAGAATCTGAAAGAGAGTATTCCAGTCAACATTGTCAAAAGCTTTCTCTAAGTCTACAAATGCTAGAAACGTAGGTTTGCCTTTCCTTAATCTTTCTTCTAAGATAAGTCGTAAGGTTAGTATTGCCTCACGTGTTCCAGTATTTCTACGGAATCCAAACTGATCTTCCCCGAGGTCGGCTTCTACTAGTTTTTCCATTCGTCTGTAAAGAATTCGTGTCAGTATTTTGCAACTGTGGCTCATTAAACTGACTGTTCGGTAATTTTCACATCTGTCAACACCTGCTTCCTTTGGGATTGGAATTAATATATTCTTGTTGAAGTCTGAGGGTATTTCGCCTGTTTCATACATCTTGCTCACCAGATGGTAGAGTTTTGTCAGGAGTGGCTCTCCCAAGGCCGTCAGTAGTTCCAATGGAATGTTGTCTACTCCGGGGGCCTTGTTTCGACTCAGGTCTTTCAGTGCTCTGTCAAACTCTTCACGCAGTATCGTATCTCCCATTTCATCTTCATCTACATCGTCTTCCATTTCCATAATATTGTCCTCAAGTACATCGCCCTTGTATAGACCCTCTATATAATCCTTCCACCTTTCTGCTTTCCCTTCTTTGCTTAGAACTGGGTTTCCATCTGAGCTCTTGATGTTCATACAAGTGGTTCTCTTATCTCCAAAGGTCTCTTTAATTTTCCTGTAATTTTCCTTGATGATACGTTAAACATAAAACGCCCCTGAAGTATGTCCCAGCTGAATTAAACAGCTGCAACCATGCAATCTTTGCCTCAACAATAACAATTGTCTACTTGGGGAGTGCTGCCAACATTGTTATTGGCACAGTACTGCCAATCGCAAAGGCAAATGTTGACATATAGATGTAATTAAGTGAAAATGTGAATATCACGTGGCTGAATGAAATGGTTCAAATGGCTCTGAGCACTATGGGACTCAACTGCTGAGGTCATTAGTCCCCTAGAACTTAGAACTACTTAAACCTAACTAACCTAAGGACATCACACACATCCATGCCCGAGGCAGGATTCGAACCTGCGACCGTAGCGGTCTTGCGGTTCCAGACTGCAGCGCCTTTAACCGCACGGCCACTTCGACCGGCCGTGGCTGAATAATTCCAGATTGAGAGAAACTAGAAAATATCAAACTTTTTGATTCGATTCTACCTCTGTAGTGTATTTTGTTGTCACTATTCTTCTTTTATGGAACCAATAAGTTTCGTCACCTCAATTAGCGCCAATTAATTCTTTCATGTCCATTATAATTATGCGGGCTGTTATGCCGTGCTCGGTTGATGAATTCTGTGTCAGTTCCCAACGTTTCGTCCCCATCTGCGGGAGACATCTTCAAGGGGGTCCGTAGGTCGATGGAAGGTCCAACACACCCACTGGCTCGCTACTGACTGCCGCTAAATTCCGTGTCCGCGCGCTCCCGCGCCGCGGCGTGACGTCACGTGTTTTGAAAACGTCAGTGCAATTGGCCGCTGTCCGCTGCCGTTGCCACCACCCAGTAGTGGGCGGGCGGTACACATCTTCTTCAACACGGCTTCCATACACCGTTTAATTTCACGCCCTCCCCCTTTCGACTGAAATTATTAGGGTGTTTGGCGATTTCGAATGCCTCCCTGTAGAGCCTTTCGTAATATCCGCTTGTGGCCGCTAGTACTTGCGTCTCCTCGAAACGAATATTGTGGTTCCCTTATTAACTTTCGGTGACCACATGGGGAAGACCGGAGATCTGCTGGTAAGACGGTGTTAGCCCATTTATTGAAAGTAATAAACTGGATATCTTGAGCGTACAAAACGGCAGGTTCGTCCAGTGTAACTCAGACATTCCCCACTGATCCCGTGCAACACAGCGTAGTAAGCAGACACTGTCAATAATAATCAGTTAAATAATACGCGAACACACTTACTTTAGTTTAGTTCATGTATTAAATTCATTCTCATACAGAATCTCATCAAGATGGCGACTAGCTCAACAATACAAACATATACATCCTCCCTCTTTCACGACTAATCGGCAAGAAGTCCTCCATTCTTTTCCTAAGAGAAAACATAGATAGCAGAGAAGCTATTCCATGGAGTAAATGGACGCTCCAAGGAATAATTGGGCTTGAAACTACTTTGCATTGATAATCGGTAAGATAAGAAGAGATATTTCGAGATATGTACTGAGTTAAATAATTTATAAAATTTCTGAAAATATCGCGGAGAGACCGCTGCAAGAGACATTACAAATTCATCAACCGATCACGGTATAACAGCCCGGATAATTATAACGGACATGACATTTCCGGCCGTGAAAGTCTACATTTTAATTAATTCTTTGTTATGTTACAGATGTACGAACAGTTCCATCAGAAAACGTAATGACAGCGTAACTATAAACCTAGCGATACGTTTCTCTCAATGGAGACAACCGGGCGCGTTCAGGTTTTAACGCGCGAACGCAAAATCATATGTCTCATGAATTCTGTCCGGGGCGCACGAGCTAGACAGGCCGTGGCGAGTACGTCACAGCACGCGACACTGCGGGTCGTAACACTGCCAGCAGCCTTCTCCGGCGGGCACGGAGTAACTTTTTCAGACGAGTTTAATAATTCTCGACTGCACGTTTAAATGCATGACAGTTCACGATACCACACGAAAAATGAAGACCTTTAGTGGGTACCTTTTCAAATAAATATTGATTTCCCGTGCGCCCTGCACGGAACCGAACGTCCCCGAAGTGTGGCGAACACGCCGACTAGTATGACGTGACCACTTCGTTGCAGGCCCCTTCATCTCCTTCGCCCCGGATTGTAAAAGAGACTATGAGATCTACAGTCAAACGCTGTAGAAGGAATGTTGTTGAAGTAAATCACGTGGTGCTTACAGAATTACACTGAAGCGCCAAAGAAACTGGTATAGGCATGCGTATTCAAATCCAGAGATACGTTGTTGTTGTTGTGGTCTTCAGTCCTGAGACTGGTTTGATGCAGCTCTCCATGCTACTCTATCCTGTGCAAGCTTCTTCATCTCCCAGTACCTATTGCAACCTACATCCTTCTGAATCTGCTTAGTGTATTGATCTCTTGGTCTCCCTCTACAATTTTTACCCTCCATGCTGCCCTCCAATGCTAAATTTGTGATCCCTTGATGCCTCAGAACATGTCCTACCAACCGATCCCTTCTTCTAGTCAAGTTGTGCCACAAACTTCTCTTCTCCCCAATCCTATTCAATACCTCCTCATTAGTTACGTGATCTACCCACCTTATCTTCAGCATTCTTCTGTAGCACCACATTTCCAAAGCTTCTATTCTCTTCTTGTCCAAACTATTTATCGTCCATTTTTCACTTCCATACATGGCTACACTCCATACAAATACTTTCAGAAAAGACTTCCTGACACTTAAATCTATACTCGATGTTAACAAATTTCTCTTCTTCACAAACGCTTTCCTTGCCATTGCCAGTCTACATTTTATATCCTCTCTACTTCGACCATCATCAGTTAGTTTGCTCCCCAAATCGCAAAACTCCTTTACTACTTTAAGTGTCTCATTTCCTAATCTAATACCCTCAACATCACCCGACTTAATTCGACTACATTCCATTATCCTCGTTTTGCTTTTGTTGATGTTCATCTTATATCCTCCCTTCAAGACACCATCCATTCCGTTCAACTGCTCTTCCAAGTCCTTTGCTGTCTCTGACAAAATTACAATGTCATCGGCGAACCTCAAAGTTTTTATTTCTTCTCCATGGATTTTAATACCTACTCCAAATTTTTCTTTTGTTTCCTTTACTGCTTGCTCAATATACAGATTGAATAACATCGGGGAGAGGCTACAACCCTGTCTCACTCCTTTCCCAACCACTGCTTCCCTTTCATGTCCCTCGACTCTTATAACTGCCATCTGGTTTCTGTACAAATTGTAAATAGCCTTTCGCTCCCTGTATTTTACCCCTGACACCTTCAGAATTTGAAAGAGAGTATTCCAGTTAACGTTGTCAAAAGCTTTCTCTAAGTCTACAAATGCTAGAAACGTAGGTTTGCCTTTTCTTAATCTTTCTTCTAAGATAAGTCGTAAGGTTAGTATTGCCTCACATGTTCAGGCAGAATACTGCGCTGCGATGGGCAACAAGTGTCTCGTGCAGTTGTTAGATCGGTTACTGCTGCTACAATGGCGTGTTACCAAGATTCAAGTGAGTTTGAATGTTTTGTTATAGTCCGCGCACGAGCGATGGGACACAGCATTTCCGAGGCAGCGATGAAGTGCGGTTTTCCCGTATGACCATTTCACGAGTCTACCGAGAATATCAGGAATCCGGTAAAACATCAAATCTCCGGCGTCGCTGCGGCCGGAAAAAGATCCTGCAAGAGCGGGACCAACGACGACTGAAGAGAATCGTTCTGTGTAACAGGAGTGCAACCCTTCCGCAAACTGCTGCAGATTCCGATGGTGGACCACCAACAACTCTCAGCGTGCGAATCACTCAATTAAACATCATCAATAAGGGCGTTCACAGCGGAAGGGCCACTCTTATACCATTAATGACTGCACGACACAAAGCTTTACGCCTCGCCCGGGCCTGACAACACCGAGGTGGGACTGTTGATCACTGTCTAAGTAGGCTGTTTAGGTTTTTTTTATTGGTAACGCCACCTCTGTATGAAAATCACTGGCTGTGCTGTGTGCAGCCTGTGGCTGCTTTGCATTGTTGTAATACTCGCCATTGTAGTGTTAGGCAGCTGGCTGTGAACAGCGCGTAGCGTTGGACAGTTGGAGGTGAGCCGGCAGCAGTGGTGGATGTGGGGAGAGAGATGGCGCAGTTTTGAGATTTGTCATGAACTGCTCTATATATACACTCCTGGAAATGGAAAAAAGAACACATTGACACCGATGTGTCAGACCCACCATACTTGCTCCGGACACTGCGAGAGGGCTGTACAAGCAATGATCACACGCACGGCACAGCGGACACACCAGGAACCGCGGTGTTGGCCGTCGAATGGCGCTAGCTGCGCAGCATTTGTGCACCGCCGCCGTCAGTGTCAGCCAGTTTGCCGTGGCATACGGAGCTCCATCGCAGTCTTTAACACTGGTAGCATGCCGCGACAGCGTGGACGTGAACCGTATGTGCAGTTGACGGACTTTGAGCGAGGGCGTATAGTGGGCATGCGGGAGGCCGGGTGGACGTACCGCCGAATTGCTCAACACGTGGGGCGTGAGGTCTCCACAGTACATCGATGTTGTCGCCAGTGGTCGGCGGAAGGTGCACGTGCCCGTCGACCTGGGACCGGACCGCAGCGACGCACGGATGCACGCCAAGACCGTAGGATCCTACGCAGTGCCGTAGGGGACCGCACCGCCAGTTCCCAGCAAATTAGGGACACTGTTGCTCCTGGGGTATCGGCGAGGACCATTCGCAACCGTCTCCATGAAGCTGGGCTACGGTCCCGCACACCGTTAGGCCGACTTCCGCTCACGCCCCAACATCGTGCAGCCCGCCTCCAGTGGTGTCGCGACAGGCGTGAATGGAGGGACGAATGGAGACGTGTCGTCTTCAGCGATGAGAGTCGCTTCTGCCTTGGTGCCAATGATGGTCGTATGCGTGTTTGGCGCCGTGCAGGTGAGCGCCACAATCAGGACTGCATACGACCGAGGCACACAGGGCCAACACCCGGCATCATGGTGTGGGGAGCGATCTCCTACACTGGCCGTACACCACTGGTGATCGTCGAGGGGACACTGAATAGTGCACGGTACATCCAAACCGTCATCGAACCCATCGTTCTACCATTCCTAGACCGGCAAGGGAACTTGCTGTTCCAACAGGACAATGCACGTCCGCATGTATCCCGTGCCACCCAACGTGCTCTAGAAGGTGTAAGTCAACTACCCTGGCCAGCAAGATCTCCGGATCTGTCCCCCTTTGAGCATGTTTGGGACTGGATGAAGCGTCGTCTCACGCGGTCTGCACGTCCGGCACGAACGCTGGTCCAACTGAGGCGCCAGGTGGAAATGGCATGGCAAGCCGTTCCACAGGACTACATCCAGCATCTCTACGATCGTCTCCATGGGAGAATAGCAGCCTGCATTGCTGCGAAAGGTGGATATACAATTTACTAGTGCCGACATTGTGCATGCTCTGTTGCCTGTGTCTATGTGCCTGTGGTTCTGTCAGTGTGATCATGTGATGTATCTGACCCCAGGAATGTGTCAATAAAGCTTCCCCTTCCTGGGACAATGAATTCACGGTGTTCTTATTTCAATTTCCAGGAGTGTATATGTATATGATGATATCAAGGTAAATACATTGTTTGTTCTCTATTAATATCTTTCATTTGCTAACTATCCCTATCAGTAGTTAGTGCCTTCCATAGTTTGAATCTTTTATTTAGCTGGCAGTAGTGGCGCTAGCTGTATTGCAGTAGTGCGAGTAACCAAGATTTTTGTGAGGTAAGTGATTTGTGAAAAGTACAGGTTGATGTTAGTCAGGGCCATTCTCTTGTAGAGATTATTGAAAGTCAGATTGCGTTGCGCTAACAAAATATTGTGTGTCAGTTTAAGCACAGTAGTGTAAAATTGTTCAAAGGGGACGTTTCAACTGGAAACATGCCTGGTCGGAAGAGTCTCGTTTCAGACTGTATCGAGCGAATGGACGTGTATGAGTATGGAGACAACCTCATGAATCCATGGACCCCGCATGTCAGCAGGGGACTGTTCAAACTGGTGCCAGCTCTGTAATGGTGTGGGGCGTGTGGAGTGATGTGGGACAACTGACACATCTAAATACGACTCTGACAAATTGCACGTACGTAAGCTTCCTGTCTGATCAGCTGCATCCATCCATGGCACTGTGCATTCCAACAGAGTTGGGCAATCCCATCAGGACAATGCGACATAATTGCAAGTCCATAATTGCTACAGAGTGGCTCCAGGAACACACTTCTGAGTTCAAACACTTCCGCTGACCACCAGACTCCGCAGACATTAACATTATTGAGCATATTCGAGATGCCTTGCGACATACTTTTCAGAAAAGATCTCCACCCCTTCGTACTCTTAACGCATTTCTCTAGCACTACTTGAGACATTAGTCGAGTCCTGTGAACGCGCGGAGGACCTACACGATATTAGACATGCGTAGCAGTTTATTTCGGTGTTCAGTGTATATTAACAACTGAGACACTAAATGCAGGAGACGACGTTTTGCTATTTGAGAGTTAAAACAGTTGCCGATGGCCGGAAAAGGGAAGAGGTAAAATTCGGAGTGGCTATAGCAGGGAAAATAGTCTAAAGTGGATGTGTAGGAGATTTGCAGAAATAAGGAAACACGGTGACAAATGCATGGTTGAACGTAAACACATTTGGTATCCAAGCCTGGAGCGTATGCTGTTGTATCTGACCGTGAACGGCCCCTGTGCGGTATCCACAACACGTTTCAAGTATGAATCGTGGTCATAACAGTGTTGTGTGCAGTTGTTCGTGCATTATGTCGCACTTAAGTCAGTTCGAGAGGAGTTTCACAGAGGAAGACCGCACTGCAGTTCCTTCTCTAAATCCTCGCACGAACGAAAAAATGGCTGACATCGAAAGAAGTGTCCAAGGAATAGAAAAGCAGCTGAAATCACTCAACAGAGGAAAGTCCACTGGACCTGACGGGATACCAATTCGATTCTACACAGAGTACGCGAAAGAACTTGCTCTCCTTCTAGCCGGCCGGAGTGGCCGTGCGGTTCTAGGCGCTACAGTCTGGAACCGAGCGACCGCTGCGGTAGCAGGTTCGAGTCCTGCCTCGGGCATGGATGTGTGTGATGTCCTTAGGTTAGTTAGGTTTAAGTAGTTCTAAGTTCTAGGCGACTGATGACCTCAGATGTTAAGTGCCATAGTGCTCAGACCCATTCGAACCCCCCCCCTTTTTTTTTTTGCCCCCCCCCCCTCCTTCTAACAGCCGTGTACCGCAAGTCTCTAGAGAAGCGGAAGGTTCCAAATGATTGGAAAAAAGGACAGGTAGTTCCAGTTTTCAAGAAGGGTCGTCAAGCAGATGCGCAAAACTATAGGCCTATATCTCTGACATCGATCTGTTGTAGAATTTTAGGACATGTTTTTTGCTCGCGTATTGTCATTTCTGGAAACCCAGAATCTACTCTGTAGGAATCAACATGGATTCCGGAAACAGCAAGCGTGTAAGACCCAACTCGCTTTGTTTGTTCATGAGACCCAGAAAATATTAGACACAGGCTCCCAGGTAGATGCTATGAAACGTCCCCTTAGAAAAATTATACATGACTGTGCTTAAACTGACACACAATATTTTTTAGCGCAACGCAATCTGACTTTCAATAATCCCTACAAAAGAATGGCCCTGACTAACATTAACCTATACCTTTCACAAATCACTTACCTCACAAAAATCTTCGTTACTCGAACTATTGCAATACAGCGAGCGCCAATACTGCCAGCTAAATCAAAGATGCAAACTACTGAAGGCACTAACTACTGATAGGCATAGTTAGCAAATGAAAGATTTCGATAGAGAACAAACAATGTATTTACCTTAAAAGTGTTCAAAAGTCATAATATATATAGCAGTTCATGACATCCATTCTTACAAATGTACTGTTTCTGATAGACACACGTCCAGATCATCCGCTCTCAAAACTCCGCCATCTCTCTCCCCACATCCACCACTGCTGGCGGCTCACCTCCAACTGCGCAATGCTACACGCTGTTCACATCCAACTGCCCAAAAACTGCAATGGCAGACAACAATGCAAACTAGCCACAGACTGCACACAGCACAGCCAGTGATTTTCATACAGAGCGCTACGTAACGTTGCCAATAAGAACACCTAAACAGCCTACTTACAATGCCATTTTCCTTGACTTCCGGAAGGCGTTCAATACAGTTCCGCACTGTCGCTTGATAAACAAAGTGAGAGCCTACGGAATATCAGACCATCTGTGTGGCTGGATTGAAGAGTTTTTAGCAAACAGAACACAGCATGTTGTTCTCAATGGTTTAACAATATTTATAAATGACCTAGTAGATAGTGTCGGAACTTCCATGCGGCTTTTCGCGGATGATGCTGTAGTATACAGAGAAGTTACATTGGAAAATTGCAGCGAAATGCAGGAAGATCTGCAGCGGATAGGCACTTGGTGCAGGGAGTGGCAACTGATCCTTAACATAGACAAATGTAATGTATTGCGAATACATAGAAAGAAGGATCCTTTATTGTATGATTATATGATAGCGGAACAAACACTGGTAACATTTACTTCTGTAAAATATCTGGGAGTATCCGTGCGGAACGATTTGAAGTGGAATGGTCATATAAAATTAATTGTCGGTAAGGCGGGTGCCAGGTTGAGATTCATTGGGAGAGTCCTTAGAAAATGTAGTCCATCAACAAAGGAGGTGGCTTACAAAACACTCGTTCGACCTATACTTGAGTATTGCTCATCAGTGTGGGATCCGTACGAGGTCGGGTTGACGGAGGAGATAGAGAAGATCCAAAGAAGGGCGGCGCGTTTCGTCACAGGGTTATTTGGTAAGCGTGATAGCGTTAGGGAGATGTTTAACAAACTCAAGTGGCAGACTGTGCAAGAGAGGCGCTCTGCATCGCGGTGTAGCTTGCTCGCCACGTTTCGAGAGGGTGCGTTTCTGGATGAGGTACCGAATATATTGCTTCCCCCTACTTACATCTCCCGAGGCGATCACGAATGTAAAATTAGAGAGATTCGAGCGCGCACGGAGGCTTTCCGGCAGTCGTTCTTCCCGCGAACCATACGCGACTGGAACAGGAAAAGGAGGTAATGACAGTGGCACGTAAGGTGCCCTCCGCCACACACCGTTGGGTGGCTCGCGGAGTATAAATGTAGATGTAGAACATGGTCAAATTGTAGCTGCCTACATGGTAGTTACTTCTGTGACGAAGGGAGTCAAACTGTTTGATGTTTCAAGAGACGCCGTATGGAAGACTTATACCGTATACAGGAAAAGCGGAAGAGTGTAATTTAAGTCACAGTGTGGAAAAAAGTGTATCTTGAATGATCGGGCCAGACTGTCACTGAAGAGGATTGTGATGGAGAAGTAGGACAGCAGATGCAAAAATCACTGCAGAACTGAATGTCGGAGTCGCGAACCCTGTCAACACGAAAACAACTGGAAGATAGCTCCATGAGCAGGGAATTGGAAAGCGAGGTGGAATTCCAAGCCCAGTCATCAGTGATTCAAATGCCAGTAACAGGAAAGCGTGGTGCCGACGTCATAGAACATGGACTATGCAGCAATGCAAGATAGACATTTGTTGGGATGAGCAATGTTCGATACTGATGTTTAAAGTTTTTCCCGGCGTACTGATTGTTCCATAAAAACACGGGAGAACTGCCGGATATCAGTAACTTCCTGCCACGATATTTCGGCGCAGAGTCCTCTGGCCATCTTCAGGTGAATGCCACTGTAGTAGTACTGGCGAGTACGCTTTTTTCTTTCCTTTATTGTAATTTTAAACACCAATACAGGCGGGCTGGCAGCAGCATAGTACGCTGCTCTTCAGCCTTAAGTGGAACAATAACATGACACAGAGGTGATACAGACAATACAAAAAAACGGCGGGCAAAAAATGGAGATACAAAAAAAAACAATAAACAAGAAGCCGTTCACGTTGGACGAAAAAAACACTAACACTTGGAGACACGGCGCACAAAACACGGAGAACGGCGACGGCACATGTGAGCAGTTGAGTTGTAACTGCACGAAACACAAAACGATGCACACACACTAAACACTGATGGCGATGATCTCCGGCGCGCGAATGTTCACTGAGCGTGTACGAGTCCGGGGACCTGCCAAGAGAGGAGGTGGAGGAGGAGGAAGGGGAAATGGGAGAGCAGAAATGCCATGGGCAAAGGAGAGAGGGGGAAGGAGGAAGGGGGAGGGGAAGCCCAGGGCAGAGGGTAGGAGGGAGGGGGGAAAGGAAAGAGAAGGGAAGGGGGGAGGGAGGGTGCCTAAAGGAAAGGACACAGGAGGTCGGGGGGGAGGATCAAAGTTGATAGGAGGGGTAGATGCAGGGGAGGAGGACATCATCAGGGAGGGGGAGCTGGCGGAAGCCACCTTTGGAGAGGGTAAGGAGGGTTGAGAGAGGGAGACCGGGTGGGATGTGGGAATACAGGCGCGGCAGCAGGCGGGGGTGGGTGAGGATCGGGGAGACGAGCGGGTGAGGAGGGTCGAGTTTACGGGAGGTGTACAGGATCCGTATCCTTTCAAGGAAAAGGAGGAGGTGGGGGAAGGGGATGAGATCATACAGGATCCGCGTGGGGGAGGGGAGACGGATGCGATAGGCGAGGCGGAGAGCATGGCGTTCAAGGATTTGGAGGGATTTATAAAAGGGAGGGGGGGCGGAGATCCAAGCCGGATGGGCATAACAAAGGATAGGGCGGATGAGGGACTTATAGGTGTGGAGGATGGTGGAGGGGTCCAGACCCCACGTACGGCCGGAGAGGAGCTCGAGGAGACTGAGTTGGGAGCGTGCCTTGGCTTGGATTGTACAGAGGTGGGGAGTCCAGGAGAGGCGACGGTCGAGGGTGACGCCAAGGTACTTAAGGGTGGGGGTGAGAGCGATGGGACGGCCATAAACGGTGAGATAGAAATCAAGGAGGCGGAAGGAAGGGGTGGTTTTGCCTACAATGATCGCCTGGGTTTTGGAGGGATTGACCTTGAGCAACCACTGGTTGCACCAAGCGGTGAACCGGTCAAGATGGGATTGGAGAAGGTGTTGGGAGCGCTGTAGGGTGGGGGCAAGGGCAAGGAAGGCGGTGTCATCGGCAAACTGGAGAAGGTGGACGGGGGCTGACGGCGGCGGCGAGTACGCGCTGAGCTCCGCTATTTAAAGCCTTCTGAGGTGACATTGCGCATGCGCTGCTCAGCGTGCGCGTTTATAACGGCTCCGTGCGCTGCGCCTCGCGCCCTCCACTGTGAAAGCCTGGCGTATCGGTGTCAGGTCGATTTCCATCTTTATGCTGGTAACTACGTCGACTACGAAGTTTCTCTATAACAGGATTCCAAGCAGAGTTCAGCTGATAACCGCTATCTCGATTGATGAGAGCCTCGTTGTCAGACAATCTTATTTCCACAGATTCATTGATAATCGAGCTCCAAAAGTTTGATGTATGGGCCAAAATTTTTGTGTCGTCGTAATTCATGGAATGGTCTGTGGAAATACAATGTTCGGCGATTGCGGACTTGGTGGGTTGGAGAAGGCGAGTATGCCGTTGGTGTTCCACAATGCGTTCCTGCACAGTTCGTGTTGTTTGCCCTATATATGATTTGCCGCATTCACACGGAATTTTGTAAACACCTGGTTTACACAGGCCCAGGTCGTCTTTAACGGATCCCACCAGTGATGAAATTTTGGAAGGAGGGCGAAAGATGACTCTCACTTGATACTTTCTCAATATTCTGCCTATCTGTGAAGAAATATTCCCAATAAATGGTAGATAAACAGTCGACCTGAAGGCCTCTTCCTCTTCCTTGTTCCGTCGTTTGCAGGTCTTCATCACTCTGTTCACTTGCCTAGGTGAAAAGCCATTGTTCAAAAATACTTCTTGCAGGTGTTCCAGTTCCGCTTGAAGACTGTCGGCGTCAGAGATAGTATGGGCACGGTGGACCAAGGTTTTGAGAACGCCCATTGTTTGTGCTGGATGGTGGCAACTAGTAGCTTGTAGATACAGGTCTGTATGAGTGGGCTTTCTGTACACCGAGTGACCAAGTGTGCCGTCACTCTTCCGTCGCACCAAGGCGTCTAAAAATGGCAGACAACCATCTCTCTCTACCTCCATGGTAAACTTTATGTTTTCATGTATGGAGTTCATGTGACGTAAAAATTCTTGGAGACGGTCCAGACCATGAGGCCACACTATAAAAGTGTCGTCAACGTACCGCCAAAATACTGTCGGTTTAAAAGTGGCAGAGTCGAGTGCTCTCTCCTCAAAATCCTCCATAAAAGATTTTGCCGTTATGAACGCGCACACTGAGCAGCGCATGCACAATGTCACCTCAGAAGGCTTTAAATAGCGGAGCTCAGCACGTACTCGCCAGTACTACTACAGTGGCATTCACCTGAAGATGGCCAGAAGACTCTGCGCCGAAATATCGTGGCAGGAAGTTACTGATATCCGGCAGTTATCCCGTGTTTTTATGGAACAATGTTCGATACTGTTTGCATCTCCTGGTCGTGTGTACGTCCGAAGAGTGGAACGTGGCGGGCGTTTGGGGGTGAGTTGGGCAGCCATATCGTGGTATTCCGTCGCCTACATGGTTATTCTGTAAGGTAGCGATACTGCCAAAGATTATGTGGCCATCCTGGCTGACGACGTCCATTCCAGGGTACAATGTTTGTTCCCCATTGACCATGCTGTGTTCCAAAACGACAGGACTCCTGTTCAGCTCACATCGTGCACGACTGGTTTTGTAAGCACGAGGATGAAGGCCATCGAAGTCACCATATCTCAATGTTACTCAGCCGTTGGGGTCCACTTTTTAGAGAACGATGCTTGATCGCCATCCACCTCCAACTTCGTTGCCTTAGAGTTGGCTTCTATTTTGAAGGAAGAGTGGTATAAGATTTCCTTGAAAAGCATACAGGACATCCAGAATGAGATTTTCACTCTGCAGCGGAGTCTGCGCTGATATGAAACTTCCTGGCAGATTAAAACTGTGTGCCCGACCGAGACTCGAACTCGGGACCTTTGCCTTTCGCGGGCAAGTGCTCTACCATCTGAGCTACCGAAGCACGACTCGCGCCCGGTACTCACAGCTTTACTTCTGCCAGTATCTCGTCTCCTACCTTCCAAACTTTACAGAAGCTCTCCTGCGAACCTTGCAGAACTAGTACCGGTCGTGAGTCGTGCTTCGGTAGCTCAGATGGTGCAGCACTTGCCCGCGAAAGGCAAAGGTCCCGAGTTCGAGTGTCGGTCGGGCACACAGTTTTAATCTGCCAGGAAGTTTCATATCAGCGCACACTCCGCTGCAGAGTGAAAATCTCATTCTGGAAACATCCCCCAGGCTGTGGCTAAGCCATGTCTCCGCAATATCCTTTCTTTCAGGAGTGCTAGTTCTGCAAGGTTCGCAGGAGAGCTTCTGTAAAGTTTGGAGGGTAGGAGACGAGATACTGGCAGAAGTAAAGCTGTGAGGACCGGGCGTGAGTCGTGCTTCGGTAGCTCAGATGGTAGAGCACTTGCCCGCGAAAGGCAAAGGTCCCGAGTTCGAGTCTCGGTCGGGCACACAGTTTTAATCTGCCAGGAAGTTTCATACAGGACATGTTTTTTTATCCATTACGAGGCGACTGGAAGCTGTGTTGACTGCCAATTGTTTTCCGCCACTGTATTAGGAGTCCTATTGTGTTGCGTTTCAGTTCTTTCGACAATTTTGTCCAACCCCCGTAGGCTGCAGTAGTTATTCAGAGATGAAGAGGATTGGACAGGGTGGAGAGCTACATTAAACCAGAGAACAACATAAAAGAAAAATGTTTGATTTAGACAGTTAAGTGTCTTCGAAACAGACCGCAAAAAGTGCCATGCTATTTTTTTATTTTTTTATTTTTATTTATTTATTTATTTTGCTAGGTTGGCGAATGAATGTGCTTGCTACATTTTTCTGATCCATGTTAGGTGATACGTGACGTCTTTGTTTGTTTCAGGTAAGACGACGTTCGGGCTAAACTGTTTGAAGATCGCAGTCGTCAGTCGTTGACCATCTTCCCAATGGCGCACACGGTAAGCAAACTGAAGATAAACCAAAAACCACTATCACCTCTATTAAAAGCAAATGGTAACCGGGACTATATACCGACGTGACAAGAGTCATGGTATATCTTTTAATATCGTGTCGGACCTCATTTTGCTTAGCGTTGTGCAGGAACTCGATGTAGCACGGACTCAGCAAGCCGCTGGAGGTCCACAGCAGAAATATTGAGCTGTGCTGCCTCTACAGCTGTCCACAATTGGGAAAGTGATGCCGAAGGAGGAGTTCGTACAGCAACTGACCACTCGATTATGGCCTACAAGTGTTCGATGTTCGGGCAATCTTCGTGGCCAACTCATTCGCTCGAACTGTCCACAATGTTCTTCAAACCAATCGTGATAAACTGTGGCCTACTGACCTGAGACAGTTGTCTGGGAACACGAAGTCCATGCATAACTGCAAATGGTCTCCAACTAGCCGAACACAACCGTTTACAGCCAATGATCGGTTCAGTTGGATCAGAGGACCCAGTCGATTCCGTGGAAACACAGCCCACACCGTTATGGAGCTACCGCCAGCTTTCGCAGTGTCCTGCTGACAACTTGGATCTGTGGCTTCGTGGGGTCTGCGCCAGACTCGAACCCTTCCATCAGCTCTTACAGTCTAAAATATGGACTCATCTGACCAGGCCACCATTTTCCAGCTGTGTAGGGTCCAACCGATATGATCACGACACCAGGAGAGGTGTGCTGTTAGCAAATGCACTCGCGTCGGTCATCTGCTGCCGTAGCCCATTAACGCCAAACTCGACGTAATGTCCTAACGCAGGGCTTAACAACTGGCCGGTTTTGAACGCGAGTACTCGCGTCTGCTCAGGCACGTGCTCGCGAGCAGCTGCAAGGTTGCGGAGTAGGGAGGGAGGGGAAATGAGCGCGCACGTTTGAATAGGGCCGCAGCGTGCCTATTGAATTCGCGCCGACTGTGTAACGTTTAAAGTACTACGATCAGCTCTTAACAGTCACTTCGCTGGTTAAGAATCGTGTGAAGTCGCCGTTGTGTAACCCCAACCGTGCTTTCCCAGTTAAACCCCCATTGGGAGGAATTTTATCTGTTTACTGAAAAAGATGGTGTTGCAAAATGTTTAGTATGTCACAAAACGCTGAATTCTTTTAAGAAATTTAATTTGCAGCGACATTATATGTCGTACCACGCGAAAGACTACGGACGTGGAAAATGTGATTGACCAGATCGTGCACAGGAAGTTATTAAACTTAAAAGGAAGCTATCCGAAGATCTGGACGACGAAGAAAAATCAACTGAGGCAGCTCCCAGAGTGGGTTACAAAATTGCTTTGCTTTTAGCAAAATCCCTGCGCCCCTTAACCGATGGCGATTTAATAAAAGAATGTTTGGTAGCTGCAGCGGAACATTTGTGTCCATCTCAAGTTGAACAGTTTCGGATTTTGCCATTATCTAACATGACCATTATGCGTCACATACAGGACAGGCAGACGACGTCCAGAGCCAGCTTGCAAATATCTGTAAAGATTTTATGGCGTATTCTCTAGCTCTGGACGAAAGTGTTGATATCACTGGAACAGCGCAGCTTTCCATATTTATTAGAGGTGTTAACAAAGATCTTCAGGTGAGGGAGGAGCTCCTCGATGTAGTAGCCAAGAAGAACACTACAACTGGAGGTGATATTTTAAGTAGTATTGAAGAAAGTGTTGAAAATATAGGATTGTCGTGGAATTCTTTAGTTTCAGTGTCTACAGATGGTAGAGGCATACACTGAGCTAATAAAATTAAGAGGCACGTGTACATTCTCCTTTATTTGTTTCATTTGTCGCAGTAATAATTCGTGAGTGATATCCCTGCAGGTGGCCGCGGATTTACATCGACTGGCGGCAGCTGTTGTGTGACCCACGTGACTCTCCCCACTGTCCGCTCTGGTCCGGTAGCGGGGGTAGCGTGCTCGCGCTGCTCCGTGCTCGCACCTTGCTGCTCACAGCTTGCTCCGCGAGCACGTATGGTGTGAAGCCCTGTCCTAACGGACACGTTCGTCGTACGTCCCACATTGATTTCTGCGGTTACTTCACGCAGTGTTGCTTGTCTGTTAGCACTGACAGCTCTACGCCGAGGCCGCTGCTCTCGGTCGTTAAGTGGAGGCCCTCGGGCACAGCATTGTCTGTGGTGAGAGGTAATGCCTGAAATTTGGCACTCTCGGCACATTCTTGACTTTGTGGATGTCGGAGTATTGAATTCGCTAACGATTTTCGAAATGAGATGTCCCATGCGGTTAGCTCCAACTCCTATTTCGCGTTCAATGTTAATTTCCGTCGCACGGCCGCAATCACATCGGAAACCTTGTCACCTGAATACAAGTGACAGCTCCACCAGTACACTGCCCTTTTCTACCTTTTGCACACTACCGCCGTCTGTGTACGTGCATAGGCTATCGCTACCACGTAACTTCTCTCACGTAAGTTAAGTGCAGAAGATTGGATATACAGGGTGTTTCAAAAATTACCGGTATATTTGAAACGGCAATAAAAACTAAACGAGCAGCGATAGAAATACACCGTTTGTTGCAATATGCTTGGGACAACAGTACACTTTCAGGCGGACAAACTTTCGAAATTACAGTAGTTGCAATTTTCAACAACAGATGGCGCTGCAAGTGATGTGAAAGATATAGAAGACAACGCAGTCTGTGGGTGCGCCATTCTGTACGTCGTCTTTCTGCTGTAAGCGTGTGCTGTTCACAACGTGCAAGTGTGCTGTGGACAACATGGTTTATTCCTGACAACAGAGGATTTTGGTGTTGGAATTCCACCGCCTAGAACACAGTGTTGTTGCAACAAGACGAAGTTTTCAACGGAGGTTTAATGTAACCAAAGGACCGAAAAGCGATACAATAAAGGATCTGTTTGCAAAATTTCAACGGACTGGGAACGTGACGGATGAACGTGCTGGAAAGGTAGGGCGACCGCGTACGGCAACCACAGAGGGGAACGCGCAGCTAGTGCAGCAGGTGATCCGACAGCGGCCTCGGGTTTCCGTTCGCCGTGTTGCAGCTGCGGTCCACATGACGCCAACGTCCACGTATCGTCTCGTGCGCCAGAGTTTACACCTCTATCCATACAAAATTCAAACGTGGCAATCCCTCAGCGCCGCTACCATTGCTGCACGAGAGACATTCGCTAACGATATAGTGCACAGGATTGATGACGGCGATATGCATGTGGGCAGCATTTGGTTTACTGACGAAGCTTATTTTTACCTGGACGGCTTCGTCAATAAACAGAACTGACCCATCGTCCCTGCATCCTCAAAAAGTACTGGTCTGGGCCGCCATTTCTTCCAAAGGAATCATTGGCCCATTTTTCAGATCCGAAACGATTACTGCATCACGCTATCTGGACATTCTTCGTGAATTTGTGGCGGTACAAACTGCCTTAGACGACACTGCGAACACCTCGTGGTTTATGCAAGATGGTGCCCGGCCACATCGCACGGCCGACGTCTTTAATTTCCTGAATGAATATTTCGATGATCGTATGATTGCTTTGGGCTATCCGAAACATACAGGAGGCGGCGTGGATTGGCATCCCTATTCGCCAGACATGAACCCCTGTGACTTCTTTCTGTGGGGACACTTGAAAGACCAGGTGTACCGCCAGAATCCAGAAACAATTGAACAGCATGTGAAGCCATTCCGCCAGACACGTTGTCAAAGGTTTCGGGTAATTTCATTCAGAGAATACGCCATATTATTGCTACGCATGGTGAATATGTGGAAAATATCGTACTATAGAGTTTCCCAGACCGCAGCGCCATCTGTTGTTGAAAATTGTAACTACTGTAATTTCGAAAGTTTGTCCGCCTGAAAATGTACTGTTGTCCCAAGCATATTGCAACAAACGGTGTATTTCTATCGCTGCTCGTTTAGTTTTTATTGCCGTTTCAAATATACCGGTCATTTTTGAAACACCCTTTGTAAGTCGTGAAGTGAAGCATAGATTTAAGCCCAGCTGGTATGAGTATTGTTTTGGAGAGGTAAGGCTGTGTACCTACATTTCAGTGTGTGTTCGAGGGTACATAGTGCATTATTTTAACTTCACCGACTCCGATCCCCCCTTACAACTCCAGTCACAGATGGTAAACGGGTCGCAATCGGTCCCTGTTCTACTTTTTCCTTGGCGACGGATTTTGTGCCTCTGCCGTGGCATTCGTGGTTTCCCGCCATAAACCTCACTGTGCCTAGTAACTGAGGGGAAGTCATCCAGAGAAACTCACTTTATATCTGGGGTTCCGCAGTGAAGCGTTACAGGCGCCCTGCTATTATCATTGTATATAGTGTGTCCGACGAGAAATGGTCAGTATTCATGGATGCGATAGGAACGATCATTGGAAGCAAAAATGTCCAGTAAAATGGCTCTGAGCACCATGGGACAACATGTGAGGTCATCAGTCCCGTAGAACTTAGAACTACTTAAACCTAACTAACCTAAGGACATCACACACGTACATGCCCGAGGCAGGATTCGAACCTACGACCGTAGCGGTCGCGCGGTTCCAGACTGAAGCGCCTAGAAGCGCTCGGCCACTCCGGCCGGCAAGATGTCCAGTAAACAACGGTTCTAAAATGCATGCCTTACGAACCGTGAGCACTTTTTCGTTTTCGATATTCTGAAACAAATCTTTTCTACTGCAGGCTCTTTGCTTTCCATATTTCTGGAGGAGGTAGTACGGACCGAAACAAGAAAAAAATTGCCAACTACACATGGGCTGTAACATGCATACCCCAACGGTCATGAGCACTAGTTTAGTGCAAGAGATGTGTTTCACAGAACGGAAAATGAGCAAATGTTCTCCGGCTAGTTTTATAGCAATAAGTAATGTAAATTAGCCTTAAGATAGTTTCGTGACGTCCGCCGCCGGTAGCTGAGTGGTCAGCGCCACAGACTGTCAATCCTAAGGGCCTGGGTTCGATTCCCGGCTGGGTCGGAGATTTTCTCCGCTCACGGACTGGGTTTTGTGTTGTCCTAATCATCATCATCATTTCATCCCCATCGACGCGCAAGTCGCCCAAGTGGCGTCAAATGGAAAGACTTGCACCCGGCGAACGGTCTACCCGACGGGAGGCCCTAGCAACACGGCATTTATTTTGCCGACGGCCTTGCCGCAGTGGTAACACCAGTTCCCGTCAGATTACTGAAGCGCTGTCGGACTGGACTAGCACTTGGTTGGATGATCATCCGGTCTGCCGAGGGCTGGTCGCGAATGGGGTGCTCTCATCCCTTGTGAGGCAAACAGAGGAGCTGCTTGATTGAGAAGTAGCGGCACCGGTCTCGAAAAACTGACACACGGCCAAGGAGCGGTGTGCTGAGCACATGCCCCTCCACATCCGCATCCAGTGACGCCTGTGGGCTGAGGATGACACGGCGGCCGGTCGGTACCGTTGGGTCTTCTTGGCCTGCTCGGGAGAAGTTTCTTTCTTAGTTTTGTGACGCCACGTCTCCTGAATTACAATGACAGGATAAACCGCAACACCCAGAAAGTAATTAATGTAGCGTAATGAAATTCGGGAATAAATTTGTTTTGGTGATATATTTAAGTTATTAACATTGCAGGATCAGTGGTTAATCACAATAAAGGATGACAGCCAAAAACAGTTGCAGGATAGAATTTTTTTATTAAAATTCTTGACCAAGGTTTCGGTACATATAAATATACCTTCATCAGAAGTAAAACTTCTAAAATTACATCATGCCATGGAGAATAATAAAACAATTATGCCAAAGGCGTCGTCAGTAATTTAAAACATTACTGACGACGCCTTTGGCATAATTGTTTTATTATTCTCCATAGCATGATGTAATTTTAGAAGTTTTACTTCTGATGAAGGTATATTTATATCTACCGAAACCTTGGTCAAGAATTTTAATAAAAAAATTCTATCCTGCAACTGTTTTTGGCTGTCATCCTTTATTGTGAAGAATTTTAACAGTTGCTGCTGCAGCCATGTTTAAAATCTTGTCAGTGGTTAATGTAAATGAGGTCGCTGCGGTGGCCGAGCGGTTGTAGACGCCTCAGTCATACCTGGTGATCGACCACACCAAGGCAACGTGTCGACACTCTGTAGTGGATGTTGAGTTAAAACAGCGGTATGTGGGCGAGCGTTATCCTGTTGAAAAATAGCCCCTGGAATGCTGTTTCTGAATGGCAGCTGAACAGGTCGAGTCAGCAGATGGAAGAAAAAATTTGCAATCAGGATGCGTGGGATTACCACGAGAGTGCTCCGCTGTCGTACGAAATCGGATACCAGACCATAACTCCAGGTGTAGGGGCAGGCAACTGGCCTCCTTACAACCTCCTTACAACCAGTCGCTCAAAAGAGGAAAGGCCGCTGGACGTGATGGGATACCAGTTCTATTTTACACAGAGTACGCGAGGGGAACTTGCCCCCCTTCTTGCAGCGGTGTACCGTAGGTCTCTAGAAGAGCGTAGCGTTCCAAAAGATTGGAAAAGGGCACAGGTCATCCCCGTTTTCAAGAGGGGACGTCTAACAGATGTGCACAACTATAGACCTATATCTCTAACGTCTATGAGTTGTAGAATTTTGGAACACGTAATATGTTCGAATATAATGACTTTCCTGGAGACTAGAAATCTACTCTGTAGGAATCAGCATGGGTTTCGAAAATGACGATTGTGTGAAACCCAGCTCGCGCTATTCGTCCACGAGACCCAGAGGGACATAGACACGGGTTCCCAGGTAGATGCCATGTTTCTTGACTTCCGCAAGGCGTTCGATACAGTTCCCCACAGTCGTTTAATGAACAAAGTAAGAGCATATGGACTATCAGACCAATTGTGTGACTGGATTGAAGAGTTCCTAGATAACAGAACGCAGCATGTCATTCTGAATGGAGAGAAGTCTTCCGAAGTAAGAGTGATTTCAGGTATGCCGCAGGGGAGTGTCGTAGGACCGTTGCTATTCACAATATACATAAATGACGTTGTGGATGACTTCGGAAGTTCTTTGAGGCTTTTTGCGGATGATGCTGTAGTATATCGAGAGGTTGTAACAATGGAAAATTGTACTGAAATGCAGGAGGATCTGCAGCGAATTGACGCATGGTGCAGGGAATGGCAATTGAATCTCAATGTAGACAAGTGTAATGTGCTGCGAATACATAGAAAGATAGATCCCTTATCATTTAGCTACAATATAGCAGGTCAGCAACTGGAAGCAGTTAATTCCATAAATTATCTGGGAGTAGGCATTAGGAGTGATTTAAAATGGAATGATCATATAAAGTTGATCGTCGGTAAGGCAGATGCCAGACTGAGATTCATTGGAAGAATCCTAAGGAAATGCAATCGGAAAACAAAGGAAGTAGGTTACAGTACGCTTGTTCGCCAGCTGCTTGAATACTGCTCAGCAGTGTGGGATCCGTACCAGACAGGGTTGATAGAAGAGATAGAGAAAGAGAAGATCCAAGGGAGAGCAGCGCGCTTCGTTACAGGATCATTAAGTAATCGCGAAAGCTTCATGGAGACGGTTGCGAATGGTCCTCGCCGATACCCCAGGAGCAACAGTGTCCCTAATTTGCTGGGAAGTGGCGGTGCGGTCCCCTACGGCACTGCGTAGGATTCTACGGTCTTGGCGTGCATCCGTGCGTCGCTGCGGTCCGGTCCCAGGTCGACGGGCACGTGCACCTTCCGCCGACCACTGGCGACAACATCGATGTACTGTGGAGACCTCACGCCCCACGTGTTGAGCAATTCGGCGGTACGTCCACCCGGCCTCCCGCATGCCCACTATACGCCCTCGCTCAAAGTCCGTCAACTGCACATACGGTTCACGTCCACGCTGTCGCGGCATGCTACCAGTGTTAAAGACTGCGATGGAGCTCCGTATGCCACGGCAAACTGGCTGACACTGACGGCGGCGGTGCACAAATGCTGCGCAGCTAGCGCCATTCGACGGCCAACACCGCGGTTCCTGGTGTGTCCGCTGTGCCGTGCGTGTGATCATTGCTTGTACAGCCCTCTCGCAGTGTCCGGAGCAAGTATGGTGGGTCTGACACACCGGTGTCAATGTGTTCTTTTTTCCATTTCCAGGAGTGTAGTTACTCTCCAGCTGTGTACACGGAATGAAATTAGCAGATACTTCACACCCTAGTATCGACATGTCCCCTATTTACTATCCTTGCCACATGCGCGGTTAAACTCCGCTGCAGCGTCGCACATTCATCTATGGGCCACCAGAGTTGCATTTTGCGTAAATATCTGTGTGAATATCAGTTTGTGACCTACTTACATTAACTCCATCGTGATGCGTCTTTCTTTTTTTGTCTCAGAGCGTACATTTCAGGTGAGCTATTTTAATGTCGAACTGAATACAAAATTTATCGTGCTGTATACGTTTTCACCCCTCGAACACTGAAAGGCCTCAGGAAAAATGTACATTATACAAAGAATTTTTTAAAAACAGTTTGATGGTACGAATAAAAAATTAGGAGTATACGTTCAGCCTGTTTATAAATTGGATTTCAAAATGTAGACATATACTGACGATGCAAAACATTATGGCCACAGGCCTCCGCGAATTTGGTTTCGGCCTGGTGACGCGGTAACAAAAGTATGTGAGCGAAGCAGACCAGGGATCACCCTAGTGGAGATACGGGCCGACAGTGGGGAAGTCCGTTCAGATAAGTGACTTTGACAAAGGGCTGGTTGTCATTACGCAGAGCCTCTGATGGAGTATCTCGAAAACGGAGATTGGTTGGTTGGTTGGTTTGCAGAAGGAGACCAGACAGCGAGGTCATCGGTCTCATCAGATTAGGGAAGGAAGTTGGTCGTGCCCTTTGAAATGAACCATCCCGGCATTTCCTGGAGCGATTTACGGAAATCACGGAAAACCTAAATCAGGATGGCCGGACGCGGGTTTGAACCGTCGTCCTGCCGAATGCGAGTCCAGTGTCTAACCACTGCGTCACCTCGCTCGGTCGAAAACGGAGAAGCTGGACTAATGCTCACGTGCTACTGTCGTGAGCATACGCGGTAAGAGGTGGAAGGACAGTGAAAATACCGCTAGGCGGCAAATGGTTGGACGTCCACGACTCTTCACAGAACGTTGAGTTAGGAGGCTTATCTGCTCTGTAAATCAGGATAGATGGTGCTCTGTGTCCTCTTTGCCGGTGCATGGACAAGTGTTTCGGAGCACACCGTTCATCGTATATTGTTGAAAATGTAGGTTCTGCAGAGGACCACCCCTACATGTTGACCCAACGACGTCAGTTACGATTGCTGTGGTCACGGGACCATCGGGATTCGACCGTCGATCGATGGAAACGTGTCGCCTCTTCAGGTGAATCACATTTTTGCTACTCCAGGCCGCTGGTCGTCTGAACAAACCCCGTCATCCAGGTCAACGGCAGCTCGAAACGTGCAGCGCGCCACGGACAGAGCCAGGTGGGAGCGGTATTTTCCTGTGGGAGACATTCCCTTGCGCTTGCATTGGACCTGTGGTAGTACGAGATGCATTCAAGTTCTAAGGCCTCCGATTTTTTTTCTCCGTACTGGAAAGAGATGGAAACATGCACATTGTTTTAAAATGAGGCCGCGTTCACTGTCAATACGTCCCAGAGATGGCAGCACCGTACGGCAGATGGAATTTTACCGCCAGCGGCGAGAATGAGAACTGTTTTAAATACTTAAAATGGCGACGTTTTCCTTAATTGAACAGCGTGCAATGATTCGTTTTCTGAATTTGCGTGGTGTGAAACCAATTGAAATTCATCGACAGTTGAAGGAGACATGTGGTGATGGAGTTATGGATTTGTCGAAAGTGCGTTCGTGGGTGCGACAGTTTAATGAAGCCGGTCTGACGACATGATCGAGAAAGTGTAGAGAATTGTTTTGGGGGATCGCCGAATGACTGTTGAACAGATCGCCTCCAGAGTTGGCTTTTCTGTGGGTTCTGTGCACACAATCCTGCACGACAACTTGAAAATGCGAAAAGTTTCATCCAGGTGGGTGCCACGAATGCTGACGGACGACCACACGGCTGCCCGTGTGGCACGTTGCCGAGCAATGTTGACGCGCAACGACAGCACGAATGGGACTTTCTTTTCGTCGGTTGTGACGATGGATGAGACGTGGATGCCATTTTTCAATCCAGAAACAAAGCGCCAGTCAGCTCAATGGAAGCACACAGATTCACCGCCACCAAAAAAATTTCGGGTAACCGCCAGTGCTGAAAAAATGATGGTGTCCATGTTCTGGGACAGCGAGGGCGTAATCCTTACCCATTGCGTTCCAAAGGGCACTACGGTAACAGGTGCATCCTACGAAAATGTTTTGAAGAACAAATTCCTTCCTGCACTGCAACAAAAACGTCCGGGAAGGGCTGCGCGTGTGCTGTTTCACCGAGACAACGCACCCGCACATCGAGCTAACATTACACAACAGTTTCTTCGTGATAACAACTTTGAAGTGATTCCTCGTGCTCCCTACTCACCTGACGTGGCTCCTAGTGACTTTTGGCTTTTTCCAACAATGAAAGACACTCTCCGTGGCCGCACATTCACCAGCCGTGCTGCTATTGCCTCAGCGATTTTCCAGTGGTCAAAACATACTCCTAAAGAAGCCTTCGCCGGTGCCATGGAATCATGGTGTCAGCGTTGTGAAAAATGTGTACGTCTGCAGGGCGATTACGTCGAGAAGTAACGCCAGTTTCATCGATTTCGGGTGAGTAGTTAATTATAAAGAAAATCGGAGGCCTTAGAACTTGAATGCGCCTCGTAACTGAAGACATGCTGATAGCTGCAAACCACCTGCATCAATTCATGTTCAGTGCTTGGTTTAAATGGCTCTGAGCACTATGGGACGTAACATCTGAGGTCATGAGGTCATCAGTCCCCTAGAACTTAGAACTGTTTAAACCTAACTAACCTAAGGACACGACACACGTCCATACCTCAGACAGGATTCGAACCTGCGACCGTAGCGGTCGCGCGGTTCCAGACTGAAGCGCCTAGAACTGCTCGGCCACTCCGGCCGGCGGAAGTTGTGGCTAATTTGCTTGAAATGAACTTGGATAATTTTGAAACAATGCCACCGCCAAGGGAATTGAACAAACGTCATTGCAAAAGCAGTTGATTGCGGCATTGGCGTACGTAATTTATGACTGCGTGCACAAGTCGATTACGTAATTTCATATCGTGCCTGCTGATGCACATATTCCCTTCAGTTGCTGAATTTAGCAACTGTGGAATGATTCTGTTCAATAGCACAGGTCTGCGACATAAAAATTGTTTCAAATTTATTAAATGACTTATAGTGTTTTCAACGGTGTTTTCCGAAAAAATACTGAAACAATTACTTCACGTACTGTTGTTTCACAACCTTCTTGTCTACGTTTAGCTTTTTCGATGTTTCAGCACTCTAGTGAGTTTGAATTTTGGTTTTAGGATCTCCATAAACTGTTATTTGGTCGTTTTTATACCAGATATACTTAAAATATGTTACCAAAACCTTGAACTGGTTTTAAGCAAACTCTGCTATTCACACCACAAATGGACACTATGTGGTGATTTAAAAGTGATCTCAATGCTGCTTCGTCAACAAAGTGGCTATACAAAGTTCCCTCGCTTTCTCTGTGAATGGGACAGTAGAGACAGAAAGCAACACTACATTAGAAAAGCTTGGCCCCTGAGAAAAACCTTAAAGGTATAGGTTAAAAATGTTGAGAGGAGCCGGCTGGTGTGGCCGTGCGGTTCTAGGCGCGTCAGTCTGGAACCGCGTGACCGCTACGGTCGCAGGTTCGAATCCTGCCTCGGGCATGGATGTGTGTGATGCCCTTAGTTTAGTTAGGTTTAAGTAGTTCTAAGTTCTAGGGGGCTGATGACCTCAGATGTTGAGTCCCATAGTGCTCAGAGCCATTTGAACCATTTTGTTGAGAGGAAAAGCGTTGTGGATCCCAAAAAGGTGTTACTTCCACCACTTCACATTAAGTTGTGCTGATGAAACAGTTTGTTAAGGCATTGCCAAATTAATGGGGGTGTTCCAGATATCTTTCTTCGCAGTTTCCTGGTTTATCCGAACCAAAGCTAAAGGATGGAATCTTTGTCGGACCAGACATTAGAAAACTAATGATAGATCCCAACTGTGTGGACAAAATGGAAAGAAAAGCAAAATCAGCATGGACATCTTTTAAATTAGTTGTTGCCGGTTTCGTAGGAAACAAAAGAGTTTCAAACTACAAGACAATTGTCGCAGACATGCTCGACAACTGTAAGAAGCTGTGCTGTAACATGCGCACTAACGTTCATTATCTCCACGCACATCTTGACTACTTCCCTGCAAACCTTGGTGATGTAAGTGAAGAGCAGGGCGAAACATTCCACCAATACATCGAAGAAATGGAAAGAAGATATCGAGGAAGACGGAACGTCAACATGACACTGGACTACTGCTGGATGATGATAATAAGAGATAATCCTTAACGAGTCCACAGCCGGAAAAGCAATAAAAGAAGCTTCGAAAGAAAGCGAAAGCGTCATTATAAGGAGTTATAAGCTTGAAGAGAAATGGAATTATACTGGAAATGTAGTTTAGAACATGATTTATCAATAAAATAAAATTTTATAACGTTGGAAAAAAATGTGACAAATTGCTTAAATTTTGATATTATACCAAAAATTCTCCCTTTTTGTGAGAAACCCTGATTCGAATGAAAAAAATGGATTGCATTTTTGAAATCAGCGGTGAAAAGTGTATAAGTCAGTTATGAAATTTCAAACAACTTTCAAAACATATTTTTTCTGCAGACCTGTGTAATTCGTGACAAAAAATTCTTAATACGATAAAATCCACTGTGAGTACTGTAAAACTGAAGTAGTCTTCAGTACGACACCACGTTAGAGGTCCCATCACACAAACACTTACCTTCACAGATTTAGTTTTTATATGAATAAATGAGACAAGAAAAATAATACTTTCAAACTGAAGAAACTCGTTGACAAGATATGAACTATTGAAACAACGCCGAAATACTGGACACCACCCGATCAACAGGCAATTACGATATAGAAATATAAGCAAATTGCCTGCAGTATTTGTTTAGTGCCGACGTCCAAATTAAATAAAATAATTATTTTCAAACAAAATAATACTACGCTTAAGGTCTGTTATTATGCAAACTGCCTGTTGCTTGATTTAGATTTGCTCATGAATGTTTCAGAGGGACCAAATTTGATATAGCACTACTAAATTCTGTTGTATATTTATGATACTCGATTATGCCAATAGAAATATTGGAATATTAATAACCTAAACTAGCGAATAATGACATAGGTCAATAATGTAGTCTACCACACTGTAAATAGGCTGTATAGGTTTTTTTATCGGTAACGCCACGTAGCGCTCTGTATGAAAACCACTGACTGTGTTGTGTGCAGTCTGTGGCTGGGGAGAGAGATGGCGGAGTTTTGAGAGCGGATGATCTGGACGTGTGTCCATCAGAGACAGTAAGTTTGTAATACTGTATTTCATGAACTGATGTATATATATACACTCCTGGAAATGGAAAAAAGAACACATTGACACCGGTGTGTCAGACCCACCATACTTGCTCCGGACACTGCGAGAGGGCTGTACAAGCAATGATCACACGCACGGCACAGCGGACACACCAGGAACCGCGGTGTTGGCCGTCGAATGGCGCTAGCTACGCAGCATTTGTACACCGCCGCCGTCAGTGTCAGCCAGTTTGCCGTGGCATACGGAGCTCCATCGCAGTCTTTAACACTGGTAGCATGCCGCGACAGCGTGGACGTGAACCGTATGTGCAGTTGACGGACTTTGAGCGAGGGCGTATAGTGGGCATGCGGGAGGCCGGGTGGACGTACCGCCGAATTGCTCAACACGTGGGGCGTGAGGTCTCCACAGTACATCGATGTTGTCGCCAGTGGTCGGCGGAAGGTGCACGCGCCCGTCGACCTGGGACCGGACCGCAGCGACGCACGGATGCACGCCAAGACCGTAGGATCCTACGCAGTGCCGTAGGGGACCGCACCGCCACTTCCCAGCAAATTAGGGACACTGTTGCTCCTGGGGTATCGGCGAGGACCATTCGCAACCGTCTCCATGAAGCTGGGCTACGGTCCCGCACACCGTTAGGCCGTCTTCCGCTCACGCCCCAACATCGTGCAGCCCGCCTCTAGTGGTGTCGCGACAGGCGTGAATGGAGGGACGAATGGAGACGTGTCGTCTTCAGCGATGAGAGTCGCTTCTGCCTTGGTGCCAATGATGGTCGTATGCGTGTTTGGCGCCGTGCAGGTGAGCGCCACAATCAGGACTGCATACGACCGAGGCACACAGGGCCAACACCCGGCATCATGGTGTGGGGAGCGATCTCCTACACTGGCCGTACACCACTGGTGATCGTCGAGGGGACACTGAATAGTGCACGGTACATCCAAACCGTCATCGAACCCATCGTTCTACCATTCCTAGACCGGCAAGGGAACTTGCTGTTCCAACAGGACAATGCACGTTCCACAGGACTACATCCAGCATCTCTACGATCGTCTCCATGGGAGAATAGCAGTCTGCATTGCTGCGAAAGGTGGATATACACTGTACTAGTGCCGATATTGTGCATGCTCTGTTGCCTGTGTCTATGTGCCTGTGGTTCTGTCAGTTTGATCATGTGATGTATCTGACCCCAGGAATGTGTCAATAAAGTTTCCCCTTCCTGGGACAATGAATTCACGGTGTTCTTATTTCAATTTCCAGGAGTGTATTATGACTTTTGAACACTATTAAGGTAAATACATTGTTTGTACTTTATCAAAATCTTTCATTTGCTAACTGTGCCTATCAGTAGTTAGTGCCTTCAGTAGTTAGAATCTTTTATTTAGCTGGCATTAGTGGCTCTCGCTATATTGCAGTAGTTCGAGTAATGAAGATTTTTGTGAGGTAAGTGATTCATGAAAGGTATGGGTTATTGTTAGTCAGGGCCATTCTTTTGTAGGGATTTTTGAAAGTCAGATTGCGTTGCGCTAAAAATATTGTGTGTCAGTTTAGTGATGATCAGAATAAGTAAAGAGAGAAATGTCTGAGTACGTTCAGTTTTGCTCATCTGTTTGAAAATGAAGTAACGTATAGGATTATCAGCACAGTAATTCACTAAATTTTCTAAGGGGACGTTTCGACACACGATCTACACTGATAGAAAACACGTTGTGCCAGGAAAATCACTTTTTTCGAAAGATTCACTGCGATTTACGATTTACGTTATTGATCACTCTACGCGCCAATCTTGTGGTATTTTGGCAACGATGGTCAGCGGCAACAATGGCACAGGAATGCTGCATATCCGAAGTTTGCGACTGCTCACTAATATGACGCACAGGAAACGATAAAGTTACGTTGCTTTCTAGTCTCCGCCCGAGCAGGCCTTGAAGATCCAAAGGGTACCGACCGGCCGCCATGCCATCCTCAGCCCACAGGCGTCACCGGCTGCGGATATGGAACGACATGTGGTCAGCACACCGCTCTCCCGGCCGTAAGTCAGACTGCGAGACATGAGCCGCTTCTTCTCAGCCAAGTATCTCCTCAGTTTGCCTCACAAGGGCTGAGTGCACCTCGCTTGCCAACAGCGTTCGGCACACCGGATGGTCACCCATCCAAGTGGTAGCCCAGTCTGACAGCGCTTAACTTCGGTGATCCCACGGGAACCGGTGTTACCACTGTGGCAAGGCCATTGGCTTTGCTTTATACTGGATGTTTGAAATGAATATCGGGGATTTAAGGCTTCATAGCATTCGTTACATTCAACTTACAATTACACTGTCCAGTCACATTAATATGACAGCCTATCAGAAGCCTCAATAGCCACAGTTTACAGCACACACACACGCAGGAAAAAATTCAGTGAGCCATGCTGACACCAGTGCAGCAGCGAGCTGCACCAGGCTTCGCGGTTGAGGATCCGTGGCACGAAGAGACCGATTGAGGTCGCTCCACAGATTCTCGATTGGGTTTAAATCTGGTGAGTCTGGTGGCCAGTGTAGTACGGTAAACTCATCCTAGTGCTCTTCGAACCACGCAACATACACTGCCAGCTGTGTGACACGTTGCATGGTCATGCTGGTAAATGCCATCATGCCGTGGAAAAACAAACTCCGTGTAGGAGTGGACAGATGCATCCTTATGTAAATCCGTTTTGCCTTCTAGAGCGACGAGATCACCCAGGGTATGCCAGAAAAACATTGCCTCACCACAACGCATGCGGGGTGTTTGCTTTCAGAAGTTCCGTGCTGTACACCCCAATGGCCAACTGTCCAATGGAGCATGAAAGGTGATTCATTTAAAAGGCCACTTGTTACCACTCAGTGGGCGTACAGTTGCGGTAGTGGCCTGCAAACTCCTGCCGTCGTCTCCGATGAACAGCAGTCAACAAGGGTGCGTATGCCAGGTGCCTGCTGTGGAGGCCCATACAAAACAACATTCACTGGACTGTTGATGAGCGGACACTATTGCTAGCCCCTTGGTTCATCTGGGGCATGAGATGCTCAACAACTGCACACCTGTTCAACCATACACATATCTGCAGCCGTCATTCACCCATCATCAGTCAGCATGGATGCTTATACAAGGCACCTGCTGTGGCAGCCCATACGCAGCAATGTTCGCTGGACTGTTGAACCGACACTGTTGCTAGCCCTTGGTTCATCTGTTGCATCAGTTGCTCGACAACTGCCTGCCTGTTCACCCGTACACATATCCAGAGCCGTCATTTACCCACCATCAGTCAGCGTGAGTGCGTATACAAGGCGCCTGCTGCGGCACCCCATACGGAGCAACGTTTGGGGAACTGTCTTTGAGCAGACACTGTTGTTAGCCCCTTGGTTCATCTGGGTCGTCTGTTGCTCGTCAACTACATGCCTGTTCACCGGTACACATATCCACAGCCGTCATTCACCCATCATCAGTCAGCGTGGGTGCGTATACAAGGCACCTGCTGCAGTGGCTCATACACAGCAACGTTCGCTGGACTGTCGTTGAGTGGACACTATTGCTATCCCTTGGTTCATCTGTTGCATCTGTTGCTCGACAACTGCCTGCCTGTTCACCCGTACACATATTCAGAGCCGTCATTTACCCACCATCAGTCAGCGTGGGTGCGTATACAAGGCGCCTGCTGCGGCGCCCCATACGGAGCAATGTTCACTGGACTGTCGATGAGCCGACACTTTTGCTAACCCCTTGGTTCATCTGTTGCCTCAATTGCTCGACAACTGCCTGCCTGTTCACCCGTACACATATCCAGAGCTGTCACCCACCATCAGTCAGCGTGAGTGCGTATACAAGGCACCTGCTGCGGCACCCCATACGGAGCAACGTTTGGGGAACTGTCTTTGAGCAGACACTGTTGCTAGCCCCTTGGTTCATCTGGGTCGTTTGTTGCTCGTCAACTACATGCCTGTTCACCTCTACACATATCCACAGCCGTCATTCACCCATCATCAGTCAGCGTGGGTGCGTATACAAGGCGCCTGCTGCGGTGCCCCATACGGAGCAGTGTTCACTGGACTGTCGATGAGCTGACACTTTTGCTAGCCCCTTGGTTCATCTGTTGCCTCAATTGCTCGACAACTGCCCGCCTGTTCACCCGTACACATATCTACAGCCATCATTCACCCACCATTAGTCAGCGTGGGTGCGTATACAAGGCGCCTACTGCGACGCCCCATACGGAGCAATGTTCACTGGACTGTCGATGAGCCGACACTTTTGCTAGCCCCTTGGTTCATCTGTTGCCTCAGTTGCTCGACAACTGCCCGCCTGTTCACTTGTACATATATCTACAGCCATCATTCACCCACCATTAGTCAGCCAGGGTGCGTATACAAGGCGTCTGCTGCGGCGCCCCATACGGAGCAACGTTTGCGGGACTGTTGTTGAGCGGATACTTTTGCCAGCCCCTTGGTTCATCTGGGGCGTCAGTTGCTTTACAGTTTCATGCCTGTTCACCCATACACATATTCACAGCCATCATTCACCCATCGTCTAAGGCCTGTGGTATATGACAACTGCCTCGGCGCCTGTTGTGGATAGCAACATCTATCGGATGCGAACAATTTACAACCTTAGCTTTTTTATATATGCTTTGGCGCTTTACTCGAAATCTAATAATCATGCCTGTCTGGAAGTCAAATAAATCGTTCTGTTTCTGATACAACGACTGCACTGTTTTCC
Source organism: Schistocerca nitens (assembly GCF_023898315.1). NCBI lineage: Eukaryota > Metazoa > Arthropoda > Insecta > Orthoptera > Acrididae > Schistocerca > Schistocerca nitens. Next base: position 162,203,012 of record NC_064624.1, on the reverse strand, counting down.
GCATACCGGAGCCAAAGAAACTGGTACACTTGCTTAATATCGTGTAGCACACAGAACTGCCACAACGTAAAGTGGCATGGATTCGACCAATGTCTGAAGTAGTGCTGGACGGAACTGACACCATGAATCCTGCAGGGCCCTCAATAAATCCGTAAGACTTGAAAGGTGGCTACACTGAGCCACAGCGCCAGAGATCGCTAGAGAGCATTGTTCCGCCGCCTCCACGGGCAGTCATTATTGATATGTGCTAGAGGTCACTGCTTGGGGAGAGCTCGTGGTAGTCAGTTGGTGTTCAGATGTGCTAGTAGGGAGTGCTTGCTGAGATGTGATACTGAAAGGTTCTTGTTCAGATGTGGTAATAGCGAGGCGGTGTGGAGATATATTGTAATTATGAGAGTGATTTTGGTCAATATATGAAGGTAACGAAACTTGATTTATTTTTCATTATTTCCATGTTTTAAATAATGTGTCATTACAGGTTCAGTCAACAAAGCATCTGGCTTGGGTTCTTGGATTAGAGTGTAATTGTGGTTCTCTTGAGTAATTATGGTATTTGTATTTTCTTTAATTAATTCAGTATAATGTTATTTAAAAATTGTTGTGTTGTTGAAGAAGAACCGTGCCAGATGCGTACGTTGAGTCACACTCCCACACACAGAACAGTTACTCTTGTGCTTGTTGTTGCGTTGGTTTTATAGTTGCTGGGGACTTAATTAATTAACTGTGTTAATGAAAATTTCCATTTCATTCTTTGTTATTGTTCTAAGCAGTCAGATTGCGTAACAATAACAGTCAGGGCCAACCGTTACGAGACTTCGTAATCGGACAGACAGCTACTAAAGCAAAAAAAAAAAAAAATTTAAAATTATTTGCATTAATATTTTTATTAAGCCCCCATGCACGTGGCGACCCTGCCAGGATCGTCCCTTGGAATTCTTCTGATTGTAGAAATAGTAGACAGTAGGATTGTTGTAGTAATTTGTAGTTAGTAATTGTAGTCTATATTGCATGTGTAGATTTGGTAATTAGCATTCTTCTAATGGTATTTTTCAAAATTTAATTTTTATTGCCTTGTATACGCGTTTGACAATTTAATGCAATTATTTCAATTGTTCGTTAATCGTGTTTGAGGGAAGCATTTCGTGTGAAGGGTATTGTTGGAGATAAAGAGTCATTGTGTGTAATTTTCATATAGTGACGAGTTTTGTATATTTTGTAAATGATTACGCGATCAATGAAAAAGGCAAAAATGATGAATAGTGAGAATGACGAAATTGTTGACATGGCGAACTCGCCAACACAGGAGAACAGTATGTTGAATAATGAAGTGGAAATCAATTTAATAAGTCGGGAAAGTAGTCCGGAACCATTTCAAAATTTTTCTCAATCAGAAAATTCACAGAATACGAGATTAACGATAGAAAATTCTGGAATAGCATCAAACACAGATAGCTTTACAGCTATGACGAATGAAACTGGTTTTGCGGGAAATGTTAGGGGCGAAAGGAATTGCGAACAAGCTAATATGGAGCAGTTGATGGGTGCAATATTAAATTTGGGATCACAAATAGGAACAATTAAAACACAGATGGGAACAATGGAAACACGGTTAGACTCACTGGGATCACAGTTACGATCTGAATTAAAAACAGATAGGGGAACAATGGAAACACGGTTAGACTCACTGGGATCACAGTTGGGATCACAAATAGGCACAATTAAAACAGAGATGGAAACAATGGAAAGACGGTTAGATTCACGAATAGGGACATGTTTCAAAAATATGAAAGATGAATTAAAGAAAGAAATCAGAGAAGAAGTACAACCGATTTTGAATGCTCACAATAATAGATTAATTGCAGTAGAGATTAGACAAAGGGAACAGGATAGAGAACAGGAGGAGAGAGATCGCGTGATAGTACAGAAATTTTCAGAGTTAAATTTACAACGTGCACACGATAAGGAAGAAATATTTGAGAGAATCGAGGAATCCGTACCAAATGACAGAATAAATAAACTAACACAACAATATGAACAGTTAACTACCAAATGTGTTAATACTGAAACCCGAGTCGCGACACTTACGGAAGACGTAAATAGACAGAAAGAACAAATAGGTGATTTATCGGAAAGAGTTGAGGAGATTTCAGATAAATTGACAAGTCTTAGTTTAAATGGGGATAGAGATTCAGATGATACAGCTCCATTACCATTTGCAGAAACCGAAGAGTACCAGAACATAAATAAGCATGTTGAAAATCAGGGAAAATTTAATGAACGCGTTAAAAGGGAAGTTGAGGCATTACGAAAGCAAGTCAAACAAATTGAAGGCGAAATCGTAGGAAAAGACAGCAGAAGAAATTTAGAATCACAGATAGCAGAGGGGTTTGAAGAAAGTAATTTATTTCATTTACGGGACACAACAAGAGAGCGCCAGGCGCGCGAACTTGACAATAATCGACATTCAAACTGGGACAGACGCGGTAGGTCTTTGTCGCCACGAGGCGAAAACTTTGACTATAAACACTTTTTGACTGTTCGGAAATTTAAGATCTTCCGCAATTCTAAAAATGACATACATCCATGTGCATGGTTAGATCAATTTATGTATGCACTCCCACCAAATTGGCCACTAAGTCACAAACTGGAATTTATGTGTGGATATTTAGAAAACGAACCGGCGACGCGGATGCGTGCACTCATTAGAGATTGTAATAATCTGAATGATTTTTATCATGCATTTCTATCGGCATATTGGTCCGAAAACACGCAAGACAGAGTCAAACAGAGTCTTATTATGCAGCGTAATTTCAAACAGTCTGAATTCCGCACGCCAGCAGAATATTTTGAAGACATGATTCGAAAGAATCAGTTCCTTTCCAACCCTTACAGTCCGACTGAATTAATTCGCATTTGTTTAACTAAGCTGCCACAATCCATAAGACAAATTGCTTTAGCCGGAAGATGTAAAGACGACATTGAGACTTTTAAGACTTTGCTACAAGAACTTGAGTATGACAACGACGACGGGACTTCTTGTAATTTTTTCAGTAGCAGTAATTACAATACATTTTCAGAGAAAAGGGATAGTGATCGGAACGGACGTTATTTGGGTAACTTTGAGAACGACAGACGTAACAGACAGGACAATAGATACCAGCCTTATGACAATAACAGACGTTCTAACAGAAATTACACAGACAATTATAATAACGGTAATTCCTACCGGAATGATCAACCATACGGAAACAGTAATCGGTATCATCAAGATAGAAATTATTCATACAGTAACAGAAATTCTTACTACAGAAATAACCAGGGTAGTAGATACAACAATAATTTCAGAAGTGACAGTCGAAATTACACAAGAAGTAGTTATGCAGACAGACAGGAAAACAGAAATTTTAATAACAGACACAACCAAGAATTTGCATCTAACAGACAGGAAGGACCTAATTGGCATCCTCCACGTGACAGAACTTCAGAGAGACAAGTGCAATTAGTAGAAATTGATCCGCGAAATGACGCGAATAATCAAAGACGTGACGCAAACAATCGACAATGACTAGCAGCTTCGGCATCTGGCAGCAATATAGACGGTTCAGAAAGTAATGACACTTCGACTTTACACTACGTACGACTGGAAGACATGAGAGACATTTTGTTAGACGAAAAGGAAACTAATGTAGACGCATTTTTACATCCTGTTATTGAAGTATGTGTGGGTAAGAATAAGTTCACTGCAGTTTTAGATTCTGGGAGCCCACTGAACGTCATTAGTGAATCAGTTTTTCGTATATGTGAAAGAACTATTGCCTGTCCCGTGTTACCTATTTCTAAAACTACAATTCGAGGAGCGATTTCTGGAAAAGGTGTGGAAGTTAAACAACAGACCAACCTAAATTTCATTTGTCAAGGATACGAATTTTCTGCTAATTTTATTATTGTTCCATTACTCAGTACACAGATTATTTTAGGTATGGAGTTTCTTAACGCACATAAGGCAATTTTGAACTTTAAAGAAGGAAGTGTGAATTTGACTGTTGCCGGAATGCTGAAATGTTTGAAATTTTTCGAGTGTTTAGCAAGATCTGAATCAGATACAAAATGTTTAAGGTTTCTTACTTCTGATGCTTTTGTTGAGCATTATGACGACAGTGTGTTTATTCATGACAATGACAATAGATACAGGGACGCGATGGATGATGTAATTAATAGCGAAGAATTAATTAATGAAAAGGTTAAGAAAGCTGAAGTGCCAGATGACGTTGCAAGAGAAGAGCTGCACCATATTTTGACTTCACATGCTACAGTGTTTAGTCATCACACAGGAACTATACAAGGCTTCCAATATTTATTTAAAGTAAAAGAACACACACCATTTCGCGGAAAAACGTACGCTATTCCTTTGGCTTACAGAGACAAGGTTAAGAATGAACTTCAATACATGTTAGATCAGGGCATTGTTGAGCCAGCAGTCAGTCCTTATACCAGCCCATTACACGTTGTTCTTAAAAAGGATGGGTCAATTCGTTTGGTTCTGGATTCCAGACAGATAAATAATATTATTATTCCTGAAACTGACCGTCCACAAAATTTAGATGAACTTCTTCAACATTTCCATGGAATTAAAGTTTTATCCACGATTGATATGCGCGCAAGTTTTTGGCAAATAGAACTCCACCCTGATTGTAGAAAATATACTGCTTTTATAGCCTTTGGTAACTGTTACCAGTTTCGGAAATTACCGTTTGGACTTACTGTATCTTCAGCAGCATTCATTAGTAGCTTAAATGAAATTTTACCTGTTTATCTTCGTGACAATATTACTTCTTATGTTGACGACATTCTTATTGCTAAACGTTCTTGGAGTGAGCATAACAAAATTTTGGATTCATTATTACGTATTTTTGCACGAGTTGGCATGACAGTGAACTTGGAAAAATCTGAATTTGGTCGTTCTCAGGTGAAATTTCTCGGTCACATTATTTCTACAGAAGGTATTCTCCCTGATCCAGAGAAACTAGACGCTATTCATAATTATGCTGTTCCTACCACAAAACGTGATGTTCGTAGTTTCCTTGGTGTCTGTAATTTTCTTAGACGCTTTGTTAGATTGGACAATTTGGCCACACCTCGTTTATGTGAATTATCTGGAAAAAATTCTAATTGGTGTTGGGATGAGGAAGCTCAGTCAGAATTTGAACAACTTCGTGATGCTTTAGTTGCTGCCCCACTTCTTTCACATCCGGATTTATCTAAAGATTTTTGTTTGGCGACGGACTCATCATACAAAGGCCTAGGTGCACATTTATTTCAAGAGATAGAAGAAAACGGCGTTGTAGTACAGAAAACTGTTGCCTTTGGAAGCCGTGTTCTCTCTAAATCAGAGAAGAATTATTCGATTACGGAACTTGAAGCTTTGGCTGTTGTATGGGCCTTCACAAAATTTCGTACATTTTTGTTTGGCAGACATACTAAGGTTTACACCGATCATCGAGCTCTGGAATTTCTTATGTCGACAAAATTAACTCATGGCAGCTTGTCACGATGGGCGTTGTACCTACAGGAATTTGATTTTCGTATTGTTTACATACAGGGATCTTCAAATATTGTTGATGATGCTTTATCACGTGCACCTATGGGTTTGAAACAAAGTGCCGAAGAGGACGGCAAAGAAAACCATTATTGTTTGATGTACATTCAAGGTGTTGCGTTTGAGAACTTTATTTCGTCTTCGCTCCAGGACATCGCTAAGGAGCAAAATAAGGATCCAATCTGGAAGGACATTAAGGAGAAGTGGAGGAGAAAGGAAAGCGTAGCGATCAGACAGTATTATTTAGTTCGCAATGATATTCTTTTCAAACGAAAATCGGTCGACAACTCTGTTTGGTTAGTTTGTATTCCTGATGAGTGGGTCAATAAATTGATTTGGTACACACATTTCAGTTATGCGCACTTTGGTCCCAGAAAATGCTTTCATAAATTACGAGAAAATTGCTACTTCAGTAATATGGAAAAACGTATTCGATCTGTTCTTGCCAAATGCAAATTATGTCAAAAGGCTAAGCCGCCAACAGTTTCTCACAGAGCAACGTTGTTTCCTATCATTCCAGCGAAATTAAAGGAGATGGCTGCAGTCGATTTGTTCGGTCCAGTGGTTCGTTCTATTAATGGTTTTGCGTATATTTTCGTAGCAGTGGAATTAACATCAAAATATGTGTGTTTTACACCTTTACGCAAAGCAACAGCTCGTTCAGTATCTAATGCTTTCATCAAACATTTTCTTAAGGAAGTTGGTCATGTTGATAAGGTAATATCAGATAATGGATCACAGTTTCGCTCTAAAATTTGGCTTCGTACTCTACGGCGTCGTAAAATTAAACCAATTTTCATTTCACTTTTTCACCCTCAATCTAATCCTTCAGAGAGATGGATGAAGGAAATCAATAAATTGTGTCGTCTTTATTGTCATCAGAATCACAGAACGTGGGATCAGTATCTTCATCTTTTTCAAAACATTCTGAATGAACTTCCTAATGATTCAACTTCTTTACCGCCTACACTGATATTAAAGAATAAAGCACCGACAAATCGCATTTCTGAAATCGTTCCTTTTCCGCCTTCACGGAAACTGCGGCATTCTGAAGTTGTCAACCTGGCTCTACAAAATATTGCATCGGCGGCTGCTAGAAGAGAGAAATCAGCGAAACGTCCTGGTCGTTTAAAAATCTTGTCAGTTGGCCAGAAGGTGTTAATTAAGTCCCACCGTTTGTCTCATAAAGGAAAAGGCTTGTGTCGCAAATTTTTTCTGCTTTATAACGGTCCATATAGAGTTCGCAAAATTATACATGATAACACTGTTGAAGTAGAAACTCTTAAATCTCGACGCTCTAAGGGAATACATCACATATCTAACGTAAAAAATTTTTGTGGAATGACATACTTGTGAGAAACCAACAGTTTACGTAAACATGGAGAGAGTACAAGGATACCGCGCTGTGTTTGGCGGCGGCACATACTCAAAGCAACAGTCAGTCTGCGCGCCGCACAAGGCAGTCGTTGACCGCAAACAATTACCTTCCTACGTCACGCGCCTACAGCTGATCGAGCGCTCAGTGCGAATGCACTGACAGACGTAAACAAATACACAGTCTAATTTCTCCGACTAAATTCTGTATAAAGCTATAAGGACTTCATAAATTATGTTATTAACGTTCAGTATTTTTCAGGATACGGTTGTATAAAGTATTTAAGACCTTCAGGTAAATTCTGTGCGTGTCCGACGTTAAGACGACTTGCTTTGGAGAAAATTTTCAGGAAGAAGGTCATTTCGAAGATGAAACTAATAAACTAAAAAGGGTAACTATTAATTGAGTTTATTTTTCAGGTAACATAATTTCACTTAGGTACGTACTTTAGACGTAATTTGCTGCTCGCGATTACGTGACTCATACTTTGTGCTAAATTTTATGTTCTATGAAATTACTTGTGAAGCGACGTGCTTGTGTACATTTACTGATTTTGACAATTATTGATTAATGAACAGTGTTATTACTTGCGTATATTATGCATCGCTTGGCTGCTATGCTTTTTCACTGATGATATATTTTTTTATTATGTGCCTGCTGTGCTTATTTATTTAAATTATAATTGTCACCTGATTAATTGTGCTAATGTGGTTAGATATGTAAGTTATAGTTTGTGATTTATCTGCTTGCGCCTTCATGGGTACTTATTAAGATTACATATGAGCATTTATTTGCTTATGTCGATGTGATGCTAATGACCTGTTTATTGTGTAAGGCATGTTTGCTGCTGTGCGTATGGATTGCATATTTACACATTTCTGTTTTGTTGTCATAACTACTCTTCAATTTAGTATATAGAAATGCTGATATACTGTGTACGAACATAGAGTTTAGGTTACACTGTGGTATTAATTATAGATTGTTCGCTTGGCAGAGCCTCGTTGTAGGAATTGTGCTGCATCCACTTGTTGACATTCTGTTGTCTACTGGTATATTTACTCGCTATTGCATGTTTTGCTTACGCTCAGTGCCTTATATTTTTAAGATAAGAAAATGAACTGCTATAATTCGACGAACGACATTAGTACAAGAAAGTCATAGAAGTCCCATGAGCTGAGGTTTTATGGAAGCTGTATAAATTTATGCTAATAGGAAGGAAGCTAACGACATGACAGACCAAAACTAGGTTTAGACCATTGACAGTATTACACTGCATTTTGGTGAGCAATTGAAATAGGAAGTGACACTTGACACAAAAAATACTCCACATGTTTGCTTCTGCTATGATTCTTGAAGTGGTGTACACACTGTGAAATATTATGATCATTCACACTCCGTAATCGTACTTAATTACTGAGAGTTATTCGAACTAAGTCTGTTAGAGGTCATGTATGCATTTCTTTTATTTAATGATGGACAAGGAACCAAAATGTATCTTATAATTTATAATGAGTAGAAAATTTGGGTCAGATGGATTACACAGAGGTTGTGTGTGGACACTGTGTCTTCGGATTGTATGGGATGATGAATTGAAGTTGCACTAGGATTTTGTCTGTACTTGTTCGAGGAGACTGACTAGAGGAAAGAGTTGTTATGGAAGTGAAATGATATTGGCAATAAGGTTTATAGGTATCGACGTATTGAAGATTTATTATTGAGGTATTATTGAGATTATGTGAAGTTGAAGAGGTATTAGTGAAGTATTGAGATTATGTGAAAGTAAATGAGGAGCATGTTGTTTTTGTGGGTTTATATGGAAAAAGGAGGATGAAGATAGCAGACTAGAACACTAAAGTGGAAGGAAGATTGTCTACACACACACTTTGTCAAATCACTAAGCAGTATATCCTTTTTTTTTGAGGGAGGAAGTATTTGCATATCTTGGTACAGTGACAGTTGTTCAGCAACAGTACAATTTGATCTGGCTTGGCAAACATTGGTCTTGACATGATGACTATGACGTTGACTTAACTATTATTGACTGTTATACATTGCTGCCACTACTACTTGGTACACATGATGAACATCAAATCTTGGACAGACTTACATTTACACAGTTAACACTATTCAATTACACAGTAGCACTAATGTGGATGAAAGATGAGTGAGTGTGTTTTGTGTGTTTTCCTTTTATAATCCCAGAGAAGTGATCGCAACCTATCTCCTAAATATTATTTCACTTGTTTGTTGTGGCTTGCACTGACACCCATAAATATTATAGGTTTACTGCTATTTGTGTATTGTAATAGTTAATATGACAATTATCTGATATCATTTGTGTGTTTATTATTATTTGTATGATGAACTGTCTAATTAGTGATAGGGAATATTTTGGACTGTTATTTGCACTTTTTCTACATGATTGGTGCCACTAGGACATGTTTAATTTCTGCTGATGAACTGTGTGATCAGTGATTGTAAAAAAAAAATTATGGACTGTTACTTGTACCTTCTCTACATGATTGGTGCCACTAGGACATGTTTAATTTCTGCTTATAAACTCTGATGAACAGTGTGATCAGTGATACTAGACTTTATGGAACTGCTTCTGCTGAGAAATGTGACTTGTTGCTGTGTGTACCTACTCAACATTGCTGGGTGCCACTGATGGATTGCTTCTACTGAAATGAAGTCACCTGTTGCTGTGTGCACCTGATCAACATTGCTGGTGCCACTAATGGACTGCTTCTACTGAAATGGTGTTACTTGTTGGTGTCTGCACCTACTCAACATTGCTGGGTGCCACTGATGGACTGTTTCTACTGAAAAGATGTCACCTGTTGATGTCTGCACCTGCTCAACATTGCTGGGTGCCACTGATGGATTGCTTCTACTGAAATGAAGTCACCTGTTGCTGTGTGCACCTGATCAACATTGCTGGTGCCACTAATGGACTGCTTCTACTGAAATGGTGTTACTTGTTGGTGTCTGCACCTACTCAACATTGCTGGGTGCCACTGATGGACTGTTTCTACTGAAAAGATGTCACCTGTTGATGTCTGCACCTGCTCAACATTGCTGGGTGCCACTGATGGATTGCTTCTACTGAAATGAAGTCACCTGTTGCTGTGTGCACCTGATCAACATTGCTGGTGCCACTAATGGACTGCTTCTACTGAAATGGTGTTACTTGTTGGTGTCTGCACCTACTCAACATTGCTGGGTGCCACTGATGGACTGTTTCTACTGAAAAGATGTCACCTGTTGATGTCTGCACCTGCTCAACATTGCTGGGTGCCACTGATGGATTGCTTCTACTGAAATGAAGTCACCTGTTGCTGTGTGCACCTGATCAACATTGCTGGTGCCACTAATGGACTGCTTCTACTGAAATGGTGTTACTTGTTGGTGTCTGCACCTACTCAACATTGCTGGGTGCCACTGATGGATTGCTTCTACTGAAATGAAGTCACCTGTTGCTGTGTGCACCTGCTCAACATTGCTGGGTGCCACTGATGGACTGCTTCTACTGAAATGAAGTCACCTGTCGCTGTGTGCACCTGATCAACATTGCTGGTGCCACTAATGGACTGCTTCTACTGAAATGGTGTTACTTGTTGGTGTCTGCACCTATTCAACAGTACTGGGTGCCACTGATGGACTGTTTCTATTGAAAAAATGTTACTTGTGGTATTTGCACCTGTTGACCATTGCTGGGTGCTACTGCTGGAACTGTCAACTGCTTATTCTTGGGCTATGGAAAGCGTTTATGTGAATATTTGTATAAACTGATTTTTTTGTGTATTACTGTTTGTGGAAAGTTATGAGACTCTTACCTGCACATATTCGTCATTGCTGACGCTATTGATTGAACTGTTTAACCACATAATACTTGTGTAAACTATTATGTAAAGTCACATGCATGAAAGAATTTGTATTGCTTACTGTATTCTATATAATAGGTTATTGAAAGGTCAGTGCAAAGCCAAAATTTTATCTAGTTATATGATATTTACGTATTAATATTATCTTTTATTTTTGTCTGTATTTTTTTGACGAATTTGGTGGTATTTTCACCACCAATGCTGGCAAAAATACCATCAAATTCTAGCCGTGGAGGAAGGGCATATGAAAGGTGGCTACACTGAGCCACAGCGCCAGAGATCGCTAGAGAGCATTGTTCCGCCGCCTCCACGGGCAGTCATTATTGATATGTGCTAGAGGTCACTGCTTGGGGAGAGCTCGTGGTAGTCAGTTGGTGTTCAGATGTGCTAGTAGGGAGTGCTTGCTGAGATGTGATACTGAAAGGTTCTTGTTCAGATGTGGTAATAGCGAGGCGGTGTGGAGATATATTGTAATTATGAGAGTGATTTTGGTCAATATATGAAGGTAACGAAACTTGATTTATTTTTCATTATTTCCATGTTTTAAATAATGTGTCATTACAGGTTCAGTCAACAAAGCATCTGGCTTGGGTTCTTGGATTAGAGTGTAATTGTGGTTCTCTTGAGTAATTATGGTATTTGTATTTTCTTTAATTAATTCAGTATAATGTTATTTAAAAATTGTTGTGTTGTTGAAGAAGAACCGTGCCAGATGCGTACGTTGAGTCACACTCCCACACACAGAACAGTTACTCTTGTGCTTGTTGTTGCGTTGGTTTTATAGTTGCTGGGGACTTAATTAATTAACTGTGTTAATGAAAATTTCCATTTCATTCTTTGTTATTGTTCTAAGCAGTCAGATTGCGTAACAATAACAGTCAGGGCCAACCGTTACGAGACTTCGTAATCGGACAGACAGCTACTAAAGCAAAAAAAAAAAAAAATTTAAAATTATTTGCATTAATATTTTTATTAAGCCCCCATGCAGACTATGAGGCGGTGGAGATCTCTTCTGAACAGCACGTTGCAAGGCATCCCGGATATGCTCAATAATGTTCATGTCTGGGGAGTTTACTTTTGAATACATTAAGGGAAAGGCAGTGATCAATGTCTTACATTTACTACTACTTTAGTAGTGATTCTCCAACAGAAAGAGGTTCCTACTCAATGGTCTGAAGATGACCACAGTAGTGGTCTAAACCGGTCACCTTGATAAATAAATCGTGATCAAGACTGTTTTTAATAGTAAATATCTGGGGAGTTTGCTGGTGAGCGTAAGTGTTTGGACTTGGAAGAGTGTTCCTGGAGCCACTCTGTAGCTATCCTGGATGTGTCGAGTGTTGCATTGTCCTGCTGGTATTGCCCGTCAGAATGCACAAAGAGATGAATAGAAGCAGGTGATCAGGCAGGATGCTTACGTACGTGTCACCTGTCAGAGTCGTATCTAGACGTATCAGGGGTCGCACATCACTCCAACTGCACATGCCCCACACCAGCCTGAACAGTCCCACGCTGAAACGCAGAGTCCACGGATTCACAATGTTGACTCCACACCTGTACACATCCATCCGCTTGCTACAATTTGAAACGAGACTCGTCCGAGCAGACAACATGTTTCCAGTCGTCAAGAGCTGAATGTCCATGTTGACGGGCCCAGGTGAGGTGTAAAGCCTTGAGTCATGCAGTCATCAAGGATACACGATAGGGCCTTTGGTTCCAAATGCCTATATTCATGATGTTTCGTCGAATGGTTCACACGCTGACACTCATTGATGGCCCACCACTGAAATCTGCAGCAATCTTCGGACAGGTTGTCTGGTACCACGCGCCGCGGAATTTGAATCCCCGCCAGACGTCATGGACGTCGAAGACCCATAGAGGTCGCTGCACCGTAAGTTGTGGCGGCGCGCGACTCCTGGCCCGCATTTAGAGTGAGGGCGCCACAGTGGAACACGTGGTTCCAGCGGCCAATAGCGGCGTCCCGGATCGAGTACTTAAGCGCCTGCCTGTCGCTCAGCCTGGACTCGCACACATTAAGTGGACATTCGCGCGCCGGAGTTCATCGCCATCAGTTTTGTATGTGCGCCGTCGTGTTTGTGCCTCAGTATTTTCGCCGCCCACGCTCCATCGTTCACGTGTCGTCTCCATCATCAGTGTCTGTGTTCAGTACTAAGAGTTTCTTTGGTTTTCTTCACGTGTGAACGGCTTCGTGTTTTTTTATTACTGTGTCTACTGATTTTTGTCCCCCATTATGTTATGTTTGTTCTGTGTCTCCCTTGTTTTCCTCATGTAAATACCTGTGGCTGAAGAGCGGCGTACTGTGCCGCTGCCAGCCCACCTTATGTAAGGTGTGAAATAACAATAAAGAAAAAAAAAAAAAGCTCAGCCTGCCAGTCTAACCTTGCGTGCGTCTAGGACATATCGCCTCGCATTAGACAGCGTCTTGACTTTCGTGTTTCGTTTACGAGTGGACGCGGTTGTCTTGTTTGGTTCATGACTCCGTTGTCTGTTCTTGTTGTGTCGTAAGGTCCTTCGTTGGTCGTGTCTGTCCTCTCCCGTTGTGTTCCTGGAGCCACTCTGTAGCAATTCTGGACGTGTGGGGTGTCGCACTGTCCTGCTGGAATTACCCATGTCTGTTGGAATGCACAATGAACGCACAATGGAGATGAATGGCTGCAGGTGATCAGATAGGATGCTTACGTACGTGTCACCTGTCAGAGTCGTATGTAGACGTATCAGGGGTCCTGCCACGTTTCCGTCATTACAACCCCGCGGCCATTCCGGTCGCCGTTACAACAGGCTGCACTTCCGTCACGTTGTACGATTCTCTTCAGTCGTCGTAGGTCCTGTTCCTGCAGGATCCTTTGCCTGCTGCAGCGATTTGGGAGATCTGATATTTTCCCGGATTCCTGATATTCACCGTGCACTCGTGAAATGGTTGTACGGGAAAATCCCCACTTCATTGCTACCTCAGAAATGCTGTGTCGCATCGCTCGTACACCGACTATAATACCACGTTCAAACTATCTTGATAACCTGCCATTGTAGCAGCGGTGACCGATCTAACAACTACGCTAGACACCTGTCTTATATAGGCATTGCAAACCGCAGCGCCATATTCTGCCTGTTTACATATCTCTGTATTTGAATACACAGCCTATACCAGTTTCTTTGGAGCCTCAGTGTAGATTACCACTGCTCAGTCTGAAATTGCAATAACTATAAACAACTCTCAAGGTAGGCTAAATGAAGAGGAGTAGATGAACAGAGAAGGGGGAGGAGGTGATTGATAGAGGTATAGGCGAGGATGAGGAGATGGAGAAAAAGAGTGGTACAAGTGCATTAACACGGAGATGTGGGACATAAAATGCAACTTTATATGCAACATTATACACTCAATATGCATGTGAGCATGTTGCCTAGTCGGACGAGTCTCGTTTCAAATTGTACCAACTGGATGGACGTGTATGGGTATGGAGACAGCTTCGCGAATCCATGGACACTGCATGTCAGCAGGGGAGTGTTCAAGCTGGTGGAGGCTCTTTGATGCTGTTAGGCGAGTACAGCTGAAGTGATATGCGACCCCTGATACGTCTAGACACGACTTTGCCAGGTGACGCGTACGTAAGCATCCTGTCTGATCACCTGCATCCATTGTGCATTCCGACTGGAAATTCCAGCAGGACAATGCAACACGCCTAGTATTGCTACAGAGTGGCTCCAGGAACACTCTTCTGAGTTTAAACGCTTTTGCTGGCCACCATACACCCCCAGACAAGAAAATTATTAAGCATATCTGCGATGCCTTGCAACGTGCTGTTCAGAAGAAAGCTGCCCCCTCGTTCTCTTACGGATTTATGGACACCCCTGCAGGATTCATGGCGTCAGTTCCCTCCATCACTACTTCAGACATTATTCGAATGCATGCCACGTCTTGTTGCGGCACTTTTTACATTTGTCTTTCCCGATTTACTCTCGATTCATATTCCGTACTCATTAGACTGTTCATTCCATTCAACATGTCGTTTATTTCTTCTCTACTTTCACTAGGGACAACAAAGTCATCAGCGAATGTTCATGTCCTTTCACCCTGAATTATTACCTCAATTTCGCCCCTTCCTTTCATATGCATCTACACTTCTTCGATGTAGAGACTGAGAAGTAGGGGCGAAAGTCTCCATCCCTGTTGGACACCCTTTTTAATCCGAGGTCTTAGTTCTCGCTCTTTTACACTTATTATTTCCTGTTGGCTCACGTACATGTTGTTACCCGCCTCTCTCCACAGCTAACACCTAATTTTCTCAGAATTTCGAATATCTTTTTTGTTCTGTTTCACATTGACGAACGCTTTTTCCATCTCGATATCTTGATGTTGCTTCAGTTTTCCTTTCATTATCAAGTGCAATGTTACAACTGCCTTTGTGGTGCCTTTACCTTTCCTAAAGCCAAACTGATCGTCATCTGACACATCCTCCATTTTATTTCCCATTCTTCTGCAGGAATGGTCTTCTCAGCGACTTGGATGCATGAGTCGTTAAGCTGAATGTGCGATAGTTTTCGCACCTATCTGCCGCTGCTGTCGTCGGAATTGTGCGGATGATGTTTCTGCGAATGTCTGATGACACGTCGCCCGTCTCTTAGATTCTACACACCAACTTGAACACTGGTTTGGTTGCAATTTTCCCCAATGTTTGTAGACGTTCCGATGGCATGTTACCTATTCCTTTTGCTTTATTTCATCTTCAGTCTTTCAGAGCTCTTTTAAATTCTGATTGTAGATAGATCGGCTTGGTGATACGCTTCACAACCGAATACGTGCATGCCTCCAGACCAGATGGGGTGGAACCGCATACTTAAAAGTGGGCTCACACTACCAAAACTCGATTTTGTAACGTCACCTGCCCTCTCAATCCGAGCTTACTTCCTCCCCCCCTCCTCGTAGTGTGCTCTTTTTATTTTATTTTATTTCATTTCATTTTTATTTAATTTTTTTATTTTTTGGTCAGGTAGCGTATACATTTCATGTCAGTATCAGAAAAATCTGGTGGAATGCATGAGACATGATAAATTCGTTTCATTCAGTTCAATATAAACATATCTAATACGAAAATTGTCAACAAGATTAGTGTTCCGTATCTCAGTCGGTATAAACACAGCTCGTATAGGATCTACTTTGCTGCCCATTTGACTATCCGTCTGTCCGTAAGTTCGACTGTTAAAAAACAATTTTCTCAGGAACGGTTAGATGAATCAGGTTGAAATTTCTGTCACATGGTCACTTGGCAGTGTAAAAAACTTGTAGCTTCTAAGTCAATGCGATCGAAAAATGGAGCCCAACTTGTCATATATGTTGATCCTCGCAATGTACTTTCCGCTCGCTAGAATACAGAATGTGGCAAACTAGAATACTGAATGTGGCAAGAAACAGGGTTCAAATGGTTCAAACGGCTCTGAGCACTATGGGGCTTAACTTCTGAGGTCGTCAGTCGCCTAGAACTTAGAACTAATTAAACCTAACTAACCTAAGGACATCACACAATGGTTCAAATGGTTCAAATGGCTCCGAGCACTATGGGACTCAACTGCTGAGGTCATTAGTCCCCTAGAACTTACAACTAGTTAAACCTAACTAACCTAAGGACATCACAAACATCCATGCCCGAGGCAGGATTCGAACCTGCGACCGTAGCGGTCTTGCGGTTCCAGACTGCAGCGCCTTTAACCGCACGGCCACTTCGGCCGGCGACATCACACACATCCATGCCCGAGGCAGGATTCGAACCTGCGACTGTAGGGGTCGCTCGGTTCCAGACTGTAGCGCCTAGAACCGCACGGCCAATCCGGCCGGCTAGTATCAGTTAACGTGCAGTCTGTGTAGAATGGGGAAGGCGTCCGATCTACCTGAATTTGACCGAAGACAGATTGTGATGGCCTTGCAGGCTCGGCACGAGCATTTCGGAAATTGTACGACATGTCAGGTGTCAAAGCAGTGCTGTGGTGAGAGTCTCTTAAACATGTGGCGAAACCGAGGTGGAAACAAGACGTCGTGGGGTTGGGTAGTCACGCCTCATTACAGATGTCAGACGTCGTAGACTGGGCAGACTGGTGAAGCAGGACAGGCGGCGAACTGTGCCGCAAATAACATCAGACTTTAATGTGGGCAGAGTAAAACTGTGTCGGAACACGCAGTGCACCGAACATTCCTGATGATGGGCGTCTGCAGCCAGCAACCCATGCATGTACTAACTTTAACACCACGACTGCAATGGGCATATGACCATCAGCACTGGACACTGGTGTAGTGGCAGAGCGTTGCACGGTCTAATAAATCCGAATACGTTCTTCATCATGCTGATGGGAGGGCAAGAAACTGTCGTCTTCCAGCAGAACAACTCCTTGACACCTGTACTGCGAGACGGGGACGAGTTGGCGGTGGTTCCATTATGCTCTGGGGAACATTCGCGTGGGCATCCACGCGTCGTAGAGTGGAGCACATGCAAGGCACGGTAATGGCCAAAGAGTGTCGTACAATGGTTGCAGACAACACACACCCCTTCGTGACGATCACATTTCCCGATGGCAGTGGCATTTTCCAACAAGGTAATGCGCCATGTCAAAAGTCCAGGAGCGTGATGGAGTGATTCAAGAACACACTGGCGAGTTCCAATTAATGTGTTCCCCCCCCCCCTTCCAGCTGTGAACCCGATCGATAACATCTGCGATATGATTGAACGTGCCACCAGAGTTCATCGCCCCCTTCGCAGCAATTTACAAGAATTAGGTGACGTGTGTGCCAGCCTGCTCGCCGGCCGTTGGTGGCCGAGCAGTTCTAGGCGCTTCAGTCTGGAACCGCGCGACCGCTACGGTCGCAGGTTCGAATCCTGCCTCGGGCATGGATGTGTGTGTTGTCCTTAGGTTAGTTAGGTTTAAGTAGTTCTAAGTTCTAGGGGACTTATGACCTCAGCAGTTGAGTCCCATAGTGCTCAGAGCCATTTGAACCAGCCTGCTCCTCCGACCTACCAAGACATCATTGCTATCATATCACTAAGCGTCACCGCTGTTATCCGTGCCTAAGGTGGACATACCGACTGTTAGATAGGTTGTAAGGTGGCTATAATTTCGCACCTTACAAGGACTCATCCGCATACTTTGCCGTGATCTACAAACACAATTAAGTATAATGTGATAGATTGTACATCGTATATATGAATACGAGGTGTGGCTAGAAAAAAACCGGACTAGTACCGGTGAAACTATGAAACGAATGCAATAAGGCTGAAAGTCGCGTGGCCTGTCACGGGACTCTCGCTCCGCCTACTGCTCGAGTTTCATCTGCCTCCTGCACTCAGTCTGCCCGTGGCGTCTGTTTTAAGTAGTTGACGTTTTGTCTGTGCGTCGGAAAATGTTGAGTGTACAGAAAGAACAGCGTGTTAACATCAAATTTTGTTTCAAACTAGGAAAATCTGCAAGTGAAACGTTTGTAATGTTACAACAAGTGTACGGCGATGATTGTTTATCGCGAACACAAGTGTTTGAGTGGTTTAAACGATTTAAAGATGGCCGCGAAGACACCAGTGATGACACTCGCACTGGGAGACCATTGTCAGCAAAAACTGATGCAAACATTGAAAAAATCGGTAAACTTGTTCGACAAGATCGCCGTTTAACAATCAGAGCAGTGTCTGAGTTAACAGGAGTTGACAAGGAAAGTGTTAGGCAGATTCTTCATGAAAGTTTCAACATGAACAAAGTGTGTTCAAAAATGGTTCCAAAGTGTCTCACAATTGAACAGAAGGAACGCCGAAGAATGATTTGTTCTGACATCCTGGAATACATTGAAAGTGATCCCACCTTCTTACAAAATGTTATTACTTGCGATGAATCGTGGTTTTTTACTTACGATCCCGAAACTAAACGCCAATCGATGCATTGGAAAACTCCTGGTTCTCCACGACAAAAAAAAGCACGAATGTCAAAATCGAAATTCAAGGCAATGATGATTGTTTTTTTTGACATCAAAGGGATTGTGCATATTGATTGGGTACCAGAGGGACAAACAGTGAATCAGCATTACTACATTAGCTTCCTGGCTACCCTACGTGAGCGAGTACGGAGAAAACGGAACGATTTGTGGAGAAAAAAGTCACGGATCCTTCACCGAGACAATGCCCCAGCTCACAGTGCGTTGTCAGTGAAGACGTTTTTGGCAAAACACAACATTCCCATCTTAGATCATCCACCCTACTCACCTGATTTGGCCCCGTGTGACTTTTTTCTTTTCCCTAAAGTCAAGTCAACTTTGAAAGGAACTAGATTTGAGACTGTTGAAGCAGTAAAAGAAAAAGCGACGGAAGTAATGTATGGACTTACCGAAAATGATCTGCAGCATTGCTACGAACAGTGGAAAATTCGTATGGAGCGGTGTAGAGACCGAGGAGGAGAGTACATTGAAGGAGATAACATGAAATTGTAAATAATTGTAAATAAATGTTTTTTTCCAGCATCACTTCGGTTTTTTTCTAGCCGCACCTCGTATTTAAAGGAGACTGGCATTGTCACGTACGCCTTGTAAATAATTGTTAACACTTATTGCGTGAAAGGTGATGGAGTGTCTGTATTATAAAAACGGTGTAATGAATGATTGCCTATACTAATAGAGGTTGGAACGCCAGTGCAGGTGAAATGGTAGGCGGAGCTCAAGCGCTGGGTGGAAGGCCCACACAAGAAGTAGCAAAACGTATGTTGCGACACCTGAGCGCTGGGGCACAATAGGGTCGCGACCGGCCGCTATTGGAGTAGGGGCCGGAAGGATAACCGGATAATACTTCTGAACATTGCAAATCTTGGACGCAGTTGAGAGGAACGAGGAAGCGGCACCTCAGAAAGCACGCAGGCTGCGTTATTTCCAAGGAGTGCTACTCACAAGGGAACCTCCCCATCGCACCCCCCTCAGATTTAGTTATAAGTTGGCACAGTGGATAGGCCTTGAAAAACTGAACACAAATCAATCGAGAAAACAGGAAGAAGTTTTGTCGAACTGTGAAAAAAATAAGCAAAATATACAAACTGAATAGTCGATGTGTAACATAAGTCACATCAAGGATCATGTTATACGACGAGAGCCGTGGTTTCGTGGTTAGCGTATGCGACTGCGGTACGAGAGGACCTCGGTTCGAGTCTTCCCTACAGTAAAAATTTTAACTTTTTTATTTTCTAGCAATTGACGTGTGTCAATTATCAAAGTGCAGGCACTCACACAATCAACTTCGCTCTCGAAAATTCCAGGACATGTTCAGATTTGCTTCGACATATGCAGGATTTGACGGTCTACACGGAAAAAATTGGAAAACGTTAAAAACATATGTTTTGACAGAGCACAGGGAAAACTGTGTGACTGTGAAACTGTTGCATTCATTTGTTGCAGTTTATGTGACAAACTCTTATGTTTTCATCACTTTTTTGGGAGTTTTATCAGATCCACAAGAAAACCTAAATCGGGCAAGGTAGAAGAATCTTTTTACCCATTCGCCAAGTGTACAAGTTAGGTGGGTCGACAACATATTCCTGTCATGTGACGCACATGCCGTCACCAGTGTCGTATAGAATATATCAGACGTGTTTTCCTGTGGAGGAATCGGTTGACCTATGACCTTGCGATCAAATGTTTTCGGTTCCCATTGGAGAGGCACGTACTTTCGTCTACTAATCGCACGGTTTTGCGGTGCGGTCGTACAACACAGACACTAAACTTATTACAGTGAACAGAGACGTCAATGAACGAACGGACAGATCATAACTTTGCGAAAATAAATAAAGTAAAATTCTCACCTCAGGGAAGACTTGAACCAAGGACCTCTCGTTCTGCAGTTGTTCACGCTAACCACAGGACCACGGCGCTCCTGAGCTCAAGCTATCGTTGATGTTGTATATATTGCATATGGACTACTCTGTTTGTATAATTTGCTTTTTTTTTTTTCAGCCGGCCGCGGTGGTCTCGCGGTTCTAGGCGCGCAGTCCCGAACCGTGGGACTGCTACGGTCGCAGGTTCGAATCCTGCCTCGGGCATGGACGTGTGTGATGTCCTTAGGTTAGTTAGGTTTAAGTAGTTCTAAGTTCTAGGGGACTGATAACCACAGCAGTTGAGTCCCATAGTGCTCAGAGCCATTTTTTTATTTTTTTCACAGTTCCACACAACTTCTTCCTGTTTTCTCGATTGATCAGTTTTTCAAGGCCTGTCCACTCTGCCAACTTATAACTAAATCTGAGGGGGGTGCGATGGGGAGGTTCCCTTGTCAGAAGCGTACCATTGTAGGAGTATACGTATTTCCTCGGAAACTTTCCGCGCTGGACGACAAAAGACTAAAATATGTTTGGTTGGTGTTCGGAAGGATCTGTAGAGAGAGAGAATATTCCGTGGTTTCGGGAATATGACTCGTTTTCGGAATTACGAGGGTGGGGAGCCGAGCCTCGCTGGGAGGTCAGCGGTGGGGAGACGAGAAGTCTTCCGTTGTGGGCGCCCGTGTGTGACGGTCAGTCGATATCAGCTTTGTTGGGCCACACGGATTTGGTGTCTTTGCTCTCACGAGAGTGTATAGTTACAACAGTTAGGCACTGTACTGTTGCGAACCTATACGATCCTGGACTTCACCCCTGGGTTGGAAGAAGTCATTGAGTACACAGTGTTCAGTAATTGAGAGCACTTCCTCTGCCTATACTTACGTTGAGACGTTATCTGAACTCAGTCCTTGTGACAGGGAGTTCGCGTTTCTCGTTTGTAGAACACAGAGAGGAGAAGACAGTATTAGAGTGTATTGGTCAGAGGACCGCCTTCTGCCGTCCTAGTGTTTGAAAGAGTTTTCATTTTTGTAATTGGAGTTCTTCCATCGTCGTAGACGTGTACGAGAACCAGCACACCGACGCACCAGACGCAGTACATACGGTGATATCGCAAATTACTTCGGCTTATTAAGGCTATAAAGCTTAACAGCTGTGATCACGTTAGTTTATTTCCACTGAGGTTCCACACCACCGTAGATCATCTCTGAAAGTAGTGTCCTCCAGTGTTTGGTACGTAGATGATGGCAGTCTTTTCGCATTGTTGATATTAGATAGCGCAGTCATAATAAGGGGCAGAGTTGGGCAGTTGATTAGTAATTTTACTTAAGGAATGTAAACTTTGTAATACAAGGTTTTTTTAATCTACAATAAATATATAAGCAGGAACAACGTTTATCATCTAGTAGTAGGATTAGTTGCCTTCATCATTCATTTATCTTTTGATCGTAATTTACGGAATTAAGAGATACTAATATCTGCTTCAGGGGTAGTCAGACAGGGCCAAATCTTCCTTCATTTTAGCGTTTATTATTCTCCGTTGCGCACAATCATTTTTCACCCGCCTGGAGTGGCATCTTGGAAGGTAGTCGTAATGTTGTGGTTGATCAGTGCGTTTTGATACTCACAGAATTACTCATTAAAAACTGTAGAATGCTTACCATTGATGTAGAATAAATTTGCCAAGAAGGAAGGTTTCACAGCAAAAGCAAAGAGGTAAAAAATCAGAAATGTTTTAATTTTTAATTCTACCACACGAAACAGTATTTCTTCAAAACTAAAACTAAAATGTTCGCGAAAGTCTTCGAATTCTCGGTACCGATATATCCTGCGAATGTCAGCGTCGATCATCGTCGAGATTTTCGTTTCGCAGGGTGGATGAAATGTCTGTATAGTTTGTAGGGAAGTCTCAGTCTGCGAGGCCCACTCGCACCTGGTCAGATGTTTTTTTAATAACGCTCCAGACGAAAAAGTGGTCATTCGTATTTAAAAACGCGTATGGATTCATGAAACGATTACTGGCATAACCGCTCGTGTTTGATCCGAGGCAATTCGAGTAGAAAGTAACAGCTCTTAAGCTGTGAGTATAATGCTGCGTCGTTCTCCCGCAGGCAAGCGAAAAATTACGACTTCTTCGTTTTCCCAGGAGAGGATTTTGTGGCTCCGGACAGGTGTATAGAGTGTATAAGGTCACCGCCGGGAGTGCTGGAAATAAAACGTGAAGGGCTGCGGAGGTGGAGGTGAGTGTGTGTGGGTGGCAGGGGGCGGGGGATAGAATGGGACGGCTGCTCGACGTGGACAGGTGGGCAGAGAGAGATCGGTGACGTCAGCGGCGGGGGTGGAAGGCTTGGGGGTGGAAGTGGCTCGGGCTGTGAAAAGAGGCCAGGAATAAAAGTGGTCCGTGAATGGAGCCGTGTGGTAAGGGAGGCCGCAACGCTCTGCCCCCGCTGAATTAGGCGGGGTGAGCGCGGGGGAGGGTAGCAGCTTAGGGGCAGGTGGTGGCTTGGGAGGGGGTGGAAAAGGGACGGCGGTATTGGAGAATAGAGCGCGAAGACGTTCTGCATCTGGACACGCCATGGCGTCCACTGCTACTGCTTTTCTCCACTGTATAAGACAGTGGTAATACAAAACTTGTGCAGTTTCAATTCCAAGGTTGTACATTGCTGAATGAGGACTTGCAGAAAGGAGTGGAAGAGGAAGCTATCTAGTATAAGTTTCCGCAGAGCTTAGTGGAATCATCGCTGACTCTTGGTTTAAGGGGAGACGTTCATGAGAAACACACACACTATATGATAGATGTACCAAATCCACTATTTTGAAAAATACATCAGTGAAATACTGTACCATGCTTTACATGAAATTAACACATATACTATGATGTTCCTTAGATTATGTATTTAACTTTTTATGGAATTTAAATCATTCCTCACACACAAATAAAGAAAATATGTTATGTGGACATGTGTCCGGAAACGCTTTATTTCCATGTGAGAGCTCATTTTAGTTTCGTTCCTTGATTCACCGCCAGTTGGCCCAATTGAAGGAAGGTAATGTTGACTTCGGTGCTCATTGCTCTACAGTACTAGCATCAAGCACATCAGTACGTAGCATCAACAGGTTAGTGTTCATCACGAACGTGGTTTTGCAGTCAGTGCAATGTTTACAAATGCGGAGTTGGCAGATGCCCATTTGATGTGTGGATTAGCACGGAGCAATAGCCGTGGCGCGGTACGTTTGTATCGAGACAGATTTCCAGAACGAAGGTGTCCTGACAGGAAGACGTTCGAAGCAACTGATCAGCCTCTTAGGGAGCACGGAACATTCCAGCCTATGACTCGCGACTGGGGAAGACCTAGAACGACGAGGACACCTGCAATGGACGAGGCAATTCTTCGTGCAGTTGACGATAACCCTAATGTCAGCGTCAGAGAAGTTGCTGCTGTACAAGGTAACGTTGACCACGTCACTGTATGGAGAGTGCTACGGGAGAACCAGTTGTTTACGTACCATGTACAGCGTGTGCACGCACTATCAGCAGCTGACTGGCCTCCACGGGTACACTTCTGCGAATGGTTCAACCGACAGTGTGTCAATCCTCATTTCAGTGCAAATGTTCTCTTTACGGATGAGCCTTCATTCCAACGTGATCAAATTGTAAATTTTCACAATCAACATGTGTGGGCTGACGAGAATCCGCATGCAATTGTGCAATCACGTCATCAACACAGATTTTCTGTTAACGTTTGGGCAGGCATTGTTGGTGCTGTCTTGATTGGGCCCCATGTTCTTCCACCTACGCTGAATGGAGCACGTTATCGTGATTTCATACTGGATACTCTTCCTGTGCTGGTAGAACATGTGCCTTTACAAGTACGACACAACATGTGGTTCATGCACGATGGAGCTCCTGCACATTTTAGTCGAAGTGTTCGTACGCTTATCAACAACAGATTCGGTGACCGACGGAGTGGTAGAGGCTGACCAATTCCATGGCCTCCACGCTCTCCTGACCTCAACCTTCTGTGCTTGCCTTTATCATTCTACATTTTCCATTCTCTCTACTTTGCCTATTTTTCTTCCCAAATAGCAAAACTCGTCTATTGCTTCTAGTTTCTCATTTTCTAAACTAATTCCCTCGGCACAGCACGAATTAATTCAACCACATTGCATTGCCTTTGTTCTGCTTTCGTTGGTGTTCAGCTTACAGGGTAACAATTATTGAGCTTCAAGAAACAAAATCGTCGAAACAGATTGCGTTAGGACGCTCAAACTGCACGACTGGCCGCAAGGCATGATGGGAATTAGTATGTGTATGCGCACTTGCCTTATTGTCAGCTATTTGCACGTGAAAATGTCAC
Organism: Schistocerca nitens; assembly: GCF_023898315.1. Lineage (NCBI taxonomy): Eukaryota > Metazoa > Arthropoda > Insecta > Orthoptera > Acrididae > Schistocerca > Schistocerca nitens. The sequence goes on along the minus strand of NC_064624.1, from coordinate 162,177,965 downwards.
AGTACAGTGTGCCTGAGAGTATAGCGCTTGTGAAGGCCGATTGTGCGAGCAATAACCCAGCTGTGGCTCAACGGAAGTTTGCGACCGAGCTCAAGCAGAAGACAACCGGTCCAAGTGTGCTCACAATTAAGAATTTGATTCGCAAGGTTGAGAGAACGCATAGTGTTTGTGATGACACTGTTGTCTATGAAACTTCCTGGCAGATTAAACCTGTGTGCCGGACCGAGGTTCGAACTCGGGACCTTTGCCTTTCACGGGCAGGTGCTCTGCCATCTGAGCTACCCAAGCACGACTCATGACTCATCACAGCTTCAATTCCGCCAGTACCTCGTCTCCTACCTTCCAAACTTCACAGAAGCTCTCCTGCTCCTCATTCTGGAAATATCCCCTAGGCTGTGTTTAAGCCACGTCTCCGCAATATCCTTTCCTCCAGGTGTGCTAGTTCTGTAAGCTTCGCAGGACGGCTTCTGTGAAGTTTGGGAGGTAGAAGACGAGATACTGGCAGAAGTAAAGCTGTGAAGCCAGGTCGTGAGTCGTGCTTGAGTACGTCAGATGGCAGAGCACTTGCCCGCGAAAGACAAAGGTCCCGAGTTCGAGTCTCGGTCCGGCATCAAAGAATCAACCGGAGGGCACTGCGACAAATTGTTCGTGAGGACCTGCATGTCTTCCCATACAAAATTCAAACCCATCAGCCATTAAGCCCCAGGGCCATGGGACAGCGGCTGTGCTTCGCCAACACTATTGTCCACAAATTTGACGAAAAGGACTTTGATGTTAATACGGATTGGTTCAGCGATGAAGCCCACTTCCATTTGGGTGGGTGTCGTCAGTAAGCAAAATTGGCGCATTTGGGTAACTACACTGCTGGCCACCGTAAATGCAACACCAAGAAAGACAAGAGGTAGCACAACAAAATTTATTTTGTAGATAACATGTTGACCAAGTATCAAATGGTTACGTTTACAGACGTCTGTGACATGTGGTTCCTGCCAGAATCAGTAGCCAGAGTAGCCGCCATTGTTGGAGATCACCGCTGCCACACGTCTCGGCATTGAGTCAAAGAGACGTTGGATGTGTTCCTGGGGTACAGCAGCCCAAGCAGCTTCCACACGTTGCCAAAGATCATCTGGTGTGGCAGCTGGGGATGTGATCTGGGTCACTCGTTGAGCAACCGTGGACCACATGTTTTCTATCGGCGAAAGATCCGGAGAGCGAGCCGGCCAGGGAAGCAATTCAATCTGGTTATTGACGAAGAACCTTTGGACAATGCGTGCCACGTGTGGTCGCGCATTATCCTGTTGAAATATGGCTGTGGCCGAGCCCTGAAGGTAAGGAAGGACAACTGGCTCCAGCACCTCGGATATGTAGCGCCGGCTATTTAAAGTACCGGCAATGCGTACTAGAGGCGTGCGAGAGTAATATCCAATACCGCCCCATACCATAATACCCGGTGCAAGACCAGTGTGGCGGTGCATAATGCAGCTGTCCAGCATCCTCTCTCCACGGTGTCTCCACACTCGAATCCGACCATCGTGGTGCTGCAGACAGAAGCGTGGCTCGTCAGTAAAGACAACGTCATTCCATTCTGCCGTCCACATCCGTCTGTCATCACACCATTGGCGACGGAGACGCTGTGGTTCTGCGTCAATGGTAGACGAAGCAATGGACGTCTTGCGGACAGACCACTCTGCTGTAAACGGCGTCGAATGGTACGCGCAGACACTGGATGATGCGTTACAGACGCAATGTGCTGTGCTACGGTTCGGGATGTCACTGAGCGATCCGTCACTGCCATGCGCACAATTTGCCTATCAGCACGTGCAGTGGTGCAGCGAGGTGAATGCGATCGACCACGTCGGTCCGTCGTACCCTCCTGCATCCGACGGTCAGATATCCGCATTACAGTTGTTTGGTTTCGTCCAACACGACTAGCAATTTCTCTGTATGATAATCCACAATCTCGGTAAGCCACTATCCTTCCTCTGTCGAACTCGGATACTTGATCAAACGATGTTCGCTGTTGTCTACGAGGCATAACTGATCGTCTTGTGAAACAACCACAAGGTAAACACACGTGCCGAACGTACACTCGTCGAAATCGCCAAGCCTTAAACGGCGCTATGAGGTGGCGCCACAGGCGCGCGTGATGTGCGTCTGCGCTGAAATTCTAATCAGTTGCATATCTCATCGCTGCAAACCCATGGTGTAAATTTCACTTGATTCGGATGCTTCCTTCATGGTGTTGCATTTAGGTTTGCCAGCAGTGTAAGAATCCACATTTCGCGATCGAGAAGTGTCTTCACCCTCAACAGGTGACTGTGTGGTGTGCAATGTCCAGTCACGGAATAATCCGTGCGATATTCCCCGATGGCACAGTGGCTACCGAACGGTACGTGAAGGTTTTGGAAAATGATTTCATCCTCATTATCGAAAGTGGCCCTGATTTCGACAAAATGTGGTTTATGCAAGATGGAGCTCGACCCCATAGCAGCAGGAGAATGCTTTACGTCCTGGAGTAGCCGTTTGGGGAACGTATTCTGGTTCTGGGGTACTAAGAGGTCTCTGGCACGGGCCTCGATTGGCCGCCATATTCTCCGGATCTGAACACATGGTAGCATGCCGCGACAGCGTGGACGTGAACCGTATGTGCAGTTGACGGACTTTGAGCGAGGGCGTATAGTGGGCATGCGGGAGGCCGGGTGGACGTACCGCCGAATTGCTCAACACGTGGGGCGTGAGGTCTCCACAGTACATCGATGTTGTCGCCAGTGGTCGGCGGAAGGTGCACGTGCCCGTCGACCTGGGACCGGACCGCAGCGACGCACGGATGCACGCCAAGACCGTAGGATCCTACGCAGTGCCGTAGGGGACCGCACCGCCACTTCCCAGCAAATTAGGGACACTGTTGCTCCTGGGGTATCGGCGAGGACCATTCGCAACCGTCTCCGTGAAGCTGGGCTACGGTCCCGCACACCGTTAGGCCGTCTTCCGCTCACGCCCCAACATCGTGCAGCCCGCCTCCAGTGGTGTCGCGACAGGCGTGAATGGAGGGACGAATGGAGCCGTGTCGTCTTCAGCGATGAGAGTCGCTTCTGCCTTGGTGCCAATGACGGTCGTATGCGTGTTTGGCGCCGTGCAGGTGAGCGCCACAATCAGGACTGCATACGACCGAGGCACACAGGGCCAACACCCGGCATCGTGGTGTGGGGAGCGATCTCCTACACTGGCCGTACACCACTGGTGATCGTCGAGGGGACACTGAGTAGTGCACGGTACATCCAAACCGTCATCGAACCCATCGTTCTACCATTCCTAGACCGGCAAGGGAACTTGCTGTTCCAACAGGACAATGCACGTCCGCATGTATCCCGTGCCACCCAACGTGCTCTAGAAGGTGTAAGTCAACTACCCTGGCCAGCAAGATCTCCGGATCTGTCCCCCATTGAGCATGTTTGGGACTGGATGAAGCGTCGTCTCACGCGGTCTGCACGTCCAGCACGAACGCTGGTCCAACTGAGGCGCCGGGTGGAAATGGCATGGCAAGCCGTTCCACAGGACTACATCCAGCATCTCTACGATCGTCTCCATGGGAGAATAGCAGCCTGCATTGCTGCGAAAGGTGGATATACACTGTACTAGTGCCGACATTGTGCATGCTCTGTTGCCTGTGTCTATGTGCCTGTGGTTCTGTCAGTGTGATCATGTGATGTATCTGACCCCAGGAATGTGTCAATAAAGTTTCCCCTTCCTGGGACAATGAATTCACGGTGTTCTTATTTCAATTTCCAGGAGTGTATGTTTAATGTGTTAGGAAGTCTTTTCAGAAGGTATTTGTGTGGAATGTAGTGACTTGTGGAAGTGCAGCGTGGCCGATAAGGCTGATAAACAATTCAGACAAGAAGAGAATAGAAGCTTTTGAAGGGCGTTTCTACAGAAGAATGCTGAAGGTTAAGTGGGTAGACTAATGAGAAGGTACCAGATTGAAATTTGTGGTACAATTTGGATAAAAGAAGGGATCAGTAGACGTAACATAACGAGAGACATCAAAGAATCGTCAGTTCCGCAATGGAGAGGCGTGTGGGGGGAAAAAATTGTAGAGGGAGACGCAAGCTCGACTGCAGTAATCAGGTTGAAGGGGGTGTAGGCTACACCCGTTATGGAGAAGTGAGGAGGCCTTCACTACATGGTTCAAATGGCTCTGAGCACTATGGGATTTAAGATCTGACGTCATCAGTCCCCTAGAACTTAGAACTACTTAAACCTAACCAACCTAAGGGCGAGACATACATTCATGCCCGAGGCAGGATTCGAACCTGCGACCGTAGCAGTCGCGCGGTTCCAGACTGAACTGCCAACAACCACTCGGGCACAGCGGCCGGCCCCTTCACGAGACAGTGTTGAGACCCGCGTCAAACCAGTGTCAGACCTAAGACAACAGCAACAATAATGACAAATACAGTGCAGAGTCTAGTTAGAAGTTGATGGCTCCTCATAAACCGATAACTGCATTTAATGTTCGGTAGATTTAGGCCGTCCCTCACTTTTGGCAGTGTGAAGGTGGTGTAACGCACTTTAGAAGAGTTTGCTCTGACGTTAAACCATCATTGTGCTCGTTGGATGTTAACTGTTATGTCAGCAGGAGCCGTAAGTCTCTGTACCATGTAAATCGATATTAATATCTAGATTTTTACCGTTTACGTATTTATAAGAAGTTGAGTTGGCTGTTGCAATACACTTTGGCCTTAGCTCTAATGCCTAGTCTGTCAGATCTCGTGACGAGATTTTGTCGGCTATTTCTGCCTGGTATACGGCGTGATATCGTGATGATGTTAAAAACTTTCAGGTATGATTGGCCTCTTCTACAGCAATCTCATTGCTTTGCATATTTTGGGAGAAGGTAGTATGGACCAAATCAGGAAAAAATTGTCCGTTAAATATGGGCTCTAAAATGCATTAGTCAACAACTATCGTTACTTTATTAGTAACTGTTTGACAGTAGTGAAGATGAAAAAGTGCTCATAGTTCTTAACGTATGCATTTTAAAGTCCTTGTATACTCGACATTTATTTCTTGTTTTGGTCCATACCACCACCTCTGAAAGTTGACTACCGTTCAATCTTAGCAACAACAGCACCTTCGCCGGCCGGAGTGGCTGAGCGGTTCTAGGCGCTACAGTCTGGAACCACGCGACTGCTACGATCGCAGGTTCGAATCCTGCCTCGGGCATGGATGTGTGTGATGTCCTTAGGTTAGTTAGGTTTAAGTAGTTCTAAGTTCTAAGGGACTGATGACCTCAGATGCTAAGTCCCACAGCGCTGAGAGCAATTTGAACAATTTTTTGTAAGCTAATATAAAAATAGTTATAAGCTCAGTTTCGAAGATGTCATATGAAATTTTAATAAACCAAGATGTTCGAGAAGGATGCAGTCACCCACTTAATTTATAGAGCGGCGATCTAGTTATGAACTGGACAGACGAAATAGTGTTAGGAATTGAAATTGGATTTAGCGCACTATTAAATACTCTGTTACATGTAGATGATGAGGTAACTGTACAGGAAACAGAAGATAATTTACACTGAGACTGAACCAAAACGCTACACAATCAAAATAATTTTTGCATTACCTCGGTTCCGAGAGTTCCGGAACCTGTACACAAAATTGGAATAGAGATCAACATAAACATCATTTCCACCCTTTTTATTGCTCATGAAAACCACGCATTGCGTGTTGTACCACCATACAGAGAAACCTTCAGAGGTGGTGGTCCACATTGCTCTACACACAGGTACCTTTAATACCCAGTAGCACGTCCTCTTGCATTGATGCATGCCTGTATTCGTCGTGGCGTACTATCCACAAGTTCATCAAGGCACTGTTGGTCCAGATTGTCCCACTCCTCAATGGAAACTCGGGGTAGATCCCTCACAGATGTTGGTGGCTCACGTCATCCATAAACAGCCCCTTTTGAATCTATCCCAGGCATGTTCGATAGGGTTCATGTCTGCAGAACATGCTAGAATCCCTACTCTACATCTACATCTACATTTATACTCCTCAAGCCACCCAATGGTGTGTGGCGGAGGCCACTTTACGTGCCACTGTCATTACCTCCCTTTCCTGCTCCAGTCGCGTATGGTTCGCGGGAAGAACGACTGTCTGAAAGCCTCCGTGCGCGCTCTAATCTCTCTAATTTTACATTCGTGATCTCCTCGGGAGGTATAAGTAGGGGGAAGCAATATATTCGATACCTCATCCAGAAACGCACCCTCTCGAAACCTGGCGAGCAAGCTACACCGCGATGCAGAGCGCCTCTCTTGCAGAGTCTGCCACTTGAGTGTATTAAACATCTCCGTAACGCTATCACGGTTACCAAATAACCCTGTCACGAAACGCGCCGCTCTTCTTTGGATCTTCTCTATCTCCTCCGTCAACCCGATCTACTCGAGCGATGTCGTTATCTTGAAGGAAGTCATTCACAAGATGTGCACGATGGGGCGAGAATTGTCGTCCACGAAGATGAATGGCTCGCCAATATGCTGCTGATAGGTTGCACTATCGATCGGAGTATGGCGTTCACGTATCCTGCAGCCACTACGGCGCCTTCCATGACCAGCAGCGACGTACGTCGGCTCCACATAACGCCACCCCAAAGCAGCAGGGAATCTCCACCTTGCTGCACTCGCTGGACAGTGTGTCTAAGGCGTTCAGCCTGACCGGGTTGCCTCCAAACACGTCTCCGGCGATTGTCAGGTTGAAGGCATATGCGACACTAATCGGTGAAGAGAACGTGATGCCAATCCTATGCGGTCCATTCGGCATGTTGTTGCGCCCATCTGTACCGCGTTGCATGGTGTCGTTCTTGCAAAGATGGTCCTCGCCATGGACGTCGCGAGTGAAATTGCGCATCGTGCAGTGTATTGCGCACAGTTTGAGTCGTAACACGACGTCCTGTGGCTGGACGTAAAGCATTATTCAACATGGTGGCTTTTCTGTCAGTGTTCCTTCGAGCCATAATCCGTAGGTGGCGGTCATCCACTGCATTAGTAGCATTTGGGCGGCCTGAGCGAGGCATGTCATCGACAGCTCCTGTCTCTCTGTATCTCCTCCATGTCCGAACAACATCGCTTTGGTTCACTCCGAGACGCCTGGACACTTCTCCTGTTCAGAGCCCTTCCTGGCGCAAAGTAACAATGCGGACGCGATCGAACCGCGGTATTGACCGTCTAGACGTGGTTGAACTACAGACAACACGAGCCGTGTACCTCCTTCCTGGTGGAATGAGTGGAACTGATCGGCTGTCGGACCCCCTCCGTCTAATAGGCGCTGCTCATGCGTGGTTGTTTACATCTTTAGTGTTCAGTGACGTCTCTCAACAGTCTGTGATACAACGTCTATCTTCAAGAGTTCTGGGAACCGGGCTGATGCAAAACGTTTCTTGATGTGTGTATTACAAGTTAACTATATCTGCAAATGAGACAAAGATAATGACTTTCAAAGTAATAAATCCAGTCAGATCGAAAAGAACAATAAATGAAAAAATTTTCTGAGTTCAGTTACCTGAGACGTGATATCAGTTTCAGCTAGAACGAAGGCAATGAGAAGAAGCTTAATAGGTATCGAGCTGTCTGCGGAACGATTGTAAGAACTCTGGCAAGAAAATCAAGAAAGGAAACGCAGATTACACACTGTAAAATTATGGCCGTTCCAACCGTCGTATGTTGTTGTTGTGGTCTTCAGTCCTGAGACTGGTTTGATGCACCTCTCCATGCTACTCTATCCTGTGCAAGCTTCTTCATCTCCCAGTACCTACTGCAACCTACATCCTTCTGAATCTGCTTAGTGTATTCATCTCTTGGTCTCCCTCTACGATTTTTACCCTCCACGCTGCCCTCCAATGCTAAATTTGTGATCCCTTGATGCCTCAAAACATGTCCTACCAACCGATCCCTTCTTCTAGTCAAGTTGTGCCACAAACTCCTCTTCTCCCCAATCCTATTCAATACCTCCTCATTAGTTACGTGATCTACCCACCTTATCTTCAGCATTCTTCTGTAGCACCACATTTCGAAAGCTTCTATTCTCTTCTTGTCCATACTAGTTATTGGCCATGTTTCACTTCCATACATGGCTACACTCCATACAAATACTTTCAGAAACGACTTCCTGACACTTAAATCTATACTCGATGTTAACAAATTTCTCTTCTTCAGAAACGCTTTCCTTGCCACTGCCAGTCTACATTTTATATCCTCTCTACTTCGACCATCATCAGTTATTTTACTCCCTAAATAGCAAAACTCCTTTACTACTTTAAGTGTCTCATTTCCTAATCTAATCCCCTCAGCATCACCCGATTTAATTTGTCTACATTCCATTATCCTCGTTTTGCTTTTGTTGATGTTCATCTAGTATCCTCCTTTCAAGACACTGTCCATTCCGTTCAACTGCTCTTCCAAGTCCTTTGCTGACAGAATTACAATGTCATCGGCGAACCTCAAAGTTTTTACTTCTTCTCCATGAATTTTAATACCTACTCCGAATTTTTCTTTTGTTTCCTTTACTGCTTGCTCAATATACAGATTGAATAACATCGGGGAGAGGCTACAACCCTGTCTCACTCCTTTCCCAACCACTGCTTCCCTTTCATGCCCCTCGACTCTTATAACTGCCATCTGGTTTCTGTACAAATTGTAAATACCCTTTCGCTCCTTGTAATTTACCCCTGCCACCTTCAGAATTTGAAAGAGAGTATTCCAGTTAACGTTGTCAAAAGCTTTCTCTAAGTCTACAAATGCTAGAAACGTAGGTTTGCCTTTCCTTAATCTAGCTTCTAAGATAAGTCGTAGGGTCAGTATTGCCTCACGTGTTCCAGTATTTCTACGGAATCCAAACTGATCTTCCCCGAGGTGGGGTTCTACTAGTTTTTCCATTCGTCTGTAAAGAATTCGCGTTAGTATTTTGCAGCTGTGGCTTATTAAACTGATAGTTCGGTAATTTTCACATCTGTCAACACCTGCTTTCTTTGGGATTGGAATTATTATATTCTTCTTGAAGTGTGTGGGTATTTCGCCTGTCTCATACATCTTGCTCACCAGATGGTAGAGTTTTGTCATGACTGGCTCTTCCAAGGCAATCAGTAGTTCTAATGGAATGTTGTCTACTCCCGGGGCCTTGCTTCGACTCAGGTCTTTCAGTGCTCTGTCAAACTCTTCACGCAGTATCTTATCTCCCATTTCATCTTCATCTACATCCTCTTCCATTTCCATAATATTGTCCTCAAGTACATCGCCCTTGTATAAACCCTCTATATACTCCTTCCACCTTTCTGCCTTCCCTTCTTTGCTTAGAACTGGGTTGCCATCTGAGCTCTTGATATTCATACAAGTGGTTCTCTTCTCTCCGAAGGTCTCTTTAATTTTTCTGTAGGCACTAGGCACCGTCGTATAATTTTCCGACTCATGGACAGCAACAAAAACAAGTCACGTATACAGTAGAGATGAGGTTCATGAGATATGTAACGGGCTGTAATAAGGTAGACAAAAGAAGGGAACGAGAGGATCTTATTCAAAAATCACTTCAGTTAATATCAAGGCAGAAGCGAAAGAACGAAATGGGAGGCTCATGTTGATAGAATGACAGAAAAAACATTGCTAAGATAATGAATTATCGGCCTACTGGAAAGTAAGCCCTAAAGTCAGTTCTACAAGAAAATGTACGCCGTTATCCGAATGAAATAAAAGATATTATTCTAAATGTATGTTTACATGAAAATACATGTTATTACTAATTGCCCAATTACCTAATTGTTAATGCAAACTCCGTCATTGTCGATTATAGCTTGGCACCTTTTTGGCACAGGCTTTTCACGAGATTTTCTGTACAGGGTGATTCAAAAAGAATACCACAACTTTAAAAATGTGTATTTAATGAAAGAAACATAATATAACCTTCTGTTATACATCATTACAAAGAGTATTTAAAAAGGTTTTTTTTCACTCAATAACAAGTTCAGAGATGTTCAATATGGCCCCCTCCAGACACACGAGCAATATCAACCCGATACTCCAACTCGTTCCACACTCTCTGTAGCATATCAGGCGTAACAGTTTGGATAGCTGCTGTTATTTCTCGTTTCAAATCATCCATGGTGGCTGGGAGAGGTGGCCGAAACACCATATCCTTAACATACCCCCCATAAGAAAAAATCGCAGGGGGTAAGATCAGGGCTTCTTGGAGGCCAGCGATGAAGTGCTCTGTCACGGGCTGCCTGGCGGCCGATCCATCGCCTCGGGTAGTTGACGTTCAGGTTTCATAACTAACCTTTTTCGTAGGACTCTCCATACAGTTGATTGTGGAATTTGCAGCTCTCTGCTAGCTCTGCGAGTCGATTTTCCTGGGCTGCGAACAAATGCTTGCTGGATGCGTGCTACATTTTCATCACTCGTTCTCGGCCGTCCAGAACTTTTCCCTTTGCACAAACACCCATTCTCTGTAAACTGTTTATACCAACGTTTAATACACCACCTATCAGGAGGTTTAACACCATACTTCGTTCGAAATGCACGCTAAACAACTATCGTCGATTCACTTCTGCCGTACTCAATAACACAAAAAGCTTTCTGTTGAGCGGTCGCCATCTTAGCATCAACTGACGCTGACGCCTAGTCAACAGCGCCTCAAGCGAACAAATGTACGACTAAATGAAACTTTATAGCTCCCTTAATTCGCCGACAGATAGTGCTTAGCTCTGCCTTTTGTCGTTGCAGAGTTTTAAATTCCTAAAGTTGTGGTATTCTTTTTGAATCACCCTGTACATTCTCTCGGTATCGATCTCCATATCGTCCTGATTTTATACGACAGCTGCTTCAAAGTACATAATTGTTTCCCTATAAGCTTCATCTTAATATACGACCAAACATTTTCGATCGGATTTACATGCGGAGATACTGCACGCCAATCCATTGTGGGCACCCCATTGTCTTGTTTCCACAATGTACAGAGACGGCTGCGATATTTCGGATTATTACCCTCTTCAAGCGCCCAGTTTGCCTTCTTCGAACCAGACAGCTTATTAACGGACCTCAGAAGTCATTTTTGATAAATACTGCACATTTTTCAGCGTTCATATTGGCTGTAAATAAGTGCAAATAGCGAAAACTGCAAACGACAAAACAAAACACTATATACACTACTGGCCATTAAAATTGCTACACCAAGAAGAAATGCAGATGATAAACGGGTATTCATTGGACAAATATATTATACTAGAACTGACATATGATAACATTTTCACGCAATTTGGGTGCATAGATCCTCAGAAATCAGTACCCAGAACAACCACCTCTGGCCGTAGTAACGGCATTGATACGCCTGGTCATTGAGTCAAACAGAGCTCGGATGGCGTGTACAGGTACAGCTGCCCGTGCAGCCTCAACACGATACCACAACTCAGCAAGAGTAGTGACTGGCGTATTGTAACGAGCCAGTTGCTCGGCTACCATTGACCAGACATTTTCAATTGGTGAGAGATCTGGACAATGTGCTGGCCAGGGCAGCAGTCGAACATTTTCTGTTTCCAGCCCGTACAGGACCTGCAACATGAGGTCGTGCATTATCCTGCTGAAATGTAGGGTTTCGCAGGGATCGAATGAAGGGTACAGCCACGGGTCGTAACACATCTGAAATGCAACGTAACCCAATACTATCACGCCGGGTGAATCGCCAGTATGGCGATGACAAATACACGCTTCCAATGTGCGTTCACCGTGATGTCGCCAAACACGGATGCGACCATCACGATGCTGTAAACAAATCCTGGATTCATCCGAAAAAATGACGTTTTGCATTCGTGCACCCATGGTCGTCGTTGAGTACACCTTCGCAGGCGCTCCTATCTGTGATGCAGCGTCAAGGGTAACCGCAGCCATGGTCTCTTAGCTGATAGGCCGTGCTGCTGCTAACGTCGTCGAGCTGTTCGTGCAGATGGTTGTCTTGCAAACGTCCCCATCTGTTGACTCAGGGATCGAGACGTGGGTACACGATCCGTTACAGCCATGCGGATAAAATGCCTGTCATCTCGAATGCTAGTGATCCAGCACGGCGTTCCGTATTACCCTCCTGAACCCACCGATTCCATATTCTGCTAACAGTCATTGGATCTCGACCAACGCGAGCAGCAATGTCGCGATAAGATAATCCGCAATCGTGATAGGCTACAATCCGACTTTTATCAAAGTCGGAAATGTGATGGTAGGCATTTCTCCCCCTTACACGAGGCATCACAACAACGTTTCACTAGGCAACGCCGGTCAGCTGCTGTTCGTGTATGAGAAATCGGTTGGAAACTTTCCTCATGTCAGCATCTTGTAGGTGTCGCCACCGGCGCCAACCTAGTGTGAATGCTCTGAAAAGCCAATCATTTGCATATCGCAGCATCTTCTTCCTGTCGGTTGAATTTCGCTTCTGTAGCACGTCATCTTCGTGGTGTAGCAATTTTAATGGCCAGTAGTGTATATAAATTGTGCAAAAGCGCATTGAGACCACTACCAGAGATGTTGGTGTGGACGTTACGTTTAACATCATGGCGTACAATTTCTTGTGGAACTGACTGTGGGTAGATCTTGTGATGAATGGATGAATGATATAGACGGGAACAGATGAGTACAACACCTAGTCCTTGGTAGGAGACAATGATGACGATTGTGATCATAATTAATTACGTCGATTCCTGTATTGAAGTGTGACGCTATTTCTCTAGTGCATGCACGTCACGGTCTCAGCAAACACCCCCCCCCCCCTCCCCCCCCTTCCTGCGGTTACTACTTCCAGAACTTTTCCACATAACGAGCCGCTCGCAGATAAACACATCAAGGGCCGGAGTACCGCATCTCCCGCAGAAGACATCCATCTCCGTGACATCTGATTGGCTGAGCTGTTTTGTTCTCGGTCCACACGCCGTCGCTCCCTGCACCTCCCTTCGACGCCTGAAGGATATACATATATGTACATGTGTGTGTATGTGTGTGTGTGTGTGTGTGTGTGTGTGTGTCCTCGGGGGACTCGTGCGTCTGCTATATTTGGAAGCGGCGACGCCTGTCTTCGACATGTGACTCATGGATATTGAGAGGGATATCTTTGGCGCTCGCTTGCGCTGGAGTGAGAAGCCGGTTGGCGGAAGGGGGGGGCGGGGGGGGGGGAGGCAGAGGAGGTGTGGGGATGGGATTGGGATGGGGTGGTGAGCCTGTAGCATGGACGGGGTGGATCCCTTTCCTTTTTGCGTCACTGCCTGGGGGTCCCACAGGACGGCGCGATGTCCGCCGTCGGCCTATATCGATGCTGAGTACGGCAGCGGGCAGAGGCGGTGCGGTCGCCAGATTGCGACTATCGATAGTCGATAGTCACCCCACCCCAGCAAAGCCCCCTGCTGATCTCGCGGGCTTTTCTATTCACGACGGGGCGAGAGCTACTTTTCTGTCCCGTCTGACTAGACTGGGCCGAACGGCAGAAGAGATTAGGGGAGGAGAACATATAGGAAGTTCTCCGTGGGGTGACGACCACATTTCTTAACGCTAAGGATTTGTTTGTTTTTTCCTGTGCTAGTAATGTAGTTGCCGTTGTGGTCTTCAGTCCAGAGACTGGTTTGATGCAGCTCTCCTCTTCATTTCCGAGTAACTACTGCACCCTACATCCCTCTGAATCTGCTTACTGTATTCATCTCTTGGTCTCCCTCTATGATTTTTATCCCCCCGCCCTCCCCCGCCCCACTCTTCCCTCCACAACTAAACTGATGATGATCCCTTGATGACTCAGAACGTGTCCTACCGTCGGATCACTTCTTTTAGTGCCATCCAATGCTAAATTTGTGATCCCTTCTTCTTGTCAAGTTATGCCACAAACTCCTCCCAAATTCCATTCAATACCTCCTCATTAGTTATGAGTTCTACCCATCTAATCTTCAGCATTCTTCTGTAGCACCACATTTCGAAAGCTTCTATTCTCTTCTTGTCTAAACTATTTATCGTCCATGTTTCACTTCCATACATGGCTACACTCCATACAAATACTTTCAGAAACGACTTCCTGACACTTAAATCTATACTCGATGTTAACAAATTTCTCTTCTTCAGAAACGCTTTTCTTGCCATTGCCAGTCTACCTTTTATATCCTCTCTACTTCGACCATCTTCCGTTATTTTCCTCCCTAAATAGCAAAACTCATCGACTACTTTAAGTGTGTCATTTTATAATCTGATTCCCTGAGCATCACCTGATTTAATTCGACAACAATCCACTATCCTCGTTCTGCTTTTGTTGATGATCATCTTATATCCTCCTTTCAAGACACTGTCCATTCCGTTCAGCTGCTCTTACAAGTCCTTTGTTGTCTCTGGCAGAATTACAATGTCATCGGCAAACCTCAAAGTTTTTATTTCTTGTCCCTGGACTTTAATTCCAACTCCAAATTTTTCTTTTGCTTCCTTTACTGCTTTCTCAATGTACAGATTGAATAAAATCAGGGAGAGGCTACAACCCTGTCTCACTCCCTTCTCAACCACTGCTTCCCCTTCGTGGCTCTCGACTCTTATAACTACCATCTGGTTTATGTACACATTGTAAATAGTCCTATATTTTACCCCTGCCACCTTTAGAATTTTAAAGAGAGAGTTCCAATCGACATTGTCAAAAGCTTTCTAAAAGTCTACATATCCTAGAAATGTAGGTTTGCCTTTCCTTAATCTATCTTCTAAGATAAGTGGTAGGGTCAGTATTGCCTCACGTGTTCCAACATTTCCCCAGAACCCAAACTAATCTTCGCTGAGGTCGGCTTCTGCCAATTTTTCCATTCTTCTGTAAAGTATTCATGTTAGTATTTAGCAGGCGTGACTTATTAAGCAGCTAGTTCGGTAGTTTTCACAGATGTCTACACCTGCTTCCTTTGGAATAATTTTCCGCATTTTTTTCTTGTAATAGTACCGTTTTCTGTCTTCTTCTTGCTGTGGGTTATTACAAATGATTGAAGCGATTTCACAGCTCTACAATTTTTGAGATATTTTAACAATGCTGTGCTCACACATACAAAAACACAAAAAGTTTTTTTAGGCATTCACAAATGTTCGATATGTGCCCCTTTAGTGATTTGGCAGACATCAAGCCGATAATCAAGTTCCTCCCACACTCGGCGCAGCATGTCCCCATCAATGAGTTCGAAAGCATCGTTGATGCGAGCTCGCAGTTCTGGCACGTTTCTTGGTAGAGGAGGTTTAAACACTGAATCTTTCACATAACCCCACAGAAAGAAATCGCATGGGGTTAAGTCGGGAGAGCGTGGAGGCCGTGACGCGAATTGCTGATCGTGATCTCCACCACGACCGATCCATCGGTTTTCCAATCTCCTGTTTGAGAAATGCCGAACATCATGAAGGAAGTGCGGTGGAGCACCATCCTGTTGAAAGATGAAGTCGGCGCTGTCGGTCTCCAGTTGTGGCATGAGCCAATTTTCCAGCATGTCCAGGTACACGTGTCCTGTAACGTTTTTTTCGCAGAAGAAAAAGGGGCCGTAAACTTTAAACCGTGAGATTGCACAAAACACGTTAACTTTTGGTGAATTGCGAATTTGCTGCACGAATGCGTGAGGATTCTCTACCGCCCAGATTCGCACATTGTGTCTGTTCACTTCACCATTAAGAAAAAATGTTGCTTCATCACTGAAAACAAGTTTCGCACTGAACGCATCCTCTTCCACGAGCTGTTGCAACCGCGCCGAAAATTAAAAGCGTTTGACTTTGTCATCGGGTGTCAGGGCTTGTAGCAATTGTCAACGGTAAGGCTTCTGCTTTAGCCTTTTCCGTAAGATTTTCCAAACCGTCGGCTGTGGTACGTTTAGCTCCCTGTTCGCTTTATTCGTCGACTTCCGCGGGCTACGCGTGAAACTTGCCCGCACGCCTTCAACCGTTTCTTCGCTCATTGCAGGCCGACCCGTTGATTTGCCCTTACAGAGGCATCCAGAAGCTTTAAACTGCGCATACCATCGCCGAATGGAGTTAGGAGTAGGTGGATCTTTGTTGAACTTCGTCCTGAAGTGTCGTCGCACTGTTATGACTGACTGATGTGAGTGCATTTCAAGCACGACATACGCTTCCTTTGCTCCTGTCGCCATTTTGTCTCACTGCGCACTCGAGCTCTCTGGCGGCAGAAACCTGAAGTGCGGCTTCAGCCGAACAAAACTTTATGAGTTTTTCTACGTATCTGTAGTGTGTCGTGACCATATGTCAATGAATGGAGCTACAGTGAATTTATGAAATCGCTTCAATCATTTGCAATAGCCCTGTATAATCGGTCACATTATTTATGACCTTTCGCCAAATATCTGGAAGTTATACCACCTGCGCGTCTTTCTGTTGATTGGCCACCCTGTGGAACGGATAATGTCATATCTGGTGTTGCATCGGATCCTTTTCAGTGGTTCTGTCGCAGGGATTCGTGGCAGATGAGTACGGTGGGTGTTCCAGAGTCTCCCATGACAAGTGGCACAACAGGTCCTGGACACCGCCAGCGGTGTGGCATCGTGCACTATCATGCACAATGATGAAGTGGAGTCCCATAAAATGTTGTCGCTTTCGCCTGAGCGCTGGACGAAGGAGGTGTATGCAGGAACGTGAAGTAGTAGGCGGCGTCTACTATCACCCTCGCTAGTACAGCGTGATGGGATGTTAACCCATCAGTGTCATACGCCACACAGAGCGTCACCTTCACAGCGGTGGGTGTAGCGCGCACGCCCTGTGGACGAGGAGGGCCGGGATTCCTGCATTCACTGGATTGGTTTCAAGTTTGGTTCGTACGGGCACGCCCAGCTTTCGGTGATAATGACGATGCGTCGAAGAAACTACACTCCTGGAAATTGAAATAAGAACACCGTGAATTCATTGTCCCAGGAAGGGGAAACTTTACTGACACATTCCTGGGGTCAGATACATCACGTGATCACACTGACAGAACCACAGGCACATAGACACAAGGAACAGAGCATGCACAATGTCGGCACTAGTACAGTGTATATCCACCTTTCGCAGCAATGCAGGCTGCTATCCTCCCATGGAGACGATCGTAGAGATGCTGGATGTAGTCCTGTGGAACGGCTTGCCATGCCATTTCCACCTGGCGCCTCAGTTGGACCAGCGTTCGTGCTGGACGTGCAGACCGCGTGAGACGACGCTTCATCCAGTCCCAAACATGCTCAATGGGGGACACATCCGGAGATCTTGCTGGCCAGGGTAGTTGACTTACACCTTCTAGAGCACGTTGAGTGGCACGGGATACATGCGGACGTGCATTGTCCTGTTGGAACAGCAAGTTCCCTTGCCGGTCTAGGAATGGTAGAACGATGGGTTCGATGACGCTTTGGATGTACCGTGCACTATTCAGTGTCCCCTCGACGATCACCAGTGGTGTACGGCCAGTGTAGGAGATCGCTCCCCACACCATGATGCCGGGTGTTGGCCCTGTGTGCCTCGGTCGTATGCAGTCCTGATTGTGGCGCTCACCTGCACGGCGCCAAACACGCATACGACCATCATTGGCACCGAGGCAGAAGCGACTCTCATCGCTGAAGACGACACGTCTCCATTCGTCCCTCCATTCACGCCTGTCGCGACACCACTGGAGGCGGGCTGCACGATGTTGGGGCGTGAGCGGAAGACGGCCTAACGGTGTGCGGGACCGTAGCCCAGCTTCACGGAGACGGTTGCGAATGGTCCTCGCCGATACCCCAGGAGCAACAGTGTCCCTAATTTGCTGGGAAGTGGCGGTGCGGTCCCCTACGGCACTGCGTAGGATCCTACGGTCTTGGCGTGCATCCGTGCGTCGCTGCGGTCCGGTCCCAGGTCGACGGGCACGTGCACCTTCCGCCGACCACTGGCGACAACATCGATGTACTGTGGAGACCTCACGCCCCACGTGTTGAGCAATTCGGCGGTACGTCCACCCGGCCTCCCGCATGCCCACTATACGCCCTCGCTCAAAGTCCGTCAACTGCACATACGGTTCACGTCCACGCTGTCGCGGCATGGTACCAGTGTTAAAGACTGCGATGGAGCTCCGTATGCCACGGCAAACTGGCTGACACTGACGGCGGCGGTGCACAAATGCTGCGCAGCTAGCGCCATTCGACGGCCAACACCGCGGTTCCTGGTGTGTCCGCTGTGCCGTGCGTGTGATCATTGCTTGTACAGCCCTCTCGCAGTGTCCGGAGCAAGTATGGTGGGTCTGACACACCGGTGTCAATGTGTTCTTTTTTCCATTTCCAGGAGTGTAGTTACCTTCCATCTGTAACCGGCCCGAAAAATCCGGAGCGACGGCATAGCGGCGCCATTGTTTGCAACTCGAACATTTCACGGGGCAGCCAACCTGTTGCAGTTTCGCAGTGTCCCAGAATGTCGTGCAGCATGTGGTACACAGTTTTGTGGCACACTTCGACTTTCTACTACCGTCTCACGCGCATTTCAGCGGCAATAGATGTCCGGCGAGGAAGGTGGGAGTTAAACTGTGTTGTCCTCCACGTGGCGTTACTTGGGTGATCCTTCCTTCACAGCATCTCTGCCTAACCAGAACGCTTCAAACCATGGCGCGACTGCGCCGTATTGCACTGCTGGCGTCACCACATGCTTCACGCAGTTCTTCGGTACTCTGACCTCGTGCTGCCACTTCAATTTTGAGCCAAGAACGTCGCTCTGTCTTTGTAAACGTGATGTTAGGGTGGCTGCGTCATCTCTGTGACGTCCAACGGTCTACACATTACCCTGGACGTCCAAAGCTTGTGGCCTAGTGGCTAGCGCTGCCGCTTCTGGTTCACGGGGTCCTGGGTTCGATTCCTGGCCGGGTTGGAGATTTTCTCTGCCTGGGGACTGGGTTTTTGTGTTGTCATCATCATCATCATCACTCGTGACAGTGGGTAGATTGGGTTGTGTACAAATTGGACTGCGTAAAAATTGGGACTTTGTGAGGGTGCTGATGACTGCACAGTTGAGTGCCCCACAAACCAAACATCATCATCATCACACTACCCTGGATTGACAGATTGGTGTCCCCGCTTGCCGTACAACCTCGTTTGACAGAACTTCATTGTGTGTCAACACAGATGGCACCTTGCCAACCCACCAGTTACACGGTACAGCAGTGTTTGGTAATTTGTGGTAATTTCCTAGGGGATTAATCTGCTGAGGACATCGGTCCATAGGTTTACACACTACTTGATCTAACTTAAACTAACTTACGCTAAGGACAACACACACACACACACACCAATGCCCAAGGGAGGATGGGGCGCAGATGCGAGAACCGTGACAACACGCCCCAGACCGAGCGGCTACCCCACGCGGCACAGTGCTACGACTACTTTGTATCCAGCCCTTGTAATTGTTAAAAGACTGAAGTCCAACAGATTTTTTATCTCGAACAAGCTTTCATGTTTCTAGAAACCGGTGACTGAAGTGACACATCGTCAAAGAGATCTCCTAACTCTACAGATACCGTAATTTCCAAAGATATGTGACGGTTTGAACATGTTGTTGTTGTTGTGGTCTTCAGTCCTGAGACTGGTTTGATGCAGCTCTCCATGCTACTCTATCCTGTGCAAGCTTCTTCATCTCCCAGTACCTACTGCAACCTACATCCTTCTGAATCTGCTTAGTGTATGCATCTCTTGGTCTCCCCCTACGATTTTTACCCACCACGCTGCCCTCCAATACTAAATTGGCGATCCCTTGATGCCTCAGAACATGTCCTACCAACCGATCCCTTCTTCTGGTCAAGTTGTGCCACAAACTCCTCTTCTCCCCAATCCTATTCAGTACCTCCTCATTAGTTATGTGATCTACCCATCTAATCTTCAGCATTCTTCTGTAGCACCACATTTCGAAAGCTTCTATTCTCTTCTTGTCCAAACTATTTATCGTCCATGTTTCACTTCCATACATGGCCACACTCCATACAAATACTTTCAGAAAAGACTTCCTGACACTTAAATCTATACTCGATGTTAACAAATTTCTCTTCTTCAGAAACGCTTTCCTTGCCATTGCCAGTCTACATTTTATATCCTCTCTACTTCGACCATCATCAGTTAGTTTGCTCCCCAAATAGCAAAACTCCTTTACTACTTTAAGTGTCTCATTTCCTAATCTAATACCCTCAACATCACCCGACTTAATTCGACTACATTCCATTATCCTCGTTTTGCTTTTGTTGATGTTCATCTTATATCCTCCCTTCAAGACACCATCCATTCCGTTCAACTGCTCTTCCAAGTCCTTTGCTGTTTCTGACAAAATTACAATGTCATCGGTGAACCTCAAAGTTTTTATTTCTTCTCCATGGATTTTAATACCTACTCCAAATTTTTCTTTTGTTTCCTTTACTGCTTGCTCAATATAAAGATTGAATAACATCGGGGAGAGGCTACAACCCTGTCTCACTCCTTTCCCAACCACTGCTTCCCTTTCATGTCCCTCGACTCTTATAACTGCCATCTGTTTTCTGTACAAATTGTAAATAGCCTTTCGCTCCCTGTATTTTACCCCTGCCACCTTCAGAATTTGAAAGAGAGTATTCCAGTTAACGTTGTCAAAAGCTTTCTCTAAGTCTACAAATGCTAGAAACGTAGGTTTGCCTTTCCTTAATCTTTCTTCTAAGATAAGTCGTAAGGTCAGTATTGCCTCACGTGTTCCAGTATTTCTACGGAATCCAAAGTGATCTTCCCCGAGGTTGGCTGCTACTAGTTTTTCCATTCCTCTGTAAAGAATTCGTGTTAGTATTTTGCAGGTGTGGCTTATTAAACTGATATTTCGGTAATTCTCACATCTGTCAACACCTGCTTTCTTTGGGATTGGAATTATTATATTCTTCTTGAAGTCTGAGGATATTTCGCCTGTTTCATACATCTTGCTCACCAGATGGTAGAGTTTTGTCAGGACTGGCTCTCCCAAGGCCGTCAGTAGTTCCAATGGAATGTTGTCTACTCCGGGGGCCTTGTTTCGACTCAGGTCTTTCAGTGCTCTGTCAAACTCTTCACGCAGTATCGTATCTCCCATTTCATCTTCATCTACATCCTCTTCCATTTCCATAATATTGTCCTCAAGTACATCGCCCTTGTATAGATCCTATTTGAACATATGCTTCCGGAATGCCTGGCACAAAAAAGGAGCCGCGCGGGATTAGCCGAGCGGTCTAAGGGGCTGAAGTGCTGGACTGTGCGGCTGGTCGTGGCGGAGGTTCGAGTCCTCCCTCGGGCACGGGTGTGTGTGTTTGTCCTTAGGATAATTTAGGTTAAGTAGTGTGTAAGCTTAGGGACTGATGACCTTAGCTCCCATAAGATTTCACACACACACACACACACAAAAGGAAAAGGTCAAGTATGCAGAACGGGAGGGACAAACGATATGAAATTTTATATCTTGAGAGTCTATGTGGTTAGAATATCGAGTGAAATTTGCAAATAACTAACGAGTCCACTTGTGGGTATGGTGTTCGATCCCATCCGGCCTGGTTGGGGCGCCATGAGATCCTCTCCAGAGACAAACTGCCTCACGAGTCTTGTAACTGGTCCTCGGTAACCAGGATACAGACACTGGAATGGTTTGACATTCGAGTCGATGCCACACACATATTCCACTGAAGACAGATCGGAGAATCTCACTGGCCGTGGAGGTACCACGTTATGCTGACTGTTCGTACAGACAAGTGCCGTGCGTGGACAGTGTAACAGAACCTATTAAAGGCTTTACTTTACCGAAGTATGCGATACCCTCCAAATTCAACCAGTTTAACGAGTATTTATGTTAACAATGATTGCATAACATGTCTCCATAAACAGTCAACCCATTAAATTATACCGAATAACTGACACACACAAAAGTTAATATCACATGATCACTGATACAGCATATGTCATCATGTAAAAGCACTAAGTTCATCGTAAATAATTAATAAGAAGTACGAAAAATAGTGGCCAACTCACGTATTTTGGATCTCCTTAAATAAAAATCACCCAGTGAAACCTATTTGTTCACTAGGACCGTTATCACTCAGTATTCACGTAAACACTCCTATTTTAGGCAAAAACCAATGTAATTCTTAATAATTCATGTTATTTACTTATTTATGCAAATTAGAGAAGTCAATTGACAAGCTTCTAAAAAACGGCCTTTTTGTAACAAAGAATTATTCTGTCAAGTCAACAAATCTGTCCGTCATTTTAATAACCTGTTAAATTATGTCACTCGATATAAATTAATAACTTTTCTGCACAAATTACGATAACAGATGTACACGTGACTTATAAACTATATCTCTTTTTAGTAGTTCTTTGACAGGGTTATAAATAAAAGCAGCAACAAGGTTCGGGGGCGGAGTCTGCATGTCACTTTGGTTAACTGTATGCATGTTATTGTTAGAGCTGGATAAACATTGCGAAGAACATGTAAAAGAAGCGCTACTTTGTGTTGTGTCATTGTCTTTGGCGGACAGTGGAATTAAGATGGCCACCAGAATAATAAATGTTTGAAGTTTAAATATTTGTTGGTTTAGCTATTATTTATCATCAAACCAGATTTAGAGCCAGCATTATCATCGAGACACAGCAGCGATCCAGCAAGCAGCAGCGATTACCACAGTGCATTTTAATGGCGCCAACCTAACATCAAGTGGCCGGCCGAAGTGGCCGTGCGGTTAAAGGCGCTGCAGTCTGGAACCGCAAGACCGCTCCGGTCGCAGGTTCGAATCCTGCCTCGGGCATGGATGTGTGTGATGTCCTTAGGTTAGTTAGGTTTAACTAGTTCTAAGTTCTAGGGCACTAATGACCTCAGCAGTTGAGTCCCATAGTGCTCAGAGCCAGCCTAACATCAAGTGCTGACAAGCTCCGTAAATTGGAGTGAAATAGTGCGATTATAGCAATATCTACGACTAGGCGACCATTATAACAGGCATTTTCCTCATCAATAAACACTTCCGGGCTAAGTTGCCGTGGTCGATCTGTAAAACTTCTTCTCCCTGACGTTTCGTTCTCAACTACGGAGAACACCTTCGGAGGTGAGTCAACGACTGGCTGCTAGGAGCTGGGGCCGCCGCTTATATGGATATCGTAGAGGGCGCCACCGCACGTCACGTGGCGTCGATGTGCAGCTATCTCTGGCCATCGTCTGTTCTCTCGATTGCAGGCAATCGATTGTCACGTGATTGATGCAACGTCGACCGCCATATCTTATCCAATTTTAATCCTTCTTCTTTACGATTAAAATTGTATTGATGTTTGTGGATTTCAATTGCCTCTCTATACATACGTGTATAATAGTGCGACGTCCTCGCTAGCACGCTTGTTTCACCAAATTTTATTTCGTGATCTCCATCCTTAAAGACATGTTCCGCTACTGTCGATTTGTCGATATGTCCCAACCGACAGTTTCTTTTGTGCTCCGTCAACCGTGTATTGATGCTTCTTTTAGTAGTTCCTATGTAAACCCTGCCACAACTGCACGGAGTTTTATATACCCCTGGGGTGGCTAGGGGGTGACGAGCATCTTTTGTTGATCTTAGGCATTCACTAATTTTCTTAGTAGGTCTGAAAATGGTCTCTACGTGAAACTTGGCTAGTACTTTCCCAATGCGATCCGTGATATTATGGATTAACGGAAGAAATACTTTTCCAGCTGATGGTTGTTCCAACACTGTCTATCCTCGACCTATTTTCAGTACAATGGCGAATTTTATGAACAGATCGATGGGGTAGCCATGGGAAGCCCCCTAAGTCCCGCAATTGTGAATTTATTCATGGAATATTTTGAACATCAAGCACTGCAGTCGGCCAAAAAAAGCCCCTCGAAGTGGTATCGGTATGTGGATGATACCTTTGTAATATGGAATCATGAGGAAGAAGACTTGAATGATTTCCTGGTACACTTAAATAGCATCAACCCAAAGATTAAATTTACTATGGAGAAGGAGAAGAACGGACAACTTAACTTCTTGGATGTATCAGTTATCAAACGGGCGGCTGGGACCTTAGGCCATAAGGTCTACAGGAAAGAAAGATACACATTCTGATCGCTACCTCCATAAGAACTCAAACCACCACCCTAGGCAAAAGAGGGGGGTCATAAAAACATTAGTGGATAGGGCCAATAATATTTGTGAACCAGGCTACTTACAAGAAGAACTAAATCATTTACGGATGGCCTTTGCGAAAAATTGTTATACGAAAAACGAGAGTAACCGAGCACTTCACCCAAATAGAAAAATGCCTAAAAATAGGAGACAGCAACAAACATCAGCTGGAAAAGTATTTCTTCCGTTCATCCATAATATCACGGATCGCATTGGGAAAGTACTAGCCAAGTTTCACGTAGAGACCATTTTCAGACCTACTAAGAAAATTAGTGAATGCCTAAGATCAACAAAAGATGCTCGTCACCCCCTAGCCACCCCAGGGGTATATAAAACTCCGTGCAGTTGTGGCAGGGTTTACATAGGAACTACAAAAAGAACCATCAATACACGGTTGACGGAGCACAAAAGAAACTGTCGGTTGGGACATATCGACAAATCGGCAGTAGCGGAACATGTCTTTAAGGATGGAGATCACGAAATAAAATTTGGTGAAACAAGCGTGCTAGCGAGGACGTCGCATTATTATACACGTATGTATAGAGAGGCAATTGAAATCCACAAACATCAATACAATTTTTATCGTAAAGAAGAAGGATTAAAATTGGATAAGATATGGCGGTCGACGTTGCATCAATCACGTGACAATCGATTGCCTGCAATCGAGAGAACAGACGATGGCCAGAGATAGCTGCACATCGACGCCACGTGACGTGTGGTGGCGCACTCTACGATCTCCATATAAGAGGCGGCCCCAGCTCCTAGCAGCCAGTCGTCGACTCACCTCCGAAGATGTTCTCCGTAGTTGAGAACGAAACGTCAGGGAGAAGAAGTTCTACAGATCGACTACGGCAACTTAGCCCGGAAGTGTTTATTGATGAAGACGCCGGCCGTGAAAGCCTACATGGAGGCATTTTCCTGTTGAAAAATTGCACCTCAATACAGTTACTTCAGGGATAACACGTGAGGACATCGGTGGCATACCATCGTGTCATCAGAGTTGCGTCTATGACTATGAGCTACTTCCTAAACTTATAGCTGATGACTACCCTCACCAAAACACTTGCAGTAACACCAGTATGGCTCTACAAAATATTGGAAAAATGGCACCTCTCCCGCCAACTTTGGTCATCCGGGGTGATGCAGGTCTACGATTCATCACTGAACACAATGCGACGCCAATGCTCGTCAATCTGTAGTTTCCATTCGTGGCATTGAGGTGTTCACGGCTTGCTACACATGGAACTAAAAACTCTGCCCAAACGGCCATCAAAGCCCTAAAGGTACCGACCGACGCCGTGTCATCCTCAGGCGTTAGGTGTCACTGGATGCGGATATGGAGGAGGACGTGGTCAGCACACCGCTCTCCCGGAGCCGCTACTCCTCAGCCAAGTAGCTCCTCAACTGGCCTCACAGGGGCTGAGTGCACCCCACTTGCCAACAGCACTTGGCAGACCCGGACAGCGACCCATCCAAGTGCTAGGCCAGACCGACAGCGCTTAACTTTGGTGATCTGACAGAAGCCGGTGTTACCACAGGGCCCCTATTCTGTATCGTTCATATCGATCAGTGTAGTTGGTTCGTTTCGGTGAAAGGGTACAGTACCGCCCGACATTGAAAATAGGTACGAAATACTTCATTATTTTTGTCAGAACAACACTTTTTTTTGTAAAATAACTCAATTTCAATTAATACAGCGAAGCCGGATACCAGTGTGGGAAAGAATGACAATTTATTTATTTAATTGATCACATGTGCACTCCCACAAAGTAAATCCCTACACCCAGTTTGGTGAGATCTGTGAAATGAATGAATGTATGGTCATCTGCTAACTGCAGATAGTGAATGTGAATATATGATCATCTTTGAGACGATCCTTTGGTGGGACCAAAGAGATGAAATTTACCAGAGCTTTGAGCGCCTGAAATGTGGCTGACCAATACGATAGGAAGGTGCTTCCCCCACTTCGACAGAGAGGACCTAGAGAACGGCTATATTTCAGCACTCTGCCGCTGGATCTTGTGCTGTTAAGACCTGTTTTAGTTGTGCTCCGTAATGACGAAAGAGTGGAGACATGGTATGCATGTGGAATATTTAAGAGTAGTTTGAAATAATAATTTCTCTATCTCAGGAACTTTTGTGGGGAGAATTAAATGTCAGGCAGGTAATATTAAGGGGGTCGTAGTAATCTTCGGAAGTGACCAACGGTCACAATGAAACCACGTGTAGCTATAAGTTGAAATACTTCCGTGTGCTTAAGTTAAGCTGAATTACTAGCGTGTGTACAATAAGTTCAAATATTTAAGAAATAGCGTGTGTACCATAAGCTGAAATATTTAAGAAATGGCGTGTGCAGGACTTGAAATTAGAGACGAGTACTTCCACGTGGTGAGTACTGTGTGAGTCTCAATCTGTGTATGAGACAAAGGATAAAGAGAAGTACCCGCCCATGGTATCAGTTGAGGACTCACGTGTGTGATGAATATGTTCTTAATGTTATTCCGTGTGACGCTAGATTTAAACTCTGAGAGAGAATCAAGGTGAGTCGGCCGTCTATCCAGCAACGCCACTTGGCTTGCATTGCACAGGAAGACGTGCATATATCTCCAGAGTTCATAGTAGGAAAGTAGAATTACAAAGTGGGGCAGTGTCGTGTGAAACTGGGATAAATATTAATTGAAGTGGGAAAGCTGAAAGTGATAGTGTTGTGACTATTTAGTGTTTTGTATTTCATATTGTAGTGTGATGTATGTCATGTAATTTGGGTATGTGTGGTTTGCATGGGAGAGTAGCAAGGTAGTTTCAGAGGTAGTGGGTGATGCTTGTTCCTTCTGTACTGCTCGGTCTGGAGGAAAGTTTCGTGATGATGGTTGTCAGAGTCGAAGTGTGAGATATAGCAAAAGATCCAGCATCCTATCCGGAAAGTGCACTGTAGCATTAAGTAATTACGAGACCGTAAGGTAGAGAATCACCAATGTAAAGCCATGCCCACTGGGCGGAATTTCTCATGTGTTATTGTTGTAGGTTATAGAATTTGTGTGTTTAGGAATAAATAAGATAGTGAAAAGAAAAAGATTGGTGGACTTTTCCTTCGAATTGTATGTTGTCATAATGTCCCGAATTTATAATGTGTGCGCCATTCATATTCAGTGAGGTGGCCACGTGTTGACAAAAGCCGTTAAATAAAAGAAAAAAAAGTAAATGTGGTATTGCCAGTGTGTAGTGTACAGCCAGAGTTCTGTAAATTACTGATAGTCAGATGCGTGTTTCCGTTGCGTATTATTCATACAGGAGGATAATTTGTAAGTTAAGTGTGAGTACTAGAGTTCATGTTACTCGATAAATAAGAATGAGTCCACTCGCTTGGCAGACCACTCATCTTGCAGGCCTGACTGCTTGATGCCACAGTATGAGCTAGGCATGTGGGTGCCTCTCATCGGTAGTGACGTCCCCACCGATTTTACGGCAATTGTGCCGAGAGGTTTTGGATTTCGGTGTGGCCCTGTCGATCGGTGAGCTGTGGTTTATGTACACCTATAATTTCTTATATTAAACATATTTAGCGGTTTAAGCTTTGGATTTAGTGATTGTGTTACTAAAGAATCGCCAGAGAACGCATCCGGTTGGAAAGTGAGTTCATAATAGACTATTTTCCTTTGTTAGAAATATGGTTAGGTTAGGTTGTTACTGTGAATGATTACATCCAAAAAGAAAACGTTTTGGTCAATATTCTCTCAAAATACGTGTTATTTTAATGCAAATAAGAGTTTAAAAATGATTAAATAGCAAGACATCGGCTCTGCTTACGTATATTACAAGAGTGTGAATTGACGTTACTACTGGCTTTGTGTACTTTTTCCCACAAATCGTTTAGTTAGTAATTATCGAAACGTTTCTACAACTTCCAAGTAACAATGGAAAGCAATTATTTGAAGCCTGATATTAGAAACCTTCCAAACTATTACACATTTCTGAGTTACGCAGCATCGTTTAGCAACGAAGTCAGCCTACGTTCCTCTGCAATAGTACAAGAATTCAGCCATGCGTACCTATGTTGTTTAGCGTAGCCAACAGTCCGCAGCTCGTGGTCTCGCGGTCGTGTTCGATTCCCGGCGGGGTCAGGGATTTTCACATGCCTCGAGATGACTGGGTGTTTGTGTTGTGCTCATCATTTCAGCGCCAGCACCGTAGCTCAGTGTGTTCGGTCAGAGAGCTGGTTGGCCTCTGTAGTAAAAAAACTGAGCGGAAGGATCAACAAACGAACTTGACCGGATGTCACGTGACGTCCGCAACGACCAAACACGACGTTCAACAACAACAACAAAAAAAAAGTGTTTAGCGCGCGGGATTGCTACACGTGAGGAGACGGGTTCGCGCACGTATGGGTGTAAAAAAAATTTTTTTTTTCTCTTCATACACTCCTGGAAATGGAAAAAAGAACACATTGACACCGGTGTGTCAGACCCACCATACTTGCTCCGGACACTGCGAGAGGGCTGTACAAGCAATGATCACACGCACGGCACAGCGGACACACCAGGAACCGCGGTGTTGGCCGTCGAATGGCGCTAGCTGCGCAGCATTTGTGCACCGCCGCCGTCAGTGTCAGCCAGTTTGCCGTGACATACGGAGCTCCATCGCAGTCTTTAACACTGGTAGCATACCGCGACAGCGTGGACGTGAACCGTATGTGCAGTTGACGGACTTTGAGCGAGGGCGTATAGTGGGCATGCGGGAGGCCGGGTGGACGTACCGCCGAATTGCTCAACACGTGGGGCGTGAGGTCTCCACAGTACATCGATGTTGTCGCCAGTGGTCGGCGGAAGGTGCACGTGCCCGTCGACCTGGGACCGGACCGCAGCGACGCACGGATGCACGCCAAGACCGTAGGATCCTACGCAGTGCCGTAGGGGACCACACCGCCACTTCCCAGCAAATTAGGGACACTGTTGCTCCTGGGGTATCGGCGAGGACCATTCGCAACCGTCTCCATGAAGCTGGGCTACGGTCCCGCACACCGTTAGGCCGTCTTCCGCTCACGCCCCAACATCGTGCAGCCCGCCTCCAGTGGTGTCGCGACAGGCGTGAATGGAGGGACGAATGGAGACGTGTCGTCTTCAGCGATGAGAGTCGCTTCTGCCTTGGTGCCAATGATGGTCGTATGCGTGTTTGGCGCCGTGCAGGTGAGCGCCACAATCAGGACTGCATACGACCGAGGCACACAGGGCCAACACCCGGCATCGTGGTGTGGGGAGCGATCTCCTACACTGGCCGTACACCACTGGTGATCGTCGAGGGGACACTGAATAGTGCACGATACATCCAAACCGTCATCGAACCCATTCCTAGACCGGCAAGGGAACTTGCTGTTCCAACAGGACAATGCACGTCCGCATGTATCCCGTGCCACCCAACGTGCTCTAGAAGGTGTAAGTCAACTACCCTGGCCAGCAAGATCTCCGGATCTGTCCCCCATTGAGCATGTTTGGGACTGGATGAAGCGTCGTCTCACGCGGTCTGCACGTCCAGCACGAACGCTGGTCCAACTGAGGCGCCAGGTGGAAATGGCATGGCAGGCCGTTCCACAGGACTACATCCAGCATCTCTACGATCGTCTCCATGGGAGAATAGCAGCCTGCATTGCTGCGAAAGGTGGATATACACTGTACTAGTACCGACATTGTGCATGCTCTGTTGCCTGTGTCTATGTGCCTGTGGTTCTGTCAGTGTGATCATGTGATGTATCTGACCCCAGGAATGTGTCAATAAAGTTTCCCCTTCCTGGGAGAATGAATTCACGGTGTTCTTATTTCAATTTCCAGGAGTGTATATGCAACACGTTCTGAGACATTGTTATTTGTGTAAGTTAAGATTATTCTGCAATATTACTTACATGTAAGAGCGCACTTCCTCAGTAATGATTTCGTGATTTCTGTGTGTTTCAAATACGAAATATGAAATTGTTGGAGATGAAATTGCTGTGAGTGAAACAACCGACAGTGACCTTTATATTTTTTCTTGCCAGAAATAATGCACCCTTTTTTCCGAATATGTAGTGATTTCCCAGTATGCGGTTAGACAAGAATCTAAGAGTACAACTTAAATTACTGGGAATGTAACTGGCAGCAGTCATGTTCGTAATGTTGCTTGTCACAAGCCTTTATCTGCGATCGAATCCTCAACAACAGTAGACAGAGAAGAAAGATCTCTGCCGTAATATTTTTAGACTGTAGCACCATATACGAAACATTTTCATTCATGAGATGCATGTTATAAATTTCGACGAACTGCAGGAGCTCTCTAAAATGCGTATTTTCATTTTCGTTTTTAATACCGAAATCGTTGACGTATGATATAGGGACGTGGATCTCTTGGAGCGAGTTATAACTACATTCTATTTATCTTCTTACTCTGTTAGCACAGGCTACAAATACTGGCCAAAACTGATCAATAATAAGTGCATCTCGATACCCAGAGTTGCTGTGTTTGTTTCAAATAAAATACCCATAAACGACAATCACAATAGCAATCCTTAACGCTCTGAACTGTGAAGCTACTTACCTCATTTTCGTCCTACATTTCCGCTGGTATTTTAGCAACACTTCGTACTGCGGAAACGCAAGTTCGGTACTGTGGAGAATAGCGCGCCTGTGTCGTCCGTTGGCCGCTTCGTGTTCGTGGCGCTGTGCGCGCTGCAGTGCGCATGCGCGGATGTGCGGCCGCTCGCTTTTGATTGGCTTGCGCGACGCGAACCGACGACAGCGCTTCGGTTCTCTAGACCCGAACGGTTTCGCTACCGAAATGCATACTGAATAACGATGGGACTCTACTTCGAGTACTAGACCGTTCGGTGCTCTTGAGTACCGAAACGATCGGCACAATGGTGGAAAGATACAGAATAGGAACCCTGTGGCCAGGCCGTTGGCTGTAATTGTATCATGAGACCATTTTTTACTCCTTGGTGACAATAGAAGCCTTACTATGGAGTTTTATTATGGATCTGAATAGGTACCAGTCAAGTTCATCCGACGACACACAAACATTTTATTTTGCTGTTGACAAGTTACATGGTGTAATGACAGACTTTTAATATTTTATATTTTATTACCCATGGTGTAGTACCAGTCTCATTTGTATTGTGCTGTTAAAGCATAAATTTTTTTCATTGAATTTGCCTCTTATACAAATGCAACTTATGGCATGATATGGTTTTAACTGCTACGTCTAGTTTCTGTTCAAACTGCGACTAGTACGAGGGTGGTCTGCGGATGGTTGCACTGACAGCTGAAACTTGTGTATTTATCATATTTTACCTTCTATATATGTACGTCATCTAGGCAATTGATTTTTGAAAAAAATATTTCTGTACGTAATGTCATTTTCTCCTTCCCTGACAATCTCAAGTATTACTTTTCTCTGAAGATTCTTTCAGCGCTGCTGTGGTTCATGGGAGCAATAATATACCTCATGTAAACTTGTCTTGCGTCTATTGTAGCATAAAATGCAAAATAGTAATAGTACGGAAAAAGAATGTCGCATTTAACTAATATTGTGCATATTAGTTTTGACTTGACTTTTTTTGGGTTCATAAACACTTTATTTTATCTCTTATTACTTTTATGTTGTGATTTCATGTACTCACACGTTCCATGACCTTGGAGATTTCTCCTCAATTTGGTCCTCCGGAACTAGACATGTAAGTAAATAAAAAATAAATAAACTTCAGTCTTGACGCTCTTTCGTTGCTAGCATTCCCAAGGAGGAATGTTGAAATCTGTGCACTGAATCCCTCGAAATGTCTTCAAGGTACCAACAGACCTACTACAGGGTGTTTCAAAAATGACCAGTATATTTGAAACGGCAATAAAAACTAAACGAGCAGCGATAGAAATACACCGTTTGTTGCAATATGCTTGGGACAGCAGTACATTTTCAGGCAGACAAACTTTCGAAATTACAGTAGTTACAATTTTCAACAACAGATGGCGCTGCAAGTGATGTGAAAGATATAGAAGACAACGCAGTCTGTGGGTGCGCCATTCTGTACGTCATCTTTCTGCTGTAAGCGTGTGCTGTTCACAACGTGCAAGTGTGCTGTAGACAACATGGTTTATTCCTTAGAACAGAGGATTTTTCTGGTGTTGGAATTCCACCGCCTAGAACACAGTGTTGTTGCAACAGGACGAAGTTTTCAACGGAGGTTTAATGTAACCAAAGGACCGAAAAGCGATACAATGAAGGATCTGTTTGAAAAATTTCAACGGACTGGGAACGTGACGGATGAACGTGCCGGAAAGGTAGGGCGACCGCGTACGGCAACCACAGAGGGCAACGCGCAGCTAGTGCAGCAGGTGATCCGACAGCGGCCTCGGGTTTCCGTTCGCCGTGTTGCAGCTGCGGTCCAAATGACGCCAACGTCCACGTATCGTCTCGTGCGTCAGAGTTTACACCTCTATCTGTACAAAATTCAAACGCGGCAACCCCTCAGCGCCGCTACCATTGCTGCACGAGAGACATTCGCTAACGATATAGTGCACAGGATTGATGACGGCGATATGCATGTGGGCAGCATTTGGTTTACTGACGAAGCTTATTTTTACCCGGCCGGCTTCGTCAATAAACAGAACTGGCGCATATGGGGAACCGAAAAGCCCCATGTTGCAGTCCCATCGTCCCTGCATCCTCAAAAAGTACTGGTCTGGGCCGCCATTTCTTCCAAAGGAATCATTGGCCCATTTTTCAGATCCGAAACGATTACTGCATCACGCTATCTGGACATTCTTCGTGAATTTGTGGCGGTACAAACTGCCTTAGACGACACTGCGAACACCTCGTGGTTTATGCAAGATGGTGCCCGGCCACATCGCACGGCCGACGTCTTTAATTTCCTGAATGAATATTTCGATGATCGTGTGATTGCTTTGGGCTATCCGAAACATACAGGAGGCGGCGTGGATTGGCCTCCCTATTCGCCAGACATGAACCCCTGTGACTTCTTTCTGTGGGGACACTTGAAAGACCAGGTGTACCGCCAGAATCCAGAAACAATTGAACAGCTGAAGCAGTACATCTCATCTGCATGTGAAGCCATTCCGCCAGACACGTTGTCAAAGGTTTCGGGTAATTTCATTCAGAGACTACGCCATATTATTGCTACGCATGGTGGATATGTGGAAAATATCGTACTATAGAGTTTCCCAGACCGCAGCGCCATCTGTTGTTGAAAATTGTAACTACTGTAATTTGTAAAGTTTGTCTGCCTGAAAATGTACTGTTGTCCCAAGCATATTGCAACAAACGGCGTATTTCTATCGCTGCTCGTTTAGTTTTTATTGCCGTTTCAAATATACCGGTCATTTTTGAAACACCCTGTATATTTCATTACCGCTGTGACAACTTGCAATGAGGAAAGAGAGAGGTGTAAAAATGACCTCTCACAATAAAGAAATAGTAACCCCTCTTTGCCTGCCAGTTCTGCTATGTGGGTGGCAAAATAACCGACGATGTCTGAAACAGAGAGCATACGTAAAATACAGTCTTGTAATATTAAGAAAAGCTATTAAGAAAAGAATCACTGAAAAGGAAGAGAAATTTGTTGGCATAAAACATAAATTTACGTTTCCGAATCATATCTCTGGAGTGTAGCCTTGTTCCAGAGTGGAACGTGGCGGACCAACAGTCAAGCCAAGAACAGAACGGAAGCTTTTGAAATGTGGTACTGCAGTATATTGCTGAAGAGCAGCTGGGTAGTTCGAATAACTGCTTGAAAGAGACACTAAATCTAACTGGGGACACGAGAAATTTGCGGTATAACGGGACTAATCAAGGGATCGGCTGACGGGACATTTTCTCAGACATGAAGGGATCACCAATTTAGTATTGGAGATAAGTGTGTTGGCATAAAATTGTAGAGGGAGACCGAGAGGCGAATACAGTAAGCAGATTCGAGTGTGTGTAGGCTGCAGTAGTAAAACATAGGCTTGCACAGGGTAGACTAGTGTGTGGAGCTGCATCAAAGTAGTCTTCCCGCTGAAGACCACAATAACAACAACAACAACAACAATAAAATTTGCTTATAAAAGCTTAATAGGTGACCCTTCAACAGTGTGTACCCAGGCTAGAACATGTGCCAGTAGGAGCCATGAGCGGATATTTCGATCTCTAGGTGTGGGTTGATCGCCCGTTTTGAAATTAAATAAAGTAACTACAACAGTCCCAAAAACGTGTTTCTGCAGTCTCAATCAGTTGCTGATTGTAAAGCTCCAGACCTTTCTGGACTACTTGCTGTCTTTATTTTGATAGCTTACAAGGTGTGTGAGAAAAGTATTGTCTTAATTTTATCCATTGTTTTTCAGTGGTTCGTCCACGACTGTTTTACTTTCGTAAAATGAAGAACAAACGTGCTTCAGTCACAAGTTGCTTATAAAAGCTTAATAGGTGACCCTTCAACAGTGTGTACCCAGGCTAGAACATGTGCCAATAAGAGCCATGAGTCGATATTTCGACCACTAAGTGTGGGTTGATCGCTTGTGACTGGAGGCGGTTTCTTCTTCATTTTACGAAAGTAAAACAGTCGCGGACGAGACA
The DNA here is from genome assembly GCF_023898315.1 of Schistocerca nitens. Classification (NCBI taxonomy): domain Eukaryota; kingdom Metazoa; phylum Arthropoda; class Insecta; order Orthoptera; family Acrididae; genus Schistocerca; species Schistocerca nitens. Next base: position 162,143,226 of record NC_064624.1, on the reverse strand, counting down.
CTGAAAACGCAACTTGTGACTGAAGGCGGTTTGTTCTTCATTTTAGAAAAGTATTGTGACTGCCAACATTGGAAGCGATCTGGCAACGCTGTGTTCTTCTACCTGTGCATACCGGTGTGTCCATCCCTTGCAGAGAGTCAGTAAGAGTTTCAGCTACGTAGAGCCAATACGTGATGTTTGAGAGGGTCGTCAGTGAAGTTTTGTTTTTGTTGTGCGTTAAGAAAATGGGACAGCGGAATTTAGGACAAAGTTACGCTGTCAAGTTTTGTGTTAAACTTAGAGAATCCGCGAGTGTGACCTCTGAAAAGTTGAAACAGGTCTATGGGGAACATTCCTTATCAAGAGCACACTTTTTTGTCGTCTCGGATCATTTTTGGAACGCCGAGAAGCCGGCCGTGGTGACCGAGCGGTTCTAGGCGCTTCAGTCTGGAACCGCGCTACCACTACGGTCTCAGGTTCGAATCCTGCTTCGGGCATGGATGTGTGTGAGGTCCCTATGTTAGTTAGGTTTAAGTACGAGGGCAGTTCAATAAGTAATGCAACACATTTTTTTTCTGAAACAGGGGTTGTTTTATTCAGCATTGAAATACACCAGGTTATTCCCCAATCTTTTAGCTACACAACACTATTTTTCAACGTAATCTCCATTCAATGCTATGGCCTTACGCCACCTTGAAATGAGGGCCTGTATGCCTGCACGGTACCATTCCACTGGTCGATGTCGGAGCCAACGTCGTACTGCATCAATAACTTCTTCATCATCCGCGTAGTGCCTCCCACGGATTGCGTCCTTCATTGGGCCAAACATATGGAAATCCGACGGTGCGAGATCGGGGCTGTAGGGTGCATGAGGAAGAACAGTCCACTGAAGTTTTGTGAGCTCCTCTCGGGTGCGAAGACTTGTGTGAGGTCTTGCGTTGTCACGAAGAAGGAGAAGTTCGTTCTGATTTTTGTGCCTACGAACACGCTGAAGCCGTTTCTTCAATTTCTGAAGAGTAGCACAATACACTTCAGAGTTGATCGTTTGACCATGGGGAAGGACATCGAACAGAATAACCCCTTCAGCGTCCCAGAAGACTGTAACCGTGACTTTACCGGCTGAGGGAATGGCTTTAAACTTTTTCTTGGTAGGGGAGTGGGTGTGGCGCCACTCCATTGATTGCCGTTTTGTTTCAGGTTCGAAGTGATGAACCCATGTTTCATCGCCTGTAACAATCTTTGACAAGAAATTGTCACCCTCAGCCACATGACGAGCAAGCAATTCCGCACAGATGGTTCTCCTTTGCTCTTTATGGTGTTCGGTTAGACAACGAGGGACCCGGCGCGAACAAACCTTTGAATATCCCAACTGGTGAACAATTGTGACAGCACTACCAACAGAGATGTCAAGTTGAGCACTGAGTTGTTTGACGGTGATCCGTCGATCATCTCGAACGAGTGTGTTCGCACGCTCCGCCATTGCAGGAGTCACAGCTGTGCACGGCCGGCCCGCACGCGGGAGATCAGACAGTCTCGCTTGACCTTGCGGCGATGATGACACACGCTTTGCCCAACGACTCACCGTGCTTTTGTCCACTGCCAGATCACCGTAGACATTCTTCAAGCGCCTACGAATATCTGAGATGCCCTGGTTTTCCGCCAAAAGAAACTCGATCACTGCCCGTTGTTTGCAACGCACTTCCGTTACAGACGCCATTTTAACAGCTTCGTACAGGGCTGCCACCTGTCGGAAGTCAATGAAACTATACGAGACGAAGCGGGAATGTTTGAAAATATTCCACAAGAAATTTCCGGTTTTTTCAACCAAAATTGGCCGAGAAAAAAAAATGTGTTGCATTACTTACTGAACTGCCCTCGTAATTCTAAGTTCTAGGGGAATGATGAACTCAGATGTTAAGTCCCATAGTGCTCAGAGCCATTTGAACCATTTTTTTGAAGGCTGAGAACACGTTGGAGATGAAACGCGCACAGGGAGACCTTCAGCTCCAAAAACGGACCAAAACGTGAACGTTTGCATGCGCTTGTGAGATCAGACCGACGTTGAACGATAGGGATGGTGGGTAACCTGTTAAACACTTAGACGCTGTACGTAAAGTTTTGTCCGAAGTTTTGCACATGCGAACGGTTTGTGCCCAAGTGTGCTGAAAAACCTCACAACTGAGCGAAAGGACAGTGGAAGAAACATCCGTGTTGATCTTCTTTAAAGGATTGCCAATGACCACGAATGGTTCAGTCGTCTGATCGCAGGCGATCAGCCCCGGATTTCTGAGTACGATCCTGCGACAAAGCGGGAAAGTGAGGACTGTCACACTGAGACATCTCGACACAAAAAACCTCGAATGAGAAAATCAAAGGTAAAACAAGCTTTTTTGACTGTAGGGTTATTGTGCATAAAGTATTTGTTCCTGCAGGACAAACGATCAACCAAGTATGTTACAAAAATGTTCTTGAAAGGGTGACTCGGGTGATACTGGACATTGCAGACAAGTGGATGCTTCATCATGACAAGCCCCGTGTCTCATGGCCACTTCCATCACGGAATTTTTTGCCTCAAAAGGAATTCCTGTTTTTCCACGGCCCCCTGCCCACCTGATCCGAGCCTTTGTGACGCTTTTCTTTTCCCAGTGTTGAAAAATGTCTTAAAAGGACGTCGCTTCAGGACTCTGGAGTACATGCAAAGAATGTGACTCACATGTTCAATGCCCCCCACCAGTAGGAGTCTTTCAGCTCTGCTACCAACGCTGGGAAAGGCGGATTCGCCTGTCTGCAGCTGACGAAGTGAACTACTTTGAAGGGGCAGTACTGTTGTTTGAAAGAAATAAAAGCCATGGTACATAATAAAGTCTCATTAATTTTTTTCACACACCTTCTGTAACAGGCTGGTTTTGACTCTGCATTTTGCATTTGACATCCGTATAACCCTATAACTTCCGTATGATTTCAAGTTTTCATTTGATACCAGTAATTACATGGCAAGTGAAACTTTGAGTAGGGTACCGTACGCTGCAATCCAAATTTATCAGCGCGTCAATTTCGAATTTTTTTTTTTTTTCGTGTGTATAGCCAGTAGGTGGAAAACTGATCCACGAGAGAGAGAGAGAGAGAGACGATTTAGGTGGATCTGTAAGATAGATATTAATTTCATTAAAATTATGATCGATCAGAAATTTTATCGCATAATTCATCTGGTCAGGTGACTTAGGTCACTATACCTATTTAACAACTAGCTGGTTCAGGGTTCGACGTTTCTTTGTCAACTGTTCCAAATTTAAATAATTTCAGCCATTTGATACTTCCAATACTGTTTCAACAGCGATTGTCCCTTAGCGCAGCAGTCTTTTGTGATGTATGTTTACACATTTGTTACACAATTACGTCTGTTTTATAGGTCTTTCTCTGTTATTCCCTACTGCAGACCACATTATTTGATTTCTATAAACGATCAAATTTAGGATTTTGGATTTTTGCCGAAGAAGGCTTTCATCAGCTTTTTTGTTACCCATTCTTTTTAAGTGGCCATAAAAAGTAATCCTCCATTTCCTCATTGTATCTACACTGAAGAGCCAAAGAAACCTGCCAAATACCGTGTAAGACCCGCGCAAGCGCGCAGAAATGCCACAGCACGACGTTCCATACACTCGACTAATGTCTGAAGTAGTGCTGGAGGGAACTGACACCATGAATCCTGCAGGGCTGTCCATAAATCTGTTAGAGTACGAGGGGGTGGTGATCTCTTCTGAACAGCAAACTGCAAGGCATCCGAGATATGCTCACAAGGGAACCTCCCCATCGCACCCCCCTCAGATTTATTTAGAAGTTGGCACAGTGGATAGGCCTTGAAAACCTGCACACAGATCAATCGAGAAAACAGGAAGAAGTTGTGTGGAACTATGAAAAAAAATAAGCAAAATATACAAACTGAGTAGTCCATCTGCAAGTTAAGCAACATCAAGGACAATGTAGAACCAAGAGCGCCGTGGTCCCGTGGTTAGCGTGAGCAGCTGCGGAAAGAGAGGTCCTTAGTTCCACTCTTTCTTAAAGTGAAAAGTTTACTTCCTTTATTTTCGCAAAGTTATGATCTGTCCGTTCGTTCATTGACGTCTCTGTTCACTGTAATAAGTTCAGTGTCTGTGTTTGGCGACCGCACCGCAAAACCGTGCGATTAGTAGACGAAACGACGTGCCTCTCCAATAGGAACCGAAAACATTTGATCGCAAATTCATAAGTCAACCGATTGCTCCACAGGAAAACACGTCTGATATATTCTATACGACACTGGTGACGGCATGTGCGTCACATGACAGGAATATGTTGTCGACCCACCTAACTTGTACACTTGGCGAATGGGTAAAGAGATTCTTCTACCTTGCCCGATTTAGGTTTTCTTGTGGATGTGATAATCACTCCCAAAAAAGTGATGAAAACGTAAGACCGTGTCACATAAACTGCAACAAATCAATGCAACAGTTTCACAGTCGCACAGTTTTCCCTGTACTCTGTCAAAACATATGTTTTTAACGTTTTCAAATTTTTCCATGTTTAGACCGCCAAATCCTGCATAAGTCCAAGCAAATCTGAACATCTACTGGAATTTTGGAGTGCGAAGTTGATTTTGAGTGAGTGCCTGAACTTTGATAACTGTCTGAAAATAAAAAATCAAAATTTTCATTCCAGGGAAGACTTGAACCAAGGGCCTCTCGTTCCGCAGCTGTTCAAGCTAACCACGGGACCCCGGCGCTCCTTAGCGCTCAATCTCCTTGATGTTGCTTATCTTGCGCATGGACTACTCAGTTTGTATATTTTGCTTATTTTTTTCACAGTTCCACACAACTTCTTCTTGTTTTCTCGATTGATCTGTGTTCAGTTTCTCAAGGCCTACCCACTGTGCCAACTTATGACTAAATCTGAGGGGGGTGCGATGGGGAGGTTCCCTTGTCAGTAATGTTCATATCTGGGTTATTGGGTGGCCAGCGAAAGTGTTCAAACTCAGAAGCAATTCTGGACGTACGGGATGTCGTGTTTTCCTGCTGTAATTTCTCAAGGCTGTCAGAATGCACAGTGGACATGAACGGATGCAGGTGAGCAACACGATGCTTACGTACGTGTCACCCGTCGGAGTCGTATTTAGGCACATCAGGCCATGTCACTCCAGGCCCTATCACTCCAACTGCACACACCCCGCACCATCACAAAGCCTCCACCAGCTTTAACAGTCCCCTGCTGACGTCCACCATCCACGGATTCATGAGATTGTCTCCATACCCCTACACGTCCATCCGCTCGACACAATTTGAAACGAGACTCGTCCGACCAGGCAACACGTTTCCAGTCATCAACAGTCCAATGTCGGTGTTGACGGCCCCTGGCAAGGCGTAAACCCTTTGTGTCGTACAGTCATCAAGGGTTCACGAGTGGTCCTTCGGCTTCGAAAGCCCCTTTCGATGATGTTCCGTCGGATGGTTCGCACGCTGACACTTGTTGATGGCCCAGCATTGAAACCTGCAGCAGTTTTCGGAGGGGTCTCGTTGAACGATTCCCTTCAGTCATCATAGGTCCCGTTCTTGCAGGATCTTTCTCTGGCCGCAGCGATGTCGGAGGTTTGATGTTTTACCGGGTTCCTGATATTCACTGTGCACTCGTAAAATGGTCGTACAGGAAAATCTCCACTTCATCGCTACCTCGGAGATGCTGTGTCCCATGTGTCATGCGCCGACTATAACTCACTTAAATCTTGACACCTGCCATTGTAGCGGCAGTAACCGATCTAACAAATGCGCCAGACACCTGTTGCCTTATATAAGCGTTGCAGACCGCAACGGCGTATTCTGCCTGTTTACATATCTCTGTATTTGGATCGCATGCCTATACCAGATTCTTCAGCGCTTCAGTGTATTATACTGTCAGATTTTTTGCTCTTCATTTTCCAAATCTCATTCTCATACTTTGAACCCCATTTTTTTCGAATTACTCTTCTTTCTAAATGATAATTAATTGAAACCCTCAGCTGTCTTCTCCAAGTTATTTAACTCATTGACTTTGTGTATGAGAACACACTTCAGGCATAACGACATCCAGTTTTAATCAGCACATAGTAACGTCTCAATTTTGTCTTAATAGATAAGGATTTTTTATTGTACATAGTCTTTGCTAACAAGGGGAGGCCGCCAATTGTGAAATTCAGATTCGATTCATACTGCGCATAATAAAAGCTCTTGGCCAGAGGTGTAATGTGGCAAAGCACCAAGATGCACTTCTCAGCCGTTGTCGAGAAAATCGACAGTTAAAACAAACCGTTGCGGTGAAATACTCTCTACGATCTACAATTTCCTACAGCGTCGTGGCGCAGCAGTAAGCGCTCGGGTTCGTAATCCGAAGTTCGCCGGGTCGAATCTCGCGCCATGCAACTTTTTTTTTAGTATTTGTTTTTTGTAATTCATATATATATATATATATATATATATATATATATATATAATTCCCGGCAATCAGTTGCAGCAATTATGCATATAATAAGTTGTTGAAAGTCGTTTGTCGTGGAAAAACTGGCGACTTCGAACATGATTAAATTTTCCGCAAACAAAGTTGTATTACACAAATGTTATTAATTGTCTTCATAATGTTTACACGTGTAGTTAATGGAAGACGTAGAAACGGTATTCCGAAACGAATACGTATAGTGTAAGTCAAACGTTCGAATTAGAGTAGAGACCCCACTATAACGAATACTAAAAAAAAGGTTGCATGGCGCGAGATTCGATCCGGCGACCTTCGGATTACGAACCCGAGCGCTTACCGCTGTGCCACGAGGCTGTAGAAGATTGCTAATCGTAGAGAGTATTTCACCGCAACGGTTTCTTTTAACTGTCGATTTTCTCGACAACGGCTGAGAAGTGCATTTTGGTGCTTTCTCACATTACACCTCTGGCCATGAGCTTTTATTATGCGCAGTATGAATCGAATCTGAATTTCACAATTGGCGGCCTCCCCTTGTAAGTGGAATTTCATTTCCATTTTTTGTCATTATGTTACTTGCTTTTTGCAGAGTATTTGGCTTACTTATATCTCTCAATTATTTAAATTTTTAAACTTTCTTTATTTAGCTTATGTTTTGGTGTACCGTTAATACTGATCATTCTGTTTTTTCACACGAAATTTGTGATCTAGTGTTTTTCTGTTACTTCTTGGACAGTGTTTATATGTTTCGTTACGTCTTACAGGCTCTGTGTAAGATAGTTAAACCATCAGTCCTAAAGTCTGCGCAAAAATTTAACAGGTCGTAGAGGTTGCTCCACTCAACAATTTGAGGGAGACGATCTCGGGTCAGAGAAGCCAGCTTAAGGAGTTATGGAAGTAAAAAAATGGCTCTGAGCACTATGGCACTTAACTGCTGTGGTCATCAGTCCCCTAGACAACTTAAATCTAACTAACCTCAGGACATCACACACATCCATGCCCGAAGCAGGACTCATACCTGCGACCGTAGCGGTCGCACCGTTCCAGACTGTTGCGCCTAGAACCGCTCGGCCACTCCGAGCGGCAGATATGGAATTAAACTTGTCTGCCACTCTGCCTAGCATTTCTGTATTCCAGCTAATTTATAACTAACACATGTACAAGTTTACACATACTGTGCTGTTTATTTACATGTACATTCTTTACTTCCTGCAAAAAAAAAAAAAAAAGTACAAAAGGCTCTAAGCACTACGGGGCTTATCATCTGAGGTCAACAGTCCCCTAGAACTTACAAGGGAACCTCCCAATCGCACCCCCCTCAGATTTAGTTATAAGTTGGCACAGTGGATAGGCCTTGAAAAACTGAACACAGGTCAATCGAGAAAACAGGAAGAAGTTGTGTGGAACTATGAAAAAAATAAGCAAAATATACAAACTGAGTAGTCCATGCGCAACATATTCAACATCAAGGACAATGTGAGTTCTAGAGCGCCGTGGTCCCGTGGTTAGCGTGAGCGGCTCTGGAACGAGAGGTCCTTGGATCAAGTCGTCCATCGACTGAAAAGTTTAATTTTTTATTTTCAGACAATTATTATCTGTCCGTCCGTCCGTCCGTCCGTCCGATGCGAGGTAGCTGCGCCGTAGCATGGGGACGCCACACCTAAACAAACATCGAAACACACGACGTCAGTCGACTACAGCGCACGGAAGAGAGAGTATTCCTGCTAAGGAGGCTCCCTGGCTGGCAGTTGACTGTTCACTACTTTGGACGAGAGTGCATTCAATACGTGGGATGTATTTCTTGGGCAATATGAATCCAGCAAATCTAGCTCGCGAGTTCAAAAACAATCGCACAGTTTTGCGGTGCAGTCGCGAAACACAGACACTAAACTTATTACAGTGAACAGAGGCGTCAATCAACGAACGGACAGATCCTAACTTTGCGAAAATAAAGAAAGTAAAATTTTCACTCGAGGGAAGACTTGAACCAAGGACCTCTCGTTCCACAGCGGTTCACGCTAACCACGGGACCTCCGCTCTCCTTTTTTTTTTTCGGTGTAACAATAACAAACATAAACTGCTTCTAGCATTTGTTTCTTTAAATATATAAGACGATGACTTTATAAAATAAAATTTTTCTGGGAAACGTAAATAAGTGGACTTTTTTTTTACATAATAGTGAAAAAAATAAAATAAAATAAAATATCCGAAGCTCACACCGTCCTTGATGTTGCCTATCTTGCACATGGACTACTCAGTTTGTATATTGTGCTTACTTTTTTCATAGTTCCACACAACTGCTTCTTGTTTTCTCGATTGTATTCAGTTTTTGAAGGCCTATCCACTGTGCCAACTTATAACTAAATCTGAGGGGGGTGCGATGGAGAGGTTCCCTTGTTAGAACTGCTTAAGCCTAACTAACCTAAGGACATCACACATATATATGCCCGAGGCAGGATTCGAACCTGCGACCGTAGCGGTCGCGCGGTTCCAGACTGTTGCGCCTAGAACCGCTCGGCCACTCCGGCCGGCAGATATGGAAGTAAACTTGTCTGCCACTCTGCCTAGCATTTCTGTATTCCAGCTAATTTATAACTAACACATGTACAAGTTTACATATACTGTTCTGTTTATTTACATGTACATTCTTTACTTCCTGCAAAAAAAAAAAAAAATGTTTCAAAAGGCTCTAAGGACTACGGGGCTTATCATCTGAGGTCAACAGTCCCCTAGACTTAGAACTACGTAAACCTAACTAAACTAAGGAAATCACACACATCCATGCCCGGGGCAGGATTAGAACCTGCGGCCGTAGCAGCTTCGCGGTTCCGGAATGAAGCGCGTAGAACCACTCGGCCACAGCGGCCGGCTGAATGGCCACCTGTACTTGCGGTTCGCGCAAAGAGTTCTATCTGAGTTGTTGGAGAACGTACCCTTGGTTGTTCGTGAGAGGATGTGGATACAACATTACGGTGCGCCGCCTAACTTCAGTGTGGATTTCCGCATGCATATCAATGATGTACGAGGGGCGTTCAGAAAGTAAGCTCCGATCGGTCGCGAAATGGAAACGACTATGAAAATCCGATAAAGCTTTGCACAGATGTGTTGGGTAGTGTCTCTAGTATAACCCCAGTTAGCATCACGTCGCTCTTCTCATTTCTGAGCTCGCAGTGAGTGCGTAAAGATGTCTAGAAAATAGTGTCTGCCGCCAAGTACGAGGGCCTGGTGAGAAATTTCGCCTGAAGCTATGCAGCTAACATTACATAACTGTCGTGCTGTTTCTTCTTCAAGACAATTCTCAGCCGCATTCTGCAGAGGCAATGAAGATGCTCCTGCATCGTTTTCAAATGGAAATGTGAGATTACCCACAATACAGCCCGTAATTGTCTCCCCCTGAGTTTCATCTCTGGTCACATGAACCGCTGTCTTTGAAGACAACATTTTGACACAGACAACGAGGTGTAGGCCAGCGTGGAGAATTGGCGGAAAGCACTGGCGGCTGCCTTCTATGATGAGGCTATTGAAAAGTTGGTACAACGCTATGACAAAAGTCTAAGTCAGAACGGCGACTACGTAGAGAAGTAGCTGAAAGGTGTAGCTAATTGTTACAAGTAAAACATTTCTGATGTTCACTGTGGTTTCAATTTGGCAATCAATCGGAGCTTACTTTCTGAACAGGCCTCGTATTTGCTGGTCGCTGGATTGAAAGCGGAGGTTGTATTACACGGCTGAGGTCACCTGACCTGAGTCCTATTAATGATTTGCTATGGGGATAGCTAAAGTCACTTGTGCATGACGCCCCAGTGGATACAGAGATGTAAATAGTTGCCAGAATTGTAGCTGCCTGTAATGTGATTCGAAACATACCAGGGATATTTGTCAGGGTGCGTCAGAACCTTGATCGCCGACGTCATGCTTGCATTGTGGTTGATGGCCGCCAGTTTCAGCACATTTTATACGATACGGTACTAATGGTACGTTCATTGTGTCAGTAATGGTATTTGCAGTTAACTAATGTAAATGAAAAATTACACAGTAATGTGATTTTATTCCTATTATCTTCTCATGTTGCCTTCTCCGACTCCAGGTTCCCTACCTCTGTTCTGTTAAACATCCTTTATGTCTTGTTAAATTTTTATACGCTCTTACGGAAACAACCTGTATATGGTGCTACACGGCTACTTTTTAACTTCCTAGCTACAGGGTGTTTCAAAAATGACCGGTATATTTGAAACGGCAATAAAAACTAAACGAGCAGCGATAGAAATACACCGTTTGTTGCAATATGCTTGGGACAACAGTACATTTTCAGGCAGACAAACTTTCGAAATTACAGTAGTTACAATTTTCAACAACAGATGGCGCTGCGGTCTGGGAAACTTTATAGTACGATATTTTCCACATATCCACCATGTGTAGCAATAATATGGCGTAGTCTCTAGCCCAAAGCAATCACACGGTCATCGAAATATTCATTCAGGAAATTAAAGACGTCGGCCGTGCGATGTGGCCGGGCACCATCTTGCATAAACCACGAGGTGTTCGCAGTGTCGTCTAAGGCAGTTTGTACCGCCACAAATTCACGAAGAATGTCCAGATAGCGTGATGCAGCAATCGTTTCGGATCGGAAAAATGGGCCAGTGATTCCTCTGGAAGAAATGGCGGCCCAGACCAGTACTTTTTGAGGATGCAGGGACGATGGGACTGCAACATGGGGCATTTCGGTTCCCCATATGCGCCAGTTCTGTTTATTGACGAAGCCGGCCAGGTAAAAATAAGCTTCGTCAGTAAACCAAATGCTGCCCACATGCATATCGCCGTCATCAATCCTGTGCACTATATCGTTAGCGAATGTCTCTCGTGCAGCAATGGTAGCGGCGCTGAGGGGTTGCCGCGTTTGAATTTTGTACGGATAGAGGTGTAAACTCTGGCGCACGAGACGATACGTGGACGTTGGCGTCATTTGGACCGCAGCTGCAACACGGCGAACGGAAACCCGAGGCCGCTGTCGGATCACCTGCTGCACTAGCTGCGCGTTGCCCTCTGTGGTTGCCGTACGCAGTCGCCCTACCTTTCCAGCACGTTCATCCGTCACGTTCCCAGTCCGTTGAAATTTTTCAAACAGATCCTTTATTGTATCGCTTTTCGGTCCTTTGGTTACATTAAACCTCCGTTGAAAACTTCGTCTTGTTGCAACAACACTGTGTTCTAGGCGGTGGAATTCCAACACCAGAAAAATCCTCTGTTCTAAGGAATAAACCATGTTGTCTACAGCACACTTGCACGTTGTGAACAGCACACGCTTACAGCAGAAAGACGACGTACAGAATGGCGCACCCACAGACTGCGTTGTCTTCTATATCTGTCACGTCACTTGCAGCGCCATCTGTTGTTGAAAATTGTAACTACTGTAATTTCGAAAGTTTGTCTGCCTGAAAATGTACTGTTGTCCCAAGCATATTGCAACAAACGGTGTATTTCTATCGCTGCTCGTTTAGTTTTTATTGCCGTTTCAAATATACCGGTCATTTTTGAAACACCCTGTATATACAGTCGCAGATGGTCTGTCTAGTGCTACACAGCCGAATTTCACGTGCCTAGTACTACACAGTCCAGTTTGATCTTTCTGGAGGTGCACAGATGCAGTTGACATGTATAGTAACAGTCCGCTGAAAAAATCACTGTGCACTCAACTACAGACTACAGATCTTGATCAGATTGGAACTTTGTCTCAACGTTGGAAGAACACAAGTTGGCAACACTGCTCTATAAAAATACACAGTTTTTTTTAATTTACTCTACTGTTACTTAATGTTTAACTGTTTGATTCATTTGACGAAAGATAATTAATATTATGTGTAGTGTTTATATGTTCACTGTGTTTTTAAATGACAGTACTTTCGGCTGATGAACGTACTTTTCTTATTGAACATCTGTTGCGACAAGGCGATAAATACACAGATTTAGTGCACTAAGTATTTGCCGAAAAATTCGCAGAAATAGTTGTACCTTATCGTAATATGGATTGTCGACTTATTGAAAAATTTCGAGAAGCAGGCTCACCCTTGGCTCGAATTGGAAAACCACCTAAACTGTATCTGGGACGAGAAAAATATATTGGATTGTGACAATATCTAAAGCTGTTTCATAAGCACTGAAGGTGTTGCCATATAGCCAGCCGAGGTGGCCGAGCGCTACAGTCTGGAACCGCGCGACCGCTACGGTCGCAGTTTCGAATCCTGCGTCGGGCGTGGATGTGTGTGATGTCCTTAGGTTAGTTAGGTTTAAGTAGTTCTAAGTTCTAGGCGACTGATGACCTCAGATAGTGCTCGGAGCCATTTTTGTTGCCATATAAAGTGTCAGCAATACGAGAATTGGAAGACGTGTGTCAAGAAAAAACGAACCCGTTAGTGCAAACGGTTTACAACTTTTATTGAGACGATGTCACCTTGTAAAGATAGTTCGCAGCTCGTGGTGTAGTGGGTACCGTTACTGCCTCTGGATCACTGGGTCCCGGGTTCGATTCCCGGCTGGGTCGGGCATTTGCACTGCCTGGAGACTGGGTGTTTTTGTTGTCCTCATCATATCGTCACCATTCGGGAAAGTGGCCAGAGTGGACAGTGTAAAAGAAAGGGATTTTGTACGGGCGCTGAAGACCAAGCAGTTGAGCACCACACAAACCGAATATAATCATCATTCTAAAGGTATACAAATGAGTCCTGGTCCCACCTCTCTGGTCATGTTTACACACGCAACACACGATTACGATGAACAAAAAATGTCTCTGAGCAGTATGGGACTTAAAACTTCTAAGGTCATCAGTCCCCTAGAACTTGGAACTACTTAAACCTATCTAACCTAAGGACATCACACACATCCATGCCCGATGCAGGATTCGAACCTGCGACCGTAGCGGCCGCGCGGTTCCAGACTGTAGCGCCTTTAACCGCTTGGCCACCACAAATGGCTACGATGAACAGAGACTCTTCATGCTGTGCTTTAGATGCCACTGCACGGTCAGAAAAGTGGGGTGTGGCTGGCAATATCCAGATGGCACATTGTTGGACCTTTATTTATGAAGAAACCATGAACTGTGAACATCATTGGTTCATAATCCACGATTTAATTGGCCAGGCAAAGGAAGACCAAATCAATGACTGACGATTTCAACAAGTCGACGCTACAATGCATGCAGCTAAAAACACATGTCTTCTGGAGGAGTGTTTTGGGGAATATGTCATCTCAAAACCCTAATGCCCCCTCCCCCCTGCCTGGCCGTAGCGTGCTTCACCAGACATTTTTCCTTGAAGAGCTGCAAAATCTGTCGTGTGTCACAATCACCCATGCACACCTTGTGTGGATAACTGAGCAGCATGTCACAGGTCAGACCTGCAGAACGTGCTTAATAAAGTGACTTGCATAGCCGCTTGTCGATGTCGTTTCGAACATGTTACTACATGGCAACTTTCCCACCACCATGTACTGCACGGCTGCATTTGATCTGTGTAGCACTATACTGCCCTATTTGACATGCCTTGCACTACACTGCCCCATTTGACTTGTGTAGCACTACATGCCCCCTTTTGACGTGCCTTGCACTACACTGGCCAATTTGAATTGTGTAGCACTACATGCCCCCATCTGACACGCTCCTCCCACTACGCTGTCCCATTTGACTTGGCGATCACAGCTACCAGCCCTCACTGGAATACCCTGCCTCCTGCTCCACTGCGAGCAACCCCAGACTGCGAGTGTAATTGGCCGGATAATTGGGCTCTGCTTTAAAACACTCACCCTCCTCCCTCACCCCTTGCCAGTCTGCTACCCATTCATCGGTGTTTCTGAGGAGGACGGGAGACAGGGCAGAGGGTGAGTTCGACGACGACGCAGGCAAATTGTTATAATGGACCAATTACGGCAGGACAACAGGGGCAAAGCGAAATGGAGCAGAAAGACAGAGGCTGCAACTGGGAAGTGGGGGAGGGAAAGACGTCGTCTCCCTATTCGCTCCCTGTAACCCCCTTCCACCCCCTCGCTGCTCCCCTGTACTGTCGACTGACGGATTAAACACTCCACAGACTTCGAAATGCACATTGCAGCCTCTGCACACAATTAACATAAAACAGTAACGTATAGATGATACAAATAAATACAGAAACCTGCTGCATACGTCTCGTATACAGCTTCACTCAAATAGATGAGATTGCTTATTTTATAGCCGTTTTGTCGACCACGTTTGCAACGCTAGAGGTGTGCGTTTGCGAACTGCTTTATACACTCTGTTATCCTTGTAGCGTAATAAAGACCATGGTAGTTTTTCGAGTAAACAGGAACCTAGCCTTTTTTGGTAAAGTTGATGATACGAGATTCATTCCTCCCACACACACTTTATATATAAAACAGTAACCGCCTTCTCTCCCACTTATTTAGGGAACCGAACTTCCACATATAAACTTGCTTCAAACGTCTGATTACTTTAAAAATGAGTTAATGCGGTAAATATTTGAAGTTGAGCTTGTGAAACCTTTGTGGTTGAAGATGCAAACCCGTAGTTACGTTGATTCTGTTACTTTCAGATTATTCACCAATACATTAATGAGAAAGTTTCGAAAAAGATTTGAAAATATGCTTAAAGTTTGTTGAAAGTTGACAAGTGCTCTCGTTAGCAAATACTGGATCGGTATAATCTGGGTAGAGTGCGTTCCGTTCTTGGGAAAGTTAATTTTTCACGTATCTCAATGTTTATTAACTTTTATCTCCCGAACTGTGTGTCGTACAATGAAATAATTTTACAGGCACATTCAGAGGCGTATGTGGTTTCTCACTGCAAAATTTGTTGCGGAGAGAGTCAGTGGTAAACAAGTAACAAATTAAAACATTATGCCGAATGCCAAAGTTTCACTGCATGAAAGGTGAATATATGGTAAGTCATAAACTTTTCTATTTGCATTAATTTGTATGTGTGTGGGGGGGTGGGGGTGGGGGGGAGGAGGGTCATCGAGAAAAGGAAAAAGTTCCGAAAATAACACTGATAATCACGTAGCTGACGGTACTTCAGAAGAAACAACTTTTAGGTGTGAAATAAAAAACACGTTTCTGGTACAGATCCTCTTACAGTACCTCAGAATACTAACCCTTAAAATTTACAAACCTCGACAATGCGCTGGAACAGATGTTTTCAACTCTCACGTTAAGATTTCGCATGTGCTCAGTAGATTCTTCGGTTGATAAAAATCTATGTCAGCGGATTTGTTGTTTGACGGATCTCTGTTTTCTTGGAACAAAAACCACCAGGCTTAGTGGCCGCGCGGTCTAGGATGCCATGACACGGATTGTGCTGCGCCACCCGCCGCAACCGATTTTGTTCGATATTCTCGAAATTCATCGACGACGATGGCGGAATTTTGCAAAGCCATTGTAAGCAGTGTTACGAATGTGATACATTAATAAAATTTGTACGAAGCGATTAGAGTTATGGTTCTGGTTATAACACTTCACGGAAATCTTTAAAGAAAAAAAGCACCGTCACATGAATTGTTTGTGAATTTTTTTCAACGCTTTAAGCAGTTTCTCGCTACCGTCTTTGAAATTTCTTCGTTGCAGATGCTCTTTCATTTGATTTTTCCATTTTGTACAGTGTTCTGTTCTTCTTCTCTTGTAAGTACCTGCTTATTCCGACCGTCGTTCATCCCGTTTGCCTCATCATATGTCCATACTGTATTAAACGCCGTTTTTCCACCTCTTTAGTGATTGATGTACTTGGAACTTATCAATTGCTTCCTGAGTTCTTTATTTCGCATTTTATCACACCTTGAAAGTGTACAACTTCTTGAAACGTCCATTAACTCTTCTTATATCTTCTTTTGTCATTTCCTTGGATTCTGCACCACATAAACAAATGGTTGTGTTATTGGTTTTGAAAGGTATCGTTACAATTAAGGGGTATCTTTACAATTAATCTGGGCCTCAATACAACTGTTGCGCAAACGGAATGCAGTAGGATGTGCGATACATCAGAGCTGGCTGAAGCATGGAGTGGAATTTTTGCAGTGAGAACGTAAGCTAAAATTCTCGCGAAAGTACATTTATTAGATGGGTAAATTTAATTGAACACATGAATATTGATAATGAGCAATATGATGGTAGCTGTTGCCTGCAATCTATTACGTCGCATATTAATTAAAGCTACACTCCTGGAAATTGAAATAAGAACACCGTGAATTCATTGTCCCAGGAAGGGGAAACTTTATTGACACATTCCTGGGGTCAGATACATCACATGATCACACTGACAGAACCACAGGCACATAGACACAGGCAACAGAGCATGCACAATGTCGGCACTGGTACAGTGTATATCCACCTTTCGCAGCAATGCAGGCTGCTATTCTCCCATGGAGACGATCGTAGAGATGCTGGATGTAGTCCTGTGGAACGGCTTGCCATGCCATTTCCACCTGGCGCCTCAGTTGGACCAGCGTTCGTGCTGGACGTGCAGACCGCGTGAGACGACGCTTCATCCACTCCCAAACATGCTCGATGGGGGACAGATCCGGAGATCTTGCTGGCCAGGGTAGTTGACTTACACCTTCTAGAGCACGTTGGGTGGCACGGGATACATGCGGACGTGCATTGTCCTGTTGGAACAGCAAGTTCCCTTGCCGGTCTAGGAATGGTAGAACGATGGGTTCGATGACGGTTTGGATGTACCGTGCACTATTCAGTGTCCCCTCGACGATCACCAGTGGTGTACGGCCAGTGTAGGAGATCGCTCCCCACACCATGATGCCGGGTGTTGGCCCTGTGTGCCTCAGTCGTATGCAGTCCTGATTGTGGCGCTCACCTGCACGGCGCCAAACACGCATACGACCATCATTGGCACCAAGGCAGAAGCGACTCTCATCGCTGAAGACGACACGTCTCCATTCGTCCCTCCATTCACGCCTGTCGCGATACCACTGGAGGCGGGCTGCACGATGTTGGGGCGTGAGCGGAAGACGGCCTAACGGTGTGCGGGACCGTAGCCCAGCTTCATGGAGACGGTTGCGAATGGTCCTCGCCGATACCCCAGGAGCAACAGTGTCCCTAATTTGCTGGGAAGTGGCGGTGCGGTCCCCTACGGCACTGCGTAGGATCCTACGGTCTTGGCGTGCATCCGTGCGTCGCTGCGGTCCGGTCCCAGGTCGACGGGCACGTGCACCTTCCGCCGACCACTGGCGACAACATCGATGTACTGTGGAGACCTCACGCCCCACGTGTTGAGCAATTCGGCGGTACGTCCACCCGGCCTCCCGCATGCCCACTATACGCCCTCGCTCAAAGTCCGTCAACTGCACATACGGTTCACGTCCACGCTGTCGCGGCATGCTACCAGTGTTAAAGACTGCGATGGAGCTCCGTATGCCACGGCAAACTGGCTGACACTGACGGCGGCGGTGCACAAATGCTGCGCAGCTAGCGCCATTCGACGGCCAACACCGCGGTTCCTGGTGTGTCCGCTGTGCCGTGCGTGTGATCATTGCTTGTACAGCCCTCTCGCAGTGTCCGGAGCAAGTATGGTGGGTCTGACACACCGGTATCAATGTGTTCTTTTTTCCATTTCCAGGAGTGTAGAACTTTACTTCAGAGGCCCTTGCAAGGTCTATGAGCTATCAAAGAGGAATGGTCAAAGGATGGTTTAATCACGAACACTTCCATTCACACGCACTTGAGAGAGTAACAGGAAGGAAAAGAACTAAAATATTTCTGCACAGCACACATGGATAGCAAGAGGGACTGTTCACTTCATGTTAACATGCGGGATAAACGAATAAAATTTCTATTAAAGTGAATTGCTATAAAAATGAAGCATAAATAAGAATCACAATTAATTGAGCTATTCTACAGCGGAAGATCACTGTGGCCTTGGCACATTAGATCACGACCAGGTGGTCCTCAAAAACGGAAGAGTGCACAAAGAAAGTTATCAAGTGAGACGAATTGCACAAAATTCAGTCATAAAATCACGGAAATCATACGGAATATACATGCTCTCGCGGAAGGGGTACTGAACGAAATGAACAGAATCACAATAAAGTCAACAGCGCTCCACGTGCTTGATTAACAGTTCAACTGAACAATAGCCTGCACCGGCCGTGGATCTTAAAGCATTTAACACTCGCGAATTAGCAAGTAAAATTTGTCACACGCGGTAATAAACTATGACCGATGAAAGGAATGATTTACTTTGAAAGGTATGTGCTGAGATTCGATGAGGATGGAGCCAGTGAAAAATGTCGATAGTTCCCAACCGCAAGGTTGGACGAGTAGTACATCTTCGAGTAGTAAGATCTTTGACGGCTAACAGAGCTAGGTGCACGCGGTAAAAGTTTGGGTAGTGGTGAGGAGATGCGCACAGACAGCAGACGTGTTTCGAGTCGGAGCTAGATGCCTGCAGGAGGCAGCCGGGTCGTGGCAGCATCAGAGTAAGAATTGGCGCTACGCACATAATAAGCTATATATTGAGCGAAACTCGGCACGTAACTGGGGAAACTAGAAAGAGTAATTAATAAAATAGGTTTTCTTTGGTTAAATAATGTCTAAAAGCTACATAGAAATCCCAGTAAGCGTTTTCTGGAACTTTCTCGTAAATCCATGCTATAGAAGTTTTTTTTTAGTTTTTCACGTGTGCCTTAAAAGTTTGAACAATATATATTTTTTAGATAAAATTACAGTTTCATCTCACACCTTATGTCGTTCTCCGCATCCTGTGCTTGCATTGAACCAAAAGGTACATTAAAGTAGAGTTCCCATGAGTAAAGCTAATAATTTCATTTATCAGAGTAAAATAATCTATATGGCATTGCACTGATGGCAAATTACTCAGATCAGGACAGAAATTTTTATTAAGTAATAAACAGGGCCAAAAATGAGTAAAGTTATCTAGAATGACAATTTTAGGCCATTGCACTATGGCTGAGTTGAATATACAGGGTGTTTCAAAAATGACCGGTATATTTGAAACGGCAATAAAAACTAAACGAGCAGCGATAGATATACACCGTTCGTTGCAATATCCTTGGGACAACAGTACATTTTCAGGCAGACAAACTTTCGAAATTACAGTAGTTACAATTTTCAACAACAGATGGCGCTGCAGGTGATGTGAAAGATATAGAAGACAACGCAGTCTGTGGGTGCGCCATTCTGTACGTCGTCTTTCTGCTGTAAGCGTGTGCTGTTCACAACGTGCAAGTGTGCTGTGGACAACATGGTTTATTCCTTAGAACAGAGGAGTTCTGGTGTTGGAATTCCACCGCCTAGAACACAGTGTTGTTGCAACAAGACGAAGTTTTCAACGGAGGTTTAATGTAACCAAAGGACCGAAAAGCGATACAATAAAGGATCTGTTTGAAAAATTTAAACGGACTGGGAACGTGACGGACGAACGTGCTGGAAATGTAGGGCGACCGCGTACGGCAACCACAGAGGGCAACGCGCAGCTAGTGCAGCAGGTGATCCGACAGTGGCCTCGGGTTTCCGTTCGCCGTGTTGCAGCTGCGGTCCAAATGACGCCAACGTCCACGTATCGTCTCGTGCGCCAGAGTTTACACCTCTATCCGTACAAAATTCAAACGCGGCAACCCCTCAGCGCCGCTACCATTGCTGCACGAGAGACATTCGCTAACGATATAGTGCACAGGATTGATGACGGCGATATGCATGTGGGCAGCATTTTGTTTACTCACGAAGCTTATTTTTACCTGGACGGCTTCGTCAATAAACAGAACTGGCGCATATGGGGAACCGAAAAGCCCCATGTGGCAGTCCCATCGTCCCTGCATCCTCAAAAAGTACTGGTCTGGGCCGCCATTTCTTCCAAAGGAATCATTGGCCCATTTTTCCGATCCGAAACGATTACTGCATCACGCTATCTGGACATTCTTCGTGAATTTGTGGCGGTACAAACTGCCTTAGACGACACTGCGAACACCTCGTGGTTTATGCAAGATGGTGCCCGGCCACATCGCACGGCCGACGTCTTTAATTTCCTGAATGAATATTTCGATGATCGTGTGATTGCTTTGGGCTATCCGAAACATACAGGAGGCGGCGTGGATTGGCCTCCCTATTCGCCAGACATGAACCCCTGTGTCTTCTTTGTGTGGGGACACTTGAAAGACCAGGTGTACCGCCAGAATCCAGAAACAATTGAACAGCTGAAGCAGTACATCTCATCTGCATGTGAAGGCATTCCGCCAGACACGTTGTCAAAGGTTTCGGGTAATTTCATTCAGAGACTACGCCACATTATTGCTACGCATGGTGGATATGTGGAAAATATCGTACTATAGAGTTTCCCAGACCGCAGCGCCATCTGTTGTTGACAATTGTAACTACTGTAATTTCGAAAGTTTGTCTGCTTGAAAATGTACTGTTGTCCCAAGCATATTGCAACAAACGGTGTATTTCTATCGCTGCTCGTTTAGTTTGTATTGCCGTTTCAAATATACCGGTCATTTTTGAAACACCCTGTATGTTTTATTATCGGCTAAACGGGAAGGAGGGCACGAGCTAAGTCCACAGACGCAGTCAGATGCAGGTTGGTGACTTTCATTTATTTTCACCACTAAACTTTCATGCAGTCAGATGTGTATTCTGAGTATTAATATGCCAACAATATTTTCATGCAGTCAGATAAAGTTCAGTTCAGTTAAATACGCAGTCAGATGCAAGTTTTATTAAAGACTAAAGCAGTCACATGCAGTTCAGTCTAGTTTAAATAGAGAATTTTTACTAACAACACTTTAAACTTTGACTAGCTTCGAAAAACTTACATAAAACACGACATTAACTTCTCACCGAAAAGGCACACCTACCGCCAGTAGGTATCAGCCGTCTCGCGTTCCACGGAACACTCCGCGAGCCTTCGCTCTTCGACCAAAAATCGCTCCCCGTACCTACGAAAGTGGCCGGAGGGGTGCCAACCTATACAAAAGGTTCGTCTGAGGCACACAGAAACCTCTTTGCTACCTGGTACGTGAATCCTACTATTGCCTGTTCCGACACAGTGGCAGTCTACTTCACTCCCACGGATCTACACACTGAAATCCTTGCACACTCTCATTCATACATTCAACCGATCAGACAGTAAGAGGAAAGAATAGATACATTCAAATATGGCACTTAAATGTGTCAAACATACGTGTGGGGCTCCGACAAATGCCAGTAACCTAATGAAATGTTAAAACGAAATATGGACAGTATACTGTGACCACGACAAACACACTCAGCTGCTCAGTCTTTGCCGGCCGGTGTGGCCGTGCGGTTCTAAGCGCGTCAGTTTGGAACCGCGTGACCGCTACGGTCGCAGGTTCGAATCCTGCCTCGGGCATGGATGTGTGTGATGTCCTTAGGTTAGTTAGGTTTAAGTAGTTCTAAGTTCTAGGGGACTGATGACCTCAGTAGTTAAGTCCCATAGTGCTCAGAGCCATTTGAACCATTTTTTTGCTCAGTCTTTTCCCTTTTCTTCTATACATCTAGGGTAATCGCTTGCACCAACAGTTGCCGGACGGGGTGGCCGAGCGGTTCTAGGTGCTACAGTCTGGAGCCGCGCGACCGCTACAGTCGGAGGTTCGAATCCTGCCTCGGGCATGGATGTGTGTGATGTCCTTAGGTTAGTTATGTCTAAGTAGTTCTAACAAGGGAACCTCCCCATCGCACCCCCCTCAGATTTAGTTATAAGTTGGCACAGGGATAGGCCATGAAAAACTGAACACAGATCAATCGAGAAAACAGGAAGAAGTTGTATGGAACTATGAAAAAATAAGCAAAATATACAAACTGAGTAGTTCGTGTGCATGATAAGCCACATCAAGGTACGTCTACACTGAGGAGCACCGTGGTCCCGTGGTTACCGTGAGCAGCTACGGAACGGAAGGTCCATGCTTCAATCCTCCCTCGAGTGAAAAGTTTTAATTTTTTATTTTCAGACAATTATCAAAGTTCATGCACTCAGACATGATCAACTTCGCTCTCCAAAATTCCAGGACATGTTCAGATTTGCTTGGACACATGCAGGATTTGACGGTCTACACACGGAAAAACTTGAAAACGTTAAAAACGTATGTTTTGACAGAGCACAGGGAAAACTGTGCGACTGTGAAACTGTTGCATTCATTTGTTGTAGTTTGTGTGACAAACTCTTATGTTTTCATCACTTTTTTGGGAGTGATTATCATATCCACAAGAAAACGTAAATCGGGCGAGGTAGAAGAATCTTTTCACCCATTCGCCAAGTGTGCAAGTTAGGTGGGTCGACAACATATTCCTGTCATGTGACGCACATGCCGTCACCAGTGTCGTACAGAATATATCAGACGTGTTTTCCTGTGGAGGAATCGGTTGACTTACGAATTTGCGATCAAATGTTTTCGGTTCCTATTGAAGAGGCACGTCCTTTCGTCTACTAATCGCACGGTTTTGTGGTGCGGTCGCAAAACACAGACACTAAACTTATTACAGTGAACAGAGACGTCAATGAATGAACGGTCAGATCGTAACTTTGCGAAAATAAAGTAAGTAAAATTTTTACTCGAGGGAGGGACTCGAACCAAGGACCTCTCGTCCCGCAGTTACTCACTCTAACCACGTGACCACGGCGCTCTTCAGCGTACATAGTCCTTGTGTTGCATATCTTACACGTGGACTACTCAGTTTGTATATTTTGCTTATTTTTTCATAGTTCCACACAACTTCTTCCTGTTTTCTCGATTGATCTGTGTTCAGTTTCTCAAGGCCTATCCACTGTGTCAATTTATAACTAAATCTGAGGGGGGTGCGATGGGGAGGTTCCCTTGTAAGTTCTAGGGGACTGATGACCTAAGAAGTTACGTCCCATAGTGCTCAGAGCCATTTTTGAACCAACAATTGAGGTGCCAGAGGCAAACAAACAAAGCTCTGTAGTATGGCTAAATCATGAAGAGGCTCATGCAGAGACCCTTCAATTGATGTATCCTTTTCCTGTCTACTTTTTAATTTTATCTGATCAAAGGATGGAATTCGGCTTACTGATTGCTTGGTTAGCTTGAGTTGTCCTGTGCCGTATTTCTTCTTTATTGGAACCTTAATCGTAGATTAGAACTGGTAGATGTTTAAACCTCTGGCATGCTTCAACAGTTTTTCCATCTGTGATAATGTCGTGTCCTTTACTTCCTATAGACAGATATTTTTTTTCGAAAAATTTATTGTAAGTCCGGGAATATTGTATCTTTGCCAAATTTTCTTCATCGTGAAAGTTTCAACATAGCTGCTAAGATTCAGTGACGGTGTCAGAATTATATTAGAACAAATAAGCCCTCGGTCACAAATGTTGTTGTTGTGGTCTTCAGTCCTGAGACTGGTTTGATGCAGCTCTCCATGCTACTCTATCCTGTGCAAGCTTCTTCATCTCCCAGTACCTACTGCAACCTACATCCTTCTGAATCTGCTTAGTGTATTCATCTCTTGGTCTCCCTCTACGATTTTTACCCTCCACGCTGCCCTCCAATGCTAAATTTGTTATCCGTTGATGCCTCAAAACATGTCCTACCAACCGATCCCTTCTAGTCAAGTTGTGCCACAAACTTCTCTTCTCCCCAATCCTATTCAATACCTCCTCATTAGTTACGTGATCTACCCACCTTATCTTCATCATTCTTCTGTAGCACCACATTTCAAAAGCTTCTATTCTCTTCTTGTCCAAACTGGTTATTGTCCATGTTTCACTTCCATACATGGCTACACTCCATACAAATACTTTCAGAAACGACTTCCTGACACTTAAATCTATACTCGATGTTAACAAATTTCTCTTCTTCAGAAACGATTTCCTTGCCATTGCCAGTCTACATTTTATATGCTCTCTACTTCGACCATCATCAGTTATCTTGCTCCCTAAATAGCAAAACTCCTTTACTACTTTAAGTGTCTCATTTCGTAATCTAATCCCCTCAGCACCACCCGATTTAATTTGACTACATTCCATTATCCTCGTTTTGCTTTTGTTGATGTTCATCTTATATCCTCCTTTCAAGACACTGTCCATTCCGTTCAACTGCTCTTCCAAGTCCTTTGCTGTCTCTGACAGAATTACAATGTCATCGGCGAACCTCAAAGTTTTTACTTCTTCTCCATGAATTATAATACCTACTCCGAATTTTTCTTTTGTTTCCTTTACTGCTTGCTCAATATACAGATTGAATAACATCGGGGAGAGGCTACAACCCTGTCTCACTCCTTTCCCAACCACTGCTTCCCTTTCATGCCCCTCGACTCTTATAACTGCCATCTGGTTTCTGTACAAATTGTACATTGCCTTTCGCTCCCTGTATTTTACCCCTGCCACCTTCAGAACTTGAAAGAGAGTATTCCAGTTAACGTTGTCAAAAGCTTTCTCTAAGTCTACACAAATATTAAGTCAAAATTGACCAGGTATCGACGCTACTATTAGCGTCGTCTTCAGAATTAGACTAACTGTTCTAAAATATATTAAGTATATAATACATTAATAAAATTAAAGTTTGTACTGACTGGAAAAAGATGCAGTACTTACAAGTCACATATTAAAAAAGATCTAAGCCGGAAAGGCGACGTCATGAATAGTTTTAAGTAAGATGGCGAGCCGTTAAGGGCTGCTCGTACTGTGGACAAGGGTTGCAACAAGACTGAGGTGCCCACTTTAGGAAGTGTGGGCAAGTAAACATGGTGTTGCTACGAGTGCCATCTAGTAGCCGCAGAAACAACTAGGCTACTGTACATTCAAAATTAGACACATTAAATTTTGATGCAGCTGATTCAGGCATAACGTAAGTACTAATAATAATAGGATGAAGTTACATACTTACCTGCGGCTACTAGATGGCGCTCGTAGCAACATCATGTTTACTTGCCCACACTTTCTAACGTGGGCACCTCAGTCTTGTTGCAACCCTTGTTCACTAAACTACACTCCTGGAAATGGAAAAAAGAACACATTGACACCGGTGTGTCAGACCCACCATACTTGCTCCGGACACTGCGAGAGGGCTGTACAAGCAATGATCACACGCACGGCACAGCGGACACACCAGGAACCGCGGTGTTGGCCGTCGAATGGCGCTAGCTGCGCAGCATTTGTGCACCGCCGCCGTCAGTGTCAGCCAGTTTGCCGTGGCATACGGAGCTCCATCGCAGTCTTTAACACTGGTAGCATGCCGCGACAGCGTGGACGTGAACCGTATGTGCAGTTGACGGACTTTGAGCGAGGGCGTATAGTGGGCATGCGGGAAGCCGGGTGGACGTACCGCCGAATTGCTCAACACGTGGGGCGTGAGGTCTCCACAGTACATCGATGTTGTCGCCAGTGGTCGGCGGAAGGTGCACGTGCCCGTCGACCTGGGACCGGACCGCAGCGACGCACGGATGCACGCCAAGACTGTAGGATCCTACGCAGTGCCGTAGGGGACCGCACCGCCACTTCCCAGCAAATTAGGGACACTGTTGCTCCTGGGGTATCGGCGAGGACCATTCGCAACCGTCTCCATGAAGCTGGGCTACGGTCCCGCACACCGTTAGGCCGTCTTCCGCTCACGCCCCAACATCGTGCAGCCCGCCTCCAGAGGTGTCGCGACAGGCGTGAATGGAGGGACGAATGGAGACGTGTCGTCTTCAGCGATGAGAGTCGCTTCTGCCTTGGTGCCAATGATGGTCGTATGCGTGTTTGGCGCCGTGCAGGTGAGCGCCACAATCAGGACTGCATACGACCGAGGCACACAGGGCCAACACCCGGCATCATGGTGTGGGGAGCGATCTCCTACACTGGCCGTACACCACTGGTGATCGTCGAGGGGACACCGAATAGTGCACGGTACATCCAAACCGTCATCGAACCCATCGTTCTACCATTCCTAGACCGGCAAGGGAACTTGCTGTTCCAACAGGACAATGCACGTCCGCATGTATCCCGTGCCACCCAACGTGCTCTAGAAGGTGTAAGTCAACTACCCTGGACAGGAAGATCTCCGGATCTGTCCCCCATTGAGCATGTTTGGGACTGGATGAAGCGTCGTCTCACGCGGTCTGCACGTCCAGCACGAACGCTGGTCCAACTGAGGCGCCAGGTGGAAATGGCGTGGCAAGCCGTTCCACAGGACTACATCCAGCATCTCTACGATCGTCTCCATGGGAGAATAGCAGCCTGCATTGCTGCGAAAGGTGGATATACACTGTACTAGTGCCGACATTGTGCATGCTCTGTTGCCTGTGTCTATGTGCCTGTGGTTCTGTCAGTGTGATCATGTGATGTATCTGACCCCAGGAATGTGTCAATAAAGTTTCCCCTTCCTGGGACAATGAATTCACGGTGTTCTTATTTCAATTTCCAGGAGTGTACGAGCAGCCCTTAGCGGCTCGCCATCTTACTTACAACTATTCATGACGTTGCCTTTCCGGCTTAGATCTTTTTTAATATGTGACTTGTAAGTACTGCTTCTTTTTCCAGTCAGTACAAACTTCAATTTTATTAATGTATTATATACCTAATATGTTTTAGAACAGTTGGTCTAATTCTGAAGACGACGCTCATAGTAGCGACGAAACCTGATCAATTTTGACTTACTATTTGTGACCGACGGCTTATTTGTTCTAATATTCTTCATCGTGTCTTCAATACGAAAGCCATCTACAGCCAAAGTTATTTGATGATCGGCGAATAGTAGGCTCTGTGAAAGCCCATCCGTCCATACTTCTTCACCCGTTTCATAACAACTTAATTCACCTAATATTTAAAAGCAGTCTTGTCTAAGAGCCTTGGTTAGTTGTATTACTTCGTAGATTTATAATCCTCTCTGAATTCTAGTCTATAATCCCTCATAAACTACTTCAACTGCACATCTTATTTCATGCGCTCTCGTCTAAATGTCGATACAGATTGTATGCTGTTACTGTGTCACGTGGTTTCTCCAAATCTGTGAAAATTGAATGTGTCTCTACTCCTACCTGTATTTCTTCAGTTCTTCTTTCATTGTAAATATCCATTCCTTTTTTAACAGCACTGTTCATTTTAACAATGACTAATCCACCAGTTTTGGAGCTGAATTTGTTATTTTTTCCCTGTTAATCATCAGTCTTCTGACTGGTTTGATGCGGCCCGCCACGAATTACTTTCCTGTGCTAACCTCTTCATCTCAGAGTAGCACTTGCAACCTACGTCCTCAATTAGTTGCTTGACGTATTCCAATCTCTGTCTTCCTCCATAGATTTGCCGTCTACAGCTTTCTCTACTGTCATGCATGTTGTCCCTGCTGTCTTAACGAATGTCCTGCCATCCTGTCCCTTCTTCTTGTCAGTGTTTTCCATATATTACCTTCCTCGCCGATTCTTTGGAGAGTATCTTCATTCTTTACACTACCAGTCCACCTAATTTTGGACATTCTTCTGTAGTACTACATATCAAATGTTTAGGGTCTCCTCTGTCCCGGTTTTCCCATAGTCCAGGTTTCATTACCATACAATGGTGTGCCCCAGATGTACATCCTCAGAAACTTCTTCCTCATATTAAGGCCTATGTGTGAAACTAGTAGACGTCCAGGAATTCCCATTTTTCCAGTGCTAGTCTGCTTTTGCTATCTTCCTTGTTATGTCCATCGTGGGTTATTTTGTTGCCTCGGTAGCAAAATTCTTTAACTTCATCTACTTCCTCATCACTAATCCTGATAAGTTACTCGCAGTCCTCATTTGTCCTGCCTATTACTTTCCTCTTTCTTCGATTTGCTCACACTCCATATGCTGTACCCATTAGACTTTTAATTCCATTCAGCACATCCTGTAATTCTTCTTCACTTCCACTGAGGATGGCGATGTCATCAGCGAGCTTTATCAGTGATATCCTTTCATCTTGAATTTTAATGCTACTCCTGAACTTTTGTTTTCGCCATTGCTTCTCCGATGCGTAGATTGAACAGTAGGGGCGAAAGACTACATTCCTGTCTTGCAGACTTAATTGCTACGACAATTACGAGGGCAGTTCAATAAGTAATGCAACACATTTTTTTCTGAAACAGAGGTTGTTTTATTCAGCATTGAAATACACCAGGTTATTCCCCAATCTTTTAGCTACACAACACTATTTTTCAACGTAATCTCCATTCAATGCTACGGCCTTACGCCACCTTGAAGTGAGAGCCTGTATGCCTGCACGGTACCATTCCACTGGTCGATGTCGGAGCCAACGTCGTACTCATCAATAACTTCTTCATCATCCACGTAGTGCCTCCCACGGATTGCGTCCTTCATTGGGCCAAACATATGGAAATCCGACGGTGCGAGATCGGGGCTGTAGGGTGCATGAGGAAGAACAGTCCACTGAAGTTTTGTGAGCTCCTCTCGGGTGCGAACACTTGTGTGAGGTCTTGCGTTGTCACGAAGAAGGAGAAGTTCGTTCAGATTTTTGTGCCTACGAACACGCTGAAGCCGTTTCTTCAATTTCTGAAGAGTAGCACAATACACTTCAGAGTTGATCGTTTGACTGTGGGGAAGGACATCGAACAGAATAACCCCTTCAGCATCCCAGAAGACTGTAACCGTGGCTTTACCGGCTGAGGGTATGGCTTTAAACTTTTTCTTGGTAGGGGAGTGGGTGTGGCGCCACTCCATTGATTGCCGTTTTGTTTCAGGTTCGAAGTGATGAACCCATGTTTCATTGCCTGTAACAATCTTTGACAAGAAATTGTCACCCTCAGCCACATGACGAGCAAGCAATTCCGCACAGATGGTTCTCCTTTGCTCTTTATGGTGTTCGGTTAGACAACGAGGGACCCAGCGGGAACAAACCTTTGAATATCCCAACTGGTGAACAATTGTGACAGCACTGCCAACAGAGATGTCAAGTAGAGCACTGAGTTGTTTGATGGTGATCCGTCGATCATCTCGAACGAGTGTGTTCGCACGCTCCGCCATTGCAGGAGTCACAGCTGTGCACGGCCGGCCCGCACGCGGGAGATCAGACAGTCTCGCTTGACCTTGCGGCGATGATGCACACGCTTTGCCCAACGACTCACCGTGCTTTTGTCCACTGCCAGATCACCGTAGACATTCTGCAAGCGCCTATGAATATCTGAGATGCCCTGGTTTTCCGCCAAAATAAACTCGATCACTGCCCGTTGTTTGCAACGCACATCCATTACAGACGCCATTTTAACAGCTCCGTACAGCGCTGCCACCTGTCGGAAGTCAATGAAACTATACGAGACGAAGCGGGAATGTTTGAAATATTCCACAAGAAATTTCCGGTTTTTTCAACCAAAATTGGCCGAGAAAAAAAATGTGTTGCATTACTTATTGAACTGCCCTCGTACAAATGACAATTATAAAAATATCGCAGCTCAATTTCGCAGTCCATAGGACGTTTGTAAAAAGGTAAAAATGTCTGTCGGATGCTGTATTCCTAACATCAGACAACAAAGCCCCACAAGATGCTTAGGAAGAGTAGAGTTGAAGGTTGTGAGCTACATTATAATTATGAACCTGCCAATAATAATAATAATGTCGTGTGACGAGGGCCTCCCGTCGGGTAGACTGTTCGCCTGGAGCAAGTCATTCTATTTGACACCACTTCGGATACTTGCGCGTCGATGGAGGTGAAATGATGATGATTAGGACAACACAACATCCAGTCCCTGAGCGGAGAAAATCTCCGACCCAGCCGGGAATGGAACCCGGGCCCTTAGGATTGCCATGCTGCCGCGCTGACCACTCAGCTACCGGGGGCGGACTTCGAAACATCGCCACTCACGCTTACCAGTGCAATGTAACAAGTGTTTCCTGCAACAGGTAGCACAAGGTATTCCTCTTTGCCACGCACTAAGGCAGCCACGTCGGACTGCAGCTGAACGCGTGTAGGCAGAGCAGCGAGACTGGGGCGTAGGCAGGGGCGCCTGCCTCCCTGGGGGTTCCCAGCCGCACCTGTATCGATAGTCGATACGCGCACTCGACTGGACGACTCGCCCGCGCGCGGGGCTCGATATATCGGGCTGGAACTGCACCGTGGAGTGCAGCCGTAGCAGGGGGTATCGGCTGTACAGACCTCGCAACTTACTTCTGAAGCTTTTCCGCTTTTATCTGAGAATTTCTGTGAGGCAGTTGTTTTTGTGATCGCTGTTCCTGCTAGTTTGCTGTTAAGTGTAAAAGTTATAAGGTTCTCTGATCACAACTTGAGCGGTTTGAAGCTTCTACACGAATGAAAACTGCGTATGCCAACTGGGATTCAAAGCCAGAACCTTGCCTTTTGGAGGTAATGCTCTTGTTGTTGTTGTTGCTGCTGCTTCAGTTCTAAGAACGGTTTGACGCAAGTCCCCCGCGTTACTGTATCCTGTGCAATGCTTTTCATCTCTGCCTAACTGGTTTGATGTGGCCCGCCATGAATTCCTCTCCTGTTACAACCTTTTCATCTGAGAGTAGCACTTGCAACTTACCTCCTCAATTACTTGCTGGATGTATTCCAATCTCTGACCTCCTGACCGAGCGAGGTGGCGCAGTGGTTACACACTGGACTCGCATTCGGGAGGACGACGGTTCAATCCCGCGTTTAATTTAGGTTTTCCCTTGTTTCCCTAAATCGCTCCAGGCAAATGCTGGGATGGTTCCTTTGAAAGGGCACCGCCGACTTCCTTCCCCATCCTTCCCTAATCCAATGAGACCGATGACCTCACTGTTTGGTTTCTTCCCCCAAACAATCATATTCAATCCAATCTGACCCCCTGTACTATTTTTTCCCTCTGCAACTCCTCCTAGTACCATGCAAGTTATTCCCTGCGGTCTTAACAAATGTCCTAATATCCTGCCCCTCCTTCTTGTCAAGTCTTCTCCATATATTTCTGTCTCCTCCGATCCTGCGGAGGACCACCTCATTCCTTACCTTGTCAGTCCAATTAATTTTCAACATTCTTCTCTAGTGCCACACCACAGACGGTGCGAGTGTCTTCTTTTCCGGTTTCCCCACAGTCCATGTTTCACTAGCAACAGTGCTGGGCTGCAAACGTATATAGCGAAAAATTTATTCCTCAAATTAAGGCCTATATTTGATGTTTGTTCTTTTTCCCAGTGCTAGTCTGCTTTTGGTGTCCTCCTTGCTCAGTTCGTCGTGGATTATTTTGCTGCTTAGGCAGCAGAATTCCTGAACTTCATCTACTTCTGTTTCTACTTCTACTCGATCAGACTAGTCTACCGCCTCACAGAGACCTTCAATCTAGTCTTACCACCTATCCGCTATCTCGTCTGCATTTAACTGTAGAATTTCTATGTATTTTACCACCCTTACTTTTAATTTCACAGAATGTTGTTTTGATTTTTCTGTATGCTTATTCAGTCCTGCCAACTACAATCATTTCTTTTTCGATTTCTTTACATTTTTCGTGCAGCCTTTTCGCCTTAGGTTCCCAGCACTTTCTATTTATTTCGTTCCTAAGTGACTTGTCATTCTATTCCTCAACTTTTCCTTTCATCGATCAGCTGAAGTATTTCTTTTGTTACACATCGTTTCTTCCGAGTTACCGTCTTTGTGCCTATGTTTTTGCTTCCAACTTCAGTGATCGCCCATTTTAGAGGTCCCAATCCTCTTCAACTGAACTGCCTACTGAGCTATTCCTTACTGCACCCTAGAGAATTTCAAGCGTCTCTTTTCATTCCTTAGTACAGCCGTATCTCAGTTATTTGTGCACTGATTCATCTGATCAATCTCTTAAACTTCAGCCTACTCTAGTCTGAGTCTATATTTGCCCCTGCATACGTCTTACAATCATCTGGTTTTGGAAACTCTGACCATGATGCAATCTAGCTGAAATCGTCCCATATCTACCGGTCTTTTCCAAGTATACCTATTCCTCCTGTGACTCTTAAATAGAGTATTCGTTATTACTAGATTGAATTTATTACAGAACTCAATTAGCCTTTCTCCTCTGTCATTCGTAGTATGACGCCCATATTCTGTAACACTTACTTCTACTCCTTCACCTAAAATCACATTCCAGTCGCCCATGACCAGAAGTTTTTCATCTCCCTTTACGTATTGAATAACTCGTTCAGTATTCTCATACGCACGCAATTACCTGTTCAATATCCTCATATACTTTTTCTATCTCTTCAACTTCGGCTTGCGACGTGGGGATGTGTACCTGAATTATTGTTGTCGGTAGTGGTTTGCTGTCGATTCTGATAAGAACCCTATCGCTGAACTGGTCACAATAATTCACTCTCTGCTGCTGTTCATATTACCCTTACTCATCTGACCAGAACTCCTTGTCCTCTTTCCATCTCTCACTGACCCCACTGTATCTATATTGAGCCTTAGTATTTCCCTTTTCAGATTTTCTAGCTCACCTCCCACGTTCAGACTTATGACATTCCATGCATCACCCGTAGAATGTTATCCTTTCGTTTGTTATTCTTTACTCCTGCATTAGCCTTCCCCACAACATTTTTTATGTTTGCTTCCCAGCTTAAATTGTTCGTAATTGTAATTCCTAGGTATTTAGATGAATTTATGGCTTTTAGATTAGACTGATTTATCGCATAACCAAAGTTTAAAGGGTTCCTTCTAGCACTCAAGTGGATGACCACACACTTTTCAAAATGGTTAAATTGGCTCTGAGCACTATGGGACTTAACATCGGAGGTCATCAGTCCCCTAGAACTTAGAACTACTTAAACCTAACTAACCGAAGGACATCACACACATCCATGCACGAGGCAGGTTTCGAACCTGCGACCGTAGCAGCCGCGCGATTCCCGACTGAAGCGCCTAGAACCGCTCGGCCACACCGGCCGGCCACACACTTTTCATTATGTAGGATCAATCGCCAATTTTCGCACCATACAGATACCTTTTCTAAATCTTTTGCAATTTGTTTTGATCTTCTGATGAATTTGCTAGACGATAAACGACAGCATCATCTGCAAAACAAGTCTTGTATATAGATTAAGAACAGCGGAGGTCCTATAAAACTACATTGCGGAACACCAGATATCACTCCTGTTTCACTCGATGACTTTCTGTCAGTTACTATGAACTGTGACCACTCTGACAGGAAATCACGAATCCAGTCATACACTCCTGGAAATTCAAATAAGAACACCGTGAATTCATTGTCCCAGGAAGGGGAAACTTTATTGACACATTCCTGGGGTCAGATACATCACATGATCACACTGACAGAACCACAGGCACATAGATACAGGCAACAGAGCATGCACAATGTCGGCACTAGTACAGTGTATATCCACCTTTCGCAGCAATGCAGGCTGCTATTCTCCCATGGAGACGATCGTAGAGATGCTGGATGTAGTCCTGTGGAACGGCTTGCCATGCCATTTCCACCTGGCGCCTCAGTTGGACCAGCGTTCGTGCTGGACGTGCAGACCGCGTGAGACGACGCTTCATCCAGTCCCAAACATGCTCAATGGGGGACAGATCCGGAGATCTTGCTGGCCAGGGTAGTTGACTTACACCTTCTAGAGCACGTTGGGTGGCACGGGATACATGCGGACGTGCATTGTCCTGTTGGAACAGCAAGTTCCCTTGCCGGTCTAGGAATGGTATAACGATGGGTTCTATGACGGTTTGGATGTACCGTGCACTATTCAGTGTCCCCTCGACGATCACCAGTGGTGTACGGCCAGTGTAGGAGATCGCTCCCCACACCATGATGCCGGGTGTTGGCCCTGTGTGCCTCGGTCGTATGCAGTCCTGATTGTGGCGCTCACCTGCACGGCGCCAAACACGCATACGACCATCATTGGCAGCAAGGCAGAAGCGACTCTCATCGCTGAAGACGACACGTCTCCATTCGTCCCTCCATTCACGCCTGTCGCGACACCACTAGAGGCGGGCTGCACGATGTTGGGGCGTGAGCGGAAGACGGCCTAACGGTGTGCGGGTCTGTAGCCCAGCTTCGTGGAGACGGTTGCGAATGGTCCTCGCCGATACCCCAGGAGCAACAGTGTCCCTAATTTGCTGGGAAGTGGCGGTGCGGTCCCCTACGGCACTGCGTAGGATCCTACGGTCTTGGCGTGCATCCGTGCGTCGCTGCGGTCCGGTCCCAGGTCGACGGGCACGTGCACCTTCCGCCGACCACTGGCGACAACATCGATGTACTGTGGAGACCTCACGCCCCACGTGTTGAGCAATTCGGCGGTACGTCCACCCGGCCTCCCGCATGCCCACTATACGCCCTCGCTCAAAGTCCGTCGACTGCACATACGGTTCACGTCCACGCTGTCGCGGCATGCTACCAGTGTTAAAGACTGCGATGGAGCTCCGTATGCCACGGCAAACTGGCTGACACTGACGGCGGCGGTGCACAAATGCTGCGCAGCTAGCGCCATTCGACGGCCAACACCGCGGTTCCTGGTGTGTCCGCTGTGCCGTGCGTGTGATCATTGCTTGTACAGCCCTCTCGCAGTGTCCGGAGCAAGTATGGTGTGTCTGACACACCGGTGTCAATGTGTTCTTTTTTCCATTTCCAGGAGTGTATATAGTTCGGCTTGTGCGTTTCCATTACATTCGTCATTTCCATCGTTTTCTCTGTTTCTTCACCACCTCCCATCTTAAGCGCTTTTGATGCTATTTTCTAGTACTCTTGTATTAATTTTATTTTATTTTGCTAAGAATGTAAAGTCATTGAAATTGTTATAGTAGCTGTTTTGTTGTTGAGAACATTATTTTCTGTTCTATTCTACACACACACACACACACACACACACACACACGTGTACGCACTCTCACGAACACATGAAGTTCTGCTTCGACGTTTAATGTTAATGTTTTTCTGGTTTGTTCCCTTTACATTTTTTTACTGTTTAACATTTTAAATTACGTTAGTGTTGCTCTTTGAGACACCAAATTTACTGTTTCTTGTTTTCACTTTCTGTATATATAATGTCATATAATGTCTTTCAAGTGTTATTCAAGAGTGCTGTATTCTCTTTCACCATGATAGTGACTTATAGTTTGAAGATGCCCTCTGAAAGCCGGAAACAGGTTAACAAAATAAATTACGCGATGTAGAACATACAAATTTTTGTGCTTTTCCTTCGTAATTATGAAGCTTTCCTAGCAAGCATCGACGAAAGAAGCCGTTGGAATGTGTACACCTTTGCATGCTGATTTTTGTTCGCTCTTACAAGTTAGAGCAGTGTCACCCAATACTGTCTTTCTTAGCATTTTATTCCATCACATGGGGGTCTTGTGTCTCAACGATTTTACAAATTTTAATTTGATTATTTCTTTTTTTAAATTTGTGGACGGGTACACTTCCTGACGCCACAGTTATCTAGGTAACGGGAGGCAGGGAAGCGATGCGCGCCACCTGTGGGTGGGTCGCGTTCTGTGTGTTGCCACATTTTCAACTCTTTGTGTATCGTAGTCCTCTGAGCCGGAGGGTAGGGAACCAGCCTAGTATTTGCCTAAACGAACGTGGAAATCCGCCTGAAAGCTACAGTAAGGGCCGCCGGAGCATAGCCACACCAGCGGTCTCTAGTTCGATCCCCATCTCGCGCACCTCGCTGTATCGCGAGCTCGCTTGCTGCACTTCTGTTCAAAAAGAGCACGTAGTTGCGTAAATCGTAAATGTAATCTGGGAACTACTTGATAAACGAAGTGCGGCAGCAGCTGTTAAATGATCCTTTATTGGAACAACCGGTTTCTCAGCTTACACACTACTGGCCGTTAAAATTGCTACACCAAGAAGAAATGCAGATGATAAACGGGTATTCACTGGACAAATATATTGAACTGACATATGATTACATTTTCACGCAATTTGGGTGCATAGATCCTGAGAAATCAGTACCCAGAACAACCACCTCTGGCCGTAATAACGGCCTTGATACTCCTGGGCATTGAGTCAAACAGAGCTCGGATGGCGTGTACAGGTACAGCTGCCCATGCAGCTTCAACACGATACCACAGTTCATCAAGAGTAGTGACTGGCGTATTGTGACGAGCCAGCTGCTCGGTCACCATTGACCAGACGATTTCAGTTGGTGAGATATCTGGAGAATGTGCTGGTCAGGGCAGCAGTCGAACATTTTCTGTATGCAGAAAGGCCCCTACAGGTCCTGCAACGTGCGGTCGTGCATTATCCTGCTGAAATGTAGGGTTTCGAAGGGATCAAATTAAGGGTAGAGCCACGGATCGTAACAGATCTGAAATGTAACGTCCAGTGTTCAAAGTGCCGTCAATTCGAACAAGAGGTGACAGAGACGTGTAACCAGTGGCACCCCATACCATCACGGTGGGTGACACGCCAGTATGGCGATGACGAATACACGCTTCCAATGTGCGTTCACCGCGATGTCGCCAAACACGGATGCGACCATCATGATGATGTAAACAGAGCCTGGATTCATCCTAAAAAATGACGTTTTGCCATTCGTGCACACTGGTTCGTTGTCGAGTACACCATGGCAGGCGCTCCTGTCTGTGATGCAGCGTCAAGGATAACCGCAGCCACGGTCTCTGTGCTGATAGTCCGTGCTGCTGCAAACGTCGTCGAACTGTTCGTGCAGATGGTTGTTGTGTTGCAAACGTCCCCATCTGTTGACTCAGGGATCGAGACGTGGCTGCACGATCCTTTACAGCCATGCGGACTATTCTGCTAACAGTCATTGGATCTCGACCAACGCGAGCAGCAATGTCGCGATACGATAAACCGCAATCGCGAAAGGCTACAGTCCGACCTTTATCAAAGTCGGAAACGTGATGGTACGCATTTCTCCTCCTTACGTGAGGCATCACAACAACGTTTCACCAGGCAACGCCGGGCAACTGCTGTTTGTGTATGAGAAATCGGTTGGAAACGTGCATATCACAGCATGTTCTTCCTGTGGGCTAAATTTCGCGTCTGTAGGACGTCATCTTCGTGGTGTAGCAATTTTAATGGCCAGTATTTTAGTTGCAACCTGACGTATACGTAATCAGTCGGTACTAAATCCAGACCAGGGTTAAATGGACGACCCAAAATTCTCGTGCAGTTTTATTGTGATTTGACTGAGAATGTTGTTTCATTCATTTAACCCTGCTCTGGATTTTATACGCAGCTATTTTGTATACGTGAGGATGCAGCTATAAGCTGCGAAACCAGACGTTTCACTAAAGGATCATTTAACAGCTGTTGTCGAGATTTATTCCCACAGCTGTGGCCCAGTAGAGTACAAAGTGTTCCGTAATACATATGTATACGTGGTGTCTGTTCTTTCGGATATGTCCGAAAGAACATGCACCACATATACGCGGTGTTAAAACATAGATTACGAATATCTTGAGAGGTGCTCATCTAAACAAGACAAAAAGCCCAATAAACATGAGTCCAGAAATGCATACTCTCTGCGATAAACACGTGTTTACAGGAGGTTTTCACCGTGGCGTTCATTCTTGACAATGCAGCCTTCCACCCTCCGGTGTAAGGACGTATGTAGCCTTTGACGTATACCAGGTTTTCGTTCAACCTGTTGGCATGCATTGAAGATGCGGCCCTGTTCTGCACGCACATCGTTCATTGGTGTGGTGTAGACCAGTTCCTTGAAGTGTCCCCATAAACCAGGGCTTCACAACATACGTGCTCGCGGAGCAAGCTGTGAGCAGCAAGGCGCGAGCACGGAGCAGCGCGAGCACGCTACCCCCACTACCGGACCAGAGCGGAGAGTGGGGAGAGTCACGTGGGGTACACAACAGCTGCCGCCAGTCAGTGTAAATCCGCGGCCACCTGCAGGGATATCACTCACGAATTCTTACTGCGACAAATGAAACAAATAAAGGAGAATGTACACGTTCCACACAATTTTATTAGCTTAGGGTATGCCTCTACATTCGTATTAATTTGTGAACTGTTACACAATAAAAGGTGTCACTGAAGTGTGGGATTCTCGGTTATCTTGGTACTTTTTGCCCTTCACAATTGCGTCTATGTTCGGAGTAGTTGTTCTTGTACATCATAGGCGCAGCGTGCAGTTTAAATTTTGATCAGACAATGCGTTTCTCAGGCGCGTCTTGTTACATTTCATTGCAGAGAACAGTTGTTCACAAACATATGTGGAACCGAACATTGATATTATTGTAGCCGCCAGTTTGTGTAAATGAGGAAATCTATCCTGAGGGAAGTGTCTGTAGAATTCCAAAATATTTTTCTTGTTCTCTGTATTCTCTGTCACACTGCAGGTCAATAATTTCTAGTTGCAGCTCAGGACGAATCTCTTCAATATTCGCTGAATATGGAGAGGAGAACAGATCAAAATCACTGTCTAGTGCTGTCGGATCTTGAAAGCGTTGATCAGATTCTTCCTTAAGGGCAATTAAACTATTTTAATAACGTTCACATTCTTTGTGAACATCTTGCATGGATGATAATTTAGGAAAATGAGCTAGATTTCCTGTTTCCAGCTGACTCACCCAAAGTGTCAATTTCATTTTAAAAGCCTGTATTCGATTTATGAAATGAGTAATTAGCAGATCTTTACCTTGTAGTGAAATGTTCAAAGCATTCAGGTGGCTACTTAAATCTGCTAAGAACGCGAGATCACATTTTCATGACGGCTCTTTCAATTCAGGAACAGACATGTTATTTATTTCTATGAACATATCTATCTCATCTAATAGGCAAAAAAATCGATTTAATAATTCGCCACGACTAAGCCAGCGGACCTCGCTGTAGTAAGGCAGGCTACCGTACTGGCTTTCTGCTTCCTCAAGAAAGATTTTAAATTGCCTGTGTTGTAACCCATGCTTCCTTATATAATTGGTTGTACGAACAACAACACTCATCACATTTTTTAGAGTGATACTCTTTGCACATAAGTTTTCCTGGTGGCTCACACAGTGAACGCCCCTTATTTCATTCGGCACGGTCGGTTTTTGCATTTTCTCCTTCAACAGTGCAACGAAACCTGATTCTTCTCCCTGCCATCGCTGGTTCACCGTCTGTAGACACTGAAACTAAAGAATTCCACGACAATCCTATATTTTCAACACTTTCTTCACACTACGTAAAATATCACCTCCGGTTGTAGTGTTCATCATGGCTACTACATCGAGGAGCTCCTCCCTCACCTGAAGATCTCTATTAACACCTGTAATAAATATGGCAAGTCCGCAGCTCGTGGTCGTACGGTAGCGTTCTCGCTTCCCACGTCCGGGTTCCCGGGTTCGATTCCCGGCGGGGTCGGGGATTTTCTCTGCCTCGTGATGACTGGGTGTTGTGTGATGTCCTTAGGTTAGTTAGGTTTACGTAGTTCTAAGTTCTAGGGGACTGATGACCATAGATGTTAAGTCCCATAGTGCTCAGAGCCATTTGAACCATTTGAAATATGGCAAGCTGCGGTGTTCCAGTGTTATCAACACTTTCGTCCAGAGCTGGAGAATACGCCATAAAATCTTAACAGATATTTGCAAGCTGGCTCTGGACGTCGTCTGCCATGTCCTGTATGCGACGCATAATGGTCATGTCAGATAATGGCACAATCCAAAACTGTTCAACTTGAGATGGACACAAATGTTCCGCTGCAACTACCAAACATTCTTTTATTAAATTGCCATCAGTGAAGGGGCACTGGGATTTTGCTAAAAGCAAAGCAATTTTGTAACTCACTCTCAGAGCTGCCTCAGTTGATTTTTCTTCGTCGTGCAGATCTTCTTCGGATAGCTTCCTTTTAAGTTTAATAACTTCCTGTGCACGATCTGGTCCATCACATTTTCCACTTCCGTAGTCTTTCGCGTGGTACGACATACAATGTCGCTGAAAATTAAATTTCCTAAAAGAATTCAGCGTTTTGTGACATACTAAACATTTTGCAACACCATATGTTTCTGTAAACAGATACAATTCCTCCCAATGGGGGTTGAACTGCGAAAGCACGGTTGGGGTTACAGAACGGCGACTTGACATGATTCTTAACCAGCGAAGTGACTGTTAGAGCTGATCGTAGTACTTTAAACATTACACAGTCGGCGCGAATTCAATAGGCACGCTGCGGCCCTATTCAAACGTGCGCGCGCATTTCCCCTCCCACCCCTCCCACCCTACTCGGCGACCTTGCACCTGCTCGCGAGCACGTGCCTGAGCAGACGTGAGTACTCGCGCTCAAAACCGGCCAGTTGTTAAGCCCTGCCGTAAACAGGATTGATATCTGGAGAACGCCGGGCCAAGGCCTGCGCCCTCTCCAACTCCCCCTCCTCCCTCCCCCCTCCCCCACCACCAATCTGGAGGTTCTGAAATGTCTGAATCAGATGTTCGCACACGTTGTGACGAAAGTGTGCTGGTGCGCCGTCATACGTGAGTATTCGTTGCTGCAATGGCACAGCCTCCACCAAGCTAGGTTATACATTAATGAGAAAGTCGAGAAACGCACCGCAGTTAACCTTTATGGTAGCACGTATCACCGTATTAAACTGTCGCCAAGTATGTCTGGCCATAGGTTGACTCAGAATCGGTGTTGATGCCCTCCTTCCTGAGTTGCTTGGGAATTTAAGTCTGCCCATACATGCTGGTTATGGAAATACACACCATCTCTTGTGAACCCCTGTTAAATACACTACTGGCCATTAAAATTGCTACACCACGAAGATGACGTGCTGCAGACGCGAAATTTAACCGACAGGAAGGAGGTGCTGTGATATTCAAACGATTAGCTTTTCAGAGCATTCACACAAGGTTGGCGCCGGTGGCGACATCTACAACGTGCTGACATGCAGAAAGTGCCTGGTGAAAGGTTGTTGTGATGCCTCGTGTAAGGAGGAGAAATGCTTACCATCACGTTTCCGACTTTGATAAAGGTCGGATTGTAGCCTATCGCGATTGCGGTTTATCGTATCGCGACATTGCTGCTCACGTTGGTCGAGATCCAATGACTGTTAGCAGAATATGGAGTCGGTGGGTTCAGGAGGGTAATACGGAACGCCGTGCTGGATCCCAACGGCCTCGTATCACTAGCATTCGAGATGAGAGGTATCTTATCCGCGTGGCTGTAACGGATCGTAGAGCCACGTCTCGATCCCTGAGAACAGATGGGGACCATTGCAAGACAACAACCATCTGCACGAACAGTTCGACGACGTTTGCAGCAGATTGGACTATCAGCTCGGAGACCGTGGCTCCGGTTACCCTTGACGCTGCATCACAGACAGGAGCGCCTGCGATGGTGTAATCGACGACGAACCTGGGTGCACGAATGGCAAAACGTCATTTTTTTCAAATGAATCCAGTTTCTATTTACGGCATTATGATGGTTGCATCCGTGTTTGGCGACATCGCGGTGAACGCACATTGGAAGATTGTATTCGTCATCACCATACTGGTGTATCACCCGGCGTGACGGTATGGGGTGCCATTGGTTACACGTCTCGGTCACCTCTTGTTCGCATTGACGACACTTTGAACAGTGGACGTTACATTTCAGATGTGTTACGACCCGTGGCTCTACCCTTCATTCAATCCCTGCGAAACCCTACATTTCAGCAGGATACTGCACGACTGCATGTTGCAGGTCCTGTACGGGCCTTTCTGGATACAGGAAATGTTCAACTGCTGCCCTGGCCAGCACATTCTCCAGATCTCTCACCAGCTGAAAACGTCTGGTCAATGGTGGCCGAGCAACTGGCTC
Organism: Schistocerca nitens; assembly: GCF_023898315.1. Taxonomy (NCBI): domain Eukaryota; kingdom Metazoa; phylum Arthropoda; class Insecta; order Orthoptera; family Acrididae; genus Schistocerca; species Schistocerca nitens. The sequence continues at coordinate 162,101,130 of NC_064624.1, read as the reverse complement.
GTCACAATACGCCAGCCACTACTCTAGATGAACTGTGGTATCGTGTTGAAGCTGCATGGGCAGCTGTACCTGTACACGCCATCCAAGCTCTGTTTGATTCAATGCCCAGTCGTATCAAGGCCGTTATTACGGCCAGACGTGGTTGTTTGGGGTACTGATTTCTCAGGTTCTATGCACCCAAATTGCGTGAAAATGTAATCACACGTCAGGTCTAGTATAATATATTTGTCCAATGAATACCCGTTTATCATCTGAATTTCTTCTTGGTGTAGCAATTTTAATGGCCAGTAGTGTAAAATCTTGGATGTGACCAGTGGATGTGCGACACACTTCTGCAACAGCCGTTGACACAACTGCCGTCTGTCACGATGATCCTGTTGCCTCACGGCCTGAAGGCACCGTACGTGATATCGGTACAGCGATTGTTCGGGAAGTGTATAGACCTGGAGTTCACAGTGAGAACCGCCTTCTACTGCGCTAATTCTAACACACTGTCCCAGGAGTTTCTTCCGCCGACGCTCCTCCATGTCAGGCAGTGGACTGTGCACGGCCTTCCACTGTTAGTCTTCCGAGATGCGAGGCCAGTAATGTTCCTCAGACGCTGTAAAAGTCTGGTGAACAGCTTTCGATAAATCACTCTGCGCTGTGGATATTTTTTACGGCAGAAGGCACAGGCTCGCAGGCCGCGTCCATTTCGTAAACCGTCTCAGAATACTACACTCCTGGAAATCGAAAACCACTGGTGATCGTCGAGGGGACACTGAATAGTGCACGGTACATCCAAACCGTCATCGAACCCATCGTTCTACCATTCCTAGACCGGCAAGGGAACTTGCTGTTCCAACAGGACAATGCACGTCCGCATGTATCCCGTGCCACCCAACGTGCTCTAGAAGGTGTAAGTCAACTACCCTGGCCAGCAAGATCTCCGGATCTGTCCCCCATTGAGCATGTTTGGGACTGGATGAAGCGTCGTCTCACGCGGTCTGCATGTCCAGCATGAACGCTGGTCCAACTGAGGCGCCAGGTGGAAATGGCATGGCAAGCCGTTCCACAGGACTACATCCAGCATCTCTACGATCGTCTCCATGGGAGAATAGCAGCCTGCATTGCTGCGAAAGGTGGATATACACTGTACTAGTGCCGACATTGTGCATGCTCTGTTGCCTGTGTCTATCTGCCTGTGGTTCCGTCAGTGTGATCATGTGATGTATCTGACCCCAGGAATGTGTCAATAAAGTTTCCCCTTCCTGGGACAATGAATTCACGGTGTTCTCATTTCAATTTCCAGGAGTGTATATCCTCAATTTGACTTGTCTAGTAGTAGGTTTGGATTGCTAACAAGTGGGGGAAGAGAGGAAATGTAGATGTACTACGTCATCTGTACGTACAAACAGTGCAATAAGAGTAAAAAACGTAAGTAAATTCGAGTGTGGAAGAAGAGAAAACACCGTGATACTTACCAGGGTTCACACTATTCTAGAATGAGGCACACAAACACGACGGAAACTAACGTAGCCTTCGACACGACTCGAACCACATAACTAACTACAGGCCACCTGATGGCAGGTAGTGAACTGTCAGTAAGACCCAGTCCGCATCTCGTGGTCGTGCGGTAGCGTTCTCGCTTCCCGCGCCCGGGTTCCCGGGTTCGATTCCCGGCGGGGTCGGGGATTTTCTCTGCCTCGTGATGGCTGGGTGTTGTGTGATGTCCTTAGGTTAGTTAGGTTTAAGTAGTTCTGAGTTCTAGGGCACTGATGACCTCAGCAGTTAAGTCCCATAGTGCTCAGAGCCATTTGAACCATAGTAAGACCCTGCCGAGACATTGCTCATTTTATATCATACGATTTGTTACCAAATGTACAGTTCGGCTTTAGAAGCCGTTTAACAACTGAAAACGCTATATTCTCTTTTCTGAGGTACTGGATGGGCTAAACAAAAATTTTCGAACGCTTGGCATATTTGTTTGATTTAACTAAGGCAGGGCTTCACAACATACGTGCTCGCGGAGCAAGCTGTGAGCAGCAAGGTGCGAGCACGGAGCAGCGCGAGCACGCTACCCCCACTACCGGACCAGAGCGGAGAGTGGGGAGAGTCACGTGGGGTACACAACAGCTGCCGCCAGTCAATGTAAATCCGCGGCCACCTGCAGGGATATCACTCACGAATTATTACTGCGACAAATGAAACAAATAAAGGAGAATGTACACGTGCCACACAATTTTATTAGCTTAGGGTATGCCTCTACATTCGTATTAATTTGTGAACTATTACACAATAAAAGATGTCACAAGTGTGGGATTCTCGGTTATCTTGTACTTATTGCCCTTTATAATTGCGTCTATGTTCGGAGTAATTGCTCTACCAAACATTCTTTTATTAAATCGCCATCAGTGAAGGGGCGCAGGGATTTTGCTAAAAGCAAGCAATTTTGTAACACTCTGAGTGCTGCCTCAGTTGATTTTTCTTCGTCGTCCAGATCTTCTTCGGATAGCTTTCTTTTAAGTTTAATAACTTCCTGTGCACGATCTGGTCCATCATATTTTCCACTTCCGTAGACTTTCGCGTGGTACGACATATAATGTCGCTGCAAATTAAATTTCCTAAAAGAATTCAGCGTTTCGTGACATACTAAACATTTTGCAAACACCATCTTTTTCTGTAAACAGATACAATTCCTCCCAACTGCGAAAGCATGGTTGGGGTTACACAACGGCGACTTGACATGATTCTTAACTAGCGAAGTGACTGTTACGAGCTGATCGCAGTACTTTAAACGTTACACAGTCGGCGCGATTTCGATAGGCAAGCTGCGGCTCTATTCAAACGTGCACGCGCATTTCCCCTCCCTCCCCTCCCTCCCTACTCCGCCACCTTGCACCTGCTCGCGAGCAAGTGCCTGAGCAAACGCGAGTACTCGCGCTCAAAACCGGCCAGTTGTTAAGCCCTGAACTAAGGTATTTGATTGTGTTAATCACAAAATATTGCTCCAGAAGTTGGACCATTACGGAATACGGGGAGTAGCTCACAATTGGTTCACCTCTTACTTTCGCAACAGGCAGCAAAAGGTCATTATTCACAATGTTGATAACGGCTGTGATGTGGCGTCTGAGTGGGGTACTGTCAAGTGGGGGGTGCCCCAGGGATCAGTGTTGGGGCCCCTCCTGTTCCTTATTTATATAAATGATCTGCCCTCTAGTATTATGGATAACTCTAAAATATTTGTTTGCTGATGACACTAGCTTGGTAGTAAAGGACGTTGTGTGCAACATTGGCTCGGTTTCAAATAGAGCAGTACATGACCTCAGTTCATGGCTTGTAGAAAATAAACTAACGTTAAATCACAGTAAGACTCAGTTTTTACAGTTTCTAACACACAAAACCTGACCTTTTAATTTCACAGAACGGGCATATGATTAGTGAAACTGAACAGTACAGATTTCTAGGTGTTCAGATAGATAGTAAACCGTCGTGGAAAGCCCACGTTCAGGATCTTTTTCAAAGACTTAATACTGCCATTTTTACTATTCTAACGGTATCAGAAGTGTGTGATACTTCGACACGAAAATTAGTCTACTTTGCTTATTTTCAGTCGCTTATGGTATTATATTTTGGCATAACTCTTCCCATTCTAGAAGAATATTTTTGGCTCAGAAACGGGCAGTTCGGGCAATAAGTGGTGTTTGTTCACGAACCTCTTGTCGACCTCTGTTCACGAGTCTGGTATTTTGACATTGGCCTCTCAATATGTACATTACTTATTGTCGTTTCCTGTTACCAATATTAGTTTATTCCCAAGAATAAGCAGTTTCACTCGGTTAATACTCGGCATAAATCAGACCTGCATTTGGATCGAACTTCCTTAACTCTGCAGGTGTGCAGTTTACTGCTGCATCCATTTTCAATGAGCTACCACTAGAATTCAAAAGTCTTAGCGCTAATCCACGCGCTTTCAAATCTAAACTAAAGAGTTTCTTCATGGGTCGCTTCTTCCAATCTGTCGAGGATTTCCTTGAAAAATTAAGCTGATTCTTATTGTACTGCTGATAGCGTTTACATAAACTTATGGACTGACTTTTTTCAGGTTCATGAACATTTATTTATTACTTTTGTGTTATAATTTAGTGTACTGACACGTTCCATGACCTTGGAGATTTGCTTCTCAATTTGGTCGTACGGAACTTGACGTGTAAATAAATGTAAAATAAATAACATTTGATGGAGTGCTAATGGAACGACTGTGCGTCGCAGCCGTTCCTATAAACACGTGTTTATCTCGGGGACTACGTGCTTCCGGAGCCGTGTTTACTGGACTTATTTTTCTTGTTTCGATAAGTAATGCCACCTCTCAAACTGACACTTTTTTTTAATGCCCTGTATATACAGGGTGATTCAGAAAGAACACCACAACTTTAGGAATTTAAAACTCTGCAACGACAAAAGGCAGAGCTAAGCACTATCTGTCGGCGAATTAAGGGAGCTATAAAGTTTCATTTAGTTGTACATTTGTTCGCTTGAGGCGCTGTTGACTAGGCGTCAGCGTCAGTTGATGCTAAGATGGCGACCGCTCAACAGAAAGATTTTTGTGTTATTGAGTACGGCAGAACTGAATCAACGACAGTCGTACAGCGTGCATTTCGAACGAAGTATGGTGTTAAACCTCCTGACAGGTGGTGTATGAAACGTTGGTATAAACAGTTTACAGAGAATGGGTGTTTGTGCAAAGGGAAAAGTTCTGGACGGCCGAGAACGAGTGATGAAAATGTAGCACGCATCCAGCAAGCATTTGTTCGCAGCCCAGGAAAATCGACTCGCAGAGCTAGCAGAGAGCTGGAAATTCCACAATCAACTGTACGGAGAGTCCTACGAAAAAGGTTAGTTATGAAACCTGAACGTCAACTACCCGAGGCGATGGATCGGCCGCCAGGCAGCCCGTGACAGAGCACTTCATCACTGGCCTCCAAGAAGCCCTGATCTTACCCCCTGCGATTTTTTCTTTTGGGGGTATGTTAAGGATATGGTGTTTCGGCCACCTCTCCCAGCCACCATTGATGATTTGAAACGAGAAATAACAGCAGCTATCCAAACTGTTACGTCTGATATGCTACAGAGAGTGTGGAACGAGTTGGAGTATCGGGTTGATATTGCTCGTGTGTCTGGAGGGGGCCATATTGAACATCTCTGAACTTGTTTTTGAGTGAAAAAAAGCCTTTTTAAATACTCTTTGTAATGATGTATAACAGAAGATTATATTATGTTTCTTTCATTAAATACACATATTTTTAAAGTTGTGGTATTCTTTTTGAATCACCCTGTATAATTAAGACGAGGACAGCAAATGATCTCTTCAGCGCAGATGTACACCAGACACCAACTCCGACGGAGTCGGCGCAATGCCCCATTAATGAGAATAATTGGATAGGGTCACTACATTAGTACTGTATCGATGAGTTGAGAATTTGTGCCTGTTGGGAGGCGCGCTACAGTAGTCTGTGCAGTTGTGATGACCGCTGTGTCCGGATGGCGTAGTGGTTTGTGTAAAAATAGACCTAAAATGTTTGTGTGAACCTGTTTTTTAGTGTTGGTGTCCTGTCCTACAAGTGCTTTCGATGAAAATGTAAGTGAAACAAAAGGCGGTGTTGAAGTGCAATATTTTGTGGTAGGTTGTGCAGTGACACTCGAACAACTGGAAAGTTTAGGAAAATAATTTAGCCGGCCGCTGTGGCCGAGCGGTTCTAGGCGCTTCAGTCTGGAACAGCGCTGCTGCTACGGTCGCAGGTTCGAATACTGCCTCGGGCATGGATGTGTGTGGTGTCCTTAGGGTAGTTAGGTTTAAGTAGTTCTAAGTTCTAGGGGACTTATGACCTCAGAAGTTCACTCCCATAGTGCTCAGAGCCAAAATAATTTAGCAAATGACTGATCGAAATCTCAAATTTTTAAAGACCTAAACAACTGCATATTGGAAATATGTAGATTTCTTATGTTTAATGTATGACATAGCTGTTCTGCAATGGTATGACGAACAAGTGCGAGTACCAGCCGTCCTAACTGTTAAACCATATTAATAGTGCCATAATGCGTTAACATGACTGTGAAATAAGTTACAAAAAATAGATGAATCTATAGTTAAATACGGAATGTTCAAATTTTCCGACAATATTTTTGCAATTTCGTTTTGTCTATTGTAATAGTTACCTGTGAAGATAAAAAAAAAAGTAGAAAAAGTAATGTGGTCAAAGGATCTGCCTAGTAAACAGGAGCCCCTCATTCAAAACCTGGTTTCGCATAAATTTTCAACTTTCCCCGTTGTTTTAAATGAATTTCCAGTCGCGACCAATGTGACCAATGTCTGTAATTCCCTTGTTTCTTGTTTTGTAATAGTCTAGGCAATATACGCGCTACGCTCCACCATGACGTATATGCACAGTTCCTGACTTTAATAGTTGACTTATTGTGTCAAACCTTTAACGTAGCATTACACTTCTTAAACGTCAGATTATTAGTGCATTTTAAAGTTTTAAATTCGATGAATGATTATATGAAAAATATTGAAAATCAAATTTTTGTTCCTCGTGGAAGCAGTTGGATATGCTTCCCTCCCTAGGCCCAAAAAGACGCCTCAACAAGTTAGTAGTAGGCAAAACGCAACAGGGAATGACAACATTAATGTGGTAACAGTAAACTGCAGGAGCGTCAATAGAAAGGTCCCAGAACTGCTCTCATTAATAAACGGTCACAATGCCCACATAGTACTTGGCTGAAACCAGATGTAAACAGCAATGAAATCCTAAACTCAGATTGGAATGTATACCGCAGAGACAGGCTGGACAGTGAAGGGGAGGTGTTTATAGCGATAAAAAGTGCAATAGTATCGAAGGAAATTGACGGAGATCCGAAATGTGAAATAATTTGGGTGAAGGTCACGGTTAAAACACGCTCAAACATGGTAATTGGATGTCTCTATAGGCCCCCTGGCTCAGCAGCTGTTGTGGCAGAGCACCTGAAGGTAAATTTGGAAAATATTTCGAGTATATTTCCCGACCATGTTATAGTTCTGGGTAGAGATTTTAATTTGCCAGATACAGACTGGGAGACTCAAACGTTCATAACGGGTGGCAGGGACAAAGAATCCAGTGAAATTTTTTTAAGTGCTTTATCTGAAAACCACCTTGAGCAGGTAAACAGAGAACCGACTCGTGGTGATAACATATTAGACCTTCTGGTGACAAACAGACCCGAACTATTTGAAACAGTTAACGCAGAACAGGGAATCAGCGATCATAGAGCGGTTACGGCATCGATGATTTCAGCCGTAAATAGAAATATTAAAAAAGGTAGGAAGATTTTTCTGTTTAGTAAAAGTGACAAAAACCAGATTTCAGAGTACTTGACGGCTCAACACAAAAGTTTTAAATCTCAAGTACAGATAGTGCTGAGGATCAGTGGACAAAGTTCAAAACCATCGTACAATATGTGTTAGATGAGTATGTGCCAAGTGAGATCGTAAGAGACAGAAAAGAGCCACTGTGGTACAACAACCGAGTTAGAAAACTGCTGCGGAAGCAAAGGGAACTCCACAGCAAACATAAGCATAGCGAAAGCCTTGCACACAAACAAAAATTACGCGAAGCAAAATGTAGTGTGAGCAGGGCTATGCGAGAGGCGTTCAACGAATTCGAAAGTAAAGTTCTACGTACTGACTTGGCAGAAAATCCTAAGAAATTCTGGTCTTATGTCAAAGCGGTAGGTGGATCAAAACAAAATGTCCAGACACTCTGTGACCAAAATGGTACCGAAACAGAGGATGACAGGCTAAAGGCCGAAATACTAAATGTCTTTTTCCAAAGGTCTTTCACAAAGGAAGACTGTACTGTAGTTCCTTCTCTAGACTGTCGCACAGATGACAAAATGGTAGACATCGAAATAGACGACAGAGGGATAAAAAAACAAAATCGCTCAAAAGAGGAAAGGCCGCTGGACCTGATGCGATACCAGTTCGATTTTACACAGAGTACGCGAAGGAACTTGCCCCCCCCCCCCCCTTCTTGCAGCGGTGTACCGTAGGTCTCTAGACGAGCGTAGCGTTCCAAAGGATTGGAAAAGGGCGCAGGTCATCCCCGTTTTCAAGAAGGGACGTCTAACAGATGTGCAGAACTATAGACCTATATCTCTAACGTCGATCAGTTGTAGAATTTTCGAACACGTATTACGTTAGAGTATAATGACTTTTCTGGAGACTAGAAGTCCACGAGACTCAAGAGGGCCATAGACACGGGTTCCCACGTAGATGCCGTGTTTCTTGACTTCCACAAGGCGTTCGATACAGATCCCCACAGTCGTTTAATGAACAAAGTAATAGCATTTGGACTATCAGACCAATTGTGTGACTGGATTGAAGAGTTCTCATTCTCAATGGAGAGAAGTCTTCCGTAGTAAGAGTGATTTCAGGTGTGCCGCAGGGGAGTTTCGTAGGAGCGTTGCTGTTCAGAATATACATAAATGACCTTGTGGATGACATCGGAAGTTCACTGAGGCTTTTTGCAGATGATGCTGTGGTGTATCGAGAGTTTGTAACAATGGAAAATTGTACTGAAATGCAGGCGGATCTGCAGTGAATTGACACATGGTGCAGGGAATGGCAATTGAATCTCAATGTAGAGAAGTGTAATGTGCTGCGGATACATAGAAAGAAAGATCCCTTATCATTTAGCTACAATATAGCAGGTCAGCAACTGGAAGCAGTTAATTCCATAAATTATCTGGGAGCACGCATTAGGAGTGATTTTAAATGGCATGACCATATAAAATTAGTCGGTAAAACAGATGCCAGACTGAGATTCATTGGAAGAATCCTAAGGAAATGCAGTCCGAAAACAAGGGAAGTAGGTTACAGTACACCTGTTCGCCCGCTGCTCGAATACTGCTCACCAGTGTGGGATCCGTACCAGAGATAGAGAGGATCCAACGGAGAACAGCGCGCTTCGTTACAGGAACATTTACTAATCGCGAAAGCGTTACGGAGATGACAGATGAACTCCAGTGGAAGACTGCAGGAGAGACGCTCAGTAGCTCGGTACGGGCTTTTGTTAAAGTTTCGAGAACATACCTTCACTGAAGAGTCAAGCACTATATTGCTCCCTCCTACGTATATCTTGCGAAGAGACCATGAAGATAAAATCAGAGAGATTAGAGACCACACAGAAGCATACCGACAATCTTTCTTTCCACGAACAATAAGAGACTGGAACAGACGGGAGAACCGATATAGTTACTCAAGGTACCCTCCGCCACACACCGTCAGGTGGCTTGCGGAATATGGATGTAGATGTAGATGTAGAAACTGGGAATTCTGTTCTCAAAATTGGTTGAGGTATTACCGTAATACATGTTACTAGTTCGCTGATGCTTGTTACAACTCTGCCGCTACGCGGCTCCGGATTGAAGCGTGTATCACGGTGGTGTCTCGGTGCGTAACAGACAGCGTACTGTAATCCAGTGTCTAACCGAAGAGTTCTTTCACACACGAAGAACCCTCTCCTTCATCATGACTAGAGACTGGATTATATGTATTTGCATGTTGCATATGCATTTGCATATTTGGCTCCTTTCCAGCAGTTATTGCATTTATTTATTTATATATTTTCCATTATCCCTCTGACTGGTTTGATGCGGCCCACCACGAATTCCTCTCCTGTGCTAACCTGTTCATCTCAGAGTAGCACTTGCAACCTACGTCGTCAATTATTTGCTTGACGTATTCCAATCTCTGTCTTCCTCTACAGTTTTTGCCCTCTACAGCTCCCTCTAACACCATGGAAGTCATTCCCTCATGTCTTAACAGATGTCCTATCACGCTGTCCCATCTCCTTATCAGTGTTTTCCACATATTCCTTTCCTCTCCGATTCTGCGCAGAACCTCCTCATTCCTTACCTTATCAGTCCACCTAATTTTCAACATTCGTCTCTAGCACCACATCTCAAACGCCTCGACTGTCTTCTGTTCCGGTTTTCCCACAGTCCATGTTTCACTACCATACAATGCTGTACTCAAGACGTACATTCTCAGAAATTTCTTCCTCAAATTAAGGCCGATATTTGATATTAGTAGACTTCTCTTGGCCAGGAATGCCCTTTTTGCCATTGCTAATCTGCTTTTTACGAGGTGCATTCAACTTCTAAGGCCTCCGATTTTTTCTCTAATTAACTACTGACCAGAAATCGATGAAACTGGCGTTACTTCTCGACGTAATCGCCCTGCAGACGTACACATTTTTCACAACGCTGACGCCACGATTCCATGGCAGCGGCGAAGGCTTCTTTAGGAGTCTCTTTTGACCACTGGAAAATCGCTGAGGCAATAGCAGCACGGCTGGTGAATGTGCGGCCACGGAGAGTGTCTTTCATTGTCGGAAAAAGCCAAAAGTCACTAGGAGCCAGGTCAGGTGAGTAGGGAGCATGAGGAATCATTTCAAAGTTGTTATCACGAAGAAACTGTTGCGTAACGTTAGCTCGATGTGCGGGTGCGTTGTCTCGGTGAAACAGCACACGCGTAGCCCTTCCCGGACGTTTTTGTTGCAGTGCAGGAAGGAATTTGTTCTTCAAAACATTTTCGTAGGATGCACCTATTACCGTAGTGCGCTTTGGAACGCAATGGGTAAGGATTACGCCCTCGCTGTCCCAGAACATGGACACCATCACTTTTTCAGCACTGGCGGTTACCCGAAATTTTTTGGTGGCGGTGAATCTGTGTACTTCCATTGAGCTGACTGGCGCTTTGTTTCTGGATTGAAAAATGGCATCCACGTCTCATCCATTGTCACAACCGACGAAAACAAAGTCCCATTCGTGCTGTCGTTGCACGTCAACATTGCTTTGCAACATGCCACACGGGCAGCCGTGTGGTCGTCCGTCAGCATTCGTGGCACCCACCTGGATGACACTTTTCGCATTTTCAGGTCGTCATGCAGGTTTGTGTGCACAGAACCCACAGAAATGGAGGCGATCTGTTTAACAGTCATTCGGCGATCCCCCAAAACAATTCTCTCCACTTTCTCGATCGTGTCGTCAGACCGGCTTGTGCGAGCCCGAGGTTGTTTCGGTTTGTTGTCACATGATGTTCTGCCTTCATTAAACTGTCGCACCCACGAACGCACTTTCTATACATCCTTAACTCCATCACCACATGTCTCCTTCAACTGTCGATGAATTTCAATTGGTTTGACACCACGCAAATTCAGAAAACGAATGATTGCACGCTGTTCAAGTAAGGAAAACGTCGCCATTTTAAGTATTTAAAACACTTCTCATTCTCGTTGCTGGCGGTAAAATTCCATCTGCCACACGGTGCTGCCATCTCTGGGACGTATTGACAATGAACGCGGCCTCATTTTAAAACAATGCACATGTTTCTATCTCATTCCAGTCCGGAGAAAAAAAATCGGAGAACTTAGAACTTGAATGCACCTCGTATGTTCTCCTTGCTCCGTCCGTCATTGGTTATTTTACTGCCTATGTAGCAGAATTCCTTAACTTCGTCAACTTCGTGACCATCAATCCTGATGTGAAGTTTCTCGTTCCTCTCATTTCTACTACTTCTCATTACCTTCGAGTTTCTCCGATATACTCTCAAACCATACTGTGTACTCATTAGACTGTTCATTCCGTTCAGCAGATCATTTAATTCTTCTTCACTTTCACTCAGGATAGCAATGTCATCAGCGAATCGTATCATTGATATCCTTTCACCTTGTATTTTAATTCCACTCCTGAACCCTTCTTTTATTTCCATCATTGCTTCCTCGATGTACAGATTGAACAGTATGGGCGGAAGGCTACATCCTTGTCTAACACCCCTTTTAATACGAGCACTTCGTTCTTCGTCGTCCACTCTTATTATTCCCACTCTGTTGTACATTTCGTATATGACCCATCTCTCCCTGTGGCTTACGCCTTCTTTCTTTAAAATTTCGAACATCTTGCACCATTTTACATTGTCGGGGGTTTTTTGCAGGTTGAGAAAACCTATGAACGTGTCTTGATTTTTCTTTAGCCTTGCTTCCATTATTAGCCGTAACGTCAGAATTGCTCTCTCGTCCCTTTACTTTTCCTAAAGCCAAACTGATCGTCACCTAGCGCATCCTCAATTTTCTTTTCCATTCTTCTGCATGTTATTCTTGTAAGCAACCTGGATGCATGAGCTGTTAAGATGATTGTGCGATAATTCTCGCTCTTGTCAGCTCTTGCCGTCTTCGGAATTGTATGGATTATGCTTTTTCGAAAGTCAGATGGTATGTCAGCAGAGTCATAGATTGAGTCTTTTTGTTGCCACTTCAGACAACGATTTTAGAAATTCTGATGGAATGTTATCTGCCCCTTCTGTCTTAATTGATCTTAAACCCTCAAAAACTTTTTTAAATTCTGGTTCTGATCCCCTGTCTCTTCTAAGTTGACTCGTATTTCTCCTTCTATCACATCAGACAAATCTTCCTCCTCACAGAGGCTTTCAATGTATTCTTTCCACCTATCTGCTCTCTCCTCTGCATTTAACAGTGGAATTCGCGTTGCACTCGTAATGTTATAACCCTTGCTTTTAATGTCACCGAAGATTGTTTTGACTCTCCTGTATGCTGAGTCTGTCCTTCCGACAATCATTTCTTTTTCGATGTCTTGACTTTTTCCCCCCAGCCATTTCGTCTTAGCTTCCCGCCACTTCCTATTTATTTAATTCCTGAGCAACAAGGACAGAGTTATTTGGATTTCAGTTGACGAAACTAGAGGCACTTGTCGCCGCTACGTTGCGAATGTAATTTTTGGTCCGGGTTCCCGGGTTCGATTCCCGGCGGGGTCAGGGATTTTCTCTGCCTCGTGATGGCTGGGTGTTGTGTGCTGTCCTTAGGTTAGTTAGGTTTAAGTAGTTCTAAGTTCTAGGGGACTGATGACCATAGATGTTAAGTCCCATAGTGCTCAGAGCCATTTGAACCATTTGTAATTTTTGGTGCTTTAAAAGTAGAGCCTTCTTCTTCCTTTTTAGTGATCTGGAAAGAACTTGAAAAAGTAAATAATTCTACGATTGTCAGATTTGTGAATGAGGGCATTAAAAAAATCTTCTGCAGATGGAAGGGTATTTGTGTTTACTTTCGATGCTGCTCCCTATATGATCAAAGCAGAAAAGCCCTCCGAGAATTTATTCCAATTTTATTCATGTGACGTGCCTTGCTGAAGAAGTACGTTCCACGTTTGTGAATGTAAATAAACTGATTCCATCCACAAAGGAAGTGTTTCTAAAAGCTCCTGCTCGCATCAAGACCTACGAAGAAAAACTACCGAGTGTGCCTTTACCTCCCGAACCAGTGGTAACTCGTTGGGGTACGTAGGTCGAAGCTGTGTTGTTTTACAGTGAACATTTAGAGGCCATTAGAGGGGTAGCAAACGACTTTGATAGTGCAGAGGCTTTGGCAGTTTGCCAGTCCAAGGAAATGTTATGAGCCGTCTTGTGTTCGTAATCTACATACACTACTGGCCATTAAAATTGCTACACCACGAAGATGACGTGCTACAGACGCGAAATTTAACCGACAGCAAGAAGATGCTGTGATATGCAAATGATTAGCTTTTCAGAGCATTCACGTAAGGTTGGCGCCGGTGGCGACACCTACAACGTGCTGACATGAGGAAAGTTTCCAACCTATTTCTCATAGACAAACAGCAGTTGACCGGCGTTGCCTGGTGAAAAGTTGTCGGATTGTAGCCTATCGTGATGGCAGTTTATCATATCGCACGTTGCTGCTCGCGTTGGTCGAGATCCAATGACTGTCGGCAGAATATGGAATCGGTGGGTTCAGGAGGGTAATACGGAAAGCCGTGCTGGGTCCCAACGGCCTCGTATCACTAACAGCCGAGATGACAGGCATCTTATCTGCATGGCTGTAACAGATCGTGCAGCCACGTCTCGATCCCTGAGTCAACAGATGGGGACGTTTGCAAGACAACAACCATCTGCACGAACAGTTCGACGACGTTTGCAGCAGCATCGACTATCAATCAGCTCGGAGACCATGGCTGCTGTTACCCTTGACGCTGCATCACAGAAAGGAGCGCCTGCGATGGTGTACTCGACGACGAACCTGGGTGCGCGAATGGCAAAACGTCATTTCTTTTCGGATGAATCCAGGTTCTGTTTACAGCATCGTCATGGTCGCATCTGTGTTTGGCGACATCGCGGTGAACGCACATTGGAAGCGTGTATTCGTCATCGCCATACTGGCGTATCACCCGGCGTGATGGTATGGGGTGCCATTGGTTACACGTCTCGGTCACCTCTTGTTCGCGTTGACGGCACTTTGAACAGTGGACGTTACATTTCAGATGTGTTACGACCCGTGGCTCTACCCTTCATTCGATCCCTGGGGAACCCCACATTTCAGCAGGATAATGCACGACCGCACGGTGCAGGTCCTGTACGGGCCTTTCAGGATACAGAAAATGTTCGACTGCTGCCCTGGCCGGCACATTCTCCAGATCTCTCACCAACTGAAAACGTCTGGTCAATGGTGGCCGACCAACTCGCTCGTCACAATACGCCAGTCACTACTCTTGATGAACTGTGGTATCGTGTTGAAGCTGCATGGGCAGCTGTACCTGTGAATTTCTTCTTGGTGTAGCAAGTAGTGTAAATGGTTTGCGAGACAATGTGAACAACTGTCTGAGAACGTGTACACACAACACTGTCATGTAGCGCCTAGTGAAGTCATCGGATGATCTGAACCAACTGCAAAGTGATTTAGTCAGAATAGCTTGATGGTGCGAAAAGTGGTAATTGATACTAAATAATGAAGTGTGTGTGGTCGTCCACATCAGTAATAATGGCAATTTCATGAATTTCAGTTACACGCTAAATCGCACAAATCTGAAGGCCGTCAATTCAACTAAATACTTAGGGATTACAATTACGAACAACACAAACTGGAACGGTTACACAGATAACGTTTGGGGAAGCCGAAGCAAAGATTGTTTTGGTTCAAATGGTTCGAATGGCTCTGAGCACTATGGGACCCAACTGCTGAGGTCATAAGTCCCCTAGAACTTAGAACTACTTAAACCGGACTAAGCTAAGGACAACACACACATCCATGCCCGAGGCAGGATTCGAACCTGCGACCGTAGCGGTCGCGCGGTTCCAGACTGTAGCGCCAGAACCGCTCGGCCACCAGCGGCCGGCAAAGATTGTTTTATTTACCAAAACAGATGGTTCAGATGGCTCTGAGCACTATGGGACTTAACTTCTGAGGTCATCAGTCCCCTAGAACTTATAACTACTTAAACGTAACCAACGTAAGGACATCACACACATCCATGCCCGAGGCAGGATTCGAACCTGCGACAGTAGCGGTCGCGCAGTTCCAGACTGAAGTGACTAGAACCGCTCGGCCTCTGCGGCTGGCTTACCAAAACACTTACAACGTGCAGCAGGTCTACTAAAGAGACTGCGTACGCTACGCTTGTCCGTCCTCTTCTGGAATTTGACTGTGTAGTGAGGAATGTTTACCACGTAGGAATGACTGAGGACATAGAAAAAGTTCAAAGAAGGGCAGCTCGGTTTGTACAATCCCGAAATAGAGGAGAGAGTGCAACGAATACGATACGTGAATTGAGGTGTCAATCATTGAAGGGGGTTTTTTCACGTAACTTGAATCACAAGCTTTCTCCTCAGAAGACGAAGATATTTAGTTGACGCCACCTACACTGGGAGAAATGATCATCATTATAAAATCAAAGAAATCAGACAGAGTGAGACAAGGAAGTGTTGCCAGACGTACTGTCGTGGTGCAAAGGCCGTCTACCTCTACATGACTAGTCCATAACTCAAAGTGCCAGGAAGTGTTAATAGAACCACCATCAGACTATTTTTGTACCGTTCGACTCTCTACAAACGCGCAGGGAAAAGGAACACTTATATCTTTTCGTGCCACCTCTGAGTTATAATACACTCCTGGAAATTGAAATAAGAACACCGTGAATTCATTGTCCCAGGAAGGGGAAACTTTATTGACACATTCCTGGGGTCAGATACATCACATGATCACACTGACAGAACCACAGGCACATAGACACAGGCAACAGAGCATGCACAATGTCGGCACTAGTACAGTGTATATCCACCTTTCGCAGCAATGCAGGCTGCTATTCTCCCATGGAGACGATCGTAGAGATGCTGGATGTAGTCCTGTGGAACGGCTTGCCATGCCATTTCCACCTGGCGCCTCAGTTGGACCAGCGTTCGTGCTGGACGTGCAGACCACGTGAGACGACGCTTCATCCAGTCCCAAACATGCTCAATGGGGGACAGATCCGGAGATCTTGCTGGCCAGGGTAGTTGACTTACACCTTCTAGAGCACGTTGGGTGGCACGGGATACATGCGGACGTGCATTGTCCTGTTGGAACAGCAAGTTCCCTTGCCGGTCTAGGAATGGTAGAACGATGGGTTCGATGACGGTTTGGATGTACCGTGCACTATTCAGTGTCCCCTCGACGATCACCAGTGGTGTACGGCCAGTGTAGGAGATCGCTCCCCACACCATGATGCCGGGTGTTGGCCCTGTGTGCCTCGGTCGTATGCAGTCCTGATTGTGGCGCTCACCTGCACGGCGCCAAACACGCGTACGACCATCATTGGCACCAAGGCAGAAGCGACTCTCATCGCTGAAGACGACACGTCTCCATTCGTCCCTCCATTCACGCCTGTCGCGACACCACTGGAGGCGGGCTGCACGATGTTGGGGCGTGAGCGGAAGACGGCCTAACGGTGTGCGGGACCGTAGCCCAGCTTCATGGAGACGGTTGCGAATGGTCCTTGCCGATACCCCAGGAGCAACAGTGTCCCTAATTTGCTGGGAAGTGGCGGTGCGGTCCCCTACGGCACTGCGTAGGATCCTACGGTCTTGGCGTGCATCCGTGCGTCGCTGCGGTCCGGTCCCAGGTCGACGGACACGTGCACCTTCCCGGCCTCCCGCATGCCCACTATACGCCCTCGCTCAAAGTCCGTCAACTGCACATACGGTTCACGTCCACGCTGTCGCGGCATGCTACCAGTGTTAAAGACTGCGATGGAGCTCCGTATGCCACGGCAAACTGGCTGACACTGACGGCGGCGGTGCACAAATGCTGCGCAGCTAGCGCCATTCGACGGCCAACACCGCGGTTCCTGGTGTGTCCGCTGTGCCGTGCGTGTGATCATTGCTTGTACAGCCCTCTCGCAGTGTCCGGAGCAAGTATGGTGGGTCTGACACACCGGTGTCAATGTGTTCTTTTTTCCACTTCCAGGAGTGTATTTTATCACGATAGACATGACTCCCTATGCTAATGGGACTTAACAAAATATTTTGGCGTCCACAGAAGAATAATACCTCGCCGCAACGGTAATAATTACTCTGCCATGTTTAGCGATAATGCGGACCTAGCTGCTCTTCTTTGACTTTCTCGATGTCCTCCGTCAATGCTAACAGCTAAGAATCGCAGACCACGCAGCAATACTCCAGAAGAGGACGGAGAAGTACAGGCAGTGTCTCTAACGGATTTGGCACATCTTCTAAGTGTTCTGCCAATGAAAGGCAGTCTTTGGATTTGCCTTCTTACATTTTCTTTAGGATCGATTCAGTTTAAGCTGTAGGCAGCTGAAATCGCTATGTTTTAACTTAAACGGACAAGCTTTAAACTTGTGTTGTTTTGTGTCCGATCGAGTCGTGCGTTTCTTCGTCGCTCCCAGTGACAGACAACTGCTCACAACGGCGGGAGAAACATATGTTTTCTCCCCTCCAGAAAGGAAAAAGCGCTCAGCGACCACATCTCTAGTTAGCATCACGAAACTCAACGGTACCACTGCGCGATCAACAGGTTGTCGGTATTCCTGTGTTTCCCGGCCCAGCGGGAGATCTCGGGAGCAACAAGTGGATTCTGGAGCAAGACGACGTTCCCTGTGTCCAGATGAGAGTTGAACGGAATGAGAGAGCGTGTGATAACCAGGACCAGTCCCAGCTTTGGACGTCTTATATGGTCGGTCTGTCCCAGAAGCGGGCCACAATCTATATCTACCTCTTTGCTCCGCAAGCGACGTTGTGGTGGGTAGTGAAGGGTATTTTTCGTACCACTGTCGCATCCGCCCTCTCGCCTTACACTCGCGAGCGGGTCGCGGGAACAACGATTGCAGTAAGTCTCCATGTCGCTTCGAATCTCTTTAAATTTAGCTACCAGTTTTTTGAGAAAATACGAGGGCCGTTCAGAAAGTAACCTCCGGTTGATTTAAAAAAATACACCAAGTTAAATAAAAATATTTTAATATATACATCTTACAACTACATCTTTGCACTATTTTTCTACATAGTCTCCATAGCGATTGAGGCACTTATCGTATCTCTTCACAAGCTTTGAAATTCCTTCTGCATAAAAATCACCCGCTTGTGCCTGGAGCCAGCCTGTGACCGCATCTTTGAGCTCTTCGTCGTCATCAAACCGCTGTGACCCGAGCCATTTCTTCAAATGCATGAAGAGGTGATAATCACTTGGCGCCAGGTCTGGGCTGTAAGGTGGATGGTTGATAACGTCCCACTTGAAGGACTCGAGAAGGGCCGTTGTTCTGCGAGCAGAGTGAGGACGGGCGTTATCGTGCAAAAAAACGATACCGGAAGTCAGCATACCACGGCGTTTGTTCTGTATAGCCCGTCGTAACTTTTTTATTGTTTCACAGTACACGTCTTGATTAATGGTCGTACCACGTTCCACGAATTCAACCGACAACACCCCTTTGGCATCCCAAAACACCGTTGCCATCAGTTTTCTGGCAGAAAAATCTTGCGAGGCTTTTCTCGGTTTGGTAGGCGAATTTGAATGTGCCCACATCTTTGATTGTTCTTTTGTCTCAGGGTTCTCGTACTTAATCCAGGTTTCGTCACCGGTCACGATTCTGTTTAACAATGGTTCTCCTTCGTCCTCATAACGTGACAGAAAGTCTAATGCAGAGGCCATTCTTTGAGTTTTGTGGTGGTCGGTAAGAATTTTGGGCACCCATCGTGCACAGAACTTACGGTAACCCAATCTTGCTGTCACTATCTCGTACAAGAGAGTCTTAGAAATCTGTGGAAAACCAGTAGACAACTCCGACATTGAGAAACGTCGATTTTCACGAACTTTTGCATCAACTGTCTGAACGAGTTCGTCAGTCACCAATGATGGTCTACCACTCCTCTCTTCATCGTGAACGTTTTCTCGTCCACTTTTAAATAAACGTACCCATTCACGGACAACTCCTTCACTCGTAACTCTCGGTCCGTACACGGCACAAAGCTCACGATGAATAGCTGCTGCAGAATATCCTTTGGCTGTAAAAAACCTTGTGACAGCACGCACTTCACATTTGGCGGGGTTTTCTATTGCAGCACACATTTCAAACTGCCACAAAAACTAAACTAGCGCAGGTACGACGTTCACTCGACCACGGCTTGATGCCGACTGACCTGTTGAGTGCGTGAACGCACAGATGGCGTCGCTACTCCCCCCACAACCCGCACTGTGACCAATCGGAGGTTACTTTCTGAACCGCCCTCGTACATGTAGGAGGAAGCAGTGCAATGGGTGACTCTTCAAGGGGCATAATTTGAGCAGTAAACGACACCGTCATACATGACGCCTGTCTTGCGTTGTCAGCCATTGGAGTTTATTGGGCATTTCCGTGACGCTTTCTTGCTTACTAAATGACCTCGTAACGAAACGTGCCGTCTACACTACGCTTGTTCGTCCTCTTTTGGAGTACTGCTGCTAGGTGTGAGATTCCTATCAGATAGGATTATTTGAGGGCAACGAGAAAGTTCATAGAAGGTTCAAATGGCTCTGAGCACTATGGGACTTAACTTCTGAGGTCATCAGTCCACTAGAACCTAACCAACCTAAGGACATCACACACATCCATGCCCGAGGCAGGATTCAAACCTGAGACCGTAGCGGTCGCGCGGTGTCGGACTGAAGCGCCTAGAACCGCTCGACCACAGCGGCCGGCTTCAAAGAAGGGCAGCACTCTTTTGTACCATCGCGAAATAGGGGACAGAGTGTCACGGACATGATACAAGATTATGGCTGGACACCCTTGAAACAAAGGCGTTTTTCGTTGCGGTGGAATCTTCTCACGAAAATTCCAGTACCAACTTTCTCCTCCAAATGCGAAAATATTTTATTGACCCCGACCTACATAGGGAGAAACGATCCTCATAATAAAATAACAGAATTCAGAGCTCGCACGGAAAGATATAGGTGTTCGTTTTTTGAGTGTGCTGTTGGAGAGAATGATAGAGAATTATTGTAAACCGATGAACCCTCTGCCAGGCACTTAAATGTGATTTGCAGATGTAGTGGGGCAGGAGATCTTGGTTCGAATCCCGGTCAGACATACTTTTTCAACTTTCCCCATTGATGTAAAGCAGTGCCCACAAACAGATAAATCTACACTCCTGGAAATGGAAAAAAGAACACATTGACACCGGTGTGTCAGACCCACCATACTTGCTCCG
Source organism: Schistocerca nitens (assembly GCF_023898315.1). Lineage (NCBI taxonomy): Eukaryota > Metazoa > Arthropoda > Insecta > Orthoptera > Acrididae > Schistocerca > Schistocerca nitens. The sequence goes on along the minus strand of NC_064624.1, from coordinate 162,080,576 downwards.
GACACTGCGAGAGGGCTGTACAAGCAATGATCACACGCACGGCACAGCGGACACACCAGGAACCGCGGTGTTGGCCGTCGAATGGCGCTAGCTGCGCAGCATTTGTGCACCGCCGCCGTCAGTGTCAGCCAGTTTGCCGTGGCATACGGAGCTCCATCGCAGTCTTTAACACTGGTAGCATGCCGCGACAGCGTGGACGTGAACCGTATGTGCAGTTGACGGACTTTGAGCGAGGGCGTATAGTGGGCATGCGGGAGGCCGGGTGGACGTACCGCCGAATTGCTCAACACGTGGGGCGTGAGGTCTCCACAGTACATCGATGTTGTCGCCAGTGGTCGGCGGAAGGTGCACGTGCCCGTCGACCTGGGACCGGACCGCAGCGACGCACGGATGCACGCCAAGACCGTAGGATCCTACGCAGTGCCGTAGGGGACCGCACCGCCACTTCCCAGCAAATTAGGGACACTGTTGCTCCTGGGCTATCGGCGAGGACCATTCGCAACCGTCTCCGTGAAGCTGGGCTACGGTCCCGCACACCGTTAGGCCGTCTTCCGCTCACGCCCCAACATCGTGCAGCCCGCCTCCAGTGGTGTCGCGACAGGCGTGAATGGAGGGACGAATGGAGACGTGTCGTCTTCAGCGATGAGAGTCGCTTCTGCCTTGGTGCCAATGATGGTCGTATGCGTGTTTGGCGCCGTGCAGGTGAGCGCCACAATCAGGACTGCATACGACCGAGGCACACAGGGCCAGCACCCGGCATCATGGTGTGGGGAGCGATCTCCTACACTGGCCGTACACCACTGGTGATCGTCGAGGGGACACTGAATAGTGCACGGTACATCCAAACCGTCACCGAACCCATCGTTCTACCATTCCTAGACCGGCAAGGGAACTTGCTGTTCCAACAGAACAATGCACGTCCGCATGTATCCCGTGCCACCCAACGTGCTCTAGAAGGTGTAAGTCAACTACCCTGGCCAGCAAGATCTCCGGATCTGTCCCCCATTGAGCATGTTTGGGACTGGATGAAGCGTCGTCTCACGCGGTCTGCACGTCCAGCACGAACGCTGGTCCAACTGAGGCGCCAGGTGGAAATGGCATGGCAAGCCGTTCCACAGGACTACATCCAGCATCTCTACGATCGTCTCCATGGGAGAATAGCAGCCTGCATTGCTGCGAAAGGTGGATATACACTGTACTAGTGCCGACATTGTGCATGCTCTGTTGCCTGTGTCTATGTGCCTGTGGTTCTGTCAGTGTGATCATGTGATGTATCTGACCCCAGGAATGTGTCAATAAAGTTTCCCCTTCCTGGAACAATGAATTCACGGCGTTCTTATTTCAATTTCCAGGAGTGTAATTAATTCATTTGTGTCTTGAAACAATGATTCTAAATTCCCCTCTTATTTAACTATAATCCAAAAGAGGTAATATGAAATAATGATTAAGCAGTCAATTACCCCTGGGCCCACAACTCATCGCTAACCACGCTTACAGTTAACATGTTTATCACCACTGCGGCGAGCAGTTTGGAGCAGTTCCGTACGGCAGCAATCTCTGCGGTCCTCCATCGATCATCTACTGCATCCGATAGGACTCTGATTTGTGCTGCAGCGCCCAAACTGTATCTGAGAACCTCAGCATTGAATTTACTGCCAGTTACTCCCGAGCTGTTATCTGACCATTCCCACCAACGAAATTATTCTTCGTAATCTCTTATAACTTCCCAACGTAATGTGACTCAACTTTCTGCAATTACCCAAATATCTCACTGCACTTTCAGCGCCCCCACAGCGATCAAGACTGCCCTTCTCGCGTCGCCAAGGCCAATTGCCTTCACTCCAGCGACAAAGCCGCCACCTTGCCCGCGTTTATTCGCAGTCCTCACAACCCAGTTTTCTGTCTGATGTTACAGACCAATCAGACTACACCCATGTGTAGCGATACACCTTATTTGGAGCCCTTCTGCCGAGGAGCCGTTCGCGGTGGTCTAGCGGTTCTAGGCGCTCAGTCCGGAACCGCGCGACTGCTACGGTCGCAGGTTCGAATCCTGCCTCCGGCATGGATGTGTGTGATGTCCTTAGGTTAGTTAGGTTTAAGTAGTTCTAAGTTCTAGGGGACTGATGACCACAGATGTTAAGTCCCATAGTGCTCAGAGCCATTTGAACCATTTTTTGCCGAGGAATCAGACTATCCAATGAACCGCCTCACCTAAAATTAGTTGAGAAGGTCCATTTGTCCATCGACGTACGACCTACGAGTCACACAGGGATGTGCCTTGGGGGCGCTCCTGCAGATTTTTTTCGCCTGTCTATCCCCGTATTGTAGGCAACGACATTGCCGCAGTGGATACACCGGTTCCCGTGAGATCACCGAAGTTAAGCGCTGTTGGGCATGGCTGGCAATTGGATGGGTGACCATCCATCCACCATGCGCTGTTGCCATTTTCCGGGGTGCACTCAACCTCGTGATGCCAATTGAGGACATCCTCGGCCGAATAGTAGCGGCTCCGGTCAAAGAAAACCATCCTAAGGACCGGGAGAGCGGTGTGCTGACCCCACGCTCGACCTATCCGCATCCTCCTCTGAGGATGACACGGCGGTCGGACGGTCCCGGTAGGCCACTCGTGGCCTGAAGACGGAGTGCTATCCCTGTATTGTACTATGAAAGCTAACGGGACCTCGCTGTCCTTCCTCACCATGCCGGGCAGAAATTCGTCCTATCACTAAGCTAGACAGAGAACTGGCACCGTTGGAATTTCCGGATCAGGAAGGACACTTAAAAATAAAACTAGAACGCAGCTTTACGTGAACACTTCCTCTGGACATCGGTAGAATTGAAAACGGGCATAGCCGGCCGAAGTGGCCATGCGGTTAAAGGCGCTGCAGTCTCGAACCGCAACACCGCTACGGTCGCAGGTTCGAATCCTGCCTCGGGCATGGATGTTTGTGATGTCCTTAGGTTAGTTAGGTTTAACTAGTTCTAAGTTCTAGGGGACTAATGACCTCAGCAGTTGAGTCCCATAGTGCTCAGAGCCATTTGATTTTTCTGCCGAGGAATCAGACTATCCAATGAACCGCCTCACCTAAAATTAGGTGAGAAGGTCCATTTCTCCATCGACGTACGACCTATGAGTCACACAGGGATGTGCCTTGGGGGCGCTCCTGCAGATTTTTTTCGCCTGTCTATCCCCGTATTGTAGGCAACGACATTGCCGCAGTGGATACACCGGTTCCCGTGAGATCACCGAAGTTAAGCGCTGTTGGGCATGGCTGGCAATTGGATGGGTGACCATCCAGCCACCATGCGCTGTTGCCATTTTCCGGGGTGCACTCAACCTCGTGATGCCAATTGAGGACATCCTCGGCCGAATAGTAGCGGCTCCGGTCAAAGAAAACCATCATAAGGACCGGGAGAGCGGTGTGCTGACCCCACGCTCGACCTATCCGCATCCTCCTCTGAGGATGACACGGCGGTCGGACGGTCCCGGTAGGCCACTCGTGGCCTGAAGACGGAGTGCTATCCCTGTATTGTGCTATGAAAGCTAACGGGACCTCGCTGTCCTTCCTTACCATGCCGGGCAGAAATTCGTCCTATCACTAAGCTAGACAGAGAACTGGCACCGTTGGAATTTCCGGATCAGGAAGGACACTTAAAAATAAAACTAGAACGCAGCTTTACGTGAACACTTCCTCTGGACATCGGTAGAATTGAAAACGGGCATAGCCGGCCGAAGTGGCCATGCGGTTAAAGGCGCTGCAGTCTCGAACCGCAACACCGCTACGGTCGCAGGTTCGAATCCTGCCTCGGGCATGGATGTTTGTGATGTCCTTAGGTTAGTTAGGTTTAACTAGTTCTAAGTTCTAGGGGACTAATGACCTCAGCAGTTGAGTCCCATAGTGCTCAGAGCCATTTGAACCATTTTTCTGCCGAGGAATCAGACTATACAATGAACCGCCTCACCTAAAATTAGGTGAGAAGGTCCATTTCTCCATCGACGTACGACCTACGAGTCACACAGGGATGTGCCTTGGGGGCGCTCCTGCAGATTTTTTTCGCCTGTCTATCCCCGTATTGTAGGCAACGACATTGCCGCAGTGGATACACCGGTTCCCGTGAGATCACCGAAGTTAAGCGCTGTTGGGCATGGCTGGCAATTGGATGGGTGACCATCCATCCACCATGCACTGTTGCCATTTTCCGGGGTGCACTCAACCTCGTGATGCCAATTGAGGACATCCTCGGCCGAATAGTAGCGGCTCCGGTCAAAGAAAACCATCATAAGGACCGAGAGAGCGGTGTGCTGACCCCACGCTCGACCTATCCGCATCCTCCTCTGAGGATGACACGGCGGTCGGACGGTCCCGGTAGGCCACTCGTGGCCTGAAGACGGAGTGCTATCCCTGTATTGTGCTATGAAAGCTAACGGGACCTCGCTGTCCTTCCTCACCATGCCGGGCAGAAATTCGTCCTATCACTAAGCTAGACAGAGAACTGGCACCGTTGGAATTTCCGGATCAGGAAGGACACTTAAAAATAAAACTAGAACGCAGCTTTACGTGAACACTTCCTCTGGACATCGGTAGAATTGAAAACGGGCATAGCCGGCCGAAGTGGCCATGCGGTTAAAGGCGCTGCAGTCTCGAACCGCAACACCGCTACGGTCGCAGTTTCGAATCCTGCCTCGGGCATGGATGTTTGTGATGTCCTTAGGTTAGTTAGGTTGAAGTAGTTCTAAGTTCTAGGGGACTAATGACCTCAGCAGTTGAGTCCCATAGTGCTCAGAGCCATTTGAACCATTTTTGAAAATGGGCATAACACGTTACTAAGCTAAATAAACCGGGCCTAGAATCAATAAAAGAGGTAAGAAGCCAACGTACGGCTAACACCAGCCATTTGTCTGCAAACGCCAAGCGCCTATCCCTATTATCGTCGTTAAGATCATTTCTCGATTGTATGGCTATAGTTTCAGATCCTTCATTATTGTCTGCAGTGCTGTGCGTGAAATGTTCGGTTCTCTAGACATACGCCTTTAAGTTTTCCAGCTTTCCAGCGCAACTGCCTCTGTTATCGGTACGCATAGTTCTGGGCCTACCCGCTCCATTTACACGCAAAACACTACCAGTAGCGTCAGATTTATTGTTTATTCCCGCTATCGTTAACGAAGAGGTGCATTTCCTCCAGACTCGACGGCCATCCTCCGTTTTACCTCGGCGTATTTGTTTCTTGCAATGAAGAGTAGGATGAAGTGCAAGAGGGTACTCACGAAGAAACAATGTGCCAGGAAACGTGACACGGAGACACTAAGGTCCGAAGAAGTTTTAAAACTTTCTATAAAACTTTTAAAAAGTTCCAAAATTTTTCTGTATTTCGTCCCTATCGCATTTAATGTTAAAAAAATTATTTACAATATGATGACCAGATTCGGTGGCTTGACAACCATCTTGACATCACATGATTATAAATGCACTCGCATTGTACAAGACCGGTTGCATCATCCATAACGTTCTAATTTTAAATCTCGATGTAAAACGTGCTATATACATAGTGAGCTGTTATAGATAAGTCCGCCGCTCGTGGTCTTGCGATAGCGTTCTCGCTTCCCGAGCACGGGGTCCCGGGTTCGTATCCCGGCTTGGTCAGGGATTTTCATCTGCCACGAGATGACTGGGTGCTGTTGTGTCGCCTTCATCATCATCATTCATCCCCATTACGGTCGGAGGAAGGCAACGGCAAACCACCTCCTCTAGGACCTTGCCTAGTACGGCGGTACGGGCTAGCTCTGAGCACTATGGGACTCAACTGCTGTGGTCATCAGTCCCCTAGAACTTAGAACTACTTAAACCTAACTAACCTAAGGACATCACACAGATCCATGTCCGAGGCAGGATTCGAACCTGCGACCGTAGCAGCCGCGCGGTTCCCGACTGAAGCGCCTAGAACCTCTCGGCCACACCGGCCGGCCACACACTTTTCAGTATGTAGGATCAATCGCCAATTTTCGCACCATACAGATACCTTTTGTAAACCTTTTGCAATTTGTTTTGATCTTCTGATGAATTTGCTAGACGATAAAGCACTATGCGACTTAACTTCTGAGGTCATCAGTCGCCTAGAACTACTTAAACCTAACGCCTGTCGCGACACCACTGGAGGCGGGCTGCACGATGTTGGGCCGTGAGCGGAAGACGGCCTAACGGTGTGCGGGACCGTAGCCCAGCTTCATGGAGACGGTTGCGAATGGTCCTCGCCGATACCCCAGGAGCAACAGTGTCCCTAATTTGCTGGGAAGTGGCGGTGCGGTCCCCTACGGCACTGCGTAGGATCCTACGGTCTTGGCGTGCATCCGTGCGTCGCTGCGGTCCGGTCCCAGGTCGACGGGCACGTGCACCTTCCGCCGACCACTGGCGACAACATCGATGTACTGTGGAGACCTCACGCCCCACGTGTTGAGCAATTCGGCGGTATGTCCGGCCTCCCGCATGCCCACTATACGCCCTCGCTCAAAGTCCGTCAACTGCACATACGGTTCACGTCCACGCTGTCGCGGCATGCTACCAGTGTTAAAGACTGCGATGGAGCTCCGTATGCCACGGCAAACTGGCTGACACTGACGGCGGCGGAGCACAAATGCTGCGCAGCTAGCGCCATTCGACGGCCAACACCGCGATTCCTGGTGTGTCCGCTGTGCCGTGCGTGTGATCATTGCTTGTACAGCTCTCTCGCAGTGTCCGGAGCAAGTATGGTGGGTCTGACACACCGGTGTCAATGTGTTGTTTTTTCGATTTCCAGGAGTGTAGTACATGGATTGTGCCATCCCGGGGTACGCCCGACATTCCGCCTAGTATCGCAACGTTTCGTGTGGCCAGGCATGCAAAAAGACTGCCGCGAGTGGGTCCGATCTTGTCTTCAGTGCCAACGCTGCAAGATTAACCGCCATGTACACGCACCGATCGGCGATTTTCCGGATACCACCGCCCGCTTTGCCCACGTTCATTTAGATGTAGTCGGACCACTTCCACCTTCGAACGGGCAAAGATATCTGTTTACAATGATCGACCGTTTTACGCGTTGGTCGGAGGCAGTGCCGGTGGATAATATCACAGCAGACACATTAGCTTCCGCTTTTGCAATGGCTTGGTTGGCAAGATTTGGATGCCCACTACATATTACCACTGACAGCGGACGGCAATTTGAATCAGACCTGTTCTCACAGCTGGCCAAGTTTTGTGGTTACACCCACCATAAGACCACAAGTTATCACCCAGCAAGCAACGGAATGATCGAACGCTGGCACCGTTGTTTGAAGGCCGCGCTGATGTGCCACGAAGAAACCTGGACAACCGCACTACCAGTGGTCTCGTTAGGCTTACGGACGACTTTCAAACCAGACCTGGTGACTTTGTAGACGCTGATGCCACAGAGACAGTTGCTACTGGCCAGCCGGATTTCTTGCGACGATTGAGGTACCATGTATTAAAGATTCGCCCTCCGAAAGCCACACGTCATGGCAAGCCGCCCACTTTCGTGCACCAGGACCTGGAACAATGTCGTCACGTCATGCTCCGCACCACGACTGTCGCGTTGAATCGGGTTAAACCTGCGTATGTTTTTCCTGACACCCCACTAGCGGCACCTCGTCGTAGGCGTCCACCTACCGCTGTTCCAGACACTGACGCCACATCTCCGGCGCCGGCTCTTCAACATCCGCCGCCCAACGCAGCACGACATCCGCCTCCTGACGTTGTTCCTCCTCCTCCGACGAGGACGACCCGTTCTGGACGTCGGGTGCACTTTCCGGCGCGGTATCTCGACGCCGACGCTCCGCTTCCGCCCGGGGGGCTGATGTAGCGACGCTGCCGCGCGCTAATTCAAGCTCGCCGGTGTGTGTGTGTGTGTGTGTGTGTGTGTGTGCTGTGCGCGTGTGTCAGTGCAGTGGTGTGCGACGTTCGTGTAGTTCCGCGCCCAGCCTCTAGACGCGCTCTGTTTTCTAGCTTTTATATACGTTCTGTTTATTATTATTATTATTATTATTCCTTGTTTTTTGAGTTAGTTAGTGGTTCCGTGCCTCCTGACTTGTGTAGACGAGTACTGTTTTCTCTCCTAACTACGCAAGTTTCCGAGGATTAACGATCCTCTATATAGGCCGGAAGCAAATTCTATAGCTCCGATCTCTCCATGCATGCCGGGCGTCGTCAGATACGCGCTCGCAATAAAGTTATTGTTGCTCAACTGAAGGTCTTCATTCTTCTGAATCACGTTAAGCAAAGGTCGGACAGCCACCAGTTTAGCTGGACCCGACAGACCCATAGACAAAAAGAACAGGAGCCATGACAAGCTAAGTAAACTTGAAAGTTTATTGTAATCTTGTCTCCTCTCAAATCTTCATAAAAGACTTTTCTTGTTAATCACTCGGACTGGGCATTGTTTAATGTGGACAATAGCTGGAAGAAGGAACGAGGGTAGGGCAGTCCACACACTTGTTCATCGTAGCGCTTCCCGGCTTCGCCGTCCTTATTGCCAGTTGCGACCAGTTTATTTCTCAGGAAAATGTGATCAGCTTCTATTTTCTCCGTCTCAGCTGCACGAATGTACAATTTACCGCTGCAGTGGTCATCGGTTTCTGGCTGACTCACCCGTTCTCTGACTACACATCTTTTTAGTAACCGTAACTCGTCCTGCAACATGGTGCCAAAAGGCACGAACGGCCCTCTACAAGAAAGTCAAACTGGGAACAACAAATTCTCTCACTGATAGGACAGAGTATGTGTCTACAGTTACATTTCTAGTTACGGTTAATAACAAGATGCATCGCCTGACAATGCGCGAGTCAACCCGAAACCGCTACCCTATACAGCAATAATTCGTACATTGATGCAGCTGAGACAGACGAAATAGAAATTTATAAAATTTTCCTCGGCACTATACATCCCGAAGCAGCGTGCTTCGAATCTGAAAGACTTTATTTCTGTTCGTATTTCGAAAGGGGCTCCCCAGGGATTAGTTCAGGAATATTTGCAAAAGTATCCCATTTCAGAAAACTCGCTCTTTCAGTTTCATCTTTCCACATCTTCTTAGCTTCCCTACAAAGTAGCAATCCGTTTCTCGTGCTGGCCTTTGATAAGCCTACCATTCAGTGAGGCAATACTAACCTTAAGACTTATCTTAGAAGAAAAATTAAGAAAAAGCAAACCTACGTTTCTAGCATTTGTAGACTTAGAGAAAGCTTTTGACAATGTTCACTGGAATACTCTCTTTCAAATTCTGAAGGTGGCAGGGGTAAAATACAGGGAGCGAAAGGCAATTTACAATTTGTACAGAAACCAGATGGCAGTTATAAGAGTCGAGGGGCATGAAAGGGAAGCAGTGGTTAGGAAGGGAGTGAGACAGGTCTGTAGCCGCTCCCCAATGTTATTCAATCTGTATATTGAGCAAGCAGTAAACGAAACAAAAGAAAAATTCCGAGTAGGTATTAAAATTCATGGAGAAGAAATAAAAACTTTGAGGTTCGCCGATGACATTGTAATTCTGTCAGAGACAGCAAAGGACTTGGAAGAGCAGTTGAACGGAATGGACAGTGTCTTGAAAGGAGGATATAAGATGAACATCAACAAAAGCAAAACGAGGATAATGGAATGTAGTCAAACTAAATCGGGTGATGCTGAGGGAATTAGATTAGGAAATGAGACACTTAAAGTAGTAAAGGAGTTTTGCTATTTAGGGAGCAAAATAACTGATGATGGTCGAAGTAGAGAGGATATAAAATGTAGACTGGCAATGGCAAGGAAAGCGTTTCTGAAGAAGAGAAATTTGTTAACATCGAGTATAGATTTAAGCGTCAGGAAGTCGTGTCTGAAAGTATTTGTATGGAGTGTAGCCATGTATGGAAGTGAAACATGGAGGATAACTAGTTTGGACACGAAGAGAATAGAAGCTTTCGAAATGTGGTGCTACAGAAGAATGCTGAAGATAAGGTGGGTAGATCACTTAACTAATGAGGAGGTATTGAATAGAATTGGGGAGAAGAGAAGTTTGTGGCACAACTTGACTAGAAGAAGGGATCGGTTGGTAGGACATGTTTTGAGGCATCAAGGGATCACAAATTTAGCATTGGAGGGCACCGTGGAGGGTAAAAATCGTAGAGGGAGACCAAGAGATGAATACACTAAGCAGATTCAGAAGGATGTTGGTTGCAGTAGGTACTGGGAGATGAAGGAGCTTGCACAGGATAGAGTAGCATGGAGAGCTGCATCAAACCAGTCTCCGGACTGAAGACCACAACAACAACAACAACCATTCAGTCCTGAGATTGCGCTTGTGAGACAGCAGCTGCCCACTTCATGGTGTGGTTTTATCACATCTTAAAACTAGAGATGGGCAAAACTGTTCTTTTCAGAGATTGGATCAGAACTGTTCACTCCCTGAAATGAATTAGCTCTTTTTCATGACTCACCACTCATTTACAATAGAAAATAAATGGAAGGCACATTGCCCTTTAAACTTGGTTTATTCCAGTACTACACCTGTATTTTGATCTTATTTGATCCTATTTTGAAGTAACACAGATAATGAGTAAGAATTTTGTATTGTTTATTGAAATTTCCACGATATGACAAAGTTTTTGATTATTGATTTATTTTGCACTATCGTGGTTTTTTGGGTGATCGGAAAATGTTGTAACTTGAGATTTACATTAACAATATATTTGGCTATAATGTATTAAAATTTCATTAACCTCATACAAATACATCGCAAGCCATATATTTTTAAAGTGAACGTTTCCTTCCGAAGACGCCTAAAATCGCAAAATCCGTAGCAGAATAAGAAAAAAATATATAAATTTGACTGTAAAACGAAAGTGCTGCATATAGCCTTACGCAGAATAAAACAAGGAAAATATTGGTGTATCACATTTTGCGATACGTTTATCGGTTCGCTCGTAATTAAAGCGTAAATTCGAGTGTCCATAATAAAAATCCTATGGTAAGAGGAGTCATCAGCAACCTAATCTAATCAGTTTAAACAAATAAAAATAAAATAAAAACGATTGATGTAAACATAACATAATAATGTAATATACATAGCGGTATTACTACGAAGAACAATATCCAGTGGGGACAAACTCCGATGCAGAGGCGCTGAGTCGAGCAGGTCGAGCCGCGAGCTGTATTGCTGCGTGAGCTGAGACCGCAGAGACCAGAGTGACACCTGAGTCGCTTTGCTCAACGCTCTGGCTAGAGTCGAGACGGTGGGGTGAGCGTTGAGCGGGCGAGTTCCGAGGGTGGGTGGAGCGGTGAACTCACCCGCTCTGAGCCAAATCGTCCGTTCCCTTGCGAGCAGGTTTTTGCAAGTAGTTCCTGTGTTATCCGCTAGGTGGCTCTCTGTCCTGTTGCTCGCATCAACTGCCCAGAGGGCAGGACGTGCGACTGAAATGATCGCTGACAGAGTGCGATGCGAAGTTAAGCTGCGCCAGACACTGCACGCGGCAGACGACGCACAGAGACGGCACGGCATATGTGAAACACAAAATCCAATGGGGCACTGCACAATGCAGGCAGCCAAGGTAGAAGCAGGGCAGAGGCCGGCGCTGGCTGTGTTGTGTGGCGTGCAGTGTGCTCTGACCAGCAGACGCGCTGCTGATATGCTCCGTCTCTCTCTCTCTCTCTCTCTCTCTCTCTCTCTCTCTCTCTCTCTCTCTCTGCCGTGGGAAACGTTTGGAGCTACCGTTCTTTTTTTCTGAATCACTGATTGTTCACTCCTTTGAAAGATTCAACTCTATGAATTAGTTCAAGAGCGGATCCCCCATCTCTACTTAAAACACGGCACTGTACAGAATACACGGAAGGATGGAAAATAAAACATTATCTGTGAGACGACGATCGGTCTCACTTTAAGAACGGTATGGGGGCCAGAAGGGCACTTCTGACGTTGTGCTTGATAATGTAAGCAGGACTTAGCAGAAACGTTCATACGATAAATCAGCTTATAAAGGATATCAGAGTTTCTGAGGAAAATAACTTTAGAGAAACACGGGTAATATACAATACGCACTAGGACCTAGAGGGAACAATGGGAATGGAGGATCAACAAAGAAGTGATCAGATTAAAAAGAGTATAACAGGGTTTAGTCTTCCTGCCGTACTTCTCAATTTATACCTAGAAGAAGCAATGACGGAAATAAAAGAAAAGATCAAGAGTGCGCAAAATTCACAGTGAAGGAGTATCAAGGATCATATTCGCCGATAACATTACTCTCATTAGTGAAAGTGGCAAAGAACTGCAGGTTCTGTTGAATTTAATGAACTAATGAAGAAAGGGAAATAAGATTAATCAGAGGTCGCACATGAAGATTTAACTGCTCGATTTTTCCCACGCGCCGTTCGAGAGTGGAACGGTAGAGAAATAAAACTTCCTGGCAGAGTAAAGCTGTGTGCCGGACCGAGACTCGAACTCGGGACCCTTGCCTTTCGCGAGGGTACTGCTCTACCAACTGAGCTACCCAAGCACGACTCACGACCCGTCCTCACAGCATAACTTCTGCCAGTACCTCGTCTCCTACCTTCCAAACTTTACAGAAGCTCTCCTGCGAACCTTGCAGAACTAGCACTCCTGAAAGAAAGGATACTGCGGAGACATGGCTTAGCCACAGCCTGGGGGATGTTTCCAGAATGAGATTTTCACTCTGCAGCGGAGTGTGCGCTGACATGAAACTTACTGGCAGATTAAAACTGTGTGCCCGACCGAGACTCGAACTCGGGACCTTTGCCATTCGCGGGCAAGTGCTCTACCATCTGAGCTACCGAAGCACGACTCACGCCCCGTCCTCACAGCTGTACTTCTGGCAGTACCTCGTCTCCTACCTTCCAAACTTTACAGAAGCTCTCCTGCGAACCTTGCAGAACTAGCACTCCTGAAAGAAAGGATATTGCGGAGACATGGTTAACCCACAACCTGGGGGATGCTTCCAGAATGATATTTACACTCTGCAGCGGAGTGTGCGCTGATACGAAACTTTTTAAAGCTTCAGATCAGCGCACACTCCGCTGCAGAGTGAAAATCTCATTCTGGTTGAGAAATAGCTTGAAGGTGGTCCGATGAACCCTCCGCCAGGTACTTAATTCAGTAATCGTTTAGGTGTAGGTGAGGAACGAAAGTGATGAGAAGTAGCAGAAGTGCGATTAGCTGTAAACATCGAAGTTGGCGACTCCCAAGCAGACGATGTGTAGCTACCTTGGAACCAAAACTTCACTTGACGAACGGAACAATGAGGACATAAAAAGCGGAGATCAGAGACGGCTTTCGTGGCCAAGAGAAAGAATACTGCTAGTGGCCAACAGTGGCCTTGATTTGAGGAAGAAGTTTCTGAAAATGACTAAGGGGTGATTGAAAAGTTTGCGTATGAGGGCGTTGCTGCAGCTTATATGCGACGTAGCGCGACTCCGATGCGGGTATACAAGCACCGACACGTAGGCAAGGGATTAGCGTAGCATTCGTGTCTGTATGACGTCCGTATGGTAAACGTGGAAACGTGAACTATAACGACATTGCCGGCCGCGGTGGTCTAGCGGTTCTGGCGCTGCAGTCCGGAACCGCGGGACTGCTACGGTCGCAGGTTCGAATCCTGCCTCGGGCATGGGTGTGTGTGATGTCCTTAGGTTAGTTAGGTTTAAGTAGTTCTAAGTTCTAGGGGACTTATGACCTAAGATGTTGAGTCCCATAGTGCTCAGAGCCATTTGAACCATAACGACATTACCAAATGCGTCCGAACAGGTTCAAAATGGTTCAGGTGGCTCTGAGCACTATGGGACTTAACTGGTGTGGTCATCAGTCCCCCAGAACTTAGAACTCCTTAAACCTAACTAACCTAACGACATCACACGCATCCATGCCCGAAGCAGGATTCGAACCTGCGACCGTAGCGGTCGCACGGTTCCAGACTGTATCGCCTAGAACCGCTCGGCCACTCCGGCTGGCCGGCCGAACGGGACCAACATGTCAGGGACAATTGGACAATGGCTGCTGTTTCATAATATCACCAGTGTGTGGGAGATATTCGAACTGCTCGACTATAGTCATGATCTTTCCCCACCCGCCCTATAGTTCCGACCTTCTCCCATTTTACAACCACACCTTCGGTCCCTTAAAAATGGATTTTCAGGGTCGCCGGTCCCTATCGGACTAGGATGTGCAACAAGCAGGGCGCGGTGTCTTAATGAACAGGTATCTTCAACTTTGAGCGTCGGTGGAATGATTGCATCAATGCTTACGGCGATTTTGCCTGAGTTGCATACCGATTTTTGACTCTACGCCCTTCCAACAAAAACTTTTTGATTGCCTTCCATACGTTCAGAACATAGTTCTGCAGAGAAGTGAATCGTGGACTCTGGGAATGTCAGAAAACATGAAAATCACAGCGTTTGAGATGTGGTACTGTAGAAGTATGTTGAAAATTAAGAGAAAATGAATTAAATGAGAAATGGGAAGGTTTTCTGCAGAAACGGCGAAGAAAGAAACCACAGGAAACACTGGCTAGAGGAAGGGACAGTATGACAGGTGTTAACACAACAGGCAATAACTTGCAAGGTACTAACAAGGGAACCTCCCCATCGCACCCCCCTCAGATTTAGTTATAAGTTGGCACAGTGGATAGGGCTTGAAAAACTGAACACAGATCAATCGAGAAAACAGGAAGAAGTTGTGTGGAACTATGAAAAAATAAGCAAAATATACAAACTGAGTAGTCCATGCGCAAGATACGCAACATCAAGGATACTGTGAGCTTAGGAGCGCCGTGGTCCCGTGGTTAGCGTGAGCAGCTGCGGATCGAGAAGTCCTTGCTACAAGTCTTCCCTCGAGTGAAAATTTTACTTCCTTTATTTTCGCAAAGTTATCATCTGTCCGTTCGTTCATTGACGTCTCTGTTCACTATAATAAGCTTAGTGTCTGTGTTTTGCAACCGCACCGCAGAACCGTGCGATTAGTAGACGAAAGGACGTGCCTCTCCAATGGGAACCGAAAACATTTGATCGCAAGGTCATAGGTCAACCGATTCCTCCACAGGAAAACACGTCTGATATATTCTATACGACACTGGTGACGGCATGTGCGTCACATGACAGGAGTATGTTATCGACCCACCTAACTTGTACACTTGGCGAATGGGTAAAAAGATTCTTCTTCCTTGCCCGATATAGGTTTTCTTGTGGATGTGATAATCACTCCCAAAAAAGAGATGAAAACGCAAGAGTTTGTCACATAAACTGCAACAAATGAATGCAACAGTTTCACAGTCGCACAGTTTTCCCTGTGCTCTGTCAAAACATATGTTTTTAACGTTTTCAAATTTTTCCGTATGTAGACCGTCAAATCCTGCATATGTCGAAGCAAATCTGAACATGTACTGGAATTTTGGAGAGCGAAGTTGATTATGTGTGAGTGCCTGAACTTTGATAATTGTCTGAAAATAAAAAATTAAAATTTTCATTCGAGGGCAGACTTGAACCAAGGACCTCTCGATCCGCAGCTGCTCACGCTAACCACGGGACCACGACGCTTCTCAGCTCATATTTGCCTTGCCGTTGTATATCTTCTGCATGGACTACTAAGTCTGTATATTTTGCTTATTTTTTTTTCATAGTTCCACATAACTTCTTCCTGTTTTCTCGATTGATCTGTGTTCAGTTTTTCAAGGCCTATCCACTGTGCCAACTTATAACTAAATCTGAGGGGGGTGCGATGGGGAGGTTCCCTTGTAAATAAAAGTGTTTCAGTCTACAGTTTAGTTAGGTGCTAAATATGGTGACACTATGGGGATAGTGTGGACAACAAGCCCCATAGTGGGGGAATGGGAGGGGAAGCTGTGGTAGAAGCTAATGTCTAATGGCACTCAGGGTTAATGATCTAAGAAAGGTTGGTAACCACTGTACTAGAGGGAGGTGTGGAGGGTAAAAAGTGGGGCGTGAGTGGTTGGGGGGGGGGGGTGTACGTGGGGAGCGGAGATTGGGATTCCAAAACAGATAATAGATAACGTCAAATGCTACTCTGAGATATACGAGGTGCATTCAAGTTCTAAGGCCTCCGATTTTTTTTCTAATTAACTACTCACCCGAAATCGATGAAACTGGCGTTACTTCTCGACGTAATCGCCCTGCAGACGTACACATTTTTCACAACGCTAACGCCATGATTCTATGGCAGCGGCGAAGGCTTCTTTAGGAGTCTGTTTTGACCACTGGAAAATCGCTGAGGCAATAGCAGCACGGCTGGTGAATGTGCGGCCACGGAGAGTGTCTTTCATTGTTGGAAAAAGCCAAAAGTCAGGTGAGTAGGGAGCATGAGGAATCACTTCAAAGTTGTTATCATGAAGAAACTGTTGCGTAACGTTAGCTCAGTGTGCGGGTGCGTTGTCTCTGTGAAACAGCACACGCGCAGCCCTTCCCGGACGTTTTTGTTGCAGTGCAGGGGAAGGAATTTGTTCTTCAAAACATTTTCGTAGGATGCACCTGTTACCGTAGTGCCCTTTGGAACCCAATGGGTAAGGGTTACGCCCTCGCTGTCCCAGAACATGGACATCATCATTTTTTCAGCACTGGCAGTTACCCGAAATTTTTTTGGTGGCGGTGAATCTGTGTGCTTCCATTGAGCTGACTGGCGCTTTGTTTCTGGATTGAAAAATGGTATCCACGTCTCATCCATTGTCACAACCGACAAAAAGACAGTCCCATTCATGCTGTCGTTGCGCGTCAACATTGCTCGGCAACGTCCCACACGGGCAGCCGTGTGGTCGTCCGTCAGCATTCGTGGCACCCACCTGGATGACACTTTTCGCATTTTCCGGTCGTCATGCAGGATTGTGTACACAGAACCCACAGAAATGCCACCTCTGGAGGCGATCTGTTCAGCAGTCATTCGGCGATCTCCCAAAACAATTCTCTCCACTTTCTCGTCAGACTGGCTTGTGCGAGCCCGAAGTTGTTTCGGTTCGTTGTCACACGATGTTCTGCCTTCATTAAACTGTCGCACCCACGAACGCACTTTCGACACATCCATAACTCCATCACCACATGTCTCCTTCAACTGTCGATGAATTTCAATAGATTTCGCACCATGCAAATTCAGAAAACGAATGATTGATTGCTGTTCGAGTAAGGAAAACGTCGCCGCTTTAAGTATTTAAAACAGTTCTCATTCTCGCCACTGGCGGTAAAATTCCATCTTCCGTACGGTGCTGCCATCTCTGGGACGTATTGACAATGAACGCGGCCTCATTTTCAAACAATGCGCATGTTTCTATCTCTTTCCACTCTGGAGAAAAAAAAATCGGTGGCCTTAGAACTTGAATGCACCTCGTAGAGGCTAGCGCAGGAGCGGAATTCGTGCGGGATGCAGCAAACTGATCGTAAGAATGGTGTAAAATAAGAAATAAAATAACAATCTTAGTTCTTCACTCAGTGGTGTCTTTTTATATCACTCCGTCTTCAGGCCACGAGTCGGGAGCATCCGAACGCAGTGTCATCCTCGGTGGATGAAGTGGATAGGAGGGGCGTGGGGTCAGCACACCGCTCTCCCGGTCGTATGATGGTATTCTTGACCGAAGCCGCTACTATTCGGTCAAATGACTCCTCAATTGGCATCACGAGGCTGAGTGCACCCCGAAAAATGGCAACAACGCATGGCGGCCCAGATGGTCACCCATCCAAGTGCCGACCACGCCCGACAGCGCTTAACTTAGGTGATCTCACGGGAACCGGTGTATCCAGTCCGGCAGGGCCGTTGCCGTCTTTTTATATCAGAAGACAAAATATGGAACTGCCCTTTTCTGTACTTGCTGTACAACTTCTTCTGCAACCCCCTCGATTCCCCCCCTTCCCCGTCCCGCCAATGCCACTTTCAGCATTCTCCATACTGTAGCGACTGCACGTACCGTGCAGCCCCTGAAGCTCTGCAGCCTGCGCAGCACCCAGCAACAAGTGGCAGGCAGTTCTGCGGCCCGGTCCAACTCCCGCAGAATCGATTCGCGCGCCGCTTCCCTACCCTACTCCCTCGCGCCGGCGACCCCAGTCACCGCCACCCTAACCCCTTCTACACCCCCCCCCCCCGATCCTCACACTGCCCCCCCCCAAAACACACACACACACACACACACACACACACTGAGCGGCCAGCAGATGGCTCCTCCCACGACCGTGCAACATGTCTCATCAGCACCGCCCGTGACCGGGACAGGCGCCTGCGATTGAGACCACCCGCTGCGCTGGCCTGCCAGATTGGTTGCCTAACTCCCGGAAGGCTCACGTACGGTCGTTTCGCTTCCTAAAACTGATCAGCTATTACAATGCCGATACCCACGTAGCGCGGTATTGCTCCACCACTTCCGCCCATAACCGTTTCAGTAACAATTCTTCAGGTTCGTGATTCACGTCGCGTAGTCACAATCATTACCGCCATCAGCTGCTGGATATCAACTGTCTGATAAAAAGTGTGCCGGCCATGGTGGCCGAGCGGTTCTAGGCGCTACAGTCCGGAACCGCGCGAAAGCTACGGTCGCAGGTTCGAATCCTGCCTCGGGCATGGATGTGTGTGCTGTCCTTAGGTCAGTTAGGTTTAAGTAGTTCTAAGTTCTAGGGGACTGATGACCACAGATGTTAAGTCCCATAGTGCTCAGAGCGGTTTGAACCATTTTTTCATCGCTACCTCGGAGATGCTGTGTCCGATCGCTTGTGAGCCGACTACATCATCAAATCTTGATACCCTGCCATTTTAGCAGCAGCAACCTACCAACTGTGCCAGACGCCAGTTGTGGCCTTAATTTCTTGACAATATGGTATTACATGGTCGTGGTTCAAAAATGGTTCAAATGGCTCTGAGCACTATGGGACTTAACATCTATGGTCATCAGTCCCCTAGAACTTAGAACTACTTAAACCTAACTAACCTAAGGACAGCACACAACACCCAGCCATCACGAGGCAGAGAAAATCCCTGACCCCGCCGGGAATCGAACCCGGGAACATGGTCGTGGTGTTCGTCTCGAAGTGACTGAACACGAACGTCATTTTAACATCGCCGATTTATTACGAACACTTTGCTTGACACCAGTATATTTTACATCACGTTCAGATACGATTCCATAAATATCTGCTCTTGAAGTTATAAACTTACAATATTAATCAATTATTAATTTCAGATCAATATGCCGCACCCTTTTTTTCCACGCCAGATTCCAACTAAGTACTCGCAGAAATGGCGCTATTAACACCAAAGAGCCTACAGTAAGTTAATATTCTGTGTGTATTTTAAAACATCCATAAAATCCTGATTCCACCTAATACTGTGTTACATTAAGAAGTGCTTTTACTTCACCCTGTATCATAGACTATTTTTATTCGAACTAATCGTGATAAATGTCGGGATGATTATCTTTGTGGAATCAACATCTTTTTTATATAAATCTAGCTAAAAAGTTTTCGTAATTTGCAAGATGGGTAGTGACGTAACAAACCAGGACAAAAGTGATGAAAAACTGAGTTTCTGAGCGAAAATTTAAAATCGCGAGAATCAGAGCGATAGTATTGCCAGGCGATTCTTCCACCAAGAATTTAGTATCGAACGATATGGTTTAGGGAAGTGAGACAACCATCGGTTGTCGATCACCCTCCTCTAAACGTTGTCGTCTCGGTTTTTTCTCAATTTTGGTAACGAGTAAAGAACTTGCTTGCGCCACCTGCCGTCCACTCTGCTGACTAAATATACATCCACCTCCAAATTTATTTCCATTATATCGTCTCCCATTCCACCTATTCCATGTTTAGTTTATTTCCCTATCACTCCCAGCAATTCCTGACAAGCATTCCCCCAATGCTAAAATAACACAGGCCAACTTTTGTGTTGAAAATGCCTTATTCTTATGTTTTTTTGGGTGGAAAATCCGAATATGATACTTAAAAAGCTGTATCACCCACCATTTCTTCGCAGTTTACAGTTAAATTTATTAATTTAAGCGATTTTTTAAAGAATTTAACAGCTTTTTAACTTATGTGTAATGAATGTAGATAACGTTGGTAGCATTGCTGAAAAACATTTGCTGGCAAAAAAAGATAGATTGTATTTTTGTGTTAATAGATGGTGTTTTGTTTGCTGTCTACATAACCTCACTTTCCCGTTTCCTATACATGTGCTCATTAAAATGTCTAATCGTGGTTGTAAAAACTCTGCTGGCTGTTTTTGTTATGTTTGTGATTAAAAAACACCAAAGAAACATTACAGACTTTGTGAAAAAGGTTTATCTATCATTTCTTGGATCTAAACTTGGTGATCAAGATACATCTTAGGCGCCACATAAAGTATACTATGTGTGTGTTGAAGATCTGAGAAAATGGTCCAAAAAGGCAGTGTCGATATTACTGGTCAAAATCAGACAAACAAGAAGGTAATAAGCTACTCTAACCTTTCGTCCGCCATCCGACCAGTAGGGCATGGTGTAGATTTGCCGGTTCCTGAACCACCAGATGATTTAAATCCTGTTCCAGCAGAAGTATTTTCTGATGTACAACCTGATTTACATGACCCAGAAAGTCTAGAACCCAAATTGCTTACTCAGACCGAGCTTAACGATTTGGTTAGGGATCTGGGCTTAACGAAAGAGAAAGCTGAATTGCCTCTAGATTAAAAGAAAAGAATTTATTGGCAGTTGGAACCAGCTTATACATGTACAGAAAAAGAGAGCATCGATTTTCCAAGTTTTTTCAACAAGAAAGTGATTTAGTGTACTGCTCAGACTTCCTGGTCTGATGAATGAGTTTGACATTGAATACAAAAAGGAAGACAGGAGGCTGTTTATTGATTCGTCTAAAACTAGTTTAAAGGCTGTTTTATTACACAATGGAACATGTATGCATCTATACCTGTTGGATATTCTGTACATAGAAAGAAAGCTATGAAAACCTAGAAATAGTGCTAAATAAAATAGGCTATTCTGCTCATGGTTGGATGATATGTGGCGATCTAAAAGTAACATGCATACTCCTCGGTCAGCAAGGTGGCTTTACCAAATTTCCATGTTTCTTGTGTGAATGGGACAGTAGGACTAGGGATCAACACTGGTGCAGAAAGAACTGGCCTGTGAGGGAGTCTTTATAACCTGGTGAGAAGAACATCCTTCGAAAAAACCTTGTAGATCCAAAAAAACGTGCTCCCACCACCTCTACATATAACGTTAGGCCTAATGAAACAGTTCGTAAAGGCTTTGCCTAAAGATGGACCATGTTTTAAGTGTCTCTCCCAAAAGTTTCCACACCTTCCAGAAGCTAAACTAAAACCTGACAGTAGAAAATTGATGTTTGATCTTAACTTTGAATCCACAATGACCTTAAATGAGAAAGAAGCACGGGTATCATTCAAGCAAGTCGTTACAAAGTTCTTAGGAGTTGAAAAAGACCCAGAATATGTTTCAATTATAGCTACAACGTTAAAGAAGTTTAAAACTTTAGCACGTTTAATGAGCCTGAAAGTTCACTTTTTGAACAGTCACGTTGATTACTTGCCGGAGAATATGGGAGATGTTAGGGAGGAGCAAGGAGAGCGTTTTCACCAGGACTTTAAAGTGATGAAAAACCGCTACCGAGGCCGCTGGAACACCAACATGATGGGGAACTACTGTTGGTCGCTTTACCGAGAAGTTCACCCAGCGACACATCGTAGAATAAGCTACACAAGAAGCTTCAATGACCAAAGAGAAAGAAAATACAAACAAATTCGAGCTGACAACTGAAACCTCTGTTAAAACATATCATTCTTTTAAGTAGCTTACTGTAGATACAAAACTTGCTTATGTTGTAACAAAGCGTTTCATTAATTTTCCCGTTTACCGTATGTCATAGTATTTTTATCCCATACAGGGTGGTCCTCTTATCGTGACTGGGCCAAATATCTCACGAAATAAGCGTCAAACGAGAAAACTACAAAGAACGAAACTTGTCTAGCTTGAAGTGGGAACCAGATGGCGCTATGGTTGGCCCGGTAGATGGCGCTGCAAAGGTCAAACGGATATCAACTGCGTTTTTTAAAAATAGGAACACCCATTATTTATTACATATTGGTGTAGTACGTAAAGAAATATGAATGTTGTAGTGGGTCCATTTTTTTCCCTTTGTGATAGATGGCGCAGTAATAGTCACAAACATATGGCTCACAATTTTAGACGAACAGTTGGTAAAAGGTAAGTTTTTTAAATTAAAATACAGAACGTACGTACGTTCGAACATTTTATTTCGGTTGTTCCAATGTGATACATGTAGCTTTGTGAACTTATCATTTCTGAGAACGCATGTTGTTACAGCGTGATTACCTGTAAATACCACATTAATGCAATAAATGCTCAAAATGTCCGTCAACCTCAGTGCATTTGGCAATACGTGTAACGACATTCCTCTCAACAGCGAGTAGTTCGCCTTCATTAATGGTCGCACATGCATTGTCAGTGCGCTGACGCATGTTGTCAGGCGTTGTCCGTGGATGACGATAGCAAATATCCCTCAACTTTCCCCACAGAAAGAAATCCGGGGACGTCAGATCCGGTGAACGTGCGGGCCATGGTACGGTGCTTCGACGACCAATCCACCTGTCATGAAATATGCTATTTAGTACCGCTTCAACCGCACGCGAGCTATGTGCCGGACATCCATCATGCTGGAAGTACATCGCCATTCTGTCATGCAGTGAAACATCTTGTAGGAACATCAGTAGAACATTACGTGGGAAATCAGGATACATTGCAGCATTTAGATTGCCATCGATAAAATGGGGGCCGATTATCCTTCCTCCCATAACGCCGCACCATACATTAACCCACCAAGGTCGCTGATGTTCCACATGTTGCAGCCATCTTGGATTTTCCGTTTCCCAATAGTGCATATTATGCCGGTTTACGTTACCGCTGTTGGTGAATGACGCTTCGTCGCTAAATAGAACGCGTGCAAAGAATCTGTCATCGTCCCGTAATTTCTCTTGTGCCCAGTGGCAGAACTGTACACGACGTTCAAAGTCGTCGCCATGCAATTCCTGGTGCACAGAAATATGGAACGGGTGCAACCGATATTGATGTTGCATTCTCAACACCGACGTTTTTGAGATTCCCGATTCTCGCGCAATTTTTCTGCTACTGATGTCCGGATTAGCCGCGACAGCAGCTAAAACACCCTCTTAGGCGTCATCACTTGTTGCAGGTCGTGGTTGACGTTTCACATGTGGCTGAACACTTCCCGTTTCCTTAAATAACGTAACTATCCGGCGAACGGTCCGGACACTTGGATGACGTCGTCCAGGTTACCCCCCATTGAGCATTTTGATCACAATAAAGATACATCAACACGATATCGATTTTTTCCGCAATTGGTAAACGGTCCATTTTAACACGGGTAATGTATAAGGAAGCAAATACCGTCCGCACTGGCGGAATGTTACGTCATAAGACGTACTTATATACACTCCTGGAAATTGAAATAAGAACACCGTGAATTCATTGTCCCAGGAAGGGGAAACTTTATTGACACATTCCTGGGGTCAGATACATCACATGATCACACTGACAGAACCACAGGCACATAGACACAGGCAGCAGAGCATGCACAATGTCGGCACTAGTACAGTGTATATCCACCTTTCGCAGCAATGCAGGCTGCTATTCTCCCATGGAGACGATCGTAGAGATGCTGGATGTAGTCCTGTGGAACGGCTTGCCATGCCATTTCCACCTGGCGCCTCAGTTGGACCAGCGTTCGTGCTGGACGTGCAGACCGCGTGAGACGACGCTTCATCCAGTCCCAAACATGCTCAATGCGGGACAGATCCGGAGATCTTGCTGGCCAGGGTAGTTGACTTACACCTTCTAGAGCACGTTGGGTGGCACGGGATACATGCGGACGTGCATTGTCCTGTTGGAACAGCAAGTTCCCTTGCCGGTCTAGGAATGGTAGAACGATGGGTTCGATGACGGTTTGGATGTACCGTGCACTATTCAGTGTCCCCTCGACGATCACCAGTGGTGTAAGGCCAGTGTAGGAGATCGCTCCCCACACCATGATGCCGGGTGTTGGCCCTGTGTGCCTCGGTCGTATGCAGTCCTGATTGTGGCGCTCACCTGCACGGTGCCAAACACGCATACGACCATCATTGGCACCAAGGCAGAAGCGACTCTCATCGCTGAAGACGACACGTCTCCATTCGTCCCTCCATTCACGCCTGTCGCGACACCACTGGAGGCGGGCTGCACGATGTTGGGGCGTGAGCGGAAGACGGCCTAACGGTGTGCGGGACCGTAGCCCAGCTTCATGGAGACGGTTGCGAATGGTCCTCGCCGATACCCCAGGAGCAACAGTGTCCCTAATTTGCTGGGAAGTGGCGGTGCGGTCCCCTACGGCACTGCGTAGGATCCTACGGTCTTGGCGTGCATGCGTGCGTCGCTGCGGTCCGGTCCCAGGTCGACGGGCACGTGCACCTTCCGCCGACCACTGGCGACAACATCGATGTACTGTGGAGACCTCACGCCCCACGTGTTGAGCAATTCGGCGGTACGTCCACCCGGCCTCCCGCATGCCCACTATACGCCCTCGCTCAAAGTCCGTCAACTGCACATACGGTTCACGTCCACGCTGTCGCGGCATGCTACCAGTGTTAAAGACTGCGATGGAGCTCCGTATGCCACGGCAAACTGGCTGACACTGACGGCGGCGGTGCACAAATGCTGCGCAGCTAGCGCCATTTGACGGCCAACACCGCGGTTCCTGGTGTGTCCGCTGTGCCGTGCGTGTGATCATTGCTTGTACAGCCCTCTCGCAGTGTCCGGAGCAAGTATGGTGGATCTGACACACCGGTGTCAATGTGTTCTTTTTTCCATTTCCAGGAGTGTACATTGCAACTTGTAAAGTTCCTTTGTCTGACATATCAGAAGCTTATTTGTTTTATTTCTTTATTTATAATGTTACTCGGAAAACGCTAGAAGGCAGTACATAATTTGCAGAATGGTGGTTAGAAAGTTTACAAACGAAGAAAACTAATGGATTAACGAAACACGACAAAAAAAATTGTTAGAAGTTGTAAGAGAAAGTAGTACATTACGGTGGGAAGTTCAGAACTACTGTGACAGTATTTGTGTATATGCGATTTCAGTCTTTGTCGCCGTATTCCACTGATGAATTCTTCTCGGCTATCAGCTGAGTGGTGACGTCGTCTTGCCCCAACGTTTCAATGCTGCACTGAGCTGAAAACCGCCGTCCCAAAAACGTGTGGCGTTTCTGTCGTTTGCCGGACCGCCAACAGCCAAGATCGCAAGAATATTAGAGAAGCACGAAATAACGACCGTCCTTCGTGCACCGAAAAAAGTTAAAGATATACTTGGCTCAACCAAAGACCAGCTGGGCCTGCAGACGCCGGCCATTTACAGTACTGACAAGGGAACCTCCCCATCGCACCCCCCTCAGAGTTAGTTATAAGTTGCATAGTGGATAGGGCTTGAAAAACTGAACACATATCAATCGAGAAATCAGGAAGAAGTTTTGTGGAACTATGAAAAAAATAAGCAAAATATGAAAACTGAGTAGTCCATGCTTAAGATAGGTAACGTAAAGGATACTGTGAGCTCAGGAGCGCCGGGGTCCCGTGGTTAGCTTGAACAGCTGAGGAACGAGAGGTACTGGGTTCAAGTCTTCCCTCGAATTAAAATTTTAATTTTTTATTTTCAGACAATTATCAAAGTTCAGGCATTCACACATAATCAACTTCGCTCTCCAAAATTCCAGTACATGTTCAGATTTGCTTCGACATATGCAGGATTTGACGGTCTACACATGGAAAAATTTGAAAACGTTAAAAACATACGTTTTGACAGAGCACAGGGAAAACTGTGCGACTGTGAAACTGTTGCATTCATTTGTTGCAGTTTATGTGACAAACTCTTATGTTTTCATCACCTTTTTGGGAGTGATTATCACATCCACAAGAAAACCTAAATCGGGCAAGGTAGAAGAATCTTTTTACCCATTCGCCAAGTGTACAAGTTACGTGGGGGGACAACATATTCCTGTCATGTGACGCACATGCCGTCACCAGTGTCGTATAGAATGTATCAGACGTGCTTTCCTGTGGAGGAATCGGTTGACCTATGACCTTGCGATCAAATGTTTTCGGTTCTCATTGGAGAGTCACGTCCTTTCGTCTACTAATCGCACGGTTTTGCGGTGCGGTCGCAAAACACAGACACTACACTTATTACAGTGAACAGAGACGTCAATGAACGAACGGACAGATCATAACTTTGCGAAAATAAAGAAAGAAAAATTTTCACTCTTGGGAAGACTTGAACCAAGGACCTCTTTCCGCAGCTGCTCACGCTAACCACGGGACCACGGCGCTCCTGTGTTTACACTCTCCTTGATGTTGCCTATCTTGCGCATGGACTAGTCAGTTTGCAAATTTTGCTTATTTTTTTCATAGTTCCACACAACTTCTTCCTGTTTTCTCGATTGATCTGTGTTCAGTTTTTCAAGGCCTATCCACTGTGCCAACTTATAACTAAATCTGAGGGGGGTGCGATGGCGAGGTTCCCTTGTGAGTGCGATTGTGGGATGGAGTATATCGGGCAGACACAACGATGTATCACTTAGTGCCGTACTGAACTCATCAGGAACGTACGACTAGGACAGACAAACAAGTCCGCAGTAGCAGAACATAGCATTACCGAGGGACACACCTTAGAATTCGTAAAAACGAAGAAGCTGTGCGGCGCCAACGGTTTCTGGGAATCGATCTTCAAAGAGGCAGTCGAGATCCGTCTGCACAACAATTCGGTAAACAGGGATAGTGGTTTTCAGCTCAGCGCAGCGTGGAATCCCGAAACTGACAAAATACGCCGAGAACGCTCCGATCTGAAGGCAGTGGCGTCTGCAGACAGACTGGATAGCCACCGGGTCTTGACGTCGGGCCCCACCACCACCCGACACCGTACCCCCTTACGGAGAAACGTGATTGGCCAGTCTACAGTAGCGGACGACGGCCAAGCAGCTATATACGAGGTGTGGCTAGAGAAAAACCGGTCTAGTACTGGTGAAACAATAAAACGAATGCAATAAGGCTGAAAGTCGCGTGGCCTGTCACGTGACTCTCGCTCCGCCTACTGCTCGAGTTTCATCTGCCTCCTGCACTCAGTCTGCCCGTGGCGTCTGTTTTAAGTAGTTGACGTTTTGTCTGTGCGGCGGAAAATGTTGAGTGTACAGAAAGAACAGCGTGTTAACATCAAATTTTGTTTCAAACTAGGAAAATCTGCAAGTGAAACGTTTGTAATGTTACAACAAGTGTACGGCGATGATTGTTTATCGCGAACACAAGTGTTTGAGTGGTTTAAACGATTTAAAGATGGCCGCGAAGACACCAGTGATGACACTCGCACTGGCAGGCCATTGTCAGCAAAAACTGATGCAAACATTGAAAAAATCGGTAAACTTGTTCGACAAGATCGCCGTTTAACAATCAGAGCAGTGTCTGAGTTAACAGGAGTTGACAAGGAATGTGTCGAACAAGTTTAGCGATTTTTTCAATGTTTGCATCAGTTTTTGCTGACAATGGTCTGCCAGTGCGAGTGTCATCACTGGTGTCTTCGCGGCCATCTTTAAATCGTTTAAACCACTCAAACACTTGTGTTCGCGATAAACAATCATCGCCGTACACTTGTTGTAACATTACAAACGTTTCACTTGCAGATTTTCCTAGTTTGAAACAAAATTTGATGTTAACACGCTGTTCTTTCTGTACACTCAACATTTTCCGACGCACAGACAAAACGTCAACTACTTAAAACAGACGCCACGGGCAGACTGAGTGCAGGAGGCAGATGAAACTCGAGCAGTAGGCGGAGCGAGAGTCACGTGACAGGCCACGCGACTTTCAGCCTTATTGCATTCGTTTTATTGTTTCACCAGTACTAGTCCGGTTTTTTTCTAGCCACACCTCGTAGATATGCAGAACACAGCATCCCGACACTTCGCCAGAAGATGGTGGGTACGAAACTCATTGAGACGCTGCGACGAGACGACCGCACCGCTCGGCTGATAACCTGAGAAGAAATAATCAGGGGATATGTCACATGGGAGCTTGATGCCGGTAAATGAAAGTTAATGCAGATGAGTGGGAGATGAAAATCCTGTAACGCTCGAATACATCCAGTGGAGGAGTACTGTTTGAGACAGTCACGTCGATTACATACAAACGCGTAACGCTGCAAAGCGACCTGAAATGGAATGAGCACGTGAGGCTAGATTCACGCAGCAGCGGCGTGGTGGGGATGCGTCGCTTCGTGGTCCACGAGACGTCCGTTTGTCGCCACGAGTCGCGAACCGAAGGGACGCTTGGCGGAGACGTCCAAGTGGAGCGCTGGTGCTTTCGTTAATTTGAGATCATCAGATGTGCCCAAAAGCATGTTTTATGCACATGAATTAAAGCTACATCCGTATGCTTTAACTTTTGCGTAAAAAACTGAAAACAACTCTTTTCGGATTGGCGCGTCTTCTCCGCTCTGCAGTCTTTCTCATTCGACTCTGAGGAAACTATTTGGGAAAAAAAATGATTTTCCTACATCTTACAGCCTTTAAGTGGAGTAAATACATTAAATAGAGGAAAGAATGTTCGCAGTTACCAGTAATGGCATTACAGCATTATACGACAATATTCGAAGGAGCATTAACGTAAATAGCGCGAGAAGGTGCAGAAAGTCGTCATAGTTGATCACACCTGTCTCGTTAAACTAGTCGATCGAACTAAAAAAAAAGTAGCCTAGACACGCATACCCAAAGTATGTAAAACACTGCTGAACTACATGATCGAGAAACGCAAGCAACCTGTAGAATGGATGCATAGTCAGCATACTGTGGTTGCGTCCACTGAACGGTGTTGGTCGCTAAGTGGCCCACTTTACTCTTTTTTTTTAATTATTGAGTTATTAGACTTCTGACTGGTTTGATGCGGCCCGCCACGTATTCTTTTGCTGTGCCAACTTCTTCACCTCAGAGTAGCATTTGCAACCTACGAGGGCAGTTCAATAAGTAATGCAACACATTTTTTTCTCGGCCAATTCTTGTGGAATATTTTCAAACATTCCCGCTTCGTCTCGTATAGTTTCATTGACTTCCGACAGGTGGCAGCGCTGTACGGAGCTGTTAAAATGGCGTCTGTAACGGATGTGCGTTGCAAACAACGGGCAGTGATCGAGTTTCTTTTGGCGGAAAACCAGGGCATCTCAGATATTCGTAGGCGCTTGCAGAATGTCTACGGTGATCTGGCAGTGGACAAAAGCACGGTGAGTCGTTGGGCAAAGCGTGTGTCATCATCGCCGCAAGGTCAAGCGAGACTGTCTGATCTCCCGCGTGCGGGCCGGCCGTGCACAGCTGTGACTCCTGCAATGGCGGAGCGTGCGAACACACTCGTTCGAGATGATCGACGGATCACCATCAAACAACTCAGTGCTCGACTTGACATCTCTGTTGGTAGTGCTGTCACAATTGTTCACCAGTTGGGATATTCAAAGGTTTGTTCCCGCTGGGTCCCTCGTTCTCTAACCGAACACCATAAAGAGCAAAGGAGAACCGTCTGTGCGGAATTGCTTGGTCGTCATGTGGCTGAGGGTGACAATTTCTTGTCAAAGATTGTTACAGGCGATGAAACATGGGTTCATCACTTCGAACCTGAAACAAAACGGCAATCAATGGAGTGGCGCCACACCCACTCCCCTACCAAGAAACAGTTTAAAGCCATACCCTCAGCCGGTAAAGTCACGGTTACAGTCTTCTGGGACGCTGAAGGGGTTATTCTGTTCGATGTCCTTCCCCATGGTCAAACGATCAACTCTGAAGTGTATTGTGCTACTCTTCAGAAATTGAAGAAACGGCTTCAGCGTGTTCGTAGGCACAAAAATCTGAACGAACTTCTCCTTCTTCGTGACCACGCAAGACCTCACACAAGTCTTTGCACCCGAGGGGAGCTCACAAAACTTCAGTGGACTGTTCTTCCTCATGCACCCTACAGCCCCGATCTCGCACCGTCGGATTTCCACATGTTTGGCCCAATGAAGGACGCAATCCGTGGGAGGCACTATGCGGATGATGAAGAAGTTATTGATGCAGTACGACGTTGGCTCCGACATCGACCAGTGGAATGGTACCGTGCAGGCATACAGGCCCTCATTTCAAGGTGGCGTAAGGCCGTAGCATTGAATGGAGATTACGTTGAAAAATAGTGTTGTGTAGCTAAAAGATTGGGGAATAACCTGGTGTATTTGAATGCTGAATAAAACAACCCCTGTTTCAGAAAAAAATGTGTTGCATTACTTATTGAACTGCCCTCGTACGTCCACAAGTATTCGAATCTCTGTGTTCCTCTACAGTTTTTGCCCTCTACAGTTCCCTCTAGTAGCACGGAAATCATTCCCTGATGTCTTAACAGATTTAGTATCATCCTGCCCCTTTCCCTTGCCAGTGTTTTCCACACGTTCCTTTCCTCTCCGATTCTGTCCAGAACCTCCTCATTGCTTACCTTATCACTCCATTTAATTTTCAAGGTTCACCTGTAGCACCACATCTCAATTGCTTCGATTCTCTTCGATTCCATGTTACACTACCATAAAATGCTGTCCTCCAGACGTACATTCTCAGAAATTTCTTCCTCAAATTAAGGCCTACGTTGGATACTAGTAGACTTCTCTTGTCCAGAAATGTCAGTGCTAGTCTGCTTGCTCCGTCCGTCATTGGTTATTTTACTGCCTAGGTATCAGAATTTCTTAACTTCAGCTATTTGGTGACCATCAATCTTGATGTTAAGTTTTCTTCTCGTTTCTGCTACTTCTCATTACTTTCGTCTTTCTTCGATTTACCCTCAGTCCATATTTGTACTCATTAGACTCTTCATTCCAATCAGCAGATCATGAAACTCCTCTTTACTTTTACCCATCAGCGAAGCATATCATTGACATCCTTTGACCTATAATTTTAATTCCAGTCTTCAACCTTTCTTTTATTTCCATCACTGCTTCTTCGATGTACAGATTGAACAGTAGGGGCGAGAGACTACGTTCCTGTCTTACACTCATTTTAATCCTAGCACTTCGTTCTTGGTTGTCCACTCTTTATTCTCTCTTGGCTGTGGTACATATTGAATATTACCCGTCTCTTCCTGTAGCTTACCCGTATTTTTGTCAGAATTTTGAATATCTTGCGCCCTTTCAAATTGTCGAACGCTTTATGCTCGTCGACAGATCGTATGACAGTGTCTTCATTTTTCTTTAGTCTTGCTTCCATTAAAACCGCAACGTCAGAACTGGCCCTCTGATCGTCATCCAACACATCCTCAATTTTCCATTCTTCTGTGTGTTATTCTTATGTGCTACTTGCGCAGAACAAATAGGAGGTACGCACATCTGGAGATTCCTTCGTTACACATCGCTGTTGCAAACGGGCGTTACACCACGACACAGACACAAATTTCAATGCAGAGATCAGAGAAACCGATGACCAGACAGACAGTTCATAATTTCGTGAAGAACGTATGGGGCGCAAGGGAGATTTGAATACTGGTCTCTCCCTCCCTAGCCCAACACCTGTCTACACAACCACGATGCTGTGGCTATTCAGATTCGCTCGATGTTGCACATCTCCAGCTTGTAACGTTAACTGTTTCTATTTTACTTGATTCTTTCACAGTACAGTACCCTTCTTCCTGTTGACATGCTTCATCTGTGTTCAGTTTTTTACGGGCTGTCCACTAAATCTGAGGGGGTGTCATGGGGAGTTCCCCCTTGTCACCACTGACTACAGAAATACGCGGCTTGGGAGAAGCTTAAAGTGGCAGGGGTAAAATACAGGGAGCGAAGGGCTATTTACAATTTGTACAGAAACCAGAGGGCAGTTATAAGACTTGAGAGGCATGAAAGGGAAGCAGTGGTTGGGAAGGAAGTAAGACAGGATTGTAGCCTATCCCCGATGTTATTCAATCTGTATATTGAGCAAGCAGTAAAGGAAACAAAAGAAAAATTCGGAGTAGGAATTAAAATCCACGGAGAAGAAGTAAAAACTTTGAGGCTCGCCGATGACATTGTAATTCTGTCAGAGACAGCAAAGGACGTGGAAGAGCAGCTGAACAGAATGGACAGTGTCTTGAAAGGAGGGTATAAGATGAACATCAACAAAAGCAAAACGAGGATAATGGAATGTAGTCGAATTAAGTCGGGTGATGCTGAAGGGAATTAGATTAGGAAATGAGACACTTAAAGTAGTAAAGGAGTTTTGCTATTTGGGGAGCAAAATAACTGATGATGGTCGAAGTAGAGATGATATATAATGTAGACGGACAATGGCGTTTCTGAAGAAGAGAAATTTGTTAACATCGAGTATAGATTTAAGTGTCAGGAAGTCGTTTCTGAAGTTATTTGTATGGAGTGTATCCATGTATGGAAGTAAAACATGGACGTTAGATAGTTTGGACAAGAAGAGAATAGAAGCTTTCGAAATGTGGTGCTAGAGAAGAATGCTGAAAATTAGATGGGTAGATCACATAACTAATGAGGAGGTATTGAGTAGAATTGGAGACAAGAGAAATATGTGGCACGCCTTGACCAGAAGAGGGGATCGGTTGGTAGGGCATATTCTGAGGCATGAAGGGATCACCAATTTAGTATTGGAGGGCAGCGTGGAGGGTAAAAATTGTAGAGGGAGACCAAGAGATGAATACACTAAACAGATTCAGAAGGATGTAGGCTGCAGTAGGTACTGGGAGATGAAGAAGCTTGCACAGGATAGAGTAGCATGGAGAGCTGCATCAAACCAATTTATAGACTTAAGACCACTACAACAACAACAACAACAAGGTGTAACTGCTCGACCATCGCACCCCATCATTATTTTGCTCTCCTTGCACAGTCGTTGCGCGGTCTGGATTGCTGGCACCACTCCGGAACTCACAAACGATTTCTTCCGCTGATTTCACGTGATATTCCACAACCACCCTCCGCAATGTTCGACACAACCTGCCCATCGGTACAGTAGATCTGCCTGGTCGCAGGTGGCTGTTCCTTCGAGTTTCCACTTCAGAACAGCAGTCGACCTGGGCAGCTTCAGGAGGATTCGAACGTCCATGGTTGATCTGTTACTCAGGTGGCATCCAATAACTATGCCACATTCGAAGTGAGTGAATTCTGCTGACAGACCCACTCCGCTGCTACCGCTTCCCTGCTGGCAACGCAACGCTCCCCACGTCCTTTGCTACTTGTGAGTCGACCTGTCGTGACGTCTCGAGGTCAATTCCGCATTACAGATGGTGTAAATGGAAATATATCATGCACTACTTGCGTAATACGGTGTAGCCCCGCCTTCCCCCCCCCCCCCCCCTGTAACGCCGGAAATGCATATCCTCCTATTTCCATCTATTGTACTATAATTTTTTTTCCTTATGTTGTTACCTGAATATATGACGTTTCTGTGTCTTTGTATATTGTAATTATTTTATTATTTGTGTATATATGCATTTATGTCGATGTTTAATTGGTTTGTTGTGTAAAGATTATTTGCATTTATACGCTGGGTCTGGCCTAGGGAAAACTACGCTATCGAACGAGTACATCGATAGGTCGTGTGGAGAAGCAAAGTGTTGAGGATCTTTGGTAGTGGTAACTCTGCCGCGTGGAGCGCGGGCTGAGCAGAGGGAGTCTGGTTGGAGTGGTGCGATTGAGCAGGTGTGTTGTGTGACGCTCCCGCAAGTTGCCGGGCTTTCGGGGTTTGGCAGCATGTAATTGCGATCGACTGGCTATGGTAGTTTCTAGCACGGTGTCGCGGACGGGAAGCATTAGCTGGCACACATCAAGAGCCCGTTTCGCCTGGTCGCCGTGTCGAGAAGGAGGCGCGCCAGCATCCAGCTTCTGCAACAGCGACGGACGACAATGAGTGACTGTCGCCACCTCCTCGATCGACGACTTCAAACCTTCAATCAACCAACAAGGAAGACTGGAAGCACGTACAGTTTTAGAACTGTATGGCAGACCTCAGCTTTTAAAATTGTTGCATCACAAAATTACAGCAACTTAGCATGAACCTTTGTTGCTCATTGTCCCAATTGCATTGCCAAGCAGGGTCCCTTCCTTTTCCGAAATGAACCCGAGTGTCGTTGAAATTCAAACGCCAGCATTAAGATAATATAATTCAATTTCACTGCCTTAATTTCAAAGTTCAGTTAAAGTATTCATAGCTGGCTACAATATTTAGATTACACGAGCACAAATTAAGAGTGCGAGTTTTGTTAGCATATTTTAGCTTACCTGTGGCTGCAGCTCAGCTTGGTACGTACTAAATTTTACTGTTGTTAATTGTTCAGAATCATTTAATTCAAGTGCAAAGTTAAATCTCTTATTTCTAAATTGCGTAGAGTCAAGTTGCTTTTGAAATGATTGTTGAGGTAGTCCAAGACTAACCGTATTTTACTCAATTTCGATGTGCTTCAGAAAGAAAGCTCACTATTAACTTCAGTCACTAAATTAACTTTCGATTTTCCGGTTTTATTAATTCTTTTGCTAAATTAAGTCAGAGTGTAGCGAAATTTATTACTTCTGACAAACTTTCAGTTTTCACACTAAACTGTCAACCTTCAGTTGCCACGCTTCTAGTGCTAATTATATGTGTAATAACCTTTCTTTTTCAGTTACTATAGTAATTGTCCTTAGGACTGGCGACCGTAATTTCCCCCAAATCTCAAATATGTAATTACCGCTAGTTAATTGTTAACGTAACGGCCGCACATTTACTTTCTTTATTAACTTTACCCCTTTTCAAAATTAATTTCCACCAGTTTCATTTGCATTTTTCCTTTCATTTACATGTAACCCTTTCCTCCCTCTTTACCGACAGATTAACTTCGGTGACGATTGCTTTTCCCAAATTTCCATTAGCTACACGCGGTTTAATTTTTCACTGTCATTAAAGTCGGTAAGTGAGGGGGAGGTTAAACCCCCCCCCCCCTCCAAGACCAGGCAGAAGTGCCGCAACACGACGTGGCATGGACTCGACTAATGTCTAAAGTAGTGCTGGAGGGCATTTACACCATGACTCCTGTAGGACTGTCCATAAATTCGTAAGAGTACGAGGGGGTGGAGATCTCTTCTGAGCAGCACGTTGCAAGGCATCCCAGATATGCTCAACAACATTCATGACTGGAGACTTTGGTGGTCAGCGTAAGTGTTTAAACTCAGGAGAGAGTTCCTGGAGCCGCTCAGTTCTGGACGTGTGGGGTATCGCGTTGTCCTGCTGGAATTGCCCAATTATATCCGAATGAACAATGGACATTGAATGGATGCAGGTAATCATAGAGGATACTTACGTACGTGTCACCTGTCAGAGTCGTATCTAGACGTGCCGGGGGTTCCATATCACT
Source organism: Schistocerca nitens (assembly GCF_023898315.1). Classification (NCBI taxonomy): domain Eukaryota; kingdom Metazoa; phylum Arthropoda; class Insecta; order Orthoptera; family Acrididae; genus Schistocerca; species Schistocerca nitens. Next base: position 162,045,125 of record NC_064624.1, on the reverse strand, counting down.
CCAACTCCACTCGCCCCACACCATTACAGAGCCTCCACCAGCTTGATCAGTCCCCTGCTGACATGCAGGGCCCACGGATTCACGAGGTTGTCTCCATACCCGCACACGTCCACCCGCTCGATACAAGTTGAAATGAGACATGTTTCCAGTCATCAACAGTCCAATGTCGGTGTAGACGGGCTCGGGCGAGGCGTAAAGCTTTCTGTCTTGCAGTCATCAAGGGTGTGTATATTGCGTATTGAACCGGGGACCTACAAACGACGGAGAGGCTTCGTCCCTGCGATATACCTCAGTGGTTCACAACCCCACAACAAGCTAGAGAAGACCACTCACCCCACCGCCTCCCCAAACCGAACGCAGGGAACGTCTCATACCAGACGAGTGCAACCCCAAATGTTTGCGTGTACGCGTACGCGTACGTGGAGACAGTGTTTGCACAGCAATCGCCGCTAGTGTAACCGAGGTGGAATAAGGGGAACTAACCAGCATTCACCAAGGCAGATGGAAAACCGCCTAAAGGGGCTCCGGAAAGGCTCAAAATCATGAAAAGTTCAATTTTTACTTTTTTGCGTTTTCTGAATCTGCAGACTATTACCTTTTAAGAGATATATAATTTATTCAATACCGAAGACTACAACTATTTTTAAAATTTTTTTGAAATGTCTTCTACATGGGCGTGACCCACTGTGGCGCTGTTAAACTGCTGTCAAATGGTGTTATTATTAACGTCCGTGTTCATCAGGTACATTTTAGTGCTGTGAGATAAAGTATGTGTTGTGGCTAACCTGTGATGGTTCAATATATATCGCTGGTGTGATTGTCGATTGTTTCATGTTTATTTACTTTGTCGTTATCTCGAAAATATTCGTAATTAATTGTGTTTCTTGAGTCTCTGTTTTGTTGAAGTATAATAATGAGTAAAAGTAAAGTTATTAGAAATCCTCTGAAGGCTTTTAAGAAAAGGAGAAATGTTGGAAAGCCAAAGGTATGTGTTATTACTGCAAACAATAACGACGATGAAAATCCCCAACATAGCTTGTGTCCCAAAGAAGAAGACAGTTGGTGTAAATATAACAAAGGATTGCTAACTGGTGAAGTGCACACTCATAAGCATAGTCTGCCTCATGCAATAATGGAGGTGATAAAACCTATTTTCAGAGACTTAGCAGCACCTGAACTGTTGAAAAAGTGTATTCACGGAAAAACTCAAAACCCCAATGAAAGTGTAAATAGTGTTATATGGTCGAGAATCGCCAAGACTGTATTTGTTGGAATAGAAACACTTCACTTTGGTGTGTATGATGCTGTTGCGACTTTCAATGGTGGCAACATTGTAAGGTGCAAGGTATTTAGAAATATGGGAATGAAGATAGGTTCTAACATGGTACGAGCGATGCTTGCTTTAGACAAGGAACGCCTTCGGGCTGCAGACAGGGCTGTAAAGAGTCTAGAAATACAAGCAAGAGTAAACAGGAGGAGGAACAAGAGGAAGCTGGAGGAGGAGTTTGCAGAGGATGAAGATAATCCATCCTATGGACCTGGAATGCACTAAAAAGCTAATCCAATCTTTGTCGCTCGATTCCCAAAACTTTTATTTTCTCATACTAATTACATGTTTTCTAAGGATCTTCCAAACATATTTGTTTCAAACTTTCAGTAAATGTTACACAGTACCTTCTGCATAATTTAACACAGCCTCTTTCCAAAAAACTGTATATTTTTGAATATATAAATAAAAAATTGCAAAAAAATGTTGTGAATTTTCATTACAATTGAAAAAAATCATCTTTAATAACTGAACTAAAATTTTGTAAAATCCTTGTGTTACGTTGTAGCCCATATTCCAATAAATAATCTGTAAAACGTTCAACTTCCTACCTCAAATACTTTGTGAGGAAAGATGTAATTTATAAGCGTTATTTTAACATTGCAAGTATAGGGCGTTCCGGAGCCCCTTAAAAACCATCCACAGGCTGGCCACCACACCGGACCTCGACACTAATCCGCCGCGTGGATTCGTGCCGGGGACCGATACGCCTTCCTGCTCGAAAAGCAGCGCGTTAGACCGCGCGGCTAGCCGGGCGGGAGCCGTCAAGGCTACACGAGTGGGTCTCCTGCTCCGAAAACACACATCGATGACGTTTCGTTGAGTAGTTTGCACGCTGTCACTTGTTGATGGCTCTATGCACTATGGGACTTAACATAGGTCATCACTCCCCTAGACGTACAAATACTTAAAACTAACTGACCTAAGGACATCATACACATCCCTGCCTTAGGCAGGATTCGAACCTGTGACCGTAGAAACAGCGCGGTTCCAGACTGAAGCGCCTAGTACCGCTCGGTCACAGCGGCCGGCCAATTGTTGATGGCCGAGCAGTGAAATCTGCAGCAATCTGCGGAAGTGTTGCACTTCCGTCACGTTGAACGATTTTCTTCAGTTGTCGTTGGTCCCGTTCTCGCAGTATCTTTTTTCCGGCATCCGCGTCGTCGGAGATTTGATGTTTTACCGGATTCCTGATATTCACGGTACAATTGTGAAATTGTCGTACGCGACAATCTCCACTTCAGCGCTCCCTCGGAGACGCTCATACGCCGGCTGTAACACCAGTTCAAACTCGCATAAATTTTGATAACCGGCCATTGTAGCAGCTGTTACCTGTCTGTCACCACCGCCAGACACTTGTTGCCTTATATAGGCGTTGCCGACCGCAACGCCGCATTCTGCCTGTTTACATATTATTTGAATACGCATGCCTACGCCAGTTCCTTTGGTGCTTCAGTGTGAAATTTTGGCAGTCAGCGACAGAGATGCAGGTATCGCGGAACCCACTACTTCTGTCTGCCACAACACAGGGTGATTCGCATTAACGTTTAAAAATACCCGCAGCTACGTAGATGACGCAGAGACAAGTAGAGGCAAAGGTGGAAAAATGGGCCCCTGCTGGTATTATGGGCCCCCTACATATTTGGAAGTACAGGCCACGAATTCTAGCGGAGAGCACATGAACTACTAGAACTAGTTGCCAAACTTCACTGTAGAGTGCGCAGACGTAGTAGGTGTCATGGTTTGCGAGTAGTTGTGCTGCGGATTTTTTCGCTGTCATCAAAAGTTTGAAAGGTTAGTGTTTACTTGAATAAAACTCAAATTTCTAACATGTTATTACTAAAACTAAGGTAAGGTACGTATTTGGTTTGTTGTTGGGATACCGTTTTACGTTAATTAACGTCGGTTGCGAACCAAACTAACCGTAGGCAAGATCGTTTTTCCCAAGATGGCGAGGGTGGATATATGGGCCCCTTTTGCTGCTGGTATTATGGGCCCCGTAAAATCAATCAGATATTGCTACTCTTTATGTTTCAGATGCCTCGAACACATCTTGTACCACCAAAAAAATCGAAACGGCAACCGTGGGACAAAGCAAATATGTCAAATGCTATTGTAGCTATTAAAGAGAAAAAAACTGGGTTGAAGAAAGCGGTCAAAGTGTACCCGTCCACCGGTTTTACCACAGGGACTTGAGGACGAACTGGTTAAATATCTTCTCATTATGGAATCCAAATTCTACAGCCTTACCAGAAATGACGTCAGGCGCATGGCCTACCAGTTTTGCACAAGAAATAAAATCCCTCATCCATTTGTAAAGGCCGAAGTTTCTGGTCGAACTTGGTTTGACCATTTTATGTCACGCCACAAAAATATTCTGTCTATTTTGAAGCAATCCGCAATTTCGATTTCACGCGCTAATGAGTTTAATAAACAAGCTGTCGACAATTTCTTCAGTTTACTTGAAGCTGCGTTCAGTAACTACAAATATCCTGCAGACAGAGTTTTTAATGTAGACGAGTCAAAAAATGGCTCTGAGCACTATGGGACTTAACTGCTGAAGTCATCAGTCCCCTAGAACTTAGAACAACTTAAACCTAACTAACCTAAGGACATCACACACATCCATGCCTGAGACAGGATTCGAACCTGCGACCGTAGCGGTCGCGCGGTTCCAGACTGTAGCGCCTAGAACCGCTCGACCACCCCAGCCGGCAGACGAGTCAGGTCTTAGTGTCGTTAAAAGAAAAATTTCTCTTGTCATCGGTCTGAGGGCAAAAGGCAAGTTGGTGCATTATCTGCAGCTGAAACAGGATCACTTGATGCTTATGTGTGTGACTTTTGTGAATAGACTAGGCGTAGGCTGTGAAAATCATCCCACCAGTAGACTAATTAACAATGTTCAGAGTGAATCTTTCTTTCATTATACACAAAAAATAAATAAAATTATTTTTTCAAATTTTTGTTTCTTTTTATTTCAAACTACCTCGGGGCCCATATTACCAGCACAAATTCTTGACGCAACAAAATGCAGACTATCAGGAAAAATAAAATTTTGTTTTAACTATTAAAAAGTTGAACCAAAACATGTCGTAACTATTTGCAGGACATACTAGAGAAATGCTTTATGTTAATTTCAGGTGATTATACTGAAAGTAGAAGGTGTTATATAAAAAAAAAAAACAAAGTAGGGGCCCATTTATCCACCTTTACCTATAACTTAACATGAGACACATAGGGCTCAAAATGTTGGGAAATACCCCGTAAGTGGATGACAGATGCGGAATTGTGTTGTGTTACCGAAAATACGGAGAGATTTTCTAGCGCGGGCGCGTGAAGTGATGGCTGAGCGATGCAAAACTTGCATTCGAACAAACGGTGCAAATTTGGAACACCTTTTGTAAATGTGATCTTCTGTAAGTGTAGAAGTTATAAAATTATTGTCCTCTCTGTAACCAAACAAAAGATACACTACCTGCGTTCCGTATGGATCACGCCTATCTCACCACTGACTACTAGTGTTAGGCACATACGGTTGCTGACAACACGTATGGGCCTGAAGATGATGTTCGAACAACATCGAAACTAGTTGCCAATAAAACCAACTCCTTAATACAACTGGAGGAATTTCGTCATTTTCAACATACAGGGTGATTCAAAAAGAATACCACAACTTTAAAAATGTGTATTTAATGAAATAAACATAATATAACCTTCTACTATACATCATTAGAAAGAGTATTTAAAAAGGTTTTTTGTCACTCAAAAACAAGTTCAGAGATGTTCAATATGGCCCCCTCCAGACACTCGAGCAATATCAACCCGATACTCCAACTCGTTCCACACTCTCTGTAGCATATCAGGCGTAACAGTTTGGATAGCTGCTGTTATTTCTCGTTTCAAATCATCAATGGTGGCTGGGAGAGGTGGCCGAAACACCATATCCTTAACATACCCCCATAAGAAAAAATCGCAGGGGGTAAGATCAGGGCTTCTTGGAGGCCAGTGATGAAGTGCTCTGTCACGGGCTGCCTGGCGGCCGATCCACCGCCTCGGGTAGTTGACGTTCAGGTTTCATAACTAACCTTTTTCGTAGGACTCTCCATACAGTTGATTGTGGAATTTGCAGCTCTCTGCTAGCTCTGCGAGTCGATTTTCCTGGGCTGCGAACAAATGCTTGCTGGATGCGTGCTACATTTTCATCACTCGTTCTCGGCCGTCCAGAACTTTTCCCTTTGCACAGACACCCATCCTCTGTAAACTGTTTATACCAACGTTTAATACACCACCTATCAGGAGGTTTAACACCATACTTCGTTCGAAATGCACGCCGAACAACTGCCGTCGATTCACTTCTGCCGTACTCAATAACACAAAAAGCTTTCTGTTGAGCGGTCGCCATCTTAGCATCAACTGACGCCGACGCCTAGTCAACAGCGCCTCAAGCGAGGAAATGTACAACTAAATGAAACTTTATAGGTCCCTTAATTCGCCGACAGATAGAGCTTAGCTCTGCCTTTTGTCGTTGCAGAGTTTTAAATTCCTAAAGTTGTGGTGTTCTTTTTGAATCACCCTGTATGTTATACTTGCTGACGTCCCAAGTCATCTGTTACAATTATGGATATACGAAGAAAAAAAAACGAAAAGATATTCATATTTTGTGTTTCTCTCCTTTTCTACTTTTTGTGTTTACAGGTGTTATGCAGTTACTGATAATGACGCAATTAGGTTGCTTGTACTCATCTACTTCTGAGTCAATACGGTAGGTAATTTCGCGCTATGCTTTGCAGTAAACCAGTGGCGAGATTAGTAAACACATTAACAAATTGGTACCTCTATGTACAGACATAGCTGTCTAATGCAGTGAAGGAAATGCTGCCTGCCAGACGCAAGACTCGAACCCTCCCTGCCATTCTTTCATCCCACGCGCTAAAACCCCTCACGTTGGCCTGGAGCCACACTGACGCTAATAGTTACTCGAATGGGGCTGGGATGCCCACGTGCCAAACCCGACGCGCTCCACCACGGCACGTGAGATTAGGTACGGCATCTGGTGATGTCAGACGTTCGACATTTGTCATCCGTGAAACTTCCTGGCAGATTAAAACTGTGTACCGTATCGGGATTCGAACTCGGGACCTTTGCCTTTCGCGGGCAAGCGCTCTACTGACTGACCTACCCAAGCACGACTCACGACCCGTCCTCACAGCTTTACTTCCGGCAGTACCACGTCTCGCACCATCCAAAAACAGTTTTAACCTGCCAGAAAGTTTCATTTCAGCGCCCACTCTACTGCAGAGTCGAAATTTCGTCCTCCAAACATCCCACAGGCTGTGGCAGCCATGTCTCCGCAGGAGAGCTTCTGTAAAGCTTGGAAGGTAGGAGACGAGGTACTGGAGGAAGCAAAGCTGTGAGGACGGAGCGCGAGTCGTGCTTGGGTAGCTCAGTCGGTAGAGCACTTGCCCGCGAAAGGCAATAGGTCCCGAGTTCGAGTCTCGATTCGGTACACAGTTTTAATCTGCCAGGAAGTTTCATATCAGCCGGCCGGAGTGGCCGTGCAGTTCTAGGCGCTACAGTCTGGAACCGAGCGACCGGCCACGGTCGCAGGTTCGAATCCTGCCTCGGGCATGGATGTGTGTTATGTCCTTAGGTTCGTTAGGTTTAATTAGTTCTAGGCGACTGATGACCTCAGAAGTTAAGTCGCATAGTGCTCAGAGCCAAGTTTCATATCAGCGCACACTCCGCTGTAGAGTGAAAATTTCACTCTAGAAACATCCCCCAGGCTGTGGGTAAGCCATGTCTCCCCAATATCCTTTCTTTCAGGAGTGCTAGTTCTGCAAGGTTCGCAGGAGAACTTCTGTAAAGTTTGGAAGGTTGGAGACGAGGTACTGGCGGAAGTGAAGCTGTGAGGACGGGGCGTGAGTCGTGCTTGGGTAGCTCAGTCAGTAGAGCACTTGCCCCCGAAAGGCAATAGGTCCCGAGTTCGAGTCTCGATTCGGTACGCAGTTTCAACCTGCCAGGAAGTTTTATATCAGCGCACACTCCGCTCCAGAGTGAAAATTTCATTTCGCATCCATTTGTACGGTACTTCCCGTCATTTGCTGCCTCTCGTGTCTTGTATTAAATTACTTATCTCTGATCATCTGCATCGCTTCCGAGGTTTTTAAACTTTAATAAGAATCAGCGTGTACATCCATGGCCCCTTCCCTTCCATACCGCCTCTCTCTCTCTCTCTCTCTCTCTCTCTCTCTCTCTCTCTCTCTTTCTCGGCTTTTCCTTCCTCTTCTGCCTGCCACCCTTCGACCAGACATTCTGTGATTCTCTTTTGTCATCCAAACCTAGCCGTGGCGCCTTTGACGTCGCCGCATCGTCCCACACACAGACACAGAAAGAACGCTACCATTCTGTGTCGTATTTCCGGGGAACCGCAGACGCGGAGGAAGGGATTAAAGGATCGAAGAGAGCCGCGATAGAATAGCGTGCAGACGTAGCGATGTATGGACGCGACTCAGCAAAAAACCACCCTCCAAATCTTTTCATCTGTGATGGAGCCGACAGACATCTCCCGTCTTTTCTCCCTGTAGTTGTTACGGTAAGTCATCTTGGGTGAGTGCTGCATTCACAGATGAAATAACCCACGGCAAAAACGTAGATGACACGTTATTAACCAAATGAAACTGATACTGTTAAAGTTAGTCGTAGCCTCTGACAGATGTGGAAATTATCGAACTTCCTCCTGACTACATCTACATTTATACTCCGCAAGCCACCCAAGGGCGTGTGGCGGAGGGCACTTTACGTGCCACTGTCATTACCTCGCTTTCCTGTTCCACACGCGTATGGTTCGCGGGAAGAACGACTGTCTGAAAGCCTCCGTGCGCGCTCTAATCTCTCTAATTTTACATTCGTGATCTCCTCGGGAGGTATAAGTAGGGGAAAGCAATATATTCGATACCTCATCCAGAAACGCACCATCTCGAAACCTGGCGAGCAAGCTACACCACGATGCAGAGCGCCTCCCTTGCAGAGTCTGCCACTCGAGTTTATTAAACATCTCCGTAACGCTATCACGGTTACCAAATAACCCTGTGACGAAACGCGCCGCTCTTCTTTGGATCTCGTCTGTCTCCTCCGTCAACCCGATCTGGTACGGATCCCACACTTATGAGCAATACTCAAGTATAGGCCGAACGAGTGTTTGGTAAGCCACCTCCTTTGTTGATGGACTACATTTTCTAAGGACTCTCCCAATGAATCTCAACCTGGCACCCGCCTTACCAACAATTAATTTTATATGATCATTCCACTTCAAATCGTTCCGTACGCATCCGGCCGGTGTGGCCGAACGGTTCCAGGCGCTACAGTCTGGAACCGCGCGACCGCTACGGTCGCAGGTTCGAATCCTGCCTCGGGCATGGATGTGTGTTATGTCCTTAGGTTAGATAGGTTTAAGTAGTTCTAAGTTGTAGGGGACTGATGGCCTCAGATGTTAAGTCCCATAGAGCCATTTGAACCATTCGTTCTGCACGCATATTCCCAGATATTTTAAAGTAGTAACTGCTACCAGTGTTTGTTCCGCTATCATATAATCATACAATAAAGGATGCTTCTTTCTATGTATTCGCAATACATTACATTTGTCTATGTTAATGGTCAGTTTCCGTGCCTTGCACCAAGTGCCTATCCGCTGCAGATCTTCTTGCATTTCGCTACAATTTTCTAATGCTGCAACTTCTCTGTATACTACAGCATCATCCGCGAAAAGCCGCATGGAAGTTCCGACACTATGTACTAAGTTGTGGTTGTAAAATATTGTCGACATTTACAGAATAATGGATAAAAGTGGTAGAAGCAGACTTTTGGGGAGATCAGTTTGGTTTCGTGAGATATGGGAATACTTGACTCAGTACTGACCATTCGACTTAGTAGAAGATCGACTGAGTGAAGGCCAACTTACGTTAGTTAGCGTTTATAGCATACGACGATTTATAGAAAAATTTTCCCAGATTGACTTGAATTCACTTTCTTAAATTCTAAAGGTACCAAGAATAACATTCAGGGAGCGAAAGATTATTTACAAATTGTACAGAAACCGGACTGAACTTACAAAGAGTCGAGCGATATGATAGGGGAGGAGTGGTCGAAAACGGACTGAGATAGGGCTGTACCCTATCCCCAATATTATTCAATCTGCTCATTGAGGAAGAAGTAGAAAAAGCCAAAGAAAAATTTGGAAGAAGAATTCAAATTCAAGGAGAAGAAATAAAACCTAGAGATTTGCCGATCGCTTTGTAATTCTGTAAGGTACAACTAAGTACGAGTGGCGTTCAGTAAGTAATGGAACACATTTTTTTTTCTCGGCCAATTTCGGTGGAAACAGTGCGGAATTTTTTGTGTGGGTTCGTGGAATATTCCCGCCTCAGCCCGTGTAGTTCCATGAAGATCCCACAGGTGGCGGCGCTGTACGTAGCCTTCAAAATGGCGTCTGTAATGAAGGTCCGTTCCAAGCTGACAGCTGTCTTTAAAACCAGAGTACCGCAGGTGCTCATAGGCGCTTGGAGGATGTTTGCGGTGAGCTGGCAGTGAACAAAAGCACGGCGAGTCGTTGTGCGAGTCCTCTGTTCATCATCGCAAGAAGGTCGCGCAAAACCTGTTCGGCCGGCCGGCCGCACGCAGCTGCCACTCCTGCAATGTTGGAACGTGCGGACACTCTCATTCCGGATGCTCGGGGGATCACGATCAAACACATCCATGCTGAACTGGTCTTCTCTGTTGCTACTACTGACACACTCGTCCGCCAGTCGGGATACTAAAAGGTGTGTGGCCACTGGATTCCTCGCCTTCCAACTTCCAACTGTTTGGCCCAATGAAGGATGCACTGTACGGGATTTGGTAGAAAATCTGAAGAAATTCTGGTCGTATGTAAAGTACACAAGCGGTAAGACGCAGTCCATACCTTCGCTGCGCAGTGCCGATGGTACTGTTACCGACGACCGTGCCGCTAAAGCGGAGTTATTGAACGCAGTTTTCCGAAATTCCTTCACCAGGGAAGACGAATGGAATATTCCAGAATTTGAAACACGAACAGCTGCTAGCATGAGTTTCTTAGAAGTAGATACCTTAGGGGTTGCGAAGCAACTCAAATCGCTTGATACGGGCAAGTCTTCAGGTCCAGATTGTATACCGATTAGGTTCCTTTCAGTTTACGCTGATACAATAGCTCCCTACTTAGCAATCATATACAACCGCTCGCTCACCGATAGATCTGAACCTGCAGATTGGAAAATTGCGCAGGTCGCACCAGTGTTTAAGAAGGGTAGTAGGAGTAATCCATCGAACTACAGACCTATATCATTGACGTCGGTTTTCAGTAGGGTTTTGGAGCATATACTGTATTCAAACATCATGAATCACCTCGAAGGGAACGATCTATTGATACGTAATCAGCACGGTTTCAGAAAACATCGTTCTTGTGCAACGCAGCTAGCTCTTTATTCGCACGAAGTAATGGCCGCTATCGACAGGGGATCTCAAGTTGATTCCGTATTTCTAGATTTCCGGAAAGCTTTTGACACCGTTCCTCACAAGCTACTTCTAATCAAGCTGCGGGCCTACGGGGTATCGTCTCAGTTGTGCGACAGGATTCGTGATTTCCTGTCAGGAAGGTCGCAGTTCGTAGTAATAGACGGCAAACCAACGAGTAAAACTGAAGTGATATCAGGTGTTCCCCAGGGAAGCGTCCTGGGACCTCTGCTGTTCCTGATCTATATATAAATGACCTGGGTGACAATCTGAGCAGTTCTCCTAGGTTGTTCGCAGATGATGCTGTAATTTACCGTCTAGTAAGGTCATCCGAAGACCAGTGTCAGTTGCAAAGCGATTTAGAAAAGATTGCTGTATGGTGTGGCAGGTGGCAGTTGACGCTAAATAACGAAAAGTGTGAGGTGATCCACACGAGTTCCGAAAGAAATCCGTCGGAATTCGATTACTCGATAAATAGTACAATTCTCAAGGCTGTCAATTCAACTAAGTACCTGGGTTTTAAAATTACGAACAACTTCAGTTGGAAAGACCACATAGATAAAATTGTGGGGAAGGCGAGCCAAAGGTTGCGTTTCATTGGCAGGACACTTAGAAGATGCAACAAGTCCACTAAAGAGACAGCTTACACTACACTCGTTCGTCCTCTGTTAGAATATTGCTGCGCGGTGTGGGATCCTTACCCGGTGGGATTGACGGAGGACATCGAAAGGGTGCAAAAAAGGGCAGTTCGTTTTGTATTATCACGTAATAGGGGAGAGAGTGTGACCGATATGATACGCGAGCTGGGATGGAAGTCATTAAAGCAAAGACGTTTTTCGTCACGGCGAGATCTATTTACGAAGTTTCAGTCACCAACTTTCTCTTCCGAATGCGAAAATATTTTGTTGAGCCCAACCTACATAGGTAGGAATGATCATCAAAATAAAATAAGAGAAATCAGAGCTCGAACAGAAAGGTTTAGGTGTTCGTTTTTCCCGCGCGCTGTTCGGCAGTGGAATGGTAGAGAGATAGTATGATTGTGGTTCGATGAACCCTCTGCCAAGCACTTAAATGTGAATTGTGGAGTAGACATGTAGATGTACAAATTATCGTGCAGCATGATGTTCGCTGCGACGTCGACCAGTAGAGTGGTACCATGCAGGGACACAGAACCTGCCAGTTAGCTTGGGTGAGGCCGTCGCATTGAACGGAGACTATGCTGAAAAGTCGGGTTTTGTAGCCAAAATAGTGGGAAATAATGTGCTCTATTGGAATACCGAGTAAAACCAACCAGCCGGCCGCGGTGGCCGTGCGGTTCTGGCGCTGCAGTCTGGTACCGCGGGACTGCTACGGTCGCAGGTTCGAATCCTGCCTCGGGCATGGGTGTGTGTGATGTCTTTAGGTTGGTTAGGTTTAAGTAGTTCTAAGTTATAGGGGACTTAATGACCTAAGATGTTGAGTCCCATAGTGCTCAGAGCCATTTGAACCATTTTAAAACCAACCAGCTCTCAGAATAAGCTGTGTTGCATCACTTGCTGAACACCCGTCATAAGAAGACTTTCTCGGGTTAATTTACGTCTATCTCACCAGTTCAGCCGGCCGCTGTGGCCGAGCGGTTCTAGGCGCTTCGGTCCGGAACTGCGCTGCTGCTACGGTCTCAGGTTCGAATCCTGCCTCGGGCATGGATGTGTGTGATCTCCTAAGGCTAGTTAGGTTTAATTAGTCCTAAGCCTAGGGGACTGATGACCTCAGATGTTAAGTACCATAGTGCTTAGAGCCATTTGAACCCATTCTAACCAGCTCAATTTCTTCGGCATCTGTGTGATACTCTCGCGGAGGTGGGGGAGCGCAAAGAAATCTTACCTGGACCATTCGTGCTGCCCTTCTCTGTATGCTCAATACCTCATCCTAGTCCTGTTTGGTACGGGTCCCACACACACTGGAGCAGTATTCTAGGATGGGTATTCTGCGAATAAACCGAAGTGTGCTACGTGATTTTCGTGCGACTGAGCGTGTGTGACCCTTAAAAACATATCTCCAGAGTCCGCCCCCCGGTAGCTGAGTGGCGGAGGGTGCTTTCCCACGCAACGGCGGTGCCCTTTAACAAGGTGCCCGTACTCAAGTGTTTAGGAGTGCAATTCCATAGCAATGTCCGCCGCACGGCGGCGGCTACGTACCCTCGGCTCCTACACCAGACGCGTGCTCTGTTGCAGGACAACAAATTGCGTCGCTTGGATATGCTCCTCAGAACACGTTATGTCAACACCTATCTTGTAACTCTTTAGGCTTTCCCGGCGATCTAATGACATCTTGGGTTGTCGGGTGTTCTGCCGGATATCAGCGTCGTACTTGCACGATATTTCGGTCACGTAGCTCGTAACCTTCATCAGGTGCGACCTGAGACTGCTCCTCGAGTGGACCTGGTCCAGTATTTATGCCTATGGCCTTCCCCCTTCACCAACGGCTGCAGGCGCTTCCTCTGTGGTCCGCGCCCATTCCCTGCGACCTGCTGGAGCGTTGCTGCTCCGTTTTCCGTCCGCTGCGGTTCTAGGTGTTATCTCTGCGGTCCGCGCCCACCAACCCCGCTCCTGGGGGTTTCATCTACGGTCTGGGGTACCAAGCGTTCCCCCTGCGGTCCGCGCCCGCTCACCACGACCTGTTGGAGCGTTGCCGCTCCGTTTTCCGTCCGCTGCGGTTCTAGGCCACAGAGGAAGCGCCTGCAGCCGTTGGTGGAGGGGGAAGGCCATAGGCATAAATACTGGACCAGGTCCACTCGAGGAGCAGTCTCAGGTCGCACCTGATGAAGGTTACGAGCTACGTGACCGAAATATCGTGCAAGTACGACGCTGATATCCGGCAGAACACCCGACAACCCAAGATGTCAACACCTATCTTGTCTCCAGACTGAACTATTTTCGAGCAGCATATGGACATTTCGTAAGCACCGGCCTTGTTTTTAAAGTCCGATACGCCACCCTGACACTGCCGCAGCGGGCGGGCGGTATCGGTTTAATTCATGTTGAAACACGTATGTTGTGCGGCAGCGATGCTGAGACATTGTAGAATCTCTGACCAGAGCAGTTGCGCTCGACTCGCAGTAGCGAGCAGTCAGTCAGTCTGCAGTAGTCAGTCCTCAGTAGTGCTTGGAGTCGGTTGCTAGCAGTAGCGGAGAGCAGTCGGCGGGCGTCGGCAGAGCAATGGTCGAGATTCAGGATGAGGTATAATTTATTTAAATAAATAATCATGCAGCTTTGCGCTCATCAGATAATGTAACGAACACTCATTGTAATTTAACTTTCAAAAATCGCCCCCAATAATAATTTTGATTTTTTGGAAAGCAATTTTTTAACAAAAGTATCATTTGATTCCCTTGCATTTCCTTAAACAAAAAAATTTCAGTTAACTTCAAAAAATTTAGTTATGGCGATACATCTATTGCAAGCTGTGCCGCAGAATAAGAGCAGAATTTTGACATGCAGTTTTAATAAGGTAAGAAATTTATTCTGAATTCGCACAGGGCAAACACCGACATTTCGGTTTAATTAAGTTTTGGTTATCACTGTAGTTTCATTGTCATGAGATTATCTTTCATTATTTAATGGGAACTTGTACTTGAGTCAGATAGCGAGCTTTCATTTTATTGTCTTTGCCGTTAATATTTTTGTGGGAGCTTACATTTAGCTCTAGGTCCATTTCATATAATTATTGTTCATTACATTTTTCTTGTGGGGAGGTTACACTTGGCGACACCCGGTCCAGGATCGTATTTCGTAGAGAATCTTTTGAAAAACAGTCAGATATCTGCTCTTATTTCTTAGATATAATTAGGATTTGGCGCAACGCTTTTACTAATCTTGTGACTTTCTTTCTACAGGTCAACGGCAATTCGTTGCTCTGTTGTATTTGTGTGTTGCTTTTGCATTGTGTTTATTTGTTTTGTGATTTATTGTAACTATTGTGAAAATGCCGCGAAAGACTGTGAATAGTGTATCGCGAGGTATTATGAACGAAACAACCGAATTAAATGACTTCATCAATAGTACCAGTGACACGCAGTGTAAGGATGATAATCCTGCGTTCACTAACAGTCAGTGCGTTTCAACCACTTGTCTTACTGCTGAACATATAGCATTCTTGCAACAAATGTTTAATCAACTTAATGAAAGTTTCAAAAAGACGAGTGAAACATACGACAAACTTAATGAAAGTTTCAAACAGACGAATGAAACGTACGACAGACTTAATGAAAGTTTCGACAACCATTTCAAACAACTTAATGAAAGTTTCGACAACCACTCCAAACAACTTAGCGAAACAATTAATGAAAGTTTCAATCTGGCGAACGAAAAACAAGAGAACCTTAACGAACGGAACAAACAAGTTAGTGAACAGAGTACAGCTGTTACCGTGCAATGTCAGGACATTAAAGAACCATTACGTGTGAATACTAAGGCTTGTGCTAAAAACAGTAATAAAGAAGTTGGCACTGTTGCACAAGAATTAAGTAGTGCATGTGTAGGCACAACAGAATCACATAAAGACGAAGTTAATGCAGTCACTGAACAATGTTCTAAAAACGCAGTACAGATACACGACGAGTTTAATTTAGAGTCAGTGGAAATTTCACACACTCTGAATACGGAAGTCAATAATAAAAGTGAACGTCAGAACAACCAAATTGACGAAAGTATTAAAGTAACAGAATTAACAACTATTTCAGTCACCAATACGTCACAGAATCCGCCACGTTGCGAGCATTTGTCAGAGTTGCGGAGCGCTTATAATGTGAGCAATTTACAGAGACTACGCGACTTAAAATCCGAAAAGCTACGCGACTTAAAACCTGAAAAGATACGCAATTTGAAATCCGAAATGACACAGACAAACAGATTCACACACAAAACTGAACGTGTTCTCAAATTCAGTGGCGAGAACGTAGATTACGAGCAATTTTTATCCGTAAGAAAGTGTAAGGAATTTAATAATGACAGAGCACAGATACACGATTTGCACTGTATGAGACAATTTATGTTTGTATTTTCACCGCTATTGCCTGTAATGCAGAAGCTGGCTTTGAACTGGATACGACAATTTATTTTTGTACTTTCATCAACATTGCCTATTTTACAAAAACTGCAATTAGCATGGATACAGCAATTTGCTATTGGATTTTTACCGCTATTGCCTGTAACACAAAAACTAAAATGTATTTGCAGTGCGTAATTGACCTCAGGGGATTCATTACGCTTTAATGAATATGTGCCGTAGCGAGCATAGGGCCCCGAGCTGTAGTAGTGCTGTTTCATCTTTAGTTTTCTGCACTGCTGCCTTCTCTTCTACTATCCTTTATATCTATCAAAACAGCTCTTTAACTATTGCTCTTCCTAGAATTAAGAAAATTGAGTAATGAAAACCCGATAAGACAAATTTTTTACCGAATGTGACAATTTTCAGTAGGCACTTCAGAACCACCAGCGTAATTTTAATAACAGATAAAATCGTAATCATCAGTATGTGTAAAATTATTAGTAACAGGAACCACATTTTTGGTAACAATAGACGTTTTTCACCACAACGGCATGAAAGTCAGCCGCTTAGCATTCCTGACCAACAATGTAATGTACAAGCTTTAATGTTTCGCCGCGTGCACGTATAGTCCCAGCTACAACAAATTGTAACTCACGGCAGCAAAGAAACAACTACGTATAGAAACACACTATTTCAATTCCTATCGCAAATGCACCGTATAGAAGTGACTATCATGACAAACGTAAAAATAATGAGCTCAATTTTCAGCGTACATTTAATAACAGTCGATCCTTTCAGCAGCAAGAACATCAGCAACAACATATTATAACGAATGAAACAGACAATAGGTGTCATCCATAGCGTAAGATGTCAGGAAGAAATAATAGTACAGTTCAAATGGTCAAAATACCACAGCATCGTCCCGTAAATAACAGCACGTATGACAGAATTTGACGAGACACAGTACAGGTAGTCTATTCCAGTAACGTAAGCAATACTTATTGACACGCAGAATTTTGTTCACGAGAATGTTATTTGAAATATGCTTTGTTGAATGCTCCACTTTTATCGCACCCAGACCTTACTAGAAATTTTTCTATTGCCACCGACAGTTCCAACACAGCTTTAGGCGTACACATTTTTCAGGAAATTGAAGAACATGGCTCAATAGTAATTAAAAACATCGCATTTGCAAGCCGCATTTTGTCACCTGCTGAACGAAATTATTCCGTTACTGAACTAGAAACATTATGTGTTGTATGGGCTTTTACGAGATTTCGGCACTTTCTTTATGGCAGACATACCACCGTTTACACAGATCACAGAGCTATTCAATTTTTACTTTCAGCTAAATTTACTCACGACAGATTAAGCAGATGGAAACTGTATTTACAGGAATTTAATTTTACGATTGTTCACATTCCCGGCACACAAAATGTTATAGCAGACGCACTTTCTCGTTCTCTCAGCAACAATCAGCAAGACGTAGCAACCAACTTCTGCAAAGCAAATTTCAGCGTCATGTACATTCAACAAGTTGCATTTGAAAATTTTATTTCATCGTCATTACAGGACATAGCACGAGAGCAAAGCAAAGACAATGTGTGGAAAGAAATTAAACACCTTTGGCAAGATAAGAATAATGTTACGATTAGAAACCACTACACTGTACGCAATGACATTCTGTTTCGCCGCTCTCATCCAGACAGTAACAATTGGTTATTATGCATTCCTGACGAACTGGTTAACAAATTAATCTGGTACACTCATTTAAGCTACGCACATTATGGAGCAAGAAAATGTTTTCTGATACTGAGACAGAACTGTTATTTTACAAACATGGAAAAACGTATACGACGAGTTTTAGCGTCATGCAAAATTTGCCAGAAAGCTAAGTCTGACACCACTTCACACATTCCTCCATTATATCCCATTATACCTGTTAAATTAAGACATATGGCCGCAGTAGACATTTTTGGTCCAATTCCGAGAACTAATAGAGGTTTTTGCTACATCTTTGTCGCTGTTGAACTCACTTCAAAATTTGTTACTTTCACTCCGTTACGCAAAGCTACTGCTAAAACTGTTTCGAAAGCATTTGTAAAGCATTTCTTATTTCATGTAGGGCATGTGATGAAAGTAATTTCTGACAATGGATCACAATTTCGTTCTGTCATATGGACACGCATGTTACGAGCTAGAAACATTTCTCCGATCTATATATCTAAGTACCACGCCTCTTCGAACCCTTGTGAACGACTAATGAAAGAAATTGGTAAACTGTGTAGAATATACTGCCACAAAAGACATGTTAATTGGGACACACACGTACACTCATTTCAAGATGTAATTAATTCCATTCCAAATGAATCCACTATGCTACCTCCGTCTGTTATACTGAAAAACGTTGAACCACCAAACAAAATCAAAGAATTAGTAACATTTCCTACATCTCGTCGATTACGACACCACGAAATAATTGACATTGCGCTGAACAACATCAAACGTGCCGCAGAGCGCCGGAGAAGACAGCAAAAACAGGTTTGTAGACACCGAGATTTTCACGTTGGACAGAAGATATTAGTACGTACACACTATTTATCCAACAAATTAAAAGGTAAGTGCAGTAAATTTGAACTTCTATACGCAGGTCCATATCGGATTCGCAGCATTCCTCACCCCAATGTTGTACACGTCGAAACTCTGAGAACCAGAAAATCGAAAGGCAACCATCATGTGTCAAACATTAAACCCTTTATCGAATGAAACCACTTTACGATGTAACATGCTATGAGGCCGTTTACACATTTTATGACCACTTATGCAATTATATTGACATTACTAATTACTGATCATTATCGTATTTTTTTCTTGGCAAGTGCCCGGCAAGGTAAGGTTAGCAGGTCGCTCTTCTTGTCGTTACACACTAGACCGTGCATTTTTTCAGATGAACTTACGCATTTTATGAATAATTATGCAATTCTCTATAATGACGCATTAATTTTATCAAATTCTCTCTCCATTGAAGTCTTTAATTATCGCATCTATTAACTACACTACATATAAGCTGAACACAACGAATGTCACATTTTGTCTTTCTTATGTATGTACGATTGTTTTCATGTTTTGTTTGTATGCACTGTGAACTAGTTAAGGTATAACACACACCATTTGACTTTGACATTTTGCCTTGTGATATCTCAACATCATGACTGTTTTACATTTTCCTTTTTTGCTGCTGCATTACGATATTCTCTGTACACTTTTTGCCTTTAAACACTGTCTGTGTTTTGAGATATTACGTTTTTCTGTCATGTTATGCTGTATGCTTAATTATGTCACCATTAACCAGTCATTATTTAATGGGTATATGATTTAAATGCCAGACAGTAATCTTTGTTCATCAGTTTCAGAAAGAAATGATGCGTAAAGGAAATAAATTAAACGGAAATGGGAATTTTAACTATGGAATAGACGAAAGAAGATACAAAACGTTATGAGGACGAGTAAATGGATCAGAATTAACAAGCATTAACCAGAATATATTATACACATCGCAGAATAGCAGTCTTAACTAATTTTTTCTTTCAGAATACAAAGCGATTGATGCAAGCTGTCAGACAGAACTACACATTTTAGTTTTAAGTGATGAAATATGCTAGGGATTAGGAATAGTTGTGTGATGAATAATGAAATGATTTTTGCAGATGATAATGAATGCTGATAATGAACAATGATGAAGAATATGGTACTATGAATAATGAAGTTTTTGTTTACAGGTGATGATAATGATGGAGTTATGATGATATGAATAATGAAGTTTTTCTTTACAGATGAGGATAATGTTGAAGTTATGTATTTATGCTATGTAGTTATTTAAGTATTTGTTGCAGTTTACTTTGACAGCAGGTGTTATATTGCGTAGTAGGATGACTGAAGGTTTTGGAAAGGACAGCTATGGAACACATTTTTTATACACATTTCACTACCTGTTAATTCGAAGTTCACTACTTTTCAGCATAGTCTGCGTTTCTTCTTTCAGTTCAATAATCCATTTTGTATTTTTCTTTCAGGAGAAGCTTTTTATGATAGTTACTAAACTTGTTACTTATTATACCTGTTCTAGTACTTGCATTTTTCTTACCCACTTGTGTCTATCATTTATAAATGTGATAACCTTGCTACAGCTGACTCATGACGAATGACGTTACACAATCTTTTCATTTATAGGAACAACCTAGAAGCAATTTTTTCTCTTATTTCTTCTTGCTTTCCCTTATAATTACCCAAAGCAATGCATTGCTAGCAAAAAAAAAAAACAAAATGTATTAACAGTCCCAGATAATGTCACTAGTTTATGATAATTCTGAATAACACTGATCAGCTCTGAATAGTATGTCACTTGAATAATGACTTCTTAATGATACCAAAACATAATTGCCACTATCTATTGTAATGAGAGTACTTATTATGCCCATGCTTATTAATGCTAATAATGTTTTATACTATTCAATACTTGCTGGCCACTGAGTGCCCATAATTAATGTAATTACTTATTATGCCCATGCTTATTAATGCTATGACTGTAATTAACTGATTTTTTTAATAATGATTTCTTAATGATATGAAGAATACTGAATGATGAATAATGTTTTATACTATTCAATACTTGCTGGCCACTGAGTGCCAATAATTAATGTAACTTAACGTTTTGTTAGTGTTTTCAATGATGACTTCCTATATTAATACTGAATGATGATAAATATTTTGTACTAATCGAAGGTTGCTAGGCCACTGAGTGTTAATAGTTACTTGTAAATATGTCATTTGAATGAGGAAAAATGTTTTGTAATACTCAATACTTGATGGCGATTGATTACCACTCTTGTCTTTAAATTAATTAATGAACATTTTTCTGTAATACTACATTCATGGTACAGAAATGTTCAATGACTAGAGTATGGATACCGCAAACTACTTATGTAATCACTAACCAAGACTTGTGTGTTAGTTAATGTCCTTCACCTTCTGACCTACCTACCTGACATTATTGTAACATCCATTTGTCTTGTCCATCCTCATTATCATGGAGCACTATATTTGGTTTTTGCACTAATTCTACGTTGGTGTGCCGCCTCTTAAGAGCGTGGTGTTGACACGACATGCTGTCCACCACCGTAACCGATGAAGACGCTATTCTGGTCCCACTGTTTGGTGTACCTGGTATACTGCCAAATGATAGTATGGAATACTACTACGACGTTTCACTGTCTTGATACGCTGATAAATACTTCTGGGAACGGAACTGCAGATTGTATCACTTAGTTGTGATTCTGTGGAAAGATATGGACTTTCAGTGCAGCTATGTGCAAACTAAAGTGCTACAACCATGATGCAATCCTTCCTTTCCTATCCTAATAGTGAAAATCATTTTTTTACTAACACCATTTATGTTCATGGCCTATACATTTTTTCTCGATTTGTTGAACTCTAGTGCGAGTACACTTGTGTCACTTGTCGACATGATTTTTGCCATTTGTTGTCAAAATACTAAAGACATTTTCGATTTGTTTTGAAGTGCAGTATGTGTGCACTCTTGTCATCTATATTGTATATACTTTTTGTGATTTGATGATTTTTTCTACTCTTGCGTTTATTTGTTATAAAAATGTTCAAAAGTTTTCAGTGCATGTGCACTTATGTGAATATGTTTTCAACTGAACTACAGTGCCTGTGCACTCTTCTCAATTTTCGATATGATTTGTGTTCATTCTGTATACCTTTTATGATTTATGTCATTTGTTACTCTTGTATATACATTTCGTCTTTTACTGATATGTTCTCCACTGCAGTGCATGTGCACTCATGACACTTGTCAACATGATGAAACTGCTAAAGAATTTTTCAGTGTGTGTACACTTTATTATCTGTCAAATAATTTGTATATACATTTTTCCTAATTTGTTTTGTACTTATATTTTGTCTTGTCTGTAATGTTTTGTAATCGGTGCATGCGCACAACATTTAATTCATGTGATACATCTAAATATTTTGTAAATGTTAATTAATTAAAAGAAAAATTTGTTACGATGGCAAGTCCAAATGACTCACCATCGCTGCCAAATTTTTGCCCCCCCAGTGGAGGGTTATGAAACACGTATGTTGTGCGGCAGCGATGCTGAGACATTGTAGAATCTCTGACCAGAGCAGTTGCGCTCGACTCGCAGTAGCGAGCAGTCAGTCAGTCTGCAGTAGTCAGTCCTCTGTAGTGCTAGGAGTATGTGAGTAGTAGTAGCGGAGAGCAGTCGGCGGGCGTCGGCAGAGCAATGGTCGAGATTCAGGATGAGGTATAATTTATTTAAATAAATAATCATGCAGCTTTGCGCTCATCAGATAATGTAACGAACAGTCATTGTAATTTAACTTTCAAAAATCGCCCCCAATAATAATTTTGATTTTTTGGAAAGCAATTTTTTAACAAAAGTATCATTTGATTCCCTTGCATTTCCTTAAACAAAAAAATTTCAGTTAACTTCAAAAAATTTAGTTATGGCGATACATCTATTGCAAGCTGTGCCGCAGAATAAGAGCAGAATTTTGACATGCAGTTTTAATAAGGTAAGAAATTTATTCTGAATTCGCACAGGGCAAACACCGACATTTCGGTTTAATTAAGTTTTGGTTATCACTGTAGTTTCATTGTCATGAGATTATCTTTCATTATTTAATGGGAACTTGTACTTGAGTCAGATAGCGAGCTTTCATTTTATTGTCTTTGCCGTTAATATTTTTGTGGGAGCTTACATTTAGCTCTAGGTCCATTTCATATAATTATTGTTCATTACATTTTTCTTGTGGGGAGGTTACACTTAGCTGTGGCTCCATTACTAATAAATATAGTTATTTTGATAGAAAATCTTGTGGGGAGGTTACAATGTATATAACAGTGCGCGATCGCTTTATCTCAACACTATGCGTCGCAAGTGGACCTCTGCCCACGCCACTCTGACGGGCACCCTGATAGCGGCAGTGGCGCCACACTCTCTGCATCCCCCGGTTTCTGTAGGACACATTTCACCGGCACTCACCCACATCAGAGAGTTCTCGATTAACTTCAGCTACTTAAGGTCGGAACTTCCGACGACACGGAAGCCCAGCACGAAAGACTATTATCGCCTCTATCAACAGCAGCCCGCATCTCGTGGTCGTGCGGTAGCGTTCTCGCTTCCGACGCCCGGGTTCCCGGGTTCGATTCCCGGCGGGGTCAGGGATTTTCTCTGCCTCGTGATGGCTGGGTGTTGTGTGCTGTCCTTAGGTTGGTTAGGTTTAAGTAGTTCTAAGTTCTAGGGGACTGATGACCATAGATGTTAAGTCCCATAGTGCTCAGAGCCATTTGAACCATTTTTTATCAACAGCAGCAACCTGTAAACACGGTCGCCCACAGACATCTTGGAGTTGCCTGGAACACGGTGTTCAAATGGTTCAAATGGCTCTGAGCACTATGGGACTCAACGTCTCAGGTCATTAGTCCCCTAGAACTTAGAACTACTTAAACCTAACTAACCTAAGGACATCACACACATCCATGCCCGAAGCAGGATTCGAACCTGCGACCGTAGCGGTCTCGCGGTTCCAGACTGCAGCTCCTAGAACCGCACGGGCACTTCGGCCGGCAAACACGGTGTGGCGGGCGGTACACACGCCTTTTCTACCTAGGACGGTGCCTTCATTGTGGTACGTGGTCGTGAATGGGAAGTTCGCTACTCGTCAGAGGCCACATTCCATACATCTGACGGACGACCCCTTGTGTGCGACATGCTCAGTCGCTGACTCGGCTGCACACCGTCTCACGTGCGCAGCGCACGCTGGCGTTACTCTTGCGGCGATTGCCGGAGTCTATCTCCCCTGATGACGTATTGCGCCCCGACACAGATATTGAAGCGTCCAGCGCGGATGATCCATAGTGTCAACCAAGTCAAATTCAAAGAACAGAGTGGAACAACCGACAAGAGGTGCACAAGTCACACACAATCCTAAAAACAGATTGCACCTTAAATGTAAATAGTTAACAGCATCTCCATGTCTAATAAGAGCTTAAAGCTGGGTACCTCTTCAAGGGACCTACGCCTTCCGTTAAGGGGCAGCGCACACTCTGGATGGAAGGATCTTAATTGTGGTTCCTCTCTTTTGAGCCCAACCCGACGGATACCTATGGTAGATCGGGGAAAACCACCGTTCAGGTCGTGTTGTCGGCGGGGCCGGGAGGTGCTAACTGCCACACCACGTATCATTGTAAGTCTCATTGGCTCAGCGTGAACTGTTTGTACAACCAACCTACACAGCCTATACCTCAACCTCCACTACAATAATAACTTCTGATCTGAAGCTTAAAGTTAGGCACCTCTTCAAGAGACCTACGCCTTCCATTAAGAGGCAGCGCACAGTCTGGATGGAAGGATCTTAATTGTGGTCCCTCTCTTTTGAGCCCAACCCGACGTCTACCTATGGTAGACCGAGGAAAACCACCGTTCAGGTCGTGTTGTCGGAGGTGCTTGCGCCTGATGTACTCTACTAGGAGCCTTGTAGGCTCAACACAAACCGTTAGCGTCATTACCTTTATAACTTTTACCACAAGTACCCTTTCATTAGCAACTTTGAGCCAAGCACAAAATCAGTTACCTCTCTATTCTATATCGTAAATAATTTAGCATGCTGGACATGGAGGTCTTAGTCTTAGTTTCTAGCTTTAACGTACCCTAATCTCTTCTAGTTAAGTTAGTTTTTAGGATGGTAGATGTTGAAGGCATGGTGAGCGACGGCCAGCGTCTTGAGGGTCATTCCAAGACCCGGGCCGCCGCCCACAACCAGGTGACGGGCAATATTACGAGGTGCGGCTAGAAAAAAACCGGACTGATGCTGGAAAAAACATTTATTTACAATTATTTACAATTTCATGTTATCTCCTTCAATGTACTGCCCTCCTCGGTCTCTACACCGCTCCATACCAATTTTCCACTGTTCATAGCAATGCTGCAGATCATTTTCGGTAAGTCCATACATTACTTCCGTCGCTTTTTCTTTTACTGCTTCAACAGTCTCAAATCTAGTTCCTTTCAAAGCTGACTTGACTTTAGGGAAAAGAAAAAAGTCACAGGGGGCCAAATCAGGTGAGTAGGGTGGATGATCTAAGATGGGAATGTTGTGTTTTGCCAAAAACGTCTTCACTGACAACGCACTGTGAGCTGGGGCATTGTCTTGGTGAAGGATCCGTGACTTTTTTCTCCACAAATCGTTCCGTTTTCTCCGTACCCGCTCACGTAGGGTAGCCAGGACGCTAATGTAGTAATGCTGATTCACTGTTTGTCCCTCTGGTACCCAATCAATGTGCACAATCCCTTTGATGTCAAAAAAAAAAAAACAATCATCATTGCCTTGAATTTCGATTTTGACATTCGTGCTTTTTTTTTGTCGTGGAGAACCAGGAGTTTTCCAATGCATCGATTGGCGTTTAGTTTCGGGATCGTAAGTAAAAAACCACGATTCATCGCAAGTAATAACATTTTGTAAGAAGGTGGGATCACTTTCAATGTTTTCCAGGATGTCAGAACAAATCATTCTTCGGCGTTCCTTCTGTTCAATTGTGAGACACTTTGGAACCATTTTTGAACACACTTTGTTCATGTTGAAACTTTCATGAAGAATCTGCCTAACACTTTCCTTGTCAACTCCTGTTAACTCAGACACTGCTCTGATTGTTAAACGGCGATCTTGTCGAACAAGTTTACCGATTTTTTCAATGTTTGCATCAGTTTTTGCTGACAATGGTCTGCCAGTGCGAGTGTCATCACTGGTGTCTTCGCGGCCATCTTTAAATCGTTTAAACCACTCAAACACTTGTGTTCGCGATAAACAATCATCGCCGTACACTTGTTGTAACATTACAAACGTTTCACTTGCAGATTTTCCTAGTTTGAAACAAAATTTGATGTTAACACGCTGTTCTTTCTGTACACTCAACATTTTCCGACGCACAGACAAAACGTCAACTACTTAAAACAGACGCCACGGGCAGACTGAGTGCAGGAGGCAGACGAAACTCGAGCAGTAGGCGGAGCGAGAGTCACGTGACAGGCCACGCGACTTTCAGCCTTATTGCATTCGTTTTATTGTTTCACCAGTACTAGTCCGGTTTTTTTCTAGCCACACCTCGTATACCTATCTCTTCTCCATTCAATTCTCTTCCTTCTTTCTAAATATTTAATTTCGTTTTTTTATTAGTATCTTACTCGATTTTGTATTAGTTATAAGTTTTTCTAATGCTGCACACAAAAAAAAAGATATCAAATGGATGTAAACAAACAGAGCCCGCCTCCACGTGGCGGGACACGGGCAACGCTGTGAATGGGGACGGGAGCCGGTGTGGTGTTACTTTTAGTCACACCGGACCCCGGACCCAGTCACAGCGGCTAAGTGGCAACATACGACCCACCATAAGAAATTAGATGGTGGGTCATAAAATATAAGCAGCTAGTGGAAAAAAAAAATAATTTGCGCCCCGACGGAGTATATTTTCCATCAACCAGGACGAACGCCGTTAACTGGCTAAAAGGCATGGCACGCACTTTACTACATATTTTGGGATGCTCCCAAAGGCACACTCGACTCTTGGTCCCTCCTGATGACGACACATGCAGCTCTCAGCCGCCACCCGAAGTACTGAACCCGTTTCGCAAATTATTTAGGTTCATTATTTGCGGATCCTCCTGCTCGCTGGGGCGTTCCGGGTATGAGACGCTGAGAATGGAGAAGAATCCTCAGAATCCTCGAGCATATTGATCCTCTACGGACGGAATGGGGGGGGGGGGGGGGGGGAACCTCACCCAACAGACGAGAAAACGACTCGGACGCTCGACTATGGCAGTTGTAGGATCTTTTTTGTGATGAAACACAAATAAATCCATAAAAAATACAAATGTTATAAAAATTAAAGAAATAGTTAAATAAAAGAACATAGACGAACCCACTACGTCCTCTTCCTGATCCTTAGATCCGCGAACACGTTGCTTGGGCGTGGCGGCGGGGTGGCAAGGCTTCGTGTGTCGACCCCTGCCCTACCGGTCGTCTTGGACCTGCAGCGGTTCCTTAAAATGTGGTCAGCGCGACAGACTGTCAATCCTACGGGCCCGGGTTCGATTAGCGGCTGGGTCGAAGATTTGCTCCGCTCAGGGACTGGCCGTTGTGTTGTCATAATAATCATCATTTCATCCCCATCGGCGCGCAAGTCGCCAAAGTGGCGCCACATCGAAAGACTTGCACCCGACGAACGGTCTACCCAACGTTAGACCCTAGTCACACGACATTTACTTTTTTATATCTCCAGAAATTGTTTCATCCTGGCATTTGTATGTGTTGTGGGATCAGAGGGTGCTACGTTTTGCCTTTTGTGCATAGTTTTACATCTCTCTGCAGTAAGTTGCGAGTCGTCGCAGCACTTCTTACAAAGCACTGACTCGATATTTGTGCAGCTTTTCCCGGAAAGTAGTGCAGAGAGAGAGAAGATCCAACGGAGAGCAGCGCGCTTCGTTACAGGATCATTTAGTAATCGCGAAAGCGTTACGGAGATGATAGATGAACTCCAGTGGAAGACTCTGCAGGAGAGACGCTCAGTAGCTCGGTACGGGCTTTTGTTGAAGTTACGAGAACATACCTTCACCGAGGAGTCAAGCAGTATATTGCTCCCTCCTACGTATATCTCGCGAAGAGACCATGAGGATAAAACCAGAGAGATTAGAGCCCACACAGAGGCATACCAACAATCCTTCTTTCCACGAACAATGCGAGACTGGAACAGAAGGGAGAAACGAACGATAGAGGTACTCAAGGTACCCTCCGCCACACACCGTCAGGTGGCTTGCGGAGTATGGATGTAGATGTAGATAGTTGATAATCGAATCATCTGGGACAAGTCTGAAGTTGGTACCCACATACCGTGCAGAGCCATTGATATAAGGCATGAAGATCAAGAGTCCCTTGACACTTCCGTGGGGCATTCCCGAAGTTACTCCTAACTCGACACTGTATTCATAATAATGTGCTGCGTCCTCCTTTAAAAAAAATCCTCAGTCCACTCGCGAATTTCATTTTGATCCGCTTTTTTTTTTTTTTTTTTTTTTTTTTTTTTTTTTTTTTTTTTTTTTTTTTTTCCCGTTGGTGTCGTATCCAGTCGAATGGCTTTCGCATGTCAAGAAATCCTTCATCGATCCGACTCCCCTGTTCCACGACACAGAAGAGATGAGAAGCATCACCTTCACGCACAGTCTTTAGTAGCCTGTATCTGCGTTATTTCGCGGAAAGACCACAAAGATAAGATAAGAGGGATTAGTGCTCGTACAGAGACATATAGGCAGTCGTTTTTCCCTTGTTCTGTTTGGGAGTAGAACAGGGAGAGGATAGTTGTGGTACGAGGTACCGTATGGTGGATTGCGGAGTATGTACGTAGATGTACATTCGGACAATCTGTGGCCCTCTTGCACCCTCCCACCGCTCCCCACCCCCAGCTGCTTCCCCCTCCCCATATAACTGCGTCACGGTCCCCTCCGACGTTCAGTTTGTTTTGTACGCCGACACACGCAACACGTCTGCTGGTCCGTAAGTTTTCATACCGTCCTCTCGGTACACCTATTACTTCTGATACCCTTTCGCCTCCTTGCGCAAACGTCGTTCGACACATCTGTGACCTCGCCACTGGGTACTTTTACTCAGTTCTATAAGATGCGAGAATCCTGTTGTGGTTATAACCTTTTCTCTTAGTAGGCGCTTCTTTCGTGATAGAACGTAAGAATTTTCTCTTATGACCGATTTTTACATTATTGTATATATTCTCATCTGCGAGAAAGTGATGTTATCATGATTATGGTTGGCAAGTTAACGGATCACTTTATCTCTAGTCGTAATTTTGTTACGCGAAAACATTTTGCGATTGTTTTCGTGCTATTTGTCCTCATCTGCATGTGCTCGTCTATAGTGGAAATACATAAATAATATACACGTGTTTGGAGAACACAATATTTGTATTTCTGGTGTTCATGTTTTTGCATTGGCTCTGGCATCGAACTGCATATATCGAGGGAAGGAACGAGGGACTATTACGCCGCCGGCTTAGTCGGCTGTTCCGTTAACGTTTTTAATTTAAACTTCCCCGTGAGAGTATTTAAAGAAAAAGGACTTTGTAGCGTTTATGCATAAAGTAATTACGTTTACAATTCGACTTCAACTTAACCCCTGCAAGCACGGCAGTTTCTTACTAAGAAGGCCACACAGATAAAATGATTTAATTGTTAGTTTCAGGCTGTTAAATCTGCGAGGCAATATTTACACCAATTTTACGCAAATGATATATGAATTCAGACTCTTTTTAAAGTCCCGGGCATCTGTAATGTATACCAGGTGTACCGGTATGAAATGAGCGTTAAGATACAAATGTATCGATAGGGAACATTTGTTGTGAACGAGCCTTAATTTTTTTTTTAGTTTGGTTGCTATGACATCTGTCAAAGATATTTAGTATACATTAAGTCATGGAACAAACAACATAATATGTTTTCATCGTGTTAACAATGTCGTATTTTGTACCAGGCAGTGATGATTCGCGGAAAGCATTAATTTTTTGATTTGAAAAAAAAGTTCTGCAGAGTCGCATCGAATGCTTGTCGAGGCATATGGTGATCATGCCCTGTCAGAAGCAACATGCAAAAGATGGTTTCAACGGTTCAGAAATAATGGTTTTGATGTAAGAAATCAAGAACGTGGAAGACCACCAGAAAAGTTCGAATACGCCGAATTGCAAGCAATATTGGATGAAGATGATACTTTGAGTCAGAAGCAAATGGCAGCAATGCTAAACGTTGCACAACAAACAATTTCTGGCCGTTTGAAAGCTATGGGAAAGATCCAAGAGTGTGGAAAATGGGTGCCACATGAATTGAATGAAAGACAGATGGAAAACCGAAAAACCATTTGTCAAATTTTGCATCAAAGACATGAAAGAAAATCAATTTTGCATCGAATTGTTACTGGCGATGAAAAATGGATTTATTTTACGAATCCCAAATGGGAAAAATCATGGGTTAATCCGGAACAACCATCAACATCGACCTCAAAACCAGGTAGATTCGGCAAGAAGACAATGCTCTGTGTTTGGTGGGATCAGAAAGGTGTGGTGTATCATGAGCTTCTAAAACCCGGTGAAACTGTGAATACTAATCGCTACAGACAACAAATGATCAATTTGAATTATGCATTGCTCGAAAAAAAGACCAGAATGGGCCAGAAGACATGGCAAAATAATTTTTTTACACGACAATGGACCTGCACGCAAAGCAAAACTGGTTCAGGATACAATCAAAACACTTGGCTCGGAGCTGCTACCCCTCCCGCCGTATTCACCAGACTTGGCCCCTTACGACTACCATTTGTTTTCATCAATGGGACACGCATTGGCTGAGGAACACTTCGATTCCTACGAAGAAATCGAAAATTGGGTGTCTGATTGGTTTGCTTCAAAAGACGAACATTTCTATTGGCGTGGTGTCCACAAATTGCCAGAAAGGTGGTCAAAATGTATAGAAAGCAATGGTCAGTACTTTGAATAAAATGTTTTTACTTTTCAATCTGTATATTGAGCAAGCAGTGAAGGAAACAAAAGAAAAATTCGGAGTAGGTATTAAAATCCATGGAGAAGAAATAAAAACTTTGAGGTTCGCCAATGACATTGTAATTCTGTCAGAGACAGCAAAGAACTTGGAAGAGCAGTTGAACGGAATGGACAGTGTCTTGAAAGGAGGATATAAGATGAACATCAACAAAAGCAAAATGAGGATAATGGAATGTAGTCGAATTAAGTCGGGTGATGCTGAGGGAATTAAGATTAGGAAATGAGACACTTAAGGTAGTAAAGGAGTTTTGCTATTTGGGCAACAAACTAACTGATGATGGTCGAAGTAGAGAGGATATAAAATGTAGACTGGCAATGGCAAGGAAAGCGTTTCTGAAGAAGAGAAATTTGTTAACATCGAGTATAGATTTAAGTGTCAGGAAGTCGTTTCTGAAAGTATTTGTATGGAGTGTAGCCATGTATGGAAGTGAAATGTGGACGATAAAGAGTTTGGACAAGAAGAGAATAGAAGCTTTCGAAATGTGGTGCTACAGAAGAATGCTGAAGATTAGTTGGGTAGATCACATAACTAATGAGGAGGTATTGAATAGGATTGGGGAGAAAAGGAGCTTGTGGCACAACTTGACTAGAAGAAGGGATCGGTTGGTAGGACATGTTCTGAGACATCAAGGGATCACCAATTTAGTATTGGAGGGCAGCGTGGAGGGTAAAAATCGTAGAGGGAGAGTAAGAGATGAATACACTAAGCAGATTCAGAAGGATGTAGGTTGCCGTAGGTACTGGGAGATGAAGAAGCTTGCACGGGATAGAGTAGCATGGAGAGCTGCATCAAACCAGTCTCAGGACTGAAGACCACAACAACAACAACAACAACTTTTCAGTTCAAAATTAGTGTTTTACTTTCACAAAAAACCGCTCATTTCAGACCGGTACACCTGGTATATGGAGACTGAAGCACCGAATGAAAATTTGTGCAAAGACTGGGTCTCGAACCTGGGTCTCCTGCTCACAAAGGCAGATGCGGTAATCACTACGCTACCGTTGCACAGTGGCTTTCCATGCAGTCGTGCAAAGCCACTGTGCCAGGGTGGCGTAGTGATTACCGCATCTGTCTAATCAGTAAGAGACCTCTTTTGGAATTCTGGCCTTGGTACAGATTCTCATTCATCGCTTCATCGCTTCGTTAATTTTGCAATTTGTAAGTGTGGGACTGAGGTGGTCACATAATGACAACCCAGAAAAGGAACACCAGCAAGGGTTGAATATCGGAAATAATCGATGTAGTAGTGAATTTTTGTAGAGTTGTAAGAGGGAGTGGTCTGAACAACATCCTAAAGGGGGCGAGCATATTTGAAAGCCGCTTATGTAAGTTCCCTTTGAATAACTCGAAAACTGCGGCCTCTAGCAAAAACGTATCCCAGTACAACGTTAAATTATATTAAACGTCTTACAAAAAAAAGGCCCTATTAATTTTTTCTGTAGGACCAAAACTTTGCACGTAGAGAGTGAGAGAATATCGAAAATCTCGTGCACCGCGCATGCGCTGTAGTTTAGGGGTTTTTATAGGCCAGTATGTCGTAGTTTCCCGACTTTATGGACTGTAAATGTCCTGTATGAAATTGTTCGGTTCAACTTCATCCTTGCCCCGTTGGAGGTTTGAGTGCTCCCTCGGGCATAGGTGTGTGTGTTGTCCTTAGGTAAGTTAGACTACGTACCGATGACCTGAGCAGTTTGGTCCCATAAGACCTTATCACAAATTTCCAAATTTTTTCAACTTCGTCGGCTACAGGAAGTCCCTGGAGGAATGATCAGTATTGAGGGATATCACAAGAAGATCATTCGAAGGGAAAAACTTGATCTGGATACATGCCCTATTCCGAATGGTTTCCAAGCTAGAACACATTGTTCCTGTGCTAGTGGTGTGCACATGCGCCTCTTACCCACCGAACCTCTTCGACGTTTTATTCTAGCTCTACCTACCTCATTGCTTTCAACCTGTTTTCTCGGGATGGAAATGAAACTACTCGTTTGGCGCCTTGGTGCTGGGTTGGGTTGATTTCGGGGGAAGAGACCAAATTCGAGGTCATCGGTCTCGTCAGATTAGGGAAGGATGGGGAAGGAAGTCGGCCGTGCCCTGTCAAAGGTACCATCCTTGTATTTGCCTGGAGCGATTTTAGGGAAATCACGGAAAACCTAAATCAGGATGGCCGGACGCGGGATTGAACCGTCGTCCTCCCGAATGCGAGTCCAGTGTGCTAACCACTGCGCCACCTCGCTCGGTCCCTTGGTGCAGGTCCTCTTACATTCGATGCCACATTGGGCGATCTGCGCGCCGGATTTTTCTCGAGATGTTTTTCTGCCATAGGAATGGGTCTGGACTCATAATTGAACCTTGTGGGAACCCTTTTGTGGTTTCTCTCCAGTTACTAAAATTTTATATCTTTTAGACATTGTTTGAATTACTCAGCACAACTTTTTGTCTCCTGTTTGTTAAGTATGATTTAAACCAGTTGTGTGTAAGGCCAGCAATTCCACAAATAACAATGTATGTTAAATGTGCTTTATCTTGGAATAGAGCATATGTCTATCTGCAGTTCCTCCTAGGACAGCCTGTATGGACTGCCTCAGAAAAAGATTGAATCTACCAGAAGACAGTGCACGTGTGATTGTAATTATACACATGCATACACCACTGCCCCATTTTGTGGGCGTCGCTTCTTTGATCAGTAGTGTGTATGTAGGAGCTACCTGCACTTTCTCCCAGTCACCTGGAACTTTGTGCTGGGCCAGAGATTTGCAATGAATTCAAACTAAGCAAGGGAACTGTGGCGAAAAGTCCTTTTTGTAAAACCGATTGGGATTCCATCTGGCTGCAGCGACTTTTAGCTGCTTTTCAACGCCAGGAACAACGGAAAAAGCATGCGAAGTTCAGAAGAACGCGAAATCCCGAAGATTGGCTAAAATTTACAGACGCGAGAAATTTGGCACGGACTTCAATGCGAGATGCCTTTAATAGGTTCCACAACGAAACATTGGCTCGAAATTTGGTAGAAAACCCGAAGAAATTCTGGTCGTATGTAAAGTACACAAGCGGCAAGACGCAGTCAATACCTTCGCTGCGCAGTGCCGATGGTACTGTTACCGACGACTGTGCCGCTAAAGCGGAGTTATTGAACGCATATACTGTATTCAAACATTATGAATCACCTCTGAGGGAACGATCTATTGATACGCAATCAGCATGGTTTCAGAAAACATCGTTCTTGTGCAACGCAGCTAGCTCTTTATTCGCACGAAGTAATGGCCGCTATCGACAGGGGATCTCAAGTTGATTCCGTATTTCTAGATTTCCGGAAAGCTTTTGACACCGTTCCTCACAAGCGACTTCTAATCAAGCTGCGGTCCTATGGGGTATCGTCTCAGTTGTGCGACTGGATTCGTGATTCCCTGTCAGGAGGGTCGCAGTTCGTAGTAATAGACGGCAAATCATCGAGTAAAAGTGAAGTGATATCAGGTGTTCCCCAGGGAAGCGTCCTGGGACCTCTGCTGTTCCTGATCTATGTAAATGACCTGGGTGACAATCTGAGCAGTTCTCTTAAGTTGTTCGCAGATGATGCCGTAATTTACCGTCTAGTAAGGTCATCCGAAGACCAGTATCAGTTGCAAAGCGATTTAGAAAAGATTGCTGTATGGTGTGGCAGGTGGCAGTTGACGCTAAATAACGAAAAGTGTGAGGTGATCCACACGAGTTCCGAAAGAAATCCGTCGGAATTCTATTACTCGATAAATAGTACAATTCTCAAGGCTGTCAATTCAACTAAGTACCTGGGTGTTAAAATTACGAACAACTTCAGTTGGAAAGACCACATAGATAATATTGTGGGGAAGGCGAGCCAAAGTTTGCGTTTCATTGGCAGGACACTTAGAAGATGCAACAAGTCTACTAGAGAGACAGCTTACACTACACTCGTTCGTCCTCTGTTAGAATATTGCTGCGCGGTGTGGGATCCTTACCAGGTGGGATTGACGGAGAACATCGAAAGGGTGCAAAAAAGGGCAGCTCGTTTTGTATTATCACGTAATAGGGGAGAGAGTGTGGCAGATATGATACGCGAGTTGGGATGGAAGTCGTTAAAGCAAAGACGTTTTTCGTCGCGGCGAGATCTGTTTACGAAATTTCAGTCACCAACTTTCTCTTCCGAATGCGAAAATATTTTGTTGAGCCCAACCTACATAGGTAATGATCGTCAAAATAAAATAAGACAAATCAGAGCTCGAACAGAAAGGTTTAGGTGTTCGTTTTTCCCGCGCGCTGTTCGGGAGTGGAATGGTAGAGAGAGAGTATGATTGTGGTTCGATGGACCCTCTGCCACGCACTTAAATGTGAATTGCAGAGTAGTCATGTAGATGTAGATGTAGATGTTTGTCGTAAGTGGTCCCTTTGGCATATGGGAGTCTGTGTAGCTGTGAGACGATGGTACGGCTGTACGATCCTCCTTCGTGAACGATTTGGGCAGAGGCGTGTGACGGAAAGCAACAGGTGCGGCAGCGACCAAGCGCTGTTAACCTCGTCGGCTGGCACGGGTCGTGACGGGAAGCCATTACGCCACGTCACATACCGGGCGCTATGGCGGGGCGTTATTACGGCGACGCGTCGACCGTGGCGTGCGCTACGTGCCGCGGCGGTTGGCACGCCTGACTAAAGCGGGCAGGCAGCGCTGCGTGCGGGGAAGTCCCGCCCTGCCTCCGCCGCCAGTCTGGCCACGCACGTGGGG
The DNA here is from genome assembly GCF_023898315.1 of Schistocerca nitens. Taxonomy (NCBI): domain Eukaryota; kingdom Metazoa; phylum Arthropoda; class Insecta; order Orthoptera; family Acrididae; genus Schistocerca; species Schistocerca nitens. The sequence continues at coordinate 162,009,799 of NC_064624.1, read as the reverse complement.
CGTCACACGTGTGACTGACGTGTGACGGCGAGCGGGCGCCCACCACCCGCGTGTGTGGCATGCGTGGAATACATCAGCACACCTGTCCTCTCCTCAGGCACACAAACACACACACCTGCCGACAACGAGCTAACTGCGTAAGTACCTGATTTATTGGTACTACATACTATATAAAGCAGTGCCTTACCATGGTGAAACTGTGCACGTTGCAGAATTGCCAAAGTACTACTCTCGCTCTGGGGATTAGGAAACCCTACGGGCTAAAGTTCTGAATAACTGGTATTTTTCGGTTTTGTTTGGTCTCAGTTATAGCAGGCTCTTTTCGATATTTGCCAACAACTGGGTAAAAAACAGGTATATCAGTTTTCCATGGCAGTAGTGCTAAAATTCCAGAATGAGATTTTCACTCTGCAGCGGAGTGTGCGCTAATATGTAACTTCGTGGGAGATCAAAACTGTGTGGCTGACCGAGACTCGAACTCGGGACCTTTGCCTATCGCGGGCAAGTGCTCTACCATCTGAGCTACCGAAGCACGAGTCACGCCCGGTACTCACAGCTTTACTTCTGCCAGTACCTGGTCTCCTACCTTCCAAACTTTACAGAAACTCTCCTGCGAACCTTGCAGAAAAAAAAAATGGTTCAAATGGCTCTGAGGACTATGGGACTCAACTGCTGTGGTCATAAGTCCCCTAGAACTTAGAACTACTTAAACCTAACTAACCTAAGGACAGCACACAACACCCAGCCATCACGAGGCAGAGAAAATCCCTGACCCCGCCGGGAATCGAACCCGGGAACCCGGGCGTGGGAAGCGAGAACGCTACCGCACGACCACGAGATGCGGGCGAACCTTGCAGAACTATCACTCCTGAAAGGAAGGATATTGCGAAGACATGGCTTAGACACAGCCTGGGGGATGTTTCCAGAATGAGATTTTCACTCTGCAGCGGAGTGTACGCTGATATGAAACTCCCTGGCAGATTAAAGCTGTGTGCCGGACCAAGACGCGAACTCGGAACCTTTGCCTTTCGCGGGCAAGTCCTCTACCATCTGAGCTAGTTCTGCAAAGGTTCGCAGGATAGCTTCTGTAAAGTTTGGAAGGTAGGAGACGAGGTACTGGCAGAAGTAAAGCTGTGAGGACGGGGCGAGAGTCGTGCTTCGGTAGTTCAGATGATAAAGCACCTGCCCGCGAAAGGCAAAGGTCCCGAGTTCGAGTCTTGGTCCGGCACACAGTTTTAATCTCCCAGGAAGTTTCAGTGCTAAAATTTTACGATTTTAAAACCTAAATTTTTTTTGGGAATTCGATTGCGTCTTATTTATTCATGACATTTCCATTGCTTTGAAGTATTGGGTTAGTACAAAAAGTGAGAAAAACGACTGGTGCTATTTTAATAACAACAGCGACAGAAACGAACTATGAACATACGAAATAAGAATACGTACCGCATTTTTGATACAATACTGTACCTGTTTCTGTGTGATGTGGCTTATTAGATGATACGATACGTATGTACAGTGTGCAAGACTTTCCCTCACATTGTCGACACAGTAGTTTCTCAGTGTCATTCTCAGACATCGGTTGTGTTGCAGAATGATGGTGTGTCGGCAGTCTGGGAGTTAGGATTGACACAAACGAGAAACGAGAGAAGTTCATCTGCATCTACCTCCATACTCCACAAGCCACCTGACGGTGTGTGGGGGAGGGTACTTTGAGTACCTCTATCGGTTCTCCCTTCTATTCCAGTCTCGTATCGTTCGTGGAAACAAAGATTGTCGGTATGCCTCTGTGTGGGCTCTAATCTCTCTGATTTTATCCTCATGGTCTCTTCGCGAGATATGAATAGGAGGGAGCAATATACCGCTTGACTCCTCGGTGAAGGTATGTCTCCTAACTTCAACAAAAGCCTGTACCGAGCTACTGAACATCTCTCTTTCAGTGTCTTCCACTGGAGTTTATCTATCACCTCCGTAACGCTTTCGCGATTACTAAACGATCCTGTAACGAAGCGCGCTGCTCTCCGTTGGATCTTCTCTATCTCTTCTATCAACCCTATCTGGTACGGATCCCACACTGCTGAGCAGTATTCAAGCAGTGGGCGAACAAATATACTGTAACCTACTTCCCTTGTTTTCGGACTGCATTTCCTTAGGATTCTTCCAATGAATCTCAGTCAGGCATCTGCTTTACCGACGATCAACTTTATATGATCATTCCATTTTAAATCACTCCTAATGCGTAGTCCCAGATAATTTATGGAATTAACTGCTTCCAGTTGTTGACCTGCTATATTGTAGCTAAATGATAAGGGATCTATCTTTCTATGTATTCGCAGCACATTACACTTGTCTACATTGAGATTCAGTTGCCATTCCCTGCACCATGCGTCAATTCGGTGCAGATCCTTCTGCATTTCTGTACAATTTTCCATTGTCACAACCTCTCGATATACCACAGCATCATCTGCAAAAAGCCTCAGTGAACTTCCGATGTCATCCACAAGGTCATTTATGTATATTGTGAATAGCAACGGTCCTACGACACTCCCCTGCGGCACACCTGAAATCACTCTTACTTCGGAAGACATCTCTCCATTCAGAATGACATGCTGCGTCCTGTTATCTAGGAATTTCTCAATCCAATCACACAATTGGTCTGATAGTCCATATGCTCTTACTTTGTTCATTAAACGACTGTGGGTGACCGTATCAAACGCGCTGGAGAAGTCAAGAAACACGGCATCTACCTGGGAACACGTGTCTACGGCCCTCTGAGTCTCGTGGACGAATAGCGCGAGCTGGGTTTCACACGATCGTCTTTTTCGAAACCCATGCTGATTCCTACAGAGTAGATTTCTAGTCATTATACTCGAACATAATACGTGTTCCAGAAGACTGTAACCGTGACTTTACCGGCTGAGGGTATGGCTTTAAACTTTTTCTTGGTAGGGGAGTGGGTGTGGCGCCACTCCATTGATTGCCGTTTTGTTTCAGGTTCGAAGTGATGAACCCATGTTTCATCGCCTGTAACAATCTTTGACAAGAAATTGTCACCCTCAGCCACATGACGAGCAAGCAATTCCGCACAGATGGTTCTCCTTTGCTCTTTATGGTGTTCGGTTAGACAACGAGGGACCCAGCGGGAACAAACCTTTGAATATCCCAACGGGTGAACAATTGTGACAGCACTACCAACAGAGATGTCAAGTTGAGCACTGAGTTGTTTGACGGTGATCCGTCGATCATCTCGAACGAGTGTGTTCGCACGCTCCGCCATTGCAGGAGTCACAGCTGTGCACGGCCGGCCCGCACGCGGGAGATCAGACAGTCTTGCTTGACCTTGCGGCAATGATGACACACGCTTTGCCCAACGACTCACCGTGCTTTTGTCCACTGCCAGATCACCGTAGACATTCTGCAAGCGCCTATGAATATCTGAGATGCCCTGGTTTTCCGCCAAAAGAAACTCGATCACTGCCCATTGTTTGCAACGCACATCCGTTACAGACGCCATTTTAACAGCTCCGTACAGCGCTGCCACCTGTCGGAAGTCAATGAAACTATACGAGACGAAGTGGGAATGTTTGAAAATATTCCACAATAAATTTCCGGTTTTTTCAACCAAAATTGGCCGAGAAAAAAAATGTGTTGCATTACTTATTGAACTGCCCTCGTAAATTTGCTTGATATACCTATCTATAGTTTTACTGATGTGCTATGAACTTTAAATAATTACTGAATCCTGAATTTTGTGGTTACTTCAAGGTGAAAAATTGATACCGTCGAAGAGTGATGATGCAGGAAGGTCATCAACTTATGACCTTTCGTTTTCACTGATGAGGCATCAATCCGCTTCACCTTAGCCGTCTTTGTCAGAGAACTGAAATCGTTTTCTGCCACATCCTCAACCCAATACCTGTACAATTTCTTACCCCTTCACCTTAGTTGGAATTTTTCGGTCGTGCATTATCCTGCTGAAATGTAGTGTTTCGCAGAGATCGAATGAAGGGTAGAGCCACGGGTCGTAACACATCTGAAATGTAGCGTTCACTGTTCAAAGCGCCGTCAATGCGAACAAGAGGTGACCGAGACGTGTAACCGATGGCACCCCGTACCATCACGCCGGGTGATACGCCAGTATGGCGATGACGAATACACGCTTCCAATGTGCGTTCACCGCGATATCGCCAAACACGGATGCGACCATCACGATGCTGTAAACAGAACCTGGATTCATCCGAAAAAATGACGTTTTGCCATTCGTGCACCCAGGTTCGTCGTCGAGTACACCATCGCAAGCGCTCCTGTCTGTGATGCAGTGTCAAGGGTAACCGCAGCCACGGTCTCCGAGAGGGTAGTCCGTGCTGCTGAAAAAGTCGTAGAACTGTTCGTCACATGGCTGTTGTCTTGCAAACGTCCCCATCTGTTGACTCAGGGATCGAGACGTGGCTGCACGATCCGTTACAGCCGTGCGGATAAGATGCCTGTCATCTCGACTGCTAGTGATACGAGGCCGTTGGGATCCAGCACGGCGTTCCGTATTACCCTCCTGAACCCACCGATTCCATATTCTGCTAACAGTCATTGGATCTCGACCAAAGCGAGCAGCAATGACGCGATACGATAAACCGCAATCGCGATAGGCTACAGTCCGACCTTTATCAAAGTCGGAAACGTGATGGTACGCATTTCTCGTCCTTACACGAGGCATCACAACAACGTTTCACCAGGCAACGCCGGTCAATTGCTGTTTGCGTATGAGGAATGGGTTGGAAACTTTCCTCATGTCAGCACGTTGTAGGTGTCGCCACCGGCGCCAACCCCGTGTGAATGCTCTGTAAAGCTAATCATTTGCATATCACATCATCTTCTACCTGTCGGTAAAATTTCGCGACTGTAGCACGTCATCTTTGTCGTGTAGCAATTTTAATGGCCAGTAGTGTAGTTTCCAGTCACGAACGTACTGGACATTTTTTCATCGGATAGTCTGTGAACAGTGCGCGTCATTTGAGCATACTCCGCAATAACTTCGTTGCACAGCTTCTTGCTACTCCGTTGCCCTTCGTGCAGCGTAGAGCGAGCCCACTTGCTGCAAACGCTGTGCTGGATTTTCTACACCAGTGTTTCGATACGGCGGTCACTTCACTCAAATTTGCAGGTCGTTTCAATGACGGACATTCCTGAGCCCGCTGTAGCCCAGACCTGAAGCCATGTCACTTCGTTCTTTAGGGGTGCCTAAAGGAAACAATTTTTCCCCTAACGTCCACTTGACTTGAACGAGCTCAGACGCCTCATCGTTCAAGCTTGCAGTGGAATCACGCAAGACGTTTGCCAGGGGGTTATCGCTAACGCCAATGAAGGAAGTTAGGAATCACACTACCGAGGGAGATGACGCAGTGGTTAGCACACTGGACAAGCATTCTCGAGGACGACGGTTCAAAACTAGGTCTGGCCATGATTCAGGTTTTCTGTGGTTTCCCTCAATGGCTTCAGGATGGTTCCTTTGAAAGTGGACGGTCTACTTCCTTCCCTAATCTGATGGGACCGATGACCTCGGTGTTCGGTCCCCTCCATCAAATCAACCAACCAATCAATGGAGAATCCGTTAGATTACGAGGGGGTGGAGATCTCTTTTGAACAACAAATTGCAAGGCATCCAAGATGTGTTCGATAATGTTCGTGTCTGGGGAGTTTGGCCGCCAGCGGAAGGGTTTAAACTCACAAGACTATTCCTGGACCCACTCTGTAGCAGTTCTGCAGGTGTGGGGTGTCGCATTGTCCTGCTGGAATTGCCCAAGTCTGTCGGAATGCACGATGGACGTGAATGGATGCAGGTGATCAGACCGGATGCTTACGTACGTGTCACCTGTCATAGTCGTATCTAGACGTATCAGGGGTCTCATATCACTCCAACTTCACACGCCCCACACCATCATAGAGCCTCCACCAGTTACAACAGTCCCCAGCTGACATGCAGGGTCCACGGATTCATGAGGTTGTCTCCATACCCGTACGCGTCCACCCGCTGCATACAATTTCACACGAGACTCGTCCGACCAGGCAACAGTTTCCAGTCACCAACAGTTCAATGTCGTTGTTGACGGGTCCAGGCGAGGCATAAAATTTTTTGGTTCCGAAAGCCCATATCGATGATGCTTCGCTGAATGGTTGGCACGCTGTCACTCGTTGATGGCCCAGCATTGAAATCTGCAGCAATTTGCGGAAAGGTTGCACTCCTATCACCTTGAACGATTCTCTTCAGTCGTCGTCGGTCCCGTTCTTGCAGGGATTGTCTCTGCCTCGTGATGACTGGGTGTTGTGTGCTGTCCTTAGGTTCTATGGGACTGATGCCCATAGATGTTTAAGTCCCATAGTGCTCAGAACCATTTTGAACCCGTTCTTGCAGGATCTTTTTCCGGCCGCAGCGATGTCGGAGATTTGATGTTTTACTGGATTCCTGACATTCACGGTACACTCGTGAAATGGTCGTACGGGAAAATCCCCGCTCCATCGCTACCTCGGAGATGCTGTGTCCCATCACTCGTGCGCCGACTGTAACACCACGTTCAAACTCACTTAAAATCTTGATAAGCAGCCATTGCAGCAGCAGTAACCGATCTAATAACTGCGTCAGGCACTTGTTGCCTTATGTAGACGTTGCCGACTGCAGCGCCGTATTCTACCTGTTTACATACAGGGTGTTTCAAAAATGACCGGTATATTTGAAACGACAATAAAAACTAAACGAGCAGCGATAGAAATACACCGTTTCTTGCAATATGCTTGGGACAACAGTACATTTTCAGGCGGACAAACTTTCGAAATTACAGTAGTTACAATTTTCAACAACAGATGGCGGCTGCAAGTGATGTGAAAGATATAGAAGACAACGCAGTCTGTGGGTGCGCCATTCTGTACGTCGTCTTTCTGCTGTAAGCGTGTGCTGTTCACAACGTGCAAGTGTGCTGTGGACAACATGGTTTATTCCTTAGAACAGAGGATTTTTCTGGTGTTGGAATTCCACCGCCTAGAACATAGTGTTGTAGCAACAAGACGAAGTTTTCAACGGAGGTTTAATGTAAGCAAAGGACCGAAAAGCCATACAATAAGGGATCTGTTTGAAAAATTTCAACGGACTGGGAACGTGACGGATGAACGTGCTGGAAAGGTAGGGCGACCGCGTACGGCAACCACAGAGGGCAACGCGCAGTTAGTGCAGCAGGTGATCCGACAGCGGCCTCGGGTTTCCGTTCGCCGTGTTGCAGCTGCGGTCCAAATGACGCCAACGTCCACGTATCGTCTCGTGCGCCAGAGTTTACACCTCTATCCGTACAAAATTCAAACGCGGCAACCCCTCAGCGCCGCTACCATTGCTGCACGAGAGACATTCGCTAACGATATAGTGCACAGGATTGATGACGGCGATATGCATGTGGGCAGCATTTGGTTTACTGGCGAAGCTTATTTTTACCTGGACGGCTTCGTCAATAAACAGAACTGGCGCATATGGGGAACCGAAAAGCCCCATGTTGCAGTCCCATCGTCCCTGCATCCTCAAAAAGTACTGGTCTGGGCCGCCATTTCTTCCAAAGGAATCATTGGCCCATTTTTCAGATCCGAAACGATTACTGCATCACGCTATCTGGACATTCTTCGTGAATTTGTGGCGGTACAAACTGCCTTAGACGACACTGCGAACACCTCGTGGTTTATGCAAGATGGTGCCCGGCCACATCGCACGGCCAACGTCTTTAATTTCCTGAATGAATATTTCGATGATCGTGTGATTGCTTTGGGCTATCCGACACATACAGGAGGCGGCGTGGATTGGCCTCCCTATTCGCCAGACATGAACCCCTATGACTTCTTTCTGTGGGGACACTTGAAAGAAGACCGCCAGAATCCAGAAACAATTGAACAGCTGAAGCAGTACATCTCATCTGCATGTGAAGCCATTCCGCCAGACACGTTGTCAAAGGTTTCGGGTAATTTCATTCAGAGACTACGCCACATTATTGCTACGCATGGTGGATATGTGGAAAATATCGTTCTATAGAGTTTTCCAGACCGCAGCGCCATCTGTTGTTCACAATTGTAACTACTGTAATTTCGAATGTTTGTCTGCCTGAAAATGTACTGTTGTCCCAAGCATATTGCAACAAACCGTGTATTTCTAACGCTGCTCGTTTAGTTTTTATTGCCGTTTCAAATATACCGGTCATTTTTGAAACACCCTGTATCTCTCTGTGTTTGAAGACGCATGGTATACCAGTTTCTTTCGCGCTTCAGTGTGTACCGGCGATATTTTTTTCACCGATGTCGAAAGATATTTACACGTCATTTTTTTCTGCACAGTCTTTTTGTATTTCTATTTGTTTGGCTAGTTTTGCTTGATTATCCCAGGGTCTGTTCAAATATGTGTGAAATCTTACGGGACTTAACTGCTAAGGTCATCAGTCCTTGAGCTAACACACTACATAACCTAACTTAAACTAACTTACTTGCTAAGAACAACACACACACACCCATGCCCGAGGGAGGACTCGAACCTCCACCGGGACCAGCCGCGCAGCCCACGACTGCAGCGCCGCAGCCGCTCGGCTAATCCCACGCCGCTATCCCAGGGTATGGTCAGGCTGTCTGCGTAAGATAGTGGATTTTCCGTTGTTTCTCCCATTCCATCATTACTTTGTCCATGACTCGGCTGAACAATAGTTGGTATAATCCGTCGCCTTGTCTCCAGTTTTGATCATGAAACGGTCAAAGATTTCACCCAAGAATTTAAATCTTTTGATACTGTTCTAGCCTGTGTCTGATTAGTCACAGTGTTTTCGGGTCGAGCCACTGTTCTACGATGTTGAACGTGGATAGCCGGACGACAAAATCATACGATTTCTTGAAGTCTATGAAAGTGCAAATGTTTGGAGCATTTCTCATGACTCTGTATTTTAGAATTGTTTTAAGGCTGAAGATTTGTTTCGTGCATGAACGACCGGGGCAGTTGTTCACCTTAACCATATCTGCTTTCTTGCGCAGTGGGTGGACGAGTTCACAATTGCAGTCGCGATGAAGCCTTTCTCGTTCGCGAGATGGTCGTTATTATTCGTGTAAGTTCCTGTAAAGATTTAGTACGAGATTCCTTAGGAGTTCTGCAATGATGCTTTCTTCTGGCAGATGTCGCATTGTTTTCTTTTTTTAATTTTAAGTATATATTTGTGGATTTCTTCACATGTTGTGGGAAGTGATTGTGGATGAGTGGAGGTACAGTCCTGAGTTGGAAATCATGTTTCAGGTTCAGGGCAACTAAGAAGACCAGAGAAATAACGTCCCAGTTGCCGACAATTCTCTTGATTAGTTAATGCGAGTTTTCCATCTTGTTTTGTGAAGCGCAAGTTTTCAGGTGTTTACCAGCGGACCTTCCTTCCAGCATGCCCCCGGTGTCCGTCTGGCGTGTGTTGCGTCGACGTTTGGACGTGAAACCAAACAAAATTCAGCTACTGCAAGCTCTTCGTGAAGGTGACAAACAACAACGTGTGGAGTTCTGTAATTTCGTTCTTGGCAAGATGGAGAACGACAGCTTTTTTCCAAGCTTAGCGTTTCGTGACGAGGCAGCATTCCCTTTAAATGGAAAGGTGAACCGTCATAATGTGAGAATATGGGGTACGGAACACCCACATGAAGTTGTAAAACATGAGAGGAACTCTCTAAAATTTAATGTGTTTTGTGCAGTTTCACGGGAATAGTTGTACGGTCCGTTTTTCTTTGTCGAGAACACTGTTACAGGAAGCACATATCGCGATATGCTTGAGAACTTTATTTTCCCGCCGTTGGAGACTGATTCGAACAACTTCATTTACCATCAGGATAGGGCACCGCCACACTGGTATATGGAAGTGCGGGAAATTTTGAATCAGAGGTTTACTGAACGATGGTTCAAATGGCTCTGAGCACTATGGGACTTAACTGCTGAGGTCATCGGTCCCCTAGAACTTATAACTACTTAAACCTAACTAACCTAAGAACATCACACACATCCATGCCCCAGGCAGGATTCGAACCTGCGACCGTAGCGGTCAGGCGGTTCCAGACTGTAGCGCCTAGAACCGCTCGGCCACTCCGGCCGGCACTGAACGATGGATGAGTCGCAATGGACCAAATAATTCAGCCTTACATTACTGGCCTCCAAAGTCACCGGACCTGACTGTGTGCGATTATTTCTTGTGGGGGTTTATAGATGACTCTGTTTAGGTGCCTCCCTTACCAACAATAATAAATGAACCGAGACATCGCATAACAGCAGCTGTGGAAGCTGTAGCTCAAGACATGCTCGCTGCAGTGTGGTGACAATTTGAATAGCGCATCGACGTATGCCATGCATCTCAAGGGGGCATATTGAACACCTATGAGAAGGCATGAAAAAAATCTTTTTGAGTTTCCCGTTCATTATATATGTTTATTAGTTTCAGAAATATAGACGTGCCAAATCGGATGATTCCTTTTGACACAGCCTAGGCTTTCCGTTGGTTTGCCTAATGAGTTTTCCTGCCAGTTTTCTGGACATTAAAACGATACAGGTTTTCTGGGGCCTTTTTTTCTGTTGTATTCCTAGAAGCCTTGTCTGCGTCTTTCAAGTGCGTTTTCACATTCAGAGTCCCACCATGGATGTCTAGTGTTCTTTTGCTTTTTGTGTGCTCCTTATACGCAATTGTTACCATGTACTTGCTTGTTGTGTTCCCAGTTTGTGATATTATGATGGATTCTACGATCTTTTTCGTGTCAAATTTCTCTGTGTGTGTTCTTTCCTGATGGGTTCGCCTATTTATTTCACTACTATGCGAAGTGTCTCGCAAGGTTTGAGTGTCTGCCACGGCAGGTAGGATTTGACACAGAACTCGACGCCTGCTGCAGGCGTAATACTTGCCAGCGGTCAGCCTTAAGCCCATTCTACACGGGACGTGTGAGCTTGCAAGATTACCCATGATGCTTTATTGTATGATTATATGATAGCGGAACAAACACTGGTAGCAGTTACTTCTGTAAAATATCTGGGAGTATGCGTACGGAACGATTTGAAGTGGAATGATCATATAAAATTAATTGTTGGTAAGGCGGGTGCCAGGTTGAGATTCATTGGGAGAGTCCTTAGAAAATGTAGTACATCAACAAAGGAGGTGGCTTACAAAACACTCGTTCGACCTATACTTGAGTATTGCTCATCAGTGTGGGATCCCTACCAGATCGGGCTGACAGAGGAGATAGAGAAGATCCAAAGAAGAGCGGCGCATTTCGTCACAGGGTTATTTGGTAACCGTGATAGCGTTACGGAGATGTTTAGCAAACTCGAGTGGCAGCCTCTGCAAGAGAGGCGCTCTGCATCGCGGTGTAGCTTTCTGTCCAGGTTTCGATAGGGTGCGTTTCTGGATAGGGTATCGAATATATTGCTTCCCCCTACTTATACCTCCCGAGGAGATCACGAATGTAAAATTAGAGAGATTAGAGCGCGCACGGAGGCTTGCCGGCGGTCGTTCTTCCCGCGAACCGTACGCGACTGGAACGGGAAGGGAGGTAATGACAGTGGCACGTAAAGTGCCCTCCGCCACACACCGCTGGGTAGCTTGCGGAGTATAAATGTAGATGTAGATGTAGAGGCACCATTTCCGACGGCGCCTACCGTGTGGACGGGGCCGCTTGCACGAGATTCGCGCGTACGACGGCTAGAAGACGGAATAGGGTGGGTGCTATTCTGACGCGTATGTAGGTGCTTCGCGCATGCGCAGACGACCATCTGGGGAGGACAGCTGACGAACTGCGCGAAGTTCTATGTGAACTGCGTACCTCTCTCCTGCCCACTTAAATGTAGTACAGCAGGTTGTTTGTCTCACAAAAATTAGCGCGTGAAATATCTGCAATTTTCAGTAAATATTATTTGAAGCTTTATTTCGGTTACACAGTTTATCAAAAGCTGTTGCTACTTTAAGCCATTCCTCTTCAGTTGTTGGAGTCCAAAAAAAAAAGTAGAATTGAAAGTTTGCACATTCTTTTGATTCGGTAATATAGGAAACAAGTACATTCAAACGGTTATCCCTCAAAAAGTTACGGATATTGCAGCATACGAGGTGTGGCCGGAAAAAAACCGGACTAGTACTGGTGAAACAATAAAACGAATGCAATATGGCTGAAAGTCGCGTGGCCTGTCACGTGACTCTCGCTCCGCCTACTGCTCGAGTTTCATCTGCCTCCTGCACTCAGTCTGCCCGTGGCGTCTGTTTTAAGTAGTTGACGTTTTGTCTGTGCGTCGGAAAATGTTGAGTGTACAGAAAGAACAGCGTGTTAACATCAAATTTTGTTTCAAACTAGGAAAATTTGCAAGTGAAACGTTTGTAATGTTACAACAAGTGTACGGCGATGATTGTTTATCGCGAACACAAGTGTTTGAGTGGTTTAAACGATTTAAAGATGGCCGCGAAGACACCAGTGATGACACTCGCACTGGCAGACCATTGTCAGCAAAAACTGATGCAAACATTGAAAAAATCGGTAAACTTGTTCGACAAGATCGCCGTCTAACAATCAGAGCAGTGTCTGAGTTAACAGGAGTTGACAAGGAAAGTGTTAGGCAGATTCTTCACGAAAGTTTCAACATGAACAAAGTGTGTTCAAAAATGGTTCCAAAGTGTCTCACAATTGAACAGAAGGAACGCCGAAGAATGATTTGTTCTGACATCCTGGAAAACATTGAAAGTGATCCCACCTTCTTACAAAATGTTATTACTTGCGATGAATCGTGGTTTTTTACTTACGATCCCGAAACTAAACGCCAATCGATGCATTGGAAAACTCCTGGTTATCCACGACAAAAAAAAGCACGAATGTCAAAATCGAAATTCAAGGCAATGATGATTGTTTTTTTTTTTTTTTTGACATCAAAGGGATTGTGCACATTGATTGGGTACCAGAGGGACAAACAGTGAATTAGCATCACTACATTAGCGTCCTGGCTACCCTACGTGAGCGAGTACGGAGAGAACGGAACGATTTGTGGAGAAAAAGTCATGGATCCTTCACCAAGACTATGCCCCAGCTCACAGTGCGTTGTCAGTGAAGACGTTTTTGGCAAAACACAACATTCCCATCTTAGATCATCCACCCTACTCACCTGATTTGGCCCCCTGTGACTTTTTTCTTTTCCCTAAAGTCAAGTCAGCTTTGAAAGGAACTAGATTTGAGACTGTTGAAGCAGTAAAAGAAAAAGCGACGGAAGTAATGTATGGACTTACCGAAAATGATCTGCAGCATTGCTATGAACAGTGGAAAATTCGTATGGAGCGGTGTAGAGACCGAGGAGGAGAGTACATTGAAGGAGATAACATGAAATTGTAAATAATTGTAAATAAATGTTTTTCCAGCATCAGTCCGGTTTTTTTCTAGCCGCACCTTGTACATCTGTTATCGGTTTAGACAGACTCGAAACTGAAATACGATGCACGACAGACAAGCTCTTGTAAGATTCGCCATTCGCCAGAAATCGCAATGTATCTGTTAACCTGGAAAGGAGTAAAGTATGACAATTTTCAGCTAATACAGTTGAACAAACACACAAAATTAAAGTCTTGCTTTCTGCTTGGCGAAATTGCTTCTCTCATAACGGTGTATCTCAGGCGAATATTGGGCTCAATGAAGGATAACAGCTTGTCGAAACAAGTTGCACCCATTCTCGCGAGATTTTAAACTGTAGTGGATCCTCAAGCATCAGCTCCTTCAACAATAAGGAATAACAGTCGTTTTCCTAGTCCCTTCGCCGGCCGGTGTGGCCGAGCGGTTCTAACCGCTACAGCCTGGAACCGCGCGACCGCTACGGTCGCAGGTTCGAATCCTGCCTCGGGCATGGATGTGTGTGATGTCCTTAGGTTAGTTAGGATTAAATAGTTCTAAGTTCTAGGGGACTGATGACCTCAGAAGATTAGTCCCATTTTTTGGAAGTCCCATAGTGCTCAGAGCCATTGGAACCTAGTCCCTTCTTTGAAGTCACGGCCGTACCGGCAGTTATATTTTTGGCGCGTCTTTCTTCCGATTTTTTTCTTTATGACGAAAGCCGCAGCTACGGCAACAAGACCAGGGCGATATCTTCTTCCATCCTTCTAAGCCTTGTCTTTCGAAAGTATTTAAACTGCTTTTATAACGAGGGCGTTTACACATGTGAGTGTCTTATAGTTTCATATATGCAACATCATAGTGATCTTCTAAAGTACAAATAAATGTGATGCCGTTAGAAAAAGACATAAAATACACGAAACCGAACTAAAGCCGTCGATTCTCGACAGTTGCGGATACAGAAAAACCGCACGGAGCGTGCGCTAAAGATATCTCGAGCTACCTTTACTTTGACCGAAATAAAAAATAATCAAGTCATATGCAAAGTTTAAGAATGTTTCAGTGCCACCTTGTGAAATAAAAATGTTACAATTGTGGTTCTCTTCCTTAAATGATGTATTCTATGCGCTTATACGTCCCGGCAAATTGGTTAATTACATCGTTAATAGGACAGTGAATGTCAGGTTGAGTGTTCAACCAAGCTAAGCCTTTAAGTCGATCCTTGTTCACTGTCGACCTATGCCATGTCTTTGCAAGCCGCAGTGTTGAAAACTTCTTTCTACTGTAGCAATACGAGGTGCATTCAAGTTCTAAGGCCTCCGATTTTTTTTCTAATTAACTACTCACCCGAAATCGATGAAACTGGCGTTACTTCTCGACGTAATCGCCCTGCAGACGTACACATTTTTCACAACGCTGACGCCACGATTCCGTGGCAGCGGCGAAGGCTTCTTCAGGAGTCTGTTTTGACCACTGGAAGATCGCTGAGGCAATAGCAGCACGGCTGGTGAATGTGCGGCCACGGAGAGTGTCTTTCGTTGTTGGAAAAAGCCAAAAGTCACTAGGAGCCAGGTCAGGTGAGTAGGGAGCATGAGGAATCACTTCAAAGTTGTTATCACGAAGAAACTGTTGCGTAACGTTAGCTCGATGTGCGGGTGCGTTGTCTCGGTGAAACAGCACACGCTCAGCCCTTCCCGGACGTTTTTGTTGCAGTGCAGGAAGGAATTTGTTCTTCAAAACATTTTCGTAGGATGCGCCTGTTACCGTAGTGTCCCTTGGAACGCAGTGGGTAAGGATTACGCCCTCGCTGTCCCAGATCATGGACACCATCATTTTTTCAGCACTGGCGGTTACCCGAAATTTTTTTGGTGGCGGTGAATCTTTGTGCTTCCATTGAGCTGACTGGCGCTTTGTTTCTGGATTGAAAAATGGCATCCACGTCTCATCCATTGTCACAACCGACGAAAAGAAAGTCCCATTCGTGCTGTCGTTGCGCGTCAACATTGCTCGGCAACGTGCCACACGGGCAGCCGTGTGGCTGTCCGTCAGCATTCGTGGCACCCACCTGGATGACACTTTTCGCATTTTCAGGTCGTCGTGCAGGATTGTGTGCACAGAACCCACAGAAATGCCAACTCTGGAGGCGATCTGTTCAACAGTCATTCAGCGATTCCCCAAAACAATTCTCTCCACTTTCTCGATCGTTCCGTCAGACCGGCTTGTGCGAGCCCGAGGTTGTTTCGGTTCGTTGTCACACGATGTTCTGCCTTCATTAAACTGTCGCACCCACGAACGCACTTTCGACACATCCATAACTCCATCACCACGTGTCTCCTTCAACTGTCGATGAATTTCAGTTGGTTTCACACCACGCAAATTCAGAAAACGAATGATTGCACGCTGTTCAAGTAAGTAAAACGTCGCTATTTTAAGTATTTAAAACAATTCTCATTCTCGCCGCTGGCGGTAAAATTCCATCTGCCGTACAGTGCTGCCACCTCTGGGACGTATTGACAATGAACGCGGCCTCATTTTAAAACAATGCGCATGTTTCTATCTCTTTACAGTCCGGAGACAAAAAATCGGAAGGCTTAGAACTTGAATGCCCCTCGTAGAAGCAGGGTCCGCCCCCGGTAGCTGAGTCGTACGGTCAGAGGGTTAGCAGCCCTCTGTAATAAAAAAAACTGAGCTAATCGATCAACAACGAACTTGAACGTATGTCTTACGACGTCCGCCCCGAGCAACTGCAACGAACAAATGCGAACAAAATGAGATCATAAAAAAAAGCGGTCTGCGTGACAGAGCGTCGATCCTAAGGGCCCGGGTTCGATTCCCGGCTTGGTCGGCGATTTTCTCCGCTCGGGGACTGGGTGTTGTGTTGTCCTAATCATCATCATTTCATCCCCATCGACGCGCAAGTCGCCGAAGTGGCGTCAAATCGAAAGACTTGCACCAGGCGAACGGTCTACCCGACGGGAGGCCCTAGTCACATGACATTATTAATACACTCCTGGAAATTGCAATAAGAACACCGTGAATTCATTGTCCCAGGAAGGGGAAACTTTATTGACACATTCCTGGGGTCGGATACATCACATGATCACACTGACAGAACCACAGGCACATAGACACAGGCAACAGAGCATGCACAATGTCGGCACTAGTACAGTGTATATCCACCTTTCGCAGCAATGCAGGCTGCTATTCTCCCATGGAGACGATCGTAGAGATGCTGGATGTAGTCCTGTGGAACGGCTTGCCATGCCATTTCCACCTGGCGCCTCAGTTGGACCAGCGTTCGTGCTGGACGTGCAGACCGCGTGAGACGACGCTTCATCCAGTCCCAAACATGCTCAATGGGGGACAGATCTGGAGATCTTGCTGGCCAGGGTAGTTGACTTACACCTTCTAGAGCACGTTGGGTGGCACGGGATACATGCGGACGTGCATTGTCCTGTTGGAACAGCAAGTTCCCTTGCCGGTCTAGGAATGGTAGAACGATGGGTTCGATGACGGTTTGGATGTACCGTGCACTATTCAGTGTCCCCTCGACGATCACCAGTGGTGTACGGCCAGTGTAGGAGATCGCTCCCCACACCATGATGCCGGGTGTCGGCCCTGTGTGCCTCGGTCGTATGCAGTCCTGATTGTGGCGCTCACCTGCACGGCGCCAAACACGCATACGACCATCATTGGCACCAAGGCAGAAGCGACTCTCATCGCTGAAGACGACACGTCTCCATTCGTCCCTCCATTCACGCCTGTCGCGACACCACTGGAGGCGGGCTGCACGATGTTGGGGCGTGAGCGGAAGACGGCCTAACGGTGTGCGGGACCGTAGCCCAGCTTCATGGAGACGGTTGCGAATGGTCCTCGCCGATACCCCAGGAGCAACAGTGTCCCTAATTTGCTGGGAAGTGGCGGTGCGGTCCCCTACGGCACTGCGTAGGATCCTACGGTCTTGGCGTGCATCCGTGCGTCGCTGCGGTCCGGTCCCAGGTCGACGGGCACGTGCACCTTCCGCCGACCACTGGCGACAACATCGATGTACTGTGGAGACCTCACGCCCCACGTGTTGAGCAATTCGGCGGTACGTCCACCCGGCCTCCCGCATGCCCACTATACGCCCTCGCTCAAAGTCCGTCAACTGCACATACGGTTCACGTCCACGCTGTCGCGACATGCTACCAGTGTTAAAGACTGCGATGGAGCTCCGTATGCCACGGCAAACTGGCTGACACTGACGGCGGCGGTGCAAAAATGCTGCGCAGCTAGCGCCATTCGACGGCCAACACCGCGGTTCCTGGTGTGTCCGCTGTGCCGTGCGTGTGATCATTGCTTGTACAGTCCTCTCGCAGTGTCCGGAGCAAGTATGGTGGGTCTGACACACCGGTGTCAATGTGTTCTTTTTTCCATTTCCAGGAGTGTAGATGCAGGGAGACAGACAAATATTTTGTACAGCGTGTGCAAAGTAGGATAGTCAGATCTGGGACAAACGGACAACGCTTCCATAACAGAATCACGATCATTAAGGGCGTTTATGCTCGTTTGCTTCTATTGAATAAACTCCTCCATTACTCTCTTTTTAATCACGAGACAGTAGAATATTCGCGACTTTCCTAGAACAAATGTCACACAGAATAACGTATCGAGGTCGCGACTTTTCTCGTAGATATGCGTTAGCTATCTGTCTATAAGTGATCAAAAATATCCGGACACCTGGCTGAAAATCACTTACAAGGTCGTGGCAGCCCCCAGCGGTAATGCTGGAATTCGATATGGTGTTCGCCCACCCTTAGCCTTGATGACAGCTTCCACTCACGCAGGTTACGTTCAATAAGGTGCTGGAAGGTTTCTTGGGGAGTAGCAGCCGATTATTCTCTGAGTGCTGCACTGAGGAGAGGTATCGATGTCAGTCGTTGAGGCCTGGCACGAAGTCGGCGTTCCAAAACATCCCAAAGGTGTTCTACAGGATTCAGGTCAGGACTCTGTGCAGGCCAGTCCATTACAGGGATGTTATTGTCGCGTAACCACTCCGCCACAGGCCGTGCATTATGAACACGTGCTCGATCGTGTTCAAAGATGCAGTCACCATCCCCTTATTGCTCTTCGACAGTGGGAAGCAAGAAGGTGCTTAAAACATCAATGTAGGCCTGAGCTGTGATAGTGCCACGCAAAACAACAAGGGGTGCAAACCCCCTCCACGAAAAACACGACCACACCATAACATCACAGCCTCCAAATTTTACTGTTGTCACTACACGCGCTGGCATGTGACGTTCCCCGTTTTTCCACTGTTGAATCGTCCAATGTTTACGCTTCTTACAACAAGCGAGGCGTCGTTTGGCATTTACTGGAGTGATGTGTGGCTCATGAGCTGCCGCTCGACCATGAAATCCAAGTTTTCTCACATCCCACCTCACTGTCATAGCATTGGTTAAAAACACTCTTGCTTGCAGAATGAAGGCTTTCACGACCGGGTGACATGGCTGTTGATATACTTTCCGGGATGTGAGGTCGTGGTCCAAGAGTTTTTCGGAAGGCAACACATACGGACAGATATTTACATAAAAATTCTAATCATCATCCTCAACAAAAAAGAGGTGTCATAAAAAGTCTTGGCGATCGAGCGGAACGGATATGTACACCTAAACATTTGGATGCTGAAGTGAAACATCTGAAGCAGGCTTTTGAAAAAAACGGCTACTCAAGGAAAGAGATAAATAGAATTTTGCGTCCAAGGAACAGAAACCCAAAAGATAAGAATGAACCACAACAACAGAAAAATACAGTAGTTCTCCCTTTTATTAAAAAAGTAACAGATTGGATCGGTAAGATTTTACGACAACATGACATAAAACCGATCTTTAAACCAACAAAGAAAATAAGTCAAGTACTACGATCTGTGAAGGATAAACGCCCTCCCCTGTCCACATGTGGTGTGTATAAAATTCCATGTACCTGTGGTAAAGTTTACATTGGTACTACCAAAAGAAGCGTAAACACGCAACTGAAAGAGCATAAAAGTCTTTGTCGACTTGGAAAAATAGAAAAGTCGGCTGTAGCGGAACATGCTCTTCAACCAGGCAACCACCAAGTGAAGTTTTCGGATACCGAAGTTTTATCTACAACGATAAATTACTATCCACGGCTATATAGAGAAGCTATCGAAATTTATAAACATCACGATAATTTCAATAGGAAAGAGGAGGCTATGAAACTTACCGATATATGGACAGTGGCTCTACAAAATTGCTAACAATTTTTATCTTTGGCAAGGTGGTAATCGATAGTCAACCTTATCTTTGCTATGGATTATCACTGCTCATCACGTGTCACCTGAACCACGCCCCCCTTTCTCACAATATATAAGTCGCTCTCAGACACCCGACCAGTCAGTCGGCAAGACTCAGCGGAGCAGCGCCTCTGAGGAAGTCCAGCGCAGTTCTGGACGAAACGTAAGGAGCAGAAAAGTTCTTGGACCACGACCTCACATCCCGGAAAGTATATCAACAGCCACTCTTGCTTGCAATTTTACTTTTTATTTTTCAACGACGCGTTTCGCCTTATTTAGGCATCTTCATAGGCATCTACATAGAAAACAGAGGAAAAGTAGTTCTATTTAAGATTCACGATCGCGTTGTGCAGACTTGGATAACCTATAAACAGATAAAATATTGAAAGAGCGAATACCATAATTTGGTATTTCTTAGAAGAATCCTTTAGTGAGTGTAGCCAAAGGGCATCGTCGAATGTATCAGGCCAACATCGCCTTCGTTAAACTCAAAAAACTTTTATTTTCTGATTTCTACACACTTTTACCTATTTTTCGACACAGTTGCCTTGTTTATTTAAGCACTTGTCATACCGTACAACTAAGTTTTTAATTCCCTCTTCAAAGAATTCGGCCGCCTGCTCCGACAGCCAAGAGTTCACGGCCGCTTTCACTTCACCGTCGTCATTGAAGCGCTGCCCGCCAAGATGGTGTTTCAGGTGCCGGATAAGGTGAAAATCGCTAGGAGCGATGACGGGGCTGCATGGTGCACGGTCCAAAACTTCCCAGCCAAAAGAATCAATCAAATCCCGAGTCTTTTGAGAGGTGTGAGGCCTAGCGTTATCGTGCAGGAGCAAAACTTCTTTTGTCAGCATGCCGCGCCTTTTGTTTTGAATTGCTCTGCGGAGCTTCTTTAGAGTTGCACAGTAGGCGTCTGGGTTGATTGTCGTTCCTCGTGGCATAAAGTCGACTAGCAAAACACCGCGCCGGTCCCAGAACACAGTTGCCATAATCTTGCGCTTTGACAGCATCTGTTTGGCTTTGACCTTGACGGGTGAGGTTGTGTGTCGCCATTCCATCGATTGTCGCTCGCTTTCGGGAGTGATATGGGATACCCACGTTTCACCTCCAGTGACAATTTGACTCAACATGTCGTCCCCTTCTTCCTCGTAACG
Source organism: Schistocerca nitens (assembly GCF_023898315.1). Lineage (NCBI taxonomy): Eukaryota > Metazoa > Arthropoda > Insecta > Orthoptera > Acrididae > Schistocerca > Schistocerca nitens. The sequence continues at coordinate 161,988,982 of NC_064624.1, read as the reverse complement.
AATGAAAAAGTCCAATGAAGTGGCAAATCTCTTCCCTTTGTGATCCTCTGTGAGGAGTCTGGGTACCCACCGAGAACACAGTTTCTTAAAGTTTAGGTTTTCAGACACAATTTTGTACAAAACCGGTCTTGAAACTTGTGGAAATTCCAAAGAAAGAGTGGAAATTGTGAATCTTCTGTCCTCACCTGCAGCCACCAAATCATCAGTGATCACAGAGGGCCGGCCTGTGCGTTCTTCGTCACGGACGTTTTGACGGCCATTTTTAAACTCTCTAACCCATTGACGCACTTTACCTTCACTCATTGCATTCGAGCCATAAACTTCTGTTAACTGACGATGAATTTCTGCAGCTGATAGGCTTCTCGCGGTCAAAAAACGTATCACTGACCGTATCTCACACGCGGCGGGCGAATCAATAATCGTAAACATTATAAAGTAGCACAGCGATGCGTACACGTCAGCTACAGAGCTGCAACTTGCATCAGCGTGAACGGGAAGGATGCCGGCAAGTGGCGCGGTGGCTTGTTGCGGCGTCCGCGCGAACTACGGGCCTTATTTAAAAATCAACCCTCCTATAAAATACACTCCTGGAAATGGAAAAAAGAACACATTGACACCGGTGTGTCAGACCCACCATACATGCTCCGGACACTGCGAGAGGGCTGTACAAGCAATGATCACACGCACGGCACAGCGGACACACCAGGAACCGCGGTGTTGGCCGTCGAATGGCGCTAGCTGCGCAGCATTTGTGCACCGCCGCCGTCAGTGTCAGCCAGTTTCCCGTGGCATACGGAGCTCCATCGCAGTCTTTAACAATGGTAGCATGCCGCGACAGCGTGGACGTGAACCGTATGTGCAGTTGACGGACTTTGCGCGAGGGCGTATAGTGGGCATGCGGGAGGCCGGGTGGACGTACCGCCGAATTGCTCAACACGTGGGGCGTGAGGTCTCCACAGTACATCGATGTTGTCGCCAGTGGTCGGCGGAAGGTGCACGTGCCCGTCGACCTGGGACCGGACCGCAGCGACGCACGGATGCACGCCAAGACCGTAGGATCCTACGCAGTGCCGTAGGGGACCGCACCGCCACTTCCCAGCAAATTAGGGACACTGTTGCTCCTGGGGTATCGGCGAGGATCATTCGCAACCGTCTCCGTGAAGCTGGGCTACGGTCCCGCACACCGTTAGGCCGTCTTCCGCTCACGCCCCAACATCGTGCAGCCCGCCTCCAGTGGTGTCGCGACAGGCGTGAATGGAGGGACGAATGGAGACGTGTCGTCTTCAGCGATGAGAGTCGCTTCTGCCTTGGTGCCAATGATGGTCGTATGCGTGTTTGGCGCCGTGCAGGTGAGCGCCACAATCAGGACTGCATACGACCGAGGCCCACAGGGCCAACACCCGGCATCATGGTGTGGGGAGCGATCTCCTACACTGGCCGTACACCACTGGTGATCGTCGAGGGGACACTGAATAGTGCACGGTACATCCAAACCGTCATCGAACCCATCGTTCTACCATTCCTAGACCGGCAAAGGAACTTGCTGTTCCAACAGGACAATGCACGTCCGCATGTATCCCGTGCCACCCAACGTGCTCTAGAAGGTGTAAGTCAACTACCCTGGCCAGCAAGATCTCCGGATCTGTCCCCCATTGAGCATGTTTGGGACTGGATGAAGCGTCGTCTCACGCGGTCTGCACGTCCAGCACGAACGGTGGTCCAACTGAGGCGCCAGGTGGAAATGGCATGGCAAGCCGTTCCACAGGACTACGTCCAGCATCTCTACGATCGTCTCCATGGGAGAATAGCAGCCTGCATTGCTGCGAAAGGTGGATATACACTGTACTAGTGCCGACATTGTGCATGTTCTGTTGCCTGTGTCTATGTGCCTGTGGTTCTGTCAGTGTGATCATGTGATGTATCTGACCCCAGGAATGTGTCAATAAAGTTTCCCCTTCCTGGGACAATGAATTCCCGGTGTTCTTATTTCAATTTCCAGGAGTGTACGTTGACGCGCGTGCTACATTGGAAAGTACAGCTACTCGATAAGTCAATTTAGTCGACTGAAGAAAGAAACGAACCAATAGCGTGCGGCTGAGTGGCGGGGCCAGTACAGGTAGCAAAGCGGGTGGACCCGTAAGGCGGGGGGGAGAGGGGGGCAGGACGAACACCCCCCCCCCCCCACCTGTGATTCAAGTGCTGGAAGTTGTCAACAAACACGTACAGCAGACAACGTGACAGAGAAGTGCCGTATAGCCGCCTTTTTGTGGTTGGACGTTCTACCGCATGGAGCGCTGCAACAGACGGCGACGTTCTTGTGAGAGTCACACGTCTAGCGTAAAGCGGGCTTTATAACGTCGCGGCTGGAAACACAACGGCGCTTCGCCCGCTCGAGACGAGTCGCAGCGATAACAGAAAACAAAAGCGTTTTGTGAGCGAGCGAGCCGCCACTGAAAGCACTGGGCCTGCCGAAGGAGGCGCCGTGTTCTGAAATAGTCTGGCGGCGAAGGGGCGGCCGCGCGGTGGTGGTTGCCGGGGGAGAGGGTGGGAAAGGGGTGGGCGTGGCTGAGGGGCGCAGCGGTGTGCTCAAGAGGGCCGCCACACAAAAGGGCAGCGAGCGGTTTGTGCGGTCTCTGGTCCCGCGCCACTGCAGAGGCGAAGGGCGAGTTAGCAGTGTGGGGTGCGCGGGGGCGGAAGGCGTCGTGGGTGGCTGAGTCGTTGTCAGGTTCTCAGAGAGGGGGAGGGGTGACAGAGGGAGAGACAGGAGGTAGAACTCCCACTCGCCTTGTAAATCCTTCAGCCGAGTTGTCGTCCAACAGTGCGCTACAGACGAGAAGCGGAGACCGACTGCGGTTTTCAGCCGCTATATTCCTGCCTCGCTCTGTGTTAATGCACAGTCAACAGGGACAAGTGTGGCTCTTGCTGCAGTCTCGGCTGAAGTGTACAAAAAAGGCTTCAGGACCAAAATACACCACTAGTGTTTATCTCTCAAAAAATCAAATGGCTCTGAGCACTATGCGACTTAACTTCTGAGGTCATCAGTCGCCTAGAACTTAGAACTAATTAAACCTAAGTAACCTAAGGACTTCACACACACATCCATGCCCGAGGCAGGATTCGAACCTGCGACCGTAGCGGTCGCTCGGCTCCAGACTGTAGCGCCTAGAACCGCACGGCCACTCCGGCCGGCTGTGTTGATCTCTCGTTGGGCGGTTTGTGGGAACGTAACAAATGATACAGTAAAAGTTCTAGAATGAAATTTTCACTCTACAGCGGAGTGTGTGCTGATATGAAACTACCTGGCAGATTAAAACTGTGTACCGGGCACTTGCCCGCGAAAGGCAAAGGTCCCGAGTTCGAGTCTCGGCCCGGAGCACAGTTTTAATCTCCCAGGAAGTTTCACAGTAAAAATGATTAGAGTTTGTTATGGCATGGTGCTACAGCAACCAGTTTCGAATTATTTCAGAATATAAACAGTCTTGGTTGCGAAATTATTTAATATCACTGACGCGTTTCACCATTTTGTGACATCATCAGACTGTACAAAAGTAGCTGGGTATGAAACCCATCCGTCATAAAGCCGTATAAAATGAAACTGGACACAGCACTAACTGGATATGTAATCCATCCGACATGAGAACATATGCAATACAAAATGGATCTCGTGAAAAGGAAAGTAAAACCCCCAATATATCATGAAGAAGGTGCAGGAAGATGGCGGAAACGTTTCAGTGACTGTCCCGTGTTACCTTGAGCACACCAGTAGACTCCACCATAGCACTACAAAATAGGTTCAAAAAATGGTTCAAATGGTTCTGAACACTATGGGACTTAACATCTGAGGTCATCAGTCCCCTACAAATTAGAGCTACTTAAACCTAACTAACCCAAGGACATCACACACATCCATGCCCGAGGCAGGATTCGAACCTGCGACCGTAGCGGTCGCGCGGTTCCAGACTGTAGCGCCTACAGCCGCTCGGCCACCTCGGCCAGCCTTCTAGTGTGTTCAAGGTGCACCTTGCATTTTTTGACGAATAGATTAAATATCCAGTCACTATTGCGTCCAGTTTCGATTTCATATGGCGTTATAATGAATGGGTGTCATATGCAGTTACTTTTACACACTGTGATGATGCCTCAAAAGGATGAAACGCGCCATTTATATCAAATAACTTCGCAACCAAGCTGTTTTTATTCTAAAAAATGATGCAGTTATTTTGTAAGCTTTCTATAAAAGATTTATCTATGAATGAAAATACTGAATATTCTTTTTTCCAAAACTTCCTACTTGTGTAACGTAAGCTTTACATATGGTATTCGACCGCTGAGCAAATACTAACTGTAATTTGATCTTCTGTTGCGCATGTCAACGGTCTCGTGAAACAAAACTTTAAACTTAGTGAAATGCTGAGTTTGACGTAATGAAAGTCAAGCACCTCATTTACTACTCACGCACCGCGCTCACTCCTATTTGTCCCAGTACAGTAAAAGCGAATTATTTGCAATGGCCGAAAATACATGAAAACCTTACAATTTTTTGAAATGACCTTACTTCAAATTATTAAATTTTCAGGAACGAAGGAAAATATTCTGTGGGTGAGTATATGAATAGGACGGGCTATCCAATCAGTGGCGGCTCTTAAAGTATGCATTCTGGGTGTTCATAAATTTATAATTTCACGTAAATATGACAGTGTGAAATTAATAAATGGCTTGGTTCAAATGGCTCTGAGCACTATGGGACTTAACTTCTAAGGTCATCAGTCCCCTAGAACTTAGAACTACTTAAACCTAACTAACCTAAGGACACCACACCCATCCATGCCCGAGGCAGGATTCGAACCTGGGACCGTAGCGGTCGCGCGGTTCCAGACTGACGCGCCTAGGACCGCTCGGCCAACCCGGCTGGCCGAAATTAATAGCATTTGCTGTATATCACTTATGCTTATTTACATATTTACACAATTTCAGTCGCTGTCAAAGTCTGGGACCAAAAGACGGACACAGACTGCAAACCATCGAGACAACAGAAAAAGTATCAAACATCGAAGTCGACATCAGAAAGAGACGAATGAAGTTCTATGGACACCTATACAGATTACCTGGAAACAGACTAACGAAACGTCTATTGGAATATGTGATATCCCTTAAAGCATCAGTACCTTGGGTAACTGAAATTAAGAAGGACTTGACAAAAGCAGAAATTGACGTAACAAACACATCAGACAGGGATGCAGTCAGAAGCAATATTGATAAGTGGAAATTTATTCCAGAGATGGAACGAAAACCATACCGACGAATCTGGACTGAAGAAAAGAAGAAGGCGTTCGGCGAGAAAACGAAGAAACATTGCGAATATGGGAAGAACCCTAAGAAAGTTCTCCAGTGGGGACATTCGCTAATAATATTAATAATAATAATAATATAAAATGTATAACTTGTCTGAAAAAAAAAGAAAGAATTGTTTTTGTGGAATTTTGTTGTTTTATGTATAATTAAGTACAGTTTGTGGCAAGAACGAAATAATGTTTAAGCTATCACTACTCTCCGTTTCGCATTTTCGTGTGATGCGAATTTTCCCACTTTTTTTAGCTTTTTGAAGAAATGTATAAGATTCCTAATGCATGTATTAGTTAACGAATTAACTTCCAGGCTGAAAATCAGGCTTTCTTACGTTGCACCCACAACAACAAGTTACGCTTATTGTACCGCCTTTACATTACGTTTAACAGCATTCAGAGGAAAATAACTAATAAATCCGCAAGGTGTCGACAGTTAGGGTGTTCATGTGCTGTTGTGCTCTATCACAACAGCCGCCACTGTGTCTGATGTTTAAGGAACAGAATGAAATGGATATTTTACCGTTACTGCGGTTACTAGGTTTTGCAATCTCTTAAAAAACAAAAAATAAAACACCTTGAATAAAGTTCTTTTCATGAGGAAGTAATTCAAATGCATGGCCAAGTTATGTTTTAGAGAGTTTCAAGTTGTTTGATTTTTTACAGGTTTGTAAGTCTAATCAAAGTACACTCCTGGAAATGGAAATAAGAACACCGTGAATTCATTGTCCCAGGAAGGGGAAACTTTATTAACACATTCCTGGGGTCAGATACATCACATGATCACACTGACAGAACCACAGGCACATAGACACAGGCAACAGAGCATGCACAATGTCGGCACTAGTACAGTGTATATCCACCTTTCGCAGCAATGCAGGCTGCTATTCTCCCATGGAGACGATCGTAGAGATGCTGGATGTAGTCCTGTGGAACGGCTTGCCATGCCATTTCCACCTGGCGCCTCAGTTGGACCAGCGTTCGTGCTGGACGTGCAGACCGCGTGAGACGACGCTTCATCCAGTCCCAAACATGCTCAATGGGGGACAGATCCGGAGATCTTGCTGGCCAGGGTAGTTGACTTACACCTTCTAGAGCACGTTGGGTGGCACGGGATACATGCGGACGTGCATTGTCCTGTTGGAACAGCAAGTTCCCTTGCCGGTCTAGGAATGGTAGAACGATGGGTTGGATGTACCGTGCACTATTCAGTGTCCCCTCGACGATCACCAGTGGTGTACGGCCAGTGTAGGAGATCGCTCCCCACACCATGATGCCAGGTGTTGGCCCTGTGTGCCTCGGTCGTATGCAGTCCTGATTGTGGCGCTCACCTGCACGGCGCCAAACACGCATACGACCATCATTGGCACCAAGGCAGAAGCGACTCTCATCGCTGAAGACGACACGTCTCCATTCGTCCCTCCACTCACGCCTGTCGCGACACCACTGGAGGCGGGCTGCACGATGTTGGGGCGTGAGCGGAAGACGGCCTAACGGTGTGCGGGACCGTAGCCCAGCTTCATGGAGACGGTTGCGAATGGTCCTCGCCAATACCCCAGGAGCAACAAATTTGCTGGGAAGTGGCGGTGCGGTCCCCTACGGCACTGCGTAGGATCCTACGGTCTTGGCGTGCATCCGTGCGTCGCTGCGGTCCGGTCCCAGGTCGACGGGCACGTGCACCTTCCGCCGACCACTGGCGACAACATCGATGTACTGTGGAGACCTCACGCCCCACGTGTTGAGCAATTCGGCGGTACGTCCACCCGGCCTCCCGCATGCCCACTATACGCCCTCGCTCAAACTCCGTCAACTGCACATACGGTTCACGTCCACGCTGTCGCGGCATGCTACCAGTGTTAAAGACTGCGATGGAGCTCCGTATGCCACGGCAAACTGGCTGACACTGACGGCGGCGGTGCACAAATGCTGCGCAGCTAGCGCCATTCGAAGGCCAACACCGCGGTTACTGGTGTGTCCGCTGTGCCGTGCGTGTGATCATTGCTTGTACAGCCCTCTCACAGTGTCCGGAGCAAGTATGGTGGGTCTGACACACCGGTGTCAATGTGTTCTTTTTTCCATTTCCAGGAGTGTACATACAAAATGGTTTCATTGACCACTGTCTGCAGCAGTAGCAGTAACAACAGTGTTACATACAGGCCATTTCCTCATGTCATCATTGAAGTACCTATATTCATGCGGAATATGATCAAGTAAACGTTGAAGATCTTGCATTTTCTTCCTGTTAATAGCCACTGGTCCATTGTTAAGACTTTCAATACACAGTTCCGGAAGTAAAAGATAGAATGTAGGCTTCTGTAATCCTCCTAAGCATACAGAAGGCGCAACACATAACTGTAACATAATATGTTCAAGCAGCATAAAGGAACACGGTTCACATTTGTCTTTCTGGTACTTTGGAACATATCTACTTTTTGATGCGTTCGACAGTAGGCCTTCCTTGTAGTACGTTGGCCACGACTTCAAGAAGCTCTACATCTCTTCAGTTTCTCTTAGCTGATGATATTACTGCCCTCAGTCAAAATGAGGGAGAATTAGAGCATCTGTTGAATGGAATGAACAGTCGATTGAGTACGGAATATGGAGTGAGAGATAATGGAAGAAAGATGAAACTAATGAGAAATATAGGAAGTTAGAACAGCGAGAAACTTAACATAAGGATTGGTGATCACGAAGTACGTGAAGGTAAGGAATTATGCTACTTAGGCAGAAAAATAACCCATGAGAGAGGAGCAAGGAGAATATCACAAGCAGACTAGCACTGGCAAAAAGAGCATTCCTGGTCAAGAGAAGTCTACTTGTACCGAACATAGGCGTTAATTTGAGGAGGAAATTTCTGAGAATGTACATTTGGAGCACAGAATTTGTAAGGTAGTGAAACATGGACTGTGGAAAACCGGGGACAAGAGAGTAGAAGCCTTTGAGTTGTGGTGCTACAGACGAATGTTGAAAATTGAATGGACAGGTAAGATAAGGAATTAGGAGGCTCCCTGTAGAGTCGGGGAGGGATGGAATATGTGGAAAACACTGATAAGGAGAAGGGACAGGATGATAGGGCGTCTGATAAGACATAAGGGAATGATTTCCATGGTAGTAGATGGAGCTGTAGAGGGAAAAAACTGCAGATGAAGACAGAGATTGGAATACATCAATCAAGTAATTGAGGATGTTGGTTGCAAGTGCTACTCTGAGACAAAGTGTTGGCACATGAGCGGAAATCGTTGTGGGTCGTGTCTAACCATTCAGAAGACTGACAAATAAAAAAAATAGCTATATGGTTAACTTATGATGTTTGGAAGCATTTGCAATGGTTTCACAATGGATTTTCAGTGGTTTCACAAAATTCTTTTACCGTATACACTCTTTGAGCTCTTCTGGTTACCTGCCGTTTAACTATGAAATATTTCCTGTCACATACGCTATACAAATATCCACGAATAGGAAAAAAATCTGTTGCAGTATATTAAAATGTTCAGTGAACCGCAAAAGATGCATATATTAGAAACTTAGTGATTCTCATCGGAAGCAGCACTCTTCATGTATTCCTTTCTTGTCAATGCCTTTATGGTACACATGCATGACAGACTCACTATTCTTCATGTTATATATACGAAATAGTTTTATCCACAGCTGCGGAAAATAAAATACATCATATATTAGCAGTTTTAGCAGTGGCAAGTTTTGCACGAAGTCAAATTATCGAGAAGTGAAGCTCTATGTTTGCATTCTTCGTCGGTAATTTTTAGGTTCGTGGAGAAATTATCAGCTCGTCGTTTATGAACAAGTCCCACAGCAGCTACTGGTCTTCTAGCAGTATCGTTCAACGCTAGACTTGAACTAAGAAAAGGGAAACCAAAGGATAGGAATGCCGTAGATGGCACATGAAGATGATCACTCCTGAAAGAGCATTATTCCAGGAGTAATTTCTATATCTCTCTCTGTCTCTCTCTCTATCTGAACAGGCTTAGGAGGCACAACGGTTATGACCGACCGCCGTGTCATCCACAGCCATTAGGCGTTGTCAGTTTTCGTGACTGGAGCCGCTACTTCTCAGCCAAGTACGCTACTGGCCATTAGAATTGCTACACCAAGATCAAATGCAGATGATAAACGGGTATTCATTGGACAAATATATTATACTAGAAATGACATGTGATTACATTTTCACCCAATTTGGGTGCATAGATCCTGAGAAATCAGTGCCCAGAACAACCACCTCCGGCCGTAATAACGGCCTTCATACGCCTGGGGATTGAGTCAGACAGAGATCGGATGGCGTGTACAGGTACAGCTGCCCATGCAGATTCAACACGATACCACAGTTCATCAAGAGTAGTGACTGGCGTATTGTGACGAGCCAGTTACTCGGCCACCATTGACCAGATGTTTTCAGTTGGTGAGAGATGCACAGAATGTGCTGACCAGGCCAGCAGTCGAACATTTTCTGTATCCAGAAAGGCCCGTACAGGACCTGCAACATGCGGTCGTGCATTATCCTGCTGAAATGTAGGGTTTCGAAGGCATCGAATGAAGGGTAGAGCCACGGGTCGTAACACATCTGAAATGTAACGTCCACTGTTCAAAGTCCCGTCATTTCGAACAAGAGGTGACCGAGACGTGTAACCAATGGCACCCCAACTGCCGTGTAACCAATGGCACCCCAAACCATCACGCCGGGTGACACGCCAGTATGGCGATGACGAATACACGCTTCAAATGTGCGTTCACCGTATGTCGCCAAACACGGATGCCAGCATCATGATGCTGTAAACAGAACCTGGATTCATCCGAAAACATGACGTTTTGCCATTCGTGCACCCAGGTTCGTCGTCGAGTACACCATCGCTGGCGCTCCTGTCTGTGATGCAGCGTCAAGGGTTACTCAGCCACGGTCTCCGAGCTGATAGTCTGTGCTGCTGCAAACGTCGTCGAACTGTTCGTGCAGATGGTTGTTGCCTTGCAAACGTCCCCATCTGTTGATTCAGGGATCGCGACGTGGCTGCACGATCCGTTACAGCCGTGCGGATAAGGTGCCTGTCATCTCGACTGCCAGTGATACGAGGCCGTTGGGATCCAGCACGGCGTTCCGTATTACCCTCCTGAACCCACCGATTCTATGTTCTGCTAACAGTCATTGGATCTCGACCAACGCGAGCAGCAATGTCACGATACGATAAACCGCAATCGCGATAGGCTACAATCCGACCTTTATCAAAGTCGGAACCGTGATGGTACGCATTTCTCCTCCTTATACGAGGCATCACAACAACGTTTCACCAGTCAACGCCGCTCAACTGCTGTTTGTGTATGAGAAATCGGTTGGAAACTTTCCTCATGTCAGCACGCTGTAGGTGTCGCCACCGGCGCCAACCTTGTGTGAATGCTCTGAAAAGCTAATCATTTGCATATCACAGCATCTTCTTCTCGTCGGTTACATTTCGCTTGTGGAGCCCGTTATGTTCGTGGCGCAGCAGTTTTAATGGCCAGTAGCGTAGCTCCTCAATTAGCTGCACAAGGGCTGAGTGCACCCCACTTGCCGCCCCAGACGGTGACCCATCCAAGTGCTAGCCAAGCCCTACGTCGCTTAACTTCGGTGATCTGACGGGATCCGGTGTTACCACTGCCGCAAGGTCGTTGGCTCAATGATTAAAGACCTTTCAAAAATGACTTCGCTGTAACGAAGACGCAAAACATATTTGCAATTTCTAGAATAAAGCACTTATCATGCAGAAAGGTGCATCTATGCGTGTAGAATCTGGTACCATTCTTAACTCATTTGTCAATATTTGGAATAAGGCCCTTTCCAAAATGACTGTATCAAATGAAGAGTACATACCGTAGGTGGGTATGTATAAGATCAATCAGCCAGCTAGCCGTGCGGTTTAACGCGCTGCTTCCCGAGCAGGAAGGCGTGCCGGTCACCGATACGAGTCGCCCGGCAGATTAGTGTTGAAGTCCAGTGTGCCGGCCAGCCTTTGAATGGTTTTTAGGCGGTTTTCCATCTGCCTCGGCGAATGCCGGCTGGTTCCCCTTGTTCCGCCTCAATTACACTATGTCCACGTACGCATACACTATCATTACTCTACTACGTAAACATTGGGGCTACACTCGTCTGGTATGAGACGTTCCCAGGGGGTCCACTGGGGCTGAACCGCACAACAACCCTGGGTTCAGTGTGGGGCGGTTGTGGGGTGAGTGGAATGGTTCAAATGGCTCTGAGCACTATGGGACTTGACATCTGAGGTCATCAGTCCCCTAGAACTTAGAACTACTTAAACCTAACTAACCTAAGGACATCACACACATCCATGCCCGAGGCAGGATTCGAACCGGCGACCGTAGCGGTCGCGCGGTTCCAGACTGAAGCGCCTAGAACCCCTCGGCCACACAGGCCGGCGGGGTGAGTGGACTGCTGTGGCCTGTTGTAGGGTTGTGAACCACTGAGGGCCACGGCTGGATGAAGCCTCTCCGGCCTTTCTAGGTCCCCAGTTTAATACGTGCATACATACATACATAAAATATGAGACCACAGTTAGAGCAATGCATGATACTCACTGTGCTGTCTTACAGTATGTGTATTCACTACCGGTTTCGATTGTGGACCACCTTCACAGTGCTACCACAAAAACGGAAACAAAGTCAAAACTGTGAATCTCAAAACACATTACATATTCATGAGAGTTATTAGTCAGAAAAATTAAGTGTACCTATTAAAAATGTCTATTGTAAGAACGTCACAGAGCATATATACTATTAACCAGGAAACTATACGCCACTGCTGACTTGAAGACGTAAGAAAATTGATACTTAACGCCATAATGCAGGCTTTACCAAGCTGAAAACAACGTTCAAAACGTGAAACATGTAACAGCAGTCAGTGTACAACGCACAGCAATAAACAGCAGGCTAACACACAAGAGTTGATCAAAGAAGCTACAAGCCGAAGTCACATATCACAGGTCGAAGAACAACTCACAAAATATGTGTACATTATAGTACAGTCACAGAGAGATACACATATCCACTCAAATTACAATAAAAGTGTTTTTTTTCGGACAATATTATGCAGTATAAAAGCCACATGATAATATTGCGTCATACAATTGTTCAAGATGACATGTCTGTTTCAATTTTCATACGTGTAGTTCTTACCAAATGGTCGTTTTATTTTTATCATGTGACATTGTAGTATCATGCAGCACTACAGTAGCATCATGTGACTGTTATTTTACATAATAGTGTCAACGTCTATGTGTATTTTCATATGTGGTTGTTTTCAACAAATAGTTGGTTTGTTTTTGTCATGTGACATTACAATAGTATCATGCGACTATTACTCTCCCCAGTATTGTACAGAAAAAGTGCATAGACAACTGTATCTTATTTATTGTAATTTTTTATTATAATTTGAGTGCATATGTGTATCTCTCTGCGGCTGTACTACAATGTATACGTATTTTGTAATTTGTTCTTTGAGTGGTGATCTTTGACTTTGGCTTGTAGCTTCTGTGATCAACTCTTGTGTGTTAGCCTATTGGGTCTTGTTGTGCCTGAGCAATGCAGTTCTGCATTTATTTCTATTATATGTTTTAGTGTTTTCAACGTTGTTTTCTGTTTGATTAAGTTTGTATTACGGCGTTAAGTATCATTTTCTTACTGTTTCAAGCCAACAATGGAATAAACTTTCATGCATAAACAACATGGGTGGATGGGTGTGAGCCACGTACAGCGATGGACAAGTGTGTGTGAGTGAGTTACTTGACTGCTCTTAATTTCATGGTCTGGTTTGTAGCTCGTATTTTACATGTTTACATTTTTGACTGGATTCTAAAATATTGTATGATATTACATTCATTAATCTTGTTACTCTTTCAGTTTATATGTGCTTTACTTATGTTCTTATATAATATCAATCAGTGTATAATCGTTAATATTTCAATTTTGTAAACTGATTACCGCAAAAGTGTTCAATCGTAACTTCTTTGGATTTGGAGAAGACTGTCATCTTTGACTATGAAGTTCTTTGGCTCGTACTGCTTTACATCACTTGTTGTCCTCTTCAGAGTGGGCCATTATATTGTAATCTTGGTACGATTTTTCATTTATATTGGCAATTATGATATTCAGAAGTAACGTATGTCAAAGCATGTATGAAATGCGATAAATCTGCGATAAGTTTGGTATTTCCATAGGATTCAACGGATTTTTCTGTTTTGACCTTACACACACCAAAAAAAGGTCTTGCATCATCCCAGTTCGCAGAACTCCTAAAGATAGACGTTCACTGTGGATATCGTATCACAGACAGAGTCCCTTTGACTGTTCAGGGACGTCACCGAACCCATCCAGAAATGTAAACAACGATGCATGGGCAGCATCTATTAAACGGAGGTGGTCCGACAGCCGATCCGTTCCAGTCATTCCACCAGGAAGGAGGTACACGGCTCGTGTTGTCTGTAGTTCAATCATGTGTAGACGGTCAGTACCGCGGTTCAATCGCGTCCGCATTGTTACTTTGTGACAGGAAGGGCTCTCAGCTAGGTAAGTGTCCAGGTATCTCAGAGTGAGCCAAAGCGATGTTGTTCGGACATGGAGGAGATACAGAGAGACACGAACTGTCGATGACAGGCCTCGCTCTGGCCTCCCAAGGGCTACTACTGCAGTGGTTGAACGATACCTACAGATTGTGGCTCGGAGGAACCCTGACAGCAACGCCACCATGTAGACACAGGACGTCGTGTTACGACTCAAACTGTGCGCAGTAGGCTGCATGATGCGCAACTTCACTCCCGACGTCCGTGACAAGGTCCATCTTTGCGACCACGACACCGTGCAGCGGGGTACAGATGGGCCCAACAAGATGCCGAATGGACCACTCAGGAATGACTTCACGTTCTCTTCACCGACGAGTGTCACATATGCCTTCAACCGGACAATCGTCGGAGACGTGTTTGGAGGCAACCCAGTTAGGCTGAACGCCTTAAACACACTGTCCACCGATTGCAACAAGGTGGAGGTTCCCTGCTGTTTTGGGGTGGCATTATGTGGGGCCGACGTACGCCACTGGTGGTCATGGAAGGCGCCGTAACGGCTGTACAATACCTGAATGCCATCCTCCAACCGATAGTGCAACGATATCGGCAGGATATCGGCGAGGCATTCGCCTTCATGGACGACAATTCGTGCCCCCCATCGTGCAGATCTTCTAAATGACTTCCTTCAAGATAACACCGGCGCTCGACTAGAGTGCCCAGCATGTTCTCCAGACATGAACCCTATCGAACATGCCTGGGATAGATTGAAAAGGTTGTTTGTGGACGACGTGACCCACCAACCACTCTGAGGGAATCGCCATTCAGGAGTGCGAGAATCTGGACCAACAGTACCTTGATGAGGATGGTACTCCACGACGAATACAGGCATGCATCAATGCAAGAGGACGTGCTGCTGGGTATTAGAGGTACCGGTGTTTATTGGACCACCGCCTCTGAAGGCTTCACTGTATGGTGGTATAACATGCAATGTGTTGTTTTCATGAGCATTAAAAAGGGCGGAAATTATGTTTATGTTTATGTTGATCGCTATTCCAATTCTCTGTACAGGTTCCGGAACTCTCGGAACCGAGGCGATGCAAAACATTTTTTGATTTGTTTACAACAGTTGGCGAAGGTGATATTTTGTCTGAACGTAACCAAAGGAATTTCGCAGAATCAGAAAGAAGTGAAAGATGAAATATTAGCGTTTGTGCAAGATGAGTCAGCGAACTGTGTGGTGTCGTATATGCTCGACTGTGCGGACAACGCACATGGGGAGTACAATGATGATGATACTGATACGTGTCGAGCATTTTAGTTCATAATCTTGTCGGACAGGGTGCCACAAATCCCGTTGTGCAAGAAGCGGGTATAAGTAGACTTAAGTAAATGGAATATCATCCGCACGACAGGAAAAAGAAAGAAAAAAATCAGTGACAGATTTAGAATTAGTGCGCTGGTAAATGACCGTGTAGTGCGTGAGAAAAACTACGGGTGTTCAATGGGGAACAAGGCGCACTTGTCACAAAAAAACTGGTGTTTGCGCGTTTCAAGGATGCTCGAGACAATTCACACGATGTACATGACAGTGACCCACTACGTTATGCACATCGAACTACGCGCGACATGGGTTACAGTGATTTCAAGTGAAGCAGTGGATGGTTGCACAACTTCAAACAGTGCTACAGAATTGGAAGCCGTAACGAAATTCCAGACAAAGCACCAACTTGAAGATGTAGAGCAAACTACGGAATCT
This sequence comes from Schistocerca nitens, assembly GCF_023898315.1. Lineage (NCBI taxonomy): Eukaryota > Metazoa > Arthropoda > Insecta > Orthoptera > Acrididae > Schistocerca > Schistocerca nitens. The sequence continues at coordinate 161,973,332 of NC_064624.1, read as the reverse complement.
GCCCGAAAATTTTTAGATGAGATAAACAAACTTACCCATTTTTCAGTAAGGGGGTTTCAACTCGGCCAATCGGCCATTTTCCAGTAAGGGATTCTCAACTCCGACCAATCGGAATTGGAAGAGGAATTGCAAATGAAGGGAGCCCCGGAAATTAGAGGTACCAAGAGAGTTGTATCAAAATCAACTATCAAATAGGGTCAATGCTTTAATACGTTGGTATACAGTTAATTCCGACTGTTAATCTGGATGGTAAATTGGCTGGAGAGCTATTCACTGTGCTGCGAGAAGCTGGAGGAGCTTTGTCCCTTATGATTCTTTCTCGCGGCGTGATACTACAAGCGCAGTAGGAATATTTACGTCACAGCAAGCAAGAGTTGGGAAATGAGCGTAAGAGTACTACAACTAGGCCTATATGAGTACTGCTTTTGGCCAATGGCTGATCAAAATAACTTGCTTTTGCTTGATTCCTGACCTGCGTAAAAAAAAAAAAGAAATTTACTCTTTCAGAGCAAACTGTCCCTCCTGAAAACTGACATTGCAGTTCATACCACCTGGAACCACTGGACAAGCTGTCCGCCTTGGTAGCTGAGTGGTCAGCGCAGACATAATGTCAATCCTAAGGGCCTGGGTTTGATTCCCGGCTGGGTTGGAGATTTTTCTCCGCTCAGGAACTGAGTGTTGTCCTAATCATCATCATTTCATCCCCATCGACGCTCGACGAAGTGGCGTCAAATCGACAAATCGAAAGACTTGCACCCGGTGAGTGGTGTACCCGACGGGAGGCCCTAGTCACACGACAGATTTTATTTTTTTTTTTTTTTTTTTTTTTTTTTTTTTTTTTTTTTTTTTTTTTTTTTTTTACTGGACAAATTCAGGCTCTGGATCTGCAGCTACGCCTTAAAGGATAACCAGTTTCACGATAAGCTCCACGAGAGACTGTTTCGTATTCGGTTGCATGCCATCACATTCCACCAGTTCTCGTTACCCCGTTGCACCAGTATCACTCTATATGCCTTCTTTAAGAGTGGATGTCTAGCTGAACGTTCTGCACGGCTTGTAACTCAGAATGAGTTCGCCTTCGATCGTGATCGTGCGAACCTTCATAATCACTGTGCGTACCATTTTTTATGGTGCAAGTTAATAGTTTGTTTTGAGCATATCTTGAGTATTGACGATGCCTGTTTTGTGAGATGTAATACGTACATATATCCCATAGAAGGTTGATCTCTGCATTTCCCAGACAATTACTTTCTTCGCCTTCCTGGTGCACATGATGAGTCACTAACAGCTAATATTTTTCTTTTCATAATTGTTGACGCAACACTTTCAAATGTGGCTTACTAAAGATCCAACTTCCAACCTCGCACACAAGGGGTTTCCACATCTACACGTATACTCTGCAAATCACATAAGTGCCTGGCAGAAGGTTCATCGAACCCCCTTTTACAATAATTCTCTGTTATTCCAATCTCGTACAGTGCGCGGAGAAAACGAACAGCTGTATCTTTCCGAGCAAGCTCTGATTTGCCTTATTTTATTATAGTGATCGTTTCTCCCTATCTAAGTCGGTGTCAACAAAATATTTTCCCATTCGGAGGAAAAAGTTGGTGATTGAAAATTTTCTATGTAGGTCGGTGTCAACAAAATATTTTAGCATATGGAGGTGAAAGTTGGTGATTGAAATTTCGTGAGAAGATTCCAGCAGAACGAAAAACGCCCTATTTTTAATTATGTCCATCCCAAATACTCTCTCCTCTATTTCGCGATAATACAAAACGTGCTGCCCTTGTTTGAACTTGCTCCATGTCCTCCGTCAATCCTATCTCGTAAGGATCCCACACCGCGCAGCAGTATCCTAAAAGGATGGACAAGTGTAGTGTAGGCAGTCTCCTTAGTAGATGTTACATTTTTTAAGTGTCCTGCCAATGAAACGCACTCTTTGGTTAGCCTTCCGCACAACATTTTCTGTGCGTTCCTTCCAATTTAAGTTGTTCGTAATTGTAATTTCTAGGTATTCAGTTGAACTTACGGCCTTTAGATTTGACTGATTAGTAGTGTAACCGAAGCTTCACAGATGCCTTTTAGCACTAATGTGGTTGACCTCACGCTTTTCGTTAGTTAGGGTTAACTGTCACTTTTCGCTCCATTCAGATGTCTTTTCTAAATCGTTTTGCAGGTTGTTTTGATGTACTGATGGCTATTAGTCGATAAACGACAGCATCATCAGCAAACAACTTAAGAGGGCTGCTCAGATTGTCTCCCGTTTATATAGCTAAGGAACAGCAAAGAGCCTATAACACCGCCCAGGGGAATGCCAGAAATCACTTCTGTTTTACTCGATGACTTTCCGTCAGTTACTACGACAGAAAATCGCAAATGCAGTCACATACCTGAGACGATATTCCATAAACACGCAAATTCACTACAAGCCGCTTGTGTGGTACAGTGTCAAAAGCTTTCCGGAAATCTAGAAATACGGAATCAGTTTAAACTACCTTGTCAAAAGCACTGAACATTTCGTGTAAGTAAAGAGCTAATTATGTTTCAAAAGAACGATAGTTTCTAAATCCATGCTGTGTCAATAGATCGTTCCCTTCGACGTAATTCGTAATCTTAGAACACAATATATGTTCCAAAATCCTCCTGCATATCGACTTTAATGATATGGGCCTTGAAATGTAGTGGATTACTCGTACTACCTTTGTTGAGTATTGGTGTGACCTGTGTAACCTTCCACTCTTTGGGTACGGACCTTTCGTCGAATGAACAGTCGTATATGATTTTTAAGTATGGAACTATTGTTTCAGCACAGACTGAAAGGATCCTAACTGGTATACAGTCTGAACGGGCTGAGTTGCTTTTGTTAAGTGATTTAAGTTGCTTCACTACTCTGAGGGTATCTACTTCTAAGTTACTCATGTTGGCAGCTGTTCTCGATTCGAATTCTGGAATATTTACTTCGTCTTTTTGGTAATTTCCAAGAATGATTGCCTATCGAAGTCACGGTGCCCGAACGATACATATCGACCGTGCGATCGTAAATCGATCATGCGAATCTGGTGGCGGGCGTTATGTGTAGTTTACGGTGGTCGCTACAGAAACGACAAAAGAAGAGCGTTACAAAAATACTTGTAATTGGAAGGAGACGCCTTCCCTTACTCGTCGTCGGCGTTGTCATCATGTGAAAGTCCATTTCGGTGGTCTGGATGGATGATTTGGAAGAGTCGAATCATGTATTCTTCCTGGTACTCGTTCGTTTTCCGCACTGTCGGCAATGAAATTGTAAATGGTATTTCAGCATCGGAACTGTTCTTACGGAGTTTTACACACTTCGCACCACCACAGTCTACATAGTCCCTTCTTTCCTCTTCCGGTGGTACTCCATATTTGCGACAAAAAAGTCGAACAATTTTCTACGCTGGATAAACATCGAATTAGATTTTTCCATGTGAGAGAATCCGCCGAAGAAACGTCAAGAACACCAGACATCCCACAAACAATGCGTGGAGGTATGTAATTTAGAGCAACTAAGGGAACGACAGAAAAAGAGATAAAAATGACGATCACAAATAATTGATCACAACGCCCGCCACCAGGGTCGCAAGATCGATTTACGACCGAACGTTCGATTGTATCGTTTGGACACTCAAAATTCGATAGGCAATCATTCTTGGAAATTACCGTCGTTTTTGGTGACGGAGTTTCGGAAGGCTGTGTTTAGTAACTCTGCTTTGGCAGCACTGTCGTCGATAGTATCTCCATTACTATCGTACAGAGAAGGCATTGACTGTGTCTTGCCGTGAGCATCCTTGACATACGACCAGAATCTCTTTGGATTTTCTGCCAGGTTTCGAGACAACGTTTCGTTATGCGAGAGCTCACTTTGTAAGTTCAAGGTCAGAAACCACAAACTGTAGACGGCGTAATCCACTGTGGCGTCCCCCCCCCCCCCCCAAGTGCCGCGTGTAGTGTAGAAAGCTGTATCACATCTCATTGGCCACGTTGCCCTCCGCGAAGCAAAAATCTGACACGTCCGATTCTTCCTTTCACCGTAGCGAATGCTCCGCGACGCGGAATTGCACGTTTGTGACGCCGCAGAACTACAGCCACGTTGGCTTCCACGTCCCGTGGAAGCCGGTGCGACACGACGGAGGCCTCGATCGAGGAAGAGCTGGAAGGAATGCTTCCGCCGTCCAATCGAGATTCACGGCGTGCGCCGACCGCGTGTGTTAGCCGCGCGGTCACGCCGCGGCTAATGTGTCTGTGCGTCGTATAGGGAGGAGCGGCGTGCGTTACGCACCTGCGTTTATGGGCAGCACGAGGACGGCGGGGCGCCAGCCACGCACCGCAGCCATGCGTGCCACGCATTCTTTACGGCTCCATCACGGCTGACATTGCGTAACGCTCCAGCTGCGAGTACGAACACAACTGGTCAAAACCATGGCAACGCTGATGTGACTTACCTCCCTGACAATGCATTCTGAACCTGGGACTGTTTAGCCCGAGAGATACTGTGACGCCCAGCTTGTGGAAAGGGGCCAAGTTACACTCGAACATACAACTTTATTATTTGATCAAACATTACAAGAGCTGAAAAAAATTTTTTTAAACACACAGCTTTAATCTTTGGGACTTCATTACCGGCTCAAAGCCACTTTAATTTAAAAATGGCTGAAGGCCAATAACTTAAAACGCAAGCATAACCAGAAATTTAAAAGGCAAGCCTTATCTTACAATAGTTCTTTATTTAGGCTGAAGGCCCAAAGAATCTGAGATTTTCAGAGCAAACAATTTGAATTCAAATCGGCTGAAAGCCCAACACTTAAGGCTAAACAACATTAAATTAAAAAAAAAAGTAAGGCTCCCCCCCCCCATGGCTCCTCACCCTCCATCGGCTCCTTTCCCCCACTCCGCCCCCCCCCCTTTATATTTTCCCATCCTCTGCCCAGGTTCCCGCCACCTGCCCTCGGCTGTGGCATGTCATATTCGCCAAGTTTTTAGTGCAATGTTATTCGTCTTTCCCAAGTGTTGCGAACAGAAATCAGACTGTCACCGTGTTTTTTCAATTGTCTGTCTATTATTTTACCTGTCTGCTTCGTATGTATTTTATTAGCATCATCATCCCTTTGTTCTATGTTTTAAGTTCCACGATCTTTTCGTCATTTTACCATGTAAGTCTCCGATTTTATCGCCTGTTTTTCTTATTTATTACTCTTCATCTTTTTAAAACACAGTCTGTAGGCTGAAGAGCGGCATACTAAGCTGCTGCCAGCCGTCCCCCTTCAGGGGGGAATCGAAACTCAGTAAAGGGGAAAAAATACGGTTATCGTAGTATGTTACGAAACAAAGCAAAGAAGGCGTTGGGCCCAAAATCGCTTTGTTCGTTGGGTACCCTAGTGGGCTCATGGTTTTTGGCCTTGTAAATCTCCAAGAAGTCGAAAGCGCGACCCTTCTCTGCCCTGTGTAGAATACGCATATCGGCTACGGTGTGGCCTGTTTCTACCAAATGCATCCCCAATGCAGTTCGGGTATGTGCCTGCAAATGCTTCCTGATTCTTATTTTAAAAGAACCTCCACTTTGACCGAAATAAAATTTCTCACAACTACTAGAAACGATCTTGTAAACCCCAGAACCGTCGAATTTATCAGAATCAGTACTCTAACTTTGTTTTACACGGAGTTTCAGAGTGTTGTTAACTTGAAAACCACATCTAACCTTAGATTTACCCATACACTTTTCATCATAATTGACTCGCAAGGCCGGCCGGTGTGGCCGAGCGGTTCTAGGCGCTACAGTCTGGAACCGCGCGACCGCCACGGTCGCAGGTTCGAATCCTGCCTCGGGCATGTATGTGTCTGATGTCCTTAGGTTAGTTAGGTTTAAGTAGTTCTAAGTTCTAGGGGACTGATGACCTCAGAAGTCCAATAGTGCTCAGAGCCACTTCAACCATTTTCTTGACTCTGTAGTTGCGTCGCCTAAAAAGGACTTGCAACACGGCGGCTGAACTCCCCCCGAATGGGACTTCCCGGCCAACAATACCATAAGTTTTTTTTTTTTTTTTTGTCATTTCTGCGGCCTGAAGGGTGCTGCTGGTGACCTGTTGTACAGGCAGCTGGATCAACAGGTGCCGGCTTCCGCCGTGATGTGACGTCACTGGTTGGGTGGTGTCCGCCTCAGCGGGTTGAGCGGTTTACGAGCGTCCGATGCCTCCAACAGGCGGCGGGGGCGCGGGCGCTAAAGCGACGAGCAGATCTCGTGTTTAATGCATCGCTGGGCTGTGTGTGTGTGTGTGTGTGTGTGTGTGTGTGTGCGTGTGTGTGTGTGTCGCGGTGGGGGGTAGGGGGGAGGAGGAGGCGAGAATTGGCGGCCAAGCGCTGGTAGAGCCGTGAAAAGAGCTCGGGTATTTCTTGCCGTCCCCATGGAACAATGGGCCTTCACAGAACGACGTACGCCACAGCTGTCACAGATAAATCCGCCCCTAAACGATACCTTCGCAGTGGACGTACATTTAAAAAAAAATTAAAATTTATTTTTATCGTTAATGGATTTCGTCTTTGACGATTGCGCTTGCGATACTGTCCAAATCTCATTTAGGCCTCCCTTTTCACGTTTTTACCATTCCTCCGCCTGTCCATTTCGTTTCGTGACGGCACGTGTTTATTCTTTTTTTTTTCTTTCGTTATCATTGGTACTGTATTAACACTTTGGAGCTCAAGCCCGAGCGTAGCTCGAGGCTGCAACTTTGCGTTTGCGTTAACAATACCGCTCCCGAGTATAGGTCGGGCTCCTATTTTCTTGACGCTCACTTGTCACTCGAAAACTGTATTCAATCCGTGTGAGAACAAGGTAGAGGCGTGCCTTTCGTTTGACTGGCGCTGCCTTCCGTTGTCTATTTGTAGAATTATTTGGAAAGAAACGTTGGCGAACGTAAGAGCTGCTGTCGTGCATGAGTGAGCCAATATGATCGTATTCGTGTAATTTCTTGCACATACTGGTTAGCTTTTGCAGTTCGTTGTAATTCTACTACAACTGAGTCACGTTTCTTGACTGGGCAAGAAAGCTTGGTAGCTCAAGAGGAATAAATTTCTCAGTAACTAACCCTGCCCTTTTTTGTTGGGACGATAATTGTACTCTCTGTCATCATTATTTAAAATTTATAATTATCAAAGAAGTAAGCATCAAGAATGAATCTTGTACCTTGACCCTTTCTTGATATGTATTACTCTTGAAGATACATCAATTACGAATATGCCAGTAACGCTTTAAATAACAGCATGAATGAACTGTTTCCTGCGCCAATATTCTTCTAAGCGGCCCGTCTCAAAAGCTGTAAGTGATGGACTGTCACCGAACTTGGGTGCATGCAGCAGCTACATCTTTTCAGTTATTAGACATCGCTTGCAGCATTCAGTTTCGCTTTCAAATGGTTCAAATGGCTCTGAGCACTATGGGACTTAACATCTGTGGTCATCAGTCCCCTAGAACTTAGAACTACCTAAACCTAACTAACCTAAGGACATCACACACATCCATGCCCGAGGCAGGATTCGAACCTGCGACCGTAGCAGTCGTGCGGTTCCGGACTGCGCGCCTAGAACCGCTACACCACCGCGGCCGGCTCAGTTTCGCTTTGTTTGCCCTATTTTACAATTTTGGTGCTAGACCCTGTTCAGATTTCTGGACACAGAAAGTACATTCGCCATAGCTCGTTTTTGACAACTGTACTGTCTAGAAGTATCGTGATGCCTGAACGTGGTCTAGATGAGTAATAAATTACTAGGAAACTAAATTAAAAAATGAAAGTAACTTCTACGCACAGCTAGACGCACTTCAATACTTTATCAGCTTCCAAATCTACAAATAAACTCTCCGAACGACTGTGGAGTAAATGGCAGAGGTTACTTCCGTTTGTAGCAGTTATTAACTTACCCACACATACTGAGCATCTATTGCGCAGTAATATTGTCTCTGTATATTGTGCGAAAGTACGAGGACTAGAACTGCAGAATATTTCTGTACGGTGTTTATGTCCGGGACGCGTCTGTTAGAACTCTTGACTTAACACGTCGGCGCTAGGCGATGTGGGATTTTGGCGTGTATTACGACCGAGTCGCTTGCCTTGCAAAACACAAGCGGGAATTATGCACAACGGACGAATGTCTGAAGAGCTTCCAGTAAACATTTCAATGGACCTGAAGCTCATTCACTGCGGCATACATTCATAAACCACCACCGCAACAACAGATCGTTCAAATGGCTCTAACCACTGTTGGACTTAACATCTGAGGTCATCAGTCCCCTAGAACTTAGAACTACTTAAACCTGACTAACCTGAGGACATCACACACATCCATGCCCGAGGCAGGATTCGAACCTGCGGCCGTAGCAGAAGCGCGGTTCCGGACAGAAGCGCCTAGAACCGCTCGGCCACCGGGCCGGCAGATCTGCGTTCTTCTCGGCTGTGCCTCAACAGTGGAACAGCGTAACACATCATATACTAAAAAAATGGTTCAAATGGCTCTGATCACTATGGGACTCAACTGCTGAGGTCATTAGTCCCCTAGAACTTAGAACTAGTTAAACCTAACTAACCTAAGGACATCACAAACATCCATGCCCGAGGCAGGATTCGAACCTGCGACCGTAGCGGTCTTGCGGTTCCAGACTGCAGCGCCTTTAACCGCACGGCCACTTCGGCCGGCTCACATCGTATACTGTCACCGGTTACAGTTTGTCAGCCGGCCAGAGTGGCCGAGCGGTTCTAGGCACTGCAGTCTGGAACCGCGCGACCGCTACGGTCGCAGGTTCGAATCCTGCCTCGGGCATGGATGTGTGTGTTGTCCTTAGCTTAGCTAGGTTCAACTAGTTCTAAGTTCTATGGAACTGATGACCTCAGAAGTTAGGTCCCATAGTGCTCAGAGCCATTTGAACCATTTGAACAGTTTGCCACGTTTTATTACGGCATGAGGTACGTGCGCCTCGTCCGCTTCCCCGCCTACGTTTGACGAATGTACTGAAACGCGCTGGACGGCAATGGTGTATGGAACGACGGTAGTGCGGACAGGAACGGCATCAGATAGTGTTTTCGGACGAATCCAGGTTCAGTTTGTTTGAAAATGATGGCCGCATTTTGGTTCGCCGCAGACAGTGGGAGCGGCATCACAGTGAATGCGATCACACAAGGCACAAAGCGCCAACTCATAAGGCCTCATGGTGTGGGGTGCTATTGGGTACAATAACAAATCACAGATGGTGCGTTGAAAGGTGGCTACACTGAGCCACAGCGCCAGAGATTGCGCCAAAGAGTATTATTCAGCCGCCTCCACTGGCAGTGCTTGTCGAGAAGTCGTGGTGGAGAGTCCTATTGAGATGTAGCAGTGGTGAGTCGTTGTTGAGAAGTTCCCATGCAGAGTGCTTGTTCAGATGTTGTCATATTGTTTTGATGGGCTAGACACCAGATATTGTTGGATTGGGGATGCTGTAATGATTAGAGTGTGCTTTTCGTCAATGTATATGAAGGTAAAAAAAAAAACTTCTTTGAAACTTCCTGGCAGATTAAAACTGTGTGCCCGACCGAGACTCGAACTCGGGACCTTTGCCTTTCGCGGGCAAGTGCTCTATCAACTGAGCTACCGAAGCACGACTCACGCCCGCTACTCACAGCTTTACTTCTGCCAGTACCTCGTCTCCTACCTTCCAAACTTTACAGAAGCTCTCCTGCGAACCTTGCAGAACTAGCACTCCTGAAAGAAAGAATATAGCGGAGACATGGCTTAGCCACAGCCTGGGGGATGTTTCCAGAATGAGATTTTCACTCTGCAGCGGAGTGTGCGCTGATATGAAACTTCCTGGCAGATTAAAACTGGAAACATCCCCCAGGCTGTGGCTAAGCCATGTCTCCGCAATATCCTTTCTTTCAGGAGTGCTAGTTCTGCAAGGTTCGCAGGAGAGCTTCTGTAAAGTTTGGAAGGTAGGAGACGAGGTACTGGCAGAAGTAAAGCTGTGAGTACCCGCCGTGAGTCGTGCTTCGGTAGCTCAGTTGGTAGAGCACTTGCCCGCGATAGGCAAAGGTCCCGAGTTCGAGTCTCGGTCGGGCACACAGTTTTAATCTGCCAGGAAGTTTCAAAGGAATTTTTTTTTACCTTCATATATATTGACGAAAAGCACACTCTAATCATTACAGCATCCCCAATCCAACAATATCTGGTGTCTAGCCCATCAAAACAATATAACAACATCTGAACAACACTCTCCAACAACAACTCACCACTGCTACATCTCAATAGCACTCTCCACCACGACTTCTCGACAAGAACTGCCAGTGGAGGCGGCTGAATAAAACTCTTTGGCGCAATCTCTGGCGCTGTGGCTCAGTGTAGCCACCTTTCAGCGTGTCCAGGGCACTGTGATCAGTGTGACGTACGTGAATGATATCCTGCGACCTGTAGCCATACCCTTTCTGCACAACACCCCAGACGCCATTTTTCAGCACGACAACGCACGACCACATGTTGCCGCACGGACACGTGCGTTCTTGGTGTCAGAGGATGTCAGCCTTTTGCCCTCTCCCGTCCAGGGCACTGTGATCAGTGTGACGTACGTGAATGATATCCTGCGACCTGTAGCCATACCCTTTCTGCACAACACCCCAGACGCCATTTTTCAGCACGACAACGCACGACCACATGTTGCCGCACGGACACGTGCCTTCTTGGTGTCAGAGGATGTCAGCCTTTTGCCCTCTCCCGTCCAGGGCACTGTGATCAGTGTGACGTACGTGAATGATATCCTGCGACCTGTAGCCACACCCTTTCTGCACAACACACCAGACCCCATTTTTCAGCAAGACAACGCACGACCACATGTTGCCGCACGGACACGTGCCTTCTTGGTGTCAGAGGATGTCAGCCTTTTGCCCTCTCCCTTCCAGGGCACTGTGAACAGTGTGACGTACGTGAATGATATCCTGCGACCTGTAGCCATACCCTTTCTGCACAACACACCAGACGCCATTTTTCAGCAAGACAACGCACGACCATATGTTGCTGCATGGACTCGTGCCTTCTTGGTGTCAGAGGATGTCAGCCTTTTGCCCTCTCCCGTCCAGGGCACTGTGAGCAGTGTGACGTACGTGAATGATATCCTGCGACCTGTAGCCATACCCTTTCTGCACAACACCCCAGACGCCATTTTTCAGCAAGACAACGCACGACCATATGTTGCTGCATGGACTCGTGCCTTCTTGGTGTCAGAGGATGTCAGCCTTTTGCCCTCTCCCGTCCAGGGCACTGTGATCAGTGTGACGTACGTGAATGATATCCTGTGTTGTGGCGTAACAAGCTAGCTACGCCACACTGAGAAGTAGCCGGAAAGGGCACGCGTCAACTCTCGCCGTCTTGCGTTAAGTCTGAAACAGGATACGTGATGAAAGCTATAAAGAAAAGAACGGAGCTTCTCGTATACTTAACTTTAATTTCTTGTTGTACATGGCTCTTGATAATACAAGTGAGACTCTCTCCAGATATGGTTAACTGCGGCTTGCTAGGTCGTAGCCATGGACTTAGCTGAAGGCTATTCTAACTGTCTCTCGGCAATTGAGAGAAAGGCTTCGTACGTGTAGTCGCTAGCAATGTCGTCCGTACAACTGGGGCGAGTGCTTGTACGTCTCTCTAGACCTTCCATGTGGTGGCGCTCGGTCTGCGATCACACAGTGGCGACACGCGGGTCCGACATGTACTAATGGACCGCGGCCGATTTAAAGCTACCACCTAGCAAGTGTGGTGTTTAGCGGTGACACCACATTCCTCCCCCGCAAATCGGCGAACGGTCGTGTTAAAAGGCTTCCGCCCGCCGTGGGGAGGACCCCATGTTGACGTATGCGACGAGGTGGGGAGCCTAACAACAGGCGAGGCTGTGCCACCTGCACCCGGCCATTCGGTCCGAGGGGAGCTAGGAAACGCCTGAAAACCTAGTCCAGGGTGCACGTCAACATGCGGTGTATGCGCCCGCAATGAGACAGAAGGGGCCGAAGGGTCGACCTCCATTGCGTCGGGGCATCCGACGCGCGAAGACGCCATGTGGTCCGGAGCGGGCAAGAGTTCCATGGCGGAGGACAGCTGGTCACGGGAAGCGAGCGGCGGCGCGTGACCCAGGGAGGCGCTTGGCGGCTGCAGCGAAGCGTCCACTGCAAGGGGCGCCGGCGGCGGCCGCGGGGCTGCGGCGGCGGCGCGACGCCATGAGGCAAAATGGAAGGCATCGTCGGCAACACCTGGGGATGAGGCGAGCCAGTAGATGGGTCCCCAGGGCGCTGACCGGACGGCACCATCGCTGAAAGCTGACGGGGAGCGGCAGAACCCAGGCGACGACAGAGGCGCAGCTGATTGAGATGCTGACGCACCTCACCAGAGTCCCCCAAAACCAAATACATAGCGCGGCCGAGGCAGCGAAGAATGCGCCCTGCGAGCCAACGCCGTGAACCGCGATAGTGGCGATAATAGACAACGTCGCCAGGAGCAAAAGCAGGAGTCTGCCGCTGCACAGGAACCTGATGCGGCGGATGCAGCAAAGTCATCAAGGTTCGATGAGGACGACCGTGGAGCAACTCAGCCGGCGAGCGACCATGGCGGGGCTGAGAGCGATACGAGGACAAAAAGAGCAACAATGCGTCCTCCCGAGAATGCGACTCTTTCAACTTCAACATCTGTGACTTGAAAGTCCGGACCAATCGTTCAGTGGCACCGTTTGACTGAGGCGAAAACGGCGCGGATGTCAGATGTTGAATACCATTGGCCTTGCAGAATGACTGAAATTCTGTGGACAGGAATTGTGGGCCATTGTCGGAAACAATAGTCTGTGGTAGACCTTCAATGCAAAAGACAGCGGACAACGCTTGGGTGGTGGCAGAAGACGTCGTGGAAGACATCCGGACGACAAATGGAAAATTACTGAAGGAATCGACAACAACCAACCATCGAGCATTCCAGAATGGACCAGCAAAGTCGATATGTAAGCGTTGCCAAGGGGAAGTGGCTTTTGGCCATGCAAAGAATTTCCGCGGTGGTGCGGATTGTTGTTCGGCACACGCCATGCAAGAAGAGCACATATTCGTAATCGCAGCATCGATTCCGAACCAAGTACAGTGCTGACGAGCAAGTTGTTTCGTACGGACTATACCCCAATGTCCTTGGTGGAGAAGCTTTAAGACAGAGGACTGTAACGATCGTGGGACCACGACCCTAGACTGATCATTATCAGAACGCAACAACAAAACACCACGTCATACAAAAAGTCTCTCCTTGTGAGCAAAAAATCGGCGAACCAACGGATCCTCGATCCGTGACTTCGACAAGGGCCATTGCGTAGCAACAAAACGCAAAACAGTAGCAAGGACAGGGTCAGCAGCTGTGGCAGTAGCTACACGACGAAAATCAATCGGAAACGATTCGACCACGTCATCGGTTTCCGAATCAATGAACATGCAAGCAAGTTCGGAAGAATCGAATGCTTTATCCTCGCAACAGGCAAACGGGACAACGCATCAGCGTTGCCGTGCTTAGCAGTGGACCGATACAAGATACGGTAGTGGTACTGCGAGAGAAAAATAGACCAGCGAATGAATTTCTGCGCTGTACGTGGAGGTACAGGCTTGTGCGGGTGAAAAAGCGATGTCAAAGGTTTGTGGTCTGTGATGATGGTAAAGTGACGACCATACAAGAAATCGTGAAACTTCGTAATACCAAACATGAGAGCCAAAGCTCCTTTCTCTATTTGTGAATAATTCCGTTGCGCTGACGAGAGCAATTTGTACGCAAAGGCAATAGGGCGATCATGCGATCCATCTTTGTGCGCAAGCACATCACCGATCCCGTAATCCGATGCATCTACCATCAACAAAAGGGGTTTCTGGGGATCGAATGGCGTAAGGCACGTATTTGAAAGCAACGCCGATTTCAACTGGCGAAAGGCGCGTTCGCATTCCGTCGTCCATACAAACGGAACACCTTTACGGCGTAAGCGATGAAGCGGAGCTGAAATGGAAGAGGCATTGCGCAGAAAGCGATGACAATAATTTATTTTACCCAGTACACTCTGTAGCTGCTTCAAAGTCTGCGGCGAAGGCAAGTCCTGTATGGCACGGAGGTGCTCTGGACTCGGATGTATGCCTTGGGCATTGATTACATGTCCCAAATATGGTAAGTCACGAGCAAAAAACACACATTTGTCCTTCCTCAAGCGAAGACCATTTTGCCGCAATACCTGAAATAATGTGTGGAGGTTGGCTAAATGTTCTGCGGCCGTCTTTCCGGAGATCACAATATCGTCCAGATAGTTTGCTGCAGTAGGGACCGACGCACAAACAGTTTGTAAATATTGCTGAAACAATGCAGGGGCGGATGCACACCCGAATGGCAGTCTTTTGAATCGGTACAATCCAAGATGCGTGTTAACCACCAATACGCGCTGGGATTCTTCGTCCACCGGTATTTGCAAGTACGCATCTGCTAGGTCCAACTTTGAAAAATACGTTCCCGGGCACAGTTTGTCAAAAAGATCTTCCGGGCGGGGCAAAGGAAAAGTAGCAGTCACAAGTTGTGGATTCACAGTTGCCTTGAAGTCCACGCAAAGTCTCAATTTTCCGGAAGGTTTTTGCAACATTACTAAGGGTGAGGCCCAGAGAGAAGCCTGCACACGTTCAATGACACCTTGTGATTCTAAATCGTTTAATGTTCTGGCGACCTCATCACGCAATGCGTGGGGAACATTGCGCGCTCTGAAAAATTTCGGTTGCGCGTTCACTTTGAGTTCCAAATGTGCTGCATAGTTCTTAGCGCAACCAAGGCCCGGTGCAAAAATGTCTGCAAATTCTTCACATAGACTAGAAACACTGGCTGAAGGCACAGTCTGGTTCACTGATAGGACCTGATTGACTATAGACAAGTTAAACAACTGAAATAAATCTAAACCAAACAAGTTCACTGCCGAAGAAGAACGAAGGACGTAAAATGACACCAGTTTTGTTTGTCCCTTGTATGTTGCAAGAAGGCTGCACTGTCCTAACACAGGGATTTTCTGTCCTGAGTAACTATTGAGCTGAACATTTGCGGCACGCAACGGAGGTGCGCCCAGTTGTTTGTACGTGTCGTGATTGAGCAATGAAACTGCAGCTCCGGTATCGAGCTGGAACGGTATCACTTGTCCGGCAAAGTCCAAATCTACAAAAAGTTTATTGTCCTGCTCACGATAAGAGCGACTGTTGTGTGCAACGTGAACAGACACTGGTACAGAATCACGTGCGACGGGACGGGAGTTGCGTCGACGGCGACGCACACTTTTTGTGGGATGAACACAGTCACTGTTAGCAAGAGGAACACTGGACGGAGTGGCACTAACTACATGAATGTCCATGGGCGAAGGTTCAAGAGCCCGATTGTCCTTGGTTCGATTCCGGCGCGAAGCAAAGGGCCGGGAATGGTTGCGATTGTCTGATCTGAGCTTTTTCTGGCAAACACTTTGAACATGTCCTTTCTTGTTACAGAAAAAGCAAATAGCCTGGCGTGATGGGCAATTCTCACGCGAATGTCTAGTTGCACACTGCGGGCATGATTTCACTGCATTTGCTTGCTTGCGCGGGACACGTGGCTGCGCGGATGTGCGCGAGGGCCGTGTAGCGTCCCATGCTGCGCGCCCGGCGGGCCGGTTAATGTGACACACGGCTGGCGAAGTTGCAAAGGATTCCTGAGCAAAGTCAAGTGTGTCTTGCCTATCCAATATGTCTATCACTTGTTGAAGGGAGGGATTGACGAGTTTCAAAATCTGTTCCCGTATGCGAACATCAGAAACGTTCTGTGCAATTGCTTCACGCACCATAGTATCTGAATAAGGGAGTCCACATTCACATTCAAACGCACAATCCCTAGTAAGGCCTTGCAATGTTGCAACCCACTCCCTATTAGTCTGACCAGCCATACGTTTTGTACGAAAGAACGTATACCTTTTGGCAACGACATTTACTGTGTCTTTGAAATAGGCATCTAACGCCGACAAAATTTCGTCATAGGATAGAGTTGCTACGTTGCGTCGGGGAAACAATTTCACTATCACACGGTAGGTGGACACACCTACACACGAAAGCAAAAACGGCTGCCGCTCATTACCTTGAATTCTGTAGGCGGCGAGATGAAATCCAAATTGTCGGGACCATTCCGTCCAGCTTTCGTCGTCCGCTTTATACGGACGAAACGGTGGTGCAACTGCGTGTTGTGGCTGCGGTAGCGATGAAGTGGCGACGGCCGCATCGGTTTGCAGCGCACGTTGACCCTGGACGAGCTGTCCAAGGGCATCCAATAACGCCTGCGTCTGCTGATTCTGCAAGCAATAAAATTCGGACAGTACATCTGGAGATTGTGGCGAAGCCATGACACAAGCAAATTAGTGCAAATTAGAAAGAACACGTTTACACTCGTCGCCAAACTGTTGTGGCGTAACAAGCTAGCTACGCCACACTGAGAAGTAGCCGGAAAGGGCACGCGTCAACTCTCGCCGTCTTGCGTTAAGTCTGAAACAGGATACGTGATGAAAGCTATAAAGAAAAGAACGGAGCTTCTCGTATACTTAACTTTAATTTCTTGTTGTACATGGCTCTTGATAATACAAATGAGACTCTCTCCAGATATGGTTAACTGCGCCTTGCTAGGTCGTAGCCGTGGACTTAGCTGAAGGCTATTCTGTCTCTCGGCAATTGAGAGAAAGGCTTCGTACGTGTAGTCGCTAGCAATGTCGTCCGTACAACTGGGGCGAGTGCTCGTACGTCTCTCTAGACCTGCCATGTGGTGGCGCTCGGTCTGCGATCACACAGTGGCGACACGCGGGTCCGACATGTACTAATGGACCGTGGCCGATTTAAAGCTACCACCTAGCAAGTGTGGTGTCTAGCGGTGACACCACATCCTGCAACTTGTAGCCATACCCTTTCTGCACAACACCTCAGACGCCATTTTTCAGCAAGACAACGCACGACCACATGTTGCCCCACGGACACGTGCCTTCTTGGTGTCAGAGGATGTCAGCCTTTTGCCCTCTCCCGTCCAGGGCACTGTGATCAGTGTGACGTATGTGATGATATCCTGCAACCTGTAGCCATACCCTTTCTGCACAACACCCCAGACGCCATTTTTCAGCAAGACAACGCACGACCACATGTTGCCGCACAGACACGTGCATTCTTGGTGTCAGAGGATGTCAGCCTTTTGCCCTCTCCCGTCCAGGGCACTGTGATCAGTGTGACGTACGTGAATGATATCCTCTGACCTGAAGCCATACCCTTTCTGCACAACACCCCAATTTTTCAGCACGACAATGCACGACCACATGTTGCCGCACGGACACGTGCCTTCTTGGTGTCAGAGGATGTCAGCCTTTTGCCCTCTCCCGTCCAGGGCACTGTGATCAGTGTGACGTACGTGAATGATATCCTGCGACCTGTAGCCATACCCTTTTTGCACAACACCACAGACGCCATTTTTCAGCAAGACAACGCACGACCACATGTTGCCGTACGGAAACGTGCCATCTTGGTGTCAGAGAGTGTCAGCCTTTTGCCCGCTCCCGTCCAGGGCACTGTGATCAGTGTGACGTACGTGAATGATATCCTGCGACCTGTAGCCATACCCTTTCTGTACAACACCCCAGACGCCATTTTTCAGCACGACAACGCACGACCACAATATGCCTTACGGACACGTGCCTTCTTGGTGTCAGAGGATGTCAGCCTTTTGCCCTCTCCCGTCCAGGGCACTGTGATCAGTGTGACGTACGTGAATGATATCCTGCGACCTGTCGCCATACCCTTTTTGCACAACACCCCAGACGCCATTTTTCAGCAAGACAACGCACGACCACATGTTGCCGTATGGACACGTGCCATCTTGGTGTCAGAGAATGTCAGCCTTTTGCCCTCTCCCGTCCAGGGCACTGTGATCAGTGTGACGTACGTGAATGATATCCTGCGACCTGTAGCCATACCCTTTCTGTACAACACCCCAGACGCCATTTTTCAGCACGACAACGCACGACCACAATATGCCTTATGGACACGTGCCTTCTTGGTGTCAGAGGATGTCAGCCTTTTGCCCTCTCCCGTCCAGGGCACTGTGATCAGTGTGACATACGTGAATGATATCCTGCGACCTGTAGCCACACCCTTTCTGCACAACACACCAGACCCCATTTTTCAGCAAGACAACGCACGACCACATGTTGCCGCACGGACACGTGCCTTCTTGGTGTCAGAGGATGTCAGCCTTTTGCCCTCTCCCTTCCAGGGCACTGTGAACAGTGTGACGTACGTGAATGATATCCTGCGACCTGTAGCCATACCCTTTCTGCACAACACACCAGACGCCATTTTTCAGCAAGACAACGCACGACCATATGTTGCTGCATGGACTCGTGCCTTCTTGGTGTCAGAGGATGTCAGCCTTTTGCCCTCTCCCGTCCAGGGCACTGTGAGCAGTGTGACGTACGTGAATGATATCCTGCGACCTGTAGCCATACCCTTTCTGCACAACACCCCAGACGCCATTTTTCAGCAAGACAACGCATGACCACATGTTGCCGCACGGACACGTGCCTTCTTGGTGTCAGAGGATGTCAGCCTTTTGCCCTCTCCCGCCAGATCACCAGACTTGTCACCAATCGAGAATGTGTGGGGTGTGGTGAAAAGACGGGTGCAGCACTGTGACCCAATACCTACCACCACAGATGAACTTTGGAACCAGGTGAATGCAGCAAGGAAGGCTATACCACAAGAGACCATTCCCCCCTTAGACGGTCGATGCCATCATGCATGGGGCACGTCATCAGGACCCATGGCAGACCCTGTGCCTGCTAGCCAAGAAGATACATGCTGAATCGAGGTGTCTAAATGCTAGTCATTTTTGCAGAACATACTACATATCCTGTGCATGTGAACGTGCTATCTGTAGTCGTTCAAGGTTTTCTGTTTTTTCTGAACATGACTATATATTGCAGTAACTGTCAATAACTGTCTCTTCCAATCAATAGTCAGCACTGCGCAGCAAATACTGAGCATGTGACAGCCTCTTTACGGTTTCTTGCCCTTCCATTCCCGTGTGGAGCATAGGGCTAATGACCGCTTGAACGCCTCAGTGCACCCTTTCTTCCCTATACCTTCGGAAGTGATACGTATTGCTCAGAAGAGCACTCGCTCATGTATTATCGAAGGATAATTGGCATGTATCGTCGAGAGGCTGCTCATTTAAGTTTTCCAACATTTCACTGACGCCCTCTCACTGGCTAAGCAGATCTGTGATCATCGTGCTGCCCTTCTCTGTACGACATCGACCTCCCCTATGTACACTCCTTGAAATGGAAAAAAGAACACATTGACACCGGTGTGTCAGACCCACCATACTTGCTCCGGACACTGCGAGAGGGCTGTACAAGCAATGATCACACGCACGGCACAGCGGACACACCAGGAACCGCGGTGTTGGCCGTCGAATGGCGCTAGCTGCGCAGCATTTGTGCACCGCCGCCGTCAGTGTCAGCCAGTTTGCCGTGGCATACGGAGCTCCATCGCAGTCTTTAACACTGGTAGCATGCCGCGACAGCGTGGACGTGAACCGTATGTGCAGTTGACGGACTTTGAGCGAGGGCGTATAGTGGGCATGCGGGAGGCCGGGTGGACGTACCGCCGAATTGCTCAACACGTGGGGCGTGAGGTCTCCACAGTACATCGATGTTGTCGCCAGTGGTCGGCGGAAGGTGCACGTGCCCGTCGACCTGGGACCGGACCGCAGCGACGCACGGATGCACGCCAAGACCGTAGGATCCTACGCAGTGCCGTAGGGGACCGCACCGCCACTTCCCAGCAAATTAGGGACACTGTTGCTCCTGGGGTATCGGCGAGGACCATTCGCAACTGTCTCCATGAAGCCTGGCTACGGTCCCGCACACCGTTAGGCCGTCTTCCGCTCACGCCCCAACATCGTGCAGCCCGCCTCCAGTGGTGTCGCGACAGGCGTGAATGGAGGGACGAATGGAGACGTGTCGTCTTCAGCGATGAGAGTCGCTTCTGCCTTGGTGCCAATGATGGTCGTATGCGTGTTTGGCGCCGTGCAGGTGAGCGCCACAATCAGGACTGCATACGACCGAGGCACACAGGGCCAACACCCGGCATCATGGTGTGGGGAGCGATCTCCTACACTGGCCGTACACCACTGGTGATCGTCGAGGGGACACTGAATAGTGCACGGTACATCCAAACCGTCATCGAACCCATCGTTCTACCATTCCTAGACCGGCAAGGGAACTTGCTGTTCCAACAGGACAATGCACGTCCGCATGTATCCCGTGCCACCCAACGTGCTCTAGAAGGTGTAAGTCAACTACCCTGGCCAGCAAGATCTCCGGATCTGTCCCCCATTGAGCATGTTTGGGACTGGATGAAGCGTCGTCTCACGCGGTCTGCACGTCCAGCACGAACGCTGGTCCAACTGAGGCGCCAGGTGGAAATGGCATGGCAAGCCGTTCCACAGGACTACATCCAGCATCTCTACGATCGTCTCCATGGGAGAATAGCAGCCTGCATTGCTGCGAAAGGTGGATATACACTGTACTAGTGCCGACATTGTGCATGCTCTGTTGCCTGTGTCTATGTGCCTGTGGTTCTGTCAGTGTGATCATGTGATGTATCTGACCCCAGGAATGTGTCAATAAAGTTTCCCCTTCCTGGGACAATGAATTCACGGTGTTCTTATTTCAATTTCCAGGAGTGTAGTACGGTCCCCCACACTTGAGCAGTATTCCAAGATGGACTGCAGGAATACTTTGTAACCTGAGTTTCCCTAGTGTACTACAAACAAAGGCAGCCAGCCACGTGATTCACCCACGGATGAGTCTATGTGATCAGGAAAATGACGCGCTGTGCTCTGTTTGTTACGAACACATTATCCAGATCTTGGCCACGAGCGTCTTCATTCTACTTCGCTGAAAATAAACACCTGGATTTCCGAAACAAGTAAGGGGCAGCACATACGGCAACAAAGCAGATTCAGCTTTGGAAAATGTGACTTTGCAACTACTGCACATGTTAATTAACGTCCGCCCCCGATAGCTGAGTGGTCAGCGCGACAGACTGTCTATCATAAGGGCCCGGGTTCGATTCCCGGCTGGGTCGGAGATTTTCTCTGCTCAGGGAGTGGGTGTTGTGTTGTCCTAATCATCATCATTTCATCCTCAGCGACGCGCAAGTCGCCGAAGTGGCGTCAAATCGAAAGACTTTCACCCGGAGAACGGTCTACCCGACGGGAGGCCCTCGTCACACGACATTTCATTTCATTTCACTCTTTCAAACAAAAGTTTAGGATTTTGGTAAACAACGCATTATTCGTGTTTCCGGTGAATCTGCCGGTCATGACTGTGCTTATGTAGTTAATTGTCGGACATTGCTTGGACACAAGAGCAAAGGTTTACAGGCAAAATACCACAAGAGAACAAACGTCCATTTTTTTCTTATTTTTTACGTTGGTCCTCGGGCTGGGTTGGATATGCCCCCATGTTTTACTACATGAAAACCAAAAATATAGTAAGCGATAAATTTTCTTCCTTTCATCACTTCATGGGAGGGGTCAGCGACAAAACGATACCAAAACTTCGAAATCTTGTTTAATGTTTCTCCTAAGTCGCAAAGTGCGCTCATTCTCAAATACTATGTGAACAGCTAGCTACATCCGGCGAACTTCGTTCTGCCTCTGAAAAATCTTTATACGTTATAGCTTAGCCGGCAAACGTTGTTTTCTCACATAAATTATCTCTAGTCTATAAGAATCATGTATATGTGTGACATAATAGCCGTTGTTGCGACACAAACAACAACAATGGCCGAAAACTGTGTAGGGAGTGAGAAAAGGCTCAGGGGAAGTCCGGCAGTATCCGCCACTATTAGTTCTAACGTTTCTAAGGTAGATCGCGCAAGGATTAACAATTGCAGCCGATACACGGCTCGTCCATGGGCATACAAACATAGCGGCAAATTCGTGTCGAAACGTGTTCACCAGCATTATGAATAACGCCAACCACTCACGCATCGATTTTTATCGCACTTACAAATATTGTACGATTAAATTCATTTTAGAGGAACAAAGGAGAGCATAGGTACTTCTTTGTTCCGCTAAAAAAATTTGATCGTACGATATACAGGGTGTTTCAAAAATGACCGGTATATTTGAAACGGCAATAAAAACTAAACGAGCAGCGATAGCAATACACCGTTTGTTGCAATATGCTTGGGACAACAGTACATTTTCAGGCGGACAAACTTTCGAAATTACAGTACTTACAATTTTCAACAACAGATGGCACTGCAAGTGATGTGAAAGATATAGAAGACAACGCAGTCTGTGGGTGCGCCATTCTGTACGTCGTCTTTCTGCTGTAAGCGTGTGCTGTTCACAACGTGCAAGTGTGCTGTAGACAACATGGTTTATTCCTTAGAACAGAGGATTTTTCTGGTGTTGGAATTCCACCGCCTAGAACGCAGTGTTGTTGCAACAAGACGAAGTTTTCAACGGAGGTTTAATGTAACCAAAGGACCGAAAAGCGATACAATAAAGGGTCTGTTTGCATAATTTCAATGGACTCGGAACGTGACGGATGAACGTGCTGGAAAGGTAGGGCGACCGCGTACGGCAACCACAGAGGGCAACGCGCAGCTAGTGCAGCAGGTGATCCGACAGCGGCCTCGGGTTTCCGTTCGCCGTGTTGCAGCTGCGGTCCAAATGACGCCAATGTCCACGTATCGTCTCGTGCGCCAGAGTTTACACCTCTATCCGTACAAAATTCAAACGCGGCAACCCCTCAGCGCCGCTACCATTGCTGCACGAGAGACATTCGCTAACGATATAGTGCACAGGATTGATGACGGCGATATGCATGTGGGCAGCATTTCCTTTACTGACGAAGCTTATTTTTACCTGGACGGCTTCGTCAATAAACAGAACTGGCGCATATGGGGAACCGAAAAGCCCCATGTTGCAGTCCCATCGTCCCTGCATCCTCAAAAAGTACTGGTCTGGGCCGCCATGTCTTCCAAAGGAATCATTGGCCCATTTTTCAGATCCGAAACTATTACTGCATCACGCTATCTGGACATTCTTCGTGAATTTGTGGCGGTACAAACTGCCTTAGACGACACTGCGAACACCTCGTGGTTTATGCAAGATGGTGCCCGGCCACATCGCACGGCCGACGTCTTTAATTTCCTGAATGAATATTTCGATGATCGTGTGATTGCTTTGGGCTATCCGAAACATACAGGAGGCGGCGTGGATTGGCCTCCCTATTCGCCAGACATGAACCCCTGTGACTCCTTTCTGTGGGGACACTTGAAAGACCAGGTGTACCGCCAGAATCCAGAAACAATTGAACAGCTGAAGCAGTACATCTCATCTGCATGTGAAGCCATTCCGCCAGACACGTTGTCAAAGGTTTCGGGTAATTTCATTTAGAGACTACGCCATATTATTGCTACGCATGGTGGATATGTGGAAAATATCGTACTATAGAGTTTCCCAGACCGCAGCGCCATCTGTTGTTGAAAATTGTAACTACTGTAATTTCGAAAGTTTGTCTGCCTGAAAATGTACTGTTGTCCCAAGCAAATTGCAACAAACGGTGTATTTCTATCGCTGCTCGTTTAGTTTTTATTGCCGTTTCAAATATACCGGTCATTTTTGAAACACCCTGTATTTCCGTACGATAAAAATCGATGCGTGTGCGCTAGGCCTAAATGTCGGTTTGGCGAATCATGAGTGCTACCTAGTTAAACTTCTCGGTCCAGTTACGTCGATTCAGAGAGGGATATTTGATCGTTGCTTTTGGTACGTTTTCTTCAAAAATGGTTCAAATGGCTCTGAGCACTATGGGACTTAACTTCTGAGGTCATCAGTCCCATAGAACTTAGAACTACTTAAACCTAACTAACCTAAGGACATCACACAGATCCATGCCCGAGGCAGGATTCGAAACTGCGACCGTAGCGGTCGCGCGATTCCAGACCGTAGCGCCTAGAACCGCTCGGCCACTCCGGCCGGCACGTTTCCTTCAATTACCTATCTATCGAATAGTGAAAGACTTTCACCGGTAGACACCTGGCGGGGATAACTGATCAAGTGCTAATTGATCAGTTATCGACAGGGGCTGAAAATTGTTAAATTAATAAAACCGCTATTAAAAAATAGGAGTTGGTGGTAGAAGGGTGAAAATTTAGGGTTGCTTGTATTTTGTAATGCCACATCATAAAAAAAATAAAAATAAAAAGTTGTGTCCAAAATAAAAAAAAATTGGGGTTGGACCACCCTTATCACTTACGGGTAGGAAAACAGAATACTATCGATTCTCAGACGTACCGAATATACATGTAAAATTTCATCAGAGTGGATCGAACCGTTGAAGAAGTGATAATTGATCAGTTATCGACCGGGGTTGAAAATTATTAAATTACTAAAATCGATATTAAAAAATAGGGGTTGGTGGTAGAAGGGTGAAAATTTAGGGTTGCGTGTATTTTTTAAAGCCATATCATAAAATAATAAAAAGTTCTGTCCAAAAAATAAGAACAATTTTTTTTTTGGGGTGGACCGATTCACGAACCTACCGAATACACATGTAAAATTTCATCAGAATCGATCGAACCGTTTCGGAGGAGTATGACAACTAACGCTGTGACACGAGAATTTTATAAATAAGGGCATGTGGATACCGTAATTTGCCCTCAACACGTATAAACGCTTTTTAACTTTGATGCTTGACTTACTGTGTTAAACTTTTAACGTAACATTTTATCTCTTAATGAGTGCATTGACACAGCGTTTCAGATTCGGTCACAGTTATGTGAAACATAGAAAATTATATTTTTTTGTGTCAGATAGCTGATAGACAGGCAACATGCAACTGAACTGTGTGACTTTACTGACAGATGTAATTACATGTGCCTGGAGACATATTGAGTGTCAACTTTATCTTCGATAAAGATAGAAGCTGAAGTAACAAGTTAAAATTTGTGCCCTCGGCGGGACTCGAAGCCAGGTCTCCTACTTACGAGGCAGATGTGGTATCTACTACACCATTCTGGCAGTGTGGCTAACATAGCTTACGGAGAGTATTCGTTTAGAGTATTCCGTACAGATATGTGACGTTGCCAGGGTGGTGCAATGCGTAGCACATCTTCTTGATAAGCAGGAGAACCGCGTTCAAATACCAGCTTTGGCACAAATTTTAACTGATTACTTCAGCTTTGTTGAAAATTAGATGGACTGATAAGGTAAGGAATGAGGAGGTTCTGCGCAGAATCGGAAAGGAATATGTGGAAAACACTGATAAGGAGAAGGGACAGGATGATAGGACATCTGCTAAGACATGAGGGAATGACTTACGTGGTACTAGAGGGAGCTGTAGAGGGCAAAAACTGTAGAGGCAGACAGAGATTGGAATACGTTAAGCAAATAATTGAGGACGTAGGTTGCAAGCGCTACTCTGAGATGAAGAGGTTAGCAAAGGAAAGGAGTTTGTGGCGGGCCGCATCAAACCAGTCAGTAGACTGATGACAAAAAAAAAAAAAAAAAAAAAAAAAAAAAAAAAAAAAAAAACTTCAGCTTGTATCCTTACGTGTGACTTCAGCCTTTTAGTAATACAGCCTGATCCAACGATTTACGTTCCTGCAAAGGTAGTCTGTATGATTGGGTCAATGGAAGCATCCAGTTGCACCTGTCTGCTTTGATATGTGACATAATGGCGTTGTGCTGTGTGACGACTAAAGCGCAGAGTTTTTGAGTTGGTTGTGTTTGTAGATATCATGTTGTTGTATTTCATCATCTGGTGGTGGATATGGACATGCTAGAGTAACTTGTGGTATTGGGTTCATTTGAGTTTGGGTTGTCATCGTGATAACATTGTTTTGAGTTTAGGTAGTTGGTTCACTGATGTGGGTTGTGGAAATGTTTTCAGTGAGTTGTTAAGGTTTTTATGCTTATGTGTTTTGTGTTTTTGTTAGATATCATTGTTTTGGTGTTTGTTGTGCGGAAAGAAGACTAATTTTTTATTACTTTTTTATGTGTGAATATGACAGTGAAGTTCACGAGTGTATCATAACGTTCTGAGAAGGGTGATGGTATCACGTCTCACATACAATTTCTGCAGATGTTCGGTCTTACTGCTGAATAGCCGCGCGGGATTAGCCGAGCGGTCTGGGGCGCTGCAGTCATGGACTGTGCGGCTGGTCCCGGCGGAGGTTCGAGTCCTCCCTCGGGCATGGGTGTGTGTGTGTTTGTCCTTAGGATAATTTAGGTTAAGTAGTGTGTGAGCTTAGGGACTGATGACCTCAGCAGTTAAGTCTGATAAGATTTCACACACATTTGAACATTTTTAACTGCTGAATATGTAAGGTGTGACGTTTGTAGCAACAACATGAGGTTGACGAGAGTTCCGGCAGCTCGGACCAGGTAGATATGCAGGTGGCGTGAATATATATATATATATATATATATATATATATATATATATATATATATATATGTATGTGTGTGTGTGTGTGTGTGTGTGTGTGTGTGCGCGCGCGTAAATGTGGTGGATATAACAAGTGGTATTGCCGGAGGCTTTGATTAGTAAATAATTTTTTTTTGTTGTACTCTAACGTGAAGGGCTTATTTCAATAGTGGTATAAGTCGATTTTTGTTCATTGTGAGATACAGTCCTAACGTTAAATGAGCGCTGAAAAATCTGCAGTTAAGATACCAGAAATATTCAAGCATATGGCTTCTTGCTATAGATGAACCTTTCTTTTTGTTTGTTTGGATCATTAATTGCAGAAGCATTATGGGCAGAAAAGTGAAGGTAATGGACTTGTAACATTATTGAAATAAGCCCTTCAAGTAATTGTGACGTTATGATGTTCTGTGTTTTTTAGCTTTATGGTTGGTGGGTTTTGTTTTAATTGATGTAGTGAATATAGGGTATTTGGGTTTCTGAGTTGCAGGGATTTTGGTTTCACTTTTCCGAGTTGTAGGTGCTGATTTTTTTGGCATCGATAGCTGCAGTTGAGCTATAGGTCAAGGGAAATGTCCGATTCCACGGTTTGGAGTTTTAGGTGTTTGTTATTTGATATCGATATCTGCAGTTGAGCTATGTAGGTCGAGGGAAATGTCCTATTTTACTTTTTGGGGTTATAGGTGATGCTTGTTTCGTATTGATAGCTGCGATTGACCTATATAGGTCAAGGGAAATGCCGATTCCTGTGGTTCAGTTGGTGTAGCGGAATTTTGTAATTTAATTTTTTTTTGTGTTATCTGTTTTGGGATGGTGCGTTGTTTCTTTCTTGTTGTATATTTAGCTTGCATCCTTTCCTTAAACTCCCAGTTTTCCGTGGATGACCTGCTAATTTCAATTTATTTTTGGAGTGAGATGTTACTGTGTCATTTTTATTTTTGTCCCGGTTCTCTGTTGTGTGTATGTAGTGACGTTACTGTTGTCATTTTGTATACGCTGGAAGTAGCCGTTTCCACAACGCTGATGATGTCTTGCGTCAAAGGAGACGGGTGGAATCGGATGGAATCGGACGCTTCTGTAATCCGCGTATGATGTTATCTTCGACCGTATACAGGATATCCCAGGAGGGATGGTCAGTATTCAGTGAAATGACAGGACGAAGGAAGCGAGGGAATCTGATAAACAAAAGCTCTGAACTGCATACTTTAAGAGCTATAAGCACTTCCTTATCTTCGATACCGTGAAACAAATCTCTTCCACTGCTAGCTCTTTCTTTTCGATACTTTGAGAGATGGTATTGTGGACCAAATCATGAAAAAGATGTCCAGTAAACATGGGTTTTAAAGTGCGTACCTTTAAGAGCTATGAGCACTTGGTCATTTTCGCTACTGTGAAACACATATCTTCCCCTGAACGAGTGCTCGTAGTTCTTAAGGTATACATTTTACAGCCCACATTTAGTATAGTTTTTTGTCTCGAATTATCCTTTCTGTCATGTCCCTGAATACTGTCCACTCCTCCTGGCACAACCTGTAGAACAGTGCCGAATGTCTTACAGAAATCTAAAAGTACGCCATCTCTCTGTTAGCCTGCGTCAACTGTTTGCCAGATTCCGTGCAAGAACAAAGTGATCTGTAACTTCCCTGAATCGTTTAAAGTAATGCTGGGGTGTTTCCTTACCAGCTTGTGCTCCTACTGGAATGTCCCCGTTACCGACACGAATGCCGGGATGATTCCTGGAAGGAAGCCACGCCATTCCCGTCGCCAACATGTTGTTCGCTGTGTGTCTCTAACCCATTAAGTACCAGTGTCCTATTTTGAGGACACAGCACATGTTTATGTATAAATACACAATAAATTATTAATTTGCAACTATTACTGTTCTACGTCATTTGTTGATGCTTTTTATAACAAATGTATGCTTACAGGAAATTGAAAGCAATAAATCCTACCATTGATTGATTATTGAATACTAAGGCACACTTTTCGTTATTACAGGTATTTACTTTATCGACAATTTAGTAATATTTGAAACATGTGGCAAAGATCTTTTTGAGATTACTTATAGTCCATAATGTGTCTTTTTAAAACTACTTGCATTGTTAGCGCGATTCGACTTATATTCATTGTTTTCCAGTGTCATAAAATTTGGTGTACTCGAAATAGGACACTGGCACTTGGTGTTATCATTTCAGTTATTTATATTGCTGCACGTTCGAATATGAAACTTTGCTACTGCT
Organism: Schistocerca nitens; assembly: GCF_023898315.1. Classification (NCBI taxonomy): domain Eukaryota; kingdom Metazoa; phylum Arthropoda; class Insecta; order Orthoptera; family Acrididae; genus Schistocerca; species Schistocerca nitens. The sequence goes on along the minus strand of NC_064624.1, from coordinate 161,944,529 downwards.
GATGTATTTTCTTTTTAGAACATGGTAATTTTATCACATTTTGTTGCTGAGGTAAGTAACGGCCCCTCTTTTATGTTACCCATTAGTAAATAATACAGTTCCAGATGGACAGAGGTATTTACACATTCCCTTTTCTGTAGTTTGTGCTAATGAATTATTCTTTCATTTCACTTTATTTTATTTCATTTCATTTTATATAAATTATAATGGCCTTCAGACGAGATAGATACCTCACTAACGAAGAAATAATAAACAGTGACGCATCCTATAATGCGGTGTCAGATGGTCAGGACCATATTGATATCACCGTATGTCGTCCTGAAGCAGACTGTATGACCAACGAAGGAGGAGGTCCAGACGACGCTACTGGAACCGAGTAGTCCTAAACATGCTGGACTGCATTGAAAAACCCGAGAATCATTGTGTATACTTTTACAATTTCTTCACTAGTAGAGATCTTCTGATTCATCCGAGAAATTTGGGTTTTCGAGCGAGTGGGACTGTCAGAGAGAATCGAGTCGGTGACTGTCCACTACTGAGCAGCAACGAACTGAAAGAGACAGTTCGAGGAAACTATGACTACCAGTTCGACAGGAATGGTGAAGTCTTATTTGTTCGATGGCACGACAACAGATGCGTTACAATTGGTACAAATTTTGACAAAGTTGAACCTTTGGGAGCAGCTACGTGGTATAGGCTGAAGTTCAAGACATTAGTCAGGAAGAATCAATACGCAAAGAAGTGGGATACGGAAGTACTGAGGAATGACGAGATACGTTTGAAGTTCTCTAACGCTATAGATGCAGCAATAAGGAATAGCGCAGTAGCCAGTACAGTTGAAGAGGAATGGACATCTCTAAAAAGGGCCATCACAGAAGTTGGGAAGGAAAACATAGGTACAAAGAAGGTAGCTGCGAAGAAACCATGGGTAACAGAAGAAATACTTCAGTTGATTGATGAAAGGAGGAAGTACAAACATGTTCCGGGAAAATCAGGAATACAGAAATACAAGTCGCTTAGGAATGAAATAAATAGGAAGTGCAGGAAAGCTAAGACGAAATGGCTGCAGGAAAAATGTGAAGACATCGAAAAAGATATGATAGTCGGAAGGACAGACTCAGCATACAGGAAAGTCAAAACAACCTTTGGTGACATTAAAAGCAACGGTGGTAACATTAAGAGTGCAACGGGAATTCCACGGTTAAATGCAGAGGAGAGAGCAGATAGGTGGAAAGAATACATTGAAAGCCTCTAAGAGGGTGAAGATTTGTCTGACGTGATAGAAGAAGAAACAAGAGTCGATTTAGAAGAGATAGGGGATCCAGTATTAGAATCGGAATTTAAAAGAGCTTTGGAGGACTTACGGTCAAATAAGGCAGAAGGGATCGATAACATTCCATCAGAATTTCTAAAATCATTGGGGCAAGTGGCAACAAAACGACTATTCACGTTGGTGTGTAGAATATATGAGTCTGGCGATATACCATCTGACTTTCGGAAAAGCATCATCCACACAATTCCGAAGACGGCAAGAGCTGACAAGTGCGAGAATTATCGCACAATCAGCTTAACAGCTCATGCATCGAAGCTGCTTACAAGAATAATATACAGAAGAATGGAAAAGAAAATTGAGGATGCGCTATGTGACGATCGGTTTGGCTTTAGGAAAAGTAAAGGGACGAGAGAGGCAATTCTGACGTTACGGCTAATAATGGAAGCAAGGCTAAAGAAAAATCAGGACACTTTCATAGGATTTGTCGACCTGGAAAAAGCGTTCGACAATATAAAATGGTGCGAGGTGTTCAAATTCTGAAAAAGGTAGGGGTAAGCTATAGGGAGAGACGGGTCATATGCAATGTGTACAACAACCAAGAGGGAATAATAAGAGTGGACGATCAAGAACGAAGTGCTCGTATTAAGAAGGGTGTAAGACAAGGCTGTAGCCTTTCGCCCCTACTCTTCAATCTGTACATCGAGGAAGCAATGATGGACATAAAAGAAAGGTTCAGGAGTGGAATTAAAATACAAGGTGAAAGGATATCAATGATACGATTCGCTGATGACATTGCTATCCTGAGTGAAAGTGAAGAAGAATTAAATGATCTGCTGAACGGAATGAACAGTCTAATGAGTACACAGTATGGTTTGAGAGTAAATCGGAGAAAGACGAAGGTAATGAGAAGTAGTAGAAATGAGAACAGAGAGAAACTTAACATCAGGATTGATGGTCACGAAGTCAATGAAGTTAAGGAATTCTGCTACCTAGGCAGTAAAATAACCAATGACGGACGGAGCAAGGAGGACATCAAAAGCAGACTCGCTATGGCAAAAAAGGCATTTCTGGCCAAGAGAAGTCTACTAATATCAAATACCGGCCTTAATTTGAGGAAGAAATTTCTGAGGATGACGTCTGGAGTACAGCATTGTATGGTAGTGAAACATGGACTGTGGGAAAACCGGAACAGAAGAGAATCGAAGCATTTGAGATGTGGTGCTATAGACGAATGTTGAAAATTAGGTGGACTGATAAGGTAAGGAATGAGGAGGTTCTACGCAGAATCGGAGAGGAAAGGAATATGTGGAAAACACTGATAAGGAGAAGGGACAGGATGATAGGACATCTGCTAAGACATGAGGGAATGACTTCCATGGTACTAGAGGGAGCTGTAGAGGGCAAAAACTGTAGAGGAAGACAGAGATTGGAATACGCCAAGCAAATAATTGAGGACGTAGGTTGCAAGTGCTACTCTGAGATGAAGAGGTTAGCACAGGAAAGGAATTCGTGGCGGGCCGCATCAAACCAGTCAGTAGACTGATGACCAAAAAAAAAAAAAAAAAAAAAAAAAAAAGTGGTATAGTAGACAAGCAAGTAAGAAGAAGACACAAGTGCAACAACCTGCCGTTTTGAAGTCGTATAATGCGTACATGGGAGGTGTTGACCACATGGCTGGTTAGTTGGAAAATATGCAACGGTAATTAGAGGGAGAAATTGGTACTGGGTCCTATTTACACGTATGCTGGAAATGACCCTCGTAATGCCTGGCTCTTCTACCGACTAGTACATGGGAAAAATGCACTGGATTTACTGGATTTCAGACGTGCTGTTACAGTTACATACCTGAAATTGGGCACTGTAAGACCGAATATTGGACGTCCAATGGAATACCCATCAAGTCAGTTGAGAGTGATACCAGACATCAGGTTTGATGGAATTGGTCATATGACTGACAAAAGAAGCACGCAAATAAGATGTGTAAGAGCTAAATGCAATGGGAAACCATAAACATATTGTGTGAAATGCCGTGTAACACTGTGTGTGTCCGCAGCTCGTGGTCGTGCGGTAGCGTTCTCGCTTCCCACGCCCGGGTTCCCGGGTTCGATTCCCGGCGGGGTCAGGGATTTTCTCTGCCTCGTGATGACTGGGTGTTGTGTGATGTCCTTAGGTTAGTTAGGTTTAAATAGTTCTAAGTTCTAGGGGACTGATGACCACAGATGTTAAGTCCCATAGTGCTCAGAGCCATTTTGAACACTGTGTGTGAAGTGTTCTGTACCATTTCACAAGAAATAAATAGTTAAGACTTGAATGCTGTTTAGTATACTATACGATACTGTTGGATCCCAGCGTCCTATTTTGAGGACGCCCATTATATCAGCATGTATAAATATTTTTTGGCTATTTTTGTACTTATTGTGGTTCATACAGTATGTACATTATAATTAAGGAATAAAAAATTCAATTTTAAAAAAATTAATTTGGGACTTAATGGGCTAATAACCACGATATCGATTATCTGTCGGGAATTCTTGAATTGGACGGACTCAGCCTCATTCGTTACGTCTGCACGTGACAGTTCAGGCAGTATTCTGAATTCTTTGTTCTTGTTAGGTTTTGTGATGTCTAGGACTTGCTTGAATTTATTCTCTTGACCTATTGATCTTTTACATTAATTTATTAATTCTCTTTGTTGAAGCCTTACAAAGCGTACTTCGCCCCCCTGCTTTTTGCCTCTTGATCACTGTGAAACGCCTTGCACATGCCGCTTGTAGCGTAGTACATTATGCATACAGTGCAATTGATAATGTTTTTCTTCTTTTTCTTCTAGGTAACTCGGAAGTAATGCAGTAACGTCTTCGCCTTCTCGAAGTATGTGAGTAATTTTAACCTCACTTTCATCCAGTAACTAAAAAAGAATCACTTGACAAGAGACGAGTAACTGCAAGCTGTATTACATTGTAGCCGAAAGTATCATCCGAGCCAACTTTTACTGCGTGCAGATTCAGGTTACGATGCAACAAGAAATTGTCCATCTGAAGCAGTTGACTATATAGGTCGAATAAAAGAGCTTAGAATTCAATAGAAAAGTGTTCGGCGTCTCCTTGGATCACCAGTCTGACGCCTGCTGACGGTAAAGGTACCCTTTCTTGAAGTCGTTGTGGCGAAAAAATATGCGAAGTAGTCGGACATTGTGGAGAACGATGTTGATGAAGGCGATGATTAGCTCTTCCTTATGGAAGCACCATGTCGACGTGTCCTGCGAACGTGTGCTCAACCATGTTGCTCTGACATTCACAGACAGGTGAATCAGGCTCGAAGCAGGTCAAGAGAGGCGGGACAGATGTCAAATGACATCAGCCGATCCCACATAACCACCCCACCCCCTCCCGCCTCCCCCACCGCGACTACCCTGTTGCAAACCTACCTAGCAAACAGCTGTAGTACGGAAACGGCTCGTTTCCGGACGTCTGTTACTATTCAAAGTACACTCCTGGAAATTGAAGCCCGCATCTCGTGGTCGTGCGGTAGCGTTCTCGCTTCCCACGCCCGGGTTCCCGGGTTCGATTCCCGGCGGGGTCAGGGATTTTCTCTGCCTCGTGATGGCTGGGTGTTGTGTGCTGTTCTTAGGTTAGTTAGGTTTAAGTAGTTCTAAGTTCTAGGGGACTTATGACCACAGCAGTTGAGTCCCATAGTGCTCAGAGCCATTTGAACCATTTTTTTGGAAATTGAAATAAGAACACCGTGAATTCATTGTCCCAGGAAGGGGAAACTTTATTGACACATTCCTGGGGTCAGATACATCACATGATCACACTGACAGAACCACAGGCACATAGACACAGGCAACAGAGCATGCACAATGTCGGCACTAGTACAGTGTATATCCACCTTTCGCAGCAATGCAGGCTGCTATTCTCCCATGGAGACGATCGTAGAGATGCTGGATGTAGTCCTGTGCAACGGCTTGCCATGCCATTTCCACCTGGCGCCTCAGTTGGACCAGCGTTCGTGCTGGACGTGCAGACCGCGTGAGACGACGCTTCGTCCAGTCCCAAACATGCTCAATGGGGGACAGATCCGGAGATCTTGCTGGCCAGGGTAGTTGACTTACACCTTCTAGAGCACGTTGGGTGGCACGGGATACATGCGGACGTGCATTGTCCTATTGGAACAGCAAGTTCCCTTGCCGGTCTAGGAATGGTAGAACGATGGGTTCGATGACGGTTTGGATGTACCGTGCACTATTCAGTGTCCCCTCGACGATCACCGGTGGTGTACGGCCAGTGTAGGAGATCGCTCCCCACACCATGATGCCGGGTGTCGGCCCTGTGTGCCTCGGTCGTATGCAGTCCTGATTGTGGCGCTCACCTGCACGGCGCTAAACACGCATACGACCATCATTGGCACCGAGGCAGAAGCGACTCTCATAGCTGAAGACGACACGTCTCCATTCGTCCCTCCATTCACGCCTGTCGCGACACCACTGGAGGCGGGCTGCACGATGTTGGGGCGTGAGCGGAAGACGGCCTAACGGTGTGCGGGACCGTAGCCCAGCTTCATGGAGACGGTTGCGAATGGTCCTCGCCGATACCCCAGGAGCAACAGTGTCCCTAATTTGCTGGGAAGAGGCGGTGCGGTCCCCTACGGCACTGCGTAGGATCCTACGGTCTTGGCGTGCATCCGTGCGTCGCTGCGGTCCGGTCCCAGGTCGACGGTTACGTGCACCTTCCGCCGACCACTGGCGACAACATCGATGTACTGTGGAGACCTCACGCCCCACGTGTTGAGCAATTCGGCGGTACGTCCACCCGGCCTCCCGCATGCCCACTATACGCCCTCGCTCAAAGTCCGTCAACTGCACATACGGTTCACGTGCACGCTGTCGCGGCATGCTACCAGTGTTAAAGACTGCGATGGAGCTCCGTATGCCACGGCAAACTGGCTGACACTGACGGCGGCGGTGCACAAATGCTGCGCAGCTAGCGCCATTCGACGGCCAACACCGCGGTTCCTGGTGTGTCCGCTGTGCCGTGCGTGTGATCATTGCTTGTACAGCCCTCTCGCAGTGTCCGGAGCAAGTATGGTGGGTCTGACACACCGGTGTCAATGTGTTCTTTTTTCCAATTCCAGGAGTGTATTATGTACTCACTACCGTCTCGCACATGTCCGAAAGAGCAGGCACTGTTTCGATCCAGCAGTCATTATGAATTAAGACACAAATTAATTTCAGACATTGGCTGCTTAGCACGACTTCGAAATATATTCTTGATTGCACAACTCTTTATTAAGCGTTACGGGTTTTAAAATTTCATCGTCAGACTGAATGTGTGGAATGAAGCGTACAAGAAATTAATGACAGGAAATGTACACTAGCGTGTATCTAAGTATTGCACCGCACAGAAATACCAAATAGTATCGTACTTACATAAAAATAAAATTTTAGTACAAAGCTTGAGAGGCACCCACATGCCTTGCTCATACTGTGGCATCAAGCAGTCAGGCCTTGGAATGAAGCGTACAAGAAATTAATGGCAGGAAATGTACACTAGCGTGTATCTAAGTATTGCACTGCACAGAAATACCAAATAGTATCGTACTTACATAAAAATAAAATTTTAGTACAAAGCTTGAGAGGCACCCACATGCCTTGCTCATACTGTGGCATCAAGCAGTCAGGCCTTGGAATGAAGCGTACAAGAAATTAATGACAGGAAATGTACACTAGCGTGTATCTAAGTATTGCACTGCACAGAAATACCAAATAGTATCGTACTTACATAAAAATCAAATTTTAGTACAAAGCTTGAGAGGCACCCACATGCCTTGCTCATACTGTGGCATCAAGCAGTCAGGCCTGCAAGATGAGTGGTCTGCCAAACGAGTGGATTCATTCTTATTTATCGAGTAACATGAACTCTCGTATCTTACTATTTAGTTACAAATTATCCTCCTGTATGAATAATACGCAACAGAAACACGCATCTGACTATCAGTAATTTACAGAACCCTGTCTGTACACTACGCACTGGCAATACCACATTTACTTTTTTGTCTTTTATTTAACGGCTTTTGTCAACACGTGGCCACCGCACCGAATATGAATGGCGCACACATTATAAATTCGGGACATTATGACAACATACAATTCGAAGGAAAAGTCCACCAATCTTTTTCTTTTCACTATCTTATTTATTCCGATAAATTCTCTAACCTAAACACACAAATTCTATAACCTACAACAATAACACATGAGAAATTCCGCCCAGTGGGCATGGCTTTACATTGGTGAATCTCTTATGGTCTCGTAATTATTTAACGCTGCAGTGCACTTTATGGATAGGATGGTGGATCTTTTATTATACCTCACACTTCGACTCTCACAATCATCATCACGAAACTTTCCTCCAGACCGAGCGGTACCGAAGGAACAGGCATAACCCACTAATCTTTTGACACCACCTTGCTACTCTCCCATGCAAACCACACATACCCAAATTACATGACATACACCACACTACAATATGAAAAACTACACAGAGAATAGTCACAACATTATCACTTTCAGCTTTCCCACTTCAATTAATATTTATCCCCGTTTCACACGACACTGCCCCACTTTGTAATTCTACTTTCCTACTGTGAACTCTGGAGATAAATGCACGTCTTCCTGTGCAATGCAAGCCAAGTGGCGTTGCTGGATAGACGGCCGACTCACCTTGCTTCTCTCTCAGAGTTTGAATCTAGCGTCACACGGAATCATATCACGCAAAGTGATATTAAGAACATATTCGTCACACACGCGAGTCCTCAACTGATACCATGGACGAGTACTTCTCTTTATCCTTTGCCTCATACACAGATTGAGACTCACACAGTACTCACCACGTGGAAGTACTCGTCTCTAATTTCAAGTCCTGCACACGCCATTTCTTAAATATTTCAACTTATGGTACACACGCTATTTATTAAATACGAGTATTTCAACTTATTGTACACACGCTAGTAATTCAGCTTAAGCACACGGAAGTATTTCAACTTATTGCTACACGTGGTTTCATTGTGACCGTTGGTCACTTCCAAAGATTACTACAATCCCATTAATATTACCTGCCTGACATTTAATTCTCCCCACAAAAGTTCCTGAAATAGGGAAATTATTATTTCAAACTACTCTTAAATATTCCACATGTATACCATGTCTCCACTCTTTTGTCATTACGGAGCACAACTAAGACAGGTCTTAACAGCACAAGATCCAGCGGCAGAGTGCTGAAACATGGCCGTTCTCCAGGTCAGCTCGCACCTCTGCTGAAGTGGGGGAGCACCTTGCTACGGTATTGGTCAGCCACATTTCAGGCGCTCAAAGCTCAGGTAAATTTCATCTCTTTGGTCCCACCAAAGGTTGCCAAAGGACCGTCTCAAAGATGGTCATATATCCACATTCACTATCTGCGGTTAGCAGACGACCATACATTCATTCATTTCACAGATCTCACCAAACTGGATGTAGGGATTTACTTTGTGGGAGTGCACATGTGATCAATTAAATAAATAAATTGTCATTCTTTCACACACTGGTATCCGGCTTCGCTGTATTAATTGAAATTGAGTTATTTTACAAAAAGAATGTGTTGTTCTGACAAAAATAATGAAGTATGTTGTACCTATTTTCAATGTCGGGCGGTACTGTACCCTTTCAAGCTCACGAAAGTGATAAGATTAACTGAAAACGGTAGAAATCATATAGGCATATTTGGCAGTGCCGTCGCCTATCTAACTGGGTGAGGCCATTGAACTGTTAAAGAGGTAGACCATGACCAGCAATAGGTGGCGCTAAAATCGACCATAGAAAGCAAGTCAGAGAGTACGTTTACAAACTACTGCACACTACGATGCAGTAGCTGTCACCTCGTGAACAAATTTGAGAAAAACATTTTTGTTACTTTTATAGAAGAGAAAATCATACTAATGGCATGAAAGGTGCGTCCATAGGTAACATCGCAAAAAACTTCATAGAGGTAGTCTTAAGTCAGTAATCAATAGAGAAGACAATTGTAACCAACGACTGGTGTGGTACAATATAAACATAAACCCAGTATGAGTAATAAGTAAAATGTGTGTAGGAATATCTTCACAACCATCACAAAATGAATGTACATATCAAAGTTTTGAACATGGCTGCTTGGTTCAGTGACCATTTATAAATTAAAATTGAAACAAATGAGGCCTCGGTAACAATTTTTTTTAGTCTTTTTAACCATGTTCCAACATTTCTGAGAGTGCCTTCATCGGAATTTAGACATTTAAAGTGTGTGTCCATGTGCAGAGTGGGGAAGGCACGCAGTCTATCTGAGTTTGGCTGAGGGCAGATTGTGGTGGCCCGGACGAAAGACGCACTGTGACCATGCAGCCGGTTGATATTATAGGGCGACCTCTGGCCACTGCGTCTGCCGATCGTTGTCTGTGCCACCCCGAAGCACAGCCTGATCTGTGAACGAAACTATGTTCTTTTTTTTTTGGCTCAAAGGTAACGTTTTACTATTTGTTTTAAATTCGCAATTGCCGATTCCTTTAGATCCGTCAACGTCCCCGAGAATAGAGCTCTTCCGGAACTTCGTTCAGCTCCGGACAAAATCCATCAGTGGTCCCTATGGAGCACACGGGTATATTTCTCATCCGATCTCGCGCAGTGGTGGGGTTGGGGGGAAATATCGGCCACATTTATCCGGTCTTATTCCTCTCCACCTCTCCTCAGACAGTAGCGACCCCTGAACGTGGAATCATGTCGGCGAGGGGCTGAGTGGATGGGGGGGGGTGGGGGGGGGAGAAACTCCGTTGCCAATCTACAGCTCTTCCCTCTCCACATCTGCCACACTACCTGCTGTCTCTCTCGGACTCTGTCTTCTCTGCTGTCCCAGTTTCTCTGCCGCCTGCGCAATATCGCCCGCAGCGGTACCAAACCCCCCCCCCCGTGGCTCCCCCTCCACTTTCGTCTCCCCCCCTACCACAACACTCCCTGCGCCACCGGAGGGCTTCCCCCCACCCCTCCGCCCTTACCGCTACACTACCTGTGCGACCTGCGGGAATCAGATTAGACGGCGCAGCTCCTCTGATTCGGCGCGCTCAACTTCCGAGAAGGAGCCGGCGACGTCTTTGCTGGAATTTTCTGGCGAAATACGCCGACTGGTGAAGGGAAGTGTGTTGTACCACGAAGCTGCAGTCCAGATATTCGTCGAACCGCGTAGACTTATCTGACTGAAAGGGTCCGGACACCATTATGTAATCCGGAACTGACCGTAAGATGTTCGAAGAGGCCGACCCGCCAGTACAGAAGGAGATTGGGGGCGGGGGGGGGGGGGGGGTTCCCAAAACACAAGCGGTAACAGCAGAGTGGGCCGGCCGGTGTGGCCGAGCGGTTCTATCGGTTTCGGTCTGGAACCGCGCGACCACTACAGTCGCAGGTTCGACTCCTGTCTCGGGTATGGATGTGTGTGATGTCCCTAGGTTAGTTAGGTTTAAGTAGTTCTAAGTTACTGATCACTTCAGTCCCCTAGTGCCCAGAGCCATTTGAACCATTTCTTGAGCACAATGGGTCAGTCAGTGGGGCCCAGTGAAAGGACTAGTTACTGCACGTCATCGTCGTCGGCTGATATTCGTATCCGCGTTTTCGTTTCTCTCCTGAGATTCCCTTTGTCACGGTTCAGGCGTGGAAATGTCTCTGAAAAAAATGGTTCAAATGGCTCTGAGCACTATGGGACAACATCTGAGTTCATCAGTCACCTACAACTTAGAACTACTTCAACCTAACTAACCTAAGGACATCACACACATCCATGTCCGAGGCAGGGTTCAAACCTGCGACCGTAGCAGTCGCGCGGTTCCAGACTGAAGCGCCTAGAACCGCTCGGCCACTCCGGCCGGCAAACGTCTCTGATGGCTTAGTAGTCCAATCCTAGCATGGAATATGCGACCACAGAAATTACAAATGATGGAAGGTGGAGGACGTCTCTGGGCCTGGAGGAAAAGCGTCTGGCGTTTGTCATTCTCCAGTCTTCGACGTTCCCGCCCAAAGTTCTGAAGAGCATTTGAGGCAGTTGAGCTATGGTGGGCCAGTTACTCGGATCGACGTTCAGGGATTTTAGATTTTTCTTATACTGATCCTTACAGCGTTTAAGAGGGCAGCTGGCGGCCTTTTACCTGCGTTCACTTCACTGTGCAACATTAGACGTGGAAGTCTGTCATCTCTCATCCGCTGGACATGGCCAACCCATCTTAGTCGGCGCCCAGCAATGAGAGCTTCTATACTATTAATTTTCTCTTTCTCGATGTCATCCCATTTCATATTCATGATGTATCTCAGCTTCTGTAGGTTGAAGCATTCTAGTTTCTTCAGGTCGCGGCGGTATAATGGTTGGGGTTGATTTGGGGGAAGAGACCAAACTGCTAGGTTCAAATCGCTCTGAGCACTATGGGACGTAACATCTATGGTCATCAGTCCCCTAGAACTTAGAACTACTTAAACCTAACTAACCTAAGGACATCACACACATCCACGCTTGAGGCAGGATTCGAACCTGCGACTGTAGCGGTTGCGCGGTTCCAGACTGTAGCGCCTAGAACCGCTCGGCCACCCCGGCCGGCTATACACCATCAGGACTCGTTTTGTCAGACGCCCAAATGCTACATGGGCAGCACGTATTCTGTTCTCCACGTCTTTTTCAGATGAGCAATTAGATGAGAATATGCTTCCTAGATAAAGGAGGTGGTCCACTTGTTCCAACGGTGCATCGGAAATGAATATGCTGAAATCCGGAAGGGAAGAGCCAGGATCTGGCTGTGTGAGCATCTTAGTACTTTTAAATAATGATGGAAAGACCAAATCGTTTGTATGCCTTGATGAAACAATTCACAGACTGATGCATCTCTGCAGGTGAATGAGCTGGAGAGGCATTGTCGTCAGCATACTGCAACTCTGTTACACGAGCTTCACTCGTGAACCTTTTTGGGTGGTGTCTGGATTGGTTTAATAATCCTCCATCGAACCTGTACTTTACTTCTGCGCTAGTGTTGTTTACGGATGTTTCATAAAGCATCGCTGCCAGGTAACAGGCAAATAATGTTGGTGCAGAAACGCATCCTTGTTTGAGCCCACTCGTTATTGGGAATTCATTAGATGTTTCATTCGGGCAGATGACCTGTACAGTCATGTCATCATGGAGAGCTTTAATCAGGCCAACAAATTGTTCAGGGGAGCCGAAACATTTTAAGGCCATCCACATGCATTCTCTGGGAACTGTATCAAAGGCCTTTTCTGCACGTCACCTGAGTAACAGATCCAACAGGGACCTTTCAGCCCCTCTAAGGCCCCCCAAGTCGAATGTTGGTGATCTGATTGAGAAGAGGAAACGTGAAGGCTCAACCACACCTAAACCGAGACCTGGCAGAAATGTACTGAAGCAGAGAGACCGCCGAGCACTGTGCAGGGTGGTTGTAAGAAATGTCACTTGTAGGGAGTTGAGTGAGCTAGAACGGTACTCAGTGCTAAGCGAAGCGGACAGTGGTTGATTACAAAGAGTGATTTGGAGTAATGAATCATGCTACACCCTGTGGGCAATACGATGGAAGAGTTTGGGTTTGGGGAATGCCCAGACAACGATACCTAGCATTGTGTGTAGTGCCAGCAGCGAAGTACGCGAAAGAACTTGCCCCCCTTCTAACAGCCGTGTACCGCAAGTCTCTAGAGGAACGGAGGGCTCCAAATGATTGGAAAAGAGCACAGGTAGTCCCAGTCTTCAAGAAGGGTCGTCGAGCAGATGCGCAAAACTATAGACCTATATCTCTGACGTCGATCTGTTGTAGAATTTTAGAACATGTTTTTTGTTCGAGTATCATGTCGTTTTTGGAAACCCAGAATGTAGGAATCAACATGGATTCCGGAAACAGCGATCGTGTGAGACCCAACTCGCGTTATTTGTTCATGAGACCCAGAAAATATTAGATACAGGCTCCCAGGTAGATGCTATTTTTTTGACTTCCGGAAGGCGTTCGATACAGTTCCGCACTGTCGCCTGATAAACAGAGTAAGAGCCTACGGAATATCAGACCAGCTGTGTGGCTGGATTGAAGAGTTTTTAGCAAACAGAACACAGCATGTTGTTATCAATGGAGAGACGTCTACAGACGTTAAAGTAACCTCTGGCGTGCCACAGGGGAGTGTTATGGGACCATTGCTTTTCACAATATATATAAATGACCTAGTAGATAGTGTCGGAAGTTCCATGCGGCTTTTCGCGGATGATGCTGTAGTATACAGAGAAGTTGCAGCATTAGAACATTGTAGCGAAATGCAGGAAGATCTGCAGCGGATAGGCACTTGGTGCAGGGAGTGGCAACTGACCCTTAACATAGACAAATGTAATGTATTGCGAATACATAGAAAGAAGGATCCTTTATTGTATGATTATATGATAGCGGAACAAACAATGGTAGCAGTTACTTCTGTAAAATATCTGGGAGTATGCGTGCGGAACGATTTGAAGTGGAATGATCATATAAAATTAATTGTTGGTAAGGCGGGTACCAGGTTGCGATTCATTGGGAGAGTGCTTAGAAAATGTAGTCCATCGACAAAGGAGGTGGCTTACAAAACACTCGTTCGACCTATACTCGAGTATTGCTCATCAGTGTGGGATCCGTACCAGATCGGGTTGACGGAGGAGATAGAGAAGATCCAAAGAAGAGCGGCGCGTTTCGTCACAGGGTTATTTGGTAACCGTGATAGCGTTACGGAGATGTTTAATAAACTCAAGTGGCAGACTCTGCAAGAGAGGCGCTCTGCATCGCGGTGTTGCTTGCTGTCCAGGTTTCGAGAGGGTGCGTTTCTGGATGAGGTATCGAATATATTGCTTCCCCCTACTTATACCTCCCGAGGAGATCACGAATGTAAAGTTAGAGAGATTAGAGGGCGCACGGAGGCTTTCAGACAATCGTTCTTGCCGCGAACCATACGCGACTGGAACAGGAAAGGGAGGTAATGACAGTGGCACGTAAAGTGCCCTCCGCCACACACCGTTGGGTGGCTTGCGGAGTATGAATGTAGATGTAGATGTAGAAGGTGCTGTGGCGCTATAGGGGTGGTTTTCGTGCTAGGGGGTGTGGTTCCGTTATTGCACTTAGTTTTTTGGGTCTTCTGACTGCTTTGATGCGGCCCGCCACGAATTCCTCTCCTCTGCCAACTTCCTCATCTCAGGGTAGCACTTGCGACCTACGTCTCCATTTATTTGCTTGATGTATTCCAATCTCTGTCTTCCTCAACAGTTTTTGCCCTCTACAGCTCCCTCTGGTACCATGGAGGTCATTCCCTCATGTCTTAACAGGTGTCTTATCATCCTGTCCCTTCTCTTTATCGCCGGCTGCAGTGGCCGAGCGGTTGTAGGCGCTTCAGTCTGGAACCGCGCGACCGCTACGGTCGCAGGTTGGAATCCTGCCTCGGGCAAAGACGTGTGTGATGTCCTTAGGTTAGTTAGGTTTAAGTAGTTCTAAGTTCTAGGGAACTGATGACCTCAGATGTTAAGTCCCATAGTGCTCAGAGCCATGTGAACCATTTTCTTTTGTCAGTGTTTATATTCCTTTCGTCTCCGATTCTATACAGAACCTCCTCATTCCTTACCTTATCAGTCCACCTAATTTTCAACATTCGTCTGTAGCACCACATCTCAAATGCTTCTATTCTCTTCTGTTCCGGTTTTCCCACAGATCATGTTTCACAGCCATACAATACTGTACTCAACAATTTCTTCCTCAAATTGAGTCCTATTTTTGATACTAGTTGACTTCTCTTGCTATTGCTAGTCTGCTTTTGATGTCCTCCTTACTCTGTCCGTCATTGGTTATTTTGCTGCCTAGGTAGCAGAACTCCTTAACTTCTTCTACTTCGTGACCATCAATCATGTTAAGTTTCTTGCTGTTCTCACTTCTGATACTTCTCATTGCTCTCGTCTTTCTTAGATTTACTCCCAGTCAATATTCTTTACTCACTAGACCATTCCATTCAGCAGATCATTTAATTCTTCTTCACGTTCACTGAGGACAGCAATGTCATCAGTGAATCGTATCATTGATATCGTTTCAGCTTGAATTTTAATTCCACTCCTAAACCTTTTATTTTCATCACTGCTTCTTCGATGTACAAATAAAATGAAATGATCGTATGGCATTGTTGGCCGGGAGGCCCCTTGCGGGGAAGTTCGGCCGCCGTATCGCAAGTCCTTTTTAGTTGTCGCCACTTCGGCGACTTGCACGTCAATGATGATGAAATAATGATGATGAACACACAACACCCAGTCATCACGAGGTAGAGAAAATCCCTGACCCCGCCGGCAATCGAACCCGGGACCCCGTGCGCAGGAAGCGAGAACGCCACCGCAAGACCACGAGCTGCGGACTTCGATGTACAGATTGGTTCAAATGGCTCTGAGCACTATGGGACTCAACTGCTGAGGTCATTAGTCCCCTACAACTTAGAACTAGTTAAACCTAACTAACCTAAGGACATCACAACCATCCATGCCCGAGGCAGGATTCGAATCTGCGACCGTAGCGGTCTTGCGGTTCCAGACTGCAGCGCCTTTAACCGTACGGCCACTTCGGTCGGCAATGTACAGATTGGACAGTAGGGGCGAAGGACTGTTGCATTTAAGAAGAAGGTACACTGCTGGCCACCGTAAATGCAACACCAAGAAAGACAAGAGGTAGCACAACAAGATTTATTTTGTAGATAACATGTTGGCCAAGTATCAAATGATTACGTTTACAGACGTCTGTGACATGTGGTTCCTGCCAGAATCAGTAGCCAGAGTAGCCGCCATTGTTGGAGATCACCGCTGCCACACGTCTCGGCATTGAGTCAAACAGACGTTGGATGTGTTCCTGGGGTACAGCAGCCCAAGCAGCTTCCACACGTTGCCAAAGATCATCTGGTGTGGCAGCTGGGGATGTAATCTGGGTCACTCGTTGAGCAACCGTGGACCACATGTTTTCTATCGGCGAAAGATCCGGAGAGCGAGCCGGCCAGGGAAGCAATTCAATCTGGTTATTGACGAAGAACCTTTGGACAATGCGTGCCACGTGTGGTCGCGCATTATCCTGTTGAAATATGGCTGTGGCCGAGCCCTGAAGGTAGGGAAGGACAACTGGCTCCAGCACCTCGGATATGTAGCGCCGGCTATTTAAAGTACCGGCAATGCGTACTAGAGGCGTGCGAGAGTAATATCCAATACCACCCCATACCATAATACCCGGTGCAAGACCAGTGTGGCGGTGCATAATGCAGCTGTCCAGCATCCTCTCTCCACGGTGTCTCCACACTCGAATCCGACCATCGTGGTGCTGCAGACAGAAGCGTGCCTCGTCAGTAAAGACAACGTCATTCCATTCTGCCGTCCACATCCGTCTGTCATCACACCATTGGCGACGGAGACGTCTGTGGTTCTGTGTCAATGGTAGACGAAGCAATGGACGTCTTGCGGACAGACCACTCTGCTGTAAACGGCGTAGAATGGTACGCGCAGACACTGGATGATGCGTTAGAGACGCAATGTGCTGTGCTATGGTTCAGGATGTCACTGAGCGATCCGTCACTGCCATGCGCACAATTTGCCTATCAGCAAGTGCAGTGGTGCACCGAGGTGAATGCGATCGACCACGTCGGTCCGTCGTACCCTCCTGCATCCAACGGTCACATATCCGCATTACAGTTGTTTGGTTTCGTCCAACACGACTAGCGATTTCTCTGTATGATAATCCACAATCTCGGTAAGCCACTATCCTTCCTCTGTCGAACTCGGATACTTGATCAAAAGATGTTCGCTGTTGTCTACGAGGCATAACTGATCGTCTTGTGAAACAACCACAAGGTAAACACACGTGCCGAACGTACACTCGTCGAAATCGCCAAGCCTTAAATGGCGCTATGAGGTGGCGCCACAGGCGCGCGTGATGTGCGTCTGCGCTGAAATTCTAATCAGTTGCATATCTCATCGCTGCAAACCCATGGTGTAAATTTCACTTGATTCGGATGCTTCCTTCAGGGTGTTGCATTTACGGTGGCCAGCAGTGTATATACGAAAGCATCTGAACATATTTTACATGATATTGCAGGAATAGTTCGGGGTCGATGACTGTTTGTATGAGCATTACAATGCATTATATCATGAAGGAGCATCTGTGAGGAAATGGCTACTGGGCAGTAACATACCTCAAATGGACTCATCTGTCCAGAGTCCCAATCTGAACCCAGTGGAACGTCTCTGGGATGAGTTATAACATTGCCTTTGCTCCAAACAGCGGTGTCTCAGGTTTCGGCTCTTGAGGAAGAATAATACACTGCCATTCCTTCACGGACATTCAGACACCTCACTCAAAGTGTTCCCAGCAGAGGTGAAGTGTGGAAACAGCCATGTCCACTAATAAGTGTCCAGATGAAGATCATATCAGCGCACACTCCGCTGCAGAGTGAAAATCTCATTCTGTAAACATCCCCCAGGCTGTGGCTAAGCCATGTCTCCGCAGTATCCTTTCTTTCAGCAGTGCTAGTTCTGCAAGGTTCACAGGAGAGCTTCTGTGAAGTTTGGGAAGTAGGAGACGAGGTGCTGGCGGAAGTAAAGCTGTGAGGACGGGGCGTGAGTCGTGCTTGGGTAGCTCAGATGGCAGAGCACTTGCCCGAGTTCGAATCTCGGTCCGGCACACAGTTTTAATCTGCCAGGAAGCTTCAGGTGTCCAGATGCTGTACAAGTAATACACCAAATGGCTTGCTGTTGTTCTACGAGCAGTGTAGCGTAGGTTGCTGGAGGAGCGAATCGTTGCTCATGTTTGAGACAAAAATGCCCAGATCATTCCCGTTTTAAAGGAAAAAAAAGAGATCGTGGAACAGATGCACAAAACCGCAGGCCTATATTTGTGACGTTGGTCTGTTGTAGCATTTTCGAACATGTTTTATGCTCGCGTGTAATGACAAGGATTGCGCAGACAACAATCGTGTTAAACGCAGCTCGCTCTAATCATCCACGAGACCCAAACAGGCAGCAGATACTAGCGTTCGTCGTTGGTGTCGTTTAACTTGACATCCAGAGGGTGTTAGATCGTAATTCCGCACCGACGCCACAGGAACAAGATAGGAGTGTACGGAATATCAAAACAGCTACGTGGCTCGACTGAAGAGTTCATAGCAGACAGAAGTCACTTTGGACTTCCCACAACGGAGTGTTACGCCACCATTGCTTTTGACAAAAAATGGTTCAAATGGCTATGAACACTATGGGACTTTACTTCTTAGGTCATCAGTCCCCTAGACTTAGAACTACACTCCTGGAAATTGAAATAAGAACACCGTGAATTCATTGTCCCAGGAAGGGGAAACTTTATTGACACATTCCTGGGGTCAGATACATCACATGATCCCACTGACAGAACCACAGGCACATAGACACAGGCAACAGAGCATGCACAATGTCGGCACTAGTACAGTGTATATCCACCTTTCGCAGCAATGCAGGCTGCTATTCTCCCATGGAGACGATCGTAGAGATGCTGGATGTAGTCCTGTGGAACGGCTTGCCATGCCATTTCCACCTGGCGCCTCAGTTGGACCAGCGTTCGTGCTGGACGTGCAGACCGCGTGAGACGACGCTTCATCCAGTCCCAAACATGCTCAATGGGGGACAGATCCGGAGATCTTGCTGGCCAGGGTAGTTGACTTACACCTTCTAGAGCACGTTGGGTGGCACGGGATACATGCGGACGCGCATTGTCCTGTTGGAACAGCAAGTTCCCTTGCCGGTCTAGGAATGGTAGAACGATGGGTTCGATGACGGTTTGGATGTACCGTGCACTATTCAGTGTCCCCTCGACGATCACCAGTGGTGTACGGCCAGTGTAGGAGATCGCTCCCCACACCATGATGCCGGGTGTTGGCCCTGTGTGCCTCGGTCGTATGCAGTCCTGATTGTGGCGCTCACCTGCACGGCGCCAAACACGCATACGACCATCACTGGCACCAAGGCAGAAGCGACTCTCATCGCTTAAGACGACACGTCTCCATTCGTCCCTCCATTCACGCCTGCGACACCACTGGTGGCGGGCTGCACGATGTTGGGGCGTGAGCGGAAGACGGCCTAACGGTGTGCGGGACCGTAGCCCAGCTTCATGGAGACGGTTGCGAATGGTCCTCGCCGATACCCCAGGAGCAACAGTGTCCCTAATTTGCTGGGAAGTGGCGGTGCGGTCCCCTACGGCACTGCGTAGGATCCTACGGTCTTGGCGTGCATCCGTGCGTCGCTGCGGTCCGGTCCCAGGTCGACGGGCACGTGCACCTTCCGCCGACCACTGGCGACAACATCGATGTACTGTGGAGACCTCACGCCCCACGTGTTGAGCAATTCGGCGGTACGTCCACCCGGCCTCCCGCATGCCGACTATACGCCCTCGCTCAAAGTCCGTCAACTGCACATACGGTTCACGTCCACGCTGTCGCGGCATGCTACCAGTGTTAAAGACTGCGATGGAGCTCCGTATGCCACGGCAAACTGGCTGACACTGACGGCGGCGGTGCACAAATGCTGCGCAGCTAGCGCCATTCGACGGCCGACACCGCGGTTCCTGGTGTGTCCGCTGTGCCGTGCGTGTGATCATTGCTTGTACAGTCCTCTAGCAGTGTCCGGAGCAAGTATGGTGGGTCTGACACACCGGTGTCAATGTGTTCTTTTTTCCATTTCCAGAAGTGTACTTACACCTAACTAACCTACGGACATCACACACATCCATGCCCGAGGCAGGACTCTAACCTGCGACCGTAGCAGCAGCGCGGTTCCGGACTGAAGCGCCTAGAACCGCTGGGCCACAGCGGCCGGCCCATACTTTTGACAGTATACTTAAATGTCCTGTTGGAGGGAGTCGCAGGGTCCATGCGGCTTTCCGCGGATGACAGTGTTGCATTGATCACAGAAGTATCCGTACCTAAATACCGGAAAATTGCTCAAGTCACACCGATACGCAAAAGGGGAATAACAGTAATCCGCTGAATTACAAGCCCATATCACTAACGTCGATTTGCAGTATGAGTTTGGAACATATACTCTGTTCGAAGAAATTGATTTATTGACACATAGTCAGCACGGATTTAGAAAATATCATGAAACACAACTAGCTCTTTATACTCACGAAGTAATAAGTGCTATCGACAGGGGATGTCAAACTGATTCCATATTTTTAGATTTCGAGAAGGCTTTCGACACCGTTCCTCATAAGCGTCTTCTAACTAATTTGCGTGCCTATGGTATATCGCCTCAGTTGTGCGACTGGATTCATGATTTCCTGTCAGAAATGTCGCAGTTCGTAGCAATAGACGGAAAGTCATCGAGTAAAACAGAAGTAATATCCGGCGTTCCCCAAGGAAGTGTTATAGGCCCTCTATTGTTCCTGATCTATATTAACGACATAGGAGACAATCTGAGTAGCCGTCTTAGATTGTTTGCAGATGATGCTGTAATTTACCTGTCTTGTAAAGTCATCAGATGATCAAAATGACTTGCAAAATGATTTAGATAAGATATCTGTATGGTGCGAAAAGTGGCGATTGACCCCGAATAAGGAAAAGTGTGAAGTTATTCACATGAGTACTAAAAGAAATCAGCTAAGTTTCGATTACCCTATAAGTCACACAAATCTGAAGGCTGTAAATTCAACTAAATACTTACGGATTAGAGTTACAACTAACCCAAGTTGGAACGATCACATAGATGATGTTGTGGGTAGAGCAAACCAAAGACTGAGATTCATTGGCGGAACACTTAGAAGGTGCAACAGATCTACTAATGAAACCACGCTCGTCTGCCATATTCTGGAGTACTGCTGTGCGGTGTGGGATCCGCATCAGGTGGGACTGACGGATGACATCGAAAAAGTACAAAGAACGGCAGCTCGTTTTGTATTATCGCGAAATAGGGGAGATAGTGTCACAGACATGATACGTGAATTGGAGTGGCAATCATTAAAACAAAGGCGTTTTTCGTTGCGACGGGATCTTCTCAAGAAATTTCAATCACCAGTTTTCTCCTCCGATTGCGAAAACATTCTGTTGGCACCTACCTGTATAGGGAGAAATAACCATCACGATAAAGTAAGAGAAATCAGGGCTCGCACAGAAAAATTTATGTGCTCATTTTTCCCGCTCGCCATTCGAGAGTGGAACGGTTGAGAGACAGCCTGAAGGTGGTTCATTGAACCCTCTGCCACACACTTTATTGTGAATAGCAGAGTAATCTCGTGGACGTAGATGTAGATACACAGAAGTCGCGACGCTAGAAAACAGTAGCGAAACACGGAAAACCTGTGCAGAATCGATGCTTGGTGCAGGGAGTGGAAACTGAACTCCACATAAACAAACGCAGCGTACCGCCCAATAGACACAAAGACCAGTCTTTATAAAAGACATCTTATTTACGCCAGTGACTGTAACACTTTCCATATTTCACGATTGCAATTATCAAATGAAGATGTTATGGCAAATGAGTTGACATGGCCTAATACCCATAACATCTTCACTTGATAATGGCCTAAGACAGAAACTGCAATCGTGAAATAAAGAAAGTGGCCTAAATACACTACTGGCCATTAAAATTGCTACACCATGGCGAAATACAGATGATAAAGGGGTATTCATTGGATAAATATATTATACTAGAACTGACATGTGATTACAAAAAAATGGTTCAAATGGCTCTGAGCACTATGGGGCTTAAATGCTGAGCTGATCTGCAGAACTTTAAGTAGAACTACTTAAACCGAACTAACCTAAGGACATCACACACATCCATGCCCGAGGCAGGATTCAAACCTGCGACCGTAGTCGTCACGCTGTTCCAGACTGTAGCGCCTAGAACCGCTCGGCCACTCTGGCCGGCCATGTGATTACATTTTCACGCAATTTGGGTGCACAGATCCTCAGAAATCAGTACCCACAACAACCACCTCTGACCGTGATAACGGCCTTGTTACGCCTGGGCATTGAGTCAAACAGAGCTTGGATGGCATGTACAGGTACAGCTGCCCATGCAGCTTCAACACGATACCACAGTTCATCAAGAGTAGTGACTAGCGTATTGTGACGAGGCAGTTGCTCGGCCACCATTGACCAGACGTTTTCAATTGGTGAGAGATCTGGAGAATGTGCTGGGCAGGGCAGCAGTCGGACATTTTCTGTATCCAGAAAGGCCCGTACAGGACCTGCAACATGCGGTCGTGCATTATCCTGCTGAAATGTAGGGTTTCGCAGGGATCGATTGAAGGGTAGAGCCACGGGTCGTAACACATCTGAAATGTAACATTCACTGTTCAAAGTGCCGTCAATGTGAACAAGAGGTGACCGAGACGAGTAACCAATGGCACCCCATACCTTCACGCCGGGTGATACGCCAGTATGGTGATGACGAATCCACGCTTCCAATGTGCGTTCACCGCGATGTCGCCAGACACGGATGCGACCATTATGATGCTGTAAACAGAATCTGGATTCATCCGAAAAAATGACGTTTTGCCATTCTTGCACCCAGGTTCGTCGTCGAGTACACCATCGCGGTCCTGTCTGTGATGCAGCGTCAAGGGTAACCGCAGCCACGGTCTCCGAGCTGATAGTCCATGCTGCTGCAAACGTCGTCGAACTGGTCGTGCAGATGGTTGTTGTCTTGCAAACGTCCCCATCTGTTGACTCAGGGATCGAGACGTGGCTGCACGATCTGTTACAGCCATGTAAAGTCATCAGATGATCAAAACGACTTGCAATATGATTTAGATAATATATCTGTATGGTGCGATAAGTGGCAATTGACCCTGAATAAAGGAAAGCGTGAAGTTATTCACATGAGTACTAAAAGAAATCAGCTAAATTTCGATTACCCGATAAGTCACACAAAACTGAAGGCTGTAAATTCAACTAAATACTTAGGGATTACAGTTGCAAATAACCTAAACTGGAACGATCACATAGATAATACTGTGGGTAGAGCAAACCAAAGACTGCGATTCATTGGCAGAACACTTAGAAGGCGCAACAGGTCTACCAAAGAGACGGCTTACACTACACTCCGCCCTATTCTGGAGTACTGCTGTGCTGTGTGGGATCCGCATCAGGTGAGACTGACGGATGACATCGAAAACGTTCAAAGAAGGGCAGCTCGTTTTTTATTATCGCGAAATAGGGGAGATACTGTCACAGACATGATACGTGAATTGGAGTGGCAATCATTAAAACAAAGGCGATTTTCGTTGCGACGGGATCTTCTTGTGAAATTTGAATCACCAATTTCCTACTCCTATTGCGAAAACATTCTGTTGCCACCCGCCTACATAGGGAGAAATGATCATCACGATAAAATAAGAGAAATCAGGGCTCGCACAAAAAAAAATTAAGTGCTCGTTTTTCCCGCATGCCGTTCGAGAGTGGAACGGTAGAGAGACAGCTTGAGGGTGGTTCAATGAACCCTCTGCCAGGCACTTCATTGTGAATAGCAGAGTAATGACGTAGATGTGGATGTAGACAACAGGTACATATCAATAATATATTCTCAGTCACTATTTATAACGTTGGGGTAACTTTTAGATTCTGTGACGTTTGAAATAATGTGTTTCTGAGGCAGAGAACTCGTTGAGCTATCTTCGGAGCGCATTTTCATCCGTAAGGGAAGTTCCTTGGAGGTAGTTCCACAGAGGGCGGAAAAGACGTAAATCTGAGGGCGCAAGATCAGACGGATAGGGTGGGTGCGGATTGACTTCCCAGTCCAGTTCCTGTATAGTGTTTTTAGTCAGTCTAATAGAATGTGGGCGCGCGTTATCGTGGAATCGCACCACTTCACGCAGTGTCCCTGTTCGTTGTCCTCGGACTGCGCCTGCGAGACTTCTCAGTTGGTGACAATACGAGGTGCATTCAAGTTCTAAGGCCTTCGATTTTTTTTCTCTGGACTGGAAAGAGATAGAAACATGCGCATTGTTTTAAAATGAGGCCGCGTTCATTGTCAATATGTCCCAGAGATGGCAGCACCGTACGGCAGATGTAATTTTACCACCAGCAGCGAGAATGAGAACTGTTTTAAATACTTAAAATGGTCACGTTCTCGTTACTTGAACAGCGTGCAATCATACGCTTTCTGAATTTGCATGGTGTGAAACCAATTGATAATCATCGACAGTTGAAGGAGACATGTGGTGATGGAGTTATGGATGTGTCGAAAGTGCGTTCGTGGGTGCGACAGTTTCATAAAGCCGGTCTGACGACATGATCGAGAAAGTGTAAAGAATTGTTTTGGGGATCGCCGAATGACTGTTGAACAGATCGCCTCCAGAGTTGGCATTTCTGTGGGTTCTGTGCACACAATCCTGCACGACGACCTGAAAATGCGAAAAGTGTCATCCAGGGGGGTGCCACGAATGCTGACGGACGACCACACGGCTGCCCGTGTGGCACGTTGCCGAGCAATGTTGACGCGCAACGACAGCACGAATGGGACTTTCTTTTCGTCGGTTGTGACTATGGATGAGACGAGGATGCCATTTTTCAATCCAGAAACAAAGCGCCAGTCAGCTCAATGGAAGCACACAGATTCACCGCCACCAAAAAAATTTCGGGTAACCGCCAGTGCTGAAAAAATGATGGTGTCCACGTTCTGGGACAGCGAGGGCGTAATCCTTACCCACTGCGTTCCAAAGGACACTACGGTAACAGGTGCATCCTACGAAAATGTTTTGAAGAACAAATTCCTTCCTGCACTGCAACAAAAACGTCCGGGATGGGCTGCGCGTGTGCTGTTTCACCGAGACAACGCACCCGCACATCGAGCTAACGTTACGCAACAGTTTCTTCGTGATAACAACTTTGAAGTGATTCCTCGTGCTCCCTACTCACCTGACCTGGCTCCTAGTGACTTTTGGCTTTTTCCAACAACGAAAGACACTCTCGGTGGCCGCACATTCATCAGCCGTGCTGCTATTGCCTCAGCGATTTTCCAGTGGTCAAAACAGACTCCGAAGGAAGCCTTCGCCGCTGCCACGGAATCGTGGCGTCAGCGTTGTGAAAAATGTGTACGTCTGCAGGGCGATTACGTCGAGAAGTAACGCCAGTGTCATGGATTTCGGGTTAGAAGTTAATTAGAAAAAATATCGGAGGCCTTAGAACTTGAATGCACCTCGTAAATGTCAGCAGTGACCGTTACATCTCGGGGTAGGAATCCGTAGGCCACCACACCGTCGCTCTTGCACCAGATGCATAACATTACCTTTTGTCAATGTGCGCTGCTGTTTGTCCGGGGACTTACTACTTTGTTTGAGGTCAATAATTCCTTTCTTTTTCTGATGTTAGGATAAAGACACAGTTTCTTGTCGCCAGTAACGATATTGGATAGGAACGGTTGGTGTTTTCACAAGCCAGTTGATGACGACCAAACATAGATGTACATTTGGTCATCCGCTGATTGCGGCTCAGTGCATGCGGTAACCATATACCATTTTCGAACCTTCCCTATTGCCTGCAAATGTCGCACGATGGTGGAGTGGTCACAGTTCGTCACATTTGGCGGTTCTCGACTCCACTGACGTGGATCGTTGTGGATAAATGCGATTAAGGTCTTCCTGAACGCAGAGAGTTACTAAAACCAAAACGATTCTCCTTAGGGGGAACCAGAGATGCCTATGCTGCCCATGTTAAAATCACTAAGTTTGAGGAACATTTATGAATAAACTACCAAATAGAAAAATTTGAATTTTTTTTTTACATATAGAGTGGTTTAGTATTGCAGTTATGACAGAGGGATTTTGGAGTATCTTTTCTAGTTTCCTTGAAATTATTTTTTTTATTAATGACCGAAATTTTTTTACAGATAATTTCTTTATAATTAAACTGAAGTGAAACTACTGAACATATTGCCAAATGGCTGTGTTGCAATGTACGTTTGACTACTAGGAGTGCTGTATAAAAATTTCATCTCTCTAGCTTGAGTGGATTTTGAGAAAATGTTCCTTATATTCGAAAAATTCTAATTTACGGGAAATGGCTATCAAAGTTTCTCAACACATTCCTGCACTATAGGATGGATTATCAGGGTCTTCTTCTTCATCCTCCAAAAGTTACCTCTTCTGTCTTCTTTTCTGACCTGTTGTTCCATCATACTTCATATGCCTTTCTCTTCTTTCTGCTCCTCTTATCCTTTCTCTGTCAATATTTCTTAGTGCTTGTGCAGTGTTCACCCCAGCTGTAAATCCTAATGCCTTCAGAACTTCACACTTCACACTGTTCGCTTGGTTGTAGGTTGCTATTGCATCATAGATGCCAAAGTGCAGTGTTTTTATGCTTACAAACACCCTTTTAGGAATCACTTTCCAAATCAAATTGTTTACGCTCTCATTAGGATTCTGCGTCTTTCCATGTAGACATTTGTGTAACAATTCTGGCTGTGCTAAGTCATGAAAAATTGGTTTTATTGTTTCCTCCTGATTGTTGTACATACTGCATATTACCCGCTTTACACAAGAAGTATAATACTCCCAACAACAGGCGCAACACTGAAGTAATTCGAAACGGTAAACAGCAAAGAGACGATGTTCCGCGCTCTTATTCATTGTAGTATCGCAACTTGGTATTGGTGTTAATTTTCTTTTCCTTTTTTTTTTTTTCCTTTATTGTATTTCAATTCCCCATTGGGGCGGGCTGGCAGCAGCATAGGCGCTGCTCTTCAGCCGAAAGACATAGAACAATAGAAGACATTTAAAAACAGCAAAGGAGAGAATAAGGTGAACATAGATATAAAAAAGGGGAACATCACGGAAGGCAATAGACAAAAAACGGGGTGGCTGTAAAATGGAGATAAAAAACTGTTTAAAAGTAGCACACACAAAAAGCCACACACTGCGACGGTTAAAAGAACACGAGGCACAGTATGACTGGAGCATAAAGGTAGCGACGTATGGCATAGCACATAATGTAACACTGACGGCGAACCTCAAGGCAGGACACAATTAAAATCACACCTCTTGACGCACACGAGAAACAGCACTAAACAACACTGATGTGGCACACTGATGAAGAGCAACACAGAGGATCTGCCAGGCGCTAGGAGATGAGGGAGACCTGAAGAAGGGAGGGAGGGGAAGAGATGGGGGAGGTGACCGGGGGGCGCGTGGAGGAGGGCCAGGGAGGGAGGGATGTGGGAAGGAGAGAGGCAAGTATGGGGTGCAGGGTCTCAGGGGAGGGGGGGACTGAGGAAAATCCGCTGTGGGAGAAGGAGGAAAGAGGGAAAGGGGCCCTGGGGAGTGGGGGGGGGGGAACAAGGCCAGGTTATAGTTGGAAGGAAGGGTAGATGTCACGGCGAAGTTCGTCATCCGGGAGGGGGAGGCGTTGGAAATTGCCCTGACGAAGGAGATGGAGGGTGTGGAGGTGGAGAGAGGGAGGGATACAGCGATAGAGGCGCGGCAACGGGCGGGGGGTGGAGAGGAAGGAGGAAACCAGAGGGTGGGGGGGATCAAGCCTGCGAACAATGTAAAGGATGCGGAGATGTTGGAGGAACAAGAGGAGGTGGGGGAAGGGGATCAGTTCATACAGGAGCCGTGTGGGGGAAGGAAGGCGGATACGGAAGGCAAGGCGGAGCGCATGGCGTTCAAGGATTTGGAGGGCCTTGTAAAAGCGGGTGGGGGCGGAGATCCAGGCAACGCTGGCATAACAGAGGATAGGACGGATGAGGGATTTGTAGGTGTGGAGGATGGTAGAAGGATGCAAGCCCCATGTCCGGCCAGACAGGAGTTTCAGAAGGCGGAGGCGGGAATGGGCTTTCTGCTGGATGGTCAGGAGATGAGGGGTCCAGGTGAGGTGGCGGTCAAGGGTGAGGCCAAGGTATTTCAGGGTGGGGATGAGTTGGATAGGACGACCATAAAGGGTGAGGTAGAAATCATGGAGGCGGAAGGAGCGAGTGGTGCGGCCTATGATGATTGCCTGGGTTTTGGAGGGGTTGAGACGGAGGAACCACTGGTAACACCAAGTGGTGAACTGGTTAAGGTGGGTTTGGAGGGTACGTTGAGACCGTTGAAGGGTAGGATAGAGAGCCAGAAAGGCGGTGTCATCAGCATACTGGAGAAGGTGGACTGGTGGGGGTGGCTTGGGCATATCAGCTGTATACAAGAGATAGAGGAGAGGGGAGAGGACAGAACCCTGGGGGACGCCAGCCGTGGGATAAAAGATACGGGAGTTGGTGTTGTGGAGGGTGACATAGGATTCTTTTCCCTACGTTCATCCTCTTCTTATATACACGGTTACTAAAACGTGGCAACGTAACCAGAACAAAAATGTACGACAATATTAAATGCAGCAAGATGTTCGAAATTCTGAGGAAAATAGGAGTAAGCTGTAAGGAAATATAATATTTGTCACAGAAAACAATGTAGCCAACCCTTGCACACTCGCTGTATGCGTAACATAAGGCGCTGTATGCGTAACAGGCCGAGAAAATCCCAAGCAGTTCGCCAGGAAGTCACGAGAGGGTGTTGGATGCATTCAGCGGCCGTCCATTTCCTCTGCAGGCGTGGGGGAAAATGGTAATAACTCCACCTCTAGGGTGAGTAGAACAATAATTCAAAGTTTACATTAAAGAGGAATGTTCCAATTAATTTTCGGTAGCAAAAACAAAATCGTAATTTTTTGGATTTGACCACCTCCGGCTCCCCTTAAAACGAGAAAACCGTTTTCTTACCTAGTTTCTGTCTGCCTCCTCTGCTGTCACCGCTCTATTGAAGCCAAACAGAAGAGTATGTCTGAAATGTTCCAATTTCTCCAATCCACGCTCCATTTTCGAGCATCCATAGCTGTACCCACGCTCTCTAAATGACAAAATAGTTTTTTGCTGTGGACAACCGCATCTGAAGTGATCCTTGTTCCTGGAATGAACCGCTTTCAGCTTTGACAGGAATACGATGGGTTTCGTCATTTCATATCACGAATCAGACTACCTGCACAAGGGTTGGGAATGAACCAGGAGACACTGCGACAAATTGTTGTTGAGCACCTGCATCTCTTCCCATACAAAATTCAAACCTATCAGCCATTACGCCCCAGAGCCATGGTAACAGCGGATGCGTTTCGCCAACAATACTGTCCACAACATTGATGAACAGGACTTTGATGTGAATACGGTTTGGTTTAGCGACGTAACCCACTTTCATTTGGATGCGTTCGTCAATAAACAAAATTAGCGCATTTGGCGGACTGAGAATCCGCATTTTTCCATAAAGAAGGCTCTTCACCCTCAACGGGTGACCATTCACAAGGGGAGGCCGCCAATTGTGAAATTCAGATTCAATTCATACTGCGCATAATAAAAGCTCATGGCCAGAGGTGTAATGTGTCAAAGCACCAAGATGCACTTCTCAGCCGTCGTCGAGAAAATCGACAGTTAAAAGAAACCGTTGCTGTGAAATACTCTCTACGCTAAACAATTTTCTACAGCGTCGTGGTGCAGCGGTAAGCGCTAGGCTTCGTAATCCGAAAGTCGCCGGATCGAATCTCGCGCCATGTAATTTTTTTTTTTTAGTATTTGTTTTTTGTAATTCAGATGTGTGTATATAGACACACACACACACACACACACACACACACACACACAAACACACACACATATATATATATATATATATATATATATATATATATAAATAATTCCCGGCAATCAGTTGCAACAATTATGCATATAATAAGTTGATGAAAGTCGTTTGTCGTGGAAAAACTGGCGACCTCGAACATCATTATGTTTTCCGCAAACAAAGTTGTATTTCACAAATGTTATTCAAAATGGTACAAATGGCTCTGAGCACTATGGGACTTAACATCTATGGTCATCAGTCCCCTAGAACTTAGAACTACTTAAACCTAACTAACCTAAGGACATCACACAATACCCAGCCAGCAAATGTTATTAATTGTCTTCATAATGTTAACCACGTATAGCTAACGGAAGACATAGAAACGATATTCCGAAACGAATACGTATAGCGTAAGTCAAATGTTCGAATTAGAATAGAAACCCCACGAACACAAACTTGCTGTGGCAGGTATGAAATATAAACTCCGTTACTCGCTCGTTACACTTGAAGGACAGATGTTGAATGGGCCGAAGCGAGCCGCCGCATAACAGCGTAGTTCCCTGCTAAGTTCGAAAGAAGGTAGATGCGGTCCCTAGCGCAACTTATAACATCGTAGAAAATCAGTGCGGACGTGAGAGCTTTGGTACACCCTGTTAAACAAACGGAAAAATGGAGGCGGTACAATTGGAGAGCGATCCGCCTTCACCAACATGCATAAGCAATTCATTAATGGCATATATATATATATATATATATATATATATATATATATATATATATATATATTTGAATTACAAAAAGCTAATAATAAAAAAATGTTGCATGGCGCGAGATTCGATCCGGCGACCTTCGGATTACGAACCCGAGCGCTTACCGCTGCGCCACGACGCTGTAGAAAATTATGAATCGTAGAGAGTATTTCACCGCAACGGTTTCTTTTAACTGTCGATTTTCTCGACAACGGCTGAGAAGTGCATCTTGGTGCTTTGACACATTACACCTATGGCCATGGGCTTTTATTATGCGCAGTATGAATCGAATCTGAATTTCGCAATTGGCGGCCTCCCCTTGTTAGTGTGCAATGTCCAGTCACGGAATAATCGATGCGATATTCCTCGACGGCACGGTATCTAGCGAATGGTACGTGAAGGTTTTGGAAGATGATTTCATCCCCATCACGCAAAGTGACCCTGATTTCGACAAGATGTGCTTCAGGTGGGACAGAGCTCGATCTCACCGATGGAGGAGTGTGTTTGATGTCCTGCAGGCGCACTTGAGGGGCCGCATTCTGGCTCTGGGGTACCCAGAGGCCACTGGCATTGACCGCGATTGGCCGCCATATTCCCCGGATCTGAACACATGCGACTGTTTCTTAAGTTGTACAGCAATAACCACAAAACCATTGCTGAGCCGGAAACAGCCATTCAGGAGGTCATCGACAGCATCGATGTTCCGACACTTCAGAGGGTCACGCAGAATTTCGCTACTCGTCTGCGCCACATCATCGCCAATGATGGCCAATCAAACATGTCATGACTTAAAGCCGAATATCTGTAGTGATGTTTAAATGTTGAATCTGGGATTGTAAAACAGCTAAGATCCTTAGACGCCAGGGAGGCATCTGGCGCAGACGGTATCCCCGTAAGATTTTATGTTGACTGTGCTACAAATAGAGATGGATACTGCCTACAGTAAAATTAAAGAGACCTTTGGAGAGAAGAGAACCACTTGTATGAATATCAAGAGCTCAGATGGCAACCCAGGTCTAAGCAAAGAAGGGAAGGCAGAAAGGTGGAAGGAGTATATAGATGGTTTATACAAGGGCGATGTACTTGAGGACAATATTATGGAAATGGAAGAGGATGTAGATGAAGATGAAATGGGAGATAAGATACTGCGTGAAGAGTTTGACAGAGCACTGAAAGACCTGAGTCGAAACAAGGCCCAGGGAGTAGACAACATTCCATTAGAACTACTGATGGCCTTGGGAGAGCCAGTCATGACAAAACTCTAGCATCTGGTGAGCAAGATGTATGAGACACGCGAAATACTCACAGACTTCAAGATGAATATAATAATTCCAATCCCAAAGAAAGCAGGTGTTGACAGATGTGAAAATTACCGAACTATCAGTTTAATAAGTCACAGCTGCAAAATACTAACGCGAATTCTTTACAGACGAATGGAAAAACTGGTAGAAGCGGACCTCGGGGAAGATCAGTTTGGATTCCGTAGAAATGTTGGAACACGTGAGGCAATACTAACCTTACGACTTATCTTAGAAAAAAGATTAAGAAAAGGCAAACCTACGTTTCTAGAATTTGTAGACTTAGAGAAAGCTTTTGACAACGTTAACTGGAATACTCTCTTTCAAATTCTGAAGGTGGCAGGGGTAAAATAGAGGGAGCGAAAGGCTATTTACAATTTGTACAGAAACAAGATGGCAGTTATAAGAGTTGAGAGATATGAAAGGGAAGCAGTGGTTGGGAAAGGAGTGAGACAGGGTTGTAGCCTCTCCCCGATGTTATTCAATCTGTATATTGAGCAAGCAGTAAACGAAACAAAAGAAAAATTCAGAGTAGGTATTATAATTCATGGAGAAGAAGTAAAAACTTTGAGGTTCGCCGATGACATTGTAATTCTGTCAGAGACAGCAAAGGACTTGGAAGAGCAGTTGAACGGAATGGACAGTGTCTTGAAAGGAGGATATAAGATGAACATCAACAAAAGCAAAACGAGGATAATGGAATGTAGTCAAATTAAATCGGGTGATGCTGAGGGGATTAGATTAGGAAATGAGACACTTAAAGTAGTAAAGGAGTTTTGCTATTTGGGGAGTAAAATAACTGATCATGGTCGAAGTAGAGAGGATATAAAATGTAGACTGGCAATGGCAAGGAAAGCGTTTCTGAAGAAGAGAAATTTGTTAACATCGAGTATCGATTTAAGTGTCAGGAAGTCGTTTCTGAAAGTATTTGTATGGAGTGTAGCCATGTATGGAAGTGAAACATGGACGATAACCAGTTTGGACAAGAAGAGAATAGAAGCTTTCGAAATGTGGTGCTACAGAAGAATGCTGAAGATAAGGTGGGTAGATCACGTAACTAATGAGGAGGTATTGAATAGGATTGGGGAGAAGAGAAGTTTGTAGCACAACTTGACTAGAAGAAGGGATCGGTTGGTAGGACATGTTTTGAGGCATCAAGGGATCACAAATTTAGCATTGGAGGGCAGCGTGGAGGGTAAAAATCGTAGAGGGAGACCAAGAGATGAATACACTAAGCAGATTCAGAAGGATGTAGGTTGCTTTAGGTACTGGGAGATGAAGAAGCTTGCACAGGATAGAGTAGCATGGAGAGCTGCATCAAACCAGTCTCAGGACTGAAGACCACAACAACAACAATGCTACAAATATAGCGCCATTCTTATTCATCATCTATCAGAGATCATTGCAACGGCGGAAAGTACGACGGGACTGAAAGAAGGCCCAGGTCATAGTAATCTATAAAAAGGGTACAAAATCGAATGCATATAACTACCGGCCAATTTCACTGACATCGACTTGTTGTAGAATCACGGAACATATTTTGTGTTTAGACATAATGACGTTTCTAGGCTCTGAGAAGCTCATCTGCAGAAACCAGCACGGTTTTAGGAAACAGTGGTCATGCGAG
This sequence comes from Schistocerca nitens, assembly GCF_023898315.1. Classification (NCBI taxonomy): domain Eukaryota; kingdom Metazoa; phylum Arthropoda; class Insecta; order Orthoptera; family Acrididae; genus Schistocerca; species Schistocerca nitens. Next base: position 161,910,914 of record NC_064624.1, on the reverse strand, counting down.
ACACAGCTGGCCCTCTTTGTGCATGATATACAACAGACTCTAGATACCGGCTCGACTTTCGAAAGACGTTCGACTCAGTTCTGCACTGCCTCTCCGATGACATATGCGGTTGGATAGAAAGTTTTCTAACAGACAGGGAGCAGTATGTCGTCCTGAATGGGGTGACTCCAACAGAAACAAGCGTAACTTCAGGTGTGCCCCAGGGCAGCGTAATAGGTCCGCTGCTTTTTACGATTTACATAAACGATCTGGTTGATGGTATTGACAGCGGCATTAGACTGTTTGCCGATGATGCTGTGGTCTACAGGAACGTAGTATCACATGAAAGTTGTGAACAAATCAATGAGGATTTGCAGAAAAGAAATGCGTGCTGCAATGAGTGACAGTTATCTCTCAATATTAGTAAGTATAACCCACTGCGTATAACAAGGCGAAAATGCCTATTAATGTACGAGTACAAAATAAATGCTCAGTCTTTGGAAGCGGCTACGTCCGTCAAGCATCTCGGTGTGACTATTCGAAATGATTTCAAACATAATGATCAGATTACAGAAGTAACGGGTAAGGCGCTTTATTGGTAGAATCCTGAAGCGATGCAGTCCTTGAACAAAGGAAATAGCTTACGTTAGTTCGTCCAGTCTTGGAGTATTGCTCGTTAGTGTGGGACCCTTACCAGTTGGGTCTGATTCAAGAGATTGGGAAGATCCAAAGAAGAGCAGCAAGATTCGTGACTTTTACACATTTAGCCACCGCGAGAGCGTTACAAATCTCGTTGAAAGTTTGAAGTGGTATACACTTGCTGAAAGACGACGCGCTAAACGGAAGGGGCTGCTCACTAAATTCCGAAATCCGATCTTCGCCGAGAATGTAGAGCATATGTTACTAGCACCGACTTTCAAATCGCGCAATGATCACCATTCAAAGATAAGGGAAATTAGAGCTCGTACTGAGGCGTTCAGACAGCCGTTTTTCCCTCGCGCGATCCGCGAGTGGAACATAAGGGACGAGGAGGGGGGGGGGAATATGATTTTTGGGTGAATTTTGCTCTCCGCCACACTTGGTGGCTAGCGGAGTGTATATGTTGATGTAGAATAAAGTGTGTGCACGCTTTAGTTTGTAACTCATGTACGTCTTTTTCATATATGTAGTTCAATAATTGTCACCCAGTACATAATTAGGTTTGCATGGAACTGTAAGTGAACGAGACCTATATCTCTAACGTCGATCAGTTGTAGAGTTTTGGAACACGTATTATGTTCGAGTATAATGACTTTTCTGGAGACTAGAAATCTACTCTGTAGCAATCAGCATGGGTTACGAAAAAGACGGTCGTGTGAAACCCAGCTCGCGCTATTCGTCCACGAGACTCGGAGGGCCATAGACACGGGTTCCCAGGTAGATGCCGTGTTTCTTGACTTCCGCAAGGCGTTCGATACAGTTCTCCACAGTCGTTTAATGAACAAAGTAAGAGGATATGGACTATCAGACCAATTGTGTGATTGGATTGAAGAGTTCCTAGATAACAGAACGCAGCATGCCATTCTCAATGGAGAGACGTCTTCCGAAGTAAGAATGCTTTCAGGTGTGCCGCAGGGGAGTGTCGTAGGATCGTTGGTATTCACAATATACATCAATGACTTTGTGGATGACATCGGAAGTCACTGAGGCTTTTTGCGGATGATGCTGTGGTGTATCGAGAGGTTGTAACAATGGAAAATTGTACTGAAATGCAGGAGGATCTGCAGCGAATTGACGCATGGTGCAGGGAATGGCAATTGAATCTCAGTGTAGAGAAGTGTAATGCGCTGCGAATACATAGAAAGATAGATCTCTTATCATTTAGCTACAATATAGCAGGTCAGCAACTGGAAGCAGCATTAGGAATGATTTAAAATGGAATGATCATATAAAGTTGAGCGTCGGTAAAGCAGATGCCAGACTGAGATTCATTGGAGGAATCCTAAGAAAATGCAATTCGAGAACAGAGGAAGTAGGTTACAGTACACTTGTTCGCCCACTGCTCGAATACTGCTCACCGGTGTGGGATCCGTACCACATACAGTTGATAGAAGAGATAGAGAAGATCCAACGGAGAGCAGCGCGCTTCGTTACAGGATCATTTAGTAATCGCGAAAGCGTGACGGAGATGATAAACTCCAGTGGAAGACTCTGCAAGAGAGACGCTCAGTAGCTCGGTACAGGCTTTTGTTGAAGTTTCGAGAACCGATGATTCATGGAGTATATTGCTCCCTCCTACGTATATCTCGCGAAGAGACCGTGAGGATAAAATCAGAGAGATTAGAGCCCACAGAGAGGCATACTGACAATCTTTCTTTCTACGAACAATACGTGACTGGAATAGAAGGGAAAACCGATAGATGTAGTCAAAGTACTCTCCGCCACACACGGTCAGGTGGCTTGCGGAGTATGGATGTAGATGTAGATAATTGTCACCGTGTACATGATTAGGTTTGTATGGATCCGTGAAATGCACGAGTCCTATTCGCACCTTTTTTTTTTTCTTCCTTCGAGAAAGACTGGTCTGAAGAGTAGTGTGTGGTTAGTTTGGGAGGCGACAGTTTGGTAGTGAGTTGCGGAACTGGTGTCGAACACTTGGGTCGCTGAGTTCTCGCGGCGGTACGTGCTGTGACGCGCCGAACTGGTGGCGACCGTGCCGGGAGAAGAGTCGGGAACAGACGGGACGGGGCGGGGCTGGCTCCTGAGGGAGCGCAGGCAGGAAGCGGCCCATCTTAGGGCCGGACGCCCTGCCGGGTCCTGAGGAAGTGGCCAGTTAGCCATCAAGGCCCTCCCCATCGCCACCAATCAGCGCGCCGCCGTCGCCGGCTCGACTGCGTGCGCGCCTTTCGGTAGCCGGCCGTCCGCCCATCTCCAGCTTCCGCGCCGGAATAGCGCCAACGCACACGCACTGCCTCCGCGCTGCAACGCGTCTTTGCGTTCGTGCGATGCGAATGTAGCGCACCGGACGTCCACCAGTTCCCACTACTAGTGGTCGTACGGCACTTGGCGGCTCGGAATGGGCTCTACTACGAGGGCAGTGAAGGAAACAAAAGAAAAATGCGGAGTAGGTATTAAAATCCGTGGAGAAGAAATAAAAACTTTGAGGTTCGCCGATGACATTGTACTTCTGTCAGAGACAGCAAACGACTTGGAAGAGCAGTTGAACGGAATGGATAGTGTCTTGAAAGGAAAATATAAGATGAACATCAAAAAAAAGCAAAACGAGGATAATGGAATGTAGTCGAATTAAGTCGGGTGATGCTGAGGGAATTAGATTAGGAAATGAGACACTTAAAGTAGTAAAGGAGTTTTGCTATTTGGGGAGCGAAATAACTGATGATGGTCGAAGTAGAGAGGATATAAAATGTAGACTGGCAATGGCAAGGAAAGCGTTTCTGAAGAAGAGATATTTCTTAACATCGAGTATAGATTTAAATGTCAGGAAGTCGTTTCTGAAAGTATTTGTGTGGAGTGTAGTCATGTATGGAAGTGAAACATGGACGATAACCAGTTTGGACAAGAAAAGAATAGAAGCTTTCGAAATGTGGTGCTACAGAAGAATGCTGAAGATTAGGTGGGTAGATCACATAACTAATGAGGAAGTATTGAATAGGATAGGGGAGAAGTTTGTGGCACAACGTGACTAGAAGAAGGGATCGGTTGGTAGGACATGTTCTGAGGCATAGAGGGATCACCAATTTAGTATTGGAGGGCAGCGTGGAGGGTAAAAATCGTGGAGGGAGACAAAGAGATGAATACACTAAGCAGATTCAGAAGGATGTAGGTTGCAGCAGATATTGGGAGATGAAGAAGCTTGCACAGGATAGAGTAGCATGGAAAGCTGCATCAAACCAGTCTCAGGACTGAAAACCACAACAACAGACCTGTTTATTTCTGCAACGGTTTACATCAGTTTACAGCTTGAACATTTAGCTACCGGGCGATCAAAAAGTCAGTGTAAATTTGAAAATTGAATAAATCACAGAGTAATGTAGATAGAGAGGTACACATTGACACACATGTTTGGAATGACGTGGGGTTTTATTAAAACAAAAAAAATACAAAAGTTCAAAAAATGTCCGACAGATGGCGCTTCATCTGATCAGAATAGCATTAATTAGCATAACAAAGTAAGACAAAGCAAAGATGATCTTTACGGCAAATGCTCAATATGTCCACCATCATTGCTCAACAATAGCTGTAGTCGAGGAATAATGTTGTGAACAGCACTGTAAAGCATGTCCGGAGTTACGGTGAGGCATTGGCGTCGGATGTTGTCTTTCAGCATACCTAGAGGTGTCGATCGATCACGATACACTTGCGACTTCAAGTACCCAAAGCCAATAATCGCACGGACTGAGGTCTGGGGACCTGGGAGGCCAAGCGTGACGAAAGTGGCGGCTGAGCACACGATCATCACCAAACAACGCGCGCAAGAGATCTTTCACGCGTCTAGCAATAAGAGGTGGAGCGCCATCCTGTATAAACATCGTACGTTCCAGCAGGTCTTTGTACCGCTCACCCGTCACGGTAGCAGTTACAAAACCAGAATCACGCATTTCCTCGAAGAAAAAAGGCCCGATAATGGTAGATGTGGAAAATCCATAGCGTGACTTTCTTGTTGTGCAATGGGGTTTCCACGACAGTTGTAGGATTTTCAGTAGCAGTTGTGGGCGTTGAAATACCCTCGGAGGGTGAAATGAGCTTCATCAGTCCACAACACGTTACTCAACCAATCGTCATCTTCCGCCATCTTTTGAAACGCCCACACCGCAAATGCCCTCCGCTTCACTAAATCGCCAGGTAACAGTTCATTATGACGATGGATTTTGTACGGATAGCATCGGAGGGTACGCGTAAGTGCCAACCAGACAGTAGTGTATGGAATGCCGGTGCGACGTGCGACTGCACGAGCGCTGACTTCCCTGTGCATTTGTCAACAGACTTTTACCCGTTCGAATTCCCTTCCTATGGCGATAGGATCGTAACGCTGATCCAGCACATTCCCCATTCTGATAATACTTCACTAAAAGTGCATTTTCAGGTAACGTCAACATGCTGCAACATGCTGGCGCATCTGATTCTCTCTCTCATTACAGCTCCTTTTATACACGATTGTCATGAGTCACTGACGTTTTGCTGTCCAGCGCCATCTGTCGGAACTTTGTTATTACAGGGCCATCTATCACAAAGCGAAAAAAGTGGTAAAACTGAGAGGTGGCATGAGCCCCCTCTCATATTTCTATCTTACGATTTTCCTCTCTAATTGCATGCGGTGAAAAGTTGCTATTCCTTCACACGCAGACTTCCCACGCAGCGTCTCTCGTCACCCAGGTGGTCCAGTGACAGGTGGGCTCTGCTGATCTTGAAAAGGTAAGCCGACGGGTGTGAGGGAGTCGAGTGAATGCTTTCCAGACGCCGACATTGTCAAAAGACACGCCCGGAGGGGCCTGAAGTAGCGGCTGGGCTAGAGGTTCCGCTACTTCGAAGAAACTTAGCGAAAACACTTTCTGGCGGGCTACCAGCGAGGCGTGGGAATGACTTGTGTACCCAGGCAGTTGTAGCGGGCAAATTCCCGCGCTTTCTCCAAAATCGTAACTGTGATTGGCATGCTCAGGGCATAGCTCCGTAAAAAAGAATTGGTGCAGAAATTGGCGCCAAGAATCTCCACTGGTGGAATGGTAGTGCTCCGGCAATAGAGTGGAATTTTTCGCCGGTTTTCGAGTTGCTGATTGGAACGTTTAACCACGGCCACTGTCGTGGGGGCGGGAATGTTCTGTGTTCGGCCTGTACGGGTGCTCTAGGGCAGTCGGCTCTCGCCTTTCGGTCGAAGTAGGTTACAAGACTGAGCTCTCGCTGCTCTGGACAGCCTGCCTTCCGTTGGCTGTCTAATATACTTTATTTTAATTGTAACTGTTTGACGAAGTTGCTGAAGTTTCTACTTCAACGTAACTTTCCGAGTACAGTTGGCAATTGAGCGTTCTGTGTACAAGAGGCCTATGTTGTCTGTCTTGGACAGTTCTGGCTAATGTTGACTGTATCGGAGTTACTGGGTGACTTCACTGTACCGTCAATGATTGTGTGGCGGGACTTCTTCGTCTCCCTCAGAGGCGCATTTGTATTGCTAGGAAGTCTTTAGTCTGGAACAACCAGGCCAGGATAATTTGTTTCGGGCTATACTCGCGACATTATCACCACCACGACGGGACGTCGAAGCAACCAGCCATCGCTTCCAGTACGACAGATCGTGTCCTTGCAGCTAAGAAGACAGCTTGGTAATGTACGTCCGCAGCACCGGCAAAGCAGGCATTTTTGCTAGGCGATAATCAGAGCTCAGCAGAGCGCGCCTGATCCTCTTTTCTAACTTTGTTCTATCTTGGGTGTTCATTGTCTGAGTTCTCACTAATGTAGCAGCAATTAATGTTGGGTTAGCGGTGTGTCTCTCTTAGGATTTGAGTGCCAAGGAATTGGCTCCACATACCACTTCGTCATAAACGTCACGATCTAGTTTATGGACAACTTCACCTTCACAACGTTTGTTTGAGTATCCAATTTGAGCCAATTTGATGTATTGTAAATGTTTCATGTGTTTTGTTTATTAGTTTGAGTTTAGTCATAATAAATCATATTGTTATTTTGGACAGAACTTTCATTCTGTTAATCGGAAGAGCAACCCTTTCATTTCTCACTATGTTACTGAAACTTTCCTTTATTTAATTAACGTCTATCAAATTAAATTATTGCAGGTGCCAAACTCTTTTCTACTTCACTTGCAGGGTCTATTACAGTCGGTTCGCGTTTCTTTTTAATCCACGTGCAACAGCAAAAGTCGGAGTTAGAATAGGGGTGGCTTAGAGCATCATTTATATATGAAGATTCTCGAAGAATTTAGTGTTAAATACATTGCTAGCCCCGGCACCTCGCAAAACTAAAACATTCATATTTCTTTACGTACTACACGAATATGTAATAAAAATGGGGGTTCCTATTTTTAAAAAAGCTGTTCATATCCGTTTGACCTATGGCAGCGCCATCTAGCGGGCCAACCATAGCGCCATCTGGTTTCCCCCTTGAAGATAGACGAGTTTCATTCTTTGTAGTTTTTTCGTTTGATTCTTATTCCGTGAGATATTTGGCCCGGTCACTATCAATGGACCACCCTGAATAGGGATCATATCAATCCGTACCGCATCACCAACAACCTGAAGCGTTGAAACGGGTTGCAACAAAATAAAATAAAATCATAAAGACGACTGTAGGCGTTTTATTTTGTCCCTCAGTTATCGTGGTCAGTCTGCCTCAAACGAAATGGAAAGGAAAAAGAGCGAAACTGTTGCTAGGAAATGCGATTATCAACGACACCATCGGCTTTAGTCTACGCGGGAACTTCTCACCACAATGAAAGGTGGTGAATACCACTTTCAACATAAACGGTGGTCATAAGGTGTTTAAATTGTGTAGAATATTTCACGACCACAACAGACTCACTTGCTTTCCGATTATTTTTTGTAAGTATAAGTGAAAGTTGCTTTCAAAACTTGTCATTCAAACCCACACTCTACCGATAACAAATGGAAAAAAAAGAAAGGACTGAGGTGAAATGAGTATCCTGCCAAAAATGTATAAAGAGTTTGTCCTATTTCCACACGTAAGTTATACATTGTCCAACACTTCTTGGATCCTCTTGGCTCGGCAGGAATGCAAGTTTTTTTTTCTTCATTCAGATGAACAGCGAAATTCGGCACAGATACAGATTATATAGTATAAATTTTGTTTGCGTCTATGGTCCCAATTTTTTTTTATGTTATCAGACTACCAACTTCGGTCTATAATGACCATCTTTAGATCTGTTTTAGAAAAACATGCCCTAATGTACTGGAGCCATAGTGGCATCGTCAAGTGCTAAACATAAAATCATCATAAACATCGCCAAATGTAAATAAATAACGGTATATACAAGAGTCATCTTATCATCAGCTCTACTGTTGCTTGCTGTGAACAGTAATGCTGATCACAAGATGAGTCTTGGATATACCATTATTTATTTACATTTGCTGATACTGGCGTACTTGACGATGTCGCTGTGGCTCCAGTACATTAGGACATGTTTTTATAAAACAGATCTGAAGATGGTCATTATGGACCGAAACCGGTAGTACGACGACAAAAAAAAAATTGTGACCATAGACGTAAAGTAAACCAAATCTATCATATATTCGGGTCACTGTTCAATTCGCCACAATGTCGCAACTTGTGAAACAGATTATACAGGGTGGGCCATTGATAGTGACCGGGTCAAATATCTCACGAAATAAAGAGTCAAACGAGAAAACTAGAAAGAACGAAACTCGTCTAGCTTGAAGGGGGAAACCAGATGGCGCTATGTTTGGCCCGCTAGATGGCGCTGCCATAGGTCAAACGGATGTCAACTGCATTTTTTAAATAGGAACCCCCATTTTTATTACATATTTGTGTAGTACGTAAATAAGTATGAATGTTATAGTTGGACCACTTTTTTCACTTTGTGACAGATGGCGCTGTAATAGTCACAAACGTATAAGTACGTGGTATCACATAACATTCCGCCAGTGCGGACGGTATTTGCTTCGTGGTACATTACCCGTGTTAAAATGGACCGTTTACCAATTGCGGAAAAGGTCGATATCGTGTTGATGTATGGCTATTGTGATCAAAATGCCCACTGGGCGTGTGCTATGTATACTGTTCGGTATCAGCCAAGTGTCCGGACCATTCGTTATTTAAGGAAACAGGAAGTGTTCCGCCACATGTGAAACGTCAACCACGACCTGCAACAAATGATGATGCCCAAGTAGGTGTTTTAGCTGCTGTCGCGGCTAATCCGCACATCAGTAGCAGACAAATTGTGCGAGAATCGGGAATCTCAAAAACGTCGCTGTTGAGAGGAATGTCGTTACACGTACTGCCAAATGCATTGAAGTTGACGGACATCATTTTGAGCATTTATTGCATTAATGTGGTATTTACAGGTAATCACGCTGTAAGAGCATGCGTTCTCAGAAATAAGAGGTTCACAAAGGTGCATGTATCACATTGGAACAACCGAAATAAAATGTTCAAACGTACCTAGATTCTGTATTTTAATTTAGAAAACCTACCTGTTACCAACTGTTCGTCTACAATTGTGAGCCATATGTTTGTGACTATTACAGCGCCATCTATCACAAAGCGAAAAAATTGGTCCAACTAAAACATTCATATTTCTTTATGTACTACACGAATATCTAGTAAAAATGGGGTGTTCGTATTTAAAAATACGCAGTAGATATCCGTTTGACCTATGGCAACGCCATCTAGTGGGCCAACCATAGCGCCATCTGGTTTCCCCCCCTCAAGCTAGACAAGTTTCGTTCTTTGTAGTTTTTTCGTTTTACGCCTATTTCGTGAGGTATTCGGCCCAATCACGATGAATGGACCACCCTGTATGTGTCAGCATTCCAACCAACTGAGTTGGCAGTTGATGGTTGGAGTGCTGAAACAATATCTGCGTATCCAGTAATGCTGGCAACTTATGTGGTATATATAGGGATCATATCAATCTGTATCGCATCAACAACAGCCTGAAGCGTTGGGCGGCCGAGATGGCCGAGCGGTTCTAGGCGCTACAGTCTGGAACCGCGCGACCGCTACGGTCGCAGGTTCGAATCCTGCCTCGGGCGTGGGTGTGTGTGTGTCCTTAGGTTAGTTAGGTTTTAGTAGTTCTAAGTTCCAGGGGACTGATGATCACAGATGTTAAGTCCCATAGTGCTCAGAGCCATTTGAACCTGAAGCGTTGAAACTGGTTGGAACAAAATAAAATAAAATCGCAAGGACGGCTGTAGGTCTTTTATTTTCTCACTCAGTTATCGTGGTCAATTTGCTTCAAACGAAACGGAAAGGAAAAAGAACGAAACTGTTGCAAGGAACTGTGATTATCATTGTCACCACAATGAAAGGTGGTGAATACCACTGTCAGCATAAACGGTGGTCGTAAGGTGTTTAAATTGTGTAGAATATTTCACGACCGCAACAAACTCATTTGCTTTCCGATTGTTTTTTGTGAGTATAAGTAAAAGTTGCTTTTAAAACTTTTCGTTCAAACCCACACTCTACTGATAACAAATGAAAAAAAAGAAAGGACTGAGGTGAAATAAGTATCCTGTGAAAAATACATAAAGAGTTTTTCCAATTTCCACGAGTGAGTTAATCATTGTCCAACACTCTTTACATCGGCAGAAATGCAAATTTTTTTTCTGAATTCAGATCAACCGCGAAATTCGGCACAGATACAGATTACACAAGATAAATTTCGTTTACGTCTATGGTCACAATTAATTAATTAATTAATTAATTTTTTTTCTCATCTGACTACCAACTTCGGTCTATAATGGCCATCTTTAGATCTATTTTAGAAAAACATACCCCAATGTACTGAAGCCATAGCGGCATCGTCAAGTGCTGAACACAAAATCATAGTCAGCATCACCAAATGTATACAGGGTGTCCCAATTTTTAACTTGTAATAATAATGAGACAAACGTCACTAGGTAACTGAAACAGCGCTAGATGTAATCGGCATATTCTAGAGTTTCAGAAATGTCGCTGACCGGGAGCGTGCAGCCTAGAGATGGGTCGAACTCATTCATTCCCGTGAACTACTTCATTCATTTCACTCTTTGCCGTGAAGCGTTCAAATGAAGTAGTTCATTCATGAAGTACGGAAGCCTGGCGAAGTTGCCCAGTTCGCCGTTCAGCCGCGGCTACGCTCGCTTCGCCTCGCTCGTACATAAAGCTTCGTAATACTTCATAATTTTACCAACAGGTGGCCGAACTATGCAGTAACGTGCACGCAACGTTTTACGCTCTTACAGCGTCTGAGTTAAATAGAACATGGTCGAAGGGGACAAAGGAAAGATAAACAGAGAAGCCTGTCACATATAAAGAAGGTATTACATTTAATCTTGCTCGGCACTTTCTCATGAAGCGCCCAAAAAAGACTTTATCTGCCAAATGAAAAATTATTTGTTGTATTCATGGACTGAAAACTAGGGCTACCAACGAAATGCAGTCCAATTTTATGTTTCTTTTAAAATTTAATGCAAAATAGAATGAGTATGTTTACCACTGGTACAAAGTCTATATACCTACGTTAAGTAATTATTCGGGACGTTTTCCTGTAGATTTTATTTTTGTTGAGAATAATAACCCTCCAGATTCAAAACGTAAACTGTCACCTGTAGTCACTGCAAAGAGTGAAATGAATGAAGTACTTCACGGGAATGAACGAGTTCGACCCATTTCTATGCACAAATAGTCACGGGTAATGATGTCAGCACAGCAGGAAGCAGCTAACGCTGCCTTCCCATCGCCCCTCACCTCCCCAACCCCTCGCAAACCTATAGTTTCCCACAAACACCGCGCGATTCGTCGACAGGCAGTAGAGGGAGGACTGAAGGGAGAGGGAGAATGAGTGACGTAGCGCCGATGTAGCGGGAGAGGGGAAGAGAGTGAGTGAACTAGAAAAAAGTGTGGAGTGTGCTATCTGCGAAGAGTTTGAAGTACCAGTTCACTGAAATTGAGTGGTTAGTTCACACTTCACTGGAGTGAAGCGTTCATCTGAACGACTCATTCACGAGCTCCCCATCACTACTGCAGCCAGTCTCGCACAGTATGGCGCAACAGAAGGTGTATTGTGTTATTGAATTTAGTCGTACTCGACCAGTGATCGCAGTTCAGCGGGCGTTTCATATTCGATTTCGTGTTAAACCACCATCACCAAAAAACATTCGACGGTGGTATAAACAGTTTCAAGAAACAGGGTGCCTCTGTAAAGGCAAAAGTCCTGGCCGGCCACGCCTTCCTGAACAAACAGTGGAACAAATCCGACGAGCATTTGCGCGGAACCCCCGCAAGTCAACGCGTCGTGCTAGCCGAGCACTTGCGTTTACCGCGCATGACAGTTCAAATGGTTCAAATGGCTCTGACAAGGGAACCTCCCCATCGCACCCCCCTCAGATTTAGTTATAAATTGACGCAGTGGATAGGCCTTGAAAAACTGAACACAGATCAATCGAGAAAACAGAAGTTGTGTGAAACTATGAAAAAATGAATAAAATATACAAACTGAATAGTACATGTGCAACATATGCAACATCAAGGAGAGTGTGGGTTGAGGAGCGCCGTGGTCCCGTGGTTAAAGCGAGCAAGTACAGAACGAGAGGTCCTTGGTTCGAGTCCTCCCTCGAATGAAAATTTTACTTTCTTTATTTTCGCGAAGTTACGATCTGTCCGTTCATTCATTGACGTCTGTGTTCACTGTAATAAGTTTAGTGTCTGTGTTTTGCGATCGCACCGCAAAACCGTGCGATTAGTAGACGAAAGGACGTGCCTCTCCAATCGGAACCGAAAACATTTGATCGCAAGGTCATAGGTCAACCGATTCCTCCACAGGAAAACACGTCTGATATATTCTTTTCGACACTGGTGACGGCATGTGCGTCACATGACAGGAATATGTTGTCGACCCACCTAACTTGCACACTTGGCGAATGGGTGAAAAGATTCTTCTACCTTGCCCGATTTAGGTTTTCTTGTGGATGTGATAATCACTCCCAAAAAAGTTATGAAAACATAAGAGTTTGTCACATAAACTACAACAAATGAATGCAACAGTTTCATAGTCGCACAGTTTTCCCTGTGCTCTGTCAAGACATACGTTTTTTTTACGTTTTCAAATGTTTCCGTGTGTATACCGTCAAATCCTGCATATGTCCAAGCAAATCTAAACATGTCCTGGAATTTTGGAGAGCGGAGTTGATTATGTGTGAGTGCCTGAACTTTAATAATTGTCTGAAAATAAAAAATTAAACTTTTCACTCGAGAGAAGATTTGAACCATAGACCTCTCGTTCTGCAGCTGCTCACGCTAACCACGGGACCACGGCGCTCGTCAGCTGACAGTCTCCTAGATGTTGCCTACCTTGCGCATGGACTACTCAGTTTGCATATTTTGCTTATTTTTTTCATAGTTCCACACAACTTCTTCCTGTTTTCTCGATTGCCTATCCCTGTGCAAACGTATAACTAAATCTGAGGGGGGTGCGATGGGGAGGTTCCCTTGTGAGCACTATGGGACTTAACATCTGTGGTCATCAGTCCCCTAGAACTTAGAACTACTTAAACCTAACTAACCTAAGGACATCACACAACACCCAGCCATCACGAGGCAGAGAAAATCCCCGACACCGCCGGGAATCGAACCCGGGGGTGGGAAGCGAGAACGCTACCGCACGACCACGAGCTGCGGGCGCATGACAAGTGTGGCGTGTGTCACGGCGTCGTTTAGCCCTCAATCCATACCGATTACAACTGGTACAAGCTCTTCGAGATACTAACAAATTGAAGCGAGTGGACTTTAGCAATGCTACTCTAGAGGTCACGGTTGATATTCGGCGATGAGGCAAGTTTCCGTATTAGCCGTAAGGTTCACCGTCATAATGTGCGTATATGGGGGCTCGAAAAGCCTCATGAAAAAATTGAACACGGACGTGATTCACCAAAAGTGAAAGTTTTTTGTGCTGTTACCCCAGATCACGTAAGAAACAGATTGCCCGATCGCTTGGTCTAGCAGGCAACCCTTGTCAGGGAACGGCCACCAGGCGGCAACAGCGTCGCACCCTTACTTCTGGAATCAACCACTAGATGGCACTCCGTTCTGTGAAATACGTGGCAACATCGGCCGAACGCGTGCAGCTTTTCCACTATTTGGCGTCTGTGAAGTACAGCTATTTCTGACATACCAGTGGTAGTGGATCGAGTCGTCATGTCGAGGGCCTGCGAGTATATCAACTGTGGAAGGAGTAGACGGACAAATCCTGAACTAAAAATGTTCAGATTTCCCGTCAATGATAAAGAAAGGTTACGCGAGTGGATTTTAAATTCAGGTAAATCAATAAATTAGTTACGAGTAAGAATTAATAAAGAGCCATAAGCATTCGATCCTATTTAAATTTTGTCGATGTTATATTCTATATAACGTGGCAGACCTTCCTGTACAAGAATCAATTCATATAATTTTTAAATGAAATCTTTGCTGCGATTTGGACTTTTTAAAACTGTTTATTCACTTTACTATCGTAATTTTGGGTGTAGAGGCATTTTTGTGTGCAATGTGGAAACTGAAACCAATATAACATATGGATAACAAAATGCAAAGCATAGTGTGGTAACATTTGGTAAACAATTTAAGAAGCATTACCTTAAGAAGAGCTTTCCCTTGGCACTTGAAAATGGCTCTAGAGCTGTAATCGCAACAGTGAAATAAATGAATAATAGCCGTCATCTAAGTGCTACGTCATCGGTCCCTCTAAATCCTGGTATATACTAGAGCGAACGAAGTGAACGAGTGTAAAACCTCGTTTACACTGCTGCAAACGAGTATTCATAGATAATTCGCCAATGTTCACTGCCATTCATTCATACTTGTGAACAAGCGTTTGTACTGGAATGAAGGGAGGAGAATAGAAGAGAACGAGCATAACATGCAAACTATAGACGCTGCCTATTTTAATTTTTTTAATCTGTGCGCTAATAATCCTCTCACAGCTTTCACTTGAAAACAACACTACTTATAGTAACAGGTCTGCGCGAGGTCGGATATCCCCAGTAATAACTGTGTTGCAGATAAAAGCGTACGTCTGTTGCGAATATTTGCGGGTTATCTTTATACTGTACAAAGTAAATTTTTAACATAATTATGGTTTGCCGTCTGTGGCTCTTCAAAGTTGACACCGCCAAAATATGCTCGAAAAACACGCTTTCACTAGTATATTACCGCGGTTGCAGCCCCCTTTTCAACAACAATCCAAAATTCATCGTTTTGTGCCACTCTTATATCATTTATGATAAGTTACATGCAAAGTAAAAGAATTTAAATTTGAAATGACTGTCACTGAAATATGCCCAGCCTTAATTCGCATCATAACCGAGTGCGCATTTTGAAAACTTTCTAGTGTTAACCTGCACGTGGAGATCTTTTTTACCACCATAATCCGTGTCAGAAGAGCTGTATAGCAAAAGAGGAAATAGACGGCATGGAAGGCGAGTGTAAAACCCTTGCGACTGCAATACAGTCTGCATTTAAACAGTAACTCGCGAGAACTGTTTGTGTGGTACTTTTCATTTATTTCATTTCGAGTATGATTGTGAAGAAATGAACTTGGTTTGTAGAATTACAGGAGCTAGTCTACATTCTTAGATTGAAAACTCGGGAAAAACCACAGCTGATCATGGTCTACAGTCAGCAGTGTGACGAATGCATTCCGCGCGCGGCGCTCTAGCCGAACGCAAATCAGCGTCATTCACGTCACCAAAAATACAGCGTTGCCAATTCGGCGACATGGACAGGTCAGTTAGGCCGGTATTACACTATCAAATTTCTTTGTCAAATATCTTTGTCAACAATATTTGATAGTGTAATAGGGACTTTGTCAAATGTCGTCCAATATTTGATCAAATCTAGGGCCTCGCTGTATATTTGATCAAAGAAACCGCTTGTCTTCAGTTCACTGCAATGTGACATGTTACCACATGGAGCGCTAGCATCGCTGCAGCGTTCTGTCGTCTGTAGTGTTTTTATAACCATTGCCGGTAAATACAATTGGTGTGTGCCGACAACTACAAAATTAATAGAGATGTCTGAAGCTGATGAGGCGCTTTACAACGTGAGGCACGCTGAACACAAAAATAGATTATGAAGATTGTAAATCTGACTTAACCTAACCTAACCCTCTCCTGTGTCAAGGAATCGGAGTGTTACAGTGAGCCTGTCTTCTGAAGATTTAGCAGTTCTTAAGTGAAAATTGTGCTTTGTGATATGAGGATACACTTCATTGAGCACATACGGAAATGTATGTTCATCCATTCTTAAGTAATT
Source organism: Schistocerca nitens (assembly GCF_023898315.1). Classification (NCBI taxonomy): domain Eukaryota; kingdom Metazoa; phylum Arthropoda; class Insecta; order Orthoptera; family Acrididae; genus Schistocerca; species Schistocerca nitens. The sequence continues at coordinate 161,894,945 of NC_064624.1, read as the reverse complement.
GATGTACGACTTGACGTCTTCCACTGTAAGCTCACGTAACAAGTTTTGTTGAATAATTTTATCGTGTCGTCGTAAAACCCACGGCTTCACCCAGATTAGATTAGTTTTTCGTTCCATAGATCCGTGCTGCGAAGATCATCGTGGATGTGGAACATGTCGATTTTTTTAAAGCTGAAATAACAATACTAATAGTATGAATAAATACAATACATCATTTGTTTCTATTAAAAATTTCGCCAATGGAGTAGAAGGAGTTGGCCAGTAGTAAGTCTTTCAGGCTCCTTTTAAACTGATCTTTATTTGTAACTAAATTTTTTATGTTTATTGGCAAATTATTGAAGATGAGTGTTCCTGAGTAGTGGACCCCTTTTTGAACTAAAGTAAGTGCTTTTAAGTCCTTGTGCAGATCATTTTTGTTCCTGGTATTGTATGTATGAACTGAGTTGTTTGTTGGAAAAAGAGATATATTATTTACAACAAATTTCATTAAGAAGTAAATATACTGAGAGGCAGTAGTTAGTATACCCAGTTCTTTGAAGAGGTTTCTGCAGGACCTCCGTGAATTTACTCCACAAATAATACGTATTACACGCTTTTGGACTCTGAAAACTTTTGTTTGACTTCAAGATTTATCCCAAAATATTATCCCATATGACATTATGGAATGAAAGTAGGCAAAGTATGCAAGCTTTTTCATTTTTATGTTGCCTACGTCTGCTAACACTCGAATTGCAAATACAGATTTGTTAAGGCCTTTCTGCAGTTCTGTGGTGTGCTCCTCCCAACTGAATTTATTATCAAGTTGTAATCCCAGGACTTTTAAGACTGTCGGCCTCGTATGTATGGTTCCATTTTTTCCCCCACTTCTCTTCCGCATGTGCACACAATGCAATTGGGGTACGTACAACTGCTGCTGTTAATAACAAGTTGTTGTTGTCAGCCATCTTGAACTTTGACGAAAAATTTGATGACAGTGTAGTACCCCTTGTAGCGCTACGTCAAAGATCTTTGTCAAATATATTGGACGGAATATTGGATCACATCTTTGATCAAATCTTTGACAAAGAAATTTGATAGTGTAATACCGGTCTTAGCATTCTAGCTTCGCCTGCGACATCTGTTGACTGACGGGAAAACTATTTTTACGGTTGCCTGTTCCGCCATAAGGACGGTCAATCTGTTTCTTACGTGATCTGGGCTGTTACGCAAAGCAAGGTTTATGGACCCTACTTTTTTGAGGAAGAAACCGTAACAGGACAATCATATCTTGCAATGCTACGGAACTGGTTATTCCCACAACTCGACTCTGACAATTTCATCTATCAGCAAGATGGAGCACAACCGCACTGGCACAACAACGTCCGAAGTTTCGTCAATGCCAACGTGCCTCAACAATGGATAGGGCGTACAGCAGGACCGCGAGACCAGGCTTTACACCCTTGGCCTCCTAGCTCCCCTGACTGAACAACGTGTGATTTCTGCCTGTGGGGACATGTTAAACAATGTGTTTACGTTCCTCCCGTACCTCGTGACATTGATGAACTAAAAGCCAGAATATCAGCTTCTGTACCTTCAGTGACAGAAGACACCTTACGCTCAGTTTGGGATGAATTCGGATGTCGTCCGTACAGGCAATGGATAACAAATTGAACGTTTATCATGGATTTTTATAAACTTCTGTCTCTTCTGAGTAATTGAGTATGCAATTTGTTGGTGTTAAGCCCTTCTTCCAAATAAATAATTCTATTTAAAATCGCGTCTTTTTTTTTTTTGGGGGGGACATCTTGTATAAAAAATGGCATATCCAAGAGCCATCTCGAAACGTCCCCTTAGAAAAATTTATGAATTACTGTGCTGATAAACCTCTTACATTATTTGATTTTCAAACAGCTGAGCAGAACTCAACGTACTCAGACATTTCGCTCTTTATTTATTCTGATCAACACTAAACTGACACAAAATATTTTTAGCGCAACGCAATCTGACTTTAAATAATCTCTACAAAAGAATGGACCTGACTAACAATAACCTATACCTATCTAACCTTACGACTTATCTTAGAAGAAAGATTAAGATAAGGCAAACCTACGTTTCTAGCATTTGTAGACTTAGAGAAAGCTTTTGACAACATTAACTGGAATTCAAATTCTGAAGGTGGCAGGTGTAAAATACAGGGAGCGAAAGGCTATTTACAATTTGTACAGAAACCAGATGGCAGTTATAAGAGTCGAGGGGCATGAAAGGGAAGCAGTGGTTGGGAAAGGAGTGAGACAGGGTTGTAGCCTCTCCCCGATGTTATTCAATCTGTATATTGAGCAAGCAGTAAAGGAAACAAAAGAAAACTTCGGAGTAGGTATTAAAATTCATGGAGAAGAAGTAAAAACTTTGAGGTTCGCCGATGACATTGTAATTCTGTCAGAGACAGCAAAAGACTTGGAAGAGCAGTTGAACGGAATGGATAGTGTCTTGAAAGGAGGATATAAGATGAACATCAACAAAAGCAAAACGAGGATAATGGAATGTAGTCAAATTAAATCGGGTGATGCTGAGGCGATTAGATTAGGAAATGAGACACTTAAAGTAGTAAAGGAGTTTTGCTATTTAGGGAGCAAAATAACTGATGATGGTCGAAGTAGAGAGGATATAAAATGTAGACTGGCAATGGCAAGGAAATCGTTTCTGAAGAAGAGAAATTTGTTAACATCGAGTATAGATTTAAATGTCAGGAAGTCGTTTCTGAAAGTATTTGTGTGGAGTGTAGCCATGTATGGCAGTGAAACACGGACGATAAATAGTTTGGACAAGAAGAGAATAGAAGCTTTCGAAATGTGGTGCTACAGAAGAATGCTGAAGATAAGGTGGGTAGATCACGTAACTAATGAGGAGGTATTGAATAGGATAGGGGAGAAGTTTGTGGAACAACGTGACTAGAAGAAGGGATCGGTTGGTAGGACATGTTCTGAGGCATAGAGGGATCACCAATTTAGTATTGGAGGGCAGCGTGGAGGGTAAAAATCGTGGAGGGATTCAGAAGGATGTAGGTTGCAGCAGATATTGGGAGATGAAGACGCTTGCACAGGATAGAGTAGCATGGAAAGCTGCATCAAACCAGTCTCAGGACTGAAGACCACTACTAATACTATCACAAATCACTTACCTCACAAAAATCTTCGTTACTCGAACTACTGCAATACAGCGAGCGCCAATACTGCCAGCTAAATAAAAGATTCAAACTGCTGAAGGCACGAACTACTGATAGGCATAGTTAGCAAATGAAAGATTTTGATAGAGAACAAACAATGTATTTACCTACTAGTGTTCAAAAGTCATTATATATATATATATCAGTTCATGATATCCAGTATTACAAATTTACTCTTTCTGGCGGACACACGTCCAGATCGTCCGCTCTCAAAACTCCGCCATCTCTCTCCCCACATCCACCGCTGCTGGCGGCTCACCTCCAACTGCGCAACGCTACGCGCTGTTCACATCCAACTGCCCAACACTACAATAGCGAATATTCCAACAATGCCAACCAGCCACAAACTGCGCACAGCACAGCCAGTGATTTTCATACAGAGCGCTACGTGACGTTACCGACATAAAACCTATACAGCCTATTTACACCTAAACAGCCTACTTCCAATCTTATCATCAGCTCTACTGTTGCGTGCTGTGAACAGTAATGCTGATCACAAGATGAGTCTTGGATATACCATTATTTATATACATTTGCTGATGCTGGCGTACTTGACGATGTCGCTGTGGCTCCAGTACATTAGGACATGTTTTTATAAAACACATTTGAAGATGGTCATTATGGACCGAAGCCGGTAGTACGACGTCAAAAAAAAAAAAAAAATTGTGACCACGACGTAAAGTAAACCAAATTTATCATATATTGGGTCACTGTTCAATTCGCCACAATGTCGCAACTTGTGAAACAGATTATACAGGGTGTTACAAAAAGGTACGGCCAAACTTTCAGGAAACACTCCTCACACAAAAACGTGGACATGTGTCCGGAAACGCTTAGTTTCCATGTTAGAGCTCATTTTGGCTTCGTCATTCCAACGTGATCAAATTGTAAATTTTCACAATCAACATGTGTGGGCTGACGAGAATCCGCACGCAATTGTGCAATCACGTCATCAACAAGACTTTCTGTGAACGTTTGGGCAGGCATTGTCGGTGATGTCTTGATTGGGTCCCATGTTCTTCCACCTACGCTCAATGGAGCACGTTATCATGATTTCATACGGGATACTCTACATGTGCTGCTAGAACGTGTGTTTTTACAAGTACGACACAAAATGTGGTTCATGCACGATGGAGCTCCTGCACATTTCAGTCGAAGTGTTCGTACGCTTCTCAACAACAGATTCGGTGACCGATGAATTGGTAGAGGCGGACCAATTCCATGGCCTCCACGCTCTCCTGACCTCAACCCTCTTGACTTTCATTTATGGGGGCATTTGAAAGCTCTTTTCTACGCAGCTCCGGTACCAAATGTAGAGACTCTTCGTGCTCGTATTGTGGACGGCTGTGATACAATACGCCATTCTCCAGGGCTGCATCAGCGCATCAGGGATTTCATGCGACGGAGCGTGGATGCATGTATCCTCGCTAACGGAGGACATTTTGAACATTTCCTGTAACAAAGTGTTTGAAGCCACGCTGGTACGTTCAGTTGCTGTGTGTTTCCATTCCATGATTAATGTGATTTGAAGAGAAGTAAAAAATGAGGTCTAACATGGAAAGCAAGCGTTTCCGGTCACATGTCCACATAACATATTTTCTTTCTTTGTGTGTGAGGAATGTTTCCTGAAAGCTTGGCCGTACCTTTTTGTAACACCCTGTATATGCATATACGCCATCATTAGTACATCCACGACCGAACCATCGTCTTGGGAATGTGATCTACCTATCTAATCTTCCTTATTATTCTGTAGCGCCACGTTTCAAAAACTTCTTATTCACTTCTTGCCTAAACTGTATATCGTCCATGTGTCAAAACGGTACATAAGTACACTCCCTTCAAATACTTTTAGAAAAGTCTTCCTGACACTTAAATCTATACTCGATGTTAAAAAATTTCCCTTCTGCAGAAACGCTTTTCTTGCCATTGCCAGTCTACATGTTATATCCTCTCTACTTCGACCATCAACAGTTATGTTTCTCCCTAAATAGCAAAACTCTTCTCCTACTTTAAGTGTCTCAATTCCTAATCTAATTCCCTCAGCATCACCCGACTTAATTGCACTACATTCCATAATCCCCGTTTTGCTTTTGTTGATGTTCATCTTATATCCTCCTTTGAAGACATTGTCCATTCCGTTCAACTGCTCTTCCAAGTCCTCTGCTGTCTTTGACAGAATTTCGATGTCACTGGGAAACCTCAAAGGTTTTATTTCCTCTCCATGGATTTTAATTCCTTTACTGCTTGCTCAATATACAGATTGAATAGCATCGGGAGGAGGCTACAACCCTGTCTCACTCCCTTCCCAACTACTGCTTCCCTTTCATGCCCCTCGACTCTTATGACTCCCATCTGGTTACTGTGCCAATTGAAAATAGCCTTTCGGTCCCTATATTACAGCCCTGCAACCTTTAGAATTTGAAAGAGAGTATTCCAGTCAACATTGTCAAAACTTTCTCTAAGTGTACAAATGCTAGAAAAGTAGGTTTGCCTTTCCTTAATCTATCTTCTAAGATAAATCGTAGGGCCAATATTGTCTCGAGTGTTCCAACATTTCTACGGAATCCGAATTGATCTTCCCAAAGGTCGGCTTCTACCAGTTTTTCCATTGGTCTGTAAAGAACTCGTGTTAGTATTTTGCAGCCGAACTTATTAAACTGATAGTTCGGAAATTTTCACACCTCTCAGCACCTGTTTTCTTTTGGATTGGAATTATTATATTTTTCTTGAAGTCTGAGGGTATTTTTCCTGTCTCATACATCTTGCTCACCAGATGGTAGAGTTCTGTCACGGCTGGCTCTTCAAGGCTATCAGTAGTTCTGATGGAATGTTGTCTACTCCCAGTGGCTTGTTTCGAATTAGATCTTTCAGTGCTCTGCCAAATTCTTCACGCAGAATCATATCTCCCATTTCATCTTCATCTACATCCTCTTCCATTTCCATAATATTGTCCTCAAGTACATCGCCCTTGTACAGGCCCTGTATATACTCCTTCCACCTTTCTGCTTTCCGTTCTGTGCTTAGAACTGGTTTTCCATCTGAGCTCTTGATATTCGTACAAGTGGTTCTCATTTCTCCAAAGGTCTCTTTAATTTTCCTGTAGGCAGTATCTATCTTACCCCTAGTGAGACAAGCCTCTACATCCTTACATTTGTCCTCTAGCCATCCCTGCTTAGCCATTTTGCACTTATTGTCGATCTCATTTTTGAGACGTTTGTATTCCTTTTTGTGTGCTTCATTTACTCCTTTCATCAATTAAATTCAATATCTCTTATTTTACCTAAGGATTTCTACTACCCCTCGTCTTTTTACCTACTTGATTCTCTACTGCGTTCACTATTTCATCTCTCAAAGCTACCCATTCTTCTTCTACTATATTTCTTTCGCCTGTTGTTGTCAATTGTTCCCTAATGCTCTCTCTGAAACTCTGTACAACGTCTCGTTCTTTCAGTTTATCCATATCCCATCTTCTTAAATTCGCACGTTTTCGCTGTGTCTTCAGTTTTAATCTGCAGTTCACAATCAATAGATTGTGGTCAGAGTCCACATCTGCCCCTGGAAATGTCTTACAATTCAAAAGCTGGTTTCTAAATGTCTGTCTTACCATTATGTAATCTATCTGAAACCTTCCAATGTCTCCGGGCTTCTTCTACGTTTACAACCTTCTTTCATGATTCTTAAACTAAGTTGATTATGATTAAGTTATGCTCTGTGCAAAATTCTACCAGGCGGCTTCCTCTTTCATTCGTTACCCCCATTTCATATTCACCTGCTACTTTTCCCTGTCTTCCTTTCACTACTATCGAATTCCAGTCCCCGATGACTACTAAATTTTCGTTCCCCTTCACTGTCTTAATAATTTCTTTTATCTCATCATCATACATTTCCTCAATCTCTTCGTCATCTGCGGAGCTAGTTGACATGTTGGCATGGGCTTCCTGTCCTACTTGGCTACAATAATGCGTTCACAATGCTATTCGTAGTAGCTTACCAGCGCTCCAATTTTTTGTTGAGTGGTACTTAAGTAAATAAATTAGTGAAATCAAAGTGAACTAGAAATTAGAATATAAATGAAAAACTTGGTTTAGTTTAGAGAGTTACATACTCGCAAACAGCGGGCCGAACAGCAGAACAGAAGAGACAATGACCGTGAAGTCAGCAAGTTCCACATAGGCGGGCGCTGTCGATTCAGCCGTCAGGGCATCGCCCAACCGGCTCACGTGTTTCTCAGTTGTCGTATGTAAGCAAAGGCCCTCGCCTACATCCCAAGAGCCAATGACCGACGTAAAGAAGATTCTTCGAGAAGCTATTCAACGTGACAGAAGAGGCAATACCCGGCTCACGTGTTGCTCAGTCGTCACATGGGATCAAAAGCCCTCGCCTACATTCCAAGAGCCAATGACCGTCGTTAAGAAGATTCTTCGAGGAGCTTCTCAACGTGACAGAAGAGGCAATGACCGTGAAGTCGTTCACCTCCAGTAAACTGAAGTGAATAAATACGTGAGACGCAGTGGGCCAGACAGATGAAGACAGACGGAGACGGAGACGAAGAAGTAGCAGTAGTTTTCAGTCAGTTTCGGTGCTGAAGACCGTCATGCAAGAAGAGTTCAAAAATGGTTCAAATGGCTCTGAGCACTATGGGACTCAACTGCTGAGGTCATTAGTCCCCTAGAACTTAGAACTAGTTAAACCTAACTAACCTAAGGACATCACAAACATCCATGCCCGAGGCAGGATTCGAACCTGCGACCGTAGCGGTCTTGCGGTTCCAGACTGCAGCGCCTTTAACCGCACGGCCACTTCGGCCGGCCAAGAAGAGTCTGCATCATGCACAGACGAACCAAGTCCGCCGCTGTAGCAAGCAGCAGCCGCGGCGCCAGAAGACAGAAGTTAAAAGGTATTTGAAGTCTGGTTTTTACATACCCGGGTGACTCGTGAGGACGGGAAGGAGACGGCCTCACATCAGTAGTCACCTGTGAGCTGGGATGAAGACCTGACAGCCGAAGACTGGCAAGCGGGAGTCCGTGGTTCGAGTCCGCCACACTGGCCTTCCCCCGCCGCGCCGCTCCGCTGGCCGACGCAGAACACACGCGGCCGCTTAGAGAAGAGAAACACTGGGACGCCACACCCAAGGTATCATCCGATGCACGATTTCGCTCGCAATAATTAAACGGGCCACCTCGCGCTGCGCGTCTCCAGTCAACTGGGCAAGACGGCGACACGAGATACACACCGCTACGCGTAATCAGACGCCGCCGCCGCAGCAGAAGACTTCACAAACGACACAGCTGCCGCTCTCCGAACCAGAACATCCCGTAAGATACAGTTGTACAAATCTTCAATAAAAGTTATCTTATGTAAAAATGATGTTTCATTCGACCTCATACCCGAGCCAGGGAAGAACCCACCCTGCCCACATGTTGTTAAGAGGGAAAAGTTAATTTATTTAATATTTTCACCCTGACAGAATGCTTTAGAATCCTCATCCTGACAATTGACTTGCATCAAAAGAGAAAACCCAGTTACATTTAGTGACAGAAGTGTCACATTTAGTAACACAACTGTTACATTTTTAATTCATTATTAAACCTAGACTTGCATTAGCTATATTTGATTTTGGGTTTATAACGCTGTATTCACCTGACCAGAAGTCTTGTTCCTCCTGCCACCCAACTTCACTAATTACCACTATATCTAGCTTTAACTTATCCATTTCCCTTCGTAAATTTTCTAACCTACCTGCTCGATTAAGGGATCTGACATTCCACGCTCGATCCATAGAACGCCAGTTTTGTTTCTCCTGATAGCGACGTCCTCCTGAGTAGTCCCCGCCCGGAAATCCGAATGGGGGGCTATTTTACCTCCGGAATATTTTACCCCAGAGGAAGCCCATCATCATTTAACCATACAGTAAAGCTGCATGCCCTCGGGAAAAATTACGGCTGTAGTTTCCCCTTGCTTTCAGCCGTTCGCAGTACCAGCACAGCAAGGCCGTTTTGGTTAATGTTACAAGGCCAGATCAGTCAGTCAGTTGTTAGTAAAACGGGGAAAATGTTCAAGTGTGTGTGAAATCTTATGGGACTTAACTGCTAAGGTCCCTAAGCTTACACACTACTTAACCTAAAGTATCCTAAGGACAAACACACACATCCATGCCCGAGGGAGGACTCGAACCTCCGCCAGGACCACCCGCACAGTCCATGACGGCAGCGCCTGAGACCGCTGGGCTCATCCCGCGCGGCGAATAAAACGGGAAAAAAACGTCGTTATTACTCTTGAGGTGAGGCCTGGCGCAGTTTTAATACAGTAAGGCCTTTCGTACTCCCATAGCACATTGTTTTAGTCTACAATCTGTCGTGTTTTTCTGAGACGAATGTTTTGTTTGTTACGAAACTTCGTTGGGGCTGGCGTTGACTGAAGATCGCCTTCGTGTAGCGAGCCTTTAGGCGTCCTTGTAGACCATCGCTGACGTCACGTTGTCTCCCCCCCCCCGTCCCTCTCCCTCCTCCCCCCCCCCCACTCCCCGGCGAAAGACGCCGAAGCGGAAGCGATGTTCCGGAGGCGTGACGCGAATCCGTCGTCAGGGCCCGCATAGGCCCATCACCGCCTGTGGCTCGGCGGCCAGCGTGTTGGCGAAGTGGCGGGGAGAGGGAGAAATTGCAGATGGCAGTCACGTGCTCGCTAATGCGGTCGCCACCCGCAGCCAGAATCGATAATGCGCGAGTGGTCGATCTGCGATCGCCTCGCCGCGGTTCTCGCAGTCGACACGACGCCATGAGGTAGGGAGCGGAAAACGTGCCGGTTAATACCGATACCTGTATTTCGGCTCTGAATAACCAGTATGTACCGGTATTAGTTTGGTCTCGGCTGTAACAGCTTTGTTTTGTTTTTTGCTAGTATCCGTGTAAACAAATCTGGTACATAAATTTGCCACAGTACCAGGTGTACCGGTATGGAATGAGCGTTGAGATACAAATGTGTCGATAGGGAACATTTATTGTGAACGAGCCTTAATATTTTTTTGTTTGGTTGCTATGACATCTGTCAGAGATATTTAGTATACATCAAGTCATGGAACAAACAACAGCATATGTTTTCATCGTGTACCAGAAAGTGATGATTTGCGGAAAGCATTAATTTTTTGTTTTCATTTGAAAAAAAGTGCTGCAGTGTCGCATCGAATGCTTGTCGAGGCATATGGTGATCATGCCCTGTCAGAAGCAACATGCAAAAGATGGTTTCAACGGTTCAGAAATAATGATTTTGGTGTAAGAAATGAAGAACGTGGAAGACGACCAAAAAGGTTCGAAGACGCCGAATTGCAAGCAATATTGGATGAAGATGATACTCTGAGTCAGAAGCCAATGGCAGCAATGCTAAATGTTGCACAACAAACAATTTCTGACCGTTTGAAAGCTATGGGAAAGATCCAAAAGTGTGGAAAATGGGTGCCACATGAATTGAATGAAAGACAGATGGAAAACCGAAAAACCATTTGTCAAATTTTGCTTCAAAGACATGAAAGAAAATCAATTTTGCATCGAATTGTTACTGACGATGAAAAATGGATTTAAGAATCCTAAACGGTTAAAATTATAGGTTAATCCGGGACAACCATCAACATCGACTGCAAAACCAGGTAGATTCGGCAAGAAGACAATGCTCTGTGTTTGGTGGGATCATAAAGGTGTGGTGTATCATGAGCTTCTAAAACCCGTAAAACTGTGAAAACTAATCGCTACAGACAACAAATGATCAATTTGAACTATGCATTGATCGAAAAAAGAACAGAATGGGCCAGAGGACATGGCAAAGTAATTCTTTAACACGACAATGCACCTGCACACAAAGCAAAACTGGTTCAGGATACAATCAAAGCACTTGGCTGGGAGCTGCTACCCCACCCGCCGTATTCTGCAGACTTGGCCCCTTCCGACTACCATTTGTTTTCATCAATAGGACACGCATTGGCTGAGGAACACTTCGATTCCTACGAAGAAATCGAAAATTGGGTGTCTGATTGGTTTGCTTCAAAAGACGAAAATTTCTGTTGGCCTGGTGTCCACAAATTGCCAGAAAGGTGTTCAAAATGTATAGAAAGCAATGGTCAGTACTTTGAATAAAATGTTTTTACTTTTCAATTCAAAATTAGTGCTTCATTTTCACAAAAAAACGGTCATTTCATACCGGTACACCTGGTATTGGTGTTAATTTTTTCTTTTGGAAGAAAAGTTTTTTTTTTTTAAATGAATAACGTTTATCTCTAAGACTCCCATTGCTTTGAGGGATTGGATTATTACAGAAAATGTGAAAAGCGATAAGTGCTGTTGTAATGACAGTTACAAAAAGCAGCAAACACATGACAAGAACTAGAGATGAGAAAATTCTACCAGTTACAACCGATACTGGTATTTTAGTTCTGTGCTTCTGGATAACCGGTGTGTATCAGTATTTATTTGGTCTTGGTTATTACAGATTTTTTTTATTTTCTACTACTATCTGTCTAAAAAATTCGATGTGTAAACTTGCCATAGCAGTGGTGAAAAAGATTTTCCTTTTTGAATAATTTATTTTTATTTTTATTTTTTTTTAAAGAATGAGCATTGTTTATCTCTAAAACTCCCATTGCTTTGAAGTTCTGGCTTGTTATAACAAATGGTAAAAGCGTTGAGTGCTGTTTTAATAACAATGACAACAGTTGAAAAAACAACAAACACATGACATAAGAACTAGGGATAAGAAAATCCGACCAGTTAAAACCGATATCGGTATTTTTAGTCCTGCATAACAGTTATATATCGGTGTTTGTTCGGTCTCGAATATAACAGGTGTTTTTGTATTTTTTAGTAATAGCCGAGTAAAGAAAACGGCATACCAATTAGCCATGGCAGTAGTGCTAAAATTCTTCGTTTTTAAATACGCCATTTTTTTTAAAAAAAAGGAGTAATTTTTATTCGTAAAATTTGCGTTGGTTTGGAATATTGCGTTATTCTAGAAAATGGGAAAGGCTACATCAGCTTTAAAAGATTAAACATTGTTTCTCTTTTATGAAATAATAGAGGAAGAAAACTGTGGTAATAATAATAAATTAAAAACTGTACATTGCAATAGAAATAGAAAGTGGCTGATCTGCTGTTTGTGTCTACAGAATATGCCTTCGTCTACTTTTAGCTCTTCAAAACGGACAAATGAACACGAATAATAGAGTTTTTAAGCCTCCATTTTCACCCTTTAGCAATGACTATTCGTAATGCCCAGATAGTGGTTTGATTCCCTATTACAATACGGTTTTTGAGCAAAGTTTCAAAACATTAGAGTAAGTGGGAGAATATTGGTGATGTTTTTGTACTATTCACCCACTTATTAATTTTCAAGAAAAGTAGCGAACAGTCTATTTAATAGCGAACAGCCTATTTAATTTAATGTTTTGATTCTTTGTATTTTGGAACTGAGGCAGTCAAAATAATAGGAAAAAACCCGAAAACCCGTTATTTCAGAAACCGGTAAGTTTAAACTGAGGTGGAAAAAAGCGATACAACCGAAAACGGTTGTTTCGGTGGCAGTCGCCAATCCTAATAATGACTCGTACAGCATTGTTGAGGTAATAAAGTATCTGTTACATTTTAGCGTCGTCTGTACGTGCAGTGTGCGAGAATTGTTCTCACTTTGTTTGTATGGTAGTTTCTCAATATTTCTTGTACTGTAGAACGGCACCAATCCTAGTCTGGAAGAATTTTGGAGTGCGGTAACAATGACCTGCATTGCTCCATTCGCTTTATAAGTGGTAGTCAACCTGGGCCGTACTATTGGGCGTTCCAGCTTTCATGGTGTGTAGCAAGCTGTCATCATCATCATCATCTTGGACAGTTTCCAGTCACTGGCTGGGTCTGTCGGGAACACAAGCCTCTCCATCGTGTTCTGTCTTTCCACCATTCCCCCTCTTCCACCTTCGTCCAGTTCTCTTCTCGTCACACATTCCTTCACTCCCTTCACCCATCTATCTCTTGGTCTTCCTCTGGGCCTCTTCCCCTCCAGTTGCAGATCAAACATCCTCTTTGGAATTCTTCCCTCATCCATTCTCTTCATGTGTCCATACCACTGCAGTCTTGATTTTTCTATCCTGTCCTGTACTGGTTCCTCCTTTAGTCTTTCCCTCACATACACATTTCGCAATCTGTCTCGTTACACCCCACCTGCTCCTCTGGAACTTCATTTCACTAGCCTGTATTCTACTTTTGTCGCTTTTGTGCATTACCCATGTCTCACTTCCGTATGCCAATATGGGGACAAAGTAGGTTCGGTATATAATTCCCTTGGATTTCTGTGGCACCTCCTTGCTCCACATTAGCCCCCCAATGCATTTGTAGAACTGCTCTGCTTTTCTGCACCTTTCATTTATTTCCATTGCGTTTCCCCCCTTACTTTCAATCACGCTTCCCAGGTACTTGAAGCAAGCTGTAAAGATTAAAAAAAAAAGTTTTCATTAGATTTTATAACATTTTCACATAAAGTATCTGGTAAGTAACTATTATTATAACGTCTCATTTGCTGTAACTCTGCTTTAGAAATCTTATGAAGTACCTCCACTATTTTATACATCACCTTCACTGTGGAATAGGAGGGCAGTTAGAATTTTTCGCTCTATCAGAGATACAAAACTGGGCAGCAGGTAAAGAACGCTGATTTTTCTGCCTTATCTATGAAATAATAATAAACTCTAAACTGTGTCCGAACAGTTCTTCAAAGACCATGGCGGTACCGACCGGCCGCCGTGTCATCCTCAGCCCAGAGGCGTCAATGGATGCAGATATGGAGGGGCATGTGGTCAGCACACCGCTCTCCCAGCCGTATGTCAGTTTCCGAGACCGGAGCCGCTAGTTCTGAGTCAAGTAGCTCCTCAGTTTGCCTCACAAGGGCTGAGTGCACCCCACTTGCCAACAGCGCTCGGCAAACCGGACGGTCACCCATCCAAGTGCTAGCCCAGCCCGACAGCGCTTAAGTTCGGTCATTTGACGGTAACGGTTGGAAACACTGCGGGAAGCTATTGGCGTATGAATTGGTAATAAAAGAGAAAGGAAAATATGGCAACAATAATAAAGTGAAAACAACAAATCATTTATTTGAAACTTCCTGGCGGATTAAAACTGTGTGCCGGACCGAGACTCGAACTCGGGACCTTTGCCTTTACGCGGGCAAGTGCTCTACCAACTGAGCTACCCAAGCACGACTCATGCTCTGTCCTCACGGGTACTGGCGAAATTAAAGCTGAGGGCGGGGCGAGAGTCGTGCTTGGATAGCTCAATTGGTAGAGCACTTGCCCGCGAAAGCCAAAGGTCCCGAGTTCGAGTCTCGGTCCGGCACACAGTTTTAATCAGCCATGAAGTTTCATATCAGCGCACACTCCGCTGTAGAGTTAAAATTTCATTCTAAAAATCATTTATAGTTTATAGTAAAAACAGAAAGCAGTAGATCTACTCCTTGCGTATACATATTACGCCTTTTTCAGCTTATAGCCCTTGAAACGGACAATGTAAACCGCAATGTGGAGTTCTTCAGCCTCAGTTTTCACCCTTTAGCAGTGACCGTCGTAATGCCCAATTGTAGCATGATTGTTGGGCAGAGTTGGAAAAAATTAGATTCAGCACGAGAATAATGGTAATTTTTTTCCACTGATCAACCCCTCATTGCTTTTCGACTAAAACAGTGAATGGATGACATTCTAAATTTTCTTTTATGTTTACCCGATAACTTTATTCTACGTATCTTGAAGCGTATAAGGCAAGATTTTGTGGGAGTCTTACAATTTTTCAATGATTTTTCGACTTCTACGTTCATTACCGGCACTGAAAATAATAGCAACGAAAAATCGAAAGTAGGTTATTTCAGAACAGACAGTTTTAACTGTCAGGTTAAACACGAGGTGAAAAAAATGAGAGAATACCAGAGACAGCCGACTCCGCGACGGCGCCGAAGCACAGTGATAGAGCCTGCACCGTATTTTATGCCTCAAAAGAAATGGGCGTTGTAGATGATAGTGGTACACAATATGTCACGTAACCACAAAATAACGTACAACTGTTTATGTTGAACAGTTACCATGATTAGCGAAATTACCCCTGATTATGACGGACGAACATTTGAAAAAAATTGAAATTTGTGGTAAGGTCTTATGGGACCAAACAGCTGAGGTCATCGGCCCCTAAGCTTACACACTGATTAACCCTTTCATGGATAAAATTCATTTTTTACAGATTTTTGAAATATTAAGGTGATAACGTTTTCTTTTCAGTCCCATTATTATATTTGAGAGGCACCCACTTGCCTTACTCATACTGTGGCATCAAGCAGTCAGGCCTGCAAGATGAGTGGTTTGCCAAGCGAGTGGATTCTTCCTTAATTTATCGAGTAACATGAATTCTCGTATCTTACTATTTAGTTACAAATTATCCTCCTGTATGAATACTACGCAACGGAAACGCATATCTGACTATCAGTGAATTACAGAACTCTGACTGTACACTACGCACTGGCAATACCACATTTTCTTTTTGTCTTTTATTTAACGGCTTTTATCAACACGTGGCCACCGCACTGAATGTGAATGGCGCACACATTATAAATTCGGGGCATCATGACAACATGCAATTCAATAGAAAAATCCACCAATCTTTTTCTTTTCACTATATTATTTATTCCAAAACACACAAATTCTATAACCTACACAATATCACATGAGAAATTCCGCCCAGTGGGCCTGGCTTTACATTAGTGAATCTCTATATTATGGTCTCGTAATTTATTTAACGCTACAGTGCACTTTCTGGATAGGATGGTGGATCTTTTATTATACCTCATACTTCGACTCTCACAATCATCACGAAACTTTCCTCCAGATCGAGCGATACAGAAGGAACAAGCATAACCCACAAATCTTTTTTAAACTACCTCGCTACTCTCCCATGCAAACCACACATACCCAAATTACATGACATACACCACACTACGACATGAAATACAAAACACTAAATAGTCACGACATTATCACTTTCAGCTTTCCCACTTCAATCAATATTTATCCCAATTTCACACGACACTGCCCCACTTTGTAATTCTACTTTCCTACTGTGAACTCTGGAGATAAATGCACGTCTTCCTGTGCAATGCAAGCCAAGTGGCGTTGCTGGATAGACGGCCGACTCACCTTGATTCTCTCTCAGACTTTAAATCTAGCGTCACACGGAATCATATCATGCAGTTTAATATTAAGCACACACGCGAGTCCTCAACTGATACCATGGACGAGTACTTCTCTTTGTCCTTTGTCTCACACACAGATTGAGACTCACACAGTACTCACCACGTGGAAGTACTCGTCTCTAATTTCAAGTCCTGCACACGTAATTTCTTAAATATTTCAACTTATGATACACACGCTATTTCTTAAATATTTCAACTTATTGTACACACGCTAGTAATTCAGCTTAACTTAAGCACACGGAAGTATCTCAACTTATAACTACACGTGGTTTCATTGTGACCGTTGGTCACTTCCGAAGATTACTACAATCCCCTTAATATTACCTGCCTGACATTTAATTCTCCCCACAAAAGTTCCTGAGAAAGAGAAATTAGTAATTCAAACTACTCTTAAATATTCCACATGCATACCATGCCTCCAGTCTTTCGTCATTACTGAGCACAACTAAAACAGGTCTTAACAGCAGAAGATCCAGCGGCAGAGTGCTGAAACATGGCCGTTCTGTAGGTCATCTCGCACCTCTGTCGAGGTGGGGGAAGCACCTTGCTACCTTATTGGTCAGCCACATTTCAGGCGCTCAAAGCTCTGGTACCTTTCATCTCTTTGGTTCCACCAAAGGTGGCCAAAGGATCGACTCAAAGATGATCATATATCCACATTCACTATCTGCGGTTAGCAGACGACCATACATTCATTCATTTCACAGATCTCACCAAACTGGATGTAGGGATTTACTTTGTGGGAGTGCACATGCGATCAATTAAATAAATAAATGGTCATTCTTTCCCACACTGGTATCCGGCTTCGCTGCATTAATTGAAATTGAGTTATTTTTACACAAAAAATGTGTTGTTCTGACAAGAATAATGAAGTATTTTGTACCTATTTTCAATGTCGGGCGGTACTGTACCCTTTCATATTTTCACCACCAAAATATTTTTTAAGTTCTCCATTTTTTGACAACAGAAAGTGGGACACATATGTCCCATGAACCAACGCGAAATACCTTTTCTGCTGACTGACTGATTTTGTGATTTTATTTTTTTAGCCATAAACTGGATTTTGTGGAGAATAAAATAAGTACAAATTATACATGCATGTAATATTTTTATTTGTGTAGAGCCAGTGTAAAAAATATTCATTACATTTCAGTTTTCATGATACATGACCAATACTTACAAAACTTTACATTCCATGAAACTTGGAAAAACATGGTGTGGCACAAAGTGGTAACCACAAGCAGTGCAAACAACTTTTGTTCTCAGAATGAGATTTTCACTCTGCAGCGGAGTGTGCGCTGATATGAAACCTCCTGGCAGATTAAAACTGTGTGCCGGACCGAGACTCGAACTCGGGACTTTTACCTTTTGCGGGCAAGTGCTCTACCAACTGAGCTACCCAAGCACGACTCACGCCCCATCCCCACAGCGTTACTTCTGTCAGTATCTCGTCTCCTACCTTCCAAATTTTACAGAAGCTCTCCCGCTAACCTTGCAGAACTAGCACTCCTGCCTTTGCAGTGCAGTCCCGATTTTTTCTCAGGTTCAGTGCAGTCGTCCCTAGATGGCAGCACCGTGCAGAGCTGGGTAACATATATCCCGACACTCGAACTGGTGCTCAAAGTTAGTGGGACATGAGGACTCGAACCTCCAACGTACTGTGACAAGGCGCCTCAGACCGAACATTTAATATACATCGTCTTTCAACACTGATCGTAACACACTCATACAAATACTCTAGTCACAGACGATCCATTGTCTAACACTCAGAAAAAGAAGACATGGTGAGGAAAATTCCAACATCAGTTGGAGATGTGAGCAACTCACAAGTTTTGGATAAAGAGCTAAGATAAAACGTTCTAGGAATACGTTTCCTTTCGTATTGAGATCTACTTACTTTCATTTATTCCACTTCTAGCAAGAAATAAAAAGATAATGATAAATGAATCATCAATTACATACTTTATTGTCCAAGCAATAGCATCGAAATACTATTATTTGCAATTCTGCTGATTCAGGTAAAGTACCCAGTAGGATGGGAAGGAGAATTCATTCCTTCAATAATAATGTTCCGGACTGCTATTAAAAATTGAAGCTGATCCTTCCCATTTCTTATTTCCAGAAGTCATAGGCGCTTCAACCTTAAATAATTGCTTAACATTAATAACATGACAAAAAATTGCCCCAATAATAGTTCTGGCATATTGGATTCAAATAAGAACGTTTATTTGAACCATTAGCCGGCCGTGGTGGCCGTGCGGTTCTAGGCGCTATAGTCTGGAGCCGAGCGACCGCTACGGTCGCAGGTTCGAATCCTGCCTCGGGCATGGATGTGTGTGATGTCCTTAGGTTAGGTTTAAGTAGTTCTACGTTCTAGGCGAATGATGGCCTCAGAAGTTAAGTCGCATAGTGCTCAGAGCCATTTGAACCATTTGAGCCTATTTGAACCATTATCATTTTAAGGATTATTATTAGGGCAATAGGAGGTTTAAATGAAACATCATTACGACAACTTCTGACATATTCGTCAATTAGACATTTAGGGTGAATAATTAGATCTTTAACCGTTAGAGATAACATTTGAGAACTACACTCCTGGAAATTGAAATAAGAACACCGTGAATTCATTGTCCCAGGAAGGGGAAACTTTATTGACACATTCCTGGGGTCAGATACATCACATGATCACACTGACAGAACCACAGGCACATAGACACAGGCAACAGAGCATGCACAATGTCGGCACTAGTACAGTGTATATCCACCTTTCGCAGCAATGCAGGCTGCTATTCTCCCATGGAGACGATCGTAGAGATGCTGGATGTAGTCCTGTGGAACGGCTTGCCATGCCATTTCCACCTGGCGCCTCAGTTGGACCAGCGTTCGTGCTGGACGTGCAGACCGCGTGAGACGACGCTTCATCCAGTCCCAAACATGCTCAATGGGGGACAGATCCGGAGATCTTGCTGGCCAGGGTAGTTGACTTACACCTTCTAGAGCACGTTGGGTGGCACGGGATACATGCGGACGTGCATTGTCCTGTTGGAACAGCAAGCTCCCTTGCCGGTCTAGGAATGGTAGAACGATGGGTTCGATGACGGTTTGGATGTACCGTGCACTATTCAGTGTCCCCTCGACGATCACCAGTGGTGTACGGCCAGTGTAGGAGATCGCTCCCCACACCATGATGCCGGGTGTTGGCCCTGTGTGCCTCGGTCGTATGCAGTCCTGATTGTGGCGCTCACCTGCACGGCGCCAAACACGCATACGACCATCGTTGGCACCAAGGCAGAAGCGGCTCTCATCGCTGAAGACGACACGTCTCCATTCGTCCCTCCATTCACGCCTGTCGCGACACCACTGGAGGCGGGCTGCACGATGTTGGGGCGTGAGCGGAAGACGGCCTAACGGTGTGCGGGACCGTAGCCCAGCTTCATGGAGACGGTTGCGAATGGTCCTCGCCGATACCCCAGGAGCAACAGTGTCCCTAATTTGCTGGGAAGTGGCGGTGCGGTCCCCTACGGCACTGCATAGGATCCTACGGTCTTGGCGTGCATCCGTGCGTCGCTGCGGTCCGGTCCCAGGTCGACGGGCACGTGCACCTTCCGCCGACCACTGGCGACAACATCGATGTACTGTGGAGACCTCACGCCCCGCGTGTTGAGCAATTCGGCGGTACGTCCACCCGGCCTCCCGCATGCCCACTATACGCCCTCGCTCAAAGTCCGTCAACTGCAGATACGGGTCACGTCCACGCTGTCGCGGCATGCTACCAGTGTTAAAGACTGCGATGGAGCTCCGTATGCCACGGCAAACTGGCTGACACTGACGGCGGCGGTGCACAAATGCTGCGCAGCTAGCGCCATTCGACGGCCAACACCGCGGTTCCTGGTGTGTCCGCTGTGCCGTGCGTGTGATCATTGCTTGTACAGCCCTCTCGCAGTGTCCGGAGCAAGTATGGTGGGTCTGACACACCGGTGTCAATGTGTTCTGTTTTCCATTTCCAGGAGTGTATATTATTTATTCCTTACTAAGACTAATTATAGTTTTATTATTTAAGCAGATAATATTTTTCTTTATAAACCAAATTTATTCAGCCAGAAACATAAAAACTGAAATTAAATTCATAATATTTCTATCTCTAGGTGGTTTACCACCATTCCTTGGATCCCTGCCAAAATGAATTGTTACATAATCACTAATAGAAAACAACATTACAAGCATTATAATTTGAAATAACTAGGATATGCTTCGTGTTACGTCGGTCAAATACGAAAACTCCGACCTATGGATCAGGTGCAACCAGTAAAGCCCGATTCGTAAAAAGAATCAAATTTGCATGATTGAAGCAACTTAAAATGTCCGATTACTTTACAAACGAGCTGATGTGTTAAACATTTGACGGTAAGCATGTAAACGAGAAAAACCTTTAGTAAAGGTTTGAAATGACTTTTAAAGTTTGTTGCAAGTCGCTAAGTGCTCTCATTTCCAAATACTGGCCGCATAGAGTCTGGGTAATCTTCGCTGCATGAGTTACTCAGCCTCGAGACATATTACACAGTTACAACTGTAACACAAGACTTACTTTAACATAAAATTATATAAGGAGCATTCAAATGAAACCCGGTCACTAGACTGAAGTAACGGTAACGATTTTCTTAACTCAGAAATGTAGTTATACACAGTACACCTACTCAAAAATAGTCGCCAAAACTGTTGGCACATTTATCCCACTGCGACGCGAGCCGGTCGATTCCATCCTTGAAGAAGCTGGTAGGATCCAGGCGTGGATCCAGTGACACACTTCGTCGCCCGTTGCGAAACGATGGCGGCGAATAGCTTGTTGTAGAAGTCCAAACACGTGAAAGTCACACGGAGAATGGTCGGGACTGTACTGTGGATGAAATTAGAATTAGATAAATACCTCCAGCTGCTGACGGGCGTTGATATGTACAGGGCGTTTCAAAAATGACCGGTATATTTGAAACGCCAATAAAAACTAAACGAGCAGCGATAGAAATACACCGTTTGTTGCAATATGCTTGGGACAACAGTACATTTTCAGGCAGACAAACTTTCGAAATTACAGTAGTTACGATTTTCAACAACAGATGGCGCTGCGGTCTGGGAAACTCTATAGTACGATATTTTCCACATATCCACCATGCGTAGCAATAATATGGCGTAGTCTCTGAATGAAATTACCCGAAACCTTTGACAACGTGTCTGGCGGAATGGCTTCACATGCAGATGAGATGTACTGCTTCAGCAGTTCAATTGTTTCTGGATTCTGGCGGTACACCTGGTCTTTCAAGTGTCCCCACAGAAAGAAGTCACAGGGGTTCATGTCTGGCGAATAGGGAGGCCAATCCACGCCGCCTCCTGTATGTTTCGGATAGCCCAAAGCAATCACACGATCGTCGAAATTTTCATTCAGGAAATTAAAGACGTCGGCCGTGCAATGTGGCCGGGCACCGTCTTGCATAAACCACGAGGTGTTCGCAGTGTCGTCTAAGGCAGTTTGTACCGCCACAAATTCACGAAGAATGTCCAGATAGCGTGATGCAGTAATCGTTTCGGATCTGAAAAATGGGCCAATGATTCCTTTGGAAGACATGGCGGCCCAGACCAGTACTTTTTGAGGATGCAGGGACAATGGGACTGCAACATGGGGCTTTTCGGTTCCCCATATGCGCCAGTTCTGTTTATTGACGAAGCCGTCCAGGTAAAAATAAGCTTCGTCAGTAAACCAAATGCTGCCCACATGCATATCGCCGTCATCAATCCTGTGCACTATATCGTTAGCGAATGTCTCTCGTGCAGCAATGGTAGCGGCGCTGAGGGGTTGCCGCGTTTGAATTTTGTACGGATAGAGGTGTAAACTCTGGCGCACGAGACGATACGTGGACGTTGGCGTCATTTGGACCGCAGCTGCAACACGGCGAACGGAAACCCGAGGCCGCTGTCGGATCACTTGCTGCACTAGCTGCGCGTTGCCCTCTGTGGTTGCCGTACGCGGTCGCCCTACCTTTCCGTCACGTTCATCCGTCACGTTCCCAGTCCGTTGAAATTTTTCAAACAGATCCTTTATTGTATCGCTTTTCGGTCCTTTGGTTACATTAAGCCTCCGTTGAAAACTTCGTCTTGTTGCAACAACACTGTGTTCTAGGCAGTGGAATTCCAACACCAGAAAAATCCTCTGTTCTAAGGAATAAACCATGTTGTCTACAGCACACTTGCACGTTGTGAACAGCACACGCTTACAGCAGAAAGACGACGTACAGAATGGCGTTGTCTTCTATATCTTTCACATCACTTGCAGCGCCATCTGTTGTTGAAAATTGTAACTACTGTAATTTCGAAAGTTTGTCCGCCTGAAAATGTACTGTTGTCCCAAGCATATTGCAACAAACGGTGTATTTCTATCGCTGCTCGTTTAGTTTTTATTGCCGTTTCAAATATACCGGTCATTTTTGAAACACCCTGTATCAACGGGGACAGGCGAAAATGTGTGCAACGACCAGGACTCGAACCCGGGATCTCCTGCTTACATGGCAGACGCGCTATCCATCTGAGCCACCGAGGGCATGGACGATAGTGCGACTGCAGGGTTCATCTCGCGCACGCCTCCCGCGAGGCCCATATTCTCACCTTGTATGTCCACACACCACATTCGTAGTGTCCCACCTCAACACACTCATTACTCGTGGAAGACATTCTTTCCAAGTCCCGTAAGAGTTCGTGGAATGTGCATCCGCACAGAAGAAGAAGGTCATGGCTGGTATTGCCAGAACTACGAGGGCCGTTCAGAAAGTAACCTCCGGTTGATTTAAAAAAATACACCAAGTTAAATAAAAATATTTTAATATATACATCTTACAACTACATCTTTGCACTATTTTTCTACATAGTCTCCATAGCGATTGAGGCACTTATCGTATCTCTTCACAAGCTTTGAAATTCCTTCTGGATAAAAATCACCCGCTTGTGCCTGGAGCCAGCCCGTGACCGCATCTTTGAGCTCTTCGTCGTCATCAAACCGCTGTGACCCGAGCCATTTCTTCAAATGCATGAAGAGGTGATAATCACTTGGCGCCAGGTCTGGGCTGTAAGGTGGACGGTTGATAACGTCCCACTTGAAGGACTCGAGAAGGGCCGTTGTTCTGCGAGCAGAGTGAGGACGGGCGTTATCGTGCAAAAAAACGATACCGGAAGTCAGCATACCACGGCGTTTGTTCTGTATAGCCCGTCGTAACTTTTTTATTGTTTCACAGTACACGTCTTGATTAATGGTCGTACCACGTTCCATGAATTCAACCAACAACACCCCTTTGGCATCCCAAAACACCGTTGCCATCAGTTTTCTGGCAGAAAAATCTTGCGAGGCTTTTCTCGGTTTGGTAGGCGAATTTGAATGTGCCCACATCTTTGATTGTTCTTTTGTCTCAGGGTTCACGTACTTAATCCAGGTTTCGTCACCGGTCACGATTCTGTTTAACAATGGTTCTCCTTCGTCCTCATAACGTGACAGAAAGTCTAATGCAGAGGCCATTCTTTGAGTTTTGTGGTGGTCGGTAAGAATTTTGGGCACCCATCGTGCACAGAACTTACGGTAACCCAATCTTGCTGTCACTATCTCGTACAAGAGAGTCTTAGAAATCTGTGGAAAACCAGTAGACAACTCCGACATTGAGAAACGTCGATTTTCACGAACTTTTGCATCAACTGTCTGAACGAGTTCGTCAGTCACCAATGATGGTCTACCACTCCTCTCTTCATCACGAACGTTTTCTCGTCCACTTTTAAATAAACGTACCCATTCACGGACAACTCCTTCACTCGTAACTCTCGGTCCGTACACGGCACAAAGCTCACGATGAATAGCTGCTGCAGAATATCCTTTGGCTGTAAAAAACCTTATGACAGCACGCACTTCACATTTGGCGGGGTTTTCTATTGCAGCACACATTTCAAACTGCCACAAAAACTAAACTAGCGCAGGTACGACGTTCACTCGACCACGGCTTGATGCCGACTGACCTGTTGAGTGCGTGAACGCACAGATGGCGTCGCTACTCCCCCCACAACCCGCACTGTGACCAATCGGAGGTTACTTTCTGAACCGCCCTCGTATATACTTATATGGATATGATGTCTGTTCTTTCGGACATGTCTGAAACAACAGACACCATATCAGTATAGGTATATGTACGGTGGATATTCCATCGTTTCCCACAGAACGTGCTGCAATGTCGTCTTCACCGCATTGACCGTTCAAAAATGGCCCTGAGCACTATGGGACTTAACATCTATGGTCATCAGTCCCCTAGAACTTAGAACTACGTAAACCTAACTAACCTAAGGACAGCACACAACACCCAGTCATCACGAGGCAGAGAAAATCCCTAACCCCGCCGGGAATCGAACTCGGGAACCCGGGGCGTGGGAAGCGATAACGCTACCGCACGACCGCGAGCTGCGGACGCATTGGCCGTGCGTGGGCGGGCATTATCATGCAGGAGGATAACGCCATTGGACATGGCTCGGCGTTTCGACTTGTGCCTTGTCTAAGGTTCTGTAAAGTGGCTTGATAACGCTGGGCATTGGTGGTGGTTCGCCATTCCAGTATCTCGACATGCAGTGGGGCCTTCCTGGTCATGCCGACAAAATCTTACGAATTTATTTGTAAAAGTATAGACAGTGGAAATTAAAATGTCCCGTGATGCCTCTCCTGGTCCAAGTCGGTCCGTTTAAAGTCCTACCCCCCTTACTAGCTATCCGCATTGATAGCCACAACGGAACGAAAAAAAATGTTTAAAAGAACTTCATTTATTTCCTGACAGGATGGATAAGACATTATTTTACTGCCTCCATATTTCCAGTATAGTTGTAACCACGCCTATGCTACGACTAAAATTGCGAAAAATTGTAAAGACAGGCCGCTATCTGCCCAACACCAGAGAGTATCCTGTAACACAGCCGGGCAGCGTATAATAAATCTTTGTTGCCTTCACTCGCGGCATTGGCCGATGATTCGAAAAAGTATTATTTTAAAAATGTATTAATGAAGTAAGTGAATTATTTTTTCTACTGCCTTTTGAGTTAATTGATCTTCTATTTAAATTCGATCGTTTACCATGGGCGAAAAGGCTTGTAATTGTTTTGGTTTTACAAGTTACGGATGAAAGTATTAACGCAGTAATATTTCAGTTGAATAACTGTGCACTGAATCGATGCAGAATTGTGTATATCAGATGAATTTAGTTTTGTACCCGGCTTCTGATTCATAGTACTGATGACTGTCGTTACAATGTCATCATGTCTCTTCAGGAAAAGCTACTTCCTTTGAAAGAACTAAACTGAAATAGAGTCTTTATTCTCAGACATCTTTCTATAGTGCACTTATTTGTTTTATTGCCCAAGGAAACAAATGATGGTGATTTAGGCAGAGTCTAACAAATGCAGTCGACGCACTCTCCGCTGTGAAAACTGTTAAGTCTTTCACATTTGTAACGACAGTAGCGCCCCTAGCGGCGAAAAATCTACCAGTGTTAATGTTCGTTTTCATTTCTCTACGTAATTAACGAAATAGCTATTGTTTTACGTGTCCCAGGCATTAGTAAATTATCGAGAGACATGAACGATCCTGAAGTAAATGTAAAAGCAGCTGAATGTCTGATTTGACTACAACATATCTGCGAAGAAATACTTTCGCATACGTGCGTAATTGCAGACTTGACACATAATAACTTTGTATGGAAGCTAATGATTAGCACTTTACTCGACTTTAGAATATTTTTGTAAATGTAACTATTTTTGCTTGAAAACCGAATGTATTTAAGATTCTTGCCGTTTGTGGATCAGATGAACCAACTGTTAAGGAACTGATTTCTTCTTTGTTGGGAAACAGTTTTATTGCTTTTGACCTTTTAATATCACGTCTTCAGCTATCATTGTAGTGGCTTATTTGATACCTTAAATAACGTAGGTATCATTCTATACACCCCAGTTCCCTTCGATCTACACTGCTGGCCACCGTAAATGCAACACCAAGAAAGACAAGAGGTAGCACAACAAAATTTATTTTGTAGGTAACATGTTGACCAAGTATCAAATGATTACGTTTACAGACGTCTGTGACATGTGGTTCCTGCCAGAATCAGTAGCTAGAGTAGCCGCCATCGTTGGAGATCACCGCTGCCACACGTCTCGGCATTGAGTCAAAGAGACGTTGGATGCGTTCCTGGGGTACAGCAGCCCAAGCAGCTTCCACACGTTGCCAAAGATCATCTGGTGTGGCAGCTGGGGATGTAATCTCAGTCACTCGTTGAGCAACCGTGGACCACACGTTTTCTATCGGCGAAAGATCCGGAGAGCGAGCCGGCCAGGGAAGCAATTCAATCTGGTTATTGACGAAGAACCTTTGGACAATGCGTGCCACGTGTGGTCGCACATTATCCTGTTGAAATATGGCTGTGGCCGAGCCCTGAAGGTAAGGAAGGACAACTGGCTCCAGCACCTCGGATATGTAGCGCCGGCTATTTAAAGTACCGGCAATGCGTACTAGAGGCGTGCGAGAGTAATATCCAATACCGCCCCATACCATAATACCCGGTGCAAGACCAGTGTGGCGGTGCATAATGCAGCTGTCCAGCATCCTCTCACCACGGTGTCTCCACACTCGAATCCGACCACCGTGGTGCTGCAGACAGAAGCGTGCCTCGTCAGTAAAGACAACGTCATTTCTTTCTGCCGTCCACATCCGTCTGTCATGACACCATTGACGACGGAGACGTCTGTGGTTCTGCGTCAATGGTAGACGAAGCAATGGACGTCTTGCGGACAGACCACTCTGCTGTAAACGGCGTCGAATGGTACGCGCAGACACTGGATGATGCGTTACAGACGCAATGTGCTGTGCTATGGTTCGGGATGTCACTGAGCGATCCGTCACTGCCATGCGCACAATTTGCCTACCAGCACGTGCAGTGGTGCACCGAGGTGAATGCGATCGACCACGTCGGTCCGTCGTACCCTCCTGCATCCGACGGTCACATATCCGCATTACAGTTGTTTGGTTTCGTCCAACACGACTAGCGATTTCTCTGTATGATAATCCACAATCTCGGTAAGCCACTATCCTTCCTCTGTCGAACTCGGATACTTGATCGAAAGATGTTCGCTGTTGTCTACGAGGCATAACTGATCGTCTTGTGAAACAACCACAAGGTAAACACACGTGCCGAACGTACACTCGTCGAAATCGCCAAGCCTTAAATGGCGCTATGAGGTGGCGCCACAGGCGCGCGTGATGTGCGTCTGCGCTGAAATTCTAATCAGTTGCATATCTCATCGCTGCAAACTCATGGTGTAAATTTCACTTGATTCGGATGCTTCCTTCAGGGTGTTGCATTTACGGTGGCCAGCAGTGTATGTTCACTAATTTGTGTGGAAGTATAGTGAACAAAATATTTTTGAGTAGATATACGACGTCCTTCTGCGAAAGGTCAGGTGTTATGCTGTTTACTAGCCCTTTTTTTGTTCCTTAAAGAAAACGATATTCGTCAATAAAGATCTGTCGGTTACAAGAAAATTGTAAATAAACTGTCCGGTAATGTATTGTATCAAACCTCCTACGGTCCTAAGGAAAATAAAGATTGACAGTTTCTTAGTTATTACCAATTTTATCGCGCTACATATGCTCCCTATTGTAAAAAACTACGTTACAAATGATATCGTATTCAGAAGTGTAACTTATTGTGTTTCTGTCGTAGTGTTGTGACTGTGTGTGTGTGTGTGTGTGTGTGTGTGTGTGTGTGTGTGTGTGCGCGCGCGCGTTAGCCTAGGCGCCAAATCGAAGCGCGCGCAACCTCTTATCTTTCTCAAACGATTTTACAGAAACTATTCTCTGAAAATATATGATTTTTGCCTTACTTGTAGCGTTATGTGTCAGCATCGTGGCGAAGTGCCCATCACCTCGCTAATGACCACTCTTACTGTGATGTACTCATTTTAGTAAAACACTACGCAAAACTCAAAAAGTTTGGCTCTGAGCACTATGGGACTCAACTGCTATGGTCATCAGTCCCCTAGAACTTAGAACTACTTAAACCTAACTAACCTAAGGACAACACACACATCCATGCCCGAGGCAGGATTCGAACTTGCGACCGTAGCGGTCACACGGTTCCGGACTGCGCGCCTAGAACCGCGAGACCACCGCGGCCGGCTCTCAAAAAGTTTGCAACGAAAATTAGTGGTCGCTGTGATTTTGCGTTTGGTACGTATTACACCATATGTTGCTGCGTATGAAATTTAGCTAACATGCTGAATTATTATTTAGACTTGGGAAGAGATCTCTATCTGCCTCCGATCTCGAGGAAATGGATGCCATGTAGCGTGCTCACTTCCGATCTCACACCCGCGAGAATGAAATACTCGCAACATCTCTCGTATCTCCTAAACCGCTCGAGACATCGAAACGAAAGTTTGCCGAATGGTAGCACACATGGAGGAGAGTGTTTTGCCAATTATTGGCTCTGAGCACTATGCGACTTAACTTCTGAGGTCATCAGTCGCCTACAACTTAGAACTAATTAAACCTAACTAACCTAAGGACATCACACACATCCATGCCCGAGGCAGGATTCGAACCTGCGACCGTATTTGCCAATTATTAAACACACGGAACTTTCTTATCTATGGCGATATATCACTGCTTCTTTTTTTATTTATTTCAATCCAGTGACTAATTTTTTAAGAGTTATCGACAGCTAGCGAAACAAGAGCTTCCTAGTATGAAAATAAACATGAAATTTCTTCTTTCATGTTATTGCAAACCGATACTGTGGGGTTTTTCGTAAGCTATTGAGCTCTGTAATTGCCAGTTACTTGTTTAATGAGACCCTCCGTTTCGGAATTCTGTCTCAATAGCTGCTGTGAGATGGGTTTGGCAAATTACATTGTGACAAAGGAAGTACAATTAAACCAGTCACCAAGAGAAATGTGGCCTTTACTCACAGACGATGATGCTTCTTCGAATGAGAAAAGGTTAACAACTCACACAAAAACAGATCGGCAATTCTGTTGGAATTTTGGTGGAATCCCCGTAACCCATCGTATTTTTAACACTGAGCGACTGGAATGGAAACTCACCAAAGGATTTTATTCCTTCTCTTGATCTGAGCAGTATTAAAATAATGACGAGCGTTCCTTCAGGCGGAATGATAGGCACATGCCAGATTCTGTTTACTCACCTAGGGCTTACCAAACTGACAATGCGTGATCGCGAATAAAATAGTTGTTATTGAGAAAAATAAACAATTGATGTGTCGCACAACACAATGGTCAGTGTATTGTCAGCAGCGAAGGATAATGCGTGCGACAGGAATGCACAAGCTGGCCATGTGTGCCTTGTGGGATGGAGTTCGAAAAACATTGTCATGAAAGTAGATCTGCCTTTGTCAGCAGCACATTTCAACAAATTAAATATATCTAATCATAACACTTTTTAGGATATTCCTACTTTCGTAATAATACCGACCATTTTCTTCATTTGTGTAGCCTGTTGTTGTATAATTAGTTTATTAATGCTGATAATGCCCATGCAACAATTGAAATGCTTTTTCTCATCACGGCGAACCAATTAAAACGTTGTTATTTGTGACTGCTTTTCGACTGTTTCTAGCTTGCAGTGGAAATGTGATGTTCACATGCATGTAGTACAGTGTGTCATATTACATTATTACATCCATATCAGAGAAATCACAGTGAGACTTCTATACTTCAGATCTTGCACTCTTTTTACCAGGAGCACAAAGAGATCACACCTGTGATTGTCCCTTTCTAAATTTTTGTAACAGATCGTACAGACACGCTAGCTTACTAGGCAGCGAGAATATAACCTTGCTTTACTTTCCTGCCTTGATTCTTAATCACATGATTTTACAATATTCCTTGCTTCCTTATTCACTACCCTCTGTCCCTTCTTGCGATCTGAAAACATCGCGGAGGCATATGATACAATTCCAGCGGCCAATATCTCATCAGTTACTGAAGTATGCATTTTTCTTGACAGAAGAAAACCAAAACAAAACTATACAGATATAAATAACAAAAGAGTATAATATACTAACGAAGAAAATTGGAGCGTTTAAATGGCGAAAAACGAAACACTACCCAAAGGCAATAAAATTCAGTACACAGTAAGGCAAAATTGATCGTATGGGCAATACTACCACGGCTCATATGCGCCGTTCCGATGTGAGCACATGGCCGGGCTACTTTTCCGCTCCCCGCCTCAAATTTCCCACGGTGCTAGCGAGGCAAGCGCGGCGCGAGAAACTGTGCCGCAACCACAACGCCGCGCGACCTGGCGCAGGCGCGTGTCGCGTCCCAGTCGCGTCGCGTCGCAGTTTCCGCGGCCCCATTTGAACCTGTGATGTTACAAAAACACGCGCTGCGCTGCGTCGTGCCACACGCGCTATACGCGTCTCAATTTGCGCCTAGCCTTAGACTGTGATTTCGGGTACTACACACTGTCTGTAATGTCAGTAACAACAGCAACGGAAATTCTTCCCACTGTTATTTTTATTTTTTCCTCTCTGTGAATAGTTACATCACTAACTTCCTCACTCTTGGGAGTCCTGTCACCTTTCAAATGGCAGCCCACGTGTAACCACAACGAGACGAGATGTGCAAGCCACGTATAAAATTGAAAAGTCCCTACAGAATAATGTGGCCGTTAGATGTGTTGCTTACCATAACTCATAAATTATACTCTACATTCGGTACTTCTGTAATACTTCTGCAATACTGTAGGGAGTTATACGGAGAAAACATGTACACCAAATACCTCCCTTGCGATTGTGGGTTCTTTAGTGCGTGAGGGGAAAAGAAGAACTTGTTTTCCTTACAAGGGAACCTCCCCATCGCACCCCCCTCAGATTTAGTTATAAGTTGGCACAGTGGATAGGCCTTGAAAAACTGAACACAGATCAATTGAGAAAACAGGAAGAAGTTGTGTGGAACTGAAAAAATAAGCAAAATATACAAACTGAATAGTTCATCATATGATAAACAACAAAAAGGAAGTTGGGAAAGCAGGAGCGCCGTGGTCTCGTGGTAGCGTCAGCAGCTGCGGAACGAAAGGTCCTTGGTTCAAATCTTCCATCGAGTAAAAATTTTAATTTTTTATTTTCAGTTTATGTGACAAACTCTTATGTTTTCATCACTTTTTTGGGAGTGATTATCAGATCCACAAGAAAACCTAAATCGGGCAAGGTAGAAGAATCTTTTTACCCATTCGCCAAGTGTACAAGCTAGGTGGGTCGACAACATATTCCTGTCATGTGACGCACATGCCGTCACCAGTGTCGTATAGAATATATCAGATGTGTTTTCCTGTGGAGGAATCGGTTGACCTATGACCTGGCGATCAAATGTTTTCGGTTCCCATTGGAGAGACACGTCCTTTCGTCTACTAATCGCACGGTTTTGCGATGCGGTCGCAAAACACAGACACTAAACTTATACAGTGAACAGAGACGTCAGTGAACGAACGGACAGTAAATAACTATGCAAAAATAAAGAAAGTAAAATATTCACTCGAGGGAAGACTTGAACCAAGGACCTCTCTCTCGTTCCGCAGCTGCTCACGCTACCACGGGACCACGGCGCTCCTGAGCCCACAATCTCCTTGATGTTGCCTATGTGGCCCATGGACTACTCAGTTTGTATATTTTGTTTATTTTTTCACAGTTCCACACAACTTCTTCCTGTTTTCTCAATTGATCTGTGTTCAGTTTATCAAGACCTATCCACTGTGCCAACTTACAACTAAATCTGAGGTGGGTGCGATGGGGAGGTTCCCTTGTTAGTAAGAGGTGAGTAAGCCTTGTTTCGGCCAACTCCTAACGCTAGCAATCTCCTTACACACCGTTCGGTTGCTTAGCTGGGTATAACGCGTTCGCCTCTCACGTAAGCTAGCCCGGGTTCGATTCCCGCCGGGGTTGGAGATTTTCTCCGCCCGTGGACTGGGTGTTGGGTCGTCCACATCATTTCAGCCTCATCACTGTCGCCCAAGTCGTCCAATGTGGTATCGAATGAAATAAGACTTGCACTTCGTGGCTGAACTTGCCCGAATAGGAGTCTCCCATCAAACGATGCCATACGCTCATTTCCACTTTATCTTACACACCAACAATAATCAGAAAGTGCTTTGCTGAGTAATGAACATGAGTCCTTCCTGTATTGCACCACTTACGAAGCAAGAGCAACATGCACTATGAACTCCCTCGTTCTAATCTAAAGAACAAAACAAGTTACAACAAGAGTTTCGCAGAATGCAGTGTACTGTTATACAGTTTGCTTGCGGTGTTGAGGTGAGTAACGTTTACTTTAGTATTTCATCTGAAATGTGCCCGCGTGCAAAATCTTGCATTTCGCTGGTGTTTCGCGATGGGACCTAATCCTAAACACTAACATTGTTACAGATAGACTTGGGAGTCCTAGCCTCAATTTACAGGGTGTTTACGTCCTGATGAAAATGATACTAGAAGAACCTACTGTACTTACTGCAAGTGCGAAATTAATGCAAAATTAACAGACATTAAAAAGTATGTTAAAACATAGAAAGACAGGAAATTATAGGATCCTTTAGAAAGTTGTCGACAACGGAAGCTTTCGTTTAGAAGCGAGACAAAAACAAATGCCAATAAATTATCGGAGGCAGGAATTTCCACGTTACACGGAAGTAGGTGCAGAGAACTTGTAAACGTTTTAGCTCCACACTTTCCGAAAAAATGTTGCGTCAAGATATTGGTGAAGATGGATTCAGCTTAATTTTAATTATATCAACAGATATTACAAAATTACTCGGCGTTTGTATACGCCATTTCAGCATGTCAATGGAAAAAATAGTGTGCACGTTGTGTGTGTGGTGGAAATGGACTCTGGCACATTGTTAATTCAATAAAAGCTTTGTTGGAGTGTCATGAAGTTCATCCAGAACATATAATTGGGGGCCGGCCGCTGGTGGCCGAGCGGTTCTGGCGCTACAGCCTGGAACCGCGCGACCGCTACGGTCGCAGGTTCGAATCCTGCCTCGGGCATGGATGTGTGTGTTGTCCTTAGGTTAGTTAGGTTTAAGTAGTTCTAAGTTCTAGGGGACTTATGACCTCAGCAGTTGAGTCCCATAGTGCTCAGAGCCATTTGAACCACATAATTGGGGTCGGGGTTGAGTATGCTTCCGTAAACACGAAAATTTAAACTTATCACGCATGATTATGCGGCGTTGGGTTCGTCATTCATTGTAGTTAGCAATCTCTCATGCAACAGAAGAGACACTGCCAAGAAATGTAGACATTTTGCTTCGAGGAGCCTACAACTAGATTTCGCATTCTTCTAAGCGCCAGCACTGTACAGGTACATTTATAAAATATTAAGTGAAGAGGAGGAAGTTTTCAAAATTCCAGCTGCGTGTGAGACGCGATGGCTTTTTATTGATCCGGTTGTTACAAGAATATTATCACAGTGGGAAGAAATAATACTTCACTTTCACTTGTCAGATCTGAAGAAAACCGCTACACAGCTGAAATGCTGTACTGCGAATAACTTATATTTGTGTTATTTAAAACCAATGGTACAGGAAGAGCAAAAGACTACCATGGCTAGAAGTGAGGACGTTGGCTCTACGAAATTACTTTAGGGTTCGACAAACCACATCCAGTTAGTGAGTAGCAGGATTATAATACGTACAGCGAAGGTAGATGTCGTCACAAGTGATACTGATTCGTGTGTAGATCCTAAACCGTAAATGGCGTATGGATTTGAGAAAATGATTTCGGAAATTAAGTTCAGCCATGATACTATCTCCTTTGCACACAGTGCATGCGTTTCACAATAAAACTCACTAAAGAACTAAGAAAAAGGCTTCTTAATAAAATCCCCCCCCCTCCCCCCCCCCCCATGAACCATGGACCTTGCCGT
Organism: Schistocerca nitens; assembly: GCF_023898315.1. Taxonomy (NCBI): domain Eukaryota; kingdom Metazoa; phylum Arthropoda; class Insecta; order Orthoptera; family Acrididae; genus Schistocerca; species Schistocerca nitens. The sequence continues at coordinate 161,860,498 of NC_064624.1, read as the reverse complement.
TGGTGGGGAGGCTTGCGTGCCTCAGCGATACAGATGGCCGTACCGTAGGTGCAACCAAACGTGTGGTTCCTGAAGAGGGGCAGCAGCCTTTTCAGTACTTGCAGGGGCAACAGTCTGGATGATTGACTGATCTGGCCTTGTAACATTAACCAAAAAGGCCTTGCTGTTGTGGTACTGTGAACGGCTGAAAGCAAGGGGAAACTACAGCCGTAATTTTTCCCGAGGGCATGCAGCTTTACTGTATGATTAAATGATGATGGCGTCCTCTTGGGTAAAATATTCCGGAGGTAAAATAGTCCCCCATTCGGATCTCCGAGCGGGGACTACTCAAGAGGACGTCGAAATCAGGAGAAAGAAAACTGGCGTTCTACGGATCGGAGCATGGAATGTCAGATCACTTAATGGAGCAGGTAGGTTAGAAAATTTAAAAAGGGAAATGGATAGGTTAAAGTTAGATATAGTAGGAATTAGTGAAGTTCGGTGGCAGGAGGAACAAGACTTTTGGTCAGGCGAATGCAGAGTTATAAATACAAAATCGAATAGGGGTAATGCAGGAACGGTTTATTAATGGATATCAAAATATGAGTGCGGGTAAGCTACTACAAACAGCATAGTGAACGCATTATTGTGGCCAAGATAGACACGAAGCCCACGCCTACTATAGTAGTACAAGTTTATGTGGACAAGAAGAGAATAGAAGCTTTCGAAATGTGGTGCTACATAAGAATGCTGAAGATTAGATGGGTAGATCATATAACTAATGAGGAGGCATTGAATAGGATTGGGGAGAAGTTTGTGGTACAACTTGACTAGAAGAAGGAATCGGTTGGTAGGACATGTTCTGAGGTATCAAGGGATCACCAATTTAGTACTGGAGGGAAGCGTAGAGGGTAAAAATCGTAGAGGGAGACCAAGAGATGAATACACTAAACAGATTCAGAAGGATGTAGCAGTAGGCACTGGGAGAAGCTTGCACAGTATAGAGTAGCATGGAGAGCTGCATCAAACGAGTCTCAGGATTGAAGACGACAACAACAACAATAACATTCACACGCTGAAAAAATTATATTCTATAAACGAGGTTGTCAAGTCTATTAAAGAACCGATCACTGAATTAGCTGAAATATTTCGTTACACTAAACATAATTGAATCCATGGCGGAGTATCAGTTTCATAAAATGGTGCAACACTAGTAATACAGTGAATTTCTAGGCTGAAGAAGGTATTTATAAAGATTTCACTGTCATGAATTCCTTTCAAGAGTTATGGTGTCTCGCAATTAAAGTGTTAAGTCTGACCCATTCAAATGCAGGAGTGGAGAGCATTTTCAGTCAGATGAGCATCGTGGAATCAAAATTGCGTAATAGGACGAATATCGGTACTCTATATCGATTCTTGAATTAAGTTGAGTAAAGGGCATAGGAAAGTACTGTCATCATATGAACCATCTAACTCCATGTTGAAGTTGATAGGTGCATTGTCAAATAACACCAGACAGTCTGCTCCTGACAATGGAGCAGCCAGACCTAGTCGCTCGTCTTCAAGAATGGAGGAATGTGGACGTGAGGACGAGAACTTAATGTAAATATAAATTTAAAAAAAACACACACACTTTATTTTGGGCAGAATTTCATTATTATCATCAATTTCGTTTAAATATAATAATAAATTGTAAGCGAAATTTGATATTTTATTTATTTATATATTTGTTTTAAATTTGGGGTACTTTGATTAAAAATGCCAACTTTTTAAATGGCTTTTGGGAACTTTCAGTATCATCAAGTTGGCATCACTGATCGGCAGGGCACGCGTTGGGAGAGTGGTAGGGCTGATGGTTGCGGGCAGGTGTGCTATAAGGGAAATGCCGAGTTCTGGAGGAGAAGCGCAGGCCTACACATTTGGTTGACGACCATTCAGAAAGATCAGTCATCTCTGGTTTGGTTAATGTCTGAAAAGAATTTCGTTGAAGATGAAACGAAAACAGCGATTTATTTTCGCATAGCTTGTTAATCATTTGTAACTTACAGAGAAGCGTCATGAGTTGCCATATTAAAATTTGCATCTTTTGCCAAAACACAACGGAGGTTACACAGATCTGCCTCACAAACATGTTGTGCAGACACAGTTGCAATAAAATTGTGAAACAGTGTTTTATTAAGTTTACAAGTTTATTAATTGAGGAACTGAGGACAAGTGAGGTGAGTAGCCTGTGAAAAACCACATTGTTGATACAAAATAAAGGTGTAACATCGTCACTTACGTTGTACCAAAACCCATACCATTTCTCGTTTCACCACCTACTGATGGCCCTTAAAAATGTCATTGTTTCACGAAAGAAGTCTGCAGATAGTGGAATAACACGTTACAGAATGAAGTTTTGCATTGTAACTATATGGCAAAATACTGTCCTTTTTGCGTGCTACCATTTACCGTAATATCATTTCAGTATCTGAAGCCGTTTATGAAATATGAGAAATGTTGTATTTCACTCTGGCTTTGTCGCTGGCGCGGCGCGATCGCAAGTGACTGTGCTACGTCAGATAAATTTTCTCGAGAATAGTGATATATGGAGACCTCCATCCAATTCTAAAGGAAAATTCAATAAGTTAGCTAAATTTCGTATACAGCAAGATATTATGTAATAAGCACCAAACGCAAAATCATGGAGACTCCTGTTTTTCGTTGCAAACTTCGTTGAATTTCGCACAGTGTATTAGTGATGGAAATATAACAATAACTATTACAATTAACGAAATGATGGGCAGATCTTTATGAAGCTAGCATATGAAGCTGTAACTAACGCAAAGATGAAACTCTTTTACCCAAAAGTTTCTGCAAAATGTTTTTACAAAAATTGAAGGGGGTGGCAAACAATGTCGGCCTCCCTTTCTGAACAAATGAATGAACTGGCCTAGCGATCTGGACAAAAAGCGCATAAGCTACTGGAGTCCACTTGTTCCATCGACACACCAAACAATAGTCGCCATGACCGTATTACGTGATTAGCTTTTCAATTCGCAACGGAAAATTGCGAGTAAGAGAGAGAATTATAGGTGTAAATGTTTGTTGTTGTCTCTGTCTAAATTTAAATGTGAACCAGAAGCATTCTAGCTATAATGACACAGTTACAGCTGAGCAATCATCACTCTGTTTTCGGGAAAAGAATAAAGAGAAGCAATAGAAAGTATTTTCTTTTGACGGTTGTTGACAGTTACACTTTGTAGGTAGTAGTATTGAACATGGGATCCCTTAGTTGTGCAACTCTAAGTGAAATAACAAACCAACTACCTAATGACATGAGTATCCGATAGTGAAGAGAAGAAAATGTTCTACAGTTATGTTTATTTTAGATGTGGTCATTACAGAATACAATATGGACAATATGGAGACAAAACTAAAATCTAAAATTCTTTTAAAATTTTGTCACTCCTACAAATAGTGTCTCATTGTTGTTGACTGTTTGTGAAGTATGTGCATATCTTATTATGCTAAGCCACAATTTAGTGAGAATATTGTATTAGAACGAATAAAATAATCACATTTTGTGGTACGGAGTAGGAGTAACGCAGCAAGAAGGACGTAAGCAGCAGATTAGCACACGCAAAGAGAATATTATTGGTTAAAAACAGTCTTGGTTGCAATTTTAGTTTTTTTTTTCAGCTACGCGTTTCGACTTATTTAGGCATCTTCAGGTTATCTTAATTTGGTATTTCTTAGAAGGGTCCTTTACACAGTGTAGCCAAAGGGCATCGTCGAATACATCAGGCAAACATCGCCTTCGTTAAACTCAGTAAAAACTTTTCAAGATGGACGCGAGTACGCATTTATTGCAACGTTTTCGCTTGTTTTATTTATTTTATTTTATATTGCCAATAAGCCACATGGGGACCACGTTCCAGTTTCAGTTCTTCGTTGTTTCTTCTTTTCTTTCCGTATGGCTGCATCTATTCACTATATTTCTTCTTTCTGTCTTCAGACCATTTTCAAACAGTATTTTTTGGTACTCTGCCTTGCAATCCTTCCATTTTCAGTACTTTTTCCCGAAAGACTTCTCTGTCGTTTATATCTTCTATTTTCATATTGTTTCTTTCTAAATCCTTTTCTACCTCGTTGACCCAGCTTCTTGTTGACTTCTTACCTCACAAATATTTGAAAATCTTATTAGTTAATCTACTGTCTTGCTTTCGAAATAGATGCTCATTTTTTCTCATTACGTTTGCAATATTTTCTATATTTTTGTATACTTCTGCATTACTTCCTATTTTACAACCATCTGCTGTGTTTGTGACCCAAATATTGTGCTTATAATTCGCCTTTCTAGTACTTCTAATTTATGTAAATTATTGTTTAATGCCTGGCATTCGCTTGCATATAGACATTCTGGCTTCACTAATGTGCTATAATAGTTTTTTTTTTTTTTTTGCATTTTTGAATAGGCGCATTTTATTGTAGACGTCTTTGGTGATACCGTATGCTCTCCTCATTTTAAGTAACCTTTCCTCTATTGCAGATTTTTCCAAAGAATTTTCTTGGGTTACCTCCCCTAGATATTTGAATTTTCTTTCCCTATTTGGCCAACACCCGTTTTCAGAAATTTTGGAACATCCTTAACGTTTGTTAGAAATTTTTTTTCTACAGAAATTCTTAAGCTGGCTATTTCTTCCAGGAGATTTATTTGTGTTATAGCAGAAGCCATATTTTCAGAAAGTATAGCAAAGTTATACGCAATTGCAAGACAGTTGATTTCGATCTTTTTGCTTCCTTTTCCTAACCTTACAGATGAGATGCTGAGTTCAACAAGTTTTTCGTTCCTAATTCTTACTATTATCTCCAACACACCACCTCTTGTTCACATTGACGGCACTTTGAACAGTGGACGTTACATTTCAGATGTGTTACGACCCGTGGCTCTACCCTTCATTCGATCCCTGCGAAACCCTACATTTCAGCAGGATAATGCACGACCGCATGTTGCAGGTCCTGTACGGGCCTTTCTGGATACAGAAAATGTTCGACTGCTGCCCTGGCCAACACATTCTCCAGATCTCTCACCAACTGAAAACGTCTGGTCAATAGTGGCCGAGCAACTGGCTCGTCACAATACGCCAGTCACTACTCTTGATGAACTGTGGTATCATGTTGAAGTTGCATGGGCAGCTGTACCTGTACACGCCATCCAAGCTCTGTTTGACTCAATGCCCAGGCGTATCAAGGCCGTTATTACGGCCAGAGGTGGTTGTTCTCGGTACTGATTTCTCAGGCTCTATGCACCCAAATTGCGTGAAAATGTAATCACATGTTAGTTCTAGTGTAATATATTTGTCCAATGAATACCCGTTTATCATCTGCATTTCTTCTTGGTGTAGAAATTTTAATGACCAGTAGTGTAATTTCAGTTGTACTTTTTCGCGAAATAGCCACATGATCTTGTAAGGTGTCAGGCAAATCCAACACCTTCCATGAAAACCGTGACATGATAAGCAAATCCGGCAGTATGTCACATAGCTCCGAATAAATCGTGACATTAAATTAACCAAAGTAATACGATCAACGAGTGAGCAAATGGAATACCACAGACTAACACAAGAATGCCTAAATGCATGTCATACCTTCCCACCGTGAGACAGACGCAGTTCCGAAGGAAGAAACGAGAACAGAAGCCGAGAGCAGAACCGTGTTAAGCTAGAAGGCCCCACGACAAGGGACGGACACCCACGCCGCCAGCTAACCGCTAGGGCTACACCACCCGCAAGTTTTAGCGTGAGACCTTTTTCGCGTCTCTGTTGCGTTGCAAACGTTAAAAACATTGCCCCACCACGAAAAGTGTAACGTTTCTCATTGGATAGACAGAATTTTTGTAGGCGGAGCTTAAGGTTAACATTGAGACCCTGATTGGTCGGATGAAAACACAGCCAGATAGTTTTTTTTTTTTTTTTAAACCAACTTCGGTAAACTGTAGTAAGGAGAAGTTAGGAGAGAGTTGCTTCCGAGACGGCGAGCTGTATGGAGCTGCGGCGCCCGCCGCCCCCTGACAATCACCGACAAGGTAATGAACGCATGCAATGCCGCATTTTTGAGCGCATAAAGCTTCACTCAGAACTGTAGAAGTCTCATCTGTTACATCCCCTTTTTACGTAATACTAGTGTCGATCGTCAATTAAAGCTCATGGTATTCACATTTGCTACATAAGTCAAAATCTGAAACGCGATGATTTTTCTGTTATATAATTATTGAGAAGTCACATCAGCCACTGTAATTTACGACAAGTTAGATAAGTAATTAAAGATAATTGAGGGTCACTGTAGACCATTTTGATAGTTTTCTCTTTTTTGAAACTTAATTTAAACCTAGATTATAGATGTGATATGGCATAGGACATCCTTCGATCCATTGTAGAACTTGGAAACCCACTCGGGGAATATTCGTTCACATTTTTATTGAACGCAGTTGGTTTTTACCATTCTGTATTAAAACATTTCCTTTTATCAATAGTGCAATTTATAAACAATGTTTTGTGAGTAGAATAAAATTTCCAATGGTAAACTTAACTGCTTTTTCGACGTTATTTTACCAGCTAACTGAAAATAGGAAGGCCCTTCCACTAAATTTAGTTAGTATTAAGATCCTTTTACAGGGAGTGCAGTGGAGCTGACGCTGAAATCATTAAGTATTTGGTTACATCATCGCTAGTCTCACTGAACTCTTCTGAACTCTACATGTCATGTGTGGTCTGGCGTCTCCTTACCAGCAAGAGGTCCCAGGTTGAAACTAGTCAATTCCCTAAAAAAACACGCTCAGAGCGTCGTTGGGCGAAAGTGGTAGGGAGACACGACTTAGGACAGACAGACACCACGCAGAAAATTCTCCTAACGTTGGGTTGGGAGATATGCACGTTTCAGCTTTCCTTGAGAGTCTTATGAAGGAGATTAACGTTAGCTACAGGTGAGGGCTTTCTTTTATTTTACTTTCTATTTATGGTCAGGAGCGAAGAACAGAGAAGAAAAAATCTTCCAAGCACGGGTCTTGTCTGACTTTTCTGAACCAGGAGGCGAATCGAGGTCTCAGGCAGAGCAGCTGGAAGACCCCAGACAGACAGACTAGAGAGCTGGCTCCGCCAGCGCGAATTCGCCTCAGGACCGCGCTTCGCACCGCTGCCCCGTAATACGCATAATCGAATGGCGCCCCCTGACGCGTGGTTCCAGCTCAGCGGCAGCGGGCGTGCGACGCCTCACACCCACAGCCACGCACCACAGCCCGTTCCCACCTAAACCGCAAAACCCTACCCCCAGCACCGCGACGGGAAAGAACCCTCCCCCGCGCTCGCCACCGCACGAACTCTCTGCACGTAGCGAGCCTCCCTCCCTTACCCCTCCGCTCACCACCCCCAACCCTCCCCCGCACCCGCCACACCCACACCACCGCCTTCACCTGGCAACCACTTGTTGACGTCAGGCGCCACCCCACCCCATTTTTGGTAGCGAGCGCGCGGAGCTGCGAAATGAGATTTTCCTGCCTCCCTTCCTCTTCATTTACTGCACTCTCCGTCTCACTCACTCATTCTCTCTCTCTCTCCTCCACTCCATCCTTCCCACACGCACAACCACTCTCTCCCCTAGCACTCCAGAATTAGCTACTCGGAGGGAGAAAGAAAAACTGAGGGTGCCTGCCATCTATTGCGTACTGATATGTTTTTTTTTTTCGAAACTCGGGAAGAAAAATTTTGCAATCGCCTCTTGTTTCCTGCTTAACTACACACGGGTCTCCCTTTGATTCTTGGTCAAACACCTGTTGCTTCAGCATTCACGTTTCTCAGATGCCACAACTCCTCCTCAGCGTTTACTAGCGCTTAATAGGGAGATTTTTAATCTTTTTCTTTTTGCTGGCACCGTTGCATTGAAGAGTTCGGCCTGTCTATTAACCCTACCTGGCCTTTTTTGCCTTTCACTTTTAGAGAATACAGTCGACCTTCCATAATTCTAAGTTCTAAGAACCTCAGAGGAATATCAAACAACTGAGAGTTCGAAACTTCCTGGCAGATTAAAACTGTGTGCCGGACCGAGACTCGAACTCGGGACCTCTGCCTTTCGCGGGCAAGTCCTCTACCAACTGAGCTACCCAAGCACGACTCACGCCCCGTCCTCATAGCTTTACTTCTGTCAGTATCTCGTCTCCTACCTTCTAAACTTTACAGAAGCTCTCCTGCGAAACCTGCAAAACTAGCACACTCCTGCAAGAAAGGATATTGCGGAGACATGGCTTAGCCACAGCCTGGAGGATGTTTCGAGAATGAGATTTTCGCTCAGCAGCGGAGTGTGCGCTGATATGAAACTTCCTGGCATTCTGGAAACATTCCCCAGGCTGTGGCTAAGCCATGTCTCCGCAATATCCTTTCTTTCACGAGTGCTAGTTCTGCAAGGTTCGCAGGAGAGCTTCTGTTAAGTTTGCAAGGTAGGAGACGAGGTACTGGCAGAAGTAAAGCTGTGAGGACGGGGCGTGAGTCGTGCTTGGGTAGCTCAGATGGTATCGCCGGCACGGTAGCTCAGCGTGTTCGGTCAGAGGGTTAGCTGCCCTCTGTAATAAAAAAAAACTGAGGTCATCGATCAATAACGAACTTAAATGGATGTCTTACGACGTCCGCCCCGAGCAGATGCAATGAACAGAAGTGAACAAAGTGAGTTAAAAAAAAAATGGTAGAGCGCTTGCCCGCGAAAGGCAAAGGTCCCGAGTTCCAGTCTCGGTCCGGCACATAGTTTTAATCTGCCAGGAAGTTTCACTTTAATGTGAGCTTTGTACGGTTTCGGGGAATAGAGGCGAATATGTTACTATGCACTGATTGTTAATGTCAGTCTGATTGCCATTGTTTCACGTTCGCTTTGTAATTGAATGACCTCCATTGTCTACGTTCCTGGACGATACAATCGATAACCGTGGATGTTCGTTAACAGTTTTGGGAAGCCCGTAATACAGTTTCCATTTTCCATACACGGTGCTGTCGTGTTCACATCTCTGGTCGTGTTTTGTCGACTAACCACACCAGAGTATGTGCCCGCGGCAAACATCGTTTCTGCCGTTCAATAGAATGCAGCCAGCAACGTGTTGGTCCGAAAACGTGTAATTTGGTTATTAAATTAACAAATGATTTTAATTTTCGCTTGAACACACGTGCAGTAATGTCGTGGCGGTGTACTGCTAATTGACCTGGCAGTAACAAAGTTTGCATTTCTTCCCACTTGGGATTACATGTAGACGTTATAAATAAATCCGGTTGTCCATAAACTCCCACGAAGCCATAGCTACTTGCATGACGTGGACTGAGGTATATGTGGATGGATGGATGTATGAACGCGTTTACGATTTCGTTGATATACGAGGGCGGTTCAGAAAGTAACCTCCGATTGGCCACAGTGCGGGCTGTGGGGGGAGTAGCGACGCCATCTGTGCGTTCACGCACTCAACAGGTCAGTCGGCATCAAGCTGTGGTCGAGTGAACGTCGTACCTGCGCCAGTTTAGTTTTTGTGGCAGTTTGAAATGTGTGCTGCAATAGAAAACCCCGCCAAATGTGAAGTGCGTGCTGTCATAAGGTTTTTTACAGCCAAAGGATATTCTGCAGCAGCTATTCATCGTGAGCTTTGTGCCGTGTACGGACCGAGAGTTACGAGTGAAGGAGTTGTCCGTGAATGGGTACGTTTATTTAAAAGTGGACGAGAAAACGTTCGTGATGAAGAGAGGAGTGGTAGACCATCATTGGTGACTGACGAACTCGTTCAGACAGTTGATGCAAAAGTTCGTGAAAATCGACGTTTCTCAATGTCGGAGTTGTCTACTGGTTTTCCACAGATTTCTAACACTCTCTTGTACGAGATAGTGACAGCAAGATTGGGTTACCGTAAGTTCTGTGCACGATGGGTGCCCAAAATTCTTACCGACCACCACCAAACTCAAAGAATGGCCTCTGCATTAGACTTTCTGTCACGTTATGAGGACGAAGGAGAACCATTGTTAAACAGAATCGTGACCGGTGACGAAACCTGGATTAAGTACGTGAACCCTGAGACAAAAGAACAATCAAAGATGTGGGCACATTCAAATTCGCCTACCAAACCGAGAAAAGCCTCGCAAGATTTTTCTGCCAGAAAACTGATGACAACGGTGTTTTGGGATGCCAAAGGGGTGTTGTTGGTTGAATTCATGGAACGTGGTACGACCATTAATCAAGACGTGTACTGTGAAACAATAAAAAAGTTACGACGGGCTATACAGAACAAACGCCGTGGTATGCTGACTTCCGGTATCGTTTTTTTGCACGATAACGCCCGTCCTCACTCTGCTCGCAGAACAACGGCCCTTCTCGAGTCCTTCAAGTGGGACGTTATCAACCGTCCACCTTACAGCGCAGACCTGGCGCCAAGTGATTATCACCTCTTCGTGCATTTGAAGAAATGGCTCGGGTCACAGCGGTTTGATGACGACGAAGAGCTCAAAGATGCGGTCACAGGCTGGCTCCAGGCACAAGCGGGTGATTTTTATGCAGAAGGAATTTCGAAGCTTGTGAAGAGATACGATAAGTGCCTCAATCGCTATGGAGACTATGTAGAAAAATAGTGCAAAGATGTAGTTGTAAGATGTATATATTAAAATATTTTTATTTAACTTGGTGTATTTTTTTAAATCAACCGGAGGTTACTTTCTGAACGGCCCTCGTATAATTTCTACCCACGTTATCGACAGGAGCAGCTCTCAAACGAATCTACTCTCCGAACGCAGCCTCGCTTGACTGACACGGCTGTGACGTAATGGCTTCCCACACGTGTCCACGGTATACTGATGAAACAGTTGCAGACATTTGAGAAAGTGACTATGTTTTGAACATGGCTGTCATCAGCAACAGTAAGTAATTACAATGTCACAAACTTCCAATCAACCAGTTGCAAAGAGAATTTACAATTCTTTAATTAGTTTTCAACGCCAACTAGGAGCGTGTTCTTCAGAAGAAACTGTTACCTAAAAATATCACAGTAAGGTACATTAATAGCAGGTAGGCATTAGAGCAAACACTTAATTTTTACAAATTAAACTGCGTAAAAATAGTCACATGTGGTTAAAAGGAAATTTGAGCGACATCTCTCTAGTCAAAGCATGTTGTTGTTGTTGTGGTCTTCAGTCCTGAGACTGGTTTGATGCAGCTCTCCATGCTACTCTATCCTGTGCAAGCTTCTTCACCTCCCAGTACCTACTGCAGCCTACATCCTTCTGAATCTGCTGAGTGTATTCATCTCTTGGTCTCCCTCTACGATTTTTACCCTCCATGCTGCCCTCCAATACTAAATTGGTGATCCCTTGATGCCTCAGAACATGTCCTACCAACCGATCCCTTTTTCTAGTCAAGTTGTGCCACAAACTTCTCTTCTTCCCAATTCTATTCAGTACCTCCTCATTCGTTACGTGGTCTACCCACACTCCATACAAATACTTTCAGAAATGACTTCCTGACACTTAAATCTATACTCGATGTTAACAAATTTCTCTTCTTCAGAAACGCTTTCCTTGCCATTGCCAGTCTACATTTTATATCCTCTCTACTTCGACCATCATCAGTTATTTTGCTCCCCAAATAGCAAAACTCCTTTACTACTTTGTGTCTCATTTCCTAATCTAATTCCCACAGCATCACCCGACTTAATTCGACTACATTCCATTATCCTCGTTTTGCTTCTGTTGATGTTCATCTTATATCCTCCGTTCAAAACACTATCCATTCCGTTCAACTGCTCTTCCAAGTCCTTTGCTGTCTCTGACAGAATTACAATGTCATCGGCGAACCTCAAAGTTTTTATTTCTTCTCCATGGATTTTAATACCTACTCCGAATTTTTCTTTTGTTTGCTTCACTGCTTGCTCAATATAAAGATTGAATGACATCTGAGATAGGCTACAACCCTGTCTCACTCCTTTCCCAACCACTGCTTCCCTTTCATGCCCCTCGACTCTTATAACTGCCATCTGGTTTCTGTACAAATTGTAAATAGCCTTTCGCTCCCTGTATTTTACCCCTGCCACCTTCAGAATTTGAAAGAGAGTATTCCAGTTAACATTGTCAAAAGCTTGCTCTAAGTCTACAAATGCTAGAAACGTATGTTTGCCTTTCCTTAATCTAGCTTCTAAGATAAGTCGTAGGGTCAGTATTGCCTCACGTGTTCCAATATTTCTACGGAATCCAAACTGATCTTCCCCGAGGCGGGGTTCTACTAGTTTTTCCATTCGTCTGTAAAGAATTCGCGTTAGTATTTTGCAGCTGTGACTTATTAAACAGATTGTTCGGTATTTTTCACATCTGTCAACACCTGCTTTCTTTGGGATTGGAATTAATATATTCTTCTTGAAATCTGAGGGTATTTCGCCTGTCTCATACATCTTGCTCACCAGATGGTAGAGTTTTGTCATGACTGGCTCTCCCAAGGCCATCAGTAGTTCTAATGGAATGTTGTCTACTCCCGGGGCCTTGTTTCGACTCAGGTCTTTCAGTGCTCTGTCAAACTCTTCACTCAGTATCTTATCCCCCATTTCATCTTCATCTACATCCTCTTCCATTTCCATAATATTGTCCTCAAGTATATCGCCCTTGTATAGACTATATACTCCTTCCACAATTCTGCTTTCCCTTCATTGCTTAGAACTGGGTTTCCATCTGAGCTCTTGATATTCATACAAGTGGTTCTCTTTTCTCCAAAGGTCTCTTTAATTTTCCTGTAGGCAGTATCTATCTTACTCCTAGTGAGATAAGCCTCTACATCCTTACATTTGTCCTCTAAGCATTTGTCCTCTAAGCAGTAAAACCACAATTAAAACTTTTTACACCTGAATACATAACAGGTATAGTCAAAATTTTAAAACAATATATAAATTATGCCACTAAGGGCATCACAGTGGTATAGGAGACGAGTGAGTAACAGCGACTGCGCGAGCGGGTGTTAGCAAATGACGACGTGAAATGATACAGCTCGCTCCATCTAGTAGCCTTTGTAAATTCTGCTGTTTGTAAACAACATTGGAGAAGAGGTTACATATTTTCACTGAGGCACATAACAGTTTACATTAAATAACAACCCAAAAAAATAAAATTAATACTTGATATGGCTGCTTCAAGAGGTATTACACATGGAAAGTTATGCAGAAACAAAAAAGAAAAACAAAAACGATTGTAACAATAATATATGGAGTGCATAAGCAATCACAATAAAATAAAATGAAATGGAAATAATATAGGGAAATGGTGGAATAGCCAGGAACAGACAGTGTGGAAAGTAATGGAAGACTGAAAGTATTACGTAAAGTTGAGAGAGTAGAAAAATAACCAGATAGTGCATTGCATTTATTAATTTTTTTTTTTTATTTTCGTATTGATCAGCTAGGATCACGTAACAAATTCAGTTCCTCTTCTTCCCTTGTGGTTTTCAATTCTTCCAGTATTCCTGCCCCCCCCCCCCCCCCCCCATGTTGTCTCTCCTTCCTTCTGTCCATGTTATTCCAGATTTTCTAATTTGTTTGTTTCTAATTCTTTCCTTATTTCAGTAACCACACTACTGTCGATTTCTTCTTCCAAAATACAGTAATACTTGTTTCGTGAGTCTGTTCTCATTCATTCGGTAGAGGTGTCCAGAAAAGATTAATCTTCTTTTAGCCATCATTTTTGATATTTTATCTATATTTTTGTACATCTTATTACTTTTCCTTTTCCAGCTATGTGTAGCTTTTTATTGCACCCATTATTTTTCCAACAATCCGCCTTTCAAGCACTTCTATTCTGTCCAGCTTATAGTTCATTGTTAGCCATTCGCATCCATATATACGTTCTGATAATACCACTGTCTCATAGTGTATCAGTTTTGTTTTTCTAGATTTGCGTTTCTTTTTGTACATATTCTTTGGCAAATGACATGCTCTCTCCATTCTGTTAACTCGTACATCTACTGCAGATTTTTCTAGTCCATTCTGTTGCATAGTTACTCCTAGATATTTAAAATTACTTTTTCGTTCTATTTCACCTGTTTGTGTTTCTATGAATTTTTGTGGATTTTTATAATATTTGTCCGAATTTAGTTGTTTTAAAGCTTCATTGTTGAGACCAGCTTTATTTCCTATTCCTTCCATAAGATTTATTTGAATTACGGTGTCCGTTCGATGTTCTGAAAGTACTGCAAAATCGTGCGCAAAAGACGGGTAATTTATCTTCATTCCATTTGTTTTCCATCCGAGAATTATTGTTTCAGTTTTGTGATTTTTTTTTAGCTCCGAATTCCAGATCCTTACAATTTTTTTAGAACATAGTTTAACAGCAAAAATGGTAAACCGTCCTCTTCTCTAACACCACTATTTTATTTCAAAAGGCTGAGCGTGTTCTCCATAGGCGGTGATAAGTTTATGATTTACGTAAACGATCTGGTTGGTCCGCAGCTCGTGGTCGTGCGGTAGCGTTCTCGCTTCCCACGCCCGAGTTCCCGGGTTCGATTCCCGGCGGGGTCAGGGATTTTCTCTGCCTCGTGATAACTGGGTGTTGTGTGATGTCCTTACGTTAGTTAGGTTTAAGTAGTTCTAAGTTCTAGGGGACTGATGATCATAGATGTTAAGTCCCATAGTGCTCAGAGCCATTTTGAGCCGATCTGGTTGATGGTATTGACAGCGGCATTAGACTGTTTGCCGATGATGCTGTAGTCTACAGGAAAGTAGTATCACACGGAAGTTGTGAACAAATCAATGAGGATTTGCAGAAAATAAATGTGTGGTGTAATGACTGGCAGTCATCTCTCAATATTAGTAAGTGTAACCTACTGCTTATAACAAGGCGAAAATCCCCATTAACGTACGAATACAAAATAAATGCCCAGTCTTTGGAAGCGGTAACATCCGTCAAGTTTCTGGGTGTGACTATACGAAATGATTTTAAATGGAATGATTAGATTCCACAAGTAACGGGCAAGGTGAACTCTAGATTGCGGTTTATTGGTAGAATCCTGAAGCGATGCAGTCCTTCAACGAAGGTTGGATACAATACGTTAGTTTGTCCAATCTTAGAGTATCGTTTGTCTGTATGCGACCCTTACCAGTTGGGTCTGATTCAAGAGATTGAGAAGGTCCAAAGAAGAGCGGCAAGATTTGTGAGTGATACATTTAGCCATCGCGAGAGCGTTACAAATCTCATTGAAAATTTGAAGTGGGACACGCTTGCAGATAGACGACGCGCTAAACGAAAGGGGCTGCTCACTAAATTCCGAAATCCGATCTTCGCCGAGGATGCATAGCATATATTATTACCACAAACTTTCAAATGATCACCATTCAAAGATGAGGGAAATTAGAGCTCGTACTGAGGCGTTCAGACAGTCGTTTTTCCGTCGGGCGATCCGCGAGTGAAACAGGGGGGGGGGGGGGGGGGATGTGACTTTGGCGCGAATTGTGCCCTCCGCCACATACCGCTTGGTGGCTAGCGGAGTATATACGTAGATGTAGAAGTTCTTATGGAACCAGACTGCTGAGGTAATCGGTCCCTTGGCTTACACACTACAGGGCTATTACAAATGATTGAAGCGATTTCATAAATTCACTGTAGCTCCATTCATTGACATATGGTCACGACACACTACAGATACGTAGAAAAACTCATAAAGTTTTGTTCGGCTGAAGCCGTACTTCAGGTTTCTGCCGCCAGAGCGCTCGAGAGCGCAGTGCGACAAAATGGCGACAGGAGCCGAGAAAGCGTATGTCGTGCTTGAAATGCACTCACATCAGTCAGTCATAACAGTGCAACGACACTTCAGGACGAAGTTCAACGAAAATCCACCAACTGCTAACTCCATTCGGAGACGGTATGAGCAGTTTAAAGCTTCTGGATGCCTCTGTAAGGGGAAATCGACGGGTCGGCCTGCAGTGAGCGAAGAAACGGTTGAACGCGTGCGGGCAAGTTTCACGCGTAGCCCGCTGAAGTCGACGAATAAAGCAAGCAGGGAGCTAAACTTACCACAGCCGACGGTTTGGAAAATCTTACGGAAAAGGCTAAAGCAGAAGCCTTACCGTTTACAATTGCTACAAGCCCTGACACCCGATGACAAAGTCAAACGCTTTGAATTTTCGGCGCGGTTGCAACAGCTCATGGAAGAGGATGCGTTCAGTGCGAAACTTGTTTTCAGTGATGAAGCAACATTTTTTCTTAATGGTGAAGTGAACAGACACAATGTGCGAATCTGGGCGGTAGAGAATCCTCACGCATTCGTGCAGCAAATTCGCAATTCACCAAAAGTTAACGTGTTTTGTGCAATCTCACGGTTTAAAGTTTACGGCCCCTTCTTCTTCTGCGAAAAAAACGTTACAGGACACGTGTATCTGGACATGCTGGAAAATTGGCTCGTGGCACAACTGGAGACCGACAGCGCCGACTTCATCTTTCAACAGGATGGTGCTCCACCGCACTTCCATCACGATGTTCGGCATTTCTGAAACAGGAGATTGGAAAACCGATGGATCGATCGTGGTGGAGATCACGATCAGAAATTCATGTCACGGCCTCCACGCTCTCCCGACTTAACCCCGTGCGATTTCTTTCTGTGGGGTTCTGTGAAAGATTCAGTGTTTAAACCTCCTCTACCAAGAAACGTGCCAGAACTGCGAGCTCGCATCAACGATGCTTTCGAACTCATTGATGGGGACATGCTGCGCCGAGTGTGGGAGCAAGCTGATTATCGGCTTGATGTCTGCCGAATCACTAAAGGGGCACATATCGAAAATTTGTGAATGCCTAAAAAAACTTTGAGTTTTTGTATGTGTGTGCAAAGCATTGTGAAAATATCTCAAATAATAAATTTATTGTAGAGCTGTGAAATCGCTTCAATCATTTGTAATAACCCTGTACTTAATCTAACTTAAACTAGGGACAACACACACACACATACACCCATCCCCGAGGGAGGACTCGAACCTCCAACGGGGGTAGCCGCGCGAACCGTGGCAAGGAGCCCTAGACCGCCTGGCCACCCCGCGCGGCTAGTTCTACGAAAAATTTAACTTCAGATGTCGTCGTTGTTAGAGTTTCATGAATTACGTTGGCTAATTTTGTTTTAACACGTAATTCTCTAGTGATTTTATCTATTGAGTGTTTATTTCTTATAATTTTAGATTCAAGTGAACTTAATAATGTGCGTCAGAACTTAACAAAACACAGCTCGTGAGGCTGGCGTTAAAGTCTACCAATGACGCCACACGCGTTATCCGATAGCAGTGCGAACCGCAGGAATGGCGTACCGGACTTTCTAGTTGCCTTCCTTATAGGAATGGCGGTTATCGCCGAAACGACCGGTTTCTGTTATATCGTTTTTCTTCACGCCATTTCAAACTAAGTGTTGAAACCGCACAAAGTAACCGGTTACTATAATAACCGATTTTCGGTCTTTTGTTCCTGTCATTTCCTGTAAAAGCGTACAAATCGGACAAAAATTTTCAAGACACGTACAATGGAAATATTAATTTAATTACGCGAAGAAAAGAAAATTTAGTGCCCCACTGATGCGTTTCTCGAAAAGTGATAAGTGGTTGACTACTACAAAAAAAAAATCACCAGTATTCTCCTGCTGATTTCAAGTTACAGAAACTGTGCTCAAAAATCATGTTGTAATCGGGGATCATGTCATTATTTGGGCATTATGAATAGTCAGGGCTGAAGGGTGACAACTGACGTTTAAAAAACACCGTTTTTCGCGTTATTTCTGTTTTCAGAGGATACAGGAGATAAAGGCATATTATGTAGACAAGGCAGCAAAACAGCTACTTCCCTTTTACAGGATGTTTCAAAAATGACCGGTATATTTGAAACGGTAATAAAAACTAAACGAGCAGCGATAGAAATACACCGTTTGTTGCAATATGCTTGGGACAACAGTACATTTTCAGGCAGACAAACTTTCGAAATTACAGTAGTTACAATTTTCAACAACAGATGGCGCTGCGGACTGGGAAACTCTAGAGTACGATATTTTCCACATATCCACCATGCGTAGCAATAATATGGCGTAGTCTCTGAATGAAATTACCCGAAACCTTTGACAACGTGTCTGGCGGAATGGCTTCACATGCAGATGAGATGTACTGCTTCAGCTGTTCAATTGTTTCTGGATTCTGGCGGTACACCTGGTCTTTCAAGTGTCCCCACAGAAAGAAGTCACAGGGGTTCATGTCTGGCGAAGAGGGAGGCCAATCCACGCCGCCTCCTGTATGTTTCGGATAGCCCAAAGCAATCACACGATGATCGAAATATTCATTCAGGAAATTAAAGACGTCGGCCGTGCAATGTGGCCGGGCACCATCTTGCATAAACCACGAGGTGTTCACAGTGTCGTCTAAGGCAGTTTGTACCGCCACAAATTCACGAAGAATGTCCAGATAGCGTGATGCAGTAATCGTTTCGGATCTGAAAAATGGGCCAATGATTCCTTTGGAAGAAATGGCGGCCCAGACCAGTACTTTTTGAGGATGCAGGGACGATGGGACTGCAACATGGGGCTTTTCCGTTCCCCATATGCGCCAGTTCTGTTTATTGACGAAGCCGTCCAGGTAAAAATAAGCTTCGTCAGTAAACCAAATGCTGCCCACATGCATATCGCCGTCATCAATCCTGTGCACTATATCGTTAGCGAATGTCTCTCGTGCAGCAATGGTAGCGGCGCTGAGGGGTGGCCGCGTTTGAATTTTGTACGGATAGAGGTGTAAACTCTGGCGCACGAGACGATACGTGGACGTTGGCGTCATTTGGACCGCACCTGCAACACGGCGAACGGAAACCCGAGGCCGCTGTCGGATCACCTGCTGCACTAGCTGCGCGTTGCCCTCTGTGGTTGCCGTACGCGGTCGCCCTACCTTTCCAGCACGTTCATCCGTCACGTTCCCAGTCCGTTGAAATTTTTCAAACAGATCCTTTATTGTATGGCTTTTCGGTCCTTTGGTTACATTAAACCTCCGTTGAAAACTTCGTCTTGTTGCTATAACACTATGTTCTAGGCGGTGGAATTCCAACACCAGAAAAATCCTCTGTTCTAAGGAATAAACCATGTTGTCTACAGCACACTTGCACGTTGTGAACAGCACACGCTTACAGCAGAAAGACGACGTACAGAATGGCGCACCCACAGACTGCGTTGTCTTCTATATCTTTCACATCACTTGCAGCGCCATCTGTTGTTGAAAATTGTAACTACTGTAATTTCGAAAGTTTGTCCGCCTGAATATGTACTGTTGTCCCAAGCATATTGCAACAAACGGTGTATTTCTATCGCTGCTCGTTTAGTTTTTATTGCCGTTTCAAATATACCGGTCATTTTTGAAACACCCTGTATATTACTGTTAAGTTTTTAGTTCGTTACTGTTGCATAATTTCCTTTCTCTTTTATTGTTTCATGGAAATGGCGGACAACCCTTTACTCTTTTAAGGAATATGGAGCATTGTACTTCACTGCTACGTCACTTCGTACTAGGTTTGGTGCCATTCTACACTTTAGAGCCAAAGAAACTGGTACACCTGTCTAATATCGTGTAGGGCCCCCGCGAGCAAACAGAATTGCTGCAACGCGACGTGGCATGGACTTAACTAATGTTTCAAGTAGTGCTGGAGCAAATAGTACCATGAATCCCGTAGGGAGTACGAGGGGACGAAAATCTCATCTGAACGCCACGTTGCAAGGCATCCCATATACAACAACATCCTTAGACTTACATCTTCACTAGCGTTGATTAACGCATTCGTACTTGCTGTTACACATTCTTTCCTATCGCTAATGATGTTTAGATCATCTGCATACCCTAATACCTTAATATTTCCATTTAACTCCACACCCTGTGAATTATCTGCTGCCATTCGTACAATATATTCTAGGACTAAATTAAAAAGTAGCGGAGACAGGGCATCTCCCTGCTTATGTCCGTTCTTTATTACAAATTCTTCTGACTCCAATTTCAAAAATGGCTCTGAGCACTATGAATATCGAATCACATTTTTTATTGAAAATAAGAGATTATTTTTTATTTTCCTCATCATATAAAAAACTAAAATCTGAAACAGACACGTGTAGTGTCTTATTATAAAATGGAGAAAAATTATATACAACAATAATAAATAGAAAAATAAACAGTATTTCATTTTGAATTGATGTCTGGAATTTCTATTGCAAAAAAAATATGGTTAAATGGCTCTAAGCACTATGGGACTTAACATCTGCGATCATTAGTCCCCTAGAAGTAGAACTACTTAAACCTAACTAACCTAAGGACATCACACACATCCATGCCGGAGGCAGGATTCGAACCTGCGACCATAGCGGTCGCGCGGTTCCAGACTGTAGTGCCTTTAACCGCTTGGCCACCCCGGCCGGCGTTCCAGAAGAATTCTGTACAATTTTGGTTGCAATACTGAATCATATGCTTTTGTAAAATCTATGAAAAGTTTATGAACTGGTTTATTGTATTCCCATTTCTTTTCCAAAATTTGACGCAGGGTGAATATATGGGCTATAGTTGATCTGTTCCTGCGAAAGCCAGCTTGGTAATCCCCCACAATTTCATCTGCATATGGTGTAAGCCTGCTTAGCAGAATATTCGAGAAAATTTTGGAACATACTGGTAATAGCGACATCCCTCTATAATTACTACAATCCATTTTGTCGCCCTTCTTAGAAATTTGGATCAGAATCGACTCCTGCCACTCTTCAGGTACCATCTCTGAGTTCCATATTTTAGTTATCACTTTGCGAACTACTTCCACCAATTTCTGTCCTCCATTTTTAACTAATTCTGCAGTTATGCAATCTGATCATGGTGCTTTATGGTTTTTCAATTTGTTGATTGCATCTCTTACTTCCTTTAACGTTGGCTCAGGTATCTGGGGTTCTGCTGTATGTATTTCGTACGCCTGCTCGTTTCCTGCTTCCGGGTGTACATTTAATAGATGCTCAAAATACGCCCTCCATTTAATATAGATAATGGATCAGGACAGGAATTGATTATCTGCGGTACAATATATCCTCCCCCAAGCACCATATTGTTGCTTGCAGACTACAGTAGAACCCCTCTAATCCGTCACATTCGGGACCGGGACCATGGTCGGAACGAAAAAAAGGTCGGAATATCCGAAAAATCTAATATTTATTGCCAAAAATATAAAAAGACATTTAGTACAAAAAATTAAACTATTTAAGAACTAAACGACATCTACAGTAATATAGAAAGATGTTTTTTACACAGTGTTAAACAATATATTAACTAAAAAACGTCTACACACACACTATAATATGTATTGGTTTTAAAAGGAAAAACGACAATCAAGTTACAGTACTGTACTGTACTTAATAACGTATAAATGATATGTAGTGTGAACTAAAAAATGTTTATAGCACTGTATATAAAAAAGAAATTTTTTACAAAAAAATAAACTACTGTATGTATAAACTAAGAAATGATTATACTGTATGCATTGTTTTTACAGTAAAAACGAAAACAAATTACTTGAAAAAAAATTCAGTGATACATTTTTGTTTAGCAGATGTTATCCTAGATTTAGCTGCAGTGTCCCTCCATTTTTTATCGACACTACTTCCATTGGATTCTGCTCGATTTATTGAAGGTCGATGTCAAAAGCGTTTTTTGCATCGCTGTGTGAAATCTGGGTGAATCTACAGCAATAAGTACTGTAGAGAACACGGAATAAAGCAAACAACGACGTTTTCTAATCCCAATAAAGGATAAAACTGCACAGTAACGTACAGTATAACAATATGCACAGTGATAGACGCCGCAACAATGGCCCGACAGGTGTCCAGTCAGTGACAAGTCGGCAGAGGCTCGCGAGCCTGAGTGACGGACCATCCAAGGTCGGATTAGACGGGTTCTACTGTATGTACAGGGTGTTTCAAAAATGACCGGTATATTTGAAACGGTAATAAAAACTAAACGAGCAGCGATAGAAATACACCGTTTGTTGCAATATGCTTGGGACAACAGTACATTTTCAGGCAGACAAACTTTCGAAATTACAGTAGTTACAATTGTCAACAACAGATGGCGCTGCGGTCTGGGAAACTCTATAGTACGATATTTTCCACATATCCACCATGCGTAGCAATAATATGGCGTAGTCTCTGAATGAAATTACCCGAAACCTTTGACAACGTGTCTGGCGGAATGGCTTCACGTGCAGATGACATGTACTGCTTCAGCTGTTCAATTGTTTCTGGATTCTGGCGGTACACCTGGTCTTTCAAGTGTCCCCACAGAAAGAAGTCACAGGGGTTCATGTCTGGCGAATAGGGAGGCCAATCCACGCCGCCTCCTGTATGTTTCGGATAGCCCAAAGCAATCACACGATCATCGAAATATTCATTCAGGAAATTAAAGACGTCGGCCGTGCAATGTGGCCGGGCACCATCTTGCATAAACCACGAGGTGTTCGCAGTGTCGTCTAAGGCAGTTTGTACCGCCACAAATTCACGAAGAATGTCCAGATAGCGTGATGCAGTAATCGTTTCGGATGAAATGGCGGCCCAGACCAGTACTTTTTAAAGATGCAGGGACGATGGGACTGCAACATGGGGCTTTCCAGTTCCCCATATGCGCCAGTTCTGTTTATTGACGAAGCCGTCCAGGTAAAAATAAGCTTCGTCAGTAAACCAAATGCTGCCCACATGCATATCGCCGTCATCAATCCTGTGCACTATATCGTTAGCGAATGTCTCTCGTGCAGCAATTGTAGCGGCGCTGAGGGGTTGCCGCGTTTGAATTTTGTACGGACAGAGGTGTCAACTCTGGCGCACGAGACGATACGTGGACGTTGGCGTCATTTGGACCGTAGCTGCAACACGGCGAACGGAAACCCGAGGCCGCTGTCGGATCACCTGCTGCACTAGCTGCGCGTTGCCCTCTGTGGTTGCCGTACGCGGTCGCCCTACCTTTCCGGCACGTTCATCCGTCACGTTCCCAGTCCGTTGAAATTTTTCAAACAGATCCTTTATTGTATCGCTTTTCGGTCCTTTGGTTACATTAAACCTCCGTTGAAAACTTCGTCTTGTTGCAACAACACTGTGTTCTAGGCGGTGGAATTCCAACACCAGAAAAATCCTCTGTTCTAAGGAATAAACCATGTTGTCTACAGCACACGTGCACGTTGTGAACAGCACACGCTTAGAGCAGAAAGACGACGTACAGAATGGCGCACCCACAGACTGCGTTGTTTTCTATATCTTTCACATCACTTGCAGCGCCATCTGTTGTTGAAAATTGTAACTACTGTAATTTCGAAAGTTTGTCCGCCTGAAAATGTACCGTTGTCCCAAGCATATTGCAACAAACGGTGTATTTCTATCGCTGCTCGTTTAGTTTTTATTGCCGTTTCAAATATACCGGTCATTTTTGAAACACCCTGTATGTGCGTGTAGACGTAGGTGACGTGCTAGGTGTTTGGAATTTCGGGACGTCACCACACGACATCCCACTGTATGTGAGTGTGCGTTGGGACAGGTAGATGTGCTCTTCTTGGCTCCAGCCTGTGGCGAGGCGAGGCGAGGCGCTCTGCCCAGTGAAGCTGGCGGTGGTGGCGGGGGTGGGTGGTTCTCGCCCCAGCCACCCTAATCCCCCGCACCCCTGCAGCAGCAGCTAAGGACGCACTTGCTGACGTCACGGGCCCGTCGCCGCGAGAAATCCAATTTGCTGAGGTTCCTCCCCCATCCTGCCCCGGGGGCCACGACCGCCTCGTCACCAGCCGGAAACGTCTGCGTCAACACGGCCCGCCAACTAGCTTCTCATTAGGGGCCTAAGCGCCGTAGCGGGGCCGTCTCCCACACACGGCGCTAGCTGGATGCGACCCATTAGACCAACACCTGCTGCCGTCTTACGGACAGCCCGCTGCCGCCGACATATCTCACCTTCTGCCACCCTGTTGGTGACAAGTCTTTCTCTCAAGTGGAAATGTGCGCGGATCATTACAGAGCATATGACTCACCAGCTGTCCGAATGTATGATTTGTTTAATTTCGCCGGGCGGTGTGGCCGAGCGGTTCTAGGCGCTACGGTCTGGAACCGAGCGACCGCTACGGTCGGAGGTTCGAATCCTGCCTCGGGCATAGATGTTTGTGATGTCCTTAGGTTAGTTAGGTTTAACTAGTTTTAAGTTCTAGGGGACTAATCACCTCAGCAGTTGAGTCCCATAGTGCTCAAAGCCATTTGAACCATTCGATTAAGCCAATCGAACAAAGTCACCCCTCAAAAAAAGGTGAACTTATATTACCATAACATCAAATATCATAGTATATACTTATATTAAACTAATAAAGTATCAGAACCTAATAAAAACGCTAATGTTAGGAAATAAAATTTAGGAGTGTCAATAAGCGAACCTACATCCCAACTATCATATCAATACGAGACAACGACACTACTCATTACGCTAATCCAACAATACACAGACATACTTCGCAAGTAATCACATTATGTTACCCGTTGCAGAAAACCTTATCGTAGATATGTTACTAATTGAAATTTAATTATAACAAATTGTACCAACAACAACGAATTTTGGGTGCATCTTCCGTGTGTCACCGCCTTCAAATAGCCTACTCTCATGAGACGCAAGTTACAATAATTCATTTG
Source organism: Schistocerca nitens (assembly GCF_023898315.1). Lineage (NCBI taxonomy): Eukaryota > Metazoa > Arthropoda > Insecta > Orthoptera > Acrididae > Schistocerca > Schistocerca nitens. Next base: position 161,835,829 of record NC_064624.1, on the reverse strand, counting down.
CTACGAATATGATGTTTCTCGTTATTTTATTGGAACGAATCACACAGTCAACAACGGGTTTTCCAATGATTCTGAATTTGCTGGTGCTCAGAAACGGCATATACGAGGTGCGGCTAGAAAAAAACCGGACTGATGCTGGAAAAAACATTTATTTACAATTATTTACAATTTCATGTTATCTCCTTCAATGTACTCTCCTCCTCGGTCTCTACACCGCTCCATACGAATTTTCCACTGTTCATAGCAATGCTGCAGATCATTTTCGGTAAGTCCATACATTACTTCCGTCGCTTTTTCTTTTACTGCTTCAACAGTCTCAAATCTAGTTCCTTTCAAAGCTGACTTGACTTTAGGGAAAAGAAAAAAGTCACAGGGGGCCAAATCAGGTGAGTAGGGTGGACGATCTAAGATGGGAATGTTGTGTTTTGCCAAAAACGTCTTCACTGACAACGCACTGTGAGCTGGGGCTTTGTCTTGGTGAAGGATCCATTACTTTTTTCTCCACAAATCGTTCCGTTTTCTCCGTACTCGCTCACGTAGGGTAGCCAGGACGCTAATGTAGTAATGCTGATTCACTGTTTGTCCCTCTGGTACCCAATCAATGTGCACAATCCCTTTGATGTCAAAAAAAAAAAAACAATCATCATTGCCTTGAATTTCGATTTTGACATTCGTGCTTTTTTTTGTCGTGGAGAACCAGGAGATTTCCAATGCATCGATTGCCGTTTAGTTTCGGGATCGTAAGTAAAAAACCACGATTCATCGCAAGTAATAACATTTTGTAAGAAGGTGGGATCACTTTCAATGTTTTCCAGGATGTCAGAACAAATCATTCTTCGGCGTTCCTTCTGTTCAATTGTGAGACACTTTGGAACCATTTTTGAACACACTTTGTTCATGTTGAAACTTTCATGAAGAATCTGCCTAACACTTTTCTTGTCAACTCCTGTTAACTCAGACACTGCTCCGATTGTTAAACGGCGATCTTGTCGAACAGGTTTACCGATTTTTTCAATGTTTGCATCAGTTTTTGCTGACAATGGTCTGCCAGTGCGAGTGTCATCACTGGTGTCTTCGCGGCCATCTTTAAATCGTTTAAACCACTCAAACACTTGTGTTCGCGATAAACAATCATCGCCGTACACTTGTTGTAACATTACAAACGTTTCACTTGCAGATTTTCCTAGTTTGAAACAAAATTTGATGTTAACACGCTGTTCTTTCTGTACACTCAACATTTTCCGACGCACAGACAAAACGTCAACTACTTAAAACAGACGCCACGGGCAGACTGAGTGCAGGAGGCAGATGAAACTCGAGCAGTAGGCGGAGCGAGAGTCACGTGACAGGCCACGCGACTTTCAGCCTTATTGCATTCGTTTTATTGTTTCACCAGTACTAGTCCGGTTTTTTTCTAGCCACACCTCGTATACGTATAGGCTTGAAATGAATGGCAATATGGCGCCTCACGACTCTGTACTGAAGGGAGAGGGCGTGCGTCTGACGTAGGTGGCGTTGTGCCATCTCATTGGTCAACGCTCAGACGCACGCTCAGAATATCTGACATGCCAGATATTTGCTCTGCACGTTCGGAAAGAATCCCGAACGTGCTACTCCACGCTATGACGTAAGAAACTCGGCACGCTCAACGCTCAACGTTCGGATGCAGGGTCCGTGTCCAGACGGCTTTGGGTTAGTTAGGTTTAAGTAATTCTAAGTTCTAGGGGACTGATGACCTCAGATGTTAAGCCCCGGAGTCCTCAGAGCCATTTGTTTAATTTCAAAACACAACATGTTTCGGGAATACATGATTCCATTATCAAGTTCTGTTACCAAGCTATAGGTAAGTTTTCTCGAATACTTGTGCTGTGTACCAGGAAATTTCTGGAATAATTGGCAGGTATCAGACCGTTGCCACGAGATGACGTGAGTGCAGTAACACAGTCTTCGCAGGGACTTCCTTCGCGATCCCATCACCATCATCATCATCATCATCATCATCATCATCATCACTTGTAAAATTTTTTGTTTATTTATGGACGCAATCACATGTTTATGACACAGTCATAAACAGTTTCGGCCATACAGTGACAATCTTCAGATTCTGAAGGCGGCATACACGCAACACAGGTTCGTGCATTGTCACTATATGCCCCCTTTAGAATCTGAAGATGGTCATTGCATGGCCGAAACTGTTTATGACTGTGTCATAAACACGTGACTACGGACAAAAAATTTCACAAAAGAAGCAATGACGCACTTCATAGACAAAATGTCGTTTTTGACAAAATCATCATCACTGTTGTGCTCAAAGACAGATGGTTCAAATGGCTCTGAGCACTATGGGACTTACCAGCTGAGGTCATCAGTCCCCTAGAACTTGTTGTTGTTGTGGTCTTCAGTCCTGAGACTGGTTTGATGCAGCTCTCCATGCTACTCTATCCTGTGCAAGCTTCTTCATCTCCCAGTACCTACTGCAACCTACATCCCTCTGAATCTGCTTAGTGTATTCATCTCTTGGTCTCCCTCTACGATTTTTACCCTCCACGCTGCCCTCCAGTACTAAATTCGTGTTCCCTTGATGCCTCAGAACATGTGCTACCAACCGATCCCTTCTTCTAGTCAAATTGTGCCACAAACTCTTCCCCAATTCTATTCAGTACCTCCTCATTAGTTACGTGATCTACCCATCTAATCTTCAGCATTCTTCTGTAGCACCACATTTCGAAAGCTTCTATTCTCTTCTTGTCCAAAATATTTATTGTCCATGTTTCACTTCCCTACATGGCTACACTCCATACAAATACTATCAGAAAAGACTTCCTGACACTTAAATCTTTACTCGATGTTAACTAATTTCTCTTCTTCAGAAACGCTTTCCTTGCCATTTTCAGTCTACATTTTATATCCTCTCTACTTCGACCATCATCAGTTATTTTGCTCCTCAAATAGCAAAACTCCTTTACTACTTCAAGTGTCTCATTTCCTAATCTAATTTCCTCAGCATCACCCGACTTAATTCGACTACATTCCATTATCCTCGTTTTGCTTTTGTTGATGCTCATCTTATATCCTCCTTTCAAGACACTGTCCATTCCGTTCAACTGCTCTTCCAAGTCCTTTGCTGTCACTGACAGAATTACAATGTCATCGGCAAACCTCAAAGTTTTTATTTCTTCTCCATGGATTTTAACACCTACTCCGAACTTTTCTTTTGTTTCCTTTACTGCTTGCTCAATGTACAGATTGAATAACATCGAGGATAGGCTACAACCCTGTTTCACTCCCTTCCCAACCACTGCTTCCCTTTCATCCCCCTTGACTCTTATAACTGCCATTGTTTTCTGTACAAATTGTAAACAGCGTTTCGCTCCCTGTATTTTACCCCTGTCACCTTCAGAACTTGAAAGAGAGTATTCCAGTCAACATTGTCAAAAGCTTTCTCTAAGTCTACAAATGCTATTATATAATCTGTCTGAAACCTTTTAGTATCTCCAGGGTTCTTTCATGTATACAATCTGCTTTCATGATTCTTGACCAACCTAGAACTTAGAACTACTTAAACCTAACTATCCTAAGGACATCACACACATCCATGCCCGAGGCAGGATTCGAACCTGCGACCGAAGCGGTCGCGCTGTTCCAGACAAGCGCCTAGAACTGCTCGGCCACTCCGACAGATTTTCACATGGTACCTCTCCATGACCTCCTGTCTTCTGTCATCCTCTTCAGGTACCTCCTCTCAGTCTCCACCCATGAACTAGACCTAAATCATCCGTCAACAGGCACTCCTGTCTTACCAAATGTCCCATCTAGTTGTTCTCTCCTCTTTACCAACTCTTTCCAACACCCTCTACGCTTCTACTTAGTCTTACCATCCAGCTTATCCTCTCCATTCTCCTCCACATTCCCATCTCAAATGCTTCTAGCCATTTCTCATCTTCTACACCTATACCTATCTAGATACACCGGAAGCCACCGTACAGTGCGTGGCGGAGGGTACTGTGTACCACTACAAGTAATTTCCTTTACTGTTCCATTTGCAAATAGAGGGAGGGAAAAACAATATATAAAACTTCCTGGCAGATTAAAACTGTGTGCCCGACCGAGACTCGAACTCGGGACCTTTGCCTTTCGCGGGCAAGTGCTCTACCTCTCAATCAATATGCCTCTGTATGAGCCCTAATTCGTCATATCTTCGTGGTCCTTACGCACAATGTATGTTCGCGGAAGCAGGATCGTTCGGCAATCAACTTCACATGCCGGTTCTCTAAATTTTCTCAAAAGTTTCTTCGGAAAGGACGTCGCCTTCCCTGCACGAATCTCCATTTGCGTTTCTCCTCTCAGTCTCGTCCCATGAACTAGACCTCCTGTGAAAGCTACGTGTTGTTCAAACCTACCGGTAACAAATTTGAACTGTTTATTGGACTTACCTAAGACAGTATGCATTCGCAGACCCACATTTATTGTACTTATTTTTCTTGTTTCGACGAGTAATGTCATCTCTCGAAGTATTTGACTTTCAAAAAGTGGTTCAAATGGCTCTGAGCACTATGGGACTTAACTTCTGAGGTCATCTGTCCCCTAGAACTTAGAACTACTTAAACCTAACTAACCTAAGGACATCACACACATCCATGCCCGAGGCAGGATTCGAACCTGCGACCGTAGCAGTCGCGCGGTTACGGACTGTAGCGCCTAGAACCGCTCGACCACACCGACTGGCTATTTGACTTTTTTTTAATTTCCTGTATATGTTGTCTGTATGTATTTGTATATAACTTTTCAAAGACTGCTGTAAATTTATTTTAATACGTTATCTTTATTCACATACACAAAACTTGAACACATTACCGAGTTTGTGGCGACAATATAAGTGCATTCTCTAAATGGTGATTAAATATTAAAATAAATGGTGATTAATTATTAAAATAAATACTCAACACTGCTGAGAAAAGTTTCAGAAATGATAAGTTGGGAACTTGCGGGTAGGTCATAAACGCAAATTGCCATAGGCATAGCAGTGAATAAATAGTTTGCTAATCGTTCACACTGTAGCGGTCACCTCTCGGTTCGGGATTCTTAGTCAGCATAGAGGCTGAGCAGGTGAGCTCAGAAGCTTGTGTGGGTGGCTCTAATACAGTCCCTGAAACATATTTATTATTCTCGGTTTATCAGCCGATTCTAGGCGCTTCAGTCCGAAGCCGCGCTGCAGCTACGGTCGCAGGTTCGAATCCTGCCTCGGGCATGTATATGTGTGATGTCCTTAGGTTAGTTAGGTTTAAGTACACTGCTGGCCACCGTAAATGCAACACCAAGAAAGACAAGAGGTAGCACAACAAAATTTATTTTGTAGATAACATGTTGACCAAGTATCAAATGATTACGTTTACAGACGTCTGTGACATGTGGTTCCTGCCAGAATCAGTAGCCAGAGTCGCCGCCATTGTTGGAGATCACAGCCGCCACACGTCTCGGCATTGAGTCAAAGAGACGTTGGATGTGTTCCTGGGGTACAGCAGCCCAAGCAGCTTCCACACGTTGCCAAAGATCATCTGCCACAGCTGCGGATGTAATCTGGGTCACTCGTTGAGCAACCGTGGACCACATGTTTTCTATCGGCGAAAGATCCGGAGAGCGAGCCGGCCAGGGAAGCAATTCAATCTGGTTATTGACGAAGAACCTTTGGACAAAGCGTGCCATGTGTGGTCGCGCATTATCCTGTTGAAATATGGCTGTGGCTGAGCCCTGAAGGTAAGGAAGGACAACTGGCTCCAGCACCTCGGATATGTAGCGCCGGCTATTTAAAGTACCGGCAATACGTACTAGAGGCGTGCGAGAGTAATATCCAATACCGCCCCATACCATAATACCCGGTGCAAGACCAGTGTGGCGGTGCATAATGCAGCTGTCCAGCATCCTCTCTCCACGGTGTCTCCACACTCGAATCCGACCATCGTGGTGCTGCAGACAGAAGCGTGCCTCGTCAGTAAAGACAACGTCATTCCATTCTGCCGTCCACATCCGTCTGTCATTACACCATTGGCGACGGAGACGTCTGTGGTTCTGCGTCAATGGTAGACGAAGCAATGGACGCCTTGCGGACAGACCACTCTGCTGTAAACGGCGTCGAATGGTACGCGCAGACACTGGATGATGCGTTACAGACGCAATGTGCTGTGCTACGGTTCGGGATGTCACTGAGCGATCCGTCACTGCCATGCGCACAATTTGCCTATCAGCACGTGCAGTGGTGCACCGAGGTGAATGCGATCGACCACGTCGGTCCTTCGTACCCTCCTGCATCCGACGGTCACATATCCGCATTACAGTTGCTTGGTTTCGTCCAACACGACTAGCGATTTCTGTGTATGATAATCCACAATCTCTAAGCCACTATCCTTCCTCTGTCGAACTCGGATACTTGATCAAAAGATGTTCGCTGTTGTCTACGAGGCATAACTGATCGTCTTGTGAAACAACCACAAGGTAAACACACGTGCCGAACGTACACTCGTCGAAATCGCCAAGCCTTAAATGGCGCTATGAGGTGGCGCCACAGGCGCGCGTGATGTGCGTCTGCGCTGAAATTCTAATCAGTTGCATATCTCATCGCTGCAAACCCATGGTGTAAATTTCACTTGATTCGGATGCTTCCTTCAGGGTGTTGCATTTACGGTGGCCTAGTTCTAAGTCTAGGGGACTGATGACCTCAGATGTTAAGTCCCATAGTGCTCAGAACCATTTGAACCATTTTATCAACCGAGTGGTGGCGTCGTCTTGTCGCAACGTTTCGATGAGTTTCGTACCCACCATCTTCTGGCGAAGTGTCGGGATGCTGTGTTCTGCATACCTAAATAGCTGCTTGGCCGTCGTCCGCTTCTGGTCGATCTGTGACAGCGAGAGTTTGCCGCGTGAGTTAGCACATGTGCGGGAAACCTTCCGAAAGAACGGCTACACCGAGACACAAATAAGACACGCCTTCCGTGCAGACAAGAGGCGGGAGGAGAAACCAGAAGAAGACGAAGCGAAACCTGTGGCGTTACTGCCGTTTTCTGGACCGCCGACAACCAAGATCGCAAGAATATTAAAGAAACACTAAATAACGACCTTCGCGCACCGCAAAAAGTTAAAGATATACTTGGCTCAACCAAAGACCAGCTGGGCTTGCAGACGCCGGCCATTTACATTAGACACAGCCTCCCAGGTAGATGCTATTTTCCTTGACTTCCGGAAGGCGTTCGATACAGTTCCGCACTGTCGCCTGATAAACAGGGAATGGCAACTGACCCTTAACATAAACAAATGTAATGTATTGCGAATACATAGAAAGAAGGATCCTTTATTGTATGATTATATGATAGCGGAACAAACACTGGTAGCAGTTACTTCTGTAAAATATCTGGGAGTATGCGTGCGGAACGATTTGAAGCGGAATGATCATATAAAATTAATTGTCGGTAAGGCGGGTGCCAGGTTGAGATTCATTGGGAGAGTTCTTAGAAAATGTAGTCCAGCAACAAAGGAGGTGGCTTACAAAACACTCGTTCGACCTATACTTGAGTATTGCTCATCAGTGTGGGATCCGTACCAGAACGGGTTGACAGAGGAGACAGACAAGATCCAAAGAAGAGCGGCGCGTTTCGTCACAGGGTTATTTGGTAACCGTGATAGCGTTACGGAGATGTTTAGCAAACTCGAGTGGCAGACTCTGCAAGAGAGGCGCTCTGCATCGCGCTGTAGGTTGCTCGCCAGATTTCGAGAGTGTGCGTTTCTGGATGAGGTATCGAATATATTGCTTCCCCCTACTTATACCTCCCGAGGAGATCACGAATGTAAAATTAGAGACATTCGAACGCGCACGGAGGCTTTCTGGCAGTCATTCTTACGGCGAACCATACGCGACTGGAACAGGAAAGGGAGGTAATGGCAGTGGCACGTAAAGTGCCCTCCGCCAGACACCGTTGGGTGGCTTACGGAGTATAAATGTAGATGTAGATGTAGATGTACTGAGTGCGAATGTTGGATGGAGTATATCGGGCAGACACTACGATGTATCACTTAGTGCCGTACTAAACACATGAGGAACGTACGACTAGGACAGACAAACAAGTCCGCCGTAGCAGATCATAGCATTATCGAGGGACACACCGTCGAATTCGAAAAAACGAAGAAGCTGTGCAGCGCCAACGGGTTCTCGGACTCGATCTTCAAAGAGGCAGTGGAGATACGTCTGCACAACAATTTAGTAAACAGGGATAGCGGTTTTCAGCTCAGTGCAGCGTGGAATCCCGCAATTCACTAAATACGTGAGGAACGCTCCGTTCTGAAGGCAGCGGCGTCCGCAGACAGATTGGACAGCCACCGGGTCTCGAAGCCGGGCAGCGCCGCCCCCCCCCCCCCCACCACCACCGACGCGGTACCCTCCTTCTGGAGGAACATCATTGGCCGGCCTACAGAAGCGGACGACGGCCGACTGAAGAGACACAGGCTTTACCAGCAGCCCCCGCTTCAGCAGCACCTATATGGATCCCGGCTCCCCTGGCGGAGATCCGCCAAGTATCTTGGCGTAACCTTGGACTCGAGACTAATGTGGAAACGCCACATAGACGAGGTCCACAGGAAGGTCTGCGCCAGAATGTCCATGCTATACCCAGTCCTCAACACAACCAGCTCCCTTCCCTGCTCTGTAGGACTAAACGTCTGTCAGGCCCTCATACGGCCAGTAATGCATGCCCTGTCTGGGGATACGCGGCGAAGCAGCACCTGGACGAAACTCCAAAGGCTGCAGGAGGTGGCGCCACAGGCGCGCGTGATGTGCGTCTGCGCTGAAATTCTAATCAGTTGCATATCTCATCGCTGCAAACTCATGGTGTAAATTTCACTTGATTCGGATGCTTCCTTCAGGGTGTTGCATTTACGGTGGCCAGCAGTGTAGTTCTAAGTCTAGGGGGCGACGATCTGCACGCCGCTGCCGAAATCCCACTCCTCAAAGAAAGATTCCAGGATCTGGCAAGAGCTTTCTATGAGAGCTCTTCCAGATCTGGAAATTACCTCACCAACTCCTTAGGTCGGTATGAAATGTCCCGCGACAACCATAAACGCCCCGTGACTATGTCGAAGAGAAAAATCCCAAAAAATCTCCAAACCTTAAATACCCAACATCTCGCCAACCTCGGGCAAGTACTAGACACCACCAGAACACCAATACAACACACAGACAGCAAAGACAATCACACACTCACAACACACACTGCGGAGTAAAAGCCAGCAGCCGGCCGAAGTGGCCGTGCGGTTAAAGGCGCTGCAGTCTGGAACCGCAAGACCGCTACGGTCGCAGGTTCGAATCCTGCCTCGGGCATGGATGTCTGTGATGTCCTTAGGTTAGTTAGGTTTAACTACACTGCTGGCCACCGTAAATGCAACACCCTGAAGGAAGCATCCGAATCAAATGAAATTTACACCATGGGTTTGCAGCGATGAGATATGCAACTGATTAGAATTTCAGCGCAGACGCACATCACGCGCGCCTGTGGCGCCACCTCATAGCGCCATTTAAGGCTTGGCGATTTCGACGAGTGTACGTTCGGCACGTGTGTTTACCTTGTGGTTGTTTCACAAGACGATAAAAAATGGTTCAAATGGCTCTGAGCACTATGGGACTCAACTGCTGAGGTCATTAGTCCCCTAGAACTTAGAACTACTTAAACCTAACTAACCCAAGGACATCACAAACATCCATGCCCGAGGCAGGATTCGAACCTGCGACCGTAGTGCCTAATATCGTGAAGGGCCACTGCAAGAGCCCAGAAGTGCCACAACACCACGTGGCATGGACTCGACTAATATCTGAAGTAGTACTGGATGGAACTGGCGCCGTGAATCCTGCAGGGCTGTCCACAAATTCGTATGAGGGGTTGGAATCTCTTCTGAACCACTTTGCAAGCCATCCCAGATGTGCTCAGTAATATTCATGTCTGGGGCCAGTGTTTGTCTCAGAAGAGTGTTCCTGGAGCAACTCTGTAGCAATTCTGGACGTGTCGGGTGTCGCATTGTCCTACTGAAATTGCCAAAGTCCGTCGGAATGCACAATGGACATGAATGGATGTAGGTGATCACACAGGATGCATGCATATGTGTCACCTGTCAGAGTCGTATCTAGACTTACCAGAGGGTCCCGTGTGACTCCAACTGCACACGCCCCACACCATTGCAGAGCCTCCACCAGCTTGAACAGTCCCCTGCTGACATGCAGGGCCCACAGATTCATGAAGTTGTCTCCATGCCCGTGCACGTCCATCCGCTTGATACAAACGAGACTCGTCCGACCGGGCAACATGTTTCCAGTCATCAATATTTCACTGTCAGTGTTGACAGATTCAGGCGAGGCATAAAGTTTTCATGCAGTCAAAATTATTTATGGAACAAAAAAATTTTAAAATATACAGATTAATGGCAGTATTATACAGGGTGATTCAAAAAGAATACCACAACTTTAAAAATGTGTATTTAATGAAATAAACATAATATAACCTTCTGTTGTACATCATTACAAAGAGTATTTAAAAAGGTTTTTTTTCACTCGAAAACAAGTTCAGAGATGTTCAATATGGCCCCCTCCAGACACTCGAGCAATATCAACCCGATACTCCAACTCGTTCCACACTCTCTGTAGCATATCAGGCGTAACAGTTTGGATAGCTGCTGTTATTTCTCGTTTCAAATCATCAATGGTGGCTGGGAGAGGTGGCCGAAACACCATATCCTTAACATACCACCATAAGAAAAAGTCGCAGGGGGTAAGATCAGGGCTTCTTGGAGGCCAGTGATGAAGTGCTCTGTCACGGGCTGCCTGGCGGCCGATCCATCGCCTCGGGTAGTTGACGTTCAGGTTTCATAACTAACCTTTTTCGTAGGACTCTCCATACAGTTGACTGTGGAATTTGCAGCTCTCTGCTAGCTCTGCGAGTCGATTTCCCTGGGCTGCGAACAAATGCTTGCTGGATGCGTGCTTCGTTTTCATCACTCGTTCTCGGCCGTCCAGAACTTTTCCCTTTGCACAAACACCCATTCTCTGTAAACTGTTTATACCAACGTTTAATACACCACCTATCAGGAGGTTTAACACCATACTTCGTTCGAAATGCACGCTGAACAACTGTCGTCGATTCACTTCTCCCGTTCTCAATAACACAAAAAGCTTTCTGTTGAGCGGTCGCCATCTTAGGATCAACTGACGCTGACGCCTAGTCAACAGCGCCTCAAGCGAACAAATGTACAACTAAATGAAACTTTATAGCTCTCTTAATTCGCCGACAGATAGTGCTTAGCTCTGCCTTTTGTCGTTGCAGAGTTTTAAATTCCTAAAGTTGTGGTATTCTTTTTGAATCACCCTGTATTTACAATAGCATTACAAGGTGTTTCTCTATCCCGGGCAAAAGCAGGTCCAATACGATAGTAGAAGTTGTAGGCTCTGAGCACTACGGGACTTAACTTCTCAGGTCATCAATCCCCTAGAACTCAGAACTAGTTAAACCTAACTAACCTAAGGACATCACACACATCCATGCCCGAGGCAGGATTCGAACCTGCGACCGTAGCGGTCTCGCGGTTCCAGACTGCAGCGCCTAGAGTCCCACGACAACTTCGGCCGGCGCAGAAATTATACCACGACTTCATTCACCCTAGTGTATAACTCAATGAAAAGATTAATACACGACCCGCAGCGTTAATGTGCTAAAGTAACTCCATAAAGAAAATTTGTACAATGGGTCGTCATATACTTCACATGCTGACACCGTCCTTCACATCTCCAAATCGAACTGACCGACAACATTCTTCTGTCATGTGAGGTTGCATAAAACATTGGTTCAGAGAAAACTCGAATCTCATTACAAATATGTACGGCACTCATACAGTTATAACTGGCGGAGACTTCAATCTACCCTCTATTTGTTGGCGAAAATACATGTTCAAAGCCGGTGTAACACAGAAAACATCTTCCGAAATTGTACTAAGTGCATTCTCTAGTTCATGATCGCACACGAATAGTAAATGGTTGCGAAAAACACACTTGACCTCTTAGCCACAAATTATCCTGATCTAATAGAGAGCGTCATGACGGATACAGGGATTAGTGAACACAAGGTCATTGTAGCGAGGCTCAAAACCATATCACCCAAAACCACTTAAAAATAAACGAAATATATATATATATATATTCAAAGATACAGTGTCGACAGCAATAGATAGATTCATACCGCATAAGTTAATAAGAGACGGGACTGATCCACCATGGTACACAACACACGTCAGAACACTGTTGCAGAAACAACGAAAAAAGCATGGCAAATTCAGAAGAACGCAAAACCCCCAAGACTGGCTAAGTTTCACGGAAGCTCGAAATTTAGTGCGGACGTCAATGCGAGATGCTTTTAGTAGTTCCCACAATGAAACATTGTCTCAAAGTACAGTAGAAAACCCAAAGAGATTCTGGTCGTATGTAAAGTACAGCAGTGGCAAAACACAGTCAACACCGCCACTGTGTGATAGCGATGGAGAAGTTACCGATGGTGGTTCCACTACAGCGGAGTTACTAAATACAGTTTTCCGTAATTCCTTCACGAAAGAAGACGAAGTAAATGGTTCAAATGGCTCTGAGAACTATGGGACTTAACATCTGAGGTCATCAGTCACATAGAACTTAGAACTACTTAAGGGGCTCCGGAAAGGCTCAAAATCATGAAAAGTTCAATTTTTACTTTTTTGCGTTTTCTGAATCTGCAGACTATTACCTTTTAATAGATATATAATTTATTCAATTCCGAAGACTACAACTATTTTTAAATTTTTTTTGAAATGTGTTCTACATGGGCGTGACCCACTGTGGCGCTGTTAAACTGCTGTCAAATGGTGTTATTATTAACGTCCGTGTTCATCAGGTACATTTTAGTGATTTGAGATAAAGTATGTGTTGTGGCTAACCTCTGATGGTTCAATATATATCGCTGGTGTGATTGTCGATTGATTTATGTTTATTTACTCTGTCGTTATCTCGAAAATATTCGTAATTAATTCTGTTTCTTGAGTCTCTGTTTTGTTGAAGTATAATAATGAGTAAAAGTAAAGTTATTAGAAATCCTCTGAAGGCTTTTAAGAAAAGGAGAAATGTTGGAAAACCAAAGGTATGTGTTATTACTGTAAACAATAAAGGCGATGAAAATCCCCAACATAGCTTGTGTCCCAAAGAAGAAGACAGTTGGTGTAAATATAACAAAGGATTGCTAACTGTTGAAGTGTACACTCATAAGCATAGTCTGCCTCATGCAATAATGGAGGTGATAAAACCTATTTTCAGAGACTTAGCAGCACCTGAACTGTTGAAAAAGTGTATTCACGGAAAAACTCAAAACCCCAATGAAAGTGTAAATAGTGTTATATGGTCGAGAATCCCCAAGAGTGTATTTGTTGGAATAGAAACACTTCACTTTGGTGTGTATGATGCTGTTGCGACTTTCAATGGTGGCAACATTGTAAGGTGCAAGGTATTTAGAAATATGGGAATGAAGATAGGCTCTAACACGGTACGAGCGATGCTTGCTTTAGACAAGGAACGCCTTCGGGCTGCAGACAGGCCTGTAAAGAGTCTAGAAATACAAGCAAGAGTAAACAGGAGGAGGAACAAGAGGAAGCTGGAGGAGGAGTTTGCAGAGGATGAAGATAATCCATCCTATGGACCTGGAATGCACTAAAAAGTTAATCCAATCTTTGTCGCTCGATTCCCAAAACTTTTATTTTCTCATACTAATTACATGTTTTCTATGGATCTTGCAAACATATTTGTTTCAAACTTTCAGTAAATGTTACACAGTACCTTCTGCATAATTTAACACAGCCTTTTTCCAAAAAATTGTATATTTTTGAATATATAAATAAAAAATTGCAGAAAAATGTTGTGAATTTTCATTACAATTGAAAAAAAATCATCTTTAATAACTGAACTAAAATTTTGAAAAAAACCCTGTGTTAAGTTGTAGCCCATATTCCAATAAATAATCTGTAAAAAGTTCAACTTCCTACCTCAAATACTTTGTGAGGAAAGATGTAATTTATAAGCGTTATTTTAACATTGCAAGTATAGGGCGTTCCGGAGCCCCTTAAACCTAACTAACCAAAGGACTTCACACACATCCATGCCCGAGGCAGGATTCGAACCTGCAACCGTAGCGGTCGCGCGGTTCCAGACTGAAGCGCCTAGAACCGCTCGGCCACACCGGCCGGCGCGAAGCAAATATTCCAGAATTCGAAACCAGAACAGCTGATACCACGAGTGACATAAAAGTAGATATCTTAGGTGTTGTGAAACAACTCAAAGCACTTAAAGGCAAGTCTTCCGGTGCATATGGTATACCAATCAGCTTCCTCTCAGAGTATGCAGACACAATAGCGCCTTTCCTAGCAATCATATACAATTGCCGACTTGACGAAAGGTGTGTTCCTAAAGACTGGAAAGTAGCACAGGTCACTCCAGTAGTCAAGAAAGGAAATAGGAGTAACTCGTTGAATTACAGACCCATATCGCTGACTTCTGTTTGCAGTAGAATTCTGGAGCATGCCTATACTGTACTCCAACATTATGAATCACCTTGAAGAAAATGACTTATTGATACATAACCAACACGGATTCAGAAAATATCGTTCTTGTGCAACGCAGCTAGTTCTTTAGTCCCATGAAGTAATGAGTGCTGTCGACAAGGGATCTCAGATCGATTCCAGATTCCTAGATTTCCAGAAGGCTTTTGATACCGTTCCTCACAAGCGACCATTAATCAAATTGTTTGCATATGGAGTATCGTCTCAGTTGTGTGACTGGATTCGTGATTTCGTCTCAGAGAAGTATGATAGACGGTAAACCATCGAGTAGAACTGAAGTGATATCTGGCGTTCCGCAAGGTAGCGTCGTAGGCCCTCTGCTGTTCCTGATTTATATAAATGATGTAGGTGATAATCTGAGCAGCGCCTTTAGATTGTTTGCAGATGATGCTGTAATATACCGTCTAGTAAAATCATCAGACGATCAATTCCAATTACAAAATGATCTAGAGAGAATTTCTGTATGGTGCGAAAAGTGGCAATTGGCACTAAACAAAGAAAAGTGCGAGGTCATCCACATGGGTACTAAAAGAAATCCGATAAATTTTGGGTATACGATAAACCACACAAATCTAAGGGCTGTAATTCGACTAAGTACCTAGGAATTACGATTAAGAGCAACTTATGATACTTTCTGGCAGATTAAAACTGTGTGCCCGACCGAGACTCGAACTCGGGACCTTTGCTTTCGCTGGCAAGTGCTCTACCATCTGATCTACAGAAGCACGACTCACGCCCGGTACTCACAGCTTCACTTCTGCCGTTACCTCGTCTCCTACCTTCCAAACTTTACAGAAGCTCTTCTGCGAACCTTGCAGACGAGGTACTGGCGGAAGTGAAGCTGTGAGTACCGGGCGTGAGTCGTGCTTCGGTGGCTCAGATGGTAGAGCACTTGCCCGCGAAAGGCAAAGGTCCCGAGTTCGAGTCTCGGTCGGGCACACAGTTTTAATCTGCCAGGAAGTTTCATATCAGCGCACACTCCGCTGCAGAGTGAAAATCTCATTCTAAGAGCAACTTAAATTGGAAAGGGGAAGGCGAAACAAAGACTGAGCTTTGTTGGCAGAACACTTAGAATATACAACAAACCCACTAAAGTGACAGCCTACATTACACTTGTCCGTCCTCTGCTGGAATATTGTTGCGCGGTGTGGGATCCTTACCAGGTAGGATTGACGGAGAACATCTAAAAAGTGCAAAGAAGGGCAGCCCGTTTTGTGTTATCGCGCAATAGGGGTGAGAGTGTCACTGATATGATACGCTAGTTGGGGGTGGCAGTCACTGAAACAAGGCGGTTTTCGTTGCGGCGAGATCTACACTCCTGGAAATTGAAATAAGAACACCGTGAATTCATTGTCCCAGGAAGGGGAAACTTTATTGACACATTCCTGGGGTCAGATACATCACATGATCACACTGACAGAACCACAGGCACATAGACACAGGCAACAGAGCATGCACAATGTCGGCACTAGTACAGTGTATATCCACCTTTCGCAGCAATGCAGGCTACTATTCTCCCATGGAGACGATCGTAGAGATGCTGGATGTAGTCCTGTGGAACGGCTTGCCATGCCATTTCCACCTGGCGCCTCAGTTGGACCAGCGTTCGTGCTGGACGTGCAGACCGCGTGAGACGACGCTTCATCCAGTCCCAAACATGCTCAATGGGGGACAGATCCGGAGATCTTGCTGGCCAGGGTAGTTGACTTACACCTTCTAGAGCACGTTGGGTGGCACGGGATACATGCGGACGTGCATTGTCCTGTTGGAACAGCAAGTTCCCTTGCCGGTCTAGGAATGGTAGAACGATGGGTTCGATGACGGTTTGGATGTACCGTGCACTATTCAGTGTCCCCTCGACGATCACCAGTGGTGTACGGCCAGTGTAGGAGATCGCTCCCCACACCATGATGCCGGGTGTTGGCCCTGTGTGCCTCGGTCGTATGCAGTCCTGATTGTGGCGCTCACCTGCACGGCGCCAAACACGCATACGACCATCATTGGCACCAAGGCAGAAGCGACTCTCATCGCTGAAGACGACACGTCTCCATTCGTCCCTCCATTCACGCTTGTCGCGACACCACTGGAGGCGGGCTGCACGATGTTGGGACGTGAGCGGAAGACGGCCTAACGGTGTGCGGGACCGTAGCCCAGCTTCATGGAGACGGTTGCGAATGGTCCTCGCCGATACCCCAGGAGCAACAGTGTCCCTAATTTGCTGGGAAGTGGCGGTGCGGTCCCCTACGGCACTGCGTAGGATCCTACGGTCTTGGCGTGCATCCGTGCGTCGCTGCGGTCCGGTCCCAGGTCGACGGGCACGTGCACCTTCTGCCGACCACTGGCGACAACATCGATGTACTGTGGAGACCTCACGCCCCACGCGTTGAGCAATTCGGCGGTACGTCCACCCGGCCTCCCGCATGCCCACTATACGCCCTCGCTCAAAGTCCGTCAACTGCACATACGGTTCACGTCCACGCTGTCGCGGCATGCTACCAGTGTTAAAAGACTGCGATGGAGCTCCGTATGCCACGGCAAACTGGCTGACACTGACGGCGGCGGTGCACAAATGCTGCGCAGCTAGCGCCATTCGACGGCCAACACCGCGGTTCCTGGTGTGTCCGCTGCGCCGTGCGTGTGATCATTGCTTGTACAGCCCTCTCGCAGTGTCCGGAGCAAGTATGGTGGGTCTGACACACCGGTGTCAATGTGTTCTTTTTTCCATTTCCAGGAGTGTATTTACGAAATTTCAATCACGAAGTTTCTCTTCCGAATGCGAAAATATTTTGTCGACACCCACCCACGTAGGGAGAAATGATCATCATAATAAAATAAATCGGAGCTCGAACGGAAAGATTTAGGTTTTCCTTTTTCTCACGCCTCATTCGGGAGTGGAATGGAAGAGAAGTAGTATGAATATGGTCCGATGAACCCTCTGCCAGGCACTTAATTGTGAATTGCAGAGTAACCATGTAGATGTAGGTGACTGATCCTGTGTGGTTTTATGCCATCGATGGAGATGAACTATAAATCTACGGCGGGAGAAAGTGTAGGGGGGGGGGGGGGAGAGAGAGAGAGAGAGATAGA
Source organism: Schistocerca nitens (assembly GCF_023898315.1). NCBI lineage: Eukaryota > Metazoa > Arthropoda > Insecta > Orthoptera > Acrididae > Schistocerca > Schistocerca nitens. Next base: position 161,818,090 of record NC_064624.1, on the reverse strand, counting down.
GAGAGAGAGAGAGAGAGAGAGAGAGAGAGGGAGAGAGGGAGAGAGAGTGAGGAGAGGGGTGGGGTTGAGCGGTGAGGAGATTTTATAAGGGTCGCCCTCGGCTAGAGGGCTGTTAACCCCTGTGCGCGCTCTCGCCTGCAATTACCCCCGGTAGCAACGCAGCGTTTGACGTGGCGGTGGTTTTCATTAAGGGAGGGAAAGGCGAGCTAGCTCTCATTACACCCCTCTCTCTCTCTCTGTCCTTAAAAAAATTAAAAAAAGAAATATACCTCTGCGGCAGCCAGCGGTTTCAATTTCCCAAACTCCGCGCCTACTTGTTGCTTAATTAAAAAAGAGCCCGCCAAAGTCGCTCCGACACGCTGCGTTTCCACCTCAGTGTGACGTCCTCAGGACCGGTCACGAGGACGAGGCAATCGTCCCGTTTCCTTTTAATTTCAATTATGTATTTAATTAATTACCTTTTTTTATTAGTCTTCCGAATGGTTTGTTGCACCTCGCCACGAATTCCGCTCCTATGCCAACCTCTTCATCTCAGAGTAGCATTTGCAACCTACACCATCAATTATTTGTTGGCTGTGTTTCAGTTTCTGTATTTCTCTACAGTTTTTACTCTTTACAGCACCATCTAGCACCACGCAAGTCATTCCCTAACTCCTTATGTCCTGTCATCCTGTCCCTTCTCCTAATCAATGTCTCCCACATTTTCATTTCTTCACCGATTCAACAGAGAACATGCTCATTTTTGCGCTGTCTGTACATTGGTGAGGAAATACCGTATGACAAGAACCATCTTGTGCGTGTTTTAATTTATTATGGAGCTGAAATTTTATATTTGACAGACGGTTCTCCACTACATTTTAACATACCTCTGCCACATCATATCAGTCAATTGTCTGTATTTCCTTCTGAACCAAGAATTTTTTTATAAACGTTGAAGGCTTTGTAAAAGGGCCGGCCGCTGTGGCCGAGCGGTTCTTCAGTCCAGAGCCGCGCTGCTACTTCGGTCGCAGTTTCTAGTCCTGCCTCGGACATGGATGTGTGTGATGTCCTTAGGTTTGTTAGGTTTAAGTAGTTCTAAGTTCTAGGCGACTGATAACCACAGGGAGCGAAAGGCTATTTACAATTTGTACAGAAAGCAGATGGCAGTCATACGAGTCGAGGGGTATGAAAGGGAAGCAGTGGTTGGGAAGGGAGTGAGACAGAGTTGTAGCCTCTCCCCGATGTTATTCAATCTGTATATTGAGCAAGCAATAAAGGAAACAAAGGAAAAATTCGCAGTAGGTATTAAAATCCATGAAGAAGAAATAAAAACTTTGAGGTTTGCCGATGGCATTCTAATTCTGTCAGAGACAGCAAAGGATTTGGAAGAGCAGTTGAACGGAATGGACAGTGTCTTGAAAGGAGGGTACAAGATGAACATGAACAAAAGCAAAACGAGGATAATGGAATGTTGTCGAATTAAGTCGGGTGATGCTGAGGGGATTAGATTAGGAAATGAGACACTTAAAGTAGTAAAGGAGTTTTGCTATTTGGGGAGCAAAATAACTGATGATGGTCGAAGTAGAGAGGATATATAATGTAGACTGGCAATGGCAAGGAAATCGTTTCTGAAGAAGAGAAATTTGTTAACATCTAGTATAGATTTAAGTGTCAGGAAGTCGTTTCTGAAAGTATTTGTATGGAGTGTAGCCATGTAGGGAAGTGAAACATGGACAATAAATAGTTTAGGCAAGAAGAGAATAGAAGCTTTCGAAATGTGGTGCTACAGAAGGAAGTTGAAGATTAGATGGGTAGATCACATAACTAATGAGGAGGTATTGAATAGAATTAGGGAGAAGAGGAGTTTGTGGCACAACTTGACTAGAAGAAGGGATCGGTTGGTAGGACATGTTCTGAGACATCGAGGGATCACCAATTTAGTATTGGAGGGCAGCGTGGAGGGTAAAAATCGTAGAGGGAGACCAAGAGATGAATACACTAAGCAGATTCAGAAGGATGTAGGCTGCAGTAGGTACTGGGAGATGAAGAAGCTTGCACAGGATAGAGTAGCATGGAGAGCTGCATCAAACCAGTCTCAGGACTCAAGACAACAACAACAACAACAGTGCTCAGAGCCATTTGAAGCTTTGTAAAAGGCCTTTCATAAACATTCCAATTTGCAACAAATTCGCTGTTTACTATTTCTACAAGAAGATTGCTGCTGCAGCCATGTACAAAATTTTGATACATTCTCATTTTTTGTGAGCTCGCCTAATTACCAACATCGTTCTGCAGCACAGCATCTCAAACATTTCGATTATCGTGTTTTCCGATTTTGCCACAATCCGTGTTTCAATACCCTACAATGCTGTGATGGAAACGTACCTTCCGGAATTTTATTCCTCAAGATGAGAGGTATGTTTCATACAAGTAGATTTCTATTGGCCAGGAATGCCGTCATTTCCTGTTTATCGCCTTCTTTCTCCGTTCGTCATATGTTGTTTTGCTTCCAGTCTAGCAGAATTCCGTAATTTTGTCTATTTCGTGTGCACCAATTGTGACATTAAGTTCATCACTAATCTCACAACTTTTGTCTTTGTTTGAATTACTCTCAATCGTTACAGTATACTCACTAGACTGTTCATTCCATTCAACAGAGACTGTAATTCTTCTTTACTTCCACTGATGATGACAATATCATCAGCCAATCTTAGCGCTGATAGCCTTTCTAATCCCACTCGTGAATGTTTCTTTTACACTGAAGAGCCTAAGAAACTGGTACACCTGTCCAATATCGTGTAGAGCCCCCGCGAACACGCAGAAGTGACGTAACACGAAATGGCATGGACTCGACTATGAATTAGTGCTGGAGGGAACTGACACCGTGAATCCTGCAGGGCTGCTCATAAATCCGTAAGAGTACAAGGGGGTGACGATCTCTTCTGAACATCACATTGCAAGGTATCCCAGATACGCTCAGTAATGTTCACGCCTGGGGAGTTTGGTGGCCACCGGAAGTGTTTAAACTCAGAAGAGCGTTTCTGGAGTCACTTTGCACCAATTTTGGGCGTGTGTGTGGTGTCGCATTGTCCTGCTGGAACTGTCCAAGTCCGTCGGAATGCAGAATGGACATGAATGGATGCAGGTGATCAGACAGGATGCTTATGTACGTGTCACCTGTCAGAGTCGTACGTAGACGTATCAGGGGTCTCATATCACTCCAGCTGCACACACCCCACACCACTACAGAGATTCCACCAGCTTGAACAGTCCCCTGCTGACATGCAGGGTCCACGGATTCATGAAGTTCTCACCATACCCGTACACGTCCATCCGCTTGATACAATTTGAAACGAGACTCATCCGACCGGGCAACAAGTTTCCAGTCATCAACAGTCCAATGTAGGTGTTGACGGGCCCAGGCGAGGTGTAAAGCTCTGTGTCGTGCAGTCATCAAGGGTACACGAGTGGGCCTTCGACTCCCAAAGTCCAAATCGATGATATTTCGTTGAATGGTTCGTTCACTGACACTTGTTGATGGCCCAGCATTCAAATCTGCAGCAGTTTGCGGAAGGGTTGCACTTCTGTCACGCTGAAACATTTCGCTTCAGTCGTCGTTGGTCCTGTTCTTGCAGAATCTTTTTCCGGCCGCAGTGATGTCGGAGATTTGATGTCTTATCGGATTCCTGATATTCATGGTACACTCGTGAAATAGTCATACGGGAAAATTCCCACTTTATCGCTACTTCGGAGGTGCTGTGTCCCATTTGTCGTGCGCCGACTATAACTCAGTTAAATCTTACAGCGCCGGCCGGAGTGGCCGTGCGGTTGTAGGCGCTACAGTCTGGAACCGAGCGACCGCTACGGTCGCAGGTTCGAATCCTGCCTCGGGAATGGATGTGTGTGATGTCTTTAGGTTAGTTAGGTTTAAGTAGTTGTAAGTCTAGGGGACTGATGACGTCAGATGTCAAGTCCCATAGTGCTCAGAGCCATTATTTTCAACACACTGTGTACAGACACACACATACACACACACACACACACACACACACACACAGACACACACACTGATGAACAAAACCCTTATGACAAGCTGCTTAATAGCTTGCTTGTCCGTTTGTGAAACGAAGTACATCACTGATTCTGCCCATCAGGGATAGTTTGTTGGTGGGTTCCTGGAGGTATGTGGCATTACATGTCTACGCTCAAGTCATGTAATTCGCGTATATAAAGGGCCACTGATTTTGCGTACTTAGTGATGGCGCCCGGTAGGGACCCAGATGGGTTGCATAGGATTTACATCAGGCGAATTTGGTCGCCGAGCCGTCAACGTAAGTTCACTGCAAAAAATGGTTAAAATGGCTCTGAGCACTATGGGACTTGACAGTCGCCTAGAACTCAGAACTACTTAAACCTAACTAACCTAAGGACATCACACACATCCATGCCCGAGGCAGGATTCGAACCAGCGACCGTAGCGGTCGCGCGGTTCCAGACTGAAGCGCCTACAACCACTCGGCTATCCAGGCCGGCAGTTCACTGCAGTTTCCCTCAAAGCACTGCAGCACGGTTCTGGCTCCGAGACACGGACAAATATACCACTGAAAGATAACTTCGCTGTCATGATAGACGTCAAGCATGTCTTCGATTATGTAAGTCTGCAGGCTTTCGTGGCCGTTGTCACTGAAGTTAAGATCTTCTGGGTTATTAGGCCGCGTCATGTTTCTTCTAAAATGTTCGACGTTTCGACCCCTCTGCTGGCATCTTCCTCAGGTTTTTTGCCAGAACACTACAGTGACACCCAAAGATCAGGAGGAAGATGCCAGCAGAGGGGTCGAAAGGTCGAACATTTTAGAAGAAACATGACGCGGCCTGGGTTGTAGCCTCTCCCCGATGTTATTCAATCTGTATATTGAGCAAGCAGTAAAGGAAACAAAAGAAAAACTTGGAGTAGGTATTAAAATCCATGGAGAAGAAATAAAAACTTTGAGGTTCGCCGATGACATTGTAATTGTGTCAGAGACAGCAAAGGACTTGGAAGAGCAGTTGAACGGAATGGACGGTGTCTTGAAAAGAGGATATAAGACGAACATCAACAAAAGCAAAACGAGGATAATGGAATGTAGTCTAATTCCGTCGGGTGATGCTGAGGGAATTAGATTAGGAAATGAGACACTTAAAGTAGTAATGGGGTTTTACTATTTGGGGAGCGAAATAACTGATAATGGTCGAAGTAGAGAGCATATAAAATGTAGACTGGCAATGGCAAGGAAATCGTTTCTGAAGAAGAGAAATTTGTTAACATCGAGTATAGATTTAAGTGTCAGGAAGTCATTTCTGAAAGTATTTGTATGGAGTGTAGTGAAACATGGACGATAAATAGTTTACACAAGAAGAGAATAGAAGCTTTCGAAATGTGGTGCTACAGAAGAATGTTGAAGATTAGATGGGTAGATCACATAACTAATGAGGAGGTATGGAATAGAATTGGGGAGAAGAGGAGCTTGTGGCACAACTTGACAAGAAGAAGGGATCGGTTGGTAGGAAATGTTTTGAGGCATCGAGGGATCACCAATTTAGTATTGGAGGGCAACGTGGAGAGTTAAAATCGTAGAGGGAGACCAAGAGATGAATACACTAAGCAGATTCCGAAGGATGTAGATTGCAGTAGGTACTGGGAGATGAAGGAGCTTGCACAGGATAAAGTAATATGGAGAGCTGCATCAAACCAGTCTCAGGACTGAAGACCACAACAACAACAACAATAACCCAGAACATCTTAACTTTCATGTCTTCGATTACTATCACAGGTCCCATGCAAGCGCAGGAGAATGTTTCCCATAGCTGCTCCAACCCGTCTGCGTCCATGGCGCGCTGCACGTTTCGAGCCGCCATTCACCTCGACGTGTGTGGAGACGACCGCCGACCTAGTGCAGCAAAAATGTGATTCGCCCGAAGAGCCGACACTGGTTCCATTGATCGACCCTCGAATCCCGATAGTCGCGTGCCAACAACAATCGTAACTGACAATGTCGTTGTGGCAGCATATGAACGCTTACGGATGGTCCTCTGCGGAGCTCCATGTTCATCAATGTACGATTAATGGTGTGCTCCGAAACACTTGTGCACGCACCAGCATTGTGCTCTTTCTGTCAAGATGCCGCAGGTCACCAACTATCCTACTATACAGAACAGCAAAGCCTCCAAACCCCACGTTCTGTGAAGTTCCGTGGACGTCCAACCATTTGGCGCCTACTGCTATTTTCGGCTTCTAACGACAGTAGCACGTGAACAATCGACCAGCTTTCCTGTTTCCGAGATACTCGTTCAGAGGCTCTGCGTAATAATAACCTGCCCTTTGTCAAAGCCGCCTATTTGAATGGATTTCCCCATTTGCAGCGCATATCTTGGCCAGGGTGTTCACCCGACCGTTTCTGCTCCGCTTACATACTGTTGTTCCCGCGTCACGTTCTCGCAACGCCACCAGGCGGTGGTCAGTGATCATAATGTTTTGGCTTGCATATACGCTGGTGTATACAGTAATTTTCAAGCATACCACAGCGATCGATATTTGGTCCCGACCCAGAATTGATCCTGGTGGTACGCTTGTAAATTTTGAGATACACTACTGGCCATTAAAATTTCTACACCACGAAGATGACTTGCTGCAGACGCGAAATTTAACCGACAAAAAGAAGATGCTGTGATATGCAAATTATTAGCTTTTCAGAGCATTCACACAAGGTTGGCGCCGGTGGCGACACCAACAGCGTGCTAACATGGGGGAAGTTTCCAACCGATTTCTCATACACCAACAGCAGTTGACCGGCGTTGCCTGGTGAAACATTGTTGTGAGGCCTCGCGTAAGGAGGAGAAATGCGTACCATCACGCTTCCGACTTTGATAAAGGTCGGATTGTAGCCTATCGCGATTGCGGTTTATCGTATCGGGACATTGCTGCTCGCGTTGGTCGATATCCAGTGAGTGTCAGCAGAATATGGAAACGGTGGGTTCAGGAGGGTAATACGGAACGCCGTGCTGGATCCCAACGGCCTCGTATCACTAGCAGTCGAGATGACAGGCATCTTATCCGCATGGCTGTAACGGATCGTGCAGCCACGTCTCGATCCCTGAGTCAACATATGGCGACGTGTGCAAGATAACAACCATCTGCACGGTTCGACGAAGTTTGCAGCAGCATGGATTATCAGCTCGGAGACCGTGGCTGCGGTTACCCTTGACGCTGCATCACAGACAGGAGGGCCTGCGATGGCGTACTCGACGACGAACCTGGGTGCACGAATGGCAAAACGTCATTTTTTCGGATGAATCCAGGTTCTGCTTACAGCACAATGATGGTCGCATCCGTGTTTGGCGACATCGCGGTGAACGCACCTTGGAAGCGTGTATTCGTCATCGCCATACTGGCGTATCATCCGGCGTAATGGTATGGGGTGCCATTGGTTACACGTCTCGGTCACCTCTTGTTTGCATTGGCGGCACTTTGAACAGTGGACGTTAGATTTCAGATGTGTTACGACCCGTGGCTCTACCCTTCATTCGATCCCTGCGAAACCCTACATTTCAGCAGGATAATGCATGACCGTTTGTTGCAGGTCCTGTACGGGCCTTTCTGGATACAGAAAATGTTCGACTGCTGCCCTGGCCAGCACATTCTCCAAATCTCTCACCAACTGAAAACGTCTGGTCAATGGTTGCCGAGCAACTGGCTCGTGACAATGCGCCAGTCACTACTCTTGATGAACTGTGGTATCGTGTTGAAGCTGCATTGGCAGCTGTACCTTTACACGCCATCCAAGCTATGTCTGACTCAATGCCCAGGCGTATCACGGCCGTTATTACGGCCAGAGGTGGTTGTTCCGTGTACTGATTTCTCAGGATCTATGAACCCAAATTGCGTGAAAATGTAATCACATGTCAGTTCTACTGTAATATATTTGTCCAATGAATACCCCTTAATCATCTGCATTTCTTCTTGGTCTAGCAATTTTAATGGCCAGTATTGTATAAATCTGTCAGAAGAATAAGTGCGAACGTAGTAAATAAAATAAATAAATATGTAACTAGTACAAGAAGGGTGCAATATGGCTTCCTGTGGCACCCCTGAAAACGTGGAGAGCTACGTGGGTAGCGGGTGAGCAAGCTGTGCCCAATAGTATGCCACGTTCTGTTGACGTCTCTGAATGAACGCAAAACTTCTCCCTTCCTCCGTGTCCCTCTCCCCTCTTTCCACTCACACCCCTTGTGTTCTCCAGCGCCTACGTAATTACTCGCGGTCGCCACACTCCATCGCTGGAGATTCATCTCGCCCCAAGTCGCCGCTTGCCTCGGCTCCTAGCCTTTCCAGCTCAATAAGACATCCGACAACTTCGCCCCGAGAAATTTCGCGTCGACTCGCCTGCTCCCATTCTTGTCTCTTACAACTTTATCCATTCCTCCTCCAAATGGAACCTCTGTCCACAGTGCTACCGCGAATTGCTCTTCACTCATCGCCCACTAATTTAGCCGCCTTGCATCAGAAACAGCGAACCGTGCGCTGTCGTTCCTGTGGAGCAACGTGAGGTTTCATCCCTTCCACAAATCCCCAGTGACGTATTTTGAGACAAGTAGTCGCATACTGGAATTTAACTGCGAAACTTTAATTTTGTGGGATCGTTGACACACCTGTCCTTACATTTCCCGTTCTGTTTTGGCCGGCTTCTCTCTATTGAATGGGGGCTGCTCTCATAGTTATCTTTTGTAAATTTAATATAGGATTGATTTATTTATTTATGCGCAATGGAATTTATATTTTTTATATCGTCCTGACTTGATCATTCGTTATAGCACGCCCCCAACCTTCATCACGTACTACCAACCTCCTTGCCATTCAGACTGTAAATCTCTAAGTTACATGAAGTGCAGTATCTGATTAAATTGACTGAAATACAGCTGCAATCCTGACCTAAATATTGAGGATCAAGCAAAGGAGTGGGGGTACGTACATTTGAGCAATGAAAGATTTTTTTTTTTTCAAAACACCCGAGAAATTATAAAAATAATTTTTTTTATTTCTGCGTACTGTACAGCTCCATTTGAAAGGAAAATACATCCTTATTCAGATGCAAATGAAATTTTAAGTAACATTATAGTTTGGCTTTTTTTTCCATACGTAATATTTCGTAGTGGTCTCACCAGCACACAAATTTACAATTACTTGTTCATTACCAAATGACTAGGAAATGGGATGGATTTTGTACATTCAGACTTGATTACTAACAAACCTAAATGCAGCATGCCTTAGCAAGCACTGATGCCAATTCAGAAAGATTTTTTTTTATAAAACTGTGCAACCTTCAGATAGCGGGTGAGTTACTTGCGGTTGTGGGCAAAGGAAGGCTCTAATATATACGTAGTAATAGGAGAACGTACGCCACTGAGAGTAGAACATGGCTGGGAACTGACTGTGCCACATGCAGACATTTAAAAGTAATTACTCTAAACTATGTGCAACAGGAAAGGGAATACATTGATTGATTGATTGTTATTCGATTACGTACAGTTACTGCACGCTGTGGTGGCTAGTAATCAAAAACGCCTATTACCGTACTGAAATTCGCGACCACGTGTGTGCGTTTCCTTAGCAAACAAAAAAAATTTCTACGAGTTGCTGAAATCAAACCCCCGAATATGCATTAAGGAATAGTAGGTGGTGGTGGTTAGTGTTTAACGTCCCGTCGACAACGAGGTCATTAGAGACGGAGCGCAAGCTCGGGTTAGGGAAGGATTGGGAAGGAAATCGGCCGTGCCCTTTCAAAGGAACCATCCCGGCATTTGCCTGAAACGATTTAGGGAAATCACGGAAAACCTAAATCAGGATGGCCGGAGACGGGATTGAACCGTCGTCCTCCCGAATGCGAGTTCAGTGTGCTAACCACTGCGCCACCTCGCTCGGTAAAGGAATAGTAATTTACGTTTGATATAAATAAACTGAATACAGCCCCCCCCCCCCCCCTTATACTACGTTAATGTTTGTCTGTGACCCGCAGTGAACAATACGGCCAAGGTCATCACAAAGGTCATCACAAAGGAAGGAAAATATATTTGCTTAACAAGAGTGATAGGGCACAAATCGCAGAATATCTGAGTGACCACCATCAAACGTTCATTTCTGAGGAAGAGGATGTGGAACAAAAATGGAAAAAATTCAGAAACATCGTCCAGTACGCCTTAGATACGTTCGTACCGACTAAGGTCCAAAGCGAGGGGAAAGATCCACCGTGGTATAACAATCATGTACGAAAGGTACTACGCCGGCCGCGGTGGTCTCGCGGTTCTAGGCGCGCAGTCCGGAACCGTGCGACTGCTGCGGTCGCAGGTTCGAATCCTGCCTCGGGCTTGGATGTGTGTGATGTCCTTAGGTTAGTTAGGTTTAAGTAGTTCTAAGTTCTAGGGGACTGATGACCACAGCAGTTGAGTCCCATAGTGCTCAGAGCCATTTGAACCATTTGAAAGGTACTACGGAAACAAAGAAAGCTTCATCATAGGTTTAAGAGTAGTCGAATCATAGCTGATAAGGAAAAGATGAACGAAGCGAAAAAGAGCGTAAAGAGAGCAATGAGAAAAGCATTCAACGAATTCGAACATAAAACATTGGCAAACAATCTAAACAAGAACCCTAAAAAGTTTTGGTCATATGTAAAATCGGTAAGCGGATCTAAATCCCCTATTCAGTCACTCGTTGACCACGATGGCACCGAAACAGAGGACGACCGAAGAAAGGCAGAAATACTGAATTCAGTGTTCCGAAACTGTTTCACTGCGGAAAATCGTAACACGGTCCCTGACTTCAGCCGTCGCACGGACGCCAAAATGGAAAATATTGAAATAAACGATATCGGAATTGAAAAACAACTGCTATTACTTAGTAGCGGAAAAGCATCCGGACCAGACGAGATACCCTTAAGATTCTACAGTGATTATGCTACAGAACTTGCCCCCTTTCTATCAGCAATTTATCGTAGATCTCTGGAAGAACGTTGAGTACCTAGCGACTGGAAGAAAGCGCAGGTCGTTCCCATTTTCAAGAAGGGTCATAAATCAGATGCGAATAATTATAGGCCTATTTCGCTTACGTCAATCTGTTGTAGAATAATGGAACATGTTTTGTGTTCTCGTATTATGACGTTCTTAGATAATACAAATCTCCTTCATCATAACCAACATGGATTCCGCAAACAGAGATCATGTGAAACCCAGCTCGCCCTATTTGCCCAAGAAATTCACAGTGCCGTAGACACTGGCGAGCAGATTGATGCCGTATTCCTGGACTTCAGGAAGGCATTTGATACGGTTCCGCACTTACGTTTAGTGAAAAAAATACGAGCTTACGGAATATCGGACCAGGTTTGTGATTGGATTCAGGATTTCCTAGAAGAAAGAACACAACATGTCATTCTTAACGATTCAAAATCTGCAGATGTAGAGGTAATTTCGGGAATACCGCAAGGAAGCGTGATAGGACCTTTATTGTTTACAATATACATAAATGACTTAGTTGACAACATCGGTAGCTCCGTGAGGCTATTTGCAGATGACACGGTTGTCTACAAGAAAGTAGCAACATCAGAAGACTCGTACGTACTCCAGGAAGACCTGCAGAGGATTAATGAATGGTGCGACAGCTGGCAGCTTTCCCTAAACGTAGATAAATGTAATATAATGCGCATACATAGGGGCAGAAATCCATTCCAGTACGATTATGCCATAGGTGGTAAATCATTGGAAGCGGTAACGACCGTAAAATACTTAGGAGTTACTATCCGGAGCGATCTGAAGTGGAATGATCACATAAAACAAATAGTGGGAAAAGCAGGCGCCAGGTTGAGATTCATAGGAAGAATTCTAAGAAAATGTGACTCATCGACGAAAGAAGTAGCTTACAAAACGCTTGTTCGTCCGATTCTTGAGTATTGGTCATCAGTATGGGACCCTTACCAGGTTGGATTAATAGAAGAGATAGACATGATCCAGCGAAAAGCAGCGCGATTCGTCATGGGGACATTTAGTCAGCGCGAGAGCGTTACGGAGATGCTGAACAAGCTCCAGTGGCGGACACTTCAAGAAAGGCGTTACGCAATACGGAGAGGTTTATTATCGAAATTACGAGAGAGCACATTCCGGGAAGAGATGGGCAACATATTACTACCGCCCACATGTATCTCGCGTAATGATCACAACGAAAAGATCCGAGAAATTAGAGCAAATACGGAGACTTACAAGCAGTCGTTCTTCCCACGCACAATTCGTGAGTGGAACAGGGAAGGGGGGATCAGATAGTGGTACAATAAGTACCCTCCGCCACACACCGTAAGGTGGCTCGCGGAGTATAGATGTAGATGTAGATGTAGAAACGAAAGCCCCCAAAAATACTGAAAAAATTTATCGCACAGTTTATACTACACTTTGCTTATCGTGGATTTCACTGTAATAGGATAGAATCTGGCAACAAAATCGCGAAGGAAAGTGAGGCCTCCGCCACGTGTTCTAAACCCCAAGTTATCGTAAGTTCTTTTACCAAAAATACACGAAAATATTATTGAACCCAGTTACAGATTCGTTAACGCACTTCGTTTGCTTCGGAAAATATACGCACACATATTCTAAGTCCGAACCGACAAAGAAACCACCGAAATTGTTGAGCTGAACCCAAGATAATTTACACTACTGGCCATTAAAATTGCTACACCAAGAAGAAATGCAGATGATAAACGAGTATTCATTGGACAAATATATTATACTAGAACTGACATGTGGTTACATTTTCACGCAATTTGGGTGCATAGATCCTGAGAAATCAGTACCTAGAAAAACCACCTCTGGCCGCAATAATGGCCTTGATACGCCTGGGCATTGAGTCAAACAGAGCTCGGATGGCGTGTATAGGTACAGCTGCCCATGCAATTTCAACACCATACCACACTTCATCGAGAATAATGACTGGCGTATTGTGACGAGCCAGTTGCTCGGCCACCATTGACCAGACGTTCTCAGTTGGTGAGAGATCTGGAGAATGTGCCGGCTAGGGCAGCAGTCGAACATTTTCTATATCCAGAAACGCCCCTACAGGACCTGCAACATGCGGTCGTGCATTATCCTGTTGAAATGTAGGACTTCGCAGGGGTCCAGTGAAGGGTAGAGCCACGGGTCACAACACATCTGAAATGTAACTTCCACTGTTCAAAGTGCCGTCAATGCGAACAAGAGGTGACCGAGACGTGTAACCAATGGCACCCAATACCATCACGCCGGGTGATACGCCAGTATGGCGATGACGAATACACGATTCGAATGTGCGTTCACCGCGATGTCGCCAAACACGGATGCGATCATCATGATGCTGTAAACAGAACATGGATTCATCCGAAAAAATGACGTTTTGCAATTCGTGCACCCAGGTTCGTCGTCGAGTACACCATCGCAGGCGCTCCTGTCTGTGACGCAGCGTCATGCGTAACCGCAGCCACGGTCTCCGAGCTGATAGTCCGTGCTGCTGAAAAAGTCGACGAACTGTTCGTGCAGATGGTTGTTTTCTTGCACACGTCGCCATATGTTGACTCAGGGATCGAGACGTGGCTGCACGATCCGTTACAGCCGTGCGGATAAGATGCGTCATCTCGACTGCTAACATTCAATGGATCTCGACCAACGCGAGCAGCAATGTCGCGATACGATAAACCGCAATCGCTGTAGGCTACAATCCGACCTTTACCAAAGTCGGAAACGTGATGTTACGCATTTCTCCTCCTTATACGAGCCATCACAACAACGTTTCACCAGGCAACGCCGGTCAACTGTTGTTTGTGTATGAGAAATCGGTTGGAAACTTTCCTCATGTCAGCACGTTGTAGGTGTCGCCACCGGCGCCAACCATATGCTCTGAAAAGCTAATCATTTGCATATCACAGCATGAATCCTGTCGGTTAAATTTCGCGTCTGTAACACGTCATCTTCTTGGTGTAGCAATTTTAATGGCCATTAGCGTACATCAGAACATTCCGAAACAAAACCACAATTTGTTTTCAAAAGCGTGACCCCAAATAGTGAGCCTAAAACTCTCAACCGCACACGCTATCATCACTTCTTATGACTCAAGAATTGGATTTTACATTTTATACCTTTTGTCATGGTGCATTGTGGTATTCATACATTTATTTCCAATAAAACACAAATGCACCACTATTTTTTTCAAACCGTTACCCATATTTGTGCGATACTTCACAGGCTCCATCCGTCCTATAGCTCTGCCCTGGCCACTGACCAAGAGCGCGCCAAGTGTTCGACTTTATAAGCTCACGTCTCCTTGGAGATTATATGGCTTAATTATGATTATTATGTTACATTCCTCTTGTTTTAGTGTATTCAGACTTCGTTCATTGTTAAATGCAATGGTGTGGTACTAACTGATGAAGACGCATTAAGAACTGGTAAAATTTAATTTATGTCCTTTATCACACTGCACAAACATAAACACATTATTATTCAAACTGTGTGCCACTACTATTAACCATAGGACGCCCAAGCCTTTTTTTCTAACTTGGATGCCTAAGTGTGGGGCGGTGGGGGGGGGGGGAGAGGGGGGGTTCGGCGAGCCCACAGGTATCAAATAAGTTTACTGACGAAAAATTACAACTTTCAAAATGGTTTATGTATTTTAACTAAGTCATCGGTTTGTAAATGTTGTTAATTGTTATAAATATTGGATTGACTGAATAAAAAATTGACATATTGCAATACAAAATACAGATGTGTTCATATACAATAGACTACTCCGAGTCCTCAACTTCAAGGCAAGAGAAACACTTCACAATTTTTTCTGAATGTGTATTACAAACATGTTTATGACACTGTCCACAATACTGTTTTGGTTTACTTAGATTGTTGTACTTCTGCTTCTTTGATTTAGCTTTTCTTACACAAATATGGCACCGATCTTTCCCTGCAGGTGGCTGACGTGCTTCTGCTGTCACTTCTTTGATTTTGTCTCCATTGATTGAACAATTTGGTTAGATAACCCTCTTGCATTGGCACTTCTTTCTTCTACCTGCAATTTCACTAGTTCCATCCGAGCCTGCAGAAGATAAAGTTTCTGTTTGTTGTGTTTCTTTTAATTCCATCTTGGATGTTGCTGGATGAATATGGTGGTTGCATTGATAGCACAAATGTCGATGAGAGAATAAAATACAGATAGAGGCCATCTCTTTGTTCCCCTCTTGCAGGTGTACATACGCGCCATTTGATCAATGGTATCAGTTCCACCTTTAGTGGAATTATAATATGCATTTATCTCGGTTTTATTCTTCTCTCCTCCAACAGTCCCTTTATCTTGGTCCATTGTTGACATCAGTAAGTTTTTACTTGGTTTCGTTTTTGCTGTGTAGGACACCAAAGTTACTGGAGGCCTACGTGTTGGGAACTGCACTAACTCACTACAAGTTTACAAGATAAATAACAGCTCACTGACATCAACAATCGCTTCCTCTGAAAGTAAACCGATTGTTGTGAATGTCAAGGGTACCAAACAACAAGAAACTAACTTGCATTGTTGTAGAGATGAGAAATACGAAATCCCACTGAGGGAAATTTTCTATGGCATGGAAGCCTAAGGGCGGGGGGGGGGGGGGGGGGGCGGGGGTTGTTGGACCCATAATAAATTTATTTCTTTTTCTTTCAAAGCAGGAATTTTCTATAGAATATATTGACACTAACGTTTCATAAAATAGCCAACAAACAAGAACTCAAAGGGAATATGTAGTATGAAAGTTACTTGGGCAAAAGCAGGGGACATAAAAAAAATTGTGGGTTCAACGAGCCCCCCCCCCCCCCTCCCTTAGGCGTCCTAGGGTTAAACATAGAGATAAATGCTTCGCTACGCAACCGCCTTTGGCTCACGCAGCCTAGTCCTTCCACAGCCTGTCAACAACTCTGCCTCTGCGTGCGACTCCCTACGCCACTGGGCATTGTCGCCCTCCAAAGAAGAACCACTTACAGATACTACACACCAGTACCGTCACAACTTCAAAAGACAGCCCTCCAGAGCGGGAAGTCACCCCTCTGGCTGTTGCCAACTACCTGCTGACAGACACTATCTTTGACTCTCTAACAATTGACAGTCACCTCATCCTCTCTCTAGGGTTGGCACCGCGCACTACAAGTCACGTCTACCAATCGAAACTACACCTGCAAAATTCGAACTACCCCATCCACACGAATTCATTCACACGAACAGGATCGGATGGGAATGGTAACGTAAAAGTTGTAATGTGAAGAAAACGTAAGTCAACACATTACTTGCCACCATTCAGAATAGCCAAAGGGGTGATTACCGCAATGTTCATTGAATATAACAACTGGAGAAAATTAAGAAATTAGTTAAACTTCTGACTAGTTGTCAGATATCATTTTAACACACATGAAGCGGTAAGTAAGCCACGCTTCATTATAACTGCCGATTCTGTGTAAAATTTCACATATTGTTGTCCGAGAAAATTCGCACTCATTTGTAAAATAGTTTTTATTGTGAATATTAAATTGTAAACTCAACACTCTTTCACAATTCAAAACCACTAAAACTGACTCTTTTGGAAGGAGCAAGCCTCGTAGTACAAATCTTGCTTTAGTTTTCCACATAATCACCATTTTGTCATCCGTGGGGCGAGTCTTTTGATTCGTGTGTCATAGACGTCTCCCGCCGCCTTTTTCAACCAGTTATTCACTCCGATTTTCACGTCGCCGTCTTCGGAAAAGTACAGGGTGATTCAAAAAGAATACCACAACTTTAAAAATGTGTATTTAATGAAAGAAACATAATATAACCTTCTGTTATACATCATTACAAAGAGTATTTAAAAAGGTTTTTTTTCACTCGAAAACAAGTTCAGAGATGTTCAATATGGCCCCCTCCAGACACTCGAGCAATATCAACCCGATACTCCAACTCGTTCCACACTCTCTGTAGCATATCAGGCGTAACAGTTTGGATAGCTGCTGTTATTTCTCGTTTCAAATCATCAATGGTGGCTGGGAGAGGTGGCCGAAACACCATATCCTTAACATACCCCCATAAGAAAAAATCGCAGGGGGTAAGATCAGGGCTTCTTGGAGGCCAGTGATGAAGTGCTCTGTCACGGGCTGCCTGGCGGCCGATCCATCGCCTCGGGTAGTTGACGTTCAGGTAGTTACGGACAGATAAGTGCCAATGTGGTGGCGCTCCATCCTGCTGGAATATGAATTGTTGTGTTTCTTGTTCGAGCTGAGGGAACAGCCAATTCTCTAACATCTCCAGATACTGTAGTCCAGTTACAGTAGCACCTTCGAAGAAAAAGGGACCAAAAACTTTATTGGCTGAAATGGCACAGAAAACGTTCACCTTAGGCGAGCCACGTTCATACTGAGTTGTTTCCCGCGGATTCTCAGTGCCCCATATACAGACATTGTGACGGTTGACTTTCCTGTTAGTGTGGAAAGCTTTCTGTTGAGCGGTCGCCATCTTAGCATCAACTGACGCTGACGCCTAGTCAACAGCGCCTCAAGCGAACAAATGTACAACTAAATGAAACTTTATAGCTCCCTTAATTCGCCGACAGATAGTGCTTACCTCTGCCAATTGTCGTTGCAGAGTTTTAAATTCCTAAAGTTGTGGTATTCTTTTTGAATCACCCTGTATTTTCCACGAAAGTGTTCCTTAAATTTAATGACTAGATGACAGTCACTAGGTGCGAGATCGGGGCTGTGAGAGGGGTGGCTTAAAACATCCCAACCAAACGAAGTCAACAACTCTTGTGTGGGAGGAGCGGTGTGCGGAACCGCATTGTCATCATACTCCAGTTGTCGACATCCCGCTACGTTTGTTTCGCATGGCTCTGCAAAGTTTCCTCATGCACTCACAATATCTCGCAGCATTTACTGCCCCACCTGTTTCGAAAAAATCAACGAGCAGAACCTCTTTCTTGTCCGAAGACAATGACACCATGATTTCCCTGCTGTTTTCTGAGTTTTGTATTATTTGGCTGAAGGAGAATGAGCATGGCGCAACTGCATTGATTGTCATTTGCTCTCTGGCGTCTAACAACCCTACCACAACAAAGGTCAAAATTTAATAATGATTGTGGTGTTGCTCACGCTGCTAAATACTGCATCTTCGGGCAACAACAAAGTTATTATGTGGCAGGTGTCATTAGAGCACAGCTAATAAAGTCATTTCATGAAATAATGGATAAACTAGGCACTCATCTTTTCCCACGCTGGTCTCGTTGTGAACTCATGGCTCAATCGTCGAAAATCTAGGTAGTGATGATTTCAAGCTCGGATGCAAAGAGGCCTAGGTTTTATTCTGCGATATTCAAAAGTTTTATAGATGTGTTCTTGAAGATTAAATCTTTGAAAGTTAGCACAATGGTGATGTAACAAAATAATCAGCACTCCGAATTTAAGTTACACTTCCTTTTAATTGCTTTTATTGCAATATCACGTAACACACAAAACATCACTTTACAATATAAAACATACTTGAAAATATCTTCCTCACTGTTAAAGTTCACATTTTATAAGGTGACGACAATATGCGTCTTTCCAACATGACGTCCAAGACTTGACTTTCTCAAGGTCCGACTCTGTAACTAATAACCGCTTGCGCGCCCAAAAATCAGAGTTAAAAGTACGTCGAAGATCATAGTGATAAAAGAAAGAATACACATAAGAATAATATCATTGCAATATAAACACATCGATGTATAAAAGTACCTCTACATTAATGAAATCAAATCTGAATGTTGTCTCAGAAATACAGGGTGATTCAAAAAGAATACCACAACTTTAAAAATGTGTATTTAATGAAACAAACATAATATAACCTACTGTTGTACATCATTACAAAGAGTATTTAAAAAGGTTTTTTTTTCACTCAAAAACAAGTTCAGAGATGTTCAATATGGCCCCCTCCAGACACTCGAGCAATATCAACCCGATACTCCAACTCGTTCCACACTCTCTGTAGCATATCAGGCGTAACAGTTTGGATAGCTGCTGTTATTTCTCGTTTCAAATCATCAATGATGGCTGGGAGAGGTGGCCGAAACACCATATCCTTAACATACCCCCATAAGAAAAAATCGCAGGGGGTAAGATCAGGGCTTCTTGGAGGCCAGTGATGAAGTGCTCTGTCACGGGCTGCCTGGCGGCCGATCCATCGCCTCGGGTAGTTGACGTTCAGGTTTCATAACTAACCTTTTTCGTAGGACTCTCCATACAGTTGATGTGGAATTTGCAGCTCTGTGCTAGCTCTGCGAGTCGATTTTCCTGGGCTGCGAACAAATGCTTGCTGGATGCGTGCTACATTTTCATCACTCGTTCTCGGCCGTCCAGAACTTTTCCCTTTGCACAAACACCCATTCTCTGTAAACTGTTTATACCAACGTTTAATACACCACCTATCAGGAGGTCTAACACCATACGTCGTTCGCAATGCACGCCGAACAACTGTCGTCGATTCACTTCTGCCGTACTCAATAACACAAAAAGCTTTCTGTTGAGCGGTCGCCATCTTAGCATCAACTGACGCTGACGCCTAGTCAACAGCGCCTCAAGCGAACAAATGTACAACTAAATGAAACTTTATAGCTCCCTTAATTCGCCGACAGATAGTGCTTAGCTCTGCCTTTTGTCGTTGCAGAGTTTTAAATTCCTAAAGTTGTGGTATTCTTTTTGAATCACCCTGTATGTTAACTACTTTACAGAAACACAGTAGAATATTGCTGGTATCGTGAGGTTCAGGTGAGGTGCCGTAATGGTTGCGTAATTCAAGTACCATCACAGGCGTATGGTGATAAACCCCAGTTTCATCTCCTGCCACTATAGAGTTGAGAAAAACATCGGTCAAGAAATTCGCGAGCAGCACTCACTCTGTTCATTTAGTGTGCTTCGGTAAGCATCTGGGGCACCCATCGCTCACACAACTTGCGATAATTTAGTCGATCAGTTACTATTTAGCGAACAACAGTTCGTGAAATGTTTTGACAAACTGCATGCGGGTTGTCGACTGTCAAACAGCAATCGGAGAGAAAATGTTCTTCAGTTTTCTGCACCACATCATCAATCATCACAGACGGACTTCCGCTTCTGTCTTCATCGTGAATTTCCGTCCTTCCAAAATTGAAACTCTTCATCCATTTCGTCACCTGCTGTCTCGACATTACGTCCTCTCCATAAACTGAAACAATTTCGTGATGAATCGTAGAGGCGTTCATGCCCCTGGCATTTAGGTAGCGAATTACAGAGCGCACTTGGCACTTGGCGGGAGCCAGAATGAGAAGGCACATTTCTAACAATCACCACAAAACTAATCTGCGAGCTAATGATTGTTGGGAATGCTCGTTCCTTCCGCTGGCTTCTCGCTACACGACAATGGTACCAACTTTCCCCACGGACATTCCATTCTAAAACTACATGCCTCGTAATTTTAGTACAGCGCGCCGGCTTGCCATGCCGGGGGGCCCGGGTTCGATTCCCGGCTGGGTTGGAGATTTTCTCCGCTCTGGGGACTGGGTGGTTGTGTCGTCTTCATCCTCATCGACGCGCAAGTCGCCGAAGTGGCGTCACCTCAATCAGGCAATCAGGTCTGACCGCCGGGAGGTTCTCGCCACACGACATTTTGTTTCAGTTTTAGTTTCCGGATAACCCTCGTATAAAAGCGATAAACCTAAAAATATTAAAGATTCGTGGGCATTTTTATCTACATTTTTGTCTTAATCGCTTTTATGACAGTATTAAACTTCCGATTCGTTAAGGAATCGAACATGCATGTAAGACAACTCCAAACCTCTGATTAGTTTACAAATGAGTTATTTATTATTCTGGATTCACAATGTGAGTACATTTTTCCAGCACCTATTCTAGATTACAGTAAGTCACTAATTATTGTTCTGCACTCTTCTCTATTTGTCCATAAATCTTCAGGAATGTTGTTCTTCCTCATTGCTGACTGAACTCCCTGTATCCATGTATCAGGTGGTCGTCCCCTTTTTCTTCTTCCAATTGGTACCCAGTCGATTATGCATTTTGGTAGCCTTTCCTGTTCCATTCGTCTGATGTGTCCATACCATTTAAGTTGTTTGTGCTCGATGAAATCAATAATAGAATTTTTACATTTCATCTTGTCTCTGATTACTTCATTTCTTATTCTTTCTCGTCTTGATATTCTTGCTGAACGTCTCCAGAAATCCATTTCAGTGGCTAATAATTTTGATTTCAGTTGCCATTTTGTTGTCCACACTTCTGAACCATATGTAATAATGCTCCTAACTATTGTTTTAAAAATCCTTATTTTGTTATCAGTTGTTATGTGTTTGTCCCAGAGAATTCCATTCAATAAAGAGATTGTCGTCTTTCTAGAATTTATTCTTGATCTAATTTCTTTGTCCTGTTTCCCATCATTTGTAATTTTCACACCTAAATATTTATATTCCTCAGTAGCTGTTATTGTTCCCATCCCTTCTTCTAATATTAAGTCTCCATTCACTCCACCAATTACCATGTACTTTGTTTTATTCATGTTTACATTTAGACCTGATTTTTTATGTTCTTGAATCAATTTTCTGGTCATATACTCCATGTCCTCATAGTCTTGGGCTATAATCAGTTGGTCATCTGCAAATTGTAGCGAGTATATTGTTCTATCATTTATTGGTATTCCCATAGCATGACATTTTTTCTTCCAATTCTGTAAAGTTACTTCTGTATATATTTTATACAACGTAGGTGAGATGCTACATCCTTGACGTAATCCTTTTGTGACTTGGAATCCATGTGATAGATATTTACCAATTTTTATTTTTGAAATAGAATTTTTATATAAATTTTGAATTGCTTTAATTATTCTTGGATTTATTCCTATTGATATTAAAGCTTTCCATAAACTGGATAAAGGCACACTATCATAGGCTTTTTCTATATCTATGAATACTAAATGTATAGGTTGTGCCCGAACCATTTTTTTTTCAATAATTTGTTGTAGGCAAAAGATATGATCAATTGTTGATCTTCCAGCTCTAAAACCTGCTTGTTCTTCAGCCTCCTTTTCTTTGTATTCTTGTTCTAACAAATATTTAATAATTCTTCCATATAATCTACTGAAGGTTAATGTGTTAAATATTCGTCATTAAGCATGTAAGCGAAAACTGTTTTAAAAAACGTTTTAAATTACTTTTAAGGTCGCTAATTGCTCTGATTATCAAACACTGGATGTGAGTAATCTGGGTAATTCACATTCCTTTTTAAGGGAAAGCTCTTTCTTCACGTATCTGAATGCTCATGCTGTCATGTCTCCCGAACTGTGCTCCGTACAACGACATAATTTTGCTGGAAAATTCAATGGTATTTTCGACACTGCCAGCGAAAATGTGTTCCTAATAGAGAGAGTAGTAAAGGACTGATAAATTAAGATGTCATGTCTGGTATTGAAGCTCTATTGTATGAACAGGAAAAACTTTTTCCCTTTCGTTATTTTGTGGGGGATGTCATCGAGCAAAGTTTCGGAAGGGTTTGAAATTACGTGGAAAGTTTGTCACTATTCTCAAGTACTGTATGAATATAGTCTGGGTAATTAGAACGCCAGGAGTTGTAGTGCTTCAGAAGATAAACAGAGTTCATAACTATAATACTTGTTTAGTATGGCAAAGCCAGAACTTCAGACTGTACCTCTTAATGAGAAGATGTCAGAATTTTACAAGGGTGTGGTGAAAAGTTATGCCTCCGAATTTGTTATGTGAAAATTCTTAGACATTTGAAAATAAAACAAACATTATTATTCTACATCTTCATTCTTGGACGTCTACGTACGAGGTGCATTCAAGTTCTAAGGCCTCCGATTTTTTTTCTCCAGACTAGAAAGAGATAGAAACATACGCATTGTTTTAAAATGACGTCGCGTTCATTGTCAATACGTCCCAGAGATGGCATCACCGTACGGCAGATGGAATTTTACCGCCAGCAGCGAGAACGAGAACTGTTTTAAATACTTAAAATGGCGCCGTTTTCCTAACTTGAACAGCGTGCAATCATTCGTTTTCTGAATTGGCGTGGTGTGAAACCAATTGAAATTCATCGACAGTTGAAGGAGACACGTGGTGATGGAGTTATGGATGTGTCGTAAGTGCGTTCGTGGGTGCGACGGTTTAATGAAGGCAGAACATCGTGTGACAACAAACCGAAAAAACCTCGGGCTCGCACGAGCCGATCTGACGACACGATCGAGAAAGTGGAGAGAATTGTTTTGGGGGATCACCGAATGACTGTCGAACAGATCGCCTCCAGAGTTGGCATTTCTGTGGGTTCTGTGCACACAATCCTGCACGACGACCTGAAAATGCGAGAAGTGTCATCCAGGTGGGTGCCACGAATGCTGACGGACGACCACTCAGCTGCCCGTGTGGCACGTTGCCGAGCAATGTTGACGTGCAACGACAGCACGAATGGGACTTTCTTTTCGTCGGTTGTGACAATGGATGAGACGTGGATGCCATTTTTCAATCCAGAAACAAAGCGCCAGTCAGCTCAATGGAAGCACACAGATTCACCGCCACCAAAAAAATTTCGGGTAACCGCCAGTGCTGAAAAAATGATGATGTTCTGGGACAGCGAGGGCGTAATCCTTACCCATTGCGTTCCAAAGGGCACTACGGTAACAGGTGCATCCTACGAAAATGTTTTGAAGAACAAATTCCTTCCTGCACTGCAACAAAAACGTCCGGGAAGGGCTGCACGTGTGCTGTTTCGCCGAGACAACGCACCCGCACATCGAGCTAACGTTACGCAACAGTTTCTTCGTGATAACAACTTTGAAGTGATTCCTCATGCTCCCTACTCGCCTGACCTGGCTCCTAGTGACTTTTGGCTTTTTCCAACAATGCAAGACACTCTGCGTGGCCGCACATTCACCAGCCGTGCTGCTATTGCCTCAGCGATTTTCCAGTGGTCAAAACAGACTCCTAAAGAAGCCTTCGCTGCTGCCATGGAATCGTGGCGTCAGCGTTGTGAAAAATGTGTAAGTCTGCAGGGCGATTTCGTCGAGAAGTAACGCCAGTTTCATCGATTTCGGGTGAGTAGTTAATTAGAAAAGAAATCGGAGACCTTAGAACTTGAATGCACGTCGTACTTATTTCTCGGCGCAGTCACCCTGACGATGCCCGCCCGGCTAGCCGCACGGTCTTACGCGCTGCTTCACGAGTGTGAAGCCGTGCCGGTCCCCAGCACGAACCTGCCCGGTGGATTGATTAGTGTCGAGGTCCGGAGTGCCGGCCAGTCTGTGGACGGTTCTTAGGCGGTTTTCCATCTGCCTCGGCGGATGCGGACTGGTTCCCCTTATTCCAACTCAGTTACACGATGTCAACGATTGCTGCGCAAACACTGTCTCCACATACGTGTACACCATAATTACTCTACCACCCGAACATGTGGGGTTACACTCGTCAGGTATGAGAAGTCCCTGGAAAGGGGGGGGGGGATATCACTGGGGGCCGAACCGCACAATAACCCTGGGTTCGGTGTAGGGGAGGCAGTGGGGTGGATGGACTGCTGCGGCCTGCTGTGGGGCTGTGAACCACTGAGGGCTACGGCAGAACGAGGCCTCTCTGTCGTTTCTGGGTCCCCAGTTCAATACACACACATAAACACACAACCTTAAGATTAGCACATTCCTGCTGACGAAAGACCAGTTTCTTTGATTTTCTTGACGGAGCCACAACCTCACCTCTGCTTGTACCGCTTCATCACTATCAAGGCAAAGTCTTTTGAGTATCAATTCCCCCCGAAGGGGGTGGGCTGGCAGCAGCTTAGTATGCCATTCTTCAGCCTACAGACTTTGTTAAAAATATGAAGAGAATAAATAATAAAAACAGGCGATAAAATCGGAGACTTAAAGAGTAACATGGCGAAAAAAAAATCGTGTAACGTAAAACAAAGAACAGAGGGATGATGATGAAAATAAAATACATATGAAGCAGACAGGTAAAACAATAGACACACAATTAAAAAAACACGACGACAGTCTAGTTTCTGTTCGTAAAAGACATAAAAATCACACCCAGCGACAGCACGGTTTCTGTTCGCAACACGAGAAAGACGAACAACACTGAACAGTCACTGGAACACTGCACTAAAAAGTTGGCAAATGTGACATACCACAGCCGAGAGCAGGTGGGGGAAAACTGGACAGGTGATGGGAAAATAAAAAAGGGGGGAAAGGAGAGTAAAAGCGAAGGGGGGAACCGGGAAAGGAGCTGATGGAGGATGAGGACCCATAAGAGGGGAGGGGGGCAGACGCGACAGGGAGTGGGGTAGGCAGAGGAGGGGAAAACAAAAGGACTTGGGGGGTGGAGAAGGGAGGTAGGGAGAGGTTTAGTGGGGAGAAAACAGGACGGAAGGGGGGGGAAGAGGGAGCCCAGGGAAAGGACAGAGGAAAGGAGGGGGAGTGAGGATCAGAGTTGATAGGAGGGATAAATGGAGGGAGAGAGGGCATCGTCCGGGAGTTGATGGAAGCCACTTTGGGAAAGGAGATGTAGGGTGTAGAGATGGAGGGTAGGGGGGACACAACAGTGAAGACGTGGCAGGGGATGGGGATGGGAGAGGAGAGGAGCAACCAGGGCGTGAGGGGGATCAAAGGCAAAGTCCTCTGAGTGCTGTTTAAATTTGGAAACAGATGCAAATCTCACAGGGCCAAGTTGGGACTGTATGGGGGAAAGGTCGATGACAGTGAACCAAAGGCGTCGGATTGTGGTAATATCGCAGCACTCGTGTGTGGTCTGGCGTTGTTATGCTGAAAGAGAAGGCGCTCCTTGCGTGGACAAACTCGTAGGATTCGAAATTCTATAACATCACGCTGTTTCTCACGTACCGTCGTAATTACGTTACACACCGACGTGTTACACGCTGTAATTCGGAGCCCTCTAGTGGCACAAGGCTGCGAACATGTAGACATCTACATCTACATCTCTACTTCGCAAGCCACGTGAAGTTGTGTGGCGGAGGATACCTTGGGTACCTCTATCGGTTCTCCCATCTATTCCAGTCTCGTATTGTTCGTGGAAAGAAAGATTGTCGGTATGCCTCTGTGTTGGCTCTAATCTCTCTGATTTTATCCTCATGGCCTCTTCGCGAGATAAACGTAGGAGGGAGTAATATACTGCTTGACTCCTCGGTGAAGGTATGTTCTCGAAAAACCCCGTACCGAGCTACTGAGCGTCTCTCTTGCAGAGTCTTCCACTGGAGTCTATCTATCATCTCCGTAACGCTTTCGCGATTACTAAATGATCCTGTAACGAAGCGCGCTGCTCTCCGTTGGATCTTCTCTATATAGATATGTTGTTGTTGTGGTCTTCAGTCCTGAGACTGGTTTGATGCAGCTCTCCATGCTACTCTACCCTGTGCAAGCTTCTTCATCTCCCAGTGCTTACTGCAACCTGCATCCTTCTGAGTCTGCTTAGTGTATTCATCTCTTGGTCTCCCTCTACGATTTTTACCCTCCACGCTGCCCTCCAATGGTAAATTGGTGATCCCTTGATGCCTCAGAACATGTCGTACCAACTGATCCCTTCTTCTGGTCAAGTTGTGCCACAAACTTCTCTTCTCCCCAATCCTATTCAATACTTCCCCATTAGTTATGTGATCTACCCATCTAATCTTCAGCATTCTTCTGTAGCATATAGATATAGTAAGTTCATAACTTTTCTTTACATTTAAAAAGCTATAAGAATTTTCACATAAAATTTTCTGAGTCATTACTTTTCAGCACAGCATCCAAAATTTTTCAATTCGGCCAGTAATTGTGTGAAATATTGAAAATTAGCAATGGATGCATTTACATAATACCAGTGAAAGCCGAAGACTCATACCAGAAGTGAATGTGTGGATTGGATTTACAAACAAGAGCGTTTATGGGCCTTTTTTTTTTGCGGGAGAGTCATTTACAGGAGAAATCTACCTTGATATGCTGGAGCAGTCTCTGAAACGACAGCTTCATCATGGCGTTGCTGTTTCCAGCAGGGTAGAGCACTCCTTACTCTGCCGTCAGAGTAAACGAGTACGTAAATCGAAGATTCGTCAATCAAATTCGTAAGCAGAGGTTCAAAAGGTCTATGGACTTCGCGTCCACCTGATTCGATACCTTTAATTTCTTCGGAACCGCGTTACTGCTACGGTCGCAGGTTGGAATCCTGCATCGGGCATGGATGTGTGTGATGTCCTTAGGTTAGTTATGTTTAAGTAGTTCTAAGTTCTAGGGGACTGATGACCTTAGATGTTGAGTCCCATAGTGCTCAGAGCCATTTGAACCACCAGAGTTCGAATCTGAGATTCAGGGTGGGCTATTCCACAAGAGATGGTACAGAATGTCGGTCTGCTCTTTAATGGTAGGACCAAAGTTTTGAAGTGGACCCAGCTCATGTTGATATGCGACGAATATGCATACACAGATTGACAGTATAGAGATACGTTCCTTTTTGTTACAGTGTCAATTATTTCGGTGAAATAAATGGAGCCACCCTGTACTGATCCGTGTATAACAGTTCTGTTGATAAAGGTTTGCTCCTTCGAAATGCTTGTAGTGCTTTGATATTGTGAAAGACGGCTGAGCCTACATTTTAATATTCATTTAAACGACCAAGAAGTTATATTCATTATAGATAAAATCTATTTTTCAATTGACCATGTGTATTGCATTCTTTTATTAAAATGACCAGTTTAAGATACATATGGATCGCATTCATGTCTGATTGTATTGGTTACAAATGTGATCCGTCGAACTTAGTACCTAAGTTTCCAGGTTAGTGTCGTAAATTTTATGAAACGGTAGTGGGGACACAAGTACCCTCCTCCTCACGCCGCTAGCTAGGTTACAAACTATAGATACAGATGCAGTAGCATGGAATGTAGAGCTGCGAGGACAATGCAATCATGGGCGAATATGTCTACAAGGGTTAGTTACAAAGACGGAGAAAATAAATTTAAATTACGTAATTATGTTAACTAAGTGGACACGCATCTTGCCATTCGTTGTCGTCCTCGTTTGCCGAAATGCAAATGGGTATTTCGGCGTCAGTGTTTAACAGGAACCCACCCATGCGGACTGGTATCTGTACGTTAGCAGCTACAACCACAAACTAGGACCTTGGTGAGTCGAGCGGAGGCTGTTTCAGACGCTGTAAACCTGCGGAAAGAACTGAGTTTTCAAAGGGCACGTCCGAAACCGCCGACCATTATCGCAAGCCATCCACCAAAGTCTTCAAAGACCCACGAGGACATAAAGAAGCTTGGATCTTTGTCATTTTGTGGTTCAGTAAAGGAAAGATTAGCTACATCTACATCTACATCTACATTTATACTCCGCAAGCCACCCAAAGGTGTGTGGCGGAGGGCACTTTACGTGCCACTGTCATTACCTCCCTTTCCTGTTCCAGTCGCGTATGGTTCGCGGGAAGAACGACTGTCTTAAAGCCTCCGTGCGCGCTCTAATCTCTCTAATTTTACATTCGTGATCTCCTCGGGAGGTATAGGTAGGGGGAAGCAATATATTCGATACCTCATCCAGAAACGCACCCTCTCGAAACCTGGCGAGCAAGCTACACCGCGATGCAGAGCGCCTCTCTTGCAGAGTCTGCCACTCGAGTTTGTTAAACATCTCCGTAACGCTATCACGGTTACCAAATAACCCTGTGACGAAACGCGCCGCTCTTCTTTGGATCTTCTCTATCTCCTCCGGCAACCCGATCTGGTACGGATCCCACACTGATGAGCAATACTCAAGTATAGGTCGCACGAGTGTTTTGTAAGCCACCACCTTTGTTGATGGACTACATTTTCTAAGCACTCTCCCAATGAATCTCAACCTGGTACCCGCCTTACCAACAATTAATTTTATATGATCATTCCACTTAAAATCGTTCCGCACGCATACTCCCAGATATTTTACAGAAGTAAGTGCTACCAGTGTTTGTTCCGCTATCATATAATCGTACAATAAAGGATCCTTCTTTCTATGTATTCGCAATACATTACATTTGTCTATGTTAAGGGACAGTTGCCACTCCCTGCACCAAGTGCCTATCCGCTGCAGATCTTCCTGGATTTCGCTACAATTTTCTAATGCTGCAACTTCTCTGTATACTACAGCATCATCCGCGAAAAGCCGCATGGAACTTCCGACACTATCTACTAGGTCATTTATATATATTGTGAAAAGCAATGGACCCACAACACTCCCCTGTGGCACGCCAGAGGTTACTTTAACGTCTGTAGACGTCTCTCCATTGATAACAACATGCTGTGTTCTGTTTGCTAAAAACTCTGCAATCCAGCCACACAGCTGGTCTGATATTCCGTAGGGTCTTACCTTATCAGGCGACAGTGCGGAACTGTATCGAACGCCTTGCGGAAGGTAAGAAAAATAGCATCTACCTGGGAGCCTGTATCTAATATTTTCTGGGTCTCATGAACAAATAACGCGAGTTGGGTCTCACACGATCGCTGTTTCCGGAATCCATGTTGATTCCTACATAGTAGATTCTGGGTTTCCAAAAACGACATGATACTCGAGCAAAAAACATGTTCTACAATTCTACAACAGATCGACGTCGGAGATATAGGTCTATAGTTTTGCGCATCTGCTCGACGACCCTTCTTGAAGACTGGGACTACCTGTGCTCTTTTCCAATCATTTGGAACCCTCCGTTCCTCTAGAGACTTGCGGTACACGGCTGTTAGAAGGGGGGCAAGTTCTTTCGCGTACTCTGTGTAGAATCGAATTGGTATCCCGTCAGATCCAGTGGACTTTCCTCTGTTGAGTGATTCCAGTTGCTTTTCTATTCCTTGGACACTTATTTCGATGTCAGCCATTTTTTCGTTTGTGCGAGGATTTAGAGAAGGAACTGCAGTGCGGTCTTCCTCTGTGAAACAGCTTTGGAAAAAGGTGTTTAGTATTTCAGCTTTACGCGTGTCATCCTCTGTTTCAATGCCATCATCATCCCGGAGTGTCTGGATGTGCTCCTGAACAGACAAAATCAATTCAGCCTCACCATTCAGCAAAAATTTGACAAGTCTTGAGAGCGGTGAAATTTGATTTGGGCCTCAGAAGGCCAGGAATATACAGGATGCTGTGTGGATGTGGACAGCTGTATGCCAGGAAGACTGTGCACGGTTGCACAGCTGCATTGAAGTGGCCTGGTGTGGAGGACAGCCATTGGATTCCGGAAGTGCGTTGCAGGAAGAGTGTGCCAGCCATTGGTTCCTCAGGAAAACAGTACCAAAGAGTTAAATATTTTATTGAGATTCATGACATTACACTCCTAGCATAGCGGCGAGGTGGGCACACCCCTCTAACAAGGGGAGGCCGCCAATTGTGAAATTCAGATTCGATTCATACTGCGCATAATAAAAGCTCATGGCCAGAGGTGTAATGTGGCAAAGCACCAAGATGCACTTCTCAGCCGTTGTCGAGAAAACCGACAGTTAAAAGAAACCGTTGCGGTGAAATACTCTCTACGATTTGTAACTTCCTACAGCGTCGTGGCGCAGCGGTAAGCGCTCGGGATCGCAATCCGAAGGTCACCGGATCGAATGTCGCACCATGCCACTTTTTTTTTTAGTATTTGTTATTTGTAATTATAAAATTCACAGCAATCAGTTGCAACAATTATGCATATAATAAGTTGTTGAAAGTCGTTTGTCGTGGAAAAACTGGCGACCTCGAACATGATTATGTTTTCTGCAAACAAAGTTCTATTTCACAAATGTTATTAATTGTCTTCATAATGTTTACACGTGTAGTTAACGGAAGACGTAGAAACGATATTCCGAAACGAATACGTATAGTGTAAGTCAAACGTTCGAATTGGAGACCCCATGATATATATATATATATATATATATATATATATATATTTGAATTACAAAAAACAAATACTAAAAAAAAAGTTTCCATGGCGCGAGATTCGATCCGGCGACCTTCGACTTATGAACCCAAGCACTTACCGCTGCGCCACGACGCTATAGGAAGTTATACATCGTAGAGAGTATTTCACCGCAACGGTTTCTATTAACTGTCGATTTTCTCGACAACGGCTGAGAAGTGCATCTTGGTGCTTTGCCACATTAAACCTCTGGCCATGAGCTTTTATTATGCGTAGTATGAATCGAATCTGAATTTCACAATTGGCGGCCTCCCCTTGTAAGTTGCATAGCGTGGATGACATGCGATGCACTGTGCTAGCCTTGACGTCTGCTCCCAGGAATGCTGACACCCTGAAGCCCATTCAACGGCTTGTACCTCAGTTAGGTGTGTCCGGGCTGCTTGCAGAAGCCGCCAGTGGTGTGGAAGCCTGCCAGAATACTCCAGTTAGATGTGTTTTGGCTGCGTATGGAAAGTGCCAGTGCTGTGGAAGCCTGCCAGAATTCTCCAGTTGGGCAAGTTGTGCCTGGTTGTGGAAGGTGCCAGTGGTGTGGAAGTGTGCCAGAATTCTCCAGTTACACGTATCATGGCTACTTATGGAATGTGCCAGTGTTGTGAAAGTATGCCAGAATTCTCCATTTGGGCGTGTTGTGGCTAGTTGTAGACTGGTAGAAGCCGACCTCGGGGAAGATCAGTTTGGATCCCGTAGAAATTTTGAAACACGTGAGGCAATACTGACCTTATGCATTATCTTAGAAGAAAGATTAAAGAAAGGCAAACCTACGTTTCTAGCATTTGTAGACTTAGAGAAAGCTTTTGACAATGTTAACTGGAATACTCTCTTTCAAATTCTAAAGGTGACAGGGGTAAAATACAGGGAGCGAAAGGCTATTTACAATTTGTACAGAAACCAGATGGCAGTTGTAAGAGTCGAGGGACATGAAAGGGAAGCAGTGGTTGGGAAGGGAGTGAGAGAGGGTTGTAGCCTCTCCCCGATGTTATTCAATCTGTATATTGAGCAAGCAGTAAAGGAAACAAAAGAAAAATTTGGAGTAGGTATTTAAATCCAGGGAGAGGAAATAAAAACTTTGAGGTTTGCCGATGACATTGTAATTCTGTCAGCGACAGCAAAGGACTTGGAAGAGCAGTTGAACGGAATGGACAGTGTCTTGAAAGGAGGACATAAGATGAACATCAAGAAAAGCAAAACGAGGATAATGGAATGTAGTCGAATTAAGTCGGGTGATGCTGAAGGGAATTAGATTAGGAAATGAGACACTTAAAATAGTAAAGGAGGTTTGCTATTTCGGGAGCAAAGTAGCTGATGATTGTGGAAGTAGAGAGGATATAAAATGTAGACTGTCAATGGCAAGGAAAGTGTTTCTGAAGAAGAGAAATTTGTTAACGTCGAGTAAAGATTTAAGTGTCAGGAAGTCGTTTCTGAAAGTATTTGTATGGAGTGTAGCCATGTATGGAAGTGAAACATGGACGATAACCAGTTTGGACAAGAAGAGAATAGAAGCTTTCGAAATGTGGTGCTACAGAAGAATGCTGAAGATTAGGTGGGTAGATTACGTAACTAATGAGGAGGTATTGAATAGGATTGGGGAGAAATTTGTGGCACAAGTTGACTAGAAGAAGGGACCGGTTGGTAGGACATGTCCTGAGGCATCAAGGGATTACAAATTTAGCATTGGAGGGCAGTGTGGAGGGTAAAAATCGTATTGGGAGACCACGAGATGAATACACTAAGCAGATTCAGAAGGATGTAGGTTGCAGTAGGTACTGGAAGATGAAGGAACTTGCACAGGATAGATTAGCATGGAGAGCTGCATCAAACCAGTCTCAGGACTCAAGACGACAACAACAACAACAACGTTGCTAGTTGTGGTAGGCGCCAGTGATGTGGAGGCCTGCCAGAATTCTCCAGTTAGACGTATCGTGGCTGTTTATGGAAAGCGCCAGTGTTGTGAAGTCTACCAGAATTCTCCATGTGTTTGAAATACCATCTCCCAGCTTATAAGCAGACAACACTCTCATTGGCCCATGCACACCTAAACCTCACCACGAAAACCCTTCTAAGATAGCCAGTGTTTCTAATCCACAATGGGTACACAATCACCTTTCGTCATTGAGATGTACAGAAAGTAAGACTGAGTACTGAAAGTGGCAATTTAAGAGCCAGTTTTAAACATCTGCTATTCAAAGGACAAGTTGTTTCTGGGACAGCATCATAAAAGAAGTAGTCGAGATCCAGAATACTGGAAACATCCTTGGTTTCCAGTTAAGGACAGCTTGTAACCTGGTCATCAGAAGACTGATGTGGATGCAGTCTTGCAACCAAAACATTGGCTTATATGGCGCTGGATCGGGTAACAGTGACGTCACAAGTCGTAGCGCCGGTGTATGAAGATGCCAGTAGCAGCCACATTTGACAACGGCTGAGGACTAACCCGTCAGAAGTCATGGGTTTTAAACCACTTAACGCACCTGGAAACGTCGTAGAATTTTATCGATTTTGTTTGTCTGTTTGCAGGTAGGACCTGCACGTCTGTAGTCATGGCACAATTTAAATTCCCACACTAAAGTGCCATTAGCACACTGCTAGAGAAGCCAAAAACTAAATGGCGGAGCCAGTCACCTCTTTTATCTGCGAGGAGCACCATTTCAGTTGTAGTGGCGCGCTGTTACTCTGGTGTGGAGATTTAAATGCATTCAAGATCTGTTCACGTAAAAAAAGTTATTCATGAAAACAAACAAAAAACGGGATACTTTTCATGGAGATTACGTGATTTATTGTATTCTTTTATTTTTTATACGAGGGCAGTTCAATAAGTAATGCAACACATTTTTTTTTCTCGGCCAATTTTGGTTCAAAAAACCGGAAATTTCTTGTGGAATATTTTAAAACATTCCCGCTTCGTCTCGTATAGTTTCATCGACTTCCGACAGGTGGCAGCGCTGTACGGAGCTGTTAAGATGGCGTCTGTAACGGATGTGCGTTGCAAACAACGGGCAGTGATCGAGTTTCTTTTGGTGGAAAACCAGGGCATCTCAGATATTCATAGGCGCTTGCAGAATGTCTACGGTGATCTGGCAGTGGACAAAAGCACGGTGAGTCGTTGGGCAAAGCGTGTGTCATCATCGCCGCAAGGTCAAGCCCGCGTGCGGGCCGGCCGTGCACAGCTGTGACTCCTGCAATGGCGGAGCGTGCGAACACACTCGTTCGAGATGATCGACGGATCACCGTCAAACAACTCAGTGCTCAACTTGACATCTCTGTTGGTAGTGCTGTCACAATTGTTCACCAGTTGGGATATTCAAAGGTTTGTTCCCGCTGGGTCCCTCGTTGTCTAACCGAACGCCGTAAAGAGCAAAGGAAAACCGTCTGTGCGGAATTGCTTGCTCGTCATGTGGCTGAGGATGACAATTTCTTGTCAAAGATTGTTACAGGCGATGAAACATGGGTTCATCACTTCGAACCTGAAACAAAACGGCAATCAATGGAGTGGCGCCACACCCACTCCCCTACCAAGAAAAAGTTTAAAGCCATACCCTCAGCCGGTAAAGTCACGGTTACAGTCTTCTGGGACGCTGAAGGGGTTATTCTGTTCGATGTCCTTCCCCACGGTCAAACGATCAACTCTGAAGTGTATTGTGCTACTCTTCAGAAATTGAAGAAACGACTTCAGCGTGTTCGTAGGCACAAAAATCAGAACGAACTTCTCCTTCTTCGTGACAACGCAAGACCTCACACAAGTCTTCGCACCCGAGAGGAGCTCACAAAACTTCAGTGGACTGTTCTTCCTCATGCACCCTACAGCCACGATCTCGCACCGTCGGATTTCCATATGTTTGGCCCAATGAAGGACGCAATCCGTGGGACGCACTACGCGGATGATGAAGTTATTGATGCAGTACGACGTTGGCTCCGACATCGACCAGTGGAATGGTACCGTGCAGGCATACAGGCCCTCATTTCAAGGTGGCGTAAGGCCGTAGCATTGAATGGAGATTACGTTGAAAAATAGTGTTGTGTAGCTAAAAGATTGGGGAATAACCTGGTGTATTTCAATGCTGAATAAAACAACCCCTGTTTCAGAAAAAAAAAATGTATTGCATTACTTATTGAACTGCCCTCGTAGTAACCTTTCATCTATGTTCGAGACATATATTAAGCATACTCCTCCTTCCCACTTTGTTTCCACGTCTCCCTTCCTCTATCCTTCCACCTCATGTTCCCACCTCACCTCCTCCTCCCCCCCACTCTTTTTCCATTTCCTTCACCCCCCTCTCTGACAATATCCTCAGCCCTGCCTCTGACCATATCGCCCTTCCCCTTTCTCATTCAATCTCCACCTCCCCTTCTACCATTTCCACCTGACCACAACCCCTCTACACCATTCACCTGCTTCACGCACCCCCTCTCCTCCCATTGTCAGTCCCTTCACTGTTGACCTCAACCTATTCCCAGCCCTACTCATTGGCATGTGTAGCCCCTGCAATAAAACAAGCTGATACTACTCCCACAACGTGCCTGTCATGCAGGGCAGTTAGTGTATGACAGTCCAAGCAGCAGGTCGTGAGAGGACAGTGCAAATTACCCGTGCAGAAAAAGGCAGCATGCTCATGGTGTATGGACAGTGTACAAAGAATGTAATTCGTTCTTGTACTGTGTATAGACATCAACTACACTACCAGCCATTAAAATTGCTACACCACGAAGATGACGCGTTACAGATGCGAAATTTAACCGACAGGAACAAGATGATGTGATATGCAAATGATGAGCTTTTCAGAGCATTCACACAAGGTTGGCGCCGGTGGGGACACCTAAATCGTGCTGACATGAGGAGAGTTTCCAATCGATTTCTCATGCACAAACAGCAGTTCACCGGCGTTGCCTGGTGAAACGTTGTGATGCCTCGTATAAGGAGGGGAAAAGCGTACCGTCGCGTTTCCGACTCTGATAAATGTTGGATTTAGCCTATCGCGATTGCGGTTTATCGTATCGCGACATTGCTGATCGCGTTGGTTGAGATCCAAAGACTATTAGCAGAATATGGAATCGGTGGGTTCAGGATCCCAACGGCCTCGTATCACTAGCAGTCGAGATGATAGGCATCTTATCCGCATGGCTGTAACGGATCGTGCAGCCACGTCTCGATCCCTGAGTCAACAGATGGGGACGTCTGCAAGACAACAACCATCTGCACGAACAGTTCGACGACGTTTGCAGCAGCGCGGACTGTCAGGTCGGAGACCGTGGCTGCGGTTACCATTGACACTGCATCACAGACAGGAGCGCCTGCGATGGTGTACTCGACGACGAACCCGGGTGCTCGAATGGCAAAACGTCACTTATTCGGATGAATCCAGATTCTGTTTACAGCATGATGATGGTAGCATCCGTGTTTGTCGACATCGCAGTGAACGCACATTGGAAGCGTGTATTCGTCATCGCCATACTGGCGTATCACCCAGCGTGATGGTATGAGGTGCCATCGGTTACATATCTCGGTCACCCCTTGTTCGCACTGACGGCACTTTGAACAGTGGACGTCAGATTTCAGATGTGTTACGACCCGTGACTCTACCCTTCATTCGATCCCTGTGAAACCCTACATTTCAGCAGGATAATGCACGACCGCGTGTTGAATGTCCTGTACGGACCTTTCTGGATACAGAAAATGTTCGACTGCTGCCCTGGACAGCATATTCTCCAGATCTCTCACCAACTGAAAACGTCTGGTCAATGGTGGCCGAGCAACTGGCCCGTCACAATACGCCAGTCACTACTCTTGATGAACTGTGGTATCGTGTTGAAGCTGCATGGGCAGCTGTACCTGTACACGTCATCCAAGCTCTGTTTGACTCAATGCCCAGGCGTATCAAGACCGTTATTACGGCGAGAGGTGGTTGTTCTGGGTGCTGTTTTCTCAGGATCTATGCACCCAAATTGCGTGAAAGTGTAATCACATGTCAGTTCTAGTATAATATATTTGTCCAATGGATGCCCATTTATCATCTGCATTTCTTCTTGGTGTAGCAATTATAATAGCCAGTATTGTATATGGACAATTATTTATCATCCTCTTCAGCCAGTTACGTGAAAGTGGTTGTGTAACACCTAGACAACGTAACAGAAGGAAACAAGTGACGATAGAAGAGAGGGAAATTAATGTTCATACTGCTGATGTTAGCTCCCACACAGCTGCACGAGAAAGTGGCATAATTAGGCAAGTGTCCTACTCATTGGCCATCGACATAGGTTCCAAGCTATCACATCACCCTCCATCTAGAGCTGCATGAGATGATTATGAGAGTCGTGTTAACTTCTGTACCTGGGAATTAAGACAGGATACTCCAGATGTATTATGTACCTTTTTGTGAAGCCACATTAACCAATCATGGTCAGTAAACCGCCAAAACATGCACTATCGATCTGTTATCATTCCCCATTGGTTTCGTCAGGTGGAACGTCAGCATCCATGGAGTGTAAACATGTGTGGGATAGCGAACCTCCAGCTCATAGGCCCACATTTCACAGACGGAACAACGAATGTAGGCAAGTATTGCAACCTCCTAACTGATCATTTTCCAAGATGGGGAAAGCTGGAAGACGCTCTCTGCAAGGACTTACCAACTACAGCCATTGATATGCAATGACGCATTACTGCAGCCTGCTCGGACATCTCTGCTGAAAAGGTAACATGTGTGCAGCAGTCGTTCCATAGAATGGAAGCGTGTATTACTGCTGCCAGTATTCATTTTGAACACAATTTGTGATGGTCATTTACCTCGTTACTGATCAGAATCCACATAACGAGTGTATGAACTTGCGTTGTTCCCTAGTGTGAGCAAGCACAGGTGTTGTACAAGTGTCGGTGTGGGAACTTTTCAAAGTACAACATCTCGTAAACCACTCGCATTAGAATCCTGCAGCAAACAGCACTGACATTCCAGTTTACCCAACTTTGCCTCACCCCGGTTCCCAGAACTCCTGAAGGTAGACGTTGACTGTGGATGTTGTAGCTGGCCGGAGTGGCTGAGTGGTTCTAGGCGCTACAGTCTGGAACCGCGTGACCGGTACGGTCGCAGTTTCCAATCCTGCCTCAGGCTTGGATGTGTGTGATGTCCTTATGTTAATTAGGTTGAAGTAGTTCTAAGACTAGGGGACTGATGACCTCAACTTCTGAGGTCCCATAGTGCTCAGAGCCATTTGAACCATTTTTAGTGGCTGAGTGGTTCTAGGCGCTACAGTCTGGAACCGCGTGACCGGTACGGTCGCAGTTTCCAATCCTGCCTCAGGCTTGGATGTGTGTGATGTCCTTATGTTAATTAGGTTGAAGTAGTTCTAAGACTAGGGGACTGATGACCTCAACTTCTGAGGTCCCATAGTGCTCAGAGCCATTTGAACCATTTTTAGTGGCTGAGTGGTTCTAGGCGCTACAGTCTGGAACCGCGTGACCGCTACGGTCGCAGTTTCCAATCCTGCCTCAGGCTTGGATGTGTGTGATGTCCTTATATTAGTTAGGTTGAAGTAGTTCTAAGACTAGGGGACTGATGACCTCAGAAGTTAAGTCCCATAGTGCTGAGAGGCATTTGAACCATTTTTTGTGGATATTGTATGAGAGACACAGCGCCTTTGACTGTTCAGAGATGTCACTAAACCCGCCCAAAGATGTAAACAACCATACATGAGCAGCGTCTGTTAGTCGGAGGGGGTCCGACGGCCGATCAGTTCCAATCATTCCACCAGGAAGGAGGTACACGGCTCGTGTCGTCTGTAGTTCAACCGTGCCTAGACGGTCAATACCGCGGCTCGATCGCGTCCGCATTGTTACTTTGTGCCCGGAAGGGCTCTCAACAAGGGTAGTGTCCAGGCGTCTCGGAGTGAACCGAAGCGATGTTGTTCGGACATGGAGGAGATACAGAGAGACAGGAACTGTCGATGATATGCCTCGCTCAGGCCGCCCGAGGGCTACTACCGCTACCTACGGAGTATGGTTCGGAAGAACCCTGACAGCAACGCCACTATGTTGAATAATGCCTTTCGTGCAGCCACAAGGCTTCGTGTTGCGACTCAAATTGTGCGCAATAGGCTGCATGATGCGCAGCTTCACTCCCGACGTCCATGGCGAGGTCCATCTTTGCAACCACGACACCATGCAGCAAGTACAGATGAGCCCAATTACGTGCCGAGTGGACCGCTCAGGATTGGCATCACGTTCTCTTCACCGATGAGTGTCGCACATGCCTGCAGCCAGACAATCGTCGGAGACGTGTTTGAAGGCAACTCAGTCAGGCTAAACGCCTTAGACACACTGTCCAGTGAGTGCAAGGTGGAGGTTCCCTGCTGGTTTGAAGTGGCATTATGTGGTGCTGACGTACACCGCTGGTGGTCACGGAAGGCACCGTAGCGTGTGTACGACACGTGAATGCCATCCTCCGACCGACAGTGCAACCGTATCGGTAGCATATTGGCGAGGCATTCGTCTTCATGGAGGACAACAAGCGCCCCCATCGTGCACATCTTGTGAATGACTTCCTTCTGCATAACGACATCACTCGACTAGAGTGGGCAGCATGTTCTCCAGACATGAACCCTATCGACAATGCCTGGAATAGATTGAACAGGGCTGTTTATGAACGACGTGACCCACCAACCTCTCTTAGAATCCTACGCCGAACCGCCGTCGAGGAGTGGGACAATCTGGACCAACAGTGCCTTGATGTACTTGTGGATAGTATGCCACGACGAATATAGGCATGCATTAATGCAAGAGGACGTGCTACTGGGTATCAGAGGTAGCGGTGTGTACAGCGATCTGGAGCACCACCTCTGAAGGTCTCGCTGTATGGTGGTACAACATGCAATGTGTGGTTCTCATGAGCAATAAAAATGGCGGAAATGATGTTTATGTTGATCTCTATTCCAATTTTTTCTGTATAGGTTCCGGAACTCTCGGAACCGAAGTTCGCAATGGTTCAAAAGACTCTGAGCACTATGGGACTTAACATCTGAGGTCATCAGTCCCCTTGGACTTAGAACTACTTAAACCTAACTAACCTAAGGACATCACACACATCCATGCCCGAGGCAGGAATCGAACCTGCGACCGTAGCGGTCGCGCGGCTACAGACTGGAGCGCCTAGAACTCTCGGCCACACCGGCCGGCTCGTAACCAAGGTGATGCAAAGCTTTTTTTAATGCTTGTAGTTCGTTAATGTCAAGAGTTTTATGACACTTTAATGTTAAACTTCTAAACTCGTGTTTGTAAGTGTCTGGTCGGAATCTGAGAAATGTACACTCCTGGAAATTGAAATAAGAACACCGTGAATTCATTGTCCCAGGAAGGGGAAACTTTATTGACACATTCCTGGGGTCAGATACATCACATGATCACACTGATAGACCCACAGGCACATAGACACAGGCAACAGAGCATGCACAATGTCGGCACTAGTACAGTGTATATCCACCTTTCGCAGCAATGCAGGCTGCTATTCTCCCATGGAGACGATCGTAGAGATGCTGGATGTAGTCCTGTGGAACGGCTTGCCATGCCATTTCCACCTGGCGCCTCAGTTGGAGCAGCGTTCGTGCTGGACGTGGAGACCGCGTGAGACGACGCTTCATCCAGTCCCAAACATGCTCAATGGGGGACAGATCCGGAGATCTTGCTGGCCAGGGTAGTTGACTTACACCTTCTAGAGCACGTTGGGTGGCACGGGATACATGCGGACGTGCATTGTCCTGTTGGAACAGCAAGTTCCCTTGCCGGTCTAGGAATGGTAGAACGATGGGTTCGATGACGGTTTGGATGTACCGTGCACTATTCAGTGTCCCCTCGACGATCACCAGTGATGTACGGCCAGTGTAGGAGATCGCTCCGCACACCGTGATGCCGGGTGTTGGCCCTGTGTGCCTCGGTCGTATGCAGTCCTGATTGTGGCGCTCACCTGCACGGCGCCAAACACGCATACGACCATCATTGGCACTAATGCAGAAGCGACTCTCATCGCTGAAGACGACACGTCTCCATTCGTCCCTCCATTCACGCCTGTCGCGACACCACTGGAGGCGGGCTGCACGATGTTGGGGCGTGAGCGGAAGACGGCCTAACGGTGTGCGGGACCGTAGCCCAGCTTCATGGAGACGGTTGCGAATGGTCCTCGCCGATACCCCAGGAGCAACAGTGTCCCTAATTTGCTGGGAAGTGGCGGTGCGGTCCCCTACGGCACTGCGTAGGATCCTACGGTCTTGGCGTGCATCCGTGCGTCGCTGCGGTCCGGTCCCAGGTCGACGGGCACGTGCACCTTCCGCCGACCACTGGCGACAACATCGATGTACTGTGGAGACCTCACGCCCCACGTGTTGAGCAATTCGGCGGTACGTCCACCCGGCCTCCCGCATGCCCACTATACGCCCTCGCTCAAAGTCCGTCAACTGCACATACGGTTCACGTCCACGCTGTCGCGGCATGCTACCAGTGTTAAAGACTGCGATGGAGCTCCGTATGCCACGGCAAACTGGCTGACACTGACGGCGGCGGTGCACAAATGCTGCGCAGCTAGCGCCATTCGACGGCCAACACCGCGGTTCCTGGTGTGTCCGCTGTGCCGTGCGTGTGATCATTGCTTGTACAGCCCTCTCGCAGTGTCCGGAGCAAGTATTGTGGGTCTGACACACCGGTGTCAATGTGTTATTTTTTCCATTTCCAGGAGTGTATAAAACCTATTTTGATATCGAAATATATAAATATCAGTGCAGGGCAACAGAACTGTGTTAAAATTTGGTTTTTAACAGAAATATGTGAAGCTGACGCTGCACGATATGAAATCCAGAGTAGCAGGTACATCAAACAATTCATCTGCGAAAAAGCAATCCGTTCTCTATGAAATTTACATATGCAGTCTGGCTACCAAAACAAAATGATACAGACCAAAAATGTTCGCCCCGAACATAGCTAATACTTATCTCACCTCACAGTGGACATTGACGATAATTAAATTTCTTGGCCTACCTGTGCGTACGGAATGCTCCTCTGTTCTATAACCTGTCACTATTAAGATTCTTGATCTGACTGTCCAGAACCACGTATCATTTACCGTACTTTCCATGTGCA
The DNA here is from genome assembly GCF_023898315.1 of Schistocerca nitens. Taxonomy (NCBI): domain Eukaryota; kingdom Metazoa; phylum Arthropoda; class Insecta; order Orthoptera; family Acrididae; genus Schistocerca; species Schistocerca nitens. The sequence goes on along the minus strand of NC_064624.1, from coordinate 161,775,988 downwards.
ATGCGGCGCGGTATCTTTCTCAATTTTCACAAAAATGCTTCTCAGTACACAACTAGCGATGCGCAATGCTAGTATGAAAACACAGCCATGAAAGTAAATGAAAATGGGGAACTAATCTTAAGGACTGACAATTGAGGACAAGGATTCCAATTTAAAGTATGCATTAAATCTTGATAAAAATACACCTTTTGCCGGCCAGTGTGGCCGTGCGGTTCTAGGCGCTTCAGTCTGGAACCGCGTGACCGCTACGGTTGCAGGTTCGAATCCTGCCTCGGGCATGGATGTGTGTGATGTCCTTAGGTTAGTTAGGTTTAAGTAGTTCTAAGTTCTAGGGGACTGATGACCACAGATGTTAAGTCCCATAGTGCTCAGAGCCATTTTTGAACCAATACACCTTTTCATGAAGTTCTCACATCTAAACAAGTTAACAAAACATTACTCAATAACTTTCTTGTGTATAATTGCCTTTCTCGACACTTGTTTCGACTACCACACTAGTCCACGTGCTTCACTATAAAATTTCTACAGCCAACCTTAACCACATGAAATGTACTAACAGTAAGAAACTGCACAATTACAAATATAAAAAGACTGGATTACATTATAAATTACCTTTTGTCATTCCTGCATTCATGTCTTGCAATTTCTTCAAAATTTTTCCTCAAAACATGTTATTACGAAAATCCTTTTAAATAATGCTGCCTCCACTACACAGCAGGTCAGATTCCACTCATCTGAAACCAAGTACATTGCCAGACTGTCCTACAAACAGTACTCACTGGTACTCTCTGACTTACTCCAATATCTTTGGTCTCAAAACATAGACTTACAAAGAATATGTCCGCCCCGGGTAGCTGAGTGGTCAGCGTGACAGAATGTCAATCCTAAGGGCTCGGGTTCGATTCCCGGCTGGGTCGGAGATCATCTGCGCTCAGGGACTGTGTGTTGTGTTGTCCTAATTACCATCATTTCATCCCCATCGTCGCGCAACTCGCCGAAGTGGTGTCAAATCGAAAGACTTGCTCCAGGCGAACGGTCTACCCGACGGGAGGCCCTAGTCACACGACATTTATTTTTTACAAAGAATATCATTATCCGGGCGGGGACTACTCAAGAGGACGTCGTTATCAGGAGAAAGAAAACTGGCATTCTACGGATCGGAGCGTGGAATGTCAGATCCCTTAATGGGGCAGGTAGGTTAGAAAATTTAAAAAGGGAAAGAGATAGGTTAAAGTTAGATATAGTGGGAATTAGTGAAGTTCGGTGGCAGGAGGAACAAGACTTTTGGTCAGGTGAATACAGGCTTATAAATACAAAATCAAATAGGGGTAATGGAGGAGTAGGTTTAATAATGAATAAAAAAATAGGAGTGCGGGTTAGCTACTACAAACAGCATAGTGAACGCATTATTGTGGCCAAGATAGACACAAAGCCCATGCCTACTACAGTAGCACAAGTTTATATGCCAACTAGCTCTGCAGATGATGAAGAAATTGATGAAATGTATGACGAGATAAAAGAAATTATTCAGGTAGTGAAGGGAGACGAAAATTTAATAGTCATGGGTGACTGGAATTCGTCAGTAGGAAAAGGGAGAGAAGGAAACATAGTAGGTGAATATGGATTGGGGGGAAGAAATGAAAGAGGAAGCCGCCTGGTAGAATTTTGCACAGAGTATAACTTAATCATAGCTAACACTTGGTTCAAGAATCATAAAAGAAGGTTGTATACCTGGAAGAACCCTGGAGATACTAAAAGGTATCAGATAGATTATATAATGGTAAGACAGAGATTTAGGAACCAGGTTTTAAATTGTAAGACATTTCCAGGGGCAGATGTGGATTCTGACCACAATCTATTGGTTATGAACTGCAGATTGAAACTGAAGAAACTGCAAAAAGGTGGGAATTTAATGAGATGGGACCTGGATAAACTGAAAGAACCACAGGTTATAGAGAGTTTGAGGGAGAGCATAAGGGAACAATTGACAGGAATGGTGGAAAAGAAATACAGTAGAAGAAGAATGGGTAGCTCTGAGGGATGAAGTAGTGAAGGCAGCAGACGATCAAGTAGGTAAAAAGACGAGGGCTAATAGAAATCCTTGGGTAACAGAAGAAATATTGAATTTAATTGATGAAAGGAGAAAATATAAAAATGCAGTAAATGAAGCAGGCAAAAAGGAATACAAACGTCTCAAAAATGAGATCGACAGGAAGTGCAAAATGGCTAAGCAGGGATGGCTAGAGGACAAATGTAAGGATGTAGAGGCTTGTCTCACTGGGGGTAAGATAGATACTGCCTACAGGAAAATTAAAGAGACCTTTGGAGAGAAGAGAACCACTTGTATGAATATCAAGAGCTCGGATGGCAACCCAGTTCTAAGCAAAGAAGGGAAGGCAGAAAGGTGGAAGGAGTAGATAGAGGGTTTGGACAAGGGCGATGTACTTGAGGACAATATTATGGAAATGGAAGAGGATGTAGATGAAGATGAAATGGGAGATAAGATACTGCGTGAAGATTTTGACAGAGCACTGAAAGACCTGAGTCGAAACAAGGCCCCGGGAATAGACAACATTCCATTAGAACTACTGATGGCCTTGGGAGAGCCAGTCATGACAAAACTCTACCATCTGGTGAGCAAGATGTATGAGACAGGCGAAATACCCTCAGACTTAAAGATGAATATAATAATTCCAATCCCAAAGAAAGCAGGTGTTGACAGATGTGAAAATTACCGAATTATCAGTTTAATAAGTCACAGCTGCAAAGTACTAACGCGAATTCTTTACAGACGAATGGAAAAACTGGTAGAAGCGGACCTCGGGGAAGATCAGTTTGGATTCCGTAGAAATGTTGGAACACGTGAGGCAATACTAACCTTACGACTTATCTTAGAAGAAAGATTAAGAAAAGGCAAACCTACGTTTCTAGCATTTGTAGACTTAGAGAAAGCTTTTGACAATGTTAACTGGAATACTCTCTTTCAAATACTGAAAGTGGCAGGGGTAAAATACAGGGAGCGAAATGCTATTTACAATTTGTACAGAAACCAGATGGTAGTTAAAAGAGTCGAGGGGCATGAAAGGGAAGCAGTGGTTGGGAAAGGAGTAAGACAGGGTTGTAGCCTCTCCCCGATGTTATTCAATCTGTATATTGAACAAGCAGTAAAGGAAACAAAAGAAAAGTTCGGAGTAGGTATTAAAATTCATGGAGAAGAAGTAAAAACTTTGAGGTTCGCCGATGACATTGTAATTCTGTCAGAGAGAGCAAAGGACTTGGAAGAGCAGTTGAACAGAATGAACAGTGTCTTGAAAGGAGGATATAAGATGAACATCAACAAAAGCAAAACAAGGATAATGGAATGTATTCAAATTAATTCGGGTGATGCTGATGGAATTAGATTAGGAAATGAGACACTTAAAGTAGTAAAGGAGTTTTGCTGTTTAGGGAGTAAAATAACTGACGATGGTCGAAGTAGAGAGGATATAAAATGTAGACTGGCAATGGCAAGGAAATCGTTTCTGAAGAAGAGAAATTTGTTAACATCCAGTATAGATTTAAGTGTCAGGAAGTCATTTCTGAAAGTATTTGTATGGAAGTGAAACATGGACGATAACTAGTTTGGACAAGAAGAGAATAGAAGCTTTCGAAATGTGGTGCTACAGAAGAATGCTGAAGATAAGGTGGGTAGATCACTTAACTAATGAGGAGGTATTGAATAGGATTGAGGAGAAGTTTGTGGCACAACTTGACTAGAAGAAGGGATCGGTTGGTAGGACATGTTTTGAGGCATCAAGGGATCACAAATTTAGCATTGGAGGGCAGCGTGGAGGGTAAAAATCGAGAGGGAGACCAAGAGATGAATACACTAAGCAGATTCAGAAGGATGTAGGTTGCAGTAGGTACTGGGAGATGAAGAAGCTTGCACAGGATAGAGTAGCATGGAGAGCTGCATCAAACCAGTCTCAGGACTGAAGACCACAACAACAACAACATCATTATGTTGTTTCAATAAAAAAGTGTATGTTTGCAATACAAAATACACGTTCTATGTATTATTACAATGGCCGGCCGGGGTGGCCGAGCTGTTCTAGGTGCTACAGTCTGGAACCGCGCGACCGCTACGGTTGCAGGTTCGAATCCTGCCTCGGGCATGGATGCGTGTGATGCCCTTAGGTTAGTTAGGTTTAAGTAGTTTTAAGTTCTAGGGGACTGATGACCTCAGAAGTTAAGTACCATAGTGCTCAGAGCCATTTGAACCATTTTATTATTACAATGTGTTTATTGGCTAACAATACGAGCACCTGTGAAAGCCGCACTTTAGTAGCACTTCCAATTTACGGAATATCTGCAGTGCAAGTTTTAGATGATTCACCCTGCATAACTCTTTTGAAGACATTATCCGCTCCATTGTACCACTTTTCTCAGAGACAGTCTCTTCTCCTATATTGCAGTTCCGTGAATCGTCTATCTGCAGACGAATGCAGCTGAGCTTCAAAAGACGGGCTGGACACCTTATTCAATAGGTCTCCCGCTACCCGACTGAGCTCTTTGTAGCTGCAAGGTTGCCCCCCCCCCCCCCCCCCCCCCGCCATACTCTTACCCCCTCCATGTCCCACCCCACCATCCCCCACCATCGACACAGTGGACGTCTCTTCCAGCCGCTCCTAGTGTCTCCCTTAGTCGGGACGCTTCCTCCCAAAGGGCTCCTTTTCAACAGCGGCTGGGCCGTGCTGGTGGTGGGGGTGGTTTTTATTTCGCCGCTACGCGCAGGGATTATAATTAATACGGCTTCTGCGACCGCCAACTTAGCGGCAGGGTTTCGGCATTCGCTTCTCGGAGAGTTCCACCAATCTCAGGTCTCGTTCTAATTAATCTGGCAGCCCGTATCTGAAGGTCCTGGTGCGGGATTAATCAGCAACGTAGGGGGGTGGCCCATCCACTCGCTCAGTGAAGGCTCGAGCAAAGTTGCTTCTAAAGTGAAAGTGTCTCCCTTTGTGTGTGTGTGTGTGTTTGTGTGTGTTTGTGTGTGTGTGTGTTGTATCTACCAGGGCAAGCATATTTCTCACCCGTACGCAGGGCGCTTAAAAAGAGTGACGCATGTTGCTACAATTCTAATTCCGGGAACCAGTAGAGAGATGAAAGCTGCCTCACTTGTGATGAGTAGTATGACGTATAAGTACATCTACATCTATGTCAACATGACTTAACCTTGCCACCGAAGGTGCAACTTGATTTTCACTTCTAAGAAAAGTCTTACGGTGGAAGGGTGGCAAAGTTTATGTAGTAAGATGATCATTTAAATAAAAGCTCTTGAAATGAAATCTTATATAAAATTCTACAAGGTTGGCCAAACAATAGTTAAGATGCTCTACAGTACACAGTTACCGACTCTCAAGATCATAGGCAATAAAGATCAAAACATATTTCAGGTATTAGGCCGTTACACACCAAGCAATAAATTCGTTAACACACCAAATCCGACAAACATGACAAAAAAATGGTTCAAATGGCTCTGAGCACTATGGGACTCAACTGCTGTGGTCATAAGTCCCCTAGAACTTAGAACTACTTAAACCTAACTAACCTAAGGACAGCACACAACACCCAGCCATCACGAGGCAGAGAAAATCCCTGACCCCGCCGGGAATCGAACCCGGGAACCCGGGCGTGGGAAGCGAGAACGCTACCGCACGACCACGAGATGCGGGCCAAACATGACAGAGGCAGCTACTAACGTACGGTAGATTGATAGGGAGACTACCGAACAACCCGAACCGCATGTTGCTCTAACCCGCCCCTACTCCACAAGGGAAAAACCGCACCACCCGATTTATAAACAACCACCTTACCGCGTGTGGGCAAACGGAGAAGAATGGTGGGACGACCCCAAAGCAAGACGGCTGGTGATCTGACCAAGAAAACAAGTAGAATTTAACAAGAGTAAATCAAACAACATATCACCAATCACTTGACTTCTAATAAAGTGCGATTTCTCGAGAAGACCTGGCGCAGCACCCCCGAATCGCTCTCCCGAACCGTCCGCTGCCGGCCGCTTCAACGGACGCAGGAAGGCGCGCCGAGCCCCCGTCTCACGGCGTCGCAGCTCGCACCGGCCAGACCGACGTCGTGGGTTGACTCCTGTTGCCCTCGTGTCGGCCGCGAAGCCACTACCCCTCGCTATACGGCGCGGCCCACTGGACTCACGTGGCGACCTCACATGCGCCGACGCTCATGGCGGACAAGTCATCTCGTGTCCAGTGCGCGACCGACCAACCGACGGATCCAACCGCCAATGACCATTGCCTGAGCAAACTCGAGCAGACTGGCGGCCTAACGCGCAGACTCAGATGCAGGAACTAAGCCCCGACCGGGCGACCACTCGCTGAGTTCTCATACTGGAGGAGTGGCAACTACTTCAACCTAGCTAACCTAAGGACATCACACACATCCATGCCCGAGGCAGGATTCGAACCTGCGACCGTAGCGGTCGCGCGGTTCGAGACTGTAGCGCCTAGAACCGCTCGGCCACTCCGGCCGGCTACCCCACAGTGCTCTAACGGATCCATTCGTGTTCATCGCTCATTGTATTCTGCGATTGTTTCACGCTGTTTGCCTCTCTGTTAGCACCGACAACTCGACGCAGACGTTGCTGCTCTCGGTCGTTAATGAAGGCCGTCGGCCATTACGTTGTCCGTGGTGTGTGGTAATGGGCACGCACTTGACTCTGCTGGCGTCGAATATTGAATTCCCTAACGATTTCCGAAACGGAACGTTCCAAGTGTCCAGCTCCAACTACCATTCCGCATTCAAAGTCTGTTAATTGCAATCGAGATGTGACTTTTCTTGTTTTTCCACAATGATTAACTCTCCCTAGGTAGGTAGGAATCGACCGAATACACCGAAGTTTCAAGGAAACTGGTATAGGCATGCGTGTTCAAATACAGAGGTATGTAAACAGGCAGAATACGGTGCTGCAGTCGACAACCCAACATAAGACAGCAAGGGCCTGGCGCAGCTCTTAGATCGGTTGCTGCTGCTACAATGGCAGCTTATCAAGATTTGAGTGAGTCTGAACGTGGTGTTACGGTAGGCGCACGATCGATGGGACACACTATCTCTGAGGTAGCGATGAAGTGGGCATTTTCCCGTACGACTATTTCAGGAGTGTACCGTGAATATCAAAAATCCGGTGAAACATCAAATCTCCGGTATCGCTTCCGCCGGAAAAAGATCCTGCAAGAACGGGACCAACGGCGAATGAAGACTGACAAGGGAACCTCCCCATCGCACCCCCCTCAGATTTAGTTATAAATTGACACAGTGGATAGGCCTTGAAAAACTGAACACAGATCAATCGAGAAAACACGAAGAAGTTGTGTGGAACTATGAAAAAATAAGCAAAATATACAAACTGAGTAGTCCCAGTGTAAGATATGCAACATCAAGGACTGTGTAAGCTGAGGAGCGCCGTGGTCACGTGGTTAGAGTGAGTAACTGCGGAACGAGAAGTCCTTGGTTCGAGTCCTCCCTCGAGTAAAAATTTTACTTACTTTATTTTCGCAAAGTTACGATCTGACCGTTCATTCATTGACGTCTCTGTTCACTGTAATAAGTTTAGTGTCTGTGTTTTGCGACCGCACCGCAAAACCGTGCGATTAGTAGACGAAAGGACGTGCCTCTCCAATAGGAACCGAAAACATTTGATCGCAAATTCATAGGTCAACCGATTCCTCCACAGGGAAACACGTCTGAAATATTCTATACGACACTGGTGACGGCATGTGCTTCACATTACAGGAATATGTTGTCGACCCACCTAACTTGCACACTTGGCGAATGGGTAAAAAGTTTCTTCTACCTTGCCCGATTTAGGTTTTCTTGTGGATGTGATAATCACTCCCAAAGAAGTGATGAAAACATAAGAGTTTGTCACATAAACGGCAGCAAATGAATGCAGGTTTCACAGTCGCACAGTTTTCCCTGTGCTCTGTCAAAACATACGTTTTTAACGTTTTCAAGTTTTTCCGTGTGTAGACCGTCAAATCCTGCATGTGTCCAAGCAAATCTGAACATGTCCTGGAATTTTGGAGAGCGAAGTTACTTTGATAATTGTCTGAAAATAAAAAATTAAAACTTTTCACTCGAGGGAGGATTGAACCAGGGACCTTCCGTTCCGTAGCTGCTCGCGGTAACCACGGGACCACGGTGCTCATCAGCGCACACGTGCCTTGATGTGGCTTATCTTGGACACGGACTACTCAGTTTGTATATTTTGCTTATTTTTTTCATAGTTCCATACAACTTCTTCCTGTTTTCTCGATTGATCTGTGTTCAGTTTTTCATGGCCTATCCCTGTGCAAACTTATAACTAAATCTGAGGGGGGTGCGATGGGGAGGTTCCCTTGTGAGTGTTCAGCGTGACAGAAGTGCAACCTTTCCGCAAACTGATGCAGATTTCAATGCTGGGCCATCACCAAGTGTCAGCGTCCGAACCATTCAACGAAACGTCATCGATATGGGCTCTCGGGGTAGAAGGCCTACTCGTGTACTCTTAATGACTGCACGACACAATGCCTTACTCCTCGCATGGGCCCGTGGAAACCGGCATTGGACTGGTGATGACTGGAAACACGTTGCCTGGTCGGATGAGTGTCGTTTCAAATTGTATCTAGCAGATGGATGTGTACGGGTATAGGGGACAACCTCATGAATGCGTCCTTCCTCTGTCACCAAATTTCTCCTCCGAATGCGGGAAATACAGGGTGTTTCAAAATGAATATACGGGTTTAAAGGCTTTGTAGCATTTACCACGTTCAGCTTACAATTGTAAATAATACACGGAATGAAATAGCAACTCAAACAGTTTTGTCTGTATACCTATCCGCAAAGGGAAGAGTACGTGTTGAACGAGTGAGAGTCTTTCAGGCCTAGGCCAAGAAATAGTTATGGAAGTTGAAAGGTGGCTACACTGAGCCACAGCGCCAGAGATCGCGCTAGAGAGCATTGTTCCGCCGCCTCCACTGGCAGTGATTATTGAGATGTCGTAGTGGGCAGTGCTTGGGGAGAACTCGTGGTAGTCAGTGCTGAGATGTCGTAGTGAGTAGTGTTTGTTGAGATGAGCTAGTAGGCAGTGCTTGCTGAGATGTGATACTGAAAAGTTCTTGTTGAGATGTGATAGTAGCGAGTCGGTGTGGAGAGATTGTAATGTCTAGAGTGCCTTTCATCAATATAAATTAAGGTAACAAACTACTTTTCTTTTCTTTCTCATTATTTCAATGTCCTGAATAATGCGTCATTACAGGTTCAGTCAACAAAGCATCTGGCTTGTGTTCTGGGATTAGAGTGTAATTCTGGTTTTCTTGAGTAATTATGGTATTTCTATTTCCTTTAATTAATTCAGTATAAATGATATTTAAAATTTCTTGTGTTGTTGAAGAAGAACCGTGCCAGATGCGTACGTTGAGTCATACTTCCACACACAGAACAGTTATACTTGTGCTTTGGTTTCGTAGGTTTTATAGTTGCTGGGGACTTAATTAATTAATTGTATTAACGAAAATTTCCATTTCATTCTTTGTTGTTGTTCTATGCAGTCAGATAGCGTAATAATACTAGTCAGGGCCAACCGTTTACGAGACTTCGTAATCGGACTAACAGCTACAAAAAATCAAAATTAATTGCATTGTATTTTAATTAAGCCCCCATGCAAAGTCTAGTCGTGAATCAGCAGCTTCAGTGGAGTCTGTGTGGACACTTTCAAGGAGACGTTTACAACTACGTCCTTATCATTTGCAGTTGTTACAATTTCTAATAGCTACAGACTACGGTTTACGTGCCAACTTAGCAAACGAAATGTTGCTGCATGAGAACCAAGATTTTCTGGGTCGTGTCGTCTTCAGTGATGAATCGACATTTCACGTCAGTGGAAGTGTCAACACGCATAATGTGCCCATCTGGTGATCAGGTTATCCCCAGGAGATGATACAGTTGCAACGAGACTGCCCTAAATTGAATGTCCCATATTCCCGCGGAAAGTTTATTGGTCTTTCTTTTTCGGTGACGCTACTGTAATTGGTGTTTCTTATCTTGATGTGCTACAAGTATGACCCGTGCCTCAACTGGAAGAAGCTGAACAACACAACTTTATTAGGCAGCAAGATGGCGCGTCGCCTCACTGGCATACTCATCAGGCGACTAGTTAAACGACGTTGTACCCGATCGATGAATTGGCCGCAAGGGGCCGCATGACACAGCACGTAGTGCGTGACCTCCACATTCGTACACGATTGGACGCCATGTGACTTTTATCTTTGGGTGACCATAAAGGATGGTGTGTAATAAATACAGTTTCATTTACATTAAGCTTACGTCTATTACGAGTATACAGCACGAAAGGTGAGGGTGACATATAGGTTGATTTTCCAAAATCTTTATTAGCATTTTCAGTAACATGATAAGTCTTGTATGCGATGATATCCCTGTCCACGAAGCTCTCCAATCCTGTGACGTTTGGAACTCCTGTACCTCCTCGTACAATAGCGACAGTAAACCATCCATTACCATGTGTAAATGTGGCATTAGTATCGATGCTAAAGTTGAGTTTACATCCACAGAACACAGCTGGTCCATCCAGGAGAGAGTGGGCGGCAACAGATTTTACTGTATTCTTTTTCTTCTCTTTCTTTTCTTTCGCGGATGATGCTGTAGTATACAGAGAAGTTGCAGCATTAGAAAATTGTAGCGAAATGCAGGAAGATCTGCAGCGGATAGGCACTTGGTGCAGGGAGTGGCAACTGTCCCTTAACATAGACAAATGTAATGTATTGCGAATACATAGAAAGAAGGATCCTTTAATGTATGATTATATGATAGCGGAACAAACACTGGTAGCAGTTACTTCTGTAAAATATCTGGGAGTATGCGTGCGGAACGATTTGAAGTGGAATGATCATATAAAATTAATTGTTGGTAAGGCGGGTGCCAGGTTGAGATTCATTGGGAGATTCCGTAGAAAATGTAGTCCATCAACAAAGGAGGTGGCTTACAAAACACTCGTTCGACCTATACTTGAGTATTGCTCATCAGTGTGGGATCCGTACCAGATCGGGTTGACGGAGGAGATAGAGAAGATCCAAAGAAGAGCGACGCGTTTAGTCACAGGGTTATTCGGTAAGCGTGATAGCGTTACGGAGATGTTTAGCAAACTCGAGTGGCAGACTCTGCAAGAGAGGCGCTCTGCATCGCGGTGTAGCTCGCTGTCCAGGTTTCGAGAGAGTGCGTTTCTGGATGAGGTATCGAATATATTGTTTCCCCCTACTTATACCTCCCGAGGAGATCACGAATGTAAAATTAGAGAGATTAGAGCGCGCACGGAGGCTTTCAGACAGTCGTTCTTCCCGCGAACCATACGCGACTGGAACAGGAAAGGGAGGTAATGACAGTGGCACGTAAAGTGCCCTCCGCCACACACCGTTGGGTGGCTTGCGGTGTATAGATGTAGATGTAGATGTGCCTCCGCTGCCACCTGATCTGTCCAACTTTAGAAACAGTATTATTGCAAAAGTTTGCCGCGCGGGATTAGCCGAGCGGTCTTGGGCGCTGCAGTCATGGACTGTGCGGCTGGTCCCGGCGGAGGTTCGAGTCCTCCCTCGGGCATGGGTGTGTGTGTTTGTCCTTAGGATAATTTAGGTTTAGCAGTGTGTAAGCTTATGGACTGATGATCTTAGCAGTTAAGTCCCATAAGATTTCACACACATTTGAACATTTGAACATTGCAAAAGTTTCACCTGTCACATTGATCAAGGTTCGGGAACAACTCTCGTATCGACTCGATGTGTGATCGGTGTTCACAATGATTAATTGTAAGAAAAATTGTTTGTGTTGCTCTTTGATTTGATGTATAATTTATAATTGTAAGGTGAACGTAATACGTGCTTCGAAGCCTTAAAACCGGTATATTGATTTTGAAACGCCCTGTACACTGAAGAACCAAAAAAAAAAAAAAAACTGATATACGAGGGCAGTTCAATAAGTAATGCAACACATTTTTTTTCTCGGCCAATTTTGGTTGAAAAAACCGGAAATTTCTTGTGGAATATTTTCAAACATTCCCGCTTCGTCTCGTATAGTTTCATTGCCTTCCGACAGGTGGCAGCGCTGTACGGAGCTGTTAAAACGGCGTCTGTAACGGATGTGCGTTGCAAACAACGGGCAGTGATCGAGTTTCTTTTGGCGGAAAACCAGGGCATCTCAGATATTCATAGGCGCTTGCAGAATGTCTACGGTGATCTGGCAGTGGACAAAAGCACGGTGAGTCGTTGGGCAAAGCGTGTGTCATCAGCGCCGCAAGGTCAAGCGAGACTGTCTGATCTCCCGCGTGCGGGCCGGCCGTGCACAGCTGTGACTCCTGCAATGGCGGAGCGTGCGAACACACTCGTTCGAGATGATCGACGGATCACCGTCAAACAACTCAGTGCTCAACTTGACATCTCTGTTGGTAGTGCTGTCACAATTGTTCACCAGTTGGGATATTCAAAGGTTTGTTCCCGCTGGGTCCCTCGTTGTCTAACCGAACACCATAAAGAGCAAAGGAGAACCATCTGTGCGGAATTGCTTGCTCGTCATGTGGCTGAGGGTGACAATTTCTTGTCAAAGATTGTTACAGGCGATGAAACATGGGTTCATCACTTCGAACCTGAAACAAAGCGGCAATCAATGGAGTGGCGCCAAACCCACTCCCCTACCAAGAAAAAGTTTAAAGCCATACCCTCAGCCGGTAAAGTCAGGGTTACAGTCTTCTGGGACGCTCAAGGGGTTATTCTGTTCGATGTCCTTCCCCACAGTGAAACGATCAACTCCGAAGTGTATTGTGCTACTCTTCAGAAATTGAAGAAACGACTTCAGCGTGTTCGTAGGCACGAAAATCTGAACGAACTTCTCCTTCTTCATGACAACGCAAGACCTCACACAAGTCTTCGCACCCTAGAGGAGCTCACAAAACCTCAGTGGACTGCTCTTCCTCATGCACGCTACAGCCCCGATCTCGCACCGTCGGATTTCCATATGTTTGGCCCAATGAAGGACGCAATCCGTGGGAGGCACTACGCGGATGATGAAGAAGTTATTGATGTAGTACGACGTTGGCTCCGACATCGACCAGTGGAATGGTACCGTGCAGGCATACAGGCCCTCATTTCAAGGTGGCGTAAGGCCGTAGCATTGAATGGAGATTACGTTGAAAAATAGTGTTGTGTAGCTAAAAGATTGGGGAATAACCTGGTGTATTTCAGTGCTGAATAAAACAACCCCTGTTTCAGAAAAAAATGTGTTGCATTACTTATTGAACTGCCCTCGTACCTGTCTAATATTGTGTTGGGGCCCCCGCAAGCACGCAGAAGTGCCGCAACACGGCGTCGCGTGGACTCGACTAATGTCTGAACCAGTGCTGGAGGGAACTGACACCACCAACGCTGCAGGGCTGTCCACAAATCCGTAAGAGTACGACGGGGGTGGAGATCTCTTCTGAATAGCGCGTTGCAAGGCAAAAATGGTTCAAATGGCTCTGAGCACTATGCGACTCAACTGCTGAGGTCATCAGTCTCCTAGAACTTAGAACTAATTAAACCTAACTAACCTAAGGACATCACACACATCCATGCCCGAGGCAGGATTCGAACCTGCGACCGTAGCGGTCACGCGGTTCCAGACTGAAGCGCCTTTAACCGCACGGCCACACCGGCCGGCTGTTGCAAGGCATGTCTGCTGGAATTGCCCAAGCCGGTCGCAATGCACAATGGACATGAATGGAAGCCGGTGATCAGACAGGATGCTTACGTACGCGTCACCTGTCAGGGTCGTATCTAGACGTATCAGTAGTCGCATATCACTCCAACTGCACACGCCCCACACCATTACACAGCCTCCACCAACTTGAACCTGCTGCCATGAGGTCGTGTTCATACGAGTACACGTCCATCCGCTCGATACAATTTGAACCGACACTCGTCCGACCAGCCAACATGTTTCCAGTCGTCAACAGTCCAATTTCGGTGTTGACGGGCCCAGGGCGAGGCCTAAAGCTTTGTGTCGTGCAGTCAGCAAGGGTACACGAGTGGACCTTCGACTCCGAAAGCGCATATCGATGATGTTTCGTTGAATGGCTCTCAGGCTGACACTTGTTGATGGCCGAGCACGGAAATCTGCAGCAATCTGCGGAACGGTTGCACTTCTGTCACGTTGAACGATTCTCTTCAGTCGTCGTTGGTCCCGTTCTTGCAGGATCTTTTTCCGGTCGCAGCGATGTCGGAGGTTTGATGTTTTACCGGATTCCTGATATTCAGGGTCCACTCGAGATATAGCCGTACGGGAAAATCTGAGATGCTGTGTGCCATCGCTCGTGTGCCGACTATAACACCACGTTCAGACTCACTGAAATCTTGATAACCAGCCATTGTAGCAGCAGTAACCGATCTAACAACTGCGCCAGACACTTGTTGCCCTATACAGGCGTTACAGACCGCGGCGCCGTATTCCGCCCGTTTGCACAAACGCATGCGTATATCAGTTTCTTTGGCGCTTAAGCGTATATGCGGCCTCCTTTACAGATGTATCACATTTTCTTAAAATTCTCCCAATAAACCGAAGTCGATCGTCCACCTTCCCTACTACAATCCCCACAAACTTATTTTGCTATTGCTTTGCAACGTTACACCTACATATTTAATCGAAGAGGGTGTGTCAAGAAGAACACTGCTAATACTCTATTCGAACCTTATCCGTTTCTCCTACTCATCTGCATTAACTAACATTTTTCTACATTTGGAGTTGTAGTTGTTGTTGTGGTCTTCAGTCCTGAGACTGGTTTGATGCAGCTCTCCATGCTACTCTATCCTGTGCAAGATTCTTCATCTCCCAGTACCTACTGCAACCTACATCCTTCTGAATCTGCTTAGTGTATTCATCTCTTGGTCTCCCTCTACGATTTTTACCCTCCACGCTGTCCTCCAATACTAAATTGGTGATCCCTTGATGCCTCAGAACATGTCCTACCAACCGATCCCGTCTTCTGGTCAAGTTGTGCCACAAACTCCTCTTCTCCCCAATCCTATTCAGTACCTCCTCATTAGTTATGTGATCTACCCATCTAATCTTCAGCATTCTTCTGTAGCACCACATTTCGAAAGCTTCTATTCTCTTCTTGGCCAAACTGGTTATCGTCCATGTTTCACTTCCATACATGGCTACACTCCATACAAATAGTTTCAGAAATTACTTCCTGACACTTAAATCTATACTCGATGTTAACAAATTTCTCTTCTTCAGAAACGCTTTCCTTGCCATAGCCAGTCTACATTTTATATCCTCTCTACTTCGACCATCATCAGTTATTTTGCTCCCCAAATAGCAAAACTCCTTTACTCCTTTAAGTGTCTCATTTTCTAATCTAATTCCCTCAGCATCACCCGACTTAATTCGACTACATTCCATTATCCTCGTTTTGCTTTTGTTGATGTTCATCTTATATCCTCCTTTCAAGACACTGTCGATTCCATTCAACTGCTCTTCCAAGTCCTTTGCTGTCTCTGACAGAATGACAATGTCATCGGAGAACCTCAAAGTTTTTATTTCTTCTCCATGGATTTTAATACCTACTCCGAATTTTTCTTTTGTTTCCTTTACTGCTTGCTCAATATACAGATTGAATAACATCGGGGAGAGGCTACAACCCTGTCTTACCCCCTTCCCAACCACTGCTTCCATTTCATGTCCCTCGACTCTTATAACTGCCATCTGGTTTCTGTACAAATTGTAAATAGCCTTTCGCTCCGTGTATTTTACCCCTGCCACCTTTAGAATTTGAAAGAGAGTATTCCAGTCAACATTGTCAAAAGCTTTCTCTAAGTCTACAAATGCTAGAAACGTAGGTTTGCCTTTCCTTAATCTTTCTTCTAAGATAAGTCGTAAGGTTAGTATTGCCTCACGTGTTCCAGAGTTTCTACGGAATCCAAACTGATCATCCCCGAGGTTGGCTTCTATTAGTTTTTCCATTCGTCTGCAAAGAATTCGTGTTAGTATTTTGCAGCTGTGACTTATTAAACTGATGGTTCGGTAATTTTCATATCTGTCAACACCTGCTTTCTTTGGGATTGGAATTATTATATTCTTCTTGAAGTATGAGGGTATTTCGCCTGTCTCATACATCTTGCTCACCAGATGGTAGAGTTTTGTCAGGACTGGCTCTCCCAAGGCCGTCAGTAGTTCCAATGGAATGTTGTCTACTCCGGGGGCCTTGTTTCGACTCAGGTATTTCAGTGCTCTGTCAAACTCTTCACACAGTATCGTATCTCCCATTTCATCTTCATCTACATCCTCTTCCATTTCCATAATACTGTCCTCAAGTACATCCTCAAGTACATTTGGAGTTAGGTACCATTAATCACACCAACAAGAAATTTTGTCTAACTCATATTGTATCCTTTTACAGTCATTCAACAACATCACCTTCACGTACACCACATCATCATCATCAGCGAACAGCCGCAGACTGCTGCTTATCCTGTCCGACAGATCGTTTATTTCTATAGAAAATAACAGCGGTTCCATCACACTTCCCTGGGCCACTCCTTTCACGGTGTACGAAGGGCGTTTGGAAAGTCCGTGCAAAGTCCGAGAGATGGCAACAGCGGCGCGTATCGAGGTCATGTTTTGGAAGGAGAGACAGCATTGGTTGTATATTTTTGTTTATTATCGCAAAATCGGTCACTTCGTGACCATCTTCAGTGCTGTAAATATAACTTAAATTAGTAACTTATACACTCCTGGAAATGGAAAAAAGAACACATTGACACCGGTGTGTCAGATCCACCATACTTGCTCCGGACACTGCGAGAGGGCTGTACAAGCAATGATCACACGCACGGCACAGCGGATACACCAGGAACTGCAGTGTTGGCCGTCGAATGGCGCTAGCTGCGCAGCATTTGTGCACCGCCGCCGTCAGTGTCAGCCAGTTTGCCGTGGCATACGGAGCTCCATCGCAATCTTTAACACTGGTAGCATGCCGCGACAGCGTGGACGTGAACCGTATGTGCAGTTGACGGACTTTGAGCGAGGGCGTATAGTGGGCATGCGGGAGGCCGGGTGGACGTACCGCCGAATTGCTCGACATGTGCGGCGTGAGGTCTCCACAGTACATCGATGTTGTCGCCAGTGGTCGGCGGAAGGTGCACGTGCCCGTCGACCTGGGACCGGACCGCAGCGACGCACGGATGCACGCCAAGACCGTAGGATCCTACGCAGTGCCGTAGGGGACCGCACCGCCACTTCCCAGCAAATTAGGGACACTGTTGTTCCTGGGGTATCGGCGAGGACCATTCGCAACCGTCTCCATGAAGCTGGGCTACGGTCCCGCACACCGTTAAGCCGTCTTCCACTCACGCCCCAACATCGTGCAGCCCGCCTCCAGTGGTGTCGCGACAGGCGTGAATGGAGGGACGAATGGAGACGTGTCGTCTTCAGCGATGAGAGTCGCTTCTGCCTTGGTGCCAATGATGGTCGTATGCGTGTTTGGCGCCGTGCAGGTGAGCGCCACAATCAGGACTGCATACGACCGAGGCACACAGGGCCAACACCCGGCATCATGGTGTGGGGAGCGATCTCCTACACTGGCCGTACACCACTGGTGATCGTCGAGGGGACACTGAATAGTGCACGGTACATCCAAACCGTCATCGAACCCATCGTTCTACCATTCCTAGACCGGCAAGGGAACTTGCTGTTCCAACAGGACAATGCACGTCCGCATGTATCCCGTGCCACCCAACGTGCTCTAGAAGGTGTAAGTCAACTACCCTGGCCAGCACGATCTCCGGATCTGTCCCCCATTGAGCATGTTTGGAACTGGATGAAGCGTCGTCTCACGCGGTCTGCACGTCCAGCACGAACGCTGGTCCAACTGAGGCGCCAGGTGGAAATGGCATGGCAAGCCGTTCCACAGGACTACATCCAGCATCTCTACGATCGTCTCCATGGGAGAATAGCAGCCTGCATTGCTGCGAAAGGTGGATATACACTGTACTAGTGCCGACATTGTGCATGCTCTGTTGCCTGTGTCTATGTGCCTGTGGTTCTGTCAGTGTGATCATGTGATGTATCTGACCCCAGGAATGTGTCAATGAAGTTTCCCCTTCCTGGGACAATGAATTCACGGTGTTCTTATTTCAATTTCCAGGAGTGTATATTACAGCACTGAAGATGGTCACGAAGTGACCGAAAATCGATTTTGCGATAATAAACAAAAATATACGACCAGTGCTGTCTCTCCTTCCAAGTATACCCATTATCTGGTCGTAGTGCACAGGACACTATGGAGTCGCCAATCAATGAGGTCATGTTTAGTTAGTAGCATCTTTGGAAAGAACGCACACCAAGTTTCAGCCATATTGGTCTATTTCTTTGTATTCAGCATTCGTGTGAATCAAGGAAGTCGATTGATTGTAAAAAAAAAAATTGACGGAAAAGAATTTCGTGTGGTGATTAAAAATTACTTTATGAAAGGCAAAACGCCTCAGGACACTAAAGAGAAGCTTGACAAACATTACGGTGACTCTCTATCTCGATTAGAACAGTTTATAAGTGGTTTCAAAATTTTCAGAGTCGCCATATGGGGCACAAGTGATGCTGAACGTCCTGGACGCCCTGTGGAAGTGACGACTCCAGAAATCATTGATGAAATTCATGATATGGTGATGGATGACAGAAGAGTTAAGGTGCGTGAGATTGCTAGTGCTGTGGGCATCACGAATGAACGGGTACATAATATTTTTCATAAAGATTTGGATATGAGAAAGCTGTCCGGAAGATGGGTTCCGCGATTGCTCACGCTTGACCAAAAACGGACTCGTGTGAAGTGTGGCAAGGATGGTTTGCAGCTGTTCAGGAAGAATCCGCAGGACTATAAGCGTCGTTTCGTCACTGTGGATGAAACATGGATACATTACTATAATCCTGAAACCAAACAACAATCTAAACAATGGGTTATCAAGGGAGAATCTGCAGCAAAAAAGGTGAAGACCAGTCCTTCGGCCAGAAAGGTTAAGGCGACTGTCTTCTGGGATTCGCAAGGGATAATTCTCATCGACTATTTGGAAAAGGGTGAAACTATTACAGGTGCATATCATTCATCGTTATTGGACGGTTTGAAAACCGAGCTGCAAGAGAAACGCCGGCGATTCGACTGCAAAAAAGTCCTTTTCCATCACGACAATGTACCAGCACACAGCTCAGCAGTTGTGGTCGCAAAACTAATGGAAATAGGATTCCAACTCGTTTCACATCCCCCCTGTTCTCCTCGGACTCCTATTTGTTCCCCAATTCGAAGAAATGGCTGGCGGGACGAAGATTTTATTCAAATGAGGAGGTGGTTACAGCAACTAATAGCTACGAGGTGTGGCTAGAAAAAAAACGGACTAGTACTGGTGAAACAATAAAACGAATGCAATAAGGCTGAAAGTCGCGTGGCCTGTCGCATGGCTCTCGCTCCGCCTACTGCTCGAGTTTCATCTGCCTCCTGCACTCAGTCTGCCCGTGGCGTCTGTTTTAAGTAGTTGACGTTTTGTCTGTGCGTCGGAAAATGTTGAGTGTACAGAAAGAACAGCGTGTTAACATCAAATTTTGTTTCAAACTAGGAAAATCTGCAAGTGAAACGTTTGTAATGTTACAACAAGTGTACGGCGATGATTGTTTATCGCGAACACAAGTGTTTGAGTGGTTTAAACGATTTAAAGATGGCCGCGAAGACACCAGTGATGACACTCGCACTGGCACACCATTGTCAGCAAAAACTGATGCAAACATTGAAAAAATCGGTAAACTTGTTCGACAAGATCGCCGTTTAACAATCAGAGCAGTGTCTGAGTTAACAGGAGTTGACAAGGAAAGTGTTAGGCAGATTCTTCATGAAAGTTTCAACATGAACAAAGTGTGTTCAAAAATGGTTCCAAAGTGTCTCACAATTGAACAGAAGGAAGCCGAAGAATGATTTGTTCTGATATCCTGGAAAACATTGAAATTGATCCCACCTTCTTACAAAATGTTATTACTTGCGATGAATCGTGGTTTTTTTACTTACGATCCCGAAACTAAACGCCAATCGATGCATTGGAAAACTCCTGGTTCTCCAAGACAAAAAAAAAGCACGAATGTCAAAATCGAAATTCGAGGCAATGATGATTGTTTTTTTTTTTTTTTTTTTTTGACATCAAAGGGATTGTGCACATTGATTGGGTACCAGAGGGACAAACAGTGAATCAGCATTACTACATTAGCGTCCTGGCTACCCTACGTGAGCGAGTACGGAGAAAACGGAACGATTTGTGGAGAAAAAAGTCACGGATCCTTCACCAAGACAATGCCCCAGCTCACAGTGCGTTGTCAGTGAAGACGTTTTTGGCAAAACACAACATTCCCATCTTAGATCATCCACCCTACTCACCTGATTTGGCCCCCTGTGACTTTTTTCTTTTCCCTAAAGTCAAGTCAGCTTTGAAAGGAACTAGTTTGAGACTGTTGAAGCAGTAAAAGAAAAAGCGACGGAAGTAATGTATGGACTTACCGAAAATGATCTGCAGCATTGCTACGAACAGCGGATAATTCGTATGGAGCGGTGTAGAGACCGAGGAGGAGAGTACATTGAAGGAGATAACATGAAATTGTAAATAATTGTAAATAAATGTTTTTTCCAGCATCAGTCCGGTTTTTTTCTAGCCGCACCTCATATTGTGCAGACTTTGACAATTCCTATCATTCGGAAGGGATGAACGAATTAGAACAGCGTTGGAAGAAGTGTATAAGTCTAAAAGCAGACTATGTCGAAAAATAATAAAGGTTTCCCCCAAATGCATAAGCGGTTTTTATTTTTGCATGGACTTTTCAAACGCCCATCGTATATTGGCGGAGTTTCCACAGTGTACGGAGTGTAGCGCCCACGATCCGTTCCGTTTCTTTCATTTCTTGTCTTATAATTTTCTGCTCGTCTGAGTGTACATCCAACGCACTTCATTTCAGCCGTTAGGGTTTGGTTATTCTGTCTGTCCCTCTCAGAGGACAGGTTTCGAATGGGTAGGCTACAATGGGAATAAAGCAGGTCCTGATGTTGAGTTTGCATTTTGTGGTATCTGGTTGCCACAAACGAGGCACCTAACTTGATGCTACTTCGGTAGTTCTACGTGCACCGTTTAGAACTTCGAGTTAAGTACAGGGCTATTACAAAAGATTGAAGCGATTTCATAAATTCACTGTAGCTCCATTCATTGACATATGGTCACGACACACTACAGATATGTAGAAAAACTCATAAAGTTTTGTTTGGCTGAAGCCGCACTTCAGGTTTCTGCCGCCAGAACGCTCGAGAGCGCAGTGAGACAAAATGGCGACAGCAGCCGAGAAAGCGTATGTCGTGCTTGAAATGCAGTCATAACAGTGCAACGACACTTCAGGACGAAGTTTAACAAAGATCCAGCAACTGCTAACTCCATTCGGCGATGGTATGCGCAGTTTAAAGCTTCTGGATGCCTCTGTAAGGGGAAATCAACGGGTCGGCCTGCAGTGAGCGAAGAAACGGTTGAAGGCGTGCGGGCAAGTTTTACGCGTAGCCCGCGGAAGTCGACGAATAAAGCAAGCAGGGAGCTAAACGTACCACAGCCGACGGTTTGGAAAATCTTACGGAAAAGGTTAAAGCAGAAGCCTTACCGTTTACAATTGCTACAAGCCCTGACACCCGATGACCAAGTCAAACTCTTTGAATTTTCGGCGCGGTTGCAACAGCTCGTGGAAGAGGATGCGTTCAGTGCGAAACTTGTTTTCAGTGATGAAGCAACATTTTTTCTTAATGGTGAAGTGAACAGACACAATGTGCGAATCTGGGCGGTAGAGAATCCTCACGCATTCGTGCAGCAAATTCGCAATTCACCAAAAGTTAACGTGTTTTTTGCAATCTTACGGCCCCTTTTTCTTCTGCGAAAAAAACGTTACAGGACACGTGTATCTGGACATGCTGGAAAATTGGCTCATGCCACAACTGGAGACCGACAGCGCCGACTTCATCTTTCAACAGGATGGTGCTCCACCGCACTTCCATCATGATGTTCGGCATTTCTTAAACAGGAGATTGGAAAACCGATGGATCGGTCGTGGTGGAGATCATGATCAGCAATTCATGTCATGGCCTCCACGCTCTCCCGACTTAACCCCATGCGATTTCTTTCTGTGGGGTTATGTGAAAGATTCAGTGTTTAAACCTCCTCTACCAAGAAACGTGCCAGAACTGCGAGCTCGCATCGACGATGCTTTCGAACTCATTGATGGGGACATGCTGCGCCGAGTGTGGGAGGAAGTTGATTATCGGCTTGATGTCTGCCGAGTGACTAAAGGGGCACATATCGAACATTTGTGAATGCCTAAAAAAACTTTTTGAGTTTTTGTATGTGTGTGCAAAGCATTGTGAAAATATCTCAAATAATAAAGTTATTGTAGAGCTGTGAAATCGCTTCAATCATTTGTAATAACCCTGTATTTACAGTCTACAGGGTGACACTGAACTATATGAAATAAAATTGTCGTAACATGAGCCGGCCGCTGTGGCCGAACGGTTCTAGGCGCTTCAGTCCGGAACCGCGCTGCTGGTACGGTCGCAGGTTCGGGCAAGGATGTGTGTGATGTCCTTAGGTTAGTTAGGTTTAAGTAGTACTAAGTCTAGTGCACTGATGACCTCCGATGTTAAGTCCCATAGTGCTCTGAGCCATTTGAACCATTTTTTTGTCGTAACTTCGGAACGGTTTGGTTTACGACATTCAAACTGCACGGTTGGCCGCGGGGCACGGTGGGTATTAGTATGGTTTGGTTCAAAATGGGTCAAATGGCTCTGAGCACTATGGGACTCAACTGCTGTGGTCATCAGTCACCTAGAACTTAGAACTACTTAAACCTAACCTAAGGACATCACACACATCCATGCCCGAGGCAGGATTCGAACCTGCGACCGTAGCAGTCGCGCGGTTCCGGACTGCGCGCCTAGAACCGCGAGACCACCGCGGCCGGCAGTATGGTTTGGTTTAGCGAGGATGCCCACTTTCATGTAAGGAAAATTGGCGCATTTGGGTGACTGAGAATCCGCATTTCGTGATCGGGAAGTCTCTTCACCTTCAACGGGTGACTGTGTGGCGTGCAAGCTCCAGTCACGGAATAATCAGTGCGATGTTCCTTGATGGCACGGTGACTATCGTGAGGGTTTTGGAAGGTGATTTCATCCCCATTACCCAGAGCGATCCTATTTCCGACAAGATGTGATTCATGCTAGACGGAGCTCGACCCCATCGAAGCAGGAGAGTGTTTGGTGCCCTGGAGGAGCATTTTGTGGACCGCTTTCTGGCTCTGGGGTACCCAAAAGGCCAATGGCATGGGCCTCAACTGACCACCGAATTTTCCGGATCTGAACATTTGCGACTCCGTTTTGTGGGGTTATATTAAAGAGAAGGCGTACAGCAATAACGCCAAAACCATCGCTGAGCTGAAAACACCCATTCAGGAGGTCTTAGACAGTATCGATGATCCGACACTTCATCGGGCCATACACAATTTCGCTATTCGTCTGCGCCACACCAATGACGGCAGGCATATCTAACATGTCAGAACCCAAATTCTGATATCTGTAGTGACGTTTACATGTTGAATTAAGTGTGTGCACGCTGTAGTTTCTAACTAAATTACGTTTTTTTTCATATACGAGGGCGGTTCAGAAAGTAACCTCCGATTGGTCACAGTGCGGGTTGTGGGGGGAGTAGCGACGCCATCTGTGCGTTCACGCACTCAACAGGTCAGTCGGCATTAAGCCGTGGTCGAGTGAACGTCGTACCTGCGCTAGTTTAGTTTTTGTGGCAGTTTGAAATGTGTGCTGCAATAGAAAACCCCGCCAAATGTGAAGTGCGTGCTGTCACAAGGTTTTCTACAGCCAAAGGATATTCTGCAGCAGCTATTCATCGTGAGCTTTGTGCCGTGTACGGACCGAGAGTTATGAGTGAAGGAGTTGTCCGTGAATGGGTACGTTTATTTAAAAGTGGACGAGAAAACGTTCGTGATGAAGAGAGGAGTGGTAGACCATCATTGGTGACTGACGAACTCGTTCAGACAGTTGATGCAAAAGTTCGTGAAAATCGACGTTTCTCAATGTCGGAGTTGTCTACTGGTTTTCCACAGATTTCTAAGACTCTCTTGTACGAGATAGTGACAGCAAGATTGGGTTACCGTAAGTTCTGTGCACGATGGGTGCCCAAAATTCTTACCGACCACCACAAAACTCAAAGAATGGCCTCTGCATTAGACTTTCTGTCACGTTATGAGGACGAAGGAGACCATTGTTAAACAGAATCGTGACCGGTGACGAAACCTGGATTAAGTACGTGAACCCTGAGACAAAAGAACAATCAAAGATGTGGGCACATTCAAATTCGCCTACCAAACCGAGAAAAGCCTCGCAAGATTTTTCTGCCAGAAAACTGATGGCAACGGTGTTTTGGGATGCCAAAGGGGTGTTGTTGGTTGAATTCATGGAACGTGGTACGACCATTAATCG
Organism: Schistocerca nitens; assembly: GCF_023898315.1. Taxonomy (NCBI): domain Eukaryota; kingdom Metazoa; phylum Arthropoda; class Insecta; order Orthoptera; family Acrididae; genus Schistocerca; species Schistocerca nitens. Next base: position 161,751,360 of record NC_064624.1, on the reverse strand, counting down.
AGACGTGTACTGTGTAACAATAAAAAAGTTACGACGGGCTATACAGAACAAACGCCGTGGTATGCTGACTTCCGGTATCGTTTTTTTGCACGATAACGCCCGTCCTCACTCTGCTCGCAGAACAACGGCCCTTCTCGAGTCCTTCAAGTGGGACGTTATCAACCGTCCACCTTACAGCCCAGACCTGGCGCCAAGTGATTATCACCTCTTCATGCATTTGAAGAAATGGCTCGGGTCACAGCGGTTTGATGACGACGAAGAGCTCAAAGATGCGGTCACAGGCTGGCTCCAGGCACAAGCGGGTGATTTTTATGCAGAAGGAATTTCAAAGCTTGTGAAGAGATACGATAAGTGCCTCAATCGCTATGGAGACTATGTAGAAAAATAGTGCAAAGATGTAGTTGTAAGATGTATATATTAAAATATTTTTATTTAACTTGGTGTATTTTTTTAAATCAACCGGAGGTTACTTTCTGAACGGCCCTCGTAGTTCAATAATTCCTACCCTGTACATAACATATGGACGGGTAAGCCTTATTTTGTTGACGGTACACCATCTTGTTCCTGGAAACGGAAATTGTATTTACCATACAAAACGTGGGATTTACGAATAAACTGTGTTTGTTTAATGTTTGAACAGTATCCCCACCTCGAACAATGAAATTTCTGTTAGTTGCCAATAGTTTCTACTTAAAAATATTTTTAACTTGTATTTTTTTGGTAGTATTTCTTGTGAATTTGCTTTCACTTACTGACCCAGTGGTAGAACGTTACGGCAGCTGCTTTCATATACTTGGTGGCTATGTTGAAAAATGGTGTCAAGTACCTGTGCTGCTTCAAACTGTCGTGCAGCATTCGATAAAAGTTACTTGACCTGATACAATACTCTGTAACTTATTGTTTGTTAGGTCTCCTTGTAGTTAACTACAAATTTCCATTCCGCTCATTCAAAAGATTCTTCATTTCATTCATGGTTTAAGAGACCATCTGTGTCACTTTGAAACGTTTGCAATATTCGATGAAAGCTATTTGGCTTCCCATTATAAAGTGTCACATATTTTTTGAAGTTAGCTACAAATTTTTATTCTGCTGATTCGAAAGATTCTTCATTTCGTTCGTGGTATAGTAGTCCAAGACGCACAAATGTTATTGAAACTTCCTGGCAGATTAAAGCTGAACACTGGGACCTTTGTCTTTCGCAGACAAGAGCTCTACCAACTGCGCTTCTCGAGCGCGACACACGATGCGCCCTAACACTTGTCTTCCGCCAGCATTTCACCTCCTACCTTCCAAAGGGACTAGCACTCCCCAAAGAAAGGATATTCCAATTGTCTGCGAAAGGGAAAGGTCCCAGGTTCGAATCCCAGTTCATCGCACAGTTCTAACCTGCCAGAAATTTTCAGATCAGCGCACAGTCTGCGACAGAGCGAAAATTCGTTTTGAAGAATATAGTTTTTATTGTCCAGATTGTAAGTACAACTCATAAAATTAATGAAATTTTTGCATCAAAAATTAAGGAGACTGCGATAAGTGACAGAAAGCGAAGAAAAAAGTAATTGGAACTGAAATTTTAGGACCAAATCCATATTTAGCTGCAGAACCTTTTTATTACTTAATTAATTAATTTCTTTTATAAAATTCTAGCAATTAATATAACTTTTGTACATAAAAAAGTCAGTTGAACTGCTTATATCAGAAAAACTATTATCTAGTTCGTCAGTAAATTGAAATGTAAAGTAATAATCAAATGATAACTACAAAAATTTTCTATGTATTCAAATAGTGGAGCGTTTTTTGCATTTAATTAATTTCTTTCACAAAATAGTTGCAATTAATATATTATTATAGGTGCAATGAATTTAATAAAAATTCTTGCAGATAAAAATAAAATATTTTTTATGATAATAATCAAGCTTCTTGACAGGAAGGCAAATGTACTGTTTGTACTAGGAAAGCAAGTATGTACCTCATGTAAGTTGGAGTATAAGGGAATAATCATTATTCAGCTGAAAAATTGTTCTATATATTGTAATCATGCAAGTTTTTTTCGGCCAGTAATTAATTTCTGTGCTAAAATTGTTGCTATTGATGTAACTATTATGGGAAAATATATCTAATGAAAATTCTTGTAGATAACAATAAATTTGTTTCTCTTGTTTTTAATAATCAAGCTTTTTTTGTTAGAAAACATTTATCTAGCTCATCAATGAATTGAATGTCAGCATGATGCCACAGCTTCAAAACCGAAATGGTGATGGTAAAGCTAACCTCGATAACACATCACAGGCCGTTCGTAACAAATAGTGTGTCCTGCCTTGTAAGAAGCTGCTTTCTCTGTCTCTCTCCCTCTCACCTGCAACTCCCCACAGCTCCCGCAAAACTCAGCTCCTTGCTTGTTCTACCTCTTCCCTTGCCACCACTACATCACTCTGCGGTCAGGATGAAGCCGCCAAGTTTGGCGTCCATTTCCCGTGACAACAGTCGGTCTGCCGGCAGGTGCAGCCTTTCCCATCCCCCTTCCACCTCCGCCCCCGCCCCCTCCCCTGCAGCAGGGGCTGCCTTTGAGACACCCTGCGGCCGCCATGATTAAAGGCTCCGTGGCACAAGAGCGACCACAGATACCCTACACTCTACCTGCCGCCTCCAGTGGCGCGTCTGCAGACACCGGAGACTTGGCCGAGTTACTTCAAGGCGAGTCTGTTCAGAGGGGCCGCGTATTGGAAGCTTTCAGCCAGTTCTCTTAGCGACTGCCCCACACCACACCACATTACATTCCATCAGTCGCATTCTACACTCTGTATCGGCTAGTAAACCTCACACTTCCGGTTCTTTAAAGATCGGAACTCTCATTTATAAATCAGTTTCAGACATGTGATTCCTTTAGATTAGATTAGATTAATACTTGTTCCATAGATCATGAATGCGACACTTCGTAATGATGTGGAATGTGTCAGGTTAATAAAAGATGTATGTACAAGATATTACGTTACACAAAATATTGCATGACACTAATGTTTTTTTCCTTAATTTATATCTAAAAATTCAGCCAATGAGTAGAAGGAGTTGTCATCTAGAAATTCTTTTAATTTATTTTTAAATGTTAGTTGGCTATCTGCAGGCTTTTGTTGCTGTTTGGTAGGTGACCAAAGACTTCTGTGGCAGCATAATTTACCCCTTTCTGTGCCAAAGTCAGATTTAACCCTGCATAGTGAAGATCATCCTGTCTCCTGGTGTTATAGCCATGCACACTGATATTACTTTTGAACTGGGTTGGATTATTAACAACAAATTTCATAAGTGAATATATATACTGTGAGGATCCTTAGATCCTTAAATAGATGTCTGCAGGATGACCGTGGGTGGGCTCCAGCAATTATTCTGATTACACGTTTTTGAGCAATGAATACTTTTCTACTCAACGATGAATTACCCCAGAATATGATGCCATACGAAAGCAGTGAATGAAAGTAGGCATAGTAAGCTAATTTACTGAGATTATTATCACCAAAATTTGCAATAACCCTAATAGGATACGTAGCTGAACTCAGACGTTTCAGCAGACCATCAATGTGTTGCTTCCAGTTTAACCTCTCATCAGTGGACACACCTAGAAATTTTGAAAATTCCACCTTAGCTACAGACTTCTGTTCAAAGTCAATAATTATTACTGGAGTTGTGCCATTTACTGTACGGAACTGTATATACTGTGTTTTATCAAAATTTAAAGAGAGTCCGTTTGCTGTGAACCACTTAATATTTTTGTGAAAAACATCACTTACAATTACATCACTTAGTTCTTGGTTTTTGGATGTTATTACTATACTTGTATCATCAGCAAAAAGAACTAACTTTGCATCTTCATCAATGTGGAATGGTAAGTCATTAATGTATATCAAGAACAGTAAAGGACCCCGTACTTGATAAACCCCCCCCCCCCCAGTTTGAGGAATCAGCTGTTGTTTTAACATTACATGAACCACTTATTTCAACTTTCTGCATTCTTCCAGTTAAGTATGAATTAAACCATAATGATTTAGCTTATCCAAAAGAATTCCACGACTTACACAATCAAAGGCCTTTGAGAGATCGCAAAAAATACCAATGGGTGATGTCCGGTTATTCAGAGAATTTAATATTTGATCAGTGAAAGCGTATATAGCATTTTCTGTTGAAAAGCCGTTCTGAAAACCAAACTGACATTTTGTTAGTACCTTATTTTTACAAATATGGGAGGCTACTCTTGAATACATTACTTTCTCAAAAATTTTTGATAGAGCTGTCAGAAGAGAGATTGGGCGGTAGTTGTTGACATCCGACGTTTTGTATCAGTTAATGTGTTATATACGTGACGTTAAACGCGTAAACAAGCTAACGTTTCATAAAGGTTTGAATGTGTTTATGGGGGTAGGACGTAAAACGGGCCGACTTGGAGCAGGAGAGTCACCACAGGACATTTTTATTTCTACTGTCTATACTTTTACAAATAAATTCATAAAACTTTGTCACCATGAACAGGAAGGATTGAGGACATACTTATCGCAGTAAAAGTTCAAACACGTAGCAAAATACCTTTTCTTTACATGTGAAATTTCATAATTTTTTCACTTGTTACTGGCTGCATTTGTTGCTACAGGTACACTTTTCTTCCTAAGTAAGAGAGGTTCTTCGATGAATTTTTCATAGCATACGAACAGTAGTTACAGGTGTATGAAACTCTAGAAATTTCCAAATCTATTAAAAAACTGTGGAAAAAATTGAGATAATTAAATATAAAAACTAGAGTTTTTTCTAAACATGAAGTTTAAAATGTAACAGTTCATTCATTGTTTCATAAATTACATAACTTCTAGAGTTTCATACACCTGTAACTATGGTTTGTAAGCTGTGCAAAAGTCATCTAAGAATATCTCTTACTTAGGAAGAAAAGTTTACCTGTAGCAACAAATGCAGCCAGTAGTAAATGAAAAAATGAAGATATTTCACATGTAAAAAAATGTGTTTTGTTACTTTTTGAGCTTCCACTGCTATGAGTATGAATCCTGAATCCTTCCTGGTCATGTTGTTAAAGTTTTATGAATTTATTTATAAAAGTATAGACAGTGGAAATTAAAATGTCCTGTGGTGCCTCTCCTGCTCCAAGTCGGCCCGTTTGACGTCCTACCCCCCTTAAAGTTTGTTGGAAATCGTTAACAAGGGGAAGATCTCAAACAGGAGCAATCGATTCTGCTCATATTGGGCAGGCCGCTTGTGTACGAAGACTCTGAGATACTTTGGCTCAACATACTCCCACTTCCCTCAGAGTTTCTTAGAAAATGACCCCTAATGTTCATGACGAGATGTTGTTGTTGTGGTCTTCAGTCCTGAGACTGGTTTGATGCAGCTCTCCATGCTACTGTATCCTGTGCAAGCCTATTCATCTCCCAGTACCTACTGCAACCTACGTCCTTCTGAATCTGCTTAGTGTATTCATCTCTTGGTCTCCCTCTACGATTTTTACCCTCCACGCAGCCCTCCAATACCAAATTAGTGATCCCTTGATGCCTTAGAACATGTCCTACCAACCGATCACGTCTTCTGGTCAAGTTGTGCCACAAACTCCTCTTCTCCCCAATCCTATTCAGTACTTCCTCATTAGTTATGTGATCTACCCATCTAATGTTCAGCATTCTTCTGTAGCACCACATTTCGAAAGCTTCTATTCTCTTCTTGTCCAAATTATTTATCGTCCATGTTTCACATCCATACATGGCTACACTCCATACAAATAGTTTCAGAAATTACTTCCTGACACTTAAATCTATACTCGATGTTAACAAATTTCTCTTCTTCAGAAACGCTTTCCTTGCCATTCCCAGTCTACGTTTCATATCCTCTCTACTTCGACCATCATCAGTTATTTTGCTCCCCAAATAGCAAAACTCCTTTACTACTTTAAGTGTCTCATTTCCTAATCTAATTCCCTCAGCATCACCCGACGTAATTAGACTACATTCCATTATCCTCGTTTTGCTTTTGTTGATGTTCATCTTATATCCTCCTTTCAAGACACTGTCCATTCCATTCATCTGCTCTTCCAAGTCCTTTGCTGTCTCTGACAGAATTACAATGTCATCGGCGAACCTCAAAGTTTTTATTTCTTCTCCATGGATTTTAATACCTACTCCGAATTTTTCTTTTGTTTCCTTTACTGCTTACTCAATATACAGATTGAATAACATCGGGGAGAGGCTACAACCCTGTCTTACTCCCTTCCCAACCACTGCTTCCCTTTCATGTCCCTCGACTCTTTTAACTGCCACCTGGTTTCTGTACAAAATGTAAATAGCCTTTCGCGCCCTGTATTTTACCCCTGCCACCTTTAGAATTTGAAAGAGAGTATTCCACACAACATTGTCAAAAGCTTTCTCTAAGTCTACAAATGCTAGAAACGTAGGTTTGCCTTTTCTTAATCTTTCTTCCAAGATAAGTCGTAAGGTCAGTATTGCCTCACGTGTTCCAGTGTTTCTACGGAATCAAAACTGATCTTCCCCGAGGTTGGCTTCTATTAGTTTTTCCATTCGTCTGTAAAGAATTCGTGTTAGTATTTTGCAGCTGTGACTTATTAAACTGATAGTTCGGTAATTTTCACATCTGTCAACACCTGCTTTCTTTGGGATTGGAATTATTATATTCTTCTTGAAGTCTGAGGGTATTTCGCCTGTTTCATACATCTTGCTCACCAGATGGTAGAGTTTTGTCAGGACTGGCTCTCGCAAGGCCGTCAGTAGTTCCAATGGAATGTTGTCTACTCCGGGGGCCTTGTTTCGACTCAGGTCTTTCAGTGCTCTGTCAAACTCTTCACGCAGTATCGTATCTCCCATTTCATCTTCATCTACATCCTCTTCCATTTCCATAATATTGTCCTCAAGTACATCGCCCTTGTATAGACCCTCTATATACTCCTTCCACCTTTCTGCTTTCCCTTCCTTGCTTAGAACTGGGTTTCCATCTGAGCTCTTGATATTCATACAAGTCGTTCTCTTATCTCCAAACGTCTCTTTAATTTTCCTGTAGGCAGTATCTATCTTACCCCTAGTGAGATAAGCCTCTACATCCTTACATTTGTCCTCTAGCCATCCCTGCTTAGCCATTTTGCACTTCCTGTCGATCTCATTTTTGAGACGTTTGTATTCCTTTTTGCCTGCTTCATTTACTGCATTTTTATATTTTCTCCTTTCATCAATTAAATTCAATATTTCTTCTGTTACCCAAGGATTTCTACTAGACCTCGTCTTTTTACCTACTTGATCCTCTGCTGCCTTCACTACTTCATCCCTCAAAGCTACCCATTCTTGTTCTACTGTATTTCTTTCCCCCATTCCTGTCAATTGTTCCCTTATGCTCTCCCTGAAACTCTGTACAACCTCTGGTTCTTTCAGTTTATCCAGGTCCCATCTCATTAAATTCCCACCTTTTTGCAGTTTCTTCAGTTTTAATCTACAGGTCATAATCAATAGATTGTGGTCAGAGTCCACATCTGCCCCTGGAAATGTCTTACAATTTAAAACCTGGTTCCTAAATCTTACCATTATATAATCTATCTGATACCCTTTAGTATCTCCAGGGTTCTTCCATGTATACAACCTTCTATCATGATTCTTAAACCAAGTGTTAGCTATGATTAAGTTGTGCTCTGTGCAAAATTCTACCAGGCGGCTTCCTCTTTCATTTCTTAGCCCCAATCCATATTCACCTACTACGTTTCCTTCTCTCCCTTTTCCTACACTCGAATTCCAGTCACCCATGACTATTAAATTTTCGTCTCCCTTCACTATCTGAATAATTTCTTTTATTTCATCATAATTTCTTCAATTTCTTCATCTGCACAGCTAGTTGGCATGTAAACTTGTACTACTGTAGTAGGTGTGGGCTTCGTATCTATCTTGGCCACAATAATGCGTTCACAATGCTGTTTGTAGTAGCTTACCCGCGTTCCTATTTTCCTATTCATTATTAAACCTACTCCTGCATTACCCCTATTTGATTTTGTGTTTATAACCCTGTAGTCACCTGACCAGAAGTCTTGTTCCTCCTGCCACCGAACTTCACTAATTCCCACTATATCTAACTTTAACCTATCCATTTCCCTTTTTAAATTTTCTAACCTACCTGCCCGATTAAGGAATCTGACATTCCACGCTCCGACCCGTAGAACGCCAGTTTTCTTTCTCCTGATAACGACGTCCTCTTGAGTAGTCCCCGCCCGGCGATCCGAATGGGGGACTATTTTACCTCCGGAATATTTTACCCGAGAGGACGCCATCATCATTTAATCATACAGTAAAGCTGCATGTCCTCGGGAAAAATTACGGCTGTAGTTTCCCCTTGCTTTCAGCCGTTCGCAGTACCAGCACAGCAAGGCCGTTTTGGTTATTGTTACAAGGCCAGATCAGTCAATCATCCAGACTGTTGCCCCTGCAACTACTGAAAAGGCTGCTGCCCCTCTTCAGGAACCACACGTTTGTCTGGGCTCTCAACAGATACCGCTCCGTTATGGTTGCACCTACGGTACGGCTATCTGTATCGCTGAGGCACGCAAGCCTCCCCACCAACAGCAAGGTCCATGGTTCATGGGGGGGGGGGGGGGGGGGGAGGAGGGGGTCATGACGAGTAACCAGTCAAAATTGACGGGATCGGTAGATAATTGAAGACTGAGCATTTGGGAGCAGGAAACGCAGGATAGGAGATGTTGCGAGTGCCGTTTATATACACCTACGGTGAACGAAGCGCCGTTCAACGAATGTGCCGTTGGTCCAGCGCCTCTGGCTGGGAGGAGAGAACCTACGTTGAATTCCAAAATGCAGTAGGAGCGATAGTAAGGTTAGTAGCATAATAACAAGGTAGGCATATAAATTTTTCAGTTACTTGGATTAGCAGATAACTAAAATTGTAATAGTGATAGCTTTACAATGGTTCTTCCACTGTTTCGTGTCCTCACGAGCAACGACAAAGATGATACTTATCATTCAAACATTGAAAGTTTGCTTTAAATTTCGTTACGTTACGGCTTCCAATTCTGTAGCACTGTCTGGAGTTACGCAACCATCCGTTGCTTCCCTTGAAATCACTGTAACCTATATCCCGCGCAGTTTGATGCGCATAACGTCGGCCACAGTGCTGGTGACTTTTTCGAAATCTGTTCATAACTGTTTTTTTTTTTTTTTTTTTTTTTTTACTATGGTGGGGATGATATTCCATCTACGTAATTATATTTACTACACGCTCCTTCGCCAACGATGGTCCTTTACTACGTTTCACTGGAGACGGAATTTGTGTCTCCCTGTCCGACAAGGATGATGAACTACATGGTTTATAACACTACAACAGCGTTATTTACGTAGCTTATGCAATCAAATACCAAATTTGGTTTATTACGTATTACGTCCCAACAGAACAAACTAGTCCTGTCACGGAAAAGCCACGTATAACACTCTTGTCTGCTGTTACTACTGCACCATAACCTCAATGCTAGAAACAGGTTGTGACATAAAACTATTTTGTAAAAGCAGTTATGGTATAAAGCAACAGAGCAGTGTTACCCTCTGAGAGGAATTTTGTTGTGTTGACCGTGTTATTCCTAATGGGGGTGGCTTATCGGAAGTGAAAGTCAGAATTACGTAAATAAGTAAATGGTGACAAACAAAATTTTGCCTATCTGCACTGTTTAACTGCTAATGGAAAACGGTCGCCAGCCTAACTGGGCAAGAGAATGATTAACATTCTCGTTGAAGAAAATAGTTATTAGTAATTTTAACGGATAAACACAACCTATACTTGGCCACACGCGAGTGCAATGAACTCTGACACACTCATATGTTTACGGTAAGATTGAAACTAACAGTGGAAGCAGCACAAACTATTTGCAACATTATAACAGGTACAGAAGAACACTATCACTTTCAAGGCTTACACAAACTGAGTGGTCTTTATACTGTTAATATGCACACAAGAGAGACAAACACTTAGTAATCATGAACATATAATTTCCTACTGAGCAGTTTTCCACTTTTACTACCGTGAGACATAAAATTAACATTTATGTAAGATACTGACTCACTTTCTGCGATTAACAATAGGCGGTAATGTGATCATTTACTAAGCAAAACTCTATAAGCCTCAGTCTTGAGAACTTTTAATTTGAAGTTGGCAACAACACATTAATAAGCATTTTTACTAGGAAAATGATTTTCAGTAAGCATCTTTAACTTTAACTCACTCTCTTGCCACATTAACTTTAACTTTCTCTTTACTATGTTCAAAGGGGGCATTAATTAGAAAACTGGGTTTTAATGTACTTTCAGTAAGGACACTCGGTAATCACTTTAGTTCAAACGGAGAGGACCCTGAGAGGTGTTATGATGAGGAGAAAATCAAGGTTGGTACATAAATTTAAATATTTGAGCACACTAACACATCCATTAAGCTGATCCTTCACTGTACATCAATATAGTACTACGTTGCAATGATTGCGCAATGTGGTGGCAACTGCATGTTGGTAGGTGGAATTGCAGGCAGAATTGCTGGACTCTGCCATTTCTTGGTGGCGATGATAGATACAAATTCCAGAATAGTTCCAGCTATTTATCCATCCATCCGAGGCCTTGGAAAGTAGCAGGAAAAGCCTCTCTCGAAACCAGCACCATATGCGTCTTTTACATGGCAGAGCACGGACTCGTAGCTCATCTCCGACTGCTGGCTCGTCCCCGACTCGTAGCTCGCCTTCGACTGACTATCAGTTCCACCTTTTCCACCTAGGCCAACCACAATTTGAGCGCGCTACACAGTTCCGTTCCCGAGGGGAACCACACTACCTCTTATACACAAAATTACTAAGATTCCTAAGTTAGGATCAGCAGTTTACATAACAGTAAACAATCATTTTAAATAAAACAAAACATTTACACATATTGACATTTCTAAAAAAAATTATTCACACAAAATTACAATTATATATAGTAAGTTTTGTTCCCTCCAAATGGGACAAAGAATATAAATTGCAGATACACTACTTTGCATTGAACCAAAACATGACGTCAAAGTTTGTACAAAGAAAAGAGTATACAATTTTGTGTTATCTTTCAATCAAACAATATTTACAGAAGCACAGCAATGTAACATTAAATGAAACAAAAGCAAAATAAATCAGTAGAGGATTAGAGCCATGGTGTTACAGGTTCCACACCTGTTTATCACTTTCAGTTGTTAAACACGTACCGTTAGCAATGTGCTCCTCATATACAATCTGTACACAGTCGAGCGCATGCGACACCACACATTCCACTGACTCATCTTGGAGAAACGCTAATGCGAGGGTTGGAACATAAACAGTGTCAACTACTTATTCACAACCGATATAAAAGAGTTACATGTTTGCACCTGTTACTGTCCTTCAAAGTAGTCACCGGCGTTGTGTAGAACTCGTTGACAGCGATGTGGAAGGCGTAGTATACCGTTAGCAGAGCCTGTTCTGTTGATGGTGCGAATGGAGCGGTCTACTGCCTGTCGAATATCTGGAACAGTTCTGAAGTGAATGCCACGAAGTGCTTCCTTCATCTTCGGAATCAAATCAAGGTTACAAGGACTTACGTCCGGAGAGTATGGTGGATGGTACAGTACTTCCCAGTCCCATCGACCGAACAGAGTAGCCACAGCATTGTCGTGCAGAAAGTGTCGCCTCTTCTTCCGTAAAGCTGGTCGCGGGTGATGCTCCAAAAACGAACAGTAATACCGTGCATTGACAGTCTGCCGTGGAGGAACTTGATGCTTTAGGATAACACCATCACAGTCGTACACGAGAATCACCACAACTTTCACCATACTGGGGCTCTGACGCACTTTCGACTTTCGCGGCGACCCATAATGCTTTGTGAATAAATAGTTGCCACTATTTAAGTTCCAACCATCGTATTTCATCCGCCATCTTTCTCATTCCGCAAAATTCCTTGGCTTCCTTTCTGACGAAATGTCAACTTCGGCAGCTGTTGTAGATAGAATATGATATTTGCCTTGTTTATAGTTGCATTTGCTATGCTTTATATAAAACCACTAGGACTGTAGCACTATTGTGAGTTACTCGTTGACTAAGCAGTTCAGCTACGCTCCTTACAAGGGAACCTCCCCATCGCACCCCCCTCAGATTTAGTTATAACTTGGCACAGTGGATAGGCCTTGATAAACTGAACACAGATCAATTGAGAAAACAGGAAGAAGTTGTGTGGAACTGTGAAAAAATAAGCAAAATATACAAACTGAGTAGTCCATGGGCCACATAAGCAATATCAAGGAAAACGTGAGCTCATTAGCGCCGTGGTCCCGTGGTAGCGTGAGCAGCTGCAGAACGAGAGGTCCTTGGTTCAAGTCTTCTCTCGAGTGAAAATTTTACTTTCTTTATTTTTGCATAGTTATTATCTGTCCGTTCGTTCCTTGACGTCTCTGTTCACTGTAATAAGTTTAGTGTCTGTGTTTTGCGACCGCATCGCAAAACCGTGCGATTAGTAGACGAAAGGACGTGCCTCTCCAATCGGAACCGAAAACATTTGATCGCAAGGTCATAGGTCAACTGATTCCTCCACAGGAAAACACGTCTGATATATTCTATGCGACACTGGTGACGGCATGTGCGTCACATGACAGGAATATGTTGTCGACCCACCTAACTTGTACACTTGGCGAATGGGTAAAAAGATTCTTCTACCTTGCCCGATTTAGGTTTCCTTGTGGATGTGATAATCACTCCCAAAAAGTGATGAAAACCTAAGAGTTTTGTCACATAAACTGAAAATAAAAAATTAAAGTTTTCACTCGATGGAAGATTTGAACCCAGGACCCTTCGTTCCGCAGCTGCTCACGTTACCACGAGACCACGGCGCTCCTGCGTTTTCATTATCCTTAAGTTGCTTATCTTCCCATGAACTACTCATTTTGTATATTTTGCTTATTTTTTCACACTTCCACACAACTTCCTGTTTTCTCGACTGATCTGTGTTCAGTTTTTCAAGGCCTATCCACTGTGCCAACTTATAACTAAATCCGAGGGGGGTGCGATGGGGAGGTTCCCTTGTTAGCCTCGTACTGTGTCCACCACTGGATACCTACAGTCCCGCCCCTTGTTGCCATTATCAGGCAATATTGTGGTTGCAAGGTAGTCGATATATGGGGCGTCGAATGCCGTAAACATCATTGAGCTTTCGCGACATCGCACTCGAGAGGTTCCTTGTGAGTAATCAGCGTCAAAAACCTCGAAAAGTATTTCAGATTCGTTGATTTCCTTCCGTTTTCTGAATAGGTCTCCAAAAGCTGGAGGATCTCCAAGACGACAACAGTATCTATCTCAAACATCAAAGTTCAATCAGAATGCTAAATAAGCAAAACCTACATGATGCCAATGAAGTCTGATACATTGAATGCTGTTGTAAACACATAAATTGGCGAAGTATTTCAGATATATCACAGCAAATGGCATCTACACACAGCGTATGAAAAATTGGAGTTATCTCGACACCAGTCAGCAACGGATGACGCGCGAACCACGAGTGAACTCTGGACCTGTTCGCAATGCTCTCACTCTGAAATGTAGAGTAGTATGTAGAAGGGAAGCAGGTGTTGACAGATGTGAAAATTACCGAACTATCAGTTTAATAAGTCACTGCTGCAAAACACTAACGCGAATTCTTTACAGACGAATCGAATGGAAAAACTGCTAGAAGCCGACCTCGGGGAAGATCAGTATGGATTCCGTAGAAACATTGGAACACGTGAGGCAATACTGACCCTACGACTTATCTTAGAAAATAGATTAAGGAAAGGCAAACCTACGTTTCTAGCATTTGTAGACTTAGAGAAAGCTTTTGACAATGTTGACTGGAATACTCTCTTTCAAATTCTAAAGGTGGTAGGCGTAAAATACAGGGAGCGGAAGGCTATTTACAATTTGTACAGAAACCAGATGGCAGTTATAAGAGTCGAGGGGCATGAAAGGGAAGCAGTGGTTGGGAAGGGAGTGAGACAGGGTTGTAGCCTCTCCCCGATGTTATTCAATCTGTATATTGAGCAAGCAGTGAAGGAAACAAAAGAAAAATTCGGAGTAGGAATTAAAATCCATGGAGAAGAAATAAAAACTTTGAGGTTCGCCGATGACATTGTAATTCTGCCAGAGACAGCAAAGGATCTGGAAGAGCAGTTGAACGGAATGGACAGTGTCTTGAAAGGAGGATATAAGATGAACATCAACAAAAGCAAAACAAGGATAATGGAATGTAGTCAAATTAAATCGGGTGATGCTGATGGAATTAGATTAGGAAATGAGACACTTAAAGTAGTAAAGGAGTTTTGCTATTTGGGGAGCAAAATAACTGATGATGGTCGAAGTAGAGAGGATATAAAACGTAGACTGGCAATGGCAAGGAAATCGTTTCTGAAGAAGAGAAATTTGTTAACATCAAGTATTGATTTATGTGTGAGCAAGTCGTTTTGTATGGAGTGTAGCCATGTAAGGGAGTGAAACGTGGACGATAAATAGTTTGGACAAGAAGAGAATAGAAGCTTTTGAAATGTGGTGCTACAGAAGAATGCTGAAGATTAGATGGGTAGATCACGTAACTAATGAGGAGGTATTGAATAGAATTGGGGAGAAGTTCGTGGCACAACTTGACCAGAAGAAGGGATCGGTTGGTAGGACATGTTCTGAGGCATGAAGGGGTCACACATTTAGCATTGGACGGCAGCGTGGAGGGTAAAAATCGTAGAGGGAGACCAAGAGATGAATACACTAAGCAGATTCAGAAGGATGTAGGTGGCAGTAAGTACTGGGAGATGAAGAAGCTTGCACAGGATAGATTAGCATGGAGAGCTGCATCAAACCAGTCTCAGGACTGAAGACAACAACAACAACAACAACGTGTAGGTGTACATGCAGATGTTTATTATCATGTACTAGCGGAAAACGACACGCGTTCCTTACTCCATGTCGCACCCAATGCGCCGCGAGACGCTGAAATGTTTTGTCGGGTTGGGTGGGGGGGAACGAAACACTTTAGGCAGTATCGACTCGAAAGCTGGAATCGTGTGGAATACACGTCGCTCACAAACGAGTATATAATATTTGCAATAGGCCTAGAGTACACCGCCGGTCTGGTAGGGAGGCCGCGCGATTTCCGGAATTTCTGCAGTTTCTGAAAATAACGCGTCTACTGGCCGTAGCTCACAGCCCCTCGCGGTTTGTTGACTCGGCAGGCTCACTCCCTCCGGGGCCCGGGTAAACACTCGCTGCAGAGCCCCTCCCCCCCTCCCCCAACCACTCCACCTCCTACCCACCTCTCTCTTCTCTACTAAGAGCTTATGCAGATGACGTCCGCTAATGACTACGGCGGAATCTCAAAGCGCGGAGGCGCCTGCGGTAGCGGCAGCACCGCCAGACTCTGCTGGCGGATGGGTTGCATAAGTTGAAGGCGCCTAGGGGGGCCACCGACACTACGCACCTAGAGGTCCAAGTCGTAACATGCACGTGATCGCACTCGATCAATAGAGCTCCGTGAAGAGGGTAAGTCGATACCAGGCACGTGGAACAGATGACAGCACCTCAGATACGTCCTTCAGAGAGCTAACCGCTACAAATATATTCGCTCATCTGTTATGCAAGTTAACTGGGACATTCTACTAATCTATACAGGGTGTTACAAAAAGGTACGGCCCAACTTTCAGGAAACATTCCTCACACACAAATAAAGAAAAGATGTTATGTGCATATGTGTCCGGAAACGCTTAATTTCCATGTTAGAGCTCATTTTAGTTTCGTCGGTATGTACTGTACTTCCTCGATTCACCGCTAGTTGGCCCAATTGAAGGAAGGTAATGTTGACTTTGGTGCTTGTGTTGACATGCGACTCATTACTCTACAGTACTAGCATCAAGCACATCAGTACGTAGCATCTTAATTGGGCCTCATGTTCTTCCACCTACGCTCAATGGAGCACGTTATCATGATTTCATACGTGATACTCTACCTGTGCTGCTAGAACACGTGCCTTTACAAGTACGACACAACATGTGGTTCATGCACGATGGAGCTCCTGCACATTTCAGTCCAAGTGTTCGTACGCTTCTCAACAACAGATTCGGTGACCGATGGATCGGTAGAGGCAGACCAATTCCATGGCCTCCACGCTCTCCTGACCTCAACCCTCTCGACTTTCATTTATGGGTGCATTTGAAAGCTCTTGTCTACGCAACCCCGGTACCAAATGTAGTGACTCTTCGTGCTCGTATTGTGGACGGCTGTGATACAATACGCCATTCTCCAGGGCTGCATCAGCGCATCAGGGATTCCCTGCGACGGAGGGTGGATGCATGTATCCTCGCTAACGGAGGACATTTTGAACATTTCCTGTAACAAAGTTTTTGAAGTCACGCTGATACGTTCTGTTGCTGTGTGTTTCCATTCCATGATTAATGTGATTTGAAGAGAAGTAATAAAATGAGGTCTAACATGGAAAGTAAGTGTTTCCGGGCACATGTCCACATAACATATTTTCTTTCTTTGTGTGTGAGGAGTGTTTCCTGAAAGTTTGGCCGTACCTTTTTGTAACACCCTGTATATTACTAAATTAAATCCCCCACCCTGCTAAGTTGTTCTGTCTGTATGTGAAGACTAATTTTTTTTACAGTTTTCACAAAATGTCTGATTCACGTGGAAGGATTATTTGAATAGTAAATGTAGGGTGCTGACAAATGAAATCGAGACAGAAGGAAAAAAGTAAGAAACTCTTTATTATTTCAAACGTAATCACCATCGCTGTCATACAAGATGGTGAATGCCTTCATGGGAAAACGTTTGCTGTTACCTGCGTAACCATGATTGTACTCAGGTATGTACGTCTTTGTCCGAAGCACTTCGACAGCCACGAATGTCTCTCTTTAGAGCTCGAAAAATTACGAAATCGCATGGGGAGAGATCGGTACTGTATGGAGGACATGGGCGAACCCCATATGTCGCCAAGGTTGTGTCCACTATGCTGCCGAAGTTTTGCTGGGAACCCTTACACATCCTCCATACACCCACCATCGCTCCCCATGCGATTCCATATTTTTGGAGCACTTTGCTGCGGACGAAGAGGTGCACTATCAGGCTTGCGTATTCAACTGGAAAGATTTTTCCATGAAAGCATTGACTGTCTTGTCTCACAGTGGGATAAATGTACCGACAGGTGTGCCGGTTAATTTTGACATACACTACTGGCCATTAAAATTGCTACACAACGAAAATGACGTGCTACAGAAGCTAAATTTAACCGACAGGAAGAAGATGCTGTGATATGCAAATGATTAGCTTTTCAGAGCATTCACACAAGTTTGGCGCCGGTGGCGACACCTACAATGTGCTGACACGAGGAAATT